>NC_137477.1:31055571-32313338 GCF_918807975.1 Aplidium turbinatum
CAGTCCCTTTTGGTTTTTGAGAAAAGTGTCATGGTCCAAACGTTTTGGTGGTTCACAAGTTCCACATCTCCCCTACTCTTTTTCTCTTTAAATGCGATGCAGTGTTTTCTGCATTGCTTTCTTCATCACTTGTGTATTCTTTGTCGTCATCACTTTCAGATGTTTTACTGGAATCTGAAATCTTTTTTTCGATTTCCTTGTTTTCACGTTCGGAATTTTGATACTGTTTTTCTTCGTCATTGTTTGAAAAATCTACTCCAGTGATGCTTTTTCCTGCTTCACAATCTTTTTTTTTCTTTTTTTTTTCTCATCATATCCATAACGCATTTCTTTCAAAATATATATACAATTAAAGAAGTATCAGTTGCAGAAAGTGCCCTCTAGAGACATCATTTGCATCACTGCTGGCGGAATGGCCCGTTTCGGTGAGTCCGATTCGGTGAGTCCAATTCGGTGAGTCCGATTCCCTATTCGGTGATTTTTTGAATTTTTTTTTTAAATTATCGGGTACTGTAGCCTAATTATCATTGCCGTTTTAGGATTAGGGGTTTGGGTTAGGAGTTAGGAACTCACCGAATCGGACTCACTGATTCGGACTCACCGAATAGTAGCAGACCCCACTGCTGGAGTGTTGGCATTTAGACTAGTTGCAGTACCATCATTCATCAATGTTTGGAATACGTTCCATTACCTACTTTGGTTCTACAAACAAATTTTATTTAATGGTGCCAAGCCACATTTCTCAAAACCAAATTTTAAGTTGGAAACGGAATTTGTCTCCACTAATTGGCATACTTCCTTCGGCAATTGTGGAAAAGTATCTTTAGGAATGCCTGCTTGCTTTCGATCTGGACCTTCCAGTTTTGTAAAACATTACACCATGCTTAATCTAATCAAAAAATAAAGAGCCCAAAATGTAGATGCCAAACTCATGTTCAGCAAACAAACGTTTCGAAAACTATACTGTCTTCATCTTCAGTGGTATAAATATAAGCAATCCCTTAATGCCGCTTAGATTTAAATTAAATTGCGGCTGACGTCACAAAGACTCATCAACAGAACAAGCGATTATGAGAGCGAAAACGTAATAAAAGTCAAATTTTTTCATGAAATGATGCGTAACAGAAGTCAGTATTTTACGATAAGACTTTACAAAAAAAACAAATTACAATTTCCTGGATCAACAAGATGCGTTTGACAAGTCAGAATAAGTGCTATACGGTATATATATCAGTTCAACAATTAAATAAATGTAATGGTGCAGATGCCAAGTCCAAGTTCAATTGCGGAGATTTTTCTTTGATAAATAACATTTCCAGAATTTTCAATTTCCTTGAGTCCTCTCCTTAGTATTTCAACTTCTTCAAAATTAATCTTGTGGTCTGCATTGGTGCGCAAATGGTTTGCAACCTCAGATTCTTTGAATTTTGATGATCTAGTTTGTGTTCTAAAATTCTTGTGTATAGATTCCTTTTTGTTTCTCCAGTGTAATTTGCTCCACACGAACAAGACATTTGGTACACTATATTGGAGCTTGATAATTTGGATTGTCGGTCTTTAAAATTAAAACGTTTTGAAAGATGTGTGGTTTGTGGACAAAACAAATAGACAATTTTCCTTGGGTTAGTTGAAATGTTAAATGTTGAAGTTCTTTGCGTATTTGGTATGGCATGTCACCGAGAAACGGCAGCTTAAAGATTAAAAATCGAGTTTGATCTTTAGCTAATTTTTGGCTGGGTGAAGTGCTGTGTACTTGGTTCAAAAGAGTTGCAATACATTTATTTACGAATTTTCTGGGGTAGGCTAGCCATTATGCCCAAGCATCTTTTTAATGATATCGAATTCTTGGTGTATGGAAGAATATGAATTGCAGATGCGGTAAGCTCGGGAAAGAAGAGAATTAACAAGATTACGTTTGTAGTGAAAAGGAACAAAGCTTGACCAAAGGGAGTAATGTCCAGTGTGTGTAGGTTTTCGATACACATTGGTGTTGATGTTACCTTCATCCGTTCTACTAACTAGAACGTCTAAGAAAGGTAGACACTTGTCAACTTCTGCTTGATTTGTAAAAGATATTTCTTTTTTTAAGGAGTTAATTAATTTGAAAAACTTTGACAACAGAAGAAGAGGAAGTTGGAAAAATTAAGAAGATATCATCCACATAGCAGCAAATTAAGGTTGATTTTTTCATTTCGGCAGTATGAAGTAAAGCTTGGTCTATCACATAGTTCAATAAAACATCGGCCATGAGTGGGGCAATGGGACTTCCCATTGCTACACCATCTATTTGTTTATGGTATTTTCCATTGAACTGAAAAGTCGTATTTTTGGTTACCCATTTCAATAACGATTTAAGTCGGCGCTTGTTGAGACTAAGAAATTCTTTTACGTCTTACGTAAAATTCAGTTGTAAGATTAAGCCAATGGTAAAATTTACAGGAATGTTAGTGAACAGACTTTTTACATCAAAAGAAGTTAGAATTTTATTAGGAAAAGAGCCATGGTCGATAAGAGAAACAAAAGAAAAGACATCCTTTAAGTTTGTAGTGTGAGATCGAATAGGTGAAAGAATTTCGTTGAGCCATTTAGCACATTGGTGATTAAAGCTACCTACTGAAGATAAAATAGGCCTTAGTGGGAAGTTTGGTTTTATGAATTTTTTGAAGTCCGTAAAGAGTGGGAGTGGTAGCAGAAGAAGGACGAATTCTGGAATAATCTTCTGGTGAAAGTGCTTTAGCTGCTTTTAAATAACGTAAGTGATTTTGAAACCTGTGAAGTTTTATAATATTGTCATCCGTATCTGTTGGTTGAAATTTAGATTCCTTTTGACCCCACAAAAGTTGAAATATTTGTCCTGAAAAAGAAAATAAAATTAAACACAATGTAAACATAGTTGGTCCAAATTTTTTTTGTATATGTACAATAACTAGAGCTCGACCGATATGACTTTTTCAGACCGATACCGATATTTATGAAATTTTTAGGCCGATGCCGATATATATCAACTACGAAAAATTTGTTACCAACAAAGTTATTAAGCAACAAACCAGTCCAAGAAAGTTTATGCATTGGTTGCTGTAATGGAAAAATCATTCTTAACACTAATCACAAAAATAAAGCAAACAAAAAAGAAACAACCAAATGCAATATTGTTTTGTTTTCAATTCAATATTCAAAGTTCAACAGTTTCAAATTGTAGTTTAAAAAACATAGTTTCTCACCATTCATGCCAAGAAGAAAACATCTTTTGTTGTTGTAAATTAGTCCAACAGTGCTGAACACTTGTTTGCTGGGGACAGATGTAGGGGGTGTTCCGTGATACTTTCTTGCAAGCTTAGGGAATCTGGTGCAATTGTTTGCCCACCAAACTATTGGGTTGGTTCGTTTTCGGTCGCATACAGGTTCCTGTAAGTACTGGTCAAGTTCGCAAATATTTTCACCTTCGTTTTGCGATGCTTGACAGGATTCAAGCATAGCAGCAAACATGTTGTCCAATGAGCTAGCACTGACAGCAGTACATGAGGTTGTTGGTCTTTCCACATTTTCCTCCTTATCACACATTCTTATTTTTTCCTCCACTTCATTCTTTATCACAGATACTTCTTCGCAACTCAAAGAAAGTTTCAGCACTGACACAATGGGTATTATTAAAGAGATTGTTGTGTTGGCTTTGCTGATATCCAAAGTTATTTCTTGGAATGGCTTCAAAGTGGATATCAAATTTTCAATTAATTTCCTTTGATGATTGTTTGGTATGTGGTCTTGAACCACCCCTCCATGCTCTGTTGCATAAAGGGCAAGGGCGTTTTTTTGCTCCATCCCTTTGAAGCATGATGTAGACCAGGGGTGGGCACACTTTTTGAATTAGGGGCCAAAATTATTTTGTTCTTAGACTGGCGGGCCAAGTGATCGAGCCGCCACTTACATATAGTTTGTCACACGAATAACAAAGGGACAAAAAAAACGGAAGATTAAATTAACAAATAACTGAAAAATACAACCAAAAAACAAAATCGAATTTAAATACGACGTCTGACAGGATTGTCAAGCTTTATTTTTTGCCAAAGCATCGAAATTTGGCATCATTTTGGTTGTGGCGATAGTCAGGATAGATTTGAGGTGCGCATCACTCAGCTGAGACCTGTGGCTAGATTTGTTAAAATTCATCAAGCTGAACGTCTGTTCACAAATATATGTGGAACCAAACAATACCAGCATTTTTTGTGCCACCTTTCGAATTTCTGGAAATCTGGTGTTGCTTAGCGATGCGTAAAACTCATTTAGCTTCAGGGCTTCGAATTTCTCCTTTAAAACGTAGTCACTCTGAAGATCGATCAATTCCAACTGCAGTTCTTGTGGTGCTGTTGCAGCGACTTGTGAAAGTGGAGCCGAAATAATCTGAAATGGTTTTTGGAGTTTTTCGAAATCAAGAAATCTACGGCAAAATTCGTGGTGCAAATCATTTAGTGATTTGCTGTATTTATTTGCATGTTTAGGGGCTTCTTTCATCGTCAGTAATGTGGGGAAATGAACAAAAGAATTGTTGGACATTTGTGCTGAGAATAAAGCCAATTTTGATTTGAAAGCCGTAACGCTTGTGTACATATCGTGAGCGAAGAGTTCTTTCCCTTGCAGCTTTGCATTCAGCTCATTCATATGTGTTAATATATCGACAGAAAAAGCAAAATCACAGAGCCAATCTCTGTCCTCCAGCTCAGGAAATTCATCAGCTTTCCCGATTGACTTCAAAAATGAGGTAATTGCCTCTTTAAGGTTCCAGACTCGTTTACATGCTTTACCCAAGCTTAACCAGCGCACATGAGAATGATAAAGCAAGTCCTGGTGATCAGAATCAATTTCCTCAAGAAACTTGATAAATTGGCGATGGTGAAGTCCTCTCCCTTTTATGTAGTTGATCAGTTTTACTACTGCCTTCACTACATGATTGAGCTGCAGTACAGATTTACACAGGGCTTCCTGATGGATAATGCAGTGCAAAAAAGTTATATCCACCCCAGCATTTTCCTCATTCATCTTATCTTGAAGTCTTTTTAGCAGTCCAACATTTTTTCCTGTCAAATTTGGTGATCCATCAGTGGTGACATTCGTAAGTTTGTTCCATGGTAATTTAAACCTGTCGATCACACTAGTGACTTTAAGAAAAAGGTCCTCTCCTCGAGTAGTCCCTTTTAACGACTCCATTGCTAAAAGTTCTTCTATTATCTCAAACTTGTCATTAATTCCTCTGACGAAAATCAAAAGCTGTGCCGTGTCTCTTACGTCATTACTTTCGTCCAGCGCTAACGAATAAAATACAAAAGAATCTGCTTTTCCTTTCAACTCGTTAGCTAAGTGCTCATCAATTTGTTCTATACGGCGAGTTACAGTTCTGCGTGATAAACTGATTTGTTCATATTTGCTTTTTGCATCTGGACACAAGAGACTTGCTGTCTCTACCATGCACTGCTTGATAAATTCTCCATCGGAAAATGGTTTGCTTGCTTGTGCTATTTTGAAAGCCAGTAAAAAACTTGCCTTGGTGATTGACTCAGAAACTGCACTCTGCTGAAAAAGAGTGCTTTGCTGAATCCGAAAATTTGCCACTAATCTCTGAGAAACGTCCTTTCTTTGCTGAGTTGACAGGCTGCTATGATGGTTTGCATGATTGGTGTCAAAATGGCGGCGGATGTTGTATTCTTTCAAAACAGCAACGTTTTTTTGGCAAATAAGGCATACCGCAGTTGATCCCACTTCGGTAAAAAAGTATTTCGTCGTCCACTCCTTTTTGAACACTCTGCGCTCACTATCGACTTTACGCTTCTTCGCTGCACTCATTTTAACAATATAATTTATTAACAACTTAGCAATGTCTATTTCGCTTAGCATTCCACACTGACGAAACTGTTGATAAAAACACTAAACTAAGAAATATGGTACATTACTGGTTAAATTGACTAATAAAACTTTCTGTTTTTAGTGAACCTCCCAGCAAACTGTCCACTTGAAGCGGTTGACTGTCTCTTATCTATAGTCTCGTTCTGTTGCTCAACACAACAAACAGTTTACCAGCCTCATTTTTTTAAAAAAATGAGGCTGGTAAACTGTTTGTTGTGTTGAGCAACAGAACGAGACATTACTGGTTAAAAGCAGAAAGCACTGTTGCGTCAAGCGACGCACAAATGTACCTGTGACATCATAATGCTCTACATTCTACATTGTATCGCTATTTAGAGACAAGAGGTATCTAATCCTCCTATTGAAACTTCACAATAATAAAACTTGCAACATGTCGATAACATCCGGCGGGCCAGAATACAAGAGCCGGCGGGCCGGATTTGGCCCGCGGGCCGTAGTTTGCCCATGTCTGATGTAGACTGAATTCCAACGAGTTGGCACTGATTGTAATATCGAGTGCTTGGGCAATAATGGGCATGTCAATTTTATCCTGAATAATGCAAAGTCTTTACTTAGCAAGTACTGCTAGATTGAAGTGAGTTGCGATTTTCCGAATTTTGAAGCCATCATCGAGCAAAAGCTGCCTGATTTCTGGTCCAATGAATATACCAGCCTTCAGCTTGGCATCGCTTTTGTTGGCCCCAAATTTTTCTTTCAAATATGCAAACCCGTCTTTGTTTGAATCCATCGCTTTCACAAAAAATTTCGTCAAGCCAAGCTTCATATGAAGCGGAGGCAGGTATATCATTTCAGGGTCAATCAAACATCTGTGCTTCACATTGTATCTACCAATTGTGGGATTATCCCGTGGAGGCCAAACTTTTACAGCATTGTGATTGCTGTCCTGGCGACTGTCCCACACACATAAAAAACACATGTGCTTTGTATAGCCCAACTGCAATCCTAAGAGAAGAGATATGACTTTTAAATCTCCACAGATTTTCCATTTGTATACAGAATAATTTAGCTGTTTCAGAAGTACTTCCATTGTTTGATGTGTTTCTTTCTTGCTAATGCTGTGTGCTAAAGGAAGAGACGGCTGATTGTTACCATTGTGCAACAGCACAGCTTTCAAACTTGTTTTGCTGGAATCAATGAATAGCCTCCAGTCAACAGGATCGTGTTTACATCCTAGCTCTTGCATCAAACCATCTACATTCTTACAGTAACATATATCATCTTCAGTTGTAAAAAAAGTGCGAAATTTTCTTGCTGCGTTCATGAAAAAAAGAAATTGTGGTGCATGAATCTAACAAATTCCACTGTTGTAATCTAGACCCCAAAAATTCCGTTTTCTCTTTGGACAAAGACAGATCACGCACAAGGTCGTCCAAGCGATCCTGATTGATTAAGAGTGGTATTTTTTTATCCAACAAAGATGCCTCCATTTTCGCATCTGTATTCTCCTCACTACTCACTAGTTCATCGCTAAATAAGAACTATTCATCTCTAACTGGAGGAAGAGGAATAACAATATCAGTACCATGGATAATGGGGTAGAAGAGCTGAAGGGCAAACTGGATATTCAATCTTAGACTTCTTTTGCACGAAAATCCTTTGATGTTGGTCATGCAAAAGTAACAGTCTGAGTGGTGGTTACTGTGTTCACGCCATATCATTGGCACAGCAAAAGGCATAGCCTTCCTTTTACCATCAAGCCATAACAGAAGGCCTGTTCTGCACCGATTGCAGCAAATGCATGGGGCCCAGCTCTTGTCTTGGTCACCGACTTGACATCCAAAGTAGTGCTTGTACGCAAACTTGACTCTGGTGGAGAGCTTCATAGTGTGGAAAAGTGGAGTGTATTCTCCGCATATGTAACAAAACTTGTCTGGATGGTTCAAGCAAGCTCGCCTTGAGCTGCTTGGTCGAGAACTCATACTTCTTGCAGTCTCTATTGCTGACTACGTTAGTAAAAAGTATACAATAACCTGAAAAGATACATTGTGAAAGTTATGCCTCCAAACACAATACTAAACTTAACCAAATACATTAGCTGCGCATAACTGCAACACAAACGCAGCAACAACCTCAAAACCAATGATACAGTCACTTGATGTAATTGAAAAAAACAGAATTTCGACACTTTAAACCCTGATTAACATAAAGTCAATAAAGGATCCGTGTAAAGCAGATACAAAAGCATCTAATTTAGTGAAAAAAAATTGAATGCAGTAATATTAACGATGACCTTTTAAAGTACATGTAGTTCAAACAGAAATAGAAAATGTTGGGTGGAAATTCAATGTTCATGACAAAGTCCAACTTGAAATTCTTCTGTTGCAGATCGCGATTTCGGGTATTGAACCCTCTTGAGTACAACTTATTAACAGTATAGTATCAGTAAAATTTACAGCAGTTCACTTTAGAAAATGACTAAACATGTTATGTGGTTGCTAAGGAACAAATTAGTCTGTGAAATTAGTCTACGAGCAGTAATAATGACAATTTCTATGCAAATTATGAAGGTTATTAGGTCATACAACCGACAGTTGCAACAATAAAAAGCACGAAAATATTAAACATGCAGGCAAAGTATTTAAATTCTAACAACAAACAAAGGGGTCAGTCAAGCTGACATACGCTTAAGCCTCGAACCAGTCAAACCGGCCTCCTGTAGAATGATCCAGATAAAAGGATGCGAGATACTTCTAAAATAAAAAAGAAAAAAAGAATTTTGACACTTTAAACTCTGATCAACGTAAAGTCAATAGAGGATCCGCGTAAAGCAGATACAAAAGCATCTAATTTAGTGAAAAAAATTGAATGCAGTAATATTAACGACGACCTTTTAAACTTTTTAAATGACTTGATGTAATCATTATGACAGATTATGATGTCACAAAAGCGAAAAGCCAAAGGTTATTATTACATCATTATGTACCTTTGTTGGAGACAATTAACTGTAGAAAAATTGATTTTTTTGCTAAAAAAACGAACAAAAGTGTAATTATCTTGAAATCCTGACGTGATAGGAAAATTCTGACTTCAGATTCGAGCTCAGCACACCTGAATTACCTAGAAAAGGTTGTTAGTCTAGCTTGTAAAATTTTCTTGTTGACCAGTGATTTGTCTGACTCTTTTCGTTAAAGAATAGATTATGTCGAGTGGCTTGATCATGATGTAGCTTTTTTTCGCTGCAAGGATTTGTCGAACAACGTTGTTTGGCGTCATCGCAGCAAGGCGGCTTTTGTATTCGTTGTGTGGCCCTAGAGAAACGCTGCTGCATTGGCTCTGAAGGCACTTTTTCTTCCGGCGGTGAGAACGGCAGAACACTCGCGTTTCTGATCTGGATTGTTCCTGATGATTTCTGAGAAAGGCAAAATAAATTCAATTACATGTCTGACTATAGAAGTATCTATCAACGGTTTGTAAGTCGACCTGTGCAAAATGTAAAGGTACGATTTGTAATGTGAACAAAACTAATATATAACAAAAGAACATACGCTTTGAAAGGCATACACCATTCACAAACTCGTAAATGTTCATACAATAGTCTGAACAGTGGTTTAGAACTTGCAATTTAAACACATATGTAATAGATCATGGCCACCTAATAGAATATGGCCGGCTATGTCACATATAATGGCCTTTTTACAACAGGCCGATAGAAAAATACTTGAAATTTTGACTAACAAAGAAACTGCTCTTACTGGCATGGGGAGAGAGAGAGAGAACTTGTATTTTGTCTGTTGCAAGAATAGCTCGGTACAATTATACACAACATGAATAGAATAGCATCATAGCCATCTAGATACCACAACAGTCAGCTGCTTCTCTGTTCTTGATGTGACAAATGTCAAGCATTGGTAAATTACGTTTTAGTTATTTTTCCAGTTTCATTTTTGTTAGTTTGCCGTTGCTACGTGTTTGCGCCAGCAATTAAATAAAGTTAAAAAAATTACAAGTTTCCTGAACTTTTTACTTTGAGAGTCTTCATAGGCAAGTTAAAAAATGAGTTGTGATGTCACACCAAACTTTAATCATTTAATTTCAGTTTAAAACAGTGGTATTAAAACAAGGGAATTAGTTTAAAATGCTAAGCAATTAAACATATGCAGCTTTGAAAATAAAATGTGGTCTGTTGCAGTTAATGGATCAAGTAGCCTAATTAAGACATCAATTACTGTAACATGAGGAAACAAAAATAGAAAAAAAAACAAGAGAAGGAACAGCTCGAAAGGTCAAATTTTCAAAAATATTATTGTTGCGTCATAAAATATGAAAATTAGGCAAAAATTATAAAATCAGTCAGACCAAGTTGATTACATTCCTATAAATTTAAAATTGTGCAGAACTACAAACTATTGGCCAACACAAGAAAATGAAACAAAAACGGAGTTGTAACATAGAGTACAATGAACAGTCCAGATTCAATTCTTTAGAAATTTGATTTGGTAATCATAAACAACATTTTTTTGAGTCGATGATTGCAGCACCAAGCCTGGGTAGGGTTTGAACTTGGTTGAGTGAGAATGAAGGCTGACTACGGTTAGGTGGAATATAAAAACGACCAAAAGCATTTCTTGTGACTGCTCTTTACTTTGTCTTCAAAATTCAATAATAACAGTGGCTATCTACGAGCGATCCAACTCAGAAAATACAAATAACAAAATGGCTGTCGAATTCACTGGTAGGCCTAGCTACTGGCTAGGCTAAATCAAGGTTTCTTTGAATTGTCCCTTCTCTGCGAGTTCTTCATCGATTTTTAAAATTTTGCAACTAAAATGATCACACTTAAATTCCTTTCTCAATTTGTCCAAATCTAGCCATTCTCCAAGCCTAAATTTTTCTTGATATATTTAGACCTGGAAAGCAAAAACTTTGCTGTTCACTTTAAAAAAGCGCGGGAAAACTCTAATTGTCAACAACAAAGCAGATATTTTTCAGACTTGTTAGGCGTTTTTAATGCATTTAAAAGGTGCCTGACCTTACATTCCTTAGACATATTGTATTACCAAACTACAACATGACTGGTGCAAATGAATGATTTTTTTAGTGAACAAACACCACAAAATAATAAACAGTACAGACTATTTTTTTACAACAGAAATAGTGTAAGGACATGCGAAAATAATCATGTATGTGACATTCAATAAAGTGGGGGGAACTAGAAAAACCATAGTGACCATGGTGACGGAAAAAAGACATCCCGTAACTACAATAGAGTCTTAAACTACTTTTGCCGTTGCTTTTGCTTAAGTGCCATAATGTTATTCTTTCTTTTTGACTCATTTATAATCTTATGGTAATTATTATAATAACAAGACAATCCACATTTGCATCCTTTTCTTTACAACATCTAAAACAGAACAGCACTACAAACAAAATAAGCAAGTGGCTGAGAAGGCACAGTGAAGCCACCCCTTGACAAAAGCTGGAAGTACGAAGGAGCATTAGCTGCAGAATCAGCTGTAAGTAAAGTTTTGCACATTATACATTTGGAGCGTTTAGCAAGCTTTTTGCGGTATAATCGGTTATTGCAAATCCAACTTCTGCACTATCAAAAGATAATGTTGCGTCAAACATTTCAATGGCAACTTTATCCACATCTTCCTGAAAGTTTTCCAAGCTTGAAATGCATGGATCACTTACAGCTAGATCATCTTTCAAAAAATGAATATCCCTTTTCAACAAAGATTTGCACGCAATAATTCTTTCAGAGTTTGTGACCTCTCTTAAACCAACCAAAAAGCGCCCTCCACTCATTTGCTGCCTGTACTGTGAAAACCTTTTTACCAAAGGATCAGTTTGCATTTTTCCTAGTCTGACAAACTGGTACCCACTCTCAAACAAATCGTTTGTCAATGAAACTTGTGCACGCAGCGTCTGGATGAGTGTACTTGATGTCTGTTTAGAGCATGGGTCACCAAACTTTTTTCTCTGAGGGCCGGATTGCTGCAAGATTAACAGCTGAGGACCTGTTGGGCAGATGATGTCACTGATTGATCGTGATGTCATTGACTGTCGATTGTTGGGCAGATGATGTCACTGATTGATCGTGTTGTTGATCAGTTACATTTCTGGGTGGATGAGCAGTTGTTTCTACTACTGACACATTGTTAGAATAGTTATTATCAGAATCAATGTACTTTGTTTGCTTTTCTGAAAGTCTTCTGATAATTTGTTGCAGTGGGCAATTAGGGGATCGCACTAATTTTTTAATACTACCCAAATAAGATTCAAACGATAATGCTGCAAAGTTTTCCAAATGTCCAAAATTTCCAACATCAGCAGTTAAATGAATTGAATTATGCACATTATAAACTAACATGTTTGAACCATAGATTTTCACAAAATTCTCAACAAAAGAACTTAATAGCTTGTTTGCATAATCACGATGCGTGGTAACAAGATAAGGGTTTGATAAGCAATAGATACTAACAGAAAGGCAAAGAAAATGCTGGTATGTACTTTCAGGAATAGCTTGGTTACTGTTTAGTAGAAACAATGCCAGTATAGAGCAAAAATGTAAGAAATTCAGTAGCCTTCCAACGCTCAAACTCAACTAGAGATCGGCCCTTGCGTGTAAATTCTTTTGGTAAGCATTGGGAAAATCTTTCTAGGTTGTCAGAGATCATTTTCATAGCAACAGAATCATTTTTACAATTTTGTGGCAACAGACTTTTGCACCATACCCATAACATTTTTCTGACAGTTGCAAGGTAAATCAAATGCATTGGATGCAAAACAAATTGAGACATCAGACCAACCGACAGTTCTGTCAGTGGTGTGTCACCAGTATGATAAACAAAGTTTTTTAAATCTTGTTAGCGATAACCACAACCTCGATGGGTGCAAGCGGCTTCGCATGATTTCCCCTGTCTTTGTGCTACGGAGTTATACAAACAGATGGTTTCAGCTGAAAGCATAAGGGTAGCAAAATCGATGTCTCCTAGTTGGAATAAAAAGATGCACAAAAATTAATGAGTGGTTGCTTGGGAGCGAAACCATAATTCTTTGCAGAGCCAGAGCAGTGTCTGCACGTCTGTAAAAACATAAGATTGGGGCGCATGCCTCGCAATCTGTTATGCCAACCCATGCTACTTCCCCGTAAGATAAGGCAAAATAAAAAATATATTAAAATGAGCTAAAGATTCAAGTTAAATTTGGCACTACAATTAGTATACTTAATCAACGTTTAAAAACATTAATAGTGGCAAATGGCACTTCCTCATCAAACTGCCTTACTCGTTGTATGCGTGTTTTCATGCTGCTTATGTACTAGATTTCAACTTGTTGTGATATTTAGGTTTATTCAAACACTACAAAGACAATTAAACAGCACTTTATTAATCACAAGGGCTGAAAACAGCACAATACACTCTTTTTGAAGAATCAAAACTTTAAAAATGAACTGTTTGAAACGACCATTTAACAGGTTTTAATGAACTAAGAAACGAAGTACATCTGCAAAACACAAGCCATAAATATAAAACGAACAAAGTAAGTCAGTCACACACAATCAGAACATAAAGCAATAGAAAGCCCCTTTAACTGAACACTGCAAGAAAGGCTCTTATGAAAACAGGCTTGCTGAGATTGAGTGAGCCAAGAGGCACGATCAGAGAAAACAATCAAGGTAAAGCGCGCCGAGCAGAGAAACCATAACAATACAAACATACATAAAATAAACGTAACGTACATAAACGTACATAAAATGCATAAAATATGTACATAAACGTACATACATTTTACATAATACGTACATTTTATGTAATACGTACATAATACGTACATTTTACGTACATAAACGTAAAATAACGTACATAAAATAAACGTAAGTTTACAACACTGTTGAACGAGATTTTCTTTTATAACCAGAAGTATCTTCCCTTATCAAAAGCCACATGTATAATCTCCCATCATTACACTGTCCCAGCTGCCCTGATACCGTCTTTCCATTGTCTGGATATCTTAGTGGAATCTCCCACCATGTTCCTCGCTTAGGTCCCTAAGATTTTCTTGAAAGAAATCAAGATGAGAGCGTAAACAATGAAGTTTTAATGACACGCGATACCCCATCTTTTGATAGCTTGTGATTAGTGTCTTCGCTATCTCTTTGTAATTTGGATCTTTTTTTCCAAAAAGCCATCAACCACACCTCAAAATTCTTGCCATTTACTCCTTTCTGTTTCAGTCACTTTTTTCCTCCAGGGTGCGTGACTTCAACATGGTAGATATTTTGGGCCAACAAATATTCCTCCCTTTCGTTTGGCATCTGACAATTTTGGAAACATTGCTCTAATTTCTTGAAAGCTTCTCCTTCGAAATCCAGAGCTTTAACAAACTGCTTGAATAAACCTAATTTCAATTCAATTTTATTTTTTGCTGCTGGCGCAAATATGTACAGAACGGCAAAGTAAGCATACGAATTTGACACCAAAAAAGGGAAAGATGGCAAAGCCCAAAAGTTTAAAATATACGTTGATAAAACAGTACTAGCTAAACTACCACTATCTTAAAATTGTACAGCCACCAAACCTGGAAGAGAAATAGAAAAAAAAAAAAAAATTTTGTGATAATAGTCCTACAATTACAATTGAATACCTGAAAATGAAAATGGCCCAAGTCCAAGTGATACTATTTCGAGAAAATCAAAAAAAACTTCACAATTTTTTTTTGTTAAAGGTATCAAAGCCTGGTTAATGTGGGTAGTTACTCATGGGAATAGACAACAAAAAAGCTGTATTGTGTGTTGCTGTGCGTTATAGTTAATGCGGTGCGGATCGTCAAACTCACTGGATTTGGACCCTTCTTATATTCAGGACCTCACAAATTTGTAATGCACTGCGCTTTGCTTGGATATATTGATAGATAGCACCTTGCCCACTGGCATAGTAACCCCCCTGCAATACCTGCAGTCGCAGGGGCCCACACCTAAATAGCCCCACGTTTAAGGGCCCCCTCTCGAGGTTGAAGACCTTTTTTGTTTTGAAAAACAACTTTTTGGGACAAAAAACGGAGCGTTTCTTAGCTGAAGGTGCAGTGACAAAAGCCACGCAGGGGGAGGCGCTCTTGCTAGGTACGCCACTGACCTTGCCCCATTGTCATATCAAAATACATTCATCATGAAAGAAATCTGAGACTTTTGTTATGTACAATAAAAGCAGTTTTTCAGTTCATTGCGTAAGATAAAAGCAGTTTGTGTATAAAGTAACTCTAGTTTTCATAGTCTGAGTTTTGTGCATCAAAGAATGCATCGTCCGTTGTAACGAGTTGGTCTATCATGTCTCTTGCTTCTTGGTGCAAGTATTTTTTCAATTTGATAACATCTTGCTTCTTTGCAGCCTTAATCGGTACTTGGCTAGTATAGCACTGACTAGCTTCTAAGGTAGGAGGAGCGTTAGGCTTAAGGATCCGAAATTTAGTTCGAACGAGTCCCATCATATTCTTTGAAACGTCAATTTATGAAAGAATGGCCTAAGAATAAGAATGTACATGGCCTAAGAATGTAAGATATAAAAAAATTTATTATGAAAGAATGGCCGAAGTCCTGGGGCCATTCTGCTAATCATACAAATTTATTTACCTTCGATAACACGTTTCAAAGCGTGGATTTGGACCTTTCATTTGCTCATAAGGTAGCGCTAGGCGTTAGTATTACAATGGGGGATATAACTCATTTTGCCAAAAATGTGGACTTGGGCCCTTCTCATTTTCGGGTATTCAATTAACACTTGCAAGTGCAAGGGCAATTTAAACTTAATTAGGCTACACAAAAAAGAAATTCTAAAGGTAATAAGTTTCCTGAACGTTTGCTTTGAGAGTCTTCAAAGGCATCTTATAAAATAAAATGTGATGTCATAAAAAGACCAGCAATTCAAAAGTTACAGGAAGCCGGCTCAGTGTGACCGTACAAATTTAGAAGAAAAAGTATATAATCAAACGCAAGGATATGATTAAATAAAAACAAAATACATACATACTATTTTTTTTCTCAGATACATTTTAATTATACAGTTCCAGTGTAAGTTTACAAAACATTTACAAACATCAAAAATGAAATAAGTTTTTGGTGATTTCAATGCATTTTTGCTTGTATTAAAAGGTAGCCTTTAGTGAGAAAAAAGTTGAAAATTTGTTTGAAAGCAAATTGAGTAGAAACAATATAGCAAGTTGTTACAGTTTGAATAAAACAAAGCTACCGAAGTAAAGTGATTTTACGACATGACACACAGTACAATTTATTGAAATAAAAGGTCTGGCAGCACTGCTTCTAAACACACAGTTAGGCTACCAGTCAACTGATGTACAGATTTACAATTACAAAAGAAGATAAATTTAAACAAAAAAAAAAAGAGTTGCAACATCCAAAGAAAATAGTACAGTCTTGATCTTTTTTTTTTTGACTTACCAGTACTAATCGTTGTTTGATGAATTTTGTACTGTACTTCAATTGCTTCACTGGATAATAACTTTAATTTCCTCATCCCGATTCTTTCAAAGCTGAGACTGGCGAGTCAATAGCTTGTCAAATAATTCTTAATGTACTTTAGAGTACTGAAAGATCTCTCATTCGTAGCTGTTTTTACTGGTATAGTTGCAAATATCTGTAGCAACGTTGCGATGTTGGGGAACGTTTTTAGGTCCACTGCGGCTTTGAAAGCATCAATAACGTTATCAGGTATACGTGAACTGTTTTGCCAATGGATTTGCCATCTTAAATATTCTATTTTGACCGAATCTTTTCCACATGAAAGAAAAGAGCTCTACGTGCTAACGATTTTTTCAATGGCTTCAAATGGCCGACTTGAACAATATTTCGGTAGCAGAAATTGAAGTGAAAATGCAATAGTTGTTTGAGAGCTGAATCGTTCTCGCAATTGCAGAAGACAAGCGTCTAAGAAAGGATAGAACACGCTTCTGCGGTAGTATTCAGACTTCAAAGTGTCAGCTGATACATTACTTCTCTGTTTTTTAAAGCGAGCTAATCTCGGTCTAGTAATGGCTTCACCGTAGGCCTATAATAGTTCCTCAGATCGGGAAAAAATAAAAACAACATCATTTATAAAACAACAAATTGTTAATTGTTTTGACAGTACAATCCAAAACATATTAAATGCCTTAATGTACGTTGTTAACTACTTAAACATTTTTAGGGGGGCATGGCCCAATGGCCCCCCTGCGTACGCTAGTGGCGACAACACACAGAAACTAATCTTCAATCCTACATCTTCAGCTCCACTAAACTAAGCGTCATTAGATTCAAATTTAAGTTTGTAAAGTAAATGGTCGTTTGCGAGTTTCAACTCGGCTTTCTGCTGTTCTGTGAGACTTTGCATTTGCTAGGCCAATGCTTTACAATAAAGCTCATCTGCTGTTTCCGTTTGTTAAATAAACATAACATAGAAATTACCTTACCTGTGCAAGTCTTTGCATTTTGTATGTGCTGCATCATCTTCACAGCACTAGCATTAAGCTCGTCCAGCTCAGCGTCGCTTTTCCGTGTGCGGTTTTTTCCTGTGAAACACCGAAAGATAGTACTGTGAAACACGGACCTTTATCTCACAAACAAAGGGTTGAGGTGTAGCTGTTTACGCGTAGACTGTAACCAAATTATACCTACCAGTAGTTTCAACTGTTACCCAAGCTCGATAGGTAATTGCAGACGAATTTCAGGAATTGTACAGACGATACGAGGAGCAGGGTGATTGGTATGATGCCAACCAAACTTAAATAATTGCATTTACCTTCTGTGTGTGGCTGTACATTATCTTGTGGTAGCACCGGCAACAAGGTTATCAAGCTGTCGTCATCTTTTGATCGTGATCCGCTGCACTGGTGGACGAAATGCTACTGGAGTTTGCTAATTCAAGCAAGCTATTAGAGCTCTCTTCAAAAGCAGTTTCCAGTGAAGTTTCCTCTGATTGTGAGCCAGACTGATCCAAGCCAGAGGAAAAATTGGAAGTAGTGCTGAAAAATGTTTTTATTAGTTACAATATGGTAGGAAGACCAATCAATAATTCGTTGGAACCAGTGATTCATCACGTTCAGTGCTCAATTTTCTGCCTAGTTGACATACACTTAACCTCTAGCTTGCATAAACGGATCCACAAAAGTCATTATGTCGTGGAATTCCCATTTGTTGATGAAATTCCACCTGAACCTGAACGGATGTTGTTCATTTTACTTTTCTCCCTCTTGAATTTCTCTTTCTATCTTTTCCAAGCAATTTTTAAAATTCCAACTGTATGAAGGTGTAAATATTTAAATTGCATCATGGGTAAGCTATGGTTTAAATTGAGTTCAGTTACACATAACCCAGCACAGCAAATCAACTTGTTAGTATTTATCAGTATGTAACGGTATTATTCTTGTCACTTTTTTGTTAACTCTTTCATATCTGGTCTTTTTGAGACGATGTTTTTCTGGGCAGGGGCACAAAGTGCCTTAAAGTTTAACCGCTTATAAGTTCTTTCAGTTATGAACTAGAATCTTTTACCGCTGGAAAAACAATTGCAAGGCCTTTGAGCGTTGAATGATATTAACATGTTTGTAATACATATTATTAAAATTTGTTAATAAACGTGTTTATGAACGCGGGTCAAATTTGAAAGCTGCCTGATTTTTATAATAAAGAAACAAATCTTTCGTTTTTCCCACTCTCGTGTCATTTGCCTTTTTCTAGACCCCTTTTTCGCTGTGATGGTCAAAAATAAAAACAAAACTCAACTGAACTGTGAAGACGTATTGTCGCCTGATTAGTTGCGCTTGGCCGGCCAACAAACAAACTATGTCAATTCGGTGATTACGACGACGTTTGACAGCAATAGATTTGTAGGGAATCTAGCGATCTTTTGTGGACGCACATATCAAATCTATATGCTCTGGTGAAAGATTATCTGCACTAATTATGTTCCTTATACCTTCACACTTGAAACAAAAGTATAATTTATTGCCAAGTCGTGTATTTTGACAAAACTTTGATTTTTGTGCAGTGTTTTTCTTTAGCGTGCGCAAACTTCAAGGTTACCTTAGTTCAGCTAGAACACAAAAACTGTAGTTTAGAAAAAGGTCCCACGTTGCTTATCTCCTAAACCACGTCTGTTTGCAACTCTACATCGAATAATAAAATATCAATTACGCTCATATTGAGCAATTTCCTCGAAATGGAGCCTGCTTGAACTAAAAAATTATAATTGTCAACTCCGTGTAAACAAAGACATTACTTCTGTTTTGTAAAATATGTTGCGCTTTTAATTAACTATACATACTACTTGTAGATTTCTGCGTAAATTATTAAACATATTTAGCTGCTGCAATTCTGTAAACAGAGATCATCGTACTTCGTAAGCGATGACGTAAGTATATTTGACAGCAAACAACACTTCGAAGCAAAAGAAATCAATTACACAGAAGGAAGCGTATACAGTATCAAAATTAATTATACGTAATATAAACAAACAAATAAACGATCATCATGGAGGGCAGCTTTCGCATAATCTTGTCGAGTGCAGTTTGCACACAGGCATACCACAACATTGGCAGTGGGAATACAACTTGCATAGTTTGTTTTTCTTAGCTGTTGCACCTGGTCCTGAAATTGCATCTTTGCAAACTTTGCATATGCGTTTCCGTTCTGACAGAGGAGGCAAACGATTTCGGCTTCACACCGGCACAGGAACAACCGTTTTTTCCCCTAAAACTGTTTCTATTTTGCGTCTGATGTCGTAAGTCAGACCATTGAGCGATCGCGCTTCAATGTGGGGTTTTACTAGTGAAAGCACGAGGTTCATGCCGAAGTCAAACGATGATTGCTTTCGCGGGTCCTTGTCCTGGTTCAAAGCTAGCACTGTGGAGGCGTTCACTCTACAAGAGTCCAGGACATACGCGAAAGCAGTCATTGTCCAACGGCGTGACTTCGTTTTGCACGAATAACACCCCATTCTTTGGTCTACGACATCAGTTCCCCCCTTTGTTAGGTCGTAGAGCTTATAGATAGCGGGCTTCTTTTTGCCATCATCTTTCGTTCGACCAAGCAGTGGCTGCATTGTAGAGAGGAGGAGCACGTTTCTCGAACCCTAAAAAAGAAAAAAGAATGTTTATATCTGTAAAATCGCACAACCACTTCTAAGAAGCATTCTATTTTAATACAGTAGACGAGTGCAATACTAAAATTCGACAAAAGTTGCATAAAAAAATTCTTATTACCCGCAATAAAATCTGATATTTGGGCTTGGGATTAGGGTTTGCCCTGAAGACGCATAACACAGTGCAAACATTGCCAAGAGACTTCATTATTAGAATTCTAAATTTCACTGCTGCAACACGAAAGTAATTGCAGTAGTACAAAAGTTTTTTCGAGCCTACCTGTACTCTTGGTGTTGACGACATAAGAGTGCAAGTTCAGCTTCTTGTCTTCTTCGTCCCAGAATACCTCGTAGGAGAACTCCTTTCTTCCACGCATGTCTTTTACTTCGTCTGGAATGCCCTTCCGGTTGGACTTGAGAGTTCCAATGCAGGTAATTGAACGTCTAAGCAGCCACTGCGCTAGCGGAATGGACGTGTACAGCCGGTCGAACGATATATTTCGACCCGCAAGTTCCCCATATATTCATCCAACAAGCTCTTGGTTAGTTCCTTCATGAGATTTTCGGTCCCTTTTACATAGTATTGGTGGGGCATCTTCTTTGGTTTCCCGCAATACCCGTTTGTAGTATCAGTGTATGGATACCGTGCTGCGTTTATTGACCGAAAGAGCATTCCATATTTTGCAGGCTTATTGGGATTAAATTGTTTGAAGCCGATTTTCGTCCGCATTGGATAAAGGGTTTCGTCAAGGGCTAGAAAATCTTCCGGAACCATATGACGTTTACAGTTTTTATCAAACATTTGGAATATGCGGCGAAATGCCGCGAACCTATCGAACTCCCAAAGTTCATCTCGCCTTCGAAAATTGTCAAAGGAAATGTGGCACAAGAGAAATAGGAAACAATTTTTTCTCATTGTGGCTCCAAACAACGGGTTTCCGTAAAGTTCGTGAAACAATGTTGCTGTTTGATGCCCCGCTCGACCCAACAGTCCCCTTGCATAAATGAGGCCTATGCAGGCCCGCATCTCAGTTTCCTTTGTCGGCCCCAAATACGTGTGCCTGTCATCCTGTAACATATGTTCAGGAAGTCCAGCCATGACGTCGATAATTTTCCTGTTTGTTTCATTGACAAGATATTGTAGCATGTCCTCAGAAAAAAACAACTCCCATGCTTCTCGTGGAGTTTCTGCTTCCCTAGCGATACCATAAACCCCAATCTGCCTGTGAATAACATCGGTTCTAGCGTTTCTGCCCAATTCAGGTCGTTTATTGTTCCATACTATCTTGACGCCAGAATCGTTTCTGTTTTTGGGCTTTTCGAGAAAAGTGGAATGAACTTTGTTGGCTGTTGGTTCTTCAACTTCATCGTAGTTATTGACATCCAGAGCAGTGGCGATGCTGTTTACTGCCTTTTTGAAAGGAGGCCTACGCGTCTTCCTGGCTGCTGGTGTTGATTGCTCTAACTGCGATGTGTTATTGGATTGCCTACTGTCTGCCTCCGGTAAATCCTGACTAACAACTTAATCTTCCTCCATTGTCAGCGAAGTGGATGGGGCGCACTCTATTTTATCTGGTAAATCCTGGCCAACAACTTCATAAACCTCCGGCGCAGTAGATGGGGCGCACTCTAATTCATCCTCAGAATCTGACGAGTAAATTTCGCTCAAATCATCTCCTTCTTCATCGGAATCAAATATAACTTGTTGCAATAATTCATCTGCGGTTAAATTCAGCCTGGCCATAAGTTCAGTGTAACAATACTTAGTAAATGTAATTAATAAAATAATGTAGAAAAGCAATATCTGTTTCAACAATGAAGACATTATGACTTAAAAAAATATCTCTATATAACTAATAAATACACTAACATTTTGCTCCAGTCTATCGGTTAGAAATTGAATTTACCTAACTTTCTCCAACAATATGCCTGTTCTTTATCATCATATCATTTTTTTATGGGAGGCGTTGCGCTACTTGCTAATACCTTTTCAAACATATTACAATGGTATTGTGGCCACTATATGATAAGAGCTGGGGAGTGCTTTTCGCTTTGATTGTTTTTGTTTGAGTTAGTGCTAATTGTTATAAAGGTAGAAAAAAATTTCAGTTTGCTGGAATTATCACAATATCCTAATAACTAACTATAAAGTAAATTTTTAACCAAATTCATACTTTTCAATATATTTTGTCTTGAAACGGATTTATTATAAGCAGATAAGTTGTTTGATTCGGTTGTAAATACTGTAGTATCCCGCTGAAAATAAATAACCAATGAACTACAAAGCGATGATGATTGTTTCAAGTTTCAATATAGGTAACGAAAACATCGTAGGAATTTCAAGTCACCAAGAATAAAAGCAGCTTCGATCGCTACCTGATAGGCTATATCTCAATTACTGTTTGTGATTCGATTTGAAGAAGGGGGTCAAATGATTTTGATCAAAGATACATGATTTTATTTTTGAGCATAGCCCGTTTGACAAATTTTATTGGAATAGAACAATGCGTTTATCAAGTGTTTGATAAAGTTTCAATTGCGTAGGCTGGCTATTATTTTGCTATTTGCAAAATTGCTCAGAGGTTTTTAGATATTTTCCAGCAATTCAACGTCGGCTATAATCTATCTTCTCGGCAGATTGGGAATTTGCGACTCTAACCGATTTTTAAAAAGTAACTATATACATAGTCTAGTCACACCACTATCAAAATATTTTCCAACCAACCCCATGTACAATTTCCCAACAAGGATGCAGATGACAAAAAGATTAGCAGATGACAAAAAAAAAATTCCTAAAATGTTCATTGTTCAAACATAATAAATTTGACAATTTCTTTTATTTCTTAGTGTTGTAGAACACGTCGTACAGCTGGCACACACCAAAAACCGTCTCCCTATCTTTAACGACATCGATGCATATGGTGTTTCCCAAAAGCCAAAAAATTGACTTTAAAGTCAAACAATAGAAGATTGTCAGTTAAACCGGCACAAGCTACCTTGGAGCAACAAATCAAAACTAACATGGATTATATATATGTTTTTTTATAAACTAGAAAGCTAAAACCTCAATTGCTAAGGCAACAGGGATCAGTTGTCAGTAGATGTTAGGCAGAAAATATTATTCACACTTGCTAGTGCATCTTCAGTTCTGATAAAGGCCAGTTAAAGCCTACAAGTACTACTAAGACTACGGTACCCAATAACTAAAAAAAAAAAATTGAAAAAAAACCCCGTTAAGGGATCGGACTCACCGAATCGGACTCACCAAAACGGGCCATTCCGTAATTTCCAAGCCATAGGGTTTTAAGGAAGTTGTTATTTACCGCTGCTATCAAGTCTGAAAAATATAAGCAATAGGGTTAAAATCAACCTATTTATTAGCAATGTTGTAGGTTTCATTCATTTTTTATGCGCAAGATTAACCGGGTTGTGCAACCACTGACTGGACAACACGCACCCCAAGAATGACTTGTTTTTCATCATTAATTATCATATAAATAGTTGTGTCATGTTCAATCACAAGTTCACTGTTATGCAGCACACTTGTGGCAATGACTTTTACCACTGGTGGTGCATTGGTGCGAAACTAGTGGTGCATTTAACTAAAAATTGTTCGCTTTTAAAAATTACCCGTCTTTTTACCTTTTCTGTAACTTTTGTTACCGTACTTTAGCTTTTTGAAAACAATTCGTTCAACAATGATGAGCACAAAGTGTTTGTTAAATGCTCAAACCCAGCCAGCAATGACAACTGGGGCCCATCTGGATAACAAATGGGCAGTAACTTGGGCCCCAACTGGGCTGCCCAACTGGGTCCCAGTTAAATTTGGGTTCATTTGACTTCTAATTTCCGTCTCTGTCTCTGGCATTCACAAACCATTTGCCGAGAGACAGTTCCAATGCCTTCCTAGTGGATGAGCTTGTCTGTGCATTCATTTTTACAGCTCCTGCAATTAAGTAAAATCATAAGCTATTCAACAGTGGTTTCAATTGTAATAAAGACTTAAAAGGCGTGCAAAGTTACATGGTCTAGATTGAGAGTATTGTAGCCTATTAAAAGTACAAGCTACTTAAAAAGTGTATGCAATGCTTCAGGTATATTGAAATATTAAAATGTGATTAAACTACAATCGCAGAATAATCCATTGCGCCTTTCTTGGTGCTAAAAACTTGGGAGCAGCAATTCAAAAATTAGAACTTTTTTTGTCACAAATAGTGCATGTAAAAATCTTCGAATCTCCAGGTGGCCATGGTTGAAAAAAATACAAGACATTTGGAATAGGATTAGCTAGTCGAAGTGTTTGCACCTCAGTATTCTTGTTGTCACCAAACCAATTGATCCAACGAGTAGGATCATCCGGCGGATCAATCGGCCCTTTAAGCTCTGACCTATTGGCAATACGACCAGGCCACCATCCAAGGCCTCTGCAACGACCACAAACAAGCTAAAGAGAAACAGGATTGTGTTGTGGTTAAAAACATGTTGATTGAATGAATGACAATCAGACAAACTTATCTTCACAATAGTATTTAAAATATAAAAAAATATAATTTTGAACATTAAATAGAGAATGGTCGCATTGGAGGAAATTATCAAGATAATAGTTTCTTGCATTTCGGTTTTTTCTATCCTGTTAGGTTTTCAAGATACAATGACAAAAATTACTATTAAATGACACATATTATAGATGACACAGATTACTATTAAGTCTAAATTAGTTACCAAGAAATTATACTGCCTTGCAATTATTGAATGTTTGATATGAGACATAACATACCATAGAGAATATCCATTAGCATAGTTTCGCTAAATGACCGCTTTCCGTTCCTAACGAACATATTCATCAGAAGGGCGACATCATTTTAAGCAAAAACTCATTGCCCTTCTCACAAACTCGTCCAGAGTGCGTCCCCCAATGTCTCGAAGTACATTGCCCTGCAAGGCATCATAATTAGAAAATGTATTGTTCACTGCACACTTATATATAGGCTATATGTAATATTGCTTGCAGTTCTAGAATAGCGCTAGGTATCTTTGTAACATGTGTTTATGTTAAATACAAATAAAAATCTGATGCAATATAGGTTACTAGGTTACCTCCTGATGTTAAAGATGATACCTAGCTTTTTATTACCGACGTTTCGTCAGTCAGCACGACTGACTTTATCAAGGAGGTCAGTCGTGCTGACTGACGAAACGTCGGTAATTAAAAGCTAGGTAGGCCTATCATCTTTAACATCAGGAGGTAACCTAGTAGCCTATAGTCACCAGAAGAACGCAAGTTGCTTTAATCATCAAATGCCTGGTGAAAAGTTTCACTCCGTTTTCCTATATTTTTTCCGTTTTCCTAGCAAAAAAACAAAAACTGACAAGTATTTGCTAAAGATCAACTGCAGTACGTAATTTTTCTTCTAATTGATCCAAGTCATTCAAACACGATAGAGGCAAATTGAGGTCATGCCGCAGTTTTTCAGCAGAGGATGAACTCTTCATGTTGGCACGAACCAATGATGATAGCACCTTCACATCCTGGTCTATTTCACAAACTTTTTTGATCAGTCTCTCCATTACCACTCTCTTCACCAATAATGTTTGAGGACGCTCTAAAACAAAGGAATAAAAAATATATATATATGTTTCTGCTCAACATCGTTAAAAAAGATTATTTAAAGGAGTGGATTTTAGTAATTAATCTTGCGATTAATGGCAATGTTTAGAACCAAATTTCAGTTTAACTTAAATGCCGATGTAATAGTTGCTTCTTTAAAGGAGTACCACACATTGAACAATACAAACACATGTTCACAATCCAATGATTGTGAAATGCTTTGCAATTGCAATGTGTCTAACTAAGCTATAAGCACTACATACATTACCATTAAACTTAACGTTGTCAATTTAATTAAGTTCACAGGATGATGTGCATTTCGCAACTACTTTGATAACCTAAAAAATATATTATACTTAATACATCTATAAAAATAATGAAGTATCACCTATTGCTTCTTCTTTATGGGGCTCCATAGGAAAATCCAAAGTTGTAGGCCTACTGGTTGTCCTAGAGGCATCAGGCTCAACAGTACTACTGGCAACGAAAATTGATCCAATACTTGCCGAACAGCCAGGCTTAGGAGTGCTGCAAGTAGGTAATGGGGGTAAAGGAACTTCCTTAATCCTTCCATCATAATCGCTGGAGCTGCTACTGGTCCACCTTTTTCGCTTTACTTTCCTGAAAAAAAAAACACGTTTATACAACATAGGCCTAGTCTTGGAGTATTTATGAATTTGTAGTGCGATTAGGACGGCTGTTGGTGACATTGGTACAAGAGCTTCTAGATTACTAAACAGAAACCAAACATTAATAATACATATTGTAATGGGTTTTCACAGTATTAGTATTCAGAGCTTATCATCCCAGTGTTGGATGTTGTATAAATTTTGCAAAACATTCTCATAATTAACTACCCTGCAAAGGTGTTGGAATGGTGTAGCGGATAAGGCACTCGCGTTACAATCATACAATCCTGGTTTGACTACCAGAATAAGCTAGTTGTTGAAAACACTACTCACCCCTACTCAAGGTGTAATAGATTGGGTGGAAATAGTTGCTAAAGCCTTATGCTGCAAAGTATATGCACTACATACACACATATACACATACCTTTTTCTAGATGAGTGTGACTCCGTTTCATAATTAGTATTTACATCAGAAGTGTATTCAGCCAGATTAACTTTCTCAACAGCTCGTTGATAACATTCTAACCCAAACAATACATTATTGGCTTTGTGGATGAGTTAAAGCATAGCATTGTACAAAAATATTTCAACAAAATACTGTATATGTACATGCAATTTTTTTTTAAATTAAAAAAAATACATTAAAGTCATTCTAATCTTATCAATACTTCGGACCAGGCATAATGAAAGTTGATAACCAAAATATATTACTACCGGTACCTAATAACAAAGTGAGTGCATTATAGCCTATAATTACATCATAAATATACATTCGAGTACATACATTTTCCACATTAAAATACTTACGAGCTTTTCCCAATATCCGTACTTTGAAAATATCCCAATCACCTTGAGCATCAGCAAGTTTTTTTACGAGAACAGTAATGCGTCTGTATTCATTTGACCCAGAAGGTGGCCAGTAGCATTCATCCTCTTCAGAATTTAACCACCCAACTGGCACAACAGCAAGCTGTTTAGAATCAATAAACTTCACAACAGAATACACATTGGTCATATTAAGCCACAAGCAACACAATAAAATCAATAAAAATATATTAAACCTAAATGCATAGTTGAAATGGTACATTGCATTTCGTTTTGGTATAAATAATCAAAAAAGCTAAAAAAAAATATTTGTGTCATCACATTTGGGACCCAAAACAAACCCAGATGGTCTGCCCACAAGCCCACCTGCCCACTTAAATTTCCACTGGGCTCCAGTTGGGCTTGCTAGCTGGGAAGTTACTATAAAAATTAAAACTGGCTCCTTGTCATAGCAAAGTTTAGAGAACTTTATACAGTGTTTGCCTAAAATTAACAAAATCCCTCGTAAGATTCGTTTGCTTTGGTTTCATGAAACTTATGTTATAAGTGCGAATGACTTCCTATAGAGGAAGAGGAGAATGAAAGGAGGGAAAAAGTAATATTACATTGTCTGCGTTTCTCTCCCCATATGACGGTTCCAATAACTCATTAGTTGTGCATCATCCCTAGTCAAACTGTCTATTTATCCTACTGTTTTGGCGAATACACTGTTTTTTAACAGCATTGTAAATCATGTAAACCGATTGTGTCTATTGATGTTGCCTGATACCAATCCTAAACAAATCGTTTTTTCTGATGATCGTAAGCCAAGTTTACTGTGAGATGCTCAAATAAAAACCAGCTTGCTTTGGATTATTGAAAAAACGACTCATGTGGTGATTTGATGAATGAACTCATTACGTATCTTGGCTTACGTATCATAATGTTGATGTTTTAATTTCAAGGTTATTAGTCATATTAACGACACTGCACATATTTTATTTGCACGATTGTACAGTATTGTAAAGTGTATGTGTTGTGCAATGTGCATCTTGTTTGTTGTGTTTCGAAATTTCACAATATAGGATACACGAGCTAAAATTTTTCGTTCCGTTGAGATCTGTTTGTGGAAATCTACGTAGCGTAGCTTACAGCTTATCACATCGCGTTGAATTATTATGCGGAAACCAGTTGCTTCTCGGGTCAGCCCCATATTATCCTATAGTCACAGTGTCTTGCGCCTGGGATCTAACAGCTATGTTATTACCAAAATATTTTTTTGCTCGTGCTGAGCAGTTTGCCTCATGACATTATACTGTAAATAAAGCTTGTGGGCCCACTGACAAAATCTTTATAGTAAAATCTAGTTTACGGTAGTTATACTCAACCGGCTGCATAGTGCATAGCCGAGTGGTGAGAGCTCTAGATCGAGGTTCGATAGGGCGCCGGTTCGACACCGCTCAAGAGCGTATGGCTGTTTATTTGGCAAGACACTTAAATGCATGGCGGAGTGCTGCCTTTTCGACTCTTGCCCTTGATCCTTCTCATTATTATGTACAGTGAGCTTCTCAAAAAAAAGTTTGCGTACGGCTCTTGGAGCTATGGCCTACCGTACTGAACTGAATCATACTCAGAGAGAGAAGAAGCGTCCTCCAACCGAAGCGGCCCTAATCGCTTCATGTTATTTTCATTTCCAACTATCACAGCCAAAACAATATATGTCAACACAGCAAAGACTTAGAAAAGGATATAAACGTGAACGACGTGCTTGAGACAAAAACGGGATACGAAACACCTAGGCACAGTCGCAAAAAAATAGAAATGTATTTTCAAAATTTGTAACTTTAGGATAGTAGCCTACGAATAAAAAATTGCTGTAAAATTGGCCGTGGTGCGTTATCAACAGTGTTGAATCTCACGAAAGAAATGAAGAGCAAGGTGGGCAAAGAAACCTTTTCAAAATGCATCAAGCAAAAGTGTTGCTGTGATTTTCAGACTTTTTTCAGTGTAACGCACTTGGGAGATTTTGCTGAACTCGCGACGCACTTGTGACGTTTGATAACATTAGATGTAGGCTGCAATGGCAACGTTGTAAATAAGCTATATGTGGACAGGCGGGACCATTAATTTATATGCTAATTTATTGTTTTTTTGTAAAATTTTTGCTAGCTCTACAAACAATTTTTCAGTATTTTCATTTGTAATCAATATCTCGTTGCACACTCAGTCATGGTAAATCTGTGAGTGCTACCAGCCGATAAGTTGCTGACTTAATGAGGTTGAACATGCACAATAGCACAGGTCAAGTATATAAAAAAAATTGTCCTTATTTTCCTACATCAATTTTTTACACGTTATTCATGCGCAGCATTTTATTTTTCTTCAAAATTCTGTTGTTAAACAGCAAAACTTCTTCAGTAGGCTTATGAAGACTTTGTAATTCACAGCAACACTTGGAACTTACAATTTATGATATCAGCTAGCCCGCCCTGCAGCAGTAGCCGATGTTTCTGTCCGATTCTTGCTACACTCAAAGACAACATATTTTGTACAATATCACACAAAAGACAAAACTAACCAGACCGAGTGATGAGAACGTCTGCGCGACACTCAAAAGGACGTCAGTTCGACATCGCTCCTGTTGTATTCTTACGAGACTTGTATTTAATAAAAGACAGAAGAAGGTAAAACAGGCAAAATAAGTCGAAGTGATATATTGTAGTCGATTGCATTACGGTAGTAGGCTTACCTAAAGTGATGTTAAATGTCACGCAATTTATAATGAGAAAAGAATGCATTTGAGCTACAAAGGCGCTGATTTGATTGGAACCCCATGCGAGCAATCAAATCAGACTTTGTGTCCTGCAGACAAAAATGTTACGTTGAACTAACGAAAGACCATAACATCCCCAGAGCACGTAGCTGTGCCTCGGCAAGACACACAATGACTTCCCAGAATAATGGGAGCAGCTGACTGGATGACAACAAATCCCTACGCTGCTTCCAGTTGTCTGCTGTGCATTTTAGATCGCAATAACCGCAAAATGAACTCTGATTTAAGTTACATATGGCTTTCCAAGCACAAGTTTAGATCAAGCGATGACATTCTAGTCTACAACACGCACGAAAAACTTCAGAGTTAATTTGAACTTAATTTAAGTAAATGACTAACGACAGTAGGCTGTAAAGGCTATTCCAATTTTGTAATTTGTACAAATGAATTTGTACACATTGATGTAGAAAAATAACAACCTGTTAAATTTTTGATATCTCATACTCCCATGACTTCTTGCGCGCGCATTTTGGCATTGGTTGCTTGCAGTGATTCTTTCACTCAAACAAAACGTTTTGTTTCAGCAGTTTTGCATTATTATTTAACATTTATGTTTCTTTTTTAATCTCAGCAGAGTATAAAACTTGTAAAAGTTTTTCACCCATACGACGTCATGAATGAAATTATATTCAAATCGGCGTAATGACGTGACATCATCTAAACATTTTATCGAATAAGGAATTAACAAATTCGATCGTCACAAGTGGTTTGGTGATGGCAAACAAATACGTTTTGACTTTGAAGTTCAGTGGGACAAAATATCCATTAATCTATATGTAATATATGTACTCAAATTTCATATCAAGAGTAAGTCCACATTTTTTCAGGTTTATGTTAGCTCCAGAGATCAGTAGGCACAACAAGACCTTTTACTGATTGGTTCAGTGAGGATTCGTTGTCCCGTTGCTCTCATTTTTAGTGAATAGACTCGTTTTTAATTCATTCTTATAAGTCTTAAGACATTACGTAATGAAAATATATGTGATAAGGTTGGAAGACGTTGCGTCATGTATTTTTAATACAAATTGAAGTTTAAAATGTATTCTTTTGTTCATAGTCGTAATCCACCTTCAAAGCGGTATTACAAAGAACAATTTTCGATAAGGGGGGCATCAAGAATAAGTCGACATGACTTTTAAGGTTTACGTCAGCTCCGGAGATCAGTAAAATATAAGGTTGTCATCTTATGTGCAACAAGACCATTGATTGATTGGTTTAGTGAGCATTCGAAGTCCTATTGCTTTCATTTTGAGTGATCATACTGATTTTCAATTTTTTCCTACAAGACATTACGTAATGAAACAATATATGATAACTAAGGATGGAAGACATGATGTCATGTCTTTTCAATTCAAAATGAAGTTTAAAATTTATTCTTTTGTAATCAGTGGCGGCTCGTCCATAGAAACTGCAAAACTGCAGCACCCCCTGCACATTTCAGTATTTTATTTTTTTTATAAATTTCACGTTTTTTCTCGTGTTCTCTATAGATCCTACCGACTAGAAGTTTCATAATTTCTGGGTTTTAAAAAATATGATGATTTTTTAAGTTTTGTATTTGGCAGCTCTGAACTGCAAGCCCTGCAGTTGCGATCTTATAAAAGAAGAACAAAGAGAAATTGTGACGTCATATTTTGGCTCAGGTTGCTTCAAATCCCACAATTTCGAACTGCAAATTTTGCAGTTGCTGGTCACGTGGTCAGGCTAGCTACTGTTGCAAATACTGTTGTTTTCAAACACGATATTAGGTGGCTGCGACTGATGCTGTTACATGGTTAGACTAATGTGCTTTGCTTTCTCCACAAAAAGATAAAGCTTAGACTAGGTTTTCATTAGTGTTGTTAAATTAAATTTAAGAAAAGCTCTACCAATAAATTTTTGTGGTTACCAAACCTGGTTGATTTTTTATAAATTTTAGGTTCATTGTTAACTTACGATAAGTTAAGGCCAAAGGTCACATGCTAAAACAGCCTATTTAAACTTGATGAACATCAGGAAATTAATTGCTCAAATAGCCTCAGAATTCATGAAATACCACTAAAATAAGGTAAAGTTTATGGGGGTCATGTCCCTAGACCCCTTGGCATCGCGCCTTTGGCGTTCGCTCTTTCACGTATAGGCTACCTCCGGTTGCAGCACCCCCTGTTATAACTACCACGAGCCGCCACTGCTTTTGTTCATACTCGTAATCCTCCTTCAAAGCGGTATTACAAAGAACAATGTTGTGGCGCAACATGCAGCTTTTCAATGAAGTTTGGAACTGTTTTTTTTCTTGTTCATCTGCGCTTTAAATACCGGTCATTCTCCGTTGTTCATCCACTAAGCAGTTTAGGTGAACTGTGGTTAGCCTACTTGCAGCAGGAGTTATACTGTACAGACAGTGGTGTAGCGTAACCATGGCGTGACTTATTTAATTGTGGGGCACTCCAGAAGCAGAAATATTTAGCTTGACATGAAAATTTAGCCTCGGGCGATTTTTGTTCTGTAGCCTAACATTCAAAATTTTACTTATCACTGTATATACTCGAGTGTAGTTTGAGATTTTCGCAAGTGGTTTTCACCTCAAAAAGCCAGGTTCGACTTATGCAAGGGACAAGCTGTTTCCAGCTCGGCAGCCTTCAAAATTAACGCATTTTTGCTGCGGCAAAATTATTGCCGACCTAGATTACTGAGTGTGAAACTGCGTCGGCTGAAGTAAAAGTTTTGAATACGTTTATTTGCCGTGATTCAAACTTCAGTTTCAAATTTAATGATTTCTTGTCAATTCTAAACTTTATACACTTGTTGAGCAATACGCAAAGCTCAAGAGACAAAAGAGCTGATTTAAGCAATCAATTTTTTTTTATTTTTGCGTGTATAATCGTTCTTGTAACGTAACATTCCATGATCGTTGAAGTCGATTAGCGGCCGCATAAAACAATGATGTCAGTTTGGCTAGGTGATAATAGCGGTAAGAGACATCGTTAATGCAGGCAATATCTGCGAACAAGACCACAATACCTCAGTCCTCAATCACGGTGGCTTTTCATTACTAAAACCTACTATTATGACACAACAACAAAGACACTATCATTCATAAATCTTATTTACTGTACAATGTCTTTGTGATTCAGTGTTCAGAATCACAAAGACAATGTTCAGTGTTCTTTTCACTTACTTTATTTTGTCAGTAGTGTGATTTTTAATTGTTTTGGTTTGGCTTATGGCAGGTTGCCATGTCCGATGGAATGAGGCTTTGAATTGCAATTTTAGTATAAATGTGACAGTTTATCCAAACTGATTTCAGTTCGGGTGGTCTTTTGAAAAAAATAGTTTTTTCTTCAAACAGGAATCTTCTATATGGTGCATTATAATTATTTTTCATACTGATTCGAATGCAATAGAGTCCGGATATATTATACAATTTTAAACCTGTGCATGATCGTGTTTGGAAATAATACAGCACAGAAATTTTCTTTGATTAAACACTGTTAATGCGCAATTTAGATCAAAATCAGGTTGGGAATTTTTTAAATTTAGTATTGAAAAAGTAGGAAGTTTTTAGTATTGAAAAAGTAGGGAATTTGTTTATAAAAAATGTGTGGGAACCCTGAGTCAGTCGTTAGAACCTGCAAATAGCACTAGTTTTAATCCAGCCAGTTCAGAGGAGAATGGTGCCCTCTACCTTTTCGGACTTTGGGACACCATCACTCCGGCTTGTTTTGCATGCCCAAGTTTGCGTGTAGGCTAAACGTTGCCACAAATAGGGGGACTGTGTGAAGGTCTCAATTGGACTTAGCCTACTATTCCATCTAAGAAAGAACCAATCAAGAATCACATGCAGCATGCTTCTCCATAACCTACATTCTTTCCCTGATTCCTTCAAACACCGGTTGGTCGTAGGCTACAGTAAATAGCCTAATTTTTTAAGCTTTTTGTAGTCTCAGTTCAGATTCCCAAGTTGCCCAGATTTGATAGTGCGGAAGTGTTCGCGGCCCCAACAACCTCTGACAATCGTGTTGCGAAAGATGAAGAGAAAGATGCATATATAGCAATATTAGCCCATAGGCCTATTATTTAATGTCATTTTCATACAACAAAGCAATAGCCCATGCAAATTTAACTATTTTTTAGTCTACCGTATCCATATCATGAGATAATGATGAGTTAGGCTGTATATTATGTTATCTGCTTTAATTATCAGAACTTAAAACACCCAGGAATTTTTTAAAACACGACTCTGTTAATGCGAAAGATGAACTGACCAGGGGCATAGCTTGGCCAAAATTTTGGGGGGGGGGCAAATAAGTATTTTTGCACTTGTAAGTGAGCCCAGCAACGAGTCACTGAAGGGGTAGCATCCACAACAAGAGGTATGGGAGAGCAACCCAAACAAAATTTAAAAAAAATATCTTAAAAATACGCATTCTGAGGGTAGGCTGTTTTCAGGTAATATCAATAGTAAAAGTTTGTCAAATGAAGCTGTAACAGAGTGTGAAATTTTTATTTAAAATATTTCGGAGGTGTAAAAGGTCATTGACTCATTGTTCAGGGTTCAAGCAAAAAAGAAGTGAATAGCTATAAATCCTCTACATTTGCGACAAAATCTTGAAAACGATCGTTGGATTTACTGGCAAGAACATGAGTGAATGCTTGACTGTATCACTCATTTTAGGGCAAAAAAGTCAATAAAGGTAATTTTTTTAGTAAGTTATTGCGGTGTGGTTTTAAGGAAGAGTTCTGGGCACAAGCAGTGGGTTTCAAAATTTTAATTTGATAGGTCAAAAAAACTCTATTTTTATGGTTTGGTCAATTTTTCAATCTTAGGTCAATAAAGTTAATTGTATGTAATTGACACGTCCAGTCTAAACATTTAAGAAAAAAAAAAACTGAGAAAAACTGATACTTTAACAATTTTTTGTTCATCAATCTCAATTTGTGCTTCGTTTAGCATCTTCAAATTAAAAACACTGCAAAACAATGACGACATTTCTAGAATAATGAACATTGAAAGACCAGAAAATTAATTAAGTGCCCGTTCGACACCGCTCAAGAGCATGTGGCTGTGTCTTCGTCAAGACGCTGAAAGTTGTGCCGTGGATTGCGCAGTGGCTCTCGTTCGATACAAGCTCTTGATTTCTTTCGTGATTATGAACAGTAAGCTACTCTTGGGAGAGGTGCCTACGGCCCTTCCTAGGGCTATGGCTTGCTGAACATGTCACATTTCAACTTTTGTTCTTGGTGAACTTGATGTTCGTTGGGAAGTTAGTTGCCAACTTATAAAGTCTTCAGATGACAGATGAGCCTAAGATATTCTGTTAAAGACTTCAATGTTTTTTGTTGATCTAGCCCGATTTCACACATAAAACACAAGAAACAATGGTTCATTCAGGCAAATATTCGTTAGGTGAATAAAGCCAATTTTTTTAAACAAAGTTTCTAATTTTTCTCGCTTGGCTTTTAGTCTAAGCGTAAAACGTATTGACCTGGAATAAATTGCGACCTTAACAAATTAGGTATCGTTGGAAAGCTTAACTCCTCTAGATTAAGATTTTCACTCTCCTCCAATCAGAGACCCTTGGCAAAAAAAGTTATGGCCGTTTTTGAAGCAGCATCTTGCGCCACTAGTGGCGAAACTGTATTTTTCCTTTTGCACAAGTTTTTAGGCTCATTTTTAACTTTTTTCCCTATGTGTATAAGAAAGAGACAACTCACATTTGATAAAATATTATTTATATTTAAATGACGTCACTCTGACGTCATCAAATTAAAATTGCTTACCTATTACTCTCAGCCCATTGATAATTGCAGATCCAATACATTTGTTCTAAAAAATCGTTTTTAGACATAACGGAGCTTCATATAATGATTCAAGGGGGCATTTTGACCCCAGGTCCGGTTTACTGACGAAACTAAACGCTACAAGTGGCTAGAGTATATTATGGGCATTATACAAAAAATGTGAAAATTTTTAAAACTTTACTTCAATAATTATGCCGTGGAGTGTTTTTGTTTTATTATCTTTATCCTGCATTGCTGGAAAGCGGACTTGAGCGCTATGCATCGGTGTACGCCTTCCGACGTACACCTGACCCACGCTGCAAGGTCTGTTTCCGGTTGTCTACTCTACTTATGACTTAAATTTGGAACTACCCATTACTCGAAAGCGATCACTGGGTAGAGGCTATTATCGTAAAGTTTCTTGCCCAGAGAAACAACAGCAAGTGCAGGTGGCTGGAGTCGAACATGCAGGCTCTCGACTGCGAGCCCAACGCGCTAACCACTCGATCACTGCTGCCAGTGCCCAAGGCGTGTAACTATTGTTCTTGTCGACGGTGAAAATTCGACTCACACTGCTAGTGGATATGCCATGTCTGAGGAGTACAGCTCAACTATCCAGTGGAATCTTTCGGGTAGCTCAAATTTGGGCAATAGGCTACACAAATAATAATATTTATTTGCATCAGACAAAGCTGTCAATATACAAAACAAAGAAATAATACACAAACTGCAAATGCACAAATAACGAACAACAACAACAAAATAATACACAAACTGCAAATGCACAAAATCTCACTAAATAGGCTATCTAATGTTACAAGTTTACAGACAATGGCACGGTAGTGTTGCAAGTTAGAAAAACTGAAAGTATTCAGAACGATAAAAACAATCAGATGACATGGCAGCCATCAAAACTAGATATCAGCATACATAAAATTATTATAATGAAGACGATAACTTGATATACGATGGCAATCGGACTTCATCAGGGAGGCAACAATAGAGTTTGTTTGTTTATCTTTATCCTGCATTGCGGGAAAGCGGACTTGAGCGCTATGCATCGGTGTACGCCTTCCGACATACACCTGACCCACGCTGCAGCCGACGGCAATGTTTGTTTCCGGTTGTCTACTCTACTTATGAGTATGACTTAAATTTGGTACTACCCATTACTCGAAATCGATCACTGGGTAGAGGCAATGATCGTAAAGTTTCTTGCCCAGAGAAACAATAGCAAGTGCGGGTGGCTGGAGTCGAACATGCAGGCTCTCGAATGCGAGCCCAACGCGCTAACCACTCGGATACTTCGCATCTTCCAACAAAAGAAAAAACATATTTCCGAAGTAATGCATCAAATGTTATAATGTTGCACAAGACTTGATGTTCACGTACGCTATAATGTTTAGGCAAATTGTGTATAATTCTAAATGCATTATTGAAGGTGTAGCGATTCATTATTTCAACATATAAGTTTTCCTGCCTTTTACTAAAGTTTCTGTAATTTTCCATTTAAACTGCTCCCGAAGTAAATAAGAAAAAGGGAACACAAAATAAAATAGTTTGTTCGTCCTTTGACGAGAGCTCTAGTTCTATCAAATCGGACGAGCTCTATCAAATCGGACCAGCTCTATCACATTAAACCAGCTCAATTAGACAAAGAGCTCTATAAAATCGGACTAGCTCTATCACATCAAACCAGCTCAATTAGACAAAGAGCTCTATAAAATCGGACCAGCTCAAGCAGAGCTCAGTTAGACCAGTTCATCTCTCAGAAAAACATTAAATTGATTGTTTAATTAAAATGTAATAACTCGTGATAATGTTTCACTATCCAGTAATTTCATTATTCTGTACTGTTTAAATTCAAATTGTGTTATAGACCTACAACATTATATGAACACCTTCTGATAACTTAAAATTATAATTCGAATAACAATAATTGTGTGGAAATTATTTCATGGAGTCAGATAGCCAAATTAGATAATGGAGCCAAACTAGCTAAATTAGATAAATAGAAATTTCATCACCCAGTCAGACAGCCTTACTATTAATTCTTATCAACAACACTTTTATAAGTTACGTAAAATAAAGATTACCACATTTTATAAGATACCTAAATAAAATATAACCACATTGGTGACCTCGCACGTAAGTAGGTTTGAAAGTAAAAAGTTAACACGATTCTGGAATCTGGTAAGTACATTATGCTACAAAATTTTTATTTCTATGTCAATAAAAAAAAAAACACGAGCTCATAATTAGTTTGTAAAAACATGTCACCTTTTATGATTTCACGCGTTGGTTTTCCAACAATTTTTCTGATAGCGTATTGTAGCCTCCTTTTTAAAGCACCATGCCAGCAATTTATTGCTTGTTAAACGTAACTGATTGTTGTTGTTCGCTCAATAAAGCGAATCGTTCAACGGCAGACTACTCATTTCAGCAGCCGATGTCGACAATCTGATTTATGCCGAAGCGCCATTTGCCAAAGTTAATTTTTTTTTTAAACGTTGCTTAGACAAGCTGATTGCCAACAAGTTGCCTTTGCAGGGAAACATAATTATGTAATTTTTTGTAGTATTATCGCAGGGTCAAATGTTACTTAAATACTTAGCTCATTTTAATATACTTTTTTTTGCAACTAGCATGCAACTACATGCAACTAGCATAGAGATTACGAGGTTCGAACCTCAATCTCATTTTTCTACAGACGTACATGTGCAGGCACAGCTCTGCAAAGCGTTATGGTGTCGCTTCCAAGCAACCATCCGTGAGTTTGTGCGTCTTTTTACTCCGACAAGGAGATCTCCGAATAGGAGAAATACTGTTTAAATTCAAATTGTGTTATAGACCTACAACATTATATGAACACCTTCTGATAACTTAAAATTATAATTCGAATAACAATAATTGTGTGGAAATTATTTCATGGAGTCAGATAGCCAAATTAGATAATGGAGCCAAACTAGCTAAATTAGATAAATAGAAATTTCATCACCCAGTCAGACAGCCTTACTATTAATTCTTATCAACAACACTTTTATAAGTTACGTAAAATAAAGATTACCACATTTTATAAGATACCTAAATAAAATATAACCACAAAGGCAACACGCAGGCGATTAATGTTACGTTGATGATAATTTTCCCACAGATGACATGCATACATTGGAGTACAATATGAACGGAATAGAACGTTTTTAATATCACTGGAGCACTTGTAAAATTTTGATTTTAATTTGTTGGCAGAACAGATCATTTATTGAAACATTGATCAAACCGTCGCAATCCTCAGGGCAGTCTTCTTGTACACAACTGAGATTGCAACAAGTTTCCCCACGACACTCTCCACATGCTGTATGCACTTTAAGCCATGTTTTCTGCAGCTGCAAGACATTGTACCACATTGATTTTTTGTTCCTTCTTTGCATTTGCATCGTACAACGTTCAATAGCCATTCTGGTGCCGGATCTAAATTGGCCTTTATTGGCATAACTGCACCTGCTGCGTCAGCTTTCCATCCCCATTGTGCGAGATCCAAGATTTCAGTGTCAAGATGCTTCCACTGACATACCTGAAGCAACAGTTTTATATCAATATGTTTCTCGGCAGCCGATTTGTAGCAAGAATTGACAGCGATAGACACCGTGTCTATCGCTGTCAATTCTTGCTACAAATCGGCTGCCGAGAAACATATTGTTGATTGGATGGTCTGAATGGCTAGCGTGGAAGCTACACCGTTATGGTTGCCGAATCGCAGCTGCTCGCTGTACTAGTGAGTGCTCAGCCTTGTGCTGATAGCCGGGAAGAACGCCCCCTTCTTCACAAGTTTTATATCAACTTAGATAAATCAAGTCTTGCTTCCATAAAATTTTTGATTTGTAGTAGCCTACACCACATGTTTATGCTAGTCATATTATAACGCAACTTGTTTTGCTATAACTTGCATCTTTTCCTTACCGCAGTTTAATAGCGCAATTTGCTGTAATATTTTGAAGTTACCGACAATAAACAATTCTTGAAAAATATCTTCAAGTGGTATATATAATCTATAGAGCAAAGACGCTTTTATACTAAATGATTACGGGTATTGTGTTACAATACCATTAGGCTACGCACTATTATTTCACCTGCAAATGTACTCTGAAGGAATGAAAACGAATTGCAGCTTCGGTGGGTGGCAATCTTTCAGGATGAACAGTGGAAGCTGTTGCAACCATCTGCATGTACTTGACGTACCGTAGTTGGCCAAGTGAATCGGCAGGTTTTGCACTAAAGCTTGATGGATCAACAAAATATAGCATTACTATCGGTGAATCTCATTCAGACTGGTAGGCTACTCAGCAACATTTTCATTTCTTCTTATTTAATTAACTGTGCACCAATACAGTCCCAGTAACTAACCTTTTCAATAACAAATCTCTTCCAGCATCAGCTATTTGCTCACAGGTAAAATCTAATCTCCCAAATAGGCTACATCAGCAGATTGTTGAAATTCTTCCTTCTTCAGGTAATTGAACATCTTTAGCTTTCCTAAACAACAAGACAGATGACATAATTAATCATTGTCACCAAATAATGTGTGCATACACTCCATACATTGGCATTCCAAATAAAAGTATTACAATATTAGAATAATATTGAGTGGATTTGGTAATGACTGCCATCTGAATTCTTGCATATCTTTTAAAAGCTGATCAGAAAATGGTAAAAATGTACTTTCAGACAAGCATGGTAAGCAGTTCAGAAATATATAAAACACTGTAACAAACACTATAGATAAAACACTGAAAGCAAGATTAAAATGTACTGCTACCAAAGCTGATTAATTATATTGGTACCTTGTTGATATATTGCAGAAGTTGTATCACATCCACTCCAAGCATGAGCAAACAGCAAGTAATTTTTGACACACCTCATGCACCTTACAACTACTTTCGCTCTCTTCTTTTTCTTTTAGATATTGATAAAGATGACTGTCACCAATGTTTTGTGCATAGCTGATTAATGTATTCAGTCCACCTCGTTTCACTTCTTGTAGCTTTGATAAATTAAGAGATTGGCATTTGATGCATAAACTTTCATTATAAAAAGCTTGATTCTGATTTTCCATTATTCAATTATCTCCATAACATCTGAAAACTAGTCTATCAATTCTAACTGTTTAATAAACTAAGCTATACAACTTAGAAATCATTACCGGTATTTCATAAATATCTTTAAAGCTGTAAAGAGAGAAAACTAACATCAGACCTAGGAAAAAATGGCCACACAGAACATTTGCTCTTTCAAACTTAATCTATATCTGAATATGTTATAGCCTTTACAGGTGGTCTCAGAAGTAACAAGAACCATAGCTTCTACTGGTAGGCTGGCCTCCTTATTTAACTGATAGTGTGTGCAATTACCAGAAAACGTATTGTTGCATGGATATCACTAGAAGCTACCAGGTCTCAATAAACACCCTTCCTTTGTCAGTTTGTGCACCAGTGCACTGGTAACAGTGGCCTACTACTACTACCATACTGCATTCATTGGTACAAATACTTCACACCTGCATGCAATGCAATTTAAAATCCAAGTTGTTAAATGAAAGAGAACTCAACTAAAAGAACAACAGAAAATTCAAAAATTTAACATAAGCTAGAGATGATAAGACATGCTGCATGTAAAGAACATTTAGACCTGTTTCCTTTAACTTTCATCATAGCCCAGCATACCGTACTGTACACTGTTTGACTGTTATAGGCCTAGTGCACCTGTGTAATGTGTATCGCCGACGCCTGCTGCCCGGTACCCTATCTAACGTTTTGACTTCTGTTGCAAACCAAATTAATTGAATAACCTGACATAACTTACGGTACCGATAATGATGTTCTTGCAAACAGTTCCCAAAACAAATTAAACTACGGTAGGCTTGCCTGGTACGGTACTCAGTTCTGTGATATTTAGGCTAGTACTGCAGCCAGTGCAGAGTGGTAGATCAAGAATCTTTGCTGTCCCAAACCTACTCAGTACTGCCTAGTTAGGCTACTTACAAACCTCATGGCTATTTTTTTTTCTTTTTGCGCAACGCTCAGAGTTCAAGATGGATACCACTACATGGCTAATAAGCTGGTCAGTGGTCACCGGAGCAACTTCGACTGCCAGAATTTTACACGGCTTGCTGTTTCTGCTGAAAACATAGCTAGATTAGCTGCGCCACTAGCGGCGCAAGGTGTTGCTTAAAAAATGGCCACAACTTTTTTTGCCAAGGGTCCCTGGTTGGAGGAGAGTGATAATCCTAAACTAGAGGAATTAAGCTTTCCAACGATACCAAACTTGTTAAGGTCGCAATTTATTCCAGGCGACCCTATATTTTCGCATTTTACGCTCAGACTATTTTGTCTGTGGGAAAGTACTGCCTTGATTAATTAAAAAAAGCTAATTGGCTGCATGTGATTTTTGTGTGTCTGCTAGCCATAAATAACACATTGTACAACAGGCGCTAGCCATACAAAAACGTCTTTCGAGGCGGATTTGACCCCTGGTATTGGTACAGAAGTAAAAACGTTTTGTCTCAAAATAAAGTTGTAAAAAGGCGTTTTTAAGCAATGGCAGTAGCATAATAGGCTAAATCATTTTAAAATATAAAAAATAATGAGTTTTTACTTTTTAATGTCATTTTAATTGTATTTCTTTGTAGGCTTGCAGAAAGTTTAGTTTCCAAAGTTGGTCCGGCAGTTATATGGGAATACCTACGTGGTGGTCCATTCTTCTCGTTTCCCAAGGTCATTGATCCACTTACAGTAGACCAAGCCTAACTGTATTTTCTATTCTTCTGCTTTACAGAAGAGCCGGTCAACAAATTGGTGGCGCAACAGTGTTTCTCTTATTCTTTCTGCTTCTTTACGGATTTCTTGGGGTGCAACTATTTGGTGACCCTCCACACCGTTGCGTCACAAATGACGCGAATCTTAGGTAAGAACTACCGGTATCCTAGCCTTCTGACCTCACAATACGGCAACCTATAGGCTACTCAGCTATTTATTCGTTAAAATGTTGAAGTTAAAATGTTTGTCTGATTGGTTTTCAATATTGATTATTGTTAAAGTCTTGAGATGTAGCTTACTTTTGCAAATAAACATGTCGCAAGCTACCTTACCTTATTTACTTGATTGTAAGCCGCGCTTGATTGTAAGCCGCCCTTGATTGTAAGCCGCATGTGATAGTGTTAAAAATTTTATGTAAGCCGCCCTTGAATGTAAGCCGCAAATACTGTTTACACGCAAAGCTGAAACTGCTGAAACTCCAAATTTACCGGTATGTTCATTAAGTAGGCCTACCATAAATAAAACTGACAACTCCTTTTTTTCTTTCGAATGCACGTCATAAATGCATGTGACAATTTAAAATGCACGTCACAACTTCACAATTATCGGCATCAGACAACGCAGTACGGCAAAACATCTATGGCAAAGTCGACAAGGAAAAAGGCAAAAAGAAAAAATGTAAGCGCCTTTGATTATAAGCCGCCCTTGAATTTAAGCCGCAAACATGATGGAAAAAAAAGTTTATAAGCCGCGGCTTACAATCAAGTAAATACGGGTAGGTCCTAATGAATGAGCTTTGCTGGATTCTCACATCAGTCTTTACCCTGACAGTTGACTTAGAATTTGTTTATGATCAATCATCAACCGAAGCCACAAAAGACAAAACCAAACAACACCACACGGCATACATCATAATACAAAATTTACCCAAAATTGCAAGCTTTTCAAAAGTAAGCTATTTTCCAAAGCTGCACCAAAAAAACATCAAAAATCGATATGGACAGCCGTAAAGCTGTGCATTGTGCGTTTTGCACCCAGGCAAGGCCGGTGACAGAAGAGTGAAGAGATAAGAACAGAAAATTGTTTGCCAAAGAGCCTCTCATCTGTTACACGTTTGGAACTAAGTGATCATGTGTTCTGCCATAGATGTTTGTTTTGTGACATAATCTTTTTTCTGCCTTTTCTTATTTGAATGCAATATAAATTATATTTTAATGCCAAAGATTGTGAGACGACGTGGAACTTTGCCGTTTTTTTCTTTTGTAACATAATAATCTTGCTTGGTTTCATGTACTAATGGAAAAAGAATCTAGAATAAACAAGGCGCTGGATGCGCTGAGTTAAGAATAAATGAAGTTTACAAAACTTTCGCATTCTATAAAATAACTCTTGCGCGTACAAAACTTAAATCTAAAGTGTTTCAAGTCATTATTTATTATTAGCGACACATCCCTAAGCGTCTTCGCCATTCCGGACACTTTCTGCTCTATTGGTGATGCAACAATGTGTCCACCTAATTTCCGCTGCGCGAATCATTCTCTTACGTTTCAGCAAGGCGGTTATGGAAGATTCGATAACTTGTGTAAGTTTGTTGGTAATGATTACAACTTCAGATTTATTCTAAATCTAAATGTTATGATTCGTGCAACAATTTAATTAAATCATTTGTTTATTTCATAAGAATCAGTAACAATTGCTCTTCAATAGATTGTCAGGTGATGTGCATTCAATGCCAAGTCTTTATTGGGTTAGCATCAATTGACGTGCAATGAGACATCTTGCAACGTGATATGGATACTACAGTATATGTTACTTTGTCCATGCTGCGTTGTTCTACAACTCCCTCACCATATTAAAACATATCATGTCGAGAAGTTTACAACAACCTTTTCGTTCAGTTGTCAGCATCAAAACTGTGTACGAATCTGCTAGCCAGGAGGGATGGGTGTTCCTCATGTACCGAAACATCGACAGCTATCCTGACTGGCATGGTTATCTTTACTTTGTCACGTTGATCTTCTTTCTGGCCTGGTTGGTTAAGGTAAAGCAACTGCTGCATTCGGATAAGTCTGCACGTAATAAAAAAGCGCAAAGAATGTTTATTTGAGTGCTTTTTTGTTTGACATTATGCAAACAAGCAAACAAAAGTACGGGGATTTATTCAATATATTACGCCATCATCCTTGTGTTATCCTTTCGTACATTACATCATCCTTATGTTACATACATTACATACATCATTTTACCACAATGTAATTTTTCAGCTTTTTTTCACTTTTTGAGATTGTAAAATGTTAAACAAGGCGACCTATTTCAAACAAGAGATGGAAATTTGTCGAATGTTAAAATAAAAAACGAACTGTGTTTTATCAAGACCAAAAATCCCGAAATGTTTAATTTTGTTTATAAAAAAATTGTTTTGCTGTGAATTTTGAAACAAATAATTTTCCAAATCCAAATCATAATTAGGCTTTCAAGTGTTCATTACAAAACAAAATCAAACAATCTTTCGCGAAATATTTCATTTTGTTTCCGTACCAAATGCATTACTTTGAGTTTGCTTCCAAACCATTTTCTTTTCAACAACCTTAGTTGATTACAATTTAGTTACTTAGTTAAAATCAACTACCAAAAAAGATGCAATGTGATCGTTATTGCATTTACGGTATGACTTACTTTTTTGCTATGTTTTCAGCAAGCAACTCACTTCTTTTTTTACATTAATTTAGTGTCTGCAAACGTGAAATCAATGAAAGAAAGTATTGATTTGTTAGGTTGATTAAATTATTTGCTGCTTAGCGCATTTATTTAACTTTGTTTCGTAGAATGTATTTATCGCTGTTATCATCGAAACATTTGCTGAAATTCGAGTGCAGCTTCAAAACGCTTGGGGAAACACTCGATGTGGTCACTCTCCCAACATAGCGCAGGTGACTTATATGTTATAACATAAGTGCTACATTTTACTGAAACAAGCTGTTTGTTAAATGTGTCTCCAGTAATCAGTTCTCTGCATACTGCTCATTCATTCACTGCTAAAAAAAAGTTGTGTTTTCACATGTCGTTATCAGCATCACACCTACAGCATAATGCACGTACAGCATAACTACATGGTGCTTTCATCTCTATGAATTTAAGCCCATCATTTTTCTCTGTATATATAACAGATGATCAGTAATGAAGGACCTGGCATGTGGACAATGGTCGATGTTGATATGCAAAAAGGAAAGAAGCGACCACTGGACAGTTGGCGGCGTGCGCTACGGTCACGTTGGTGAGAATTTCTTTATTTAAACCCCACACCTTGCGATGTGGAGAGCAACGAGTCATTTCCAATGCAAGAATATTGAAATTTCTAAAGTTTTTAGCGGAGGTCTACACTTTAATTAAATATTTTAGGATAAAAGAGATTAAAAAATATTTATTTTTAACAGAACATACAGGCGATTTAATGTAATAAGCAAGCGGTAACAACGACACAATTCCAGCTTGCTTTGTGATGTGTAGAGAAAGTGGTACTTATTACGATATACACATACAATGTATATGCTATGAAGAGAGACTTAGACAAGTTGCCTTTAGACGGTTGCTTGCTTTTAGTTGCTTGGTTTTATACGGTTGATGATGTTGCTTTGCAGGTACTACCTTGTTATGACCGTTGTAATTGTCCTCAATACATTCATATCCGCCTTTCGACCCTACGTCGACGATGCCACCGCACATAATCACGAGATGAGCAGACAATGGTCATTCTTCGGAATAACTGAGGTAGCCAAACGACGGCTGTGACGTAATACGAAATTAAAAGGCGGTACGAGCTTAGTTTTTAAGTAAATAGAAAAGCGATAGTTTATCTACAATACAAACAAATTTATTTTCATGAAAGTTAGTTGCACCTTAAACAGTAAAAAATCGATTTCAATAGCCTGCCCTAGATCATCTTCAGTTTAGTTTTTGTAAACACGACGCAACAATGCTAGTAGGCTATTTATCTACAATGTTTCCAATGCATTGTTGTTCATAGTAAAAGAAAAGTTCTGTACAAACAAAACTTAAAACAATCTTAAAGCATATAGTTAAAAATAAAAAGTTGTTTTAAGAGAAAGACAATTACAGTAGGGCTATTAAGAAATTTTACCAAAAGCTTCCACGTGTAAAACCATGACATTGATTTTGGAACTCAACTAATGGCCAGTTGAAGTATATTAAGCTATTTGACGCAACGTTCTCTAGTTTATCAGAAAGCAATTTAGTCCAACTGTCTTACTCGATTTTATTTTTGTCAGTTGGTTTTCACCTTAATATTTGACATCGAAGCCGTGATCAAAGTGACTTGTCTTGGAGTTCGCGGATACTTTAAAAGAAACATTTATAAATACGAAGCGTTTCTTGCCCTTATGACCACCATCAACACCATACACTCCTTCCACCCGGCTCTACGAAGCTTTCCTGTGTTAAGGATCATTCGGTTATTGAAGCTCTCTCGTGCTTTAGAAAATTTTGCCTACAAGGTTTGTTTCAATTATAAAACTTACAAGTTCTACAGTACAAAATATCTAGAACCTACTGTAAAGTTTTCGTTTGGCAAACTCTTATTGATTTATTGATGTTGTATAGTGACAAAAATAACAAAATGTTAGTACATTTGTTGATTTACAAATGTATGATGCCGACAGCCACGAAATATTGAACTATGTGAATCTGGTTAATCCGTTAATGTAGTAGTCATTGTATTGACTATTGAACATAAGTATATGTTTTTAAGCTCAGTAAATAGCTGAGTATTACAGCTGTCTAAAAGACTAGCCTACATTTCGAAACTTTTAATGAAATCGCATTGATTTAGGCTTTTTTCACCCTTTCCCAAAAAAACGTTTTGGACCCGTACGAGGATGGTATTAAGAACTCAATTCAACCATATTTTTATATCAACTTTTAATATTTTGTAGATATTTGGACCTGCAAAGAAGATCGGAATGCTGGTGACGTTTACCCTCGGTATTCTGACTCTCATGTCTACCATCAGTCTCCATATGCTCTGTTACGTTCGAGGACTAAAGTCTTTTTCTACTTTTCCCAGAGTAAGTCTCATGTGTACCATTTCCACATTTAGAAATCCTCCACTTCATTCGTTTAGACTTAATCTACAGTAATTACGTTGATGCTTAATAATATATCGTTTTTATTTTGTCTTCTTTATGCTTGTAGTGGTAAAACAACAACACAACAGCCAGCAGCAACGCGCTTTTGTTTTTGAGCAGGCATTCATGTCGATGTTCCAGATTATGACGCAAGAAGGGTGGATAGATGTCATGCACGAAGCGATGGATAGCGTAGGGAGCGGAACTTACATTCTGGTTTGTTTTAAAACTGGAGTGCTTGTTTTCAAATCTTAATTTGTATCAATTTATGATTTGACAAGTTTCGAATGACGATTTGCGAAGTCATCTTCCAGCAACAGTTACTTTATTAGTAGCCTACATTGTTTAATTTAGGAGGAATAGGTTAGAAACTAAACAAAAACGCCTACGCTTTGATGGTTGGGTGCTAAATTGGTTGGTTGGTTTTGAATGTTTATCCTCGAACTGACACAGCCTTGATAAGGTTATTTCTGGTAGTTTTGCACACTTGTAAAGGCTCTTGAACCAGGGCTGGTTACCGAGATTGGCAGACTGAAGTTTCCGATTGTTGAAGTCTTGTTGCCGGAGAATTATTCCATTCTTGAAGAATAAATAATTCAGATCATAAATGACTTTATGAAATCTTTGGCGATGCTGTCAGTTTTGTAATACCGTATTGTGTTTGATGCAGGTGTCAATCTACTTCATCCTTTATCACATGTTTGTGACTACCGTTCTTCTTAGTTTGTTTGTGGCTGTGATACTCGACAATTTGGAACTGGACGAAGGCTTGAAGGTAAATCAATCAGTGCTACCTCAGCACGTTCTATTTGTTTGTAGATAGGCTCCACTGATTGAAAAAAAAGCATGCATAGTTTTCAAGCTAACATTATGGTTGCATTTTGAAATCTACAAAGCTGAATTTTTAGCGTATTTCAAACGAAAGTGAGAAAGTTATTTTCATTATGTGTAGATGTCTAGATGATGAAGTTATGTCATGGTTATCGTGTTCAGGGCCGGATTAAGACGAAACTGGGCCTGATGCTGCAGCGCAAAAACAGGCCTATTTTTTCTAGGCATTGGTACATATGCATTCGACACTCTGACTCCACCGTACACGCGTAATCAGACCGACCAAAGAGCCTTTATTGCTTTCGACGCAGTCAGCCAAATTTTAATGAACATGAACAATAATAACGACGTGTTATCGTAAAAACTCGAGAGTAACATCAGGCTATGTAACACCAACACAATTCAATACCAATATTGCCTGAAAAGCGGAGTTAATGAAGAAAAGGCTAATCCAGATCAACTTAACGTTGGCATATTGTCAATGCTGCGCTAGTGCTGCTTACTTATACTACTGTTTTTCGAGCCTTAGCAAGCGCGAAATCTTCGATCATGTCAGTGCAGTCAAGGCTGCTCAGCACCTCATGTTCAATGCTCATAAGCGCCAGCATGTTTAGCCTTTCCTCCCTCATCGAGGACCGCAGCTCTCCTTTGACTATTCCCAGTTTTGAGAAGCTCCGCTCGCCGGAGGCATTAGACACCATCAAGCACAGATAGATGCGCAAAGCAATCTCGACGTTTGGAAATGTTTGAGAAAGGTTCAACGACGACAAAAGTTTGTACATGGTAAGCTCTGCTGACTCGTTCACACTCACCGATTTCTGGGTGCGCATAAATAATGAGTAATGAGTACATAATGAGTAATGAGTACATAATGAGTAATGAGTACATAATGAGTACTAATCTTACTGCCTTAACCTAATCTATTCCTAAGGCTTAGCCTAACTCAGTGGTTCTCAACCGCCGGTCCGCGAAGTACCGTATCTTACTTTCTGCCAAGCTAATTTTAATCTGGAATCATAAGCATTGCAAAGTTGATACTTCCTGTAAAACTCATTTTACGCTTGGCCGATTCACAGCAGTAGGCTAAAACTGGCATAGCCTATCTCTCCTTCGTTGATACAGCAGAACTGTTTAATAATAAAGGTTAACCTTCCGATGACCTAGATTTTGTGCCGTTTATGATTGCTTCGTCATAAACTGCGTCTAGCTTTCAAAAAGTTTTGTAATACAAGGTCATTCTTCACTTTTCAGATGCTGCAATAGCTTGTCCTGTTAAACTACAGAAGGATTAATATGGAATCAACGAACCAACAAGTGTATTTTAACAAGAAGGAAAAAACTAAGACTTCTGAAACAAATAATTCTCAAAATGGAAATGAACCAAGTATCAGTAGCCTAAGTGCAAATGTAAACTACGAAAAGGGCATATGCAGATAAGTTGAGTGTCACAGAGGGAAGTAAGAAACGAAAAGGGGAATTTGTCAGGCAATACAATAAAAATACTTGGAGCTTGGTTTTACAATAGTTCCGGGTAGTGAACAATCGTCACGCCCCTAATGTTTGGTGTGCTCCCAAATTCTGCCAAATGACGTTATGAAACCTTCTAAAGTTGTTCGTCACTTTCATTCAAAGCACAACGATCTTGAAGGCAAGCCACTTGAATATTTTGGACGAATATTCTCTGATATGAACGATTAAAAAAAGCAAATGAAAAGATGACGACTACCGAAAAATCCTTTCTTCATGAATTATTTGTGGGTTAATTAAGCAAAGGAAAACTGTTCAGCGTCCGGAAAATTCACGTCTGTTTTCGTCTGGGCCTATTTCAGGAATGGGCCTAATGCTGCAGCATCAATAGCATCCACCTTAATCCTGCACTGATCGTGTTTATCAACTTGTCTATATGAAGGGACAAATGTAATTAATAGCCTACTGCGAAGCGGTTATTCTATGTTGTTAATGTTTTTTTTTTCACAGCGCTACAAGCAAGTCAAAGTGAATGAACAAAGAGTGGATATCAACAATCCGCTGAGATTGAGAATATTTGAACATTTTCCGTGAGATATCTGTTTTAATTGTTAAATCCAATTAGGTGTTTAATAAGGCCAGTTCATCAATGAAAATTATTTCTTAGAAACCGGCCTGAGATGGTTCATGTCTCAAAACTTCAAGGCGAGTTTGTGGTTCCGCGCTTACGTGACAGCTTCCTTCAACAATTTATCGAATCCAAGTTCTCCCCAGGAACTGCACATCACGTCACAGGGTTGCCACACTCTGTGTATTCAAGTTTTTCTCCTTCCTCTGGGATCCTTGCATCAACTGCTGTGAGTTAAGATCATTTTAAATTTTAATAAAATAAAAGCTAAAAAATTATTGGGTGATTGTTACTGCCACGTCGTAGCCTATATCAATAAATTATTGTCAAAGTTTAATTTTAGAAAAAATAAAAAAAGTTTTCCGTTTGAATTTTTACTTCCCAAACTATATAATTAGCTTCACGAGCGATGTTAAAATTATAATAATTTAATTCTGCCTTGGTTAAGCAACAATAACTTATTGGTTCTGCAGTTAGCTACGAGATTGGCTGTTCAAGAAGATGGACTACCTCCAGCCAGGTTGGCCATGGTTTCGGAAGAGATGATGACACATACTGAAGAGCCTCCATCTCATAGAAAGCGCTTGGATTGGAGAAGATCAAAGCAGTGCGAAAAATTTAACAAAAAAAAGGTAAATTTATGAAAGAAAAAGAGGGCGTTTGAACTTAATAATGTCCGTGTCAGGTGCAAGATTCATTACAGAGGCGGAAAACGCGTTTCAAGTAAAGTAGACTTTATGTAAGTTACCTTGTTTGTTACAAACCATCGGTTGAAATTTAACATTGCATTTACTTTGAGAATGCGTTTTCTAATGCGTTTTCTAACTTTTTGTATTCTATTATTTCCTTGTTACTACAACACTTTATCCCGTGTGCAATAATAATTAACAGCGTTGACAAGGGGCCCAGAGGTTACTTTTGGATTCGGGCCCGGGATGGTTTTAGGGCCCGGAATCTTTTCGAGGGTTAGGCCCAAAAATTTTTTGAGGCCGGAAAGATTTTATAGGTACAAGTCCTAAAATATCCTTTCAACAACCCTGGCTATAATGTTCAAAGCATGACAGCCGAATTGCAGTATTTGTTATTTCATATTTTGAGCTCACAGCGACAACCACTGCAAATTGCAAAAGCAACACAGCAGATAAGCTACTGCAGCTGAAAGTAGCGAAAGAACCACGCAGTAGCTCGAGTCGGCTGCTCCTCATTATTTTAGAGTGCCATCCAGTGTCTTCCCGAAACATGGCGCATGTTCTGGAGCGATGTCCAACCGAAGTCCTTTCAAGTATCGAGCAGGCGCCATCATTCTGGCCAAACCAGTGAAGGGAGTTATAAAAAAAATCTAGGGTGCAGCCAGGTTTAGTCAAAGCAACAATGTCTGAGATAAATTTAACAATGTTATAGTTTGAGGTATAAATAATACTAAAATAGTATAGAGTGCGGTTGGGGAACTTGGCCTAGAAAATTTCAATACATTGAGTAGGCATATTGTCGAACAAGTAGGCTATTGCTGTCTGTAAATTATTCTATCCACCAAGTGACGCTTAATGCAGAGTAATCCTCGAAATGCGTTGTTCAAGCGCACACCCTGATAGTCGAACCAGTGCCGCTTGATCTTATAGTTTTTTGTTCGTCTTTTTTTTTCTGGTAAAGTCAAGCGTTAACCAAATGAGCTATCAGGACGGAGCAATGAAGCAACATAAAGCAAAGCAACCAATCATCGCAACAGTCAACGAGTCATTTCCTACTTAGCCTACTAACACTTACTACTAGTTATCATTTTATATAGTTATAAAAGCAACAAAACAATTTTATGATAGCCAACTTGTTTATTTTCACGTTGAATGATATTTTTTGCAGAAGCAGTTGACAGGTTCTCCGATCGCCAAACACCTCACGTCATTGGAATTGATGGCTCGAGGCCGCAAGGCAGCTTCATCTGGTGAGCAGGCAAATGGGAGCTGAAGTTTATGAACGGATATTAAAAATAGGCTACCCTAAAATATACTAAAAATACTAGAAATACTAGGAAATACTGAAAGCAAAGTTACTTAGATTGTACCAAACCACAAGAATTATAGAAAGAGCCGAAAGACCATTGACTGAAAAAACATTAACCAACAACTACACCCCCAACACCACCAATCGAAAAGAATACTAGAGAATACTGTGAGCAAAAAACATGCATGCTAAAATTAAATACTAACACTGTACCATCTGTTCTTACTAAAATTACTGACACATGACCGCTTCATTCCAATCAGTAGTTTATTACAAGCGACTCTGCACTAAACAATTTACGAAAAAACATTGACCCATCCATACTCCTATCAAAATGAAAGTTTAAAGTAGTACGGTAAGCATGTTGTTACTGAAACATAAAAGTATATTATCTGTGGCCTCTTGAGATGGTGGGCTGCCCGGGAGTCGGGCACATCTTTTCCTCCATTGACACAGCACTGGAAAAAAGTATCCATCTCTGAGGCCTTTCACTCGTTGTCTTTCACTCTCCGCCTAAAAACTGCTCACAGTCAAAAATATATTGTGTCATTTGGGTTAAGATAGTAGGCTTAATATAAGAATTGTTAAAACTTGCTGCACTGCTCAGCCACATGACAAATTTTAGGTAAAGTACTAGCGCTATTGATGCAGATCTACCAACAATTGGTGGTGATGCGTCACAACCAGATCGTTTGCTGCTAAGTACTCAGCATTTTCTACGTCAACAACGCCGCTCAAACCAACCAAGCCGGGTGACGTTTTATGATGATAAGCAAACTACTAAAAGTGTCATCGAATCACCAGTAAGTCTCTAACATTTATCTCTTTTAGCTTAAATTGTATACCATAATACCAGTATTGACTATTGTGACTATTATTGACTAGTATTGACTAGTATTGACTATATAGAGTATAGACTATTGTGTAAACCTTTTCAGTTAAATTGTTTTTCAGTACAATTGTATACCAATTGGTTGGCTGATGGCTTCTTGCATGCAGCAGCAAAGTGTTGCGGCATAACATTTTAAATGTAATTTGTAGAAGATAATTATGTAAATTGTTCTCGAACAGTAGCCTACTCACTCACTGCCTAAATGCTTGTTTTTGTCGGTTTGGTGGCTGTGCATTTTTAAGATTATGTTTTTCAAACAGTTTTATTGATGCATATTTTAAACCTTTTGGTTTTGTCATCTTCTCCTTCTGTTGGTGTAAAATTCGTGTGATTACTTTATCGTTCTCTACATGTTCGCGCCAGCAAAGAAAAATAAATTGAATTGAACTGAATTGAATTGTATTCGTTTGTAGGGCAGATTTGGTTATTTAGTTTTCTCCGACATGGAATTATCAATTATTATACACCAGTCTCTGCAACCGTATGAGTCAATCGTACTCAAAAGTGTCTTTATCAGGCTAATTAGACTATATCGAATGCATCGTAACACTTCCTTTCCTCACTCAGGTTGATTTTCGACGAAATTGGATCATTTCTCCCCATAAAATGATAATTTTTTGCAGGACGCCCTCTTGGGACAGGACGTTGACTTCAAGTTAATTCACTTGAAGCGTCAGCAAGCCATTCTGAAGCGGCAGCGACATGAAGAAGAACTTAGAGAAAATCATCCTCTTTTTGACACTCCACTGCTAATTATTAAAAGAGAAGGTGCATTCCGCAGGTGGCTATTAAATTTCTCCACACAATTTGGATTAGCTTGAAAAGTTTAATGTAAATTCAGGCTTTCAGTGTGTAGCGACATGTAAAACTACTTTTCATTCTAAAAATGTAAATGACATAAAATATGAATTAATAATTATTTTACAACAGTGTAAAATAAAAATGCTTTAGTGCAGGGGTCACCAAACTACGGCCTGCGGGCCGGAACCGGCCCGCGAACTGATTTCATCCGGCTCGCTACGAGCTGCGGAAATAGCAGCTGCACTACAACTGTTAAGGAAAAAAGTTACCAAACTTTTTGTAAAGGTCTGACGTTGCTGTTGAGCTACACGCAACTTGCTTGTCCTGCTAAGTGCTAAATAATGATTTTTCCATATTGTTTCTTCTTATGACATCACAAGTTTGTTGTTCAAAACACCAATGTTTGATCAGTGCGATATCTCTGTTTAGGCAAATCATACCAGCCAGACTAGACATCATAAGCAGAAGGATTTGGACAATTTAAGTCCATGGAGATTCTAAATAGTTGTATATCTTTTCGCAATTTGCATCCGGCCCGCAGCTGTAATCTCGCAGCAATCCGGCCCTCAAAGAAAAAAGTTTGGTGACCCCTGCTTTAGTGTTTCAGAATTCTTGCAAACAGCGAGATGTTGTATTGTTGTAATGCGCATTGTCTGTTCTACTTATGAAGCAGATGTTTTTAAACCAGGATTTGTTAACCCTTTAAAGTTAACCTTTTAATTTATCAATTAAAAAGGTGAAATATTCAGTCATTGTAAAGATTTTAATTGATAGATTGCCTCTCTGGAGACCCCAATATCTCTGGCTACAGCGATCACAGAATCTCCCTTTTCTAACAAAGCCAAGGCACAAGATTTGTCTTCCATTTGCTTCTTCTTTCGACCCATTTTAGTTTTTGAAAAATTTATTGCAAGACCTCAAAACTTTGAGAAAATGAAAAATATTGTGCGATTTCACCGACCTTACTATTCACGAAGCTGTAAAGCAGGGGTCGGCAAACTTTCTGTACCACTGGGCCAAATCTACAAACTTCCGGTAACGCGCGGGCCGCATAAATTTCAACCTATAAACAATCGCCACATTATCCTTAAAATCATGGCGCACCTGCAACTCCTATTCCTGTGTCTATTGCACAATGAGACGTGTTTGTTGCCGTTTCATATTTATTGTCAAACACGTATTAAAACGCAATGCATTGCTTTTATTTAGTTATCATTTATCAATGTGAAGGATGATGTTGTTTCTGTGTCATGGCCAAGGTGTTTAAATCAACTGGCAACTTTGTTGATGATATTTGCAATACGTAATTCAAATGACGATCTGACAGGCGAGTGCGAAGTTTATTCTTTGCGTAATTCATTTTTGAAAAAAGCTGCTCACAGCAATATGTGCTTCCAAACATGCACATTACAGGTTTTGCATTGTCATACAGATGAGGATAGGTGGATTTCTGGACATATTCTTTAAAAAAGTTGGCAATTGGAACTGAATCGTATTTGGCCTTCAATATGTTGGATGATTGAAGTTCAATGTTCAACCAAAGACTGGCTGCTCTCTAGTAGCCTTCCAGTGTAGGCCGGGAACATCGTGAATCTGGGGTGGTAAAAAGATAGACCCTTGGCCCCAGAGGCTCACACGACGACGAAGACGATTGAAGTTCAATTATTTCCATTTGCATCTCATGTGGCATAGTATTGACATCCATTGAAAATGGAAGGCAAATAAATCGAATCTGTTTTTTTAAATCGCAAAATCGAGATTCAAAGTTAGTTTTAGTGGAAACGATAAGTGATATGTAGGCTACTTATCAGGGTTGGAAAGTTTACAAAGGCCAAAATTGGGAAAATAAGCAAAGTTGGAATTGATTAATTGAGTTTCCCAAAGACGTAGCTTGTTTACGAAGGCATTAATATGATCATACATCTGATTAATAAATTGCTCCTTTCCTTGTAGTTGTAAGTTTAGCTTGTTCATATGAGAAGTGAAATCAGTGAGAAAGGCTAAATCTGTTAACCAATCAGGATCACTCAGTTCATCAATGCCGAAACCTGCATTCTTTTGTTTCAAGAAAGTCCCTATTTCGTTTCGCAAATCATAAAACCGTTGTAACATAGCACTGCGACTTAGCCATCTAACCTCGCAAAATACACCAGATCTTGATGCACAGCATTCATCACTCCAAGTAAACTTTTGAATTGGCTGTGGTTAAGGCCTCTTGCCAAAACAAAGTTGATTATTTTAACAACAGTAGACATTGTTATGATATAAAATGAATTCATGCGTACATAATGATGAAACTTTAGTGTATGCACTAAAAGTAAGATCGTTCGAGGGCCGCAAAAAGTTTGTCCGCGGGCCGCATTTGGCCCGCGGGCCGCAGTTTGCCGACCCCTGCTGTAAAGCAACACTAGGCACGCAAAGCAATGGCTTTACTGTGAAGTGTAGCCAGAGAGTAGCTAATGATGTAACTATAAGCGTTTTTGTGACGCAATGCTTTTGGCGGGAACAGTAACCTATAAGAACTAGTGCAGATTTTATATGTAAAGTTTTTTGCCGACTAAATGTAAAGATTTTTTTGCCGGCACTGTTACATTACCGGTCTCTTTTGAAAGGGGAATAAGCACCTAGATCGATCGATTTTCCTTCGGTAGCCTATATAGACTACGGTAAAAAATAAAACCTAAATATCTGCTCACTTTAATTTTGAATGTAAAATGTTTCCCATACTGTGCCACAAAAGGGGGGTGAGCAAACCAAAGAATCTTACACGAATCCACGTTACAAAAAGCTGAAGAACCCCTGTGACAAAGGCTTTAACGTTTGTTTCCAACTTATTGTTTATCGTAGGTTTTGTAAGCTCTTGGTCAGTGCACAGTATGGTCGATATGATGACAAACCAGTTGGTGAAGTGCCCGAGCATGGAGCCATGAAAGTCACGCAGTGAGTTTTGAAATGTTTGAGATTTCAAATCAATTCAACCTTACTCTTACTACTTTTATACTAGGTTATATTTTATGTATGTGTAGTGATCTTCTTGGGCTTGTTCCGTACTTGGACTGGGTGATGATCTTTGTAACCATTTTATCTTGCTCCTCCATGATGCTAGAGAGTACAACAATGCGCATCCACGACACACAGAAGCTCCAGATAGCTGAGTACATATTTGTTGCGGCTATGGGCTGTGAGTTGCTCTTAAAGGTGAAAGGACTATTTTACACTTACAAACATTTTCATTTGTGTCGTTTTGAAGAAAAACTGAGCTTCGAAATCTAATGTTTCGATCACCCGTAAGTCTCAATACAAAACATACCGCGTAGACGTAGAATATAGCGTCATGGACTTGTTGAAAGCAAGCCACATGAATAGAATTTAAGAAGTGTGAAGTAAGATGTGGAGTAGGCTAAGATTGCAAAAAACACTATATTGACATCTCTGGATTATTGCTCTTGAAATCCAAATTAATTTTCAAAAAAAAAAGTCAAATTAGTTAATAAACTTTTTAAAATTTTTTTTATTTGAAAGTGTTAGTTTGTTGTTCTGGCTATTTGTGCATTTTGTGGGGCCGTGATAATTTATTTTTAAAAACTCATACTATGCTACCGTTTTTCAATTTTCTCAGTTTAAGAAGAATAAATAGCTTTTATTTTGCTATGATCCTTAGTTACAATTCTTACTTTGGTTTTCTTAAACAGATCTTTGCAAATGGTTTATTTTTCACTCCCAAACCGACCTTCAAAGACTTAGGAGCATTTTTAGATCTGGCCACATTCATCGTCTCTTTTGCGTTTGTCTGCACTCTTCAATCTTCTACCGGTAAGCGGCGTGGCTGTGGTTTGTGCCTACAAGCTCATATCGCGGTGACAATTTTCGGACACAGGTTTCGACAAACTTGCTTTGCCCAGGCCCGGATTTAGGGGGGGCAGAGGGAGCAGTTGCCCCGGGCCCCCCGATTTTTGAAGGGCCCCCCTATGTGGAAAAAAAGGTGATTTTGTGCTATTTTTTTCCTTTTGGCCTTTAAAGTTTCTGCAAAATGCTGTGCACTACTGGACTGATGCTACTGTATACGTAGAGATGGTTTTTCGCGCCGTAGGCTTGAAAATATTTTTTGCACGGGGCCCCCCGATTTAAAAGTGCCCCCGGGCCCCCCATCAGCTAAATCCGGCCCTGGCTTTGCCACTTTTAAGCTATCGAGCAATCTCAATCTCGAGCGAGATCGTTTAAAATGGCATAAAATCATTAGCTACCTCAAACAATAAAAAAGAATTTCAAATTCTTTCAAGTAACAACTGAAAAATACAATCTTTGCATTATGTACCGTTGCAATCTGTCATTAGTTTGTTTTCCCAGGCAACTTTTACCAACTTCTCATGGTTATGAGATGCTTACGTCCTCTGCGGATCTTCATGTTGGTTCCTCAGATTCGAAAAGTTGTCTTGGAACTGTTCAGAGGCTTCAACGAGATTGTCATGGTAAGGAAAGGGAGACTTTAAAAGCGTTGTTTGTATTGACGCATTCATTTGTGTTGATTCTTTCTTGTCTGTATCTTTTCTTCTATCTGATTGGTTGGTTTTGAATCTTTATCCTCGGACTGACAAAGCCTTGATTGGTTATTTCTGGTAGCTTTGCATACTTTAGAGGCTTTTGACACAGAGCCGGTTACCGAGATTGACAGTGTGAAATTTCCGATTGTTGAAGTCTTGTTGCCGGGAAATTATTCCATCAATTACAGTGGTTCCCAACCTTTTTGTCTTGGTGACCCCTTTTAAAAAATTTTGTAGATATTGCGACCCCCACTTAGGCTATATTCTTTCCTAAATGCAAGTATACTATTAACAAATAATACAACAAAAGGCAGCCCTAAAAATGTTTTTCTTGCATTTATTGACAAATCAATGCGGTGGTTGACCTTGTAGGTCTGCAGCTAACCGTGAAATTCGAGGTTGCGTGCTAATATAGTCGTGCTAATATAATGTTGTCTAGTATACAAGGCTACTTTGTTAATAGAGTTTCAATTTACACTTTTACAGCGAATAGTCCTACACAGTATGCGTCCACTGTGATGTAATAAGCGTGACTGTAGGTCCTACTGTCACGCTTATTACATCACAGTGGACGCATACTGATGCAATAATGTGCTGTTAGCAATCTGAATGACATGGCTAGCGGACCGGCACCTCGTCCTAGGTCCTACATACATTCACTTTTGTTGTTGCATGAGCAACAGCTTTGCGACCCCCTATAAAATGCTCTGCGACCCCCTTGGGGGTCGCGACGCCCAGGTTGGGAACCACTGATCTATTAGGTGCCGCTGAATAGAGAGCAATCCTTATAATGCGTTGCTCAAGCGCACACCCCGAGAGTCGAACCAGCGCGGCTTGATCTTGAAGCTTCGTTCACGAAGTCACGCTAACCAACTGAGCTATCGGGGCGGACATTTTCATCTGTTTTTAGCTCAGCTGTTAGAACATAATTATGTAAATGTAACACAACTAAACAAAACTACATCAAATATACTTACTACCTTCTATAATCTAAAACCTCTACAGCCTGTTTCACCCAAAAGGAGGATCATCAGAATGACTAAGCAAAACTAAATAAACTTGTCTTTAAAAAATCATGAGATATCTCTATCTTAGGTGGTCGTATTGTTGATTGCGCTGGTGTTCGTGTTTGCAAGCTTCGGAGTACAATTATATGGAGGTAAACTAGCGGCATGTAATGACCTCACAATAAAGGACAAAGAGAATTGCACAGGAATCTTTTTGCAAAAAGTTTGGATCTCTAATAGCCTTGCTCTAAAAGAAGATCCTCCAGGTAAAACTTTTGTTCTTGTCTGGAAAGTTTTGATCAATCAAAACGTCCAATGTAACAGTTTAACAGCAACCGATGTTTGATAGAGAGTTTTATGACAGATGAAACTTGGCCAAATATTTGTCCTTCTGCAAACAAAAATCTTTTTCTACAGTTGAGGCTTCAGGTATAACTCGAAAATCATGAGATTTTGGTTTTCTAAAAATTCCATCCTATTGTACCTAGACTTACTTATTCTGAATCCTCCCCAAAAAAATGTAATGAATTTATTATTAGATCAAGGCCAGAAAGCTTCACAGGTGAAAAAGTTACCAACGTATATTTTCAACTCGATAATATGTGGCGTGTAAGTAGGCTAGGCCTACTTATAATTGAGAATTCATCAGACCAAGTGGGTTTAGTCTGGTGCCAGGGCTGTGTTTTTAAGAGGAGCTTAACAACAAGCTATTACATTTATTAATTAACTGAAGCCGTGTTGCATGTGAAATATCTTGTAACTATATGATTACTTCAGTCTTTTGTCAAGGTTAAGATGTTGGAAGGCCGCTGACTGACATGTGTTAGGGTTTGCCCAATTTGCTTCACAACAAGTATCTATAGTCTAATACAGAAATTGCTAGATAAGTTAAAACGATATTGCTGATTTAGCTGTGAGTGTATAAATCTTTGAGTATGTAAAAGTGAGATCACGTTTCTGTTTTTCATCAATTCGAACCGTTTTTACGATGGAATAAATTTGTGCAAAAAACACGATTTGTAAATATATTTACGATGTTTCCTATTTGTTTGTAATGCAGAATTCTACGTGCCCCGTGTTTGGACAAACCCACGTAACTTCGATTTCGATACCACTGGGGCAGCTATGCTCGCCCTGTTTGAAGTCCTCTCGCTCAAAGGCTGGGTTGAAGTGCGTGACGTCATCGTGGAACGGATGGGCCCAGTGAGTGAAGTTATCTTGCCGATGTACACTGTCAGAATAATGTAGATCTACTTGATGTATCATAAACGTAATCGAGTAAATAAAGCAGCCGGACTTTTAACGTTTAAAAACTCAACCATATTCGGCAGCCGTGGCCGAGTGGTTAGCGCGTTGGGCTCGCAGTCGAGAGCCTGCGTGTTCGACTCCAGCCATCCGCACTTGCTGTTGTTTCTTTGGGCAAGAAACTTGACGATAATTGCCTCTACCTAGTGATCGATTTCGAGTAATGGGTAGTACCAAATTTAAGTCATAAGTTAAGTAGACAACCGGAAACAGACATTGCTGTCGGCTGCAGCGTGGGTCAGGTGTATGTCGGAAGGCGTACACCGATGCATAGCGCTCAAGTCCGCTTTCCCGCAATGCAGGATAAAGATAAACAAACAAACAAACAAACATATTGTTTCGTAACTTACACAATTTGAACTTTTAGTATTCAAATTATCTTCCACATGCATTGCTATAGTCAATCAATCAGTTTATTTATTTATCACTGTCACGATTTCTTTCTATCTCTTACCAGGAAAAAGACTTGGAAAGGTTCAATGACGTAGTTTAATGGGTCAAACCGAAAAGCAGTCAATTAAATGTCGAATAATTCTACTAGTGAAATGATAATCTGACTTCTTGAAGAACTTTAACGAACGGCTTCTCAAATAACTCTAATTTCTGCATCAACTACCATTCCACAACTCATAGCACAACTCTCATAATCAACTCATAATAATCATCATAATAAACATTACACAAACTACACCCCTATTTATAGTTGGTTGTTCAGTCCAGTAACTTCGAGAAGGTTACGTAAGGTTACATCATAAAGAACCATTGTTCTATCAAGCAGCATTTAAATGTACACAACAGAAGTCTCTAGAAAGTCACGTAGGGAGAATGATTCCAGAAAACACATTTTACATAATACAGATTTCGTAATCAGAGGTTACTTCAGGTCATAACCGATAATAACATATCGCACCAGAATTCTACAACCAAAACAACACGCTCGTTGAAGATACAAAGCAAGCCATCGCGAGGCATTGCACTTTGATTGTGACATACGCTCCCCCTTAGAATATTGTTGCAAACAATATAACAACACAATCAATACAAAACACACCACCAAACAAATAATTACTCAATAAAACAGTTCTCATTAATCCATCGTTGCATGAACTACCAACGATAGCTTTTCTCAAAACAATGATCATTACGTTTACTGTGAAAGTTTCCACCGTCCTTAACAACTTCAGTGCATCGGCGAGCAAGATGACCCATCTTCTTACATCGGAAACACCTCCTCTCCGGACAGTCCTTGGCGAGATGACCTTCTTTATGACAGTTGTAGCAAGCCTTTTCATCAAAAGAGCAGCTCCTGGCTATGTGTCCAATCTCTCCACATCGGTAGCAGTGGTTGTCACGGCAACGTCTGTTTTCCGAATGTCCGCCGTCAGCAAGCGCCAAATGGTGTGCGTGGACTGCGTGAACTGGATGACGAATCAATTCAATGGCTGCTCGACACCTGCCCAAACATTTAAACCGCGTCGCCGCCACTGCCCAAGGGTGGTAAAAGGCAGAGCCCCTCGACCCTTGAAGTGGCGAAGAACAAGGTTCAAACGAAGAAGAAGCAACGCATTCCCTGGCGAAGTGTCCGCGTCTACCGCATCTATAGCAAACTCCAAATGGTCGTCGCCTGCCTCTTCCCCTCGGTTCTTCGCGCTCGTAATATCCGTCATCGTGAGATCGTTGCTGATTATCTGCAGAACAATCTCGAGCAAAGTGACCATTCTTGCCACAAGAATAACACTTATCTTCAGAATCTCTCTCAATAACATTTCCGATTATAAGATCAACTAAAGAGTTTTGTAAACATAACGCCTTCACAGTCCCGGTAAGGTAGGGAGTATCGATATATATATTCGCTAACGGTCCTTGAATTGAAGTGTTATTTATCTTTATCACATAGCCAGTTTTTCCCGTTAACTGATTGTCATTTACTAAATCTCTCCTCACCATTATACCCGTAGAACCAGAATCACGTAAAACTTTTACCTTTTTGTTTCCAACTTTTCCATCCACTACTGGCAGGTAATCTTCAGGTATTATTTTTTCGCAAACATCTTCATCCGGTTTCTTCTCACCAAGCGTGGGTTCAGGAATCATTAACGCACAACCGCATCGATAAACGTCCGTGTCTTTATCTTTTCCAGACTGATTGGATAGGGAAAACGACTTGTGCTTGCATTCCTTCGCTTCGTGTCCTTGCCTATTGCAACGATTGCACCACTTCCTCGATTCCTGATGATTTCTGTTAATCTTCCTCCGGCAGTTAACAGCCTTATGACCTAAACCATTACAATTAAAGCAACGTACTTCTCTTGGAACCGCACCTCCTTTAAAATTATTTGTTTGCTCCTCGTCATTATCGCATGACAACGTTTCTTCAGTTGACAACTTCTCATCATGAGCAACTAAATACTGTTCCGCCACACTGGTTATGTATTCTAGAGTCTTTGGACTTCTCTCCATTAAATAAACAGACAGATCTTTTGAACATGAATCTGTGAATTGTTCCTTAACTATAAGGTTTGCCAATCCGTCCAATGATTGATCGGCCCCCGAAAGTTCAAACCATTTTAACAAAAGGTTTCTTAAACGTTCAATAAATTGACCTGGGCTTTCGTGTTGTTCAGGCTTTGCCTCACGGAATCTTTGACGGTATCCATGCTCGGTAAAATTGTATCGCTTTAACAGAGCTAACTTCAATCTGTCGTAGTTCATGCTGGCCTCTTCTTGCGAAAGTCTTGAATATACATCAAGAGCTTGTCCCGATAATAACATGCTTAGCTGGGTAGCCCACGTCGACTTCTCCAATTTGGCTATTGTAGCATATCTTTCAAATCTTAACAAATAACTATCCAACTCATCTTTTTCTTCAACAAATGATGGCAAATCTGGACGTCTAACTTGCGCCACAATAACATCTCGAGCATTATCATTAGTAGAATTAGATCGCTCACCAATGTCCAGCTTTTGTCTTTCTATAAGTTTATCAAGTTTTAACTTTTCCAATTCATATTGCGCTCTTCTTTCTTCAGCTTCTGCTTCGCGTTGCGCCCGATTCTCTTCGGCTTCTGCTTCGCGCTGTGCCCGCTTCTCTTCGGCTTCACGCTGCGCCCGCTTCTCCTCTGCTTCGCGCTGCGCCCGCTTCTCCTCTGCTTCAGCTTCAAGTTGTGCTCGCTTTTCTTCAGCTTCAAGTTGTGCTCGCTTTTCCTCAGCTTCAAGTTCTGCTTTCCTTATTTCACGAGCAGCTCTTCTATCTTCTCTTTCGTCAGCTTCTCGCTGAGCTTTCTGGTCCATTATCTTGTGATACTCTTCCATCACAAACTGAGACTTCTCATTACCAGTCAGCCCCATTCGTTCAGCCATGCTCTGTAAGTCTTCAATCATCTCATCTTTGACAGTATCCGCCATCTCGATAGCTTGTTGTTAATTTATTATTCTTTCAATAAATCTTCGGTTTTTCGGTTTATTCTTTTTCGGTTTATTCCCGGACGAGCCCCCAGAATGTCACGATTTCTTTCTATCTCTTACCAGGAAAAAGACTTGGAAAGGTTCAATGACGTAGTTTAATGGGTCAAACCGAAAAGCAGTCAATTAAATGTCGAATAATTCTACTAGTGAAATGATAATCTGACTTCTTGAAGAACTTTAACGAACGGCTTCTCAAATAACTCTAATTTCTGCATCAACTACCAATCCACAACTCATAGCACAACTCTCATAATCAACTCATAATAATCATCATAATAAACATTACACAAACTACACCCCTATTTATAGTTGGTTGTTCAGTCCAGTAACTTCGAGAAGGTTACGTAAGGTTACATCATAAAGAACCATTGTTCTATCAAGCAGCATTTAAATGTACACAACAGAAGTCTCTAGAAAGTCACGTAGGGAGAATGATTCCAGAAGACACATTTTACATAATACAGATTTCGTAATCAGAGGTTACTTCAGGTCATAACCGATAATAACACATCGCACCAGAATTCTACAACCAAAACAACACGCTCGTTGAAGATACAAAGCAAGCCATCGCGAGGCATTGCACTTTGATTGTGACAATCACAAACACAAACATGAAAAGAATACAAAATATGCAATAATCTGCTGTGTGTCATATGACGAGGAGGCTGCGAAAACACCAAGCGGTCATCTAGTCAGCAGCCACAAGTCATGAAAATATGTAACCATCGATCTTCAGTTTAAAACAAGGTGACCTTGTTATTACAGACCCATGCTCTTTACATCCACATCTTCGTCTTCCTTGGATGCATGGTCGGGTTAACGCTTTTTATAGGTAAGCCAATCGTGCTCGTGTGGCATTGATGTCTAGGTGACATCAATATATGGTTTTGTCGTTACATGCAATGTGAGTGAACAAAGCGAGCGAGAAAAGTTTGAAAACAGAGAGAAAAATTACGTTTTTTGGCTTTAGGGGCACGTAACCAAGTGCCCCTTTGGCTCCGCTACTGTTTCGTCTTCTTTTGAGTAACTCCGCCACTATATGACGCTAGAGCATGTTTGTTGGAAACCTCAATATTTTTCAAGGTGTCGTCATTGCCAATTATAACGAAAACAAAGGAACAGCGTTGCTGACTGTAGACCAGCGGAGGTGGACTGATCTAAAAAGCAGAGTGAAGATTGCACAACCTCTCCACCTCCCGAGAAGGTCTGTTACTCTGTATCTTTTTGTTTCATCTTGGTGTTTTTTGAATGAATGCATTAGGGTTTATTTTGTGAGTAATAAACTCGCGTTTTATTGCGAAGGCTATCATCCTCGAAGACGAGGGATAGCCATCATTTTGTGAGTATAAAAGTTTATAGTCTGTGGATGAATATGGTACATTGGTAGGCTGCAATGTAAAAAAATGAAAGCAAACATGCACATAATTCAAGTTCTTGAAAACAGTTAAATAAAAATTGTAGCAGTTTATCGTCAATAGTTGTCAATGGAGAGAGAGAGAGACCTTTTGCTCTGAAATGGAACTATTCAGATAAACTTTGTTTTAAGATAATTACAAAACTGAAGAGAGAAAGTATTTCATACATTGTAGGCCGAGCAGCAATAATGATTTGAGAGGAAAAATGTACGATTTAGCTGAAACCCTTCGATTCAAGATTATCATTGCTTGTTTTGTCTTGGCTCGTTCAATTCTACTTTCGATCAAGGTCAGTTAACCATTTTTTTTTTCACTTTTTGTGACGTCATACATCTTGTATATTGTGATAATTCATAGCCATTATGAAGTTTTATACAAAGGTCGCAAAAATTCTATTAACTTTTGTAAAAAAATTACAAGAAAGCGTAAAAATAGAATATGGATTATTGATTTTTGGATCTGTGTGTCCATATTAAGCTTACGTAGCCTATAATATAACTTTGCTAGTGTGCATCCATGCCTTCAATCGTCATAAGTGCATCGCGAGTTTAGCAGATTCATTAAAGTGTGTCTCACTGACTAAAAGTTTAAGAACCACTGCCTTGAGATGTTTGTTAGGAGCTAAATCAGGAGCTGTCAGGAATCCTGAACTCAGTGATTATTAAAAAGATCCAAAAGGGCCGCCACAGCCAACACAATCACAATAAGTTAGGATGGGTAAAAACCATGCCACACAAGCAGTGGCGTATGTAGGATTTTTCAAAAATAACGTATTTTTCTCATTGCGGCTCTAGATCCTTTTGTGTTGTGCAGGCCTGTACAATGAGCTACTATTTAGCCAATTAGGGCATTAGCAGGGGCGCCGGAACGATTTTTGACTGGAGGGCGGGATTATGAAAAAAGGGCACTTTTGTTGCTGAAAGGCCAATTTTTTTTTAAGTTTTAAGATAACATATAGCGATAAGATATAGCATCCGCCCCCCCCCTGCCCCCCCGCTTCCGGTGCATTAGGCCTATACTATCTAAACTCTATACTATCAGGCGTACTATAGGCTACTGCGTTTCCACGGCATGGATAGCAATAAAAAATAGTGATTGCAAACTGAAAGTTTCAAGCATTGGTGCATGTCCGTTCACCGAAGTTAATAGTGAAAAATTTTGTGGCGCAAGTAGAAAGACGATTTTTCCTGGCTCTCAAAAAAATATCCATGCCAGATTGGACTGCAGATGGATTTAGCTAACGCTATAAATTGTAGACCTAAAAGAATGCTTTGGTGCAACTTGAAAAGTAGATTCAACGAAAATTTTACGAACGCACTTCCAAGCAATAATCTAATTAAAATGATCGCCCAACGTGGGGCTCGAACCCACGACCGTTGGATTAAGAGTCCAACGCTCTACCGACTGAGCTAGCCGGGCACATTTTTTTGAGCTTCATAGAAATATTTTATTCAGGTAGGCTAATGCTTTATTATTCAGCATCCAAAGACTTCGCCGAGATGTGTTGTTTTAGTTAGCTATTGATCTGCTCAAGCTATATTGCAGTGCTGCTCAACTGGCGGACCGCGGTCCGAATCCGGACCGTCGGGGTGTTGATGGTGGACCTTGAGCTTTTGGAAGAATAACCTCATTGCCACGTTTCAGGGCTTCTTTAAACAGATTTCTCCTGGGAGGAAGCAGTTTTTACTGTGTCTGATTATCCTAGTAGCTGGGGGGCTTCGCTCTCCAGACTTCCCAACACTTTCTCAGAAATTCAAGTCGAGTTACATTTTACCTAAAAAAGTGGTTTGGTACAGATAGTTTAGCTTTCGTGGTTGCGTGTGAAATAACTTATTCGCCTGACCGCTAAAAATATTCAACTTGTCAAACTGGACCTTTGTTAACATTAGTTGAGTAACCCTGCTGTAGAGTTTCGTTTCATCACAATGCCTTGACCAAAGGCAACATTTTATAAACATAGAAGAGTTCTATCCTGTTTCATCAAACCAAACCAAGATAGATGAAATTGAGTGGGCCCAATGACATTTCAGTTTAGATTCCGGTAATTTTGATTGCAAGATAGTTTTTTAGAAGTTTCTTCTAAGGTTTAATTTACAATTTATTGCATGAACAAAATTTGTTTTTACAGTGGGACCCATCAGACAGTTGGGCTCGCTACCTTATTTGGGCATCCATTGCAATAACAATAGTCTTTGTTGCTGAAATTGTCATAAAGATAATAGGAATGACATTCCTTGGTATGATGTGCAGTTGGAGAAACAGGTTTGTTGCTTACTTACAAGTAACAACTTCAGATTAATTTCGTTTGGTTTTATTTCAAACCAAATTTTACAAAATAAATACTCTTCTAGTTAAAAAAAAAGTTTTTGACTTTAGTAGGCTATCCTACAAACTTTCAATGTATAGACTACTTTTAGGCTTGTTTTAACTTGAAAATGAAATGGGCTAATTTTTACTTGCTATTTGGCTGGAAGTATAAAAAGTATCTGGCAACTTTGTCATTTACAGTTTTGCGAAAACATGGCACAATGCCCAACATCAACTCTTGATGTGCAATCTCGCTAAACACATGCACAAAAAGCAAAAATCGCTAACCATAGACCTATTTTTAGTGGGACGGTGGGCCGATTAAAGCAGGGAAAATTGTACAGAAAATCGATTTAGATTCTGAACTAGCATAAAACGGTCCGATTAAGTGGATATTCTGATTAAACATGGATCGATTAAGCGGGGTTAACCGCATAGGCAAAATGTTTTGTGATTGGTTACCCTACAAAATACAATCTTAAAGCTTAGACCAAATTTCAAGGACAAAAATGAGTGAAAAATTTGATATGGCTGCCAAGATTTGCAAATAGCGAAATGCTGCCCATGGCTACAAAACTTTGGGCACCCCTGGTCTACATAAAGTATAACATTATTACTACTATTTCAGATACGATTTGTTGGTCACCATATTGGAACTAGTGTGGATTGTGCTTTACTTTCTTCTTTCCGACGAACCATTCGTGTACAACGCCGGTTGGATGATTGCCACTTTGCGATTTTTCAGCATATGCGGAAAACATGTTAGTTTTGGTTGCTACTTAAAGTGAGAAAAAAAATGATGAAACATTTGTATTAAAATCCAAATTAACTTAAAAGAAAATGATCTAACAGAGATGTAAGTTAAATCGGCGTAGTTTTAAATACTTGTTAAAAGACATCACACTTTCGCATCTTGGCCTTGTGGCCTTGTGAACATGTCAGACCATTTTTTTAGCTTATGTCTTCTTCCAGGCGACACTGAAGATGTTGCTGATGACAGTGGCGGTGAGTGTTTATCGTTCCTTCTTCATTATCGTCGCCATGTTTCTGCTCCTTCTATGCTACGCATACGCAGGGGTGGTGCTTTTTGGAACAGTTAAGTAAGTAACTTATATATCTGCAGATTACTTAGACATTTTTGTTTAACAATTTGTTTTAGAAAACAACTTAAAACATTTTACTTTGACTTAAAATTTAAACCATAAGACTAAGAAAGAAACATCTTGTTATTGGATACAGCTGGCCGAGATAATACTTGTACATTGAGACTGTTTTGTTATATTTGCACACGTATTTTATTTGATAGCCTACCTTGCAGTTCTCATAACATAGTATGCAATTAAATATTAAAGTTGGTATGTTTTTCCTTAAATAAAACAAATGTGTTTACTTGGTATCTTCTACCAACAACCATATGCTAATCGCTTTTTTACAAGGTACGGAGAAAATATTGACCGTCATGCTAACTTTGCATCAGCGCCACTAGCTGTCACTGTGTTGTTTCGCATCGTGACCGGGGAAGATTGGAACAAGATTATGCACGATTGCATGGTACGAGCGAGTTCTATAGTTTACCACATGTAAAAAAGTAATGCTCAATTGATGTTTTGTGTCAGTCTAAATTGGTTTAATCAACGACTTCTAAGACGACTAATCAGTCGTTTTTTTTACGTTCTGTACGTCTGTAGACGTTGGATCAATGTAAAATCGATTGATTTGCCGTATAGTTTGTATCAGTTTCTCCTTGCATCGAACATTCTTTATAGATCCAACCACCTCGTTGCACTCCGGCAGAGGATTACTGGAACACAGACTGCGGAAACGTTACCGCGGCACTTATTTACTTTTGCAGTTTTTATGTTATCATAGCTTATATCATGCTCAATTTGTTGGTTGGTGAGTGCATTGTTTTATGATAGATATGAATAGATATTATGGTAGATATGATATTACTGTTATTATATTATATTTTATTTTATATTTTATATTTTATGTTTTATGTTTTATGTTTTATGTTTTATGTTTTATGTTTTATGTTTTATGTTTTATGTTTTATGTTTTATGTTTTATGTTTTATGTTTTATGTTTTATGTTTTATGTTTTATGTTTTATGTTTTATGTTTTATGTTTTATGTTTTATGTTTTATGTTTTATGTTTTATGTTTTATGTTTTATGTTTTATGTTTTATGTTTTATGTTTTATGTTTTATGTTTTATGTTTTATGTTTTATCTTTTATCTTTTATCTTTTATCTTTTATCTTTTATATGTTATATGTTATATTTTATATTTTATATTTTATATTTTATATTTTATATTTTATATTTTATATTTTATATTTTATATTTTATATTTTATATTTTATATTTTATATTTTATATTTTATATTTTATATTTTATATTTTATATTTTATATTTTATATTTTATATTTTATATTTTATATTTTATATTTTATATTTTATATTTTATATTTTATATTTTATATTTTATATTTTATATTTTATATTTTATATTTTATATTTTATATTTTATATTTTATATTTTATATTTTATATTTTACATTTTATATTTTATATTACTGGTATTACTGTTAGATATGAATATTTAACAATCTGGATTAGAAGAGACTTCCAAAACTTTTAGACGTTTTGAAAAACTTTCTTTTTCACAAAGTTTGGTTTTTCATAACTGACTGACCAATTTTAATCGAAAAACCACCACAGAAGCATTTTCGACCATGACAAGCCATAATCTATTTACTTGTGTGCTTTGTTGCGTCAAAGCCATGTTAAATTTTTGTTCAGCTATCATCATCGAGAACTTTTCTCTCTTCTATACAATGGACGACGACATTCTTTTAGGCTACAATGACCTTCATATGTTCCAAGTTCGTTTCAATGAGATAGAAACCAAGAAGAAAGGAATGATACCAGTGAAGTCGGTAAGGAAACCGACTCATCCAGATCTGATCATAGAAAAAATACTTTTTTTTTTGATGACAATAAAAATACTGTAACTATTGGAAGATTGAACCATGTACAGAATTTGTAATGGGATGTTTAAAAATGTAAGAACTTCAATTCTAAGAACTTTTGAAGTTAAGACTCTATATTGTGTTCTTACAGACATACAAAGACAAAAATTAATATAAGTAAAATAACGCACCAACTTACAGTTGCCCACTCACCTGAAATATACTTTTTAGTAACGCAAATATAACGCAATATATTGTTCAAACAAAAGCACAATTGTGACTAGGTGGTGGTGCAACACTTTGCTCGGTGGAAAACGGGAAAGCACGAGTACAATTAGTTCGGACTTCTGCACTAGAAACGCTGAAGGTCTTCAACACAATAGGAGCAATTCAACACATTGAATCGAAGTTACAAAATGTGAAAACATTGCATTATTTCTTTGAGAACTTTTAGAGCCTACATTTCCCTGCAACAACCTATAATCTACGGTGTAATGAAAAGCAATTGCATATTTTACAGGTCGCTACGCTTTTGGAGTCACTGCAAGGCCGCTTGCAGATTCGCCCCGAAGATAGTCTCTTGTTGAAACACATGAAATATGAAATGGAAAGAATAGGGCGACGATGCGCAGCTGGGAGTCGTACTAACAACGCAAACAACATCAACAATGTAAACAACAAAATTTGTGACAATGACTTGCATGTCACTTTTCATGACGTGCTCATGTGAGTGTGAATTTTCTTCTATACTCGAATAAATCAGTGAACGCAGGTTGCTGGATCAGTGCCGGTCTTTGGGGTGTGCAAACCGTGCGATCGCACAGGGCCCGCAATTTAGGGGGCCGCAATTTACTCAGAAAATGCAGTAATTTTGTTATTTCCAATAGAAAAATTCAACAAAGTGAATTCAACAAAGAAATTAGCAACACCAAGAAAACATAGAAACTCAACGGGTGCAACCTATTTTGTCCCCTGAACATTTCGTACCCTGAAAAGATCGAGAAAAAAACAACAGAGCCGAAGTCGCTGATCGGAGTTGCCGCAAACATTTTAAAATTTCTCTCGATCTTTTTAGGGGACGAATTAGGTCGAAATTTGATTTTGTTACTCCGATTTCAGGGTACGGAATCGGGGTAAGAATTTTTTAGGGGACGAAATAGGTTGCATCCAAATCAACATAGAGACATAGCTTTATATTTCCGAAAAATGCTGAGGAAAGCATGATCTTATCCTTTTGCTATGCCACCGGACAGCACCATTTTACAGTAATATTCATACCCAAATTTTTGTTGAACATGCTCTCAGAATGCCCCAAATTCAAAGTAATTTTTCAAAATTTACTGGGGGAGGACCCCCAGACCCCCGCCACAGGGTGTCGCCCGCCGACCGTAAGACCACCCCCCCTCCCCTTTCAAAATATCTAGCTTCACTACTGAATTGGATCATTGTCATTGGGGCCCGCAAAGTATATTCCGCACAGGGTCCGAAATACCCTAAGACCGGCACTGGCTGGATGATTTATTAACTGTTCTTGTGACTTTATAAATATTTTGCAAAGCAATAGGCCAAGCAAGCCAAATTAGACTATGGTCACTTTACTGACCTAATAACTTTTTAAAACATGCAACAATAAGCTTTGACAAAAAACACTGGAATTAAAAGAAAATATGCTAGAAAAAGGATTATGTCGAGAATGACAGAGCCTACGATAAGTTGGTTAGCGCGTTACTTTGTAAACGAAGAAACTTTAAGATCAAGCGTCGCTGGTTCGACTCTTGGGGTGTGCGCTTGACCAACGCACGTTGAGGACTGCTCTCCATTGAGCGGCACCTAGTGAATGAAATAATTCCCCGGCAAAAACACTTCAACAATCGAAAACTTCACTCCGTCAATCTCGGTAACCGGCCCTGTGCCAAGAGCCTCTACAAGTATGCGAAACTACCAGGAATAACCTATCAAGGCTTAGTCAGTCCGAGGATAAAGATTCAAAATCAATCAAAAATACTTTTAATCTATTTAAAACTTAATAACAATAATAACAACTTGAGCTGGTTGGGTGCAAAATAGCGTCAATAAAAAGTCTCCATAATGGGCGATTTTCAGCCAACTGTCGCAGTTCCTCCGGGCTGTGCTCTGTAAGGGATCAAACCCTTCGCATGAACGTTTATTGAATGTTTTCGTTTAAAAAGTTTTAATTCATAGTAGTTGTTATGATTTGGTTGCTGCTGATAAATAATGAATGTCATTATACCTGTTGTGCTTTCATAGAATCTATAAGCTAAATAAAACAAGAAGCTAAAAATTAAAAATGAAGTACGTAGGCCTACCAACAATCTAAAACGAAAGCAAGTATGACAAATTGATGAGTTTTGATTTATTGTGACTAGAACCCTAATTTACAGAGCTGAGGAGTCGGAGTCGCAGGGATTTTGGGGTGTCCGGAGTCGGAGATTTAAAAAAGGCCTACTCCGGCTTGATACAGTGGTTGCAAAATCATAAAAAAATTGTATGTGTGCTTTACTTACTATTTTTACCCTAAGCATCGCGTCACAAAATGCTTATAACCTAATTACATTAAAGTCAACTGTTTGGCTTGCCGTTACCTCCTAGCAATTGTCCTGGGTACCTCGTGTTTTGTGTCGCATGATGGTGAATAAGTAAGTCGGTGAAATGGGACTCTTATGTTCATTTTCTTGAAATGTTGAGGACTTATAAAGTTTTATCCAATACCAAAATGGGTCGAAAGAAAATTTAAGCAGAATAGTTATGTTGTGCCCTGACGTTGTTAAAAAAGGGACATTCTGTATTTATTGTGGCTAGAGTTATTGGTGTTTCAAGAGAGGCAGTTTATCGGTTAAAAAGATTGGAGGGTCGTTACCACTCAAATGATAAATTTTTTGTAAGTCCTCAAAATTTTATGTAATGAACATAATAGTCCGATTTCACCAACCTTCTTATTTACCATTCTGTGACATCACACCAGGCACTCAAGAAATGACTAGGCAGTCCATCATAATGTAACTATAGCCTAAGCATTTTTGTGACGCAATGCTTACGGAGGGAATAGTAAGTTAAACAGACATACGGATTTTCATGTAAAGATTTTTTTAGTGAACTCCACAGCTTTACTCAACTCGCTCAACTACACAGCTTTGCTAATTTCCCAAATGGTACTTTAGTCTTGGCTAAAGACATTAGTGAAACCAGCATATGACCTTCGCTCTTTAGTAGTTTTATACAGTATGTTTAATTGTCTTTACAAATCTTTGAATTTTCATCTCTTGTGACTAAACCTTAACTTCACAGATGATAGTTTTCATTGCGATTTAAGTTACATTCTTGTTACACGATTTTGCAGGATGATTGCGTACAGAAGTGTGGACATTCGGAAATGCCTGCAGTTGGAAGAATTACTCATGAGAGAAAAGCTAGAAGCAGAAATTGAGGAAGAAGTGGCCAAATGCATCATCCGAGACTGGTTCATCGTTGCATACAAAAAGAAAAAATGTAGAGAGCAACTTCGAGAAGCCATTCGAGAAAAGCGAGAGAAGTTGGAGCAAGAAAAACGAGAGAAACATGAGCAAAACTACCCGAATCCATCTCCTTGTGCAAGCGCAGTTCAAGAGTTCAGTCAAGACTTACAAGTGGATGCTGCAACACCAAATGATACGGACAAGAGTAAAACTGTCAATAACGAAAGTAAGATTACGTATGCATGTTTGTAGGGATATCGTACGTAGGTTAAAGATACTGTGATTAAGGATCTGTTTAAAAGATTGCAAATTGGACGAAAGTACTATACAAGTTTATTAGACATTGTTTAGACCAGCGTTTCTCAAAGTGAGCAAAATTTCCCCCCTGGCGGCGATTTTGAGCGCCAGGGGGGCGAAAAAATCAAAGGGGGCGATCGGGGGGCGAAAACACTCAAAGGGGGCGAATTTATCAAACCACCAATAACAGTCCAACGCGCAAACCATTTAGCCTACTGCAAATAGATGATTCCACCTTGACCAACAATGTATCGCTGCTGCTTGGATATGTGCGTTTTGTTCATAATATGAGAACAAGATGAAATGATTTTTGCGCTCAGTCTTCCTACAGATATTCGGGCATCAAGCATCTTTAATGCAGTGAAAAACTTCTACGAAGAGAAGGGGATTCCACTGAAGAAAATTTTACAATGCGCAACTGATGGTGCTCGGGCAATGGTTGGAAAGCATCGAGGGTTCATTGCACTGATGAAAAGAGCAATTCCTGGACTTATTGCAATACATTGTGTAATTCACCGTCAGCATTTAGTCGCCCGTAATCTCAGTCCTGAACTGCATGAATCACTGAATATTGTGATAAAATGCGTCAACAAGATAAAATCGCAGGTCAAAATGTCTTAACTCAGTTTCCCAATTTGAGTGAGAATGTTATTACACAAAAACAACGGCAAAAATACTGTTCACATTTAGACATGCTTCATAAAGACATGAAACTTCGCTTTTCAACTCTCGTGGACCTCCATGTTCCAAACTGGGTGGTACAACCATTTTCTACCGAACCTACAGACATACTGTAGAATTGGAACTTCAAGAGCAGTTCATTGATATGCAAACAGATGATGAGTCAAGAGTGAAATTCAGAAATGATCGATACGATTTGTTTTGGTGCCAGGTTGCTGGCAAATATGAGCTTCTCTGGAAAGAAGCTAAAATGTGGATTTTGTCGTTTCCTCCTTCATATATGGTTGAAAAGGGGTTTTCGGCTGTGACATTGATGCTTTCAAAGCAATGAAGCGCTTGCTAGTTCATAAACGGGATGATCTTCGACTCTATCTTACGAAGATGTCGCCAAACATTTCAAAACTTTGTAAAAGTCGCCATGCTCATCCATCCCATTGAACACTGAACATTATCATGTATTCATGTTACTGTCAATTTCGTTGATTAAATTCCCAAAACTAAATTTGTCTATCATTCTATTATCAATGTTTATTTTACTTGACAGAATTAGGGGGCGAAATTTTATTTCAATAACGAAAAGGGGGCGATGGACTAAAAAAGTTTGAGAAACACTGGTTTAGACTCTGCAACAAAACTTTAGCTTATTTTTGGATAGTACTGTACAAACAGTAACAACCTAATTTGTTAACAAAACCGTTTTCTAAATTTAGGCCTAATTAAGCTATCAAAATTAGGCTCTTTAGGCTCAGTTGGAACTGATTATATCTTCGAAGTTGTGCTCATTGGCATAGGCTTGGGAATATGAAAGGCTTGTTCCCAGAAAGCGCAGGAACGTGTTAACCTTCAGTCTTCGTAAATCTTACTTCACTTCCACATATTTAAAATGAGGAAGGAGCATGTTTTCTAATATAATAATGTAAATAATAATAATATAAGTTAGTCAGCTGTATCGAATCGGTATTTTTTGCACTGACACTGGTCAAGCCCCGAATCAAGTATTGAAAAGTGGTGAAAGTTGTTTTGCTATTTGAGTGAAAAGTTCAATTTATGACATTGTATTTGTAGTCTGCAAGATTTAAAACATTACACTTTAAAAATTTAGATTGAGTTTGACCGTTTTATGGTTCATATTTATGTGCGTATTGCTCAAATTACTCAGACATAAGTCTTCTGGGCTAAGTTAAGCAATAAACTATGATAAGCCTAGGCCCTAGGCCTATAAGCTGTGTGGCCTATTGCCGGTTGTGTTAATGAAAAAGGATTGCGCGGCCGAGAACATTTTGAAAAAACAGAGAAAACTACATGTTTTTTGTCAATTTTGGAGGGGATAGGCTACGTGGCCAAATGCTCCTCAGAATAGGCTACTGCACCTATCGTGTTATCGTATCGTGCTTTTGCTATCTGTTCAATAGCAAAAACTCGACTTATAAATAACTCAACCTGCCTGATTTAACTTCATTATATTCCATAGTTAAGTTTCATCCAAAATTTGTGGATCCTTGTTAATATAGGGTCAATCAACAAATATCCTTAGGCTATACCTTAGTTTATCATTCTCCGTGACATAGAAAGTGGAACTGATTTTGAGATTTTACTATATTCATTTTCTGCAAAAATTTTGATGCATCATTTTATTTTACCAGTGAATACTCAACCTTGTGTTGATAGCCAAGAAGAACACTCTCTTCTTCACAATTTTTTTTTAATTTGTTAGAAAATTAGTTAATTTTTAAACTTCTATTTCTGCAGATCTATCCGGCTTCGATCGATCAGAAAACAAGAAAACGATCAAACATCGACGACGCGGCTTATATAATGAACGTCCTGTAACAGTATCTGGTTAGTACCGTAATTCTTTTATGGATTCAACTTTAAACAATGCACTGTAAATTATAGCCTCAACTATGTTTAGCTCGCTAATGGAACTTGGAAGTAGTTACTCAAGGAAGTTGACAGACGAAAGAAAAGAAATAAAACTGTCTAATCCCAATGACTTTTAGTTAGTTATTGTACATTTGAGCTTGTTCTGAATCTAAAAACTTCCGAAACTATCAATTCACTTCGTAGACTACTGAATGTACTTCTTCAAATCCCATCGTTCATATGTTATATGACAAGTCAACCGATATAAATTGGTTGCTTCAATAGTTTCTGGTGTCAGCAGCCTATCAGTTATCACCATTGTAAAGTGCCAAACTCAAGCAGAAAATTTGAACTAACTTCTAAAAATCTGGAAATTGTATGAAAATTGTTCTTCGTATATGCTGTTTTTTGAAAATAAGTTTTGTTTTCTTTTGCATTGACAAGAAGCATTTTTTAACACAAAATTAAACGCTTCGCTATCAGTTTATGTTTTGTAGTTCCATATAAAAGTTAGCTCTCTCTGGGTCTTTTCTTAGCTGATAAGCCCGGATTGGTTGCTGGCCAGTGGCATGCCTGACAAGGATAAAGAAAAGGATACGTCCACAATCACAAACAGCATTTTAAAAAATAGGGCTTTAACCTAACTCTTTTTTATTTATAGCTGCGATGACCCGCTCTAGCATAAACGTCTAGGGCACTTCATTAAATCGCATGTAGGCTAATCCTGTTATTCATAGATAATTGCTGGAGTGAAGCTTTCTCTTTTCTCGTTTTACATGTAGTCAGTATCTGCTTAACTCTATTTTATGTAACAGGCTACAAAATTTGTTTTCTTTTTAGGATCATCTTTCCCAGGTGATCTTCCCTCGTTAGTGATTGACGGGATGTTGTACGATGACAACGACAAATGTAACCAAGAAACGGTATCCATAGCAACAGGTCTTGACACGTGGTGGAGGAAACGCGATTATGAAGAACCATAATGATTTCACTAGAGCAAGACGTGATGACAAAGTTGCAGATACTTTGATAAGACTCTAGAATTTTTTTTGTTGATGTTATGAAGTAGGCTAGTGTTGTATGTGAATGCTTGTTGAGATGTAAGTGTTTATGTTGTTACGTTTCACGACTAATTGCGAAAGATGAGGTGTAATAATATACTACAATGCCACCTTCATTAGGATAGTTTGGACTCTTTAGAGTACTATAATAGACTCACTAGAGGAAACCATGATAGATTTCATACGCTAGTCTATCCACGCTAGTCTATACGATCAAAACTGAAGATGCACTGAATAAGTGCGAAATATATTTTCTGTAACATCTACTGATTAGTCTATCCACGGTGGAAACATCATTACGTTGATTATAGGCTAGTTTCTTAGCTAGCAGAAGTCAGCAATTACAATAAACATAAAAAAACAGCAAGATTAAGCAAAAGTGGACAATTTACAAATGCAAACATTGTGCGATCTACTTCTCTAGTGATCTGCTCAGGAGTGGTTGGTTTTGAATTTTTATCGAGCTCTCTCTTTATGTTACTTATTTGTGACGAGACTTCATTGCTTGTTGGTTGGTTTTGAATTTTTATCCTCGCACTGACAAAGCCTTGATAGGTTATTCCTGGTAGTTTCGCTTACTTGTAGAGGCTCTTGACACAGGGCCGGTTACCGAGATTGACGGAGTGAAGTTTTCCGATTGTTGAAGTGTTGTTGCCGGAGAATTATTCCATTCACTAGGTGCCGCTGAATGGAGAGCAGTCCTTAACGTGCGTTGCTCAAGCGTACACCCCGAGAGTCGAACTTGCGGCACGTGATCTTGAGCCGGGCGCGTAACCACCGAGCTAACGGGGCGGAGTGATCTGCTCTGGTGATCTGCCCAGAAGTGATTTGCTCAGCAATGCAATAGTACGGTAAGCTGAGAAGTTTTGTCTGTTAAAACAACCACATAAAATACACATTCCATTGTCAGAAAAAATCATTTTTGCCTTTTGTAGAGAAATTTTGTAAACTCTATCGAGTAGGTGTAATCATAAGATATCAAGATTTTGAACAGGGAAGTTTTGTTCAAGATCTTCTCTTGACTTAAGCTTGATGGTATGGTAGTAGGCTATTGTTGAATCTTAATCGTGTTTCAAAACAACTTATTATAGGCTGAGGAAGCTAAGATAACCTGACCTACAAATTGTTGCTGGTGAAAGCAGGCGTGTCTAAAGTGAACTCATGTAGGCTACAAGTTTTAGCAATAGGATATGGTTTTCAAGCAAAACCTGATTTTAACAAAACCAAAAATCACATGTTGCCGTCTTGCCGAAAATATGGCTTTACCAATATGCCTACTATAAAATCTATAAAGTGACATATTAAACCTGAGATAATTTCCCGTTTCTAACACGTTCATCAGCACTTCCATTCATTTGGATTTCACTTTTTTTTCTGCTAAATCTCAGAATGCATCACTTTACGATTTTCTGTTTTCGTTATACATTTTCTACTGAATGTGTCACTCCCTTTAAGTCGCACAGGTTCAAAGACTTTTCAAGATAACCTGGCCGGTGTTGATTTTACCTTCCCATCTGCTGAGTCCACTAGTTTAGGCTGGCCGACGAGGAAGCAGGCTCCTGTGAGTGGGCACTCAGTCCCACTCAACCCAGGTGGTGAAGCCTCACCGGTAGACTCTGTTGCTTTCACGAACTCGTTGCTTCGTCATGGCGACGAGTGTCCGATCCGTGATCCCACACCACACAGTGGCTTACCGGTCGCATGCCACGAGTCAGCTCCACTATACCTGAGGTCGAATAGACTGCAGTCTGTCTGCCCTATTCGCCTCACCCTCCCCAATCTATTCCCCCTTCTCTGTCCTTTCTCCACTTGCAGGAGGGCATCTCGACCTTACCGAGATGTGCAGGCGTATCAGGACCATATGCGAGCATTACATGGTTCGCGCGCCGAGTTCCTGATCACCTGTAGCAGGTGCTGCCGTGTTCTCCCTCGAGCTTACAAGCTGGATGGGGCCCTAGAGCACTGGCGATCCTGCCCCAAGGGCCTTTAATTGCCAACCTGCCTTTCCTGGCCGAGCAATGACCCGACGCCGTCGGAGAGCCAAACCAGGCCCCCTATGATGACCAAGCCTGGGCCTTCCTACGTCTCTTTTGTTAGGCATGGAAGGCGCCGGCCCTCGACTGCAGGCGCATCGGTCGAGGGGTCATCTCCTCTTTCCTCTTCCTCTGTCATCCGCTATCAAGTCTTCTGGCGCCAAGGCCTGGATAGCACTTCCACTTTGCCCCCCCCACCTGACTTTATGCCTGAACTTTTCCGTACTGTTCCATCTCATCCAGGCAAGACTTCACTCAGCCTAGCTGATGCTGACAGCTTGCCTGATCTAGATGTGCTGTTTCTTTCTCGCCTGTCTTCGGCCGGACCTGGGTCGGAAAGTGGGGACTCTTCCGACTTGTCCGACTCGTCGAACAGCAAATCTCTTTCCTCTTCCTCCACTTCCTCGCCTGATAGCCCAACCACGGACGGTTACGGCCCTACTGTCAGTGCGAATCCTTTTCTGTATGCACCTCTGCGCAAGCCGACCTCCACCGGAGCCGTGGCAGTGGACTCGCTCGGTTTATCCAAGCCGGCTTCGCGCCCATCTTCTCTGCCTCGGACGGCTACCACCGGAGCTGAAGCTGGGGACTCAATCAGCTCTTCCAAGCCGCCCATGCAGACCTCTTTTTCCAAGTCTCTCCAACACTACCCATCTCACTCCTTCTTATCTTTTAATCCTATTTCCATCTGTCCTATACAATCTTGTACCTCGACGCTGTCTGCCGAAGCCCAACCCTTTACCTCACCTACCCAAACTACCCACAATGAATTCCATTCAACTATCTCTTCCTAAACCTTGTCTCGACCCCGAAGCGACACCATGGCATGCAACCAAGCCACGCATGACCCCGGACTCCCACAGACTACCCCAGGGATGTCCATCACACCCAACACTCAACGATCCATCCAAGACCCTGTTGAACCGGTCAGGGAAAGTAAGACGAAGAGCTCCAGGCGGGCTCTTTGCAGTTTAGTGAACCTTACTTTAGCGGGTGGCATAAATTTCGACCAGTTCTGCATTGAATTGGAAGAGTGGACCGCTGGCACTTCGCCGCCCAAGAGAACACGTCCTCGCAAACCACGCTTCAATCGTGGCGCCCGGGCTCGCCGTCGTTCGAACGGGGGTTCTCCTCGGTCGGACGGCGGGGGTTCGCGCGGGAACGGAGCCCGATATCGTAGGGGAGTGGAGTTGCGAGCCGCCTTCTCGCGGGACGCGAAGGGAACGGTCCGTCGGATCGTTGAAGGAAAAAACTGCGACCTTCACTGCGAAATTCCCCCTCAAGAAATTGAGGAGAGATTTCGACGTGACATGACCGCTCCTAAAGCTGGGAGTTGCTCGCAGATGCCTGAGTGGATGAACGCCCACCGTTACGAGTATGGCAATGTAAACCTCTCCCTCATCGATGACGGTGAAGGTCCCATTACGGCCCGGGAGGTGGAGGCGGTCCTCCAGTCGCTTGATGTCGGTTCCGCCCCTGGTTCTGACGGATTGTCCTACGGTTTCTGGAAGACCCTGGACCCAAGAGAGGGACTCTTGGCCAGCCTTTTCGAGACCTGCCGGATCAACCGTCGTGTACCGGACCAGTGGAGAACCAGCAGGATCACACTCATATGCAAAGACCCTGAGGGTGATCTGCACGACGTCAGCAACTGGCGGCCCATCTCCATCTGCCGAAACATATATAAGATTTACGCCGCCGTATTGGCCCGACGCCTGCAGCGATGGGCGGTGGAGGGGAATGTTATCAGCCGAGAGCAAAAGGGATTCATGCCCACGGAGGGCGTCTACGAGCATGTGTTCATGCTCGACACCATCCTCTCGGATGCACAGTCACGCAAAAGGCCTGTGTCGGTTGCGTTTCTGGACATTCGAAACGCCCTTGGCAGTGTCCGGCACGAATGCATAGCCGAGGTCCTGCGTCATTTCGACGCCCCCACAGACCTTATTGAGTGCATCTCAGACATATACGTCGACAACACCTGCACCGTCCGCTGTGGCAATGGTGAAACCGACCGTATCCCTGTGGGGCGGGGAGTCCGTCAGGGCTGCCCTTTGTCTGGGCTGCTATTCAATCTGGTCATCGAGGTGCTCCTCAGGGGCGTCCGTGACAAAACGGATTGCGGCTACAACCTTCCTGCTAAAGAAGACATCACAGTACGTTGTATGGCATATGCGGACGACATCTGTCTCGTTTCTTCCGATCGCGAGCAGATGATCTCTCTCTTATCTACCACTGATCCCTTCTCTTCCTGGTCCAGGCTACGGTTCAACCCACGCAAGTGTGGCACCTTATCCTATAGGAAAGCGTCGGCGTCCCGTCTGCGGGTCGACCCGGAACCTTTCTCCCTAGCCGGGGAGGAAATCCGAGTCATCCCCAAAGGCGAAACGTACAAATATCTTGGCGCTCGAACCGGTTACGCCTCGGATGCGTCCCTTACCCAACCTTTCATCTCCACCCTGGAGAAACACATTTCCTCTCTAATGAAATCTTTCCTCACTCCAAGCCAGAAACTTCTGGCCATAGCCGTAGGAGAGTAAAACATTTTGGGGGGGCGAACAAAATTTGCCCAAATTTTCCAAATTTTGCCCAAATTGTGTCTTTGCGTATATATTTTCAAAAACATAAAATTACTCACAACCTCTGAGATAGTGCAGTCTAAGAACTGCACAGTCATCAACTTGGCGGTGTACAAAAACACAGGCAGCAAAACGTTCAACTTAGCAAAACAAGGCTGAATTAACTTTAAACTAAATAAACCATCAAATTTAAATAACTTTCTTGTGGCACAAAAATATGTATATATATTAGGCCTACCTGGATTCAACAACAATTTAAACTGAGAATTCAACAATAACTGGACAACAGTGGCTAAATATCCAAGTCGTCAGATCGTTTCAAAATCTCTAGCTCAATTGCAATAAAAAGCCAGACCAAAAGTAGCTGAATCTTTTCATTATAAAGATAGTTCAAAAAATCAAGAGTCAAGATTCTTAAATTTGCATTGAAAAAATCTAAAATGACAACCTATATTTACTTATCAAACTAGTAACATTACTTAATCCATGCTACTTAAAACCTTACAACCTGAAAAGAATTCGACAGTTTATCATACTATGCACATCAAATTTGCACCTTTGAACAAAAACTAAGTTGCTATTAGTATGAATATTGATTTCATATTACAGTGAAGTTATAGCCAATGTTCTTTCATTAACATCATTACCAAGATATTCTAAGTTCATGATGAAGCAACTACTGAAATCGCAGGCACTGAACTAAAATAACTCATATACCGTAGGCAAAAACTTCAAATTCAATTCTTGCCAGAAAATACAGACAACATCATCAATACTGTCTACATTGCATGATATATTAACTGCATGAATTGGATGCAAAAGCAACATAACACTTGCCTATATATTTGATCATTGATTGCTATAATACTGTGTCATATATGGTAAATAGCTGAGCATATCAACCCTAGGACCGGCAAAGACAAACAGTTGTTAAGACAAAAACTTATTTTTATAGAAAACAGTTCAACTGTAGCCCACAAAAACATGAAATCAAACACTGGAAAATTCACAGATACTAAAACGAAGCTTACCATTTTCCACAAATTGCAACATATTAAATACAATATTTTCCAAGATTGAAGATGGCACAGTTTACATTCATGGGAAAATTTTAATGTATATTTCATACAAAATATTGCACTATAACAAATATACAAAGTTTTTAAACTGGTAAGATGTTGAAAACTCATGATAGCCGAAGATGGACTTGCCAAATAACTGGATATTTTTGCCCAAATATTTTTACAAATAAATACATCAGTAGAATATAAATACGCCCATTCAGAAAGGAGTAAGACAAGGTTGTGTGCTATCACCTGACCTTTTCTCATTATACAGCGAAATAATTTTAAGACATATTGAAGATGAAAGAGGTATTAGTATTGGAGGAAACAACATTAACCACATACGATATGCTGACGACACCGTTTTGATAGCCGACTCGGACGTAAAACTGCAGAACATATTAGATATTGTGTGTACGAAAAGCAAGATATTTGGCATGGAATTAAATAAAAAGAAAACAGAAACAATGGTCATAACAAAGAAAAAAGCAACCGAAACTCCTATTTGTAATTTATCAGTTAATGGAACAATTCTTAAACAGGTCCAAAAATTCAAATACCTCGGTACTATGGTGAATTGGGATGCAAGAGACGAAACAGAGCTCAACATAAGAACAGCCCAAGCAAAAGCAAGCTTTCAACAAATGAAACCAATTCTTTGCAATAAAAATATCTCTTTCAAAACAAGATCTAGAGTTTTAAAATGCTATATTTATCCTGTTTTTCATTACAACTCTGAAACCTGGAATATCTCAACAAAAATGGCAGAAAAGATTAATGCTTTTGAAATGTGGTGTTTCCGTAGAATGCAACGCATTTCATGGCTGGCAAAGAAAACAAATAAAGAAATTCTACACCAAGTGAACCAAACCAGAACTCTGTTAAAAAGTATGAAAACCAGACAATATAAATTTCTCGGCCATGTAATAAGAAAGCAAAAACTGGAGCATCTCTCTTTAACTGGTAAAATTTTTGGAAAGCGGGCACCTGGCAGACAAAGACAAACACATCTGGAACAATTTAACGACAAAACAGAAACAATTATCCATGCAACATATAATAGGAACATTTGGTCTAATTATTCATCTGAGGCCGTCGATGCCTGGTTCAGGCAAGGCAATTGAAGAAGAAGAAGAATATAAATCAAATATAGTTATTACTATGTGAGTCCGTAACAGCCTGTTTCACCTAAACGGATCATCCGAAGGTTCTTATTTAAAGAAGCAAAAAGCCTCATAAGATTACCAGTACCCAGCAGTGTTTCAAAATTCCACCAATGAAGAAATGTAGTGTATACTGTATATCCTAATCAAATATTAGTAAGAGCTTACCTTTGCTTGCTTATTGCATTATTTTACATTTACATTCTGCAGATATATACTGAATCGAAGCTTAACATTCTGCCCAAATTGCAATATACCAAATTCAAAAGTTCTAAAATTGATGACACTACATTTAACATTTAAAGAAAAATGTTAATGTATTTTATACAAAATGCAACACTATAAACAAATTCCTAAACTAGAAAGATTTTGAAAACTCATGGTAAGATTGATTTGCCCAATAACTGGACAATTTTGCCCAAATATTTTTACAAATAAATACATCACAAGAATATAGATAAAGAAGCAAAAAACCTCATAAGATTACCAGTACCCAGCAGTGTTTTAAAATTCCACCAATGAAGAAATGTTGTGTATACTGTATATCCTAATGAACATCAGTAATAAGCTTACCGGTACTTCTGCTTGCTAATTGCATTTTTTTACATTTACATTCTGCAGATATATACTGAATCGAAGCTTAACATTCTGCCCAAATTGCAATATACCAAATACAAAAGTTACAAAATTGATGACACTACATTTAACATTTAAAGAAAAATGTTAATATATTTCATACAAAATGCAACACTATAAACAAATTTCTAAACTAGAAAGATTTTGAAAACTCATGGTAAGATTGATTTTCCCAATAACTGGACATTTTTGCCCAAATATAATTTTCCGAATAACTACATTAGTAGGACATGAAGTAAAAACCTCATAAGGTTATTAGTAGACTACCCAGCAAGCTTATAAATCTCACCTGTGAAGAAATACAGCCTACGTACATGCTGGTGAATATCGGTACTAATAAGCTTAACTTTGCTCGCCAAATATGTTCTTTTACACTTTACTTTTTGCAGGTGTTAAATCGAAGCTTATCATTCTGCCCAAATTGCAATACCACATGCAATAATTTTCAAAATAGCCTAGATGAAAATGCATTTTACATAGGTAATTGATTGGAAAATATTAATGTATCTCATAAATTATAACAATTACGTAAACTTTCTAAACTGATAAAATATCGAAACATCACGATAAGATTGATTTGCCCAAATAAGTGCAGATTTTTGCCCAAATTCGTGGTGTTTTTTTTTCAGCGGGGGAGCGACCGCCCCCCCTGCCCCCCCATCTCCTACGGCTATGCTTCTGGCACTTACTTCTATTATTCTTCCGTCTGCGTCATACCATCTGCGAGTGCGGCGCTTCAGACAGTATGAGCTTTTGAAGCTCGATCGACTGGTATTGCAGTGTTTGAAGGTGGCGTGGCGTCTTCCCAGGTGGCTGCTTTCTTTTACTGTAAGCCTGCATTGGGGGGCTGAATAAGGACCCCCCCTGAAGGTGCCCGTTCTCGACCATGCCCAACAGGCGAAAGCTTGTGGGGCCGCGTCCCGGCGGCTACCCGTCGTCTAAATGTACGTTGGTCCGCACGCCCGGATGGCGGTCTCGAGTTGACCGCGGGGAGCTCCAAAATCACCCCTCCCCTAAGAAAAAAAGTGGTTCCGACCCTCCACCAACACAATGACTTGTGGTGGAGGAGACAGTGGGAATCTAAACCTGACCAAGGCAAGACTGTCAGTGCCCACTGTCTGTCCGGATTTTCGAATTCTTGGACTCGGCGACCGGAGCTCCTGGATCACGCGAACCGTGCATTTGCTTATAAAGCCCGCCTAAAGCTACTTCCCTTGAAATCAAAACCAAGCCATGGCCGCCCTTATGAACCTGCCATATGTCGCGCGTGTGGGAAAGCGGAAGAGACTCTTCCTCATATATTGAACCACTGCCCTACCGTGATGCCTGTTGTCACAGAACGACACAATTCAGTATTGTGGGAGATCGTGAAGCATGTACCTGCCGAATGGCAACCCTTGCTTACCATAGATAGTACGGTTCCACAACACGTGGAAGCGGGTGGTGCTGATCTGCGCCCTGACATTGTCCTGCAATGCCCTGACGGTGTCACGGTTGTATGTGACGTCACTTGCCCGTTCGACTACGGCGCGGATTCCCTTCGAAAAGCCGCCGACAGGAAACACGACAAGTACGGCGAGTTATGTGTAAACATATTGGAAGACAGGAAGCGCCCTTGCAGGGACGTCCTGTCACTTCCGTTCGTCGTAGGCTCCTTCGGGAGCTATGCTCCGTTGAGCTCTCGGGCTTTGGCGGCCTTGGGTGTTCCTGCTCGTGGGGTAGCAGAGGTGGCTAGAAAAGTGGCCTCCCTCTCAATCGAAGGTTCCCTCCGTGTCTGGAAAGCTTGGAACGCCGGGCTCACTCGTGGAGGGGCTACGTCATAGAAAAGACGATTCCAGCGATCAGAAGCTCAATTCCCCAACAGCAGAAGCTCTGCAGTAAGCATCCGAGCGCGCAAGACAGCAAACCACCTCAAAACCCGCCAGTAATTGTGTGACGTCATAGTATGTTAAATCCATTGTTTTATTATCAATTTATCTGTAAACAATTGTCGTTTCATCAGCATGATGCAGCTCAATGAAGAATACAATCATCATCAATAAAATAAAATAGCAATATATGAATTAAGTATATATTGCATATCGTGAATGGACTCATATCATCTATCAATGACGTAATATCATTAACAACACTGGATCTGTATTTTCATATTTCAATATTTTAAAATATCACACACTATACCTTCTCCTGATATGCTGCTCTTTCCCGCTCGGATCAACCTCGCGTTGCTTTTAACTCATCGATAAACATGATTTCCCGATCAACTCGATGCAACTTCCAAAGTTTCATCCCACTATTCTATATTTTTCCTGGTAACGTAGCCTAGTCATATCTACGCTTCGATCGCTAGTTCCCCCGACCCATCTGGGCGAACCTGCCTTAACGTCTGGCCAGTGCACATCCGTGCTCGTTGGTTCAACGTCAACACTTTTCCAGTAAGTAAAGCATACAATATATTCCCACATACCTTCTTTTTTTTACACCAATTAATTGAGCCTTTGCTCCAGATTTTATATAATTTTCGTCTCCCACGAGTATTCAAATCGTCCTTGTAGCTAAGCTTCTCTTCCTCGTGGGAGACCCCAAAGTTTATCCGCTCTGCCTACGGGCAGACCGGGTATAGGAGTCAAACGTACCTGTGTTACGGTCACGTGATGGAGACGTGGGCGCTGCCTGGCCTTATAAAACTTCTGTCGCCCGGCCCGTCGTGAGCTGACCTTTTTGCGTTTGCAGAAAGCTAAGCCCGTCTCCCTGGCCCGTTCCGCCATTCTAACTTTTGCGGACGAGTCGCACAAAATTCTCGATCCACACTTTCCTTCCACAGGTACATAGACTCCCCAGCCTGGCCCCGCGACCTAAGCTGGTGGACTTCCCTTCCGGGTGCATCGTCACCCATAATCACGCCGCTCCCCGCCTCCACGGGGCGTGGCAGGCCGGTTCTTTAAAGTCTCTGACCTGGCTATGTTTATTGTGTTCTTCTCGCCGTGTCAATTATTTTGTACTCGTGCGTCGTTGATCAAAATAAAACAGTTCATCATCATGCAAAGCATTGACTTTATTGGCTTTCCAATTCTGATTTCAACATCACTATTGTGGTAATAATTATTTTACATGAAGGATGATTTTTATGTGATAAAATTTATTATTTTTGTAAGGATAGTTTTAGGGATGGTTTAAAATGTTAATTAGCTGTTATATTATATAAGTGTAAGAAGGATTGTAATGTGGTAATAATTTATTATATGATAAAGCTTTGGTAGAGAGTTTGCTTTGTTGAACCATAGAGAAATGAAACAGAGTCCCTTAGCGGGTTTAACATACTTTTTTACACACAAAAAATATAACATATTTAAAATAAACTCAAACGTTTTCGACACGTACGCGTGTCCTCATCAGGAATTTGACTTTGCACTACAACTGTAACAACACTCTGGACTGCAAAGCACAAACTGAAACAAATGATACAGGAATGATTACGAGTAATTATGCGGTGAGAAACAGATCACATGAAGTGTAAATGACAGGACACACGTATGTGTCGAAAACGTTTGAGTTCATTTTACTGTAATTATGTTATATTTTTTGTGTGTAAAAAAGTATGTTAAACCCGCTGAGGTTACTCTGTTTTATTTCTCTATGGTCCAATTTGTGATATATGTAAGGATGGTTTTAGCGATGGTTTACAATGTTAATTAGCTGTCTCATGATTTTCTGACTGTCCAACGGATATTCTAACTGACTTTGACTATCTGACTCCATTAATTATTTCCACACAATTATTACTCGAATTATAACTTTTAGTTATCAGAAGGTGTTCAACTGTTCATATAAATATAATATTGCAAGTTGATAACAAAAATGAATTCAAACATTATAAAATAACGAAACAAAGGGTTACGAATTTTCACATTTCAACACTCGTCCCAGGAGCGCCGGAACGATTTTTGACTGGGGGGGGGGGGGGCAGGATTATGAAAAAAAGGCACCTTTATTTACTAAAAGGCCAATTTTTTTTCAAGTTTTGAGATAAGATACCCTAGCGATAATGCTAATCTATCAGCTTACTATGTATTGAGCAATGATAGCCTACAAGTGTCCGGTATACAAAGAAAGGCATCATGCTATGTTATAATGATGTAACCTACTGTCAAGCCTCAAAGCAGCCGGCGCCATGGCCGCTAAGTAGTGCTTGAATGACCGCCGGTGCTACCTTCTCAATCGGCCAAGTTTGGCCGCCGGTCTCTTTTAGTCAATTAATTAATTTCGCAATAGAATGATCGTGGATCAACTGTCGAAAATATGTAGTATCAAAGAGTGACGCAAAATTAGGTCAGCGCGTCATAATCGCCACTGTTGTATTGTGCGGGAATATTTGTTATTGATGGAATATATCCATCTGCGATCACCAGCCCTGTAAGTCTTGTTTGTAATTCCCGACATTTATTTTAACAAAGTGTTAATCCAAAGTGCTAGTTTACATCGGCTCATGGCAATATTGTCGTTTTTATGTCGATTCGATGTTGTCGGACATTGAATCGTTGTTAAAAAGGAGAACTAGGTTAGTTGACATCCGAGGCGAAAACATTTTTTGATTATATTTTGCAGAAATTATGCTTCTTTTAGTAGCCTAATGTCCTTCACATCATTGAAATACTTTTTAGTTATTACCTTGTCGTCAGTAGCGCACCCAGAAAAAAAGTTAGGGGGGGGCTAATTCAGAAATGTCGGCCGAGTGATTTGCGACAATAGTGACAGTGACAATAGGCCAATGCCCATCCCTTTGATTAATATTTAAAGGCACTCACAGCCAGTGGCGTAGCCAGGAATTTTGAAAGAGGGGAGTTTTGACGGCGTGTTCGCTTAAGACGACGCCTAGCGGTGGGGTGTCTGAGGGGCTTCCCGCAGAAAATTTTGAAAAATTACTTTGAATTTGGTGCATTCTGAGAGCATTTTCAACAAAAATGTGGGTATCAATATTCCTGTAAAATGGTGCTGTCTGGTGGCATAGCAAAAGGAAAAGATCATGATTTTTTCGGTATTTTTCCGAAATAAAGCTGAGTTTCTATGTTTTCTTGTTGCTAATTCATGGCTGAGATATTTCAATGTTTGGTATTGGCAAAACTCGCTCTTTTAATGCAGTTTTGTTTAAAATTAAGCAAACTTTGTTTTAAAGACATAAAGAAACTGAAAGCATCATTCTCAATATCGTGACGTAACACGCGTGCCAAAGGGGAGTGTTGAAACCCCCACCTCCTTGGCTACGACACTGCTCACAGCCCACAACCCACCGGTTGCCGATACATCAGGACTCGTTCTCTCAATCGGATTAGAAATTGGCCTAGTGAACCCCATGCTACTAGCACCATCAGCACCCTCATTCCTACGTCTACTCTCGCAATCTTCTATAGATCTCGACTTTTTCCTCGTGTATGACAAAATAGAACTAACTTTCCGTTTGCCAACACAAATAAGAGTAAAAACAACAACTAGCACGAAAACAGTTTGAAACAAAACACTAATTTTGTAAACAATAAATTTGATGTGGACGTTTTTTCTACTTACAAAACATTTAAATTTAGTTACGGTAGGCTATTTGATTTGTATTTTCAACTAAAGTCCCAGACGCCTTCGTCTCTCTGCTCAAACGTCGTATACAGTTTTACATGTCCGTGTGATTTGGCATTGACGTACGGTACATCGGTACGTATGTCCACCAGACATTTGACCACGAAAGTACAGGAGCATCTGAACTTTAAGGAGCTAAAGAAAAGTGCCATTAAAGACCATATCATGGAGTGTTATTTTTGCTCTGTTTGGAAATTATCTGCTGACTCATTTAAAATTTTACGCAAAGACAAATCCCAATTTGACAGCAATATTTAGGAAGCACTGTTAATCAAACGCTCTAACTCAAAATTAAACAAACAATTATTTGCTGGAGGCGAGTCTATTCTCTTCAACATTTACTTGATGTTTCACCTTAAATTTTTTCGTAGTAGGCCTAAGGCTATTTATGTAGCCTAGTTGCCTTTCCTAATGTAATTTTACATTCAAGAAGTTGAAATTTATGGCATTGTTATAAATATTTTCAGCTTCCTGATGAGGTTAAACCGAAAACGTTCAACTGTTAAAACTATTTGTAAGTTAAATATTATGTAAAATATATTGTTATAATGGTCAGTCCTGTTGTATTGTTGTGTCTTATTCATACCTAACCTGTAAGCAAAATGTATAAATGAGGAGCATACAAAAATTTCATTTTTAGTGGCGAGTTTGGGGGGGGCTTGAGCCCCCTTAGCCCCATGCTGGGTGCGCTACAGCTTGTCGTCATCGTCAACACCTGTCGAACGTTGTTTTTCGTTGCTAATCTAGGGGAGTGGCGAACTTCTTTAAAATCAGCCACATTGGAAACACTCGTGCTAGTGTCGTTAGATGGTCTCGCAGTAGCCTACTGGATTACAATCCCGATAAAGCAGTTACTGCGTGGTGCAACGATTCTATTGTAGGACGTCGCCCAGGCCCAGACTTCAACAACGCGAAGTGATCATTTTAGCATTGTTGCAAGTTTAATTCTATTTACTTGTACTATCGTTATTTTTATTTTGTATTTTGGCTTCCAAGCACGCAGATTTGGCCGCCGAGAAGGAGCTCCCGGTAGGCCACGATGACTGCCGAAAAAAAAAAAGTTTTAAGAGGCCTGTACTGTGTTGCAAAATTTTGTGCCGTAAATATTATTTTGAGGCAAAAATGAAAGATTATAATTAGGCTAAAAGCGAATAGCAGAAATTGTTATACTGCAAAATGTGCAGTAGCTTACATGACTTTAAAAAGGCACCATTGCCCCCCTGCCCCTCCATCTGCAGAAAAATTGAGGGCAGGGGGGCATCCACCCCCCTGCCCCCCCCCCCCCCGCTTCCGGCGCCCCTGAGCCGTCCAAATTGTTACTTTTACTACACAATCTATTTTATGTTTTTCTGACTTGAGCTCATGTGTCGCTGTTCATCTCGCTCTTCGTCAAAGGGCGAATGGAAACAGTTTTATTTTCTGTTCTCTTTTTTCTATTTAAAGTAGCTTAGATGGAAAATACAAAATCTTTAGAAGATGACGTAGGCTAAGGGTTAAAAACTTGAAATGGTTCGCTTGTTAGGAAGAAAAACTTACCTGACGCAATAATGGATCGCTGTAGGCCTACACTATCACTTGCTCAAATCTCAAAATTTCTCTTGCAAACTAGTCTACAGTTAGGCTACTTTTGCAGAAAGCGAAGCCAACTTCTAGTGCAATGGAAAGGTCATTTTCAATGCTGAAAAAGCTTTTGTGCATTCATTGCAATTTCAACACAATAGTGTTCGAAAATGTATGATATTGTCATTTACCAAACAAATAAATGAGTGTAGTATAATATGATATGTAGGGCTAGCCTAAGTCTAATATGATTTTTTGTGGACTGCTTGGTTGGTTGGTTTTGAAACTTTATCCTCAGACTGATAAAGCCTTGATTGGTTATTCCTGGTAGGTTCGCTTACTTGTAGTTGTAGCCTATGGGCTCTTGACGCAGGGCCGGTTATCGAGATTTGCAAAGAGCCCTAGAGTATTTCGGGCCCTGTGCGGAAAATGCTTTGCTGGCCCCAATGACAATGATTCAATTCAGTATTGTAGCTGGGTATTTCGAAAGAGGAGGGGGGTTTGACGGCCGGCGAACACTGCCAAAGGCGACACCAGCGGCGGGGGTCTGGGGGGCCACCCCAAGAATTTTTTGAAAAATTACTTTGAATTTGGTGCATTCTGAGAGCACGTCCAACAAAAATTTGTGTATGAATATTATATGTGATTTCCCTAACCACGATTCCTACTTAGTAAATAACCCGAAACATGAATTTCAAAATAAACAGGCTAATGTTCGTTTAAACTCAAAAACTGAAATGGCACAGGTAAGAAAATTGCTATCACAATTTCTGCACTAAAAATTAGACCAAATTGTTTTTTCAAATTTCAATAATCAGCAATGGTTTGACCTAGGCCCAAAAACCTTTCCCAAATCAAATTGAAAACTTTCTGACCGTCTGCACTTTAGAATTTTGCTGTAAATTCTCTTCTGGTGAGCCTAGAATGACCAGTGGAACATCAATGGAATCGGGAAGTAATACTCTAGCGCCATATGACAAATAAAAGCCAAAAAAGCAACCGCTAGATGGAGATGGTAAGTTTTGCGGTTTGGAAAATTTCGAGATTGCGCAATCCAAAGTGGCTCACTGTCAATCATCAATCAATCATTTTATTTTTCGTCATTAAGGCGTCCGGGACGAAAAAGATACTAACTATAAAAATCGATATAAACCTACCAGCACGTTAACGAACGGGAAAAGGTGGCAAAACCTTGAAAGGTTTAAAACGTGCCTGAATGAAAAATTATGTAGTAGGCTATATAGTGACTCTGATATATCAGTGGTTAGTCAAGTCAAGTCAAGTCAATTTATTTTGTTTTGCACGGCCACAAAACCCAAACCAAAACAACCCAAAACTTGTGACCTTTGTGCATTTGCAGTTTGTGTATTATTTCGTTGTTTCTTTTTGAATATGGACAGCTTTGTCTGATGCAAATAAATAATAATATTAAAAACAGTGTTAGGTAGGCTACCACTATTTTAAAATTGCATAGCCACCAAACCTTGAAGCAAGATAGAAAAAATAAAACTATTTTTGTGAAAATAGTCCTACGATTAAAATGTACATTTGAAAGTGCAAGGATTAAACTTCATTCGACTTTATTACACAAAGAAGAAATCCAAAAGATGACAAATGACATTTTTCTGAACTTTTGCTTTGAGGCCTTTTTTAGAAATCAGGTTTCACTTGGCAGAACAGCAATTCATAAAGTTGGTCTGGCAACACCGTCTTGAAAGTTTGCTTGGCTGGAACGAAATTTAAAAAAGCTTGAACTGACTGGCTAATCTATGACTCAATGTATTATTTTTCAATGTTTTGCGATATAATCTGTCAAGTTACGCGGCTGGGATTTCAGATGAGGAAGGAAATAAAAGACCTCATTTCCTCAAGTCACCTGTAAGTCCTCATTATCAGAAGACCATTGACCAGGATGTAGACCAAGGTTACTCTTGAAACTAATGTTAAGAAAGGTCGACTTCGCCACTAACTACTAGGATAATCACAGAAAAAAATGCTTTCTCCCAGTACAATACTGTTTAAAGAGGCAATGAAACGTAGCATTTAGGTTATTCTTCCTGAAGGCCGAGGTCCACTATCAACACTCAGAAGGTCCGGATTTCGGACCGCGATTCGCTAGTTGAGTACCGGTAGCCCTGATGTACCGGTAGACTAAATGCATTCATTGCTTTGCTTACAGTACTTCTCAATTCAAAATATAAGGTTTACCTTAGTACAAGGAAAGTTTCATTCCTACTTAAATCGTAATAGCGAATACATATAAGTACTGAGTATTGCAATAATTTCAGTTAAATTTCACTAAATATAGCTTTTGCCTCTAAGCATTTCTGATTCCATGATAGCTCATGAGCAAGGGTAGTATCAGACAGAGCATGTCTTTTAAGTGCAGACTGTTAGGTGCCTGCCAAATAGGTGTGCACACTGCATTCAAAATGCCTTTCCAGCAAGTCATATTGTATATAACATTCGCCTATGACCCTTCGAGGAGTAAGCCACAACTTTCACATAGAACCTTAACTTTTTAACTTATTTTTTGTAAGTTTATTGTGTTTTTTTACAAATTTTATTATTTACAGTGTTCAATTGCGCATTTTCCGTATTTTATTTATTGCTGAAGAAAAACCTTCGTCCTTACACCTCATGCACCTGTTTAAACAAAAGAGCTTGCTAAGTAGGTTCTTGACTGTACTTATATAGTCACTAGTCAGGCACTGCACACTGATATGTTTCAAAGTGAAATTCACTTTGTACGGTAACAGTGGGAAAGCTGTCGCATAAGCAAACAATTTTATAGAATATAAATGATTATAAGTGTAATTTGACACACCCAATAACACCTAAATGACCGGGCGCTGCACCTAAATATTCTGATGCCATACCTAGGTAAGCTATGGTGCACCTATTTGACAGACACCTAACTGTCTGCACCTAAAAAATGTGAACCCGTATCAGGTATGTAGGGATGGGCAATTCAGAATACCGAATCCAGAAGGATTCGGATCCTAAACTATCCGAATCCAAAACGGCAATAAAACCGGGTAATAAGATTCGGTTTTAAAGATATGCATAAGTCTTGTGCAAGCTGTCAGCTGGAGACAGTGAACTAAAAAAAAGTGTGGATTACTCACTTTTTTCTTTGCACTGACACCATCCGCAGTTCCGCACGTTCAAAAACATTTTGCACGCGTTGTGCGCGCACGGCGCATGCAACCCTACGTCACTCGCTCGCATGAGCAATCAAAGAAACTAAGCGCACAATTTTCTTCACGCTTTGTACACATGCACAATCGTGCAATGCTTTTTTTCAATCCACGTGCGTATGCGACTCTGCGTTGGTTTGACTGGTGGGCGTAACAACATTGAGCAGATGCCCCTGCTAAAGGAGTTGACTCTGAAACACCTCAGCATACCTACCACATCAGCATCTTCCGAGCGATGCTTTTCCACTGCGGGCTTGACGGCAACTAAGCTGCGCTCCCGTTCAGCGCTGCCAGATGGGGAAATAGAATATCAAATTAAAAAATTCTGGTGAAATTTAGAGGTCTTTATTGCCAAGCTTTTTGACCTTGGAACCAGATAACTTTTTGGTGAAATCTGGTGAAATTTTCCCGACTCAATTCTTTTTAAGAGAGTTTTTTCAATTTTTTAAAACTTTTTAGCAAATAATCCCTGCTCGTATAGAAAACGTTTTGCAAGAGGTTTGCATATGGATGATGGCAGTGTCTTATGTCTTAAAAACTATTTGTATTTAAGCAAAATTGCTTTATTTAGGGTGTTTTAAATATCTGGTGAAATTTTAGTTACTTTTTGTTGCCAAGCGACTTCCATCATCTGGCAACACTGCTCCCGTTTGGCTGGCAGTCGTTTAGAATAGAATGCCTTAATGTGTTGCATTGCAACAAACGTTTACTTTTTTGTGTAGCTTTTATGCAGGGCCGTAGCCAGACCGCAGAGCAAGGGAGGGCCAACTTTTTTTAGGGGGGCTGAAAAAATTGAATCATTACAATTGTAGCTGTTGCTCGAGAATGTTGGGATTTTGCTAGGGGGGTGAAATTTTTTTCAGGTGGGGCAAGGCCCCCCTGGCTGGCTACGGGCTTGCTTTTGTGTCAGAAATTTTTTGCTTTTTGTGTTGCTGGAGCCTGGAAGTTAATAGGATTCGGTATTTTGGATTCGATTCTGGATTCGGTTTAGTATTCCGGAATAATTCTGGAATAGTGAATTATTCTGAATTGCCCATCCCTACAGGTATGCTACATTGAGATTGTCTGCTTTGTAAGGCTCTAAGAGTAACAGACATTTGCAATGGATGCAGCACTACTATATAAAATAGACTAATATCCTATTATTATTGCTGGGAAATCAGATAATTGCATAATGCATACTGCACAAATGTACCAATCATTTTATTGCATAAAAAGTCAAAATTGGTGCACGAAAAATCAATGAAGCAATAAGAACAATTTGAGTTTTTGCTGATTCATCAGGTGAATGTTGTATCATATCTATCATACTAAAAAAATAATAAAAAAATGTGTTTTTTGTACCTTGGTTGTATGCACCACAGATGTGTGTTGCTCTCAGCACTTCACGAAGCAGAGAGTGTTTAGCAATAATATTGATAAATATCCAAAGTTTTTGATTTTTAGTATTGAAGATCTTCAAAACTAAAAAATAAAACAACTCTGTAAATTTGTGGAACTACAAGATTTAGATTTAAAAAGCGATCTTTGCTTAAGTGGCTTTATTCTTTTATCACCTCATTAATTATATACTACATAATTTTTATACAGTCTAGTTTACACTTTCATTGTTTACTTGTAGCCTATAAGTTATTATACCCGATCACAATAAGTTTGTTCTTTTCTAATTAAGCAGCAAAATGCCAAACAATGTGGATTATGTCTTGGCTGTTTCCAAGATTCAGGTAAATGTTTTGCAAATAGTATGATTTGCCGATTGATGTCAGGCATGTTATGAAAAGTTAATAGGTCAAAATGTGATCTGTGGATCTGGTTTTTGTGGCTTTTCTTGTTGAAAGACTCTCATGTTAATTCAAACATATTATTATCACTTATATAAGCCTATTTAATCAGCCCACACACATATTAGTCTTACTAGGAAAAAGAATCACAATTTACAGTTTTTTATCTTACATTTTGAGTGACTTTTTTTGTTACACTGTAAATCTTATTCTGTTGTTGTTGCAGAGTTTCTGGCGTGCTCATAGAACGTGTAAACAGCTTAATGAGGTACACACATGCTATGCTGATGTTATGGAGTCAATTGATGGGCAGCGCCCAACTTATCCTTCTGCTTCCACCATGAAGCTGTCTGTCTTAAAGCGCCCATCTCTGGTGCAGGCTGATAGATGGTGTACGAATCTTGAAGCAACCTCTAGAAATCTTGAAGGTTGTTGTGTAATAATTTATTTCACTTTTCTAATGTTAGTAATATGTACTGGAAATGTATCGTCCATTATTTTAATGCAATCCTCCAAATGAGAATTATTATGATTTTCTTTGTACCGGTACATTGTGGTTTTTAAAGAATAATTTCCAGCTTACAAATTTGTGGGGAGTTGTTAGTTTTGGAAAAGATGTGCATATGCATCAGCGATCAATTGATCGTGCGTGAGAAATAGGCAAATCATGAATATGTACTTACAAAAGCTGGGTATATATATTGATTATTGACTATAATAAAAACTGATGAAGAAAATGTATTGTGCAACATATAATGGTAATAGTCGGATCAATGATTCTAATTTGCCAATAAACATTAACAAGTATTTTGTAAATTTGATTTAAAGCATGCTTCTGGTTTGATAATCGATATTGCCTAACGTTTTTCTTATCTATAGAGCTACGGTCCAGTTCTTTTCTTTAGCAAATTCATCGCAGTGATTTCTGACTTTGTAGAGAATCAATACATTTCCCTAAAAGTGCGTCCATATTAAAAGTGTATTAAGTGGTGTACTATAATTTCTATTTGTGCACATCACAATTATCATAAAATTACAGTCAATTCCAAGTTTAAATTGTATATGTACTAATGTACCCTTTGTACCAGAATGTAACTTTTTTTTTTTGCAGATGATGTTGAAACGGATACTGCAACATCTATTGAAAGTGAAAAATCACACTGTGAATGTACAATTCCTGAAGAAGATCAGGTGGAATCAGCTGAAACGTTGTTAGATGCTAAACAGCATGTTGCAATGGAATTGCTTTGGATACAAATCGCCATTGAAAGTCGTCGAAATTATCTGCAAGTTAAACAAAAGCTTGCTGACAATGATAATAGCAGCTAGGGTTTCTTTTCAATCTAACTGTTACTAATTTTGATAATCCATTTTTCTTTTCTCATATTTCGGCTTCTCTCCAAAAGTTGGAGACTTAGGTTAAGTGGACAAGAAGGAAAGAAAGCCAAGCTTAGTATTCGTCTTCATCTATTCAAATACAGGATGACATAAATTTCTACAGCCAGGACTATCTTATCAGTGTCATAATGTGGTTTGTATTTGCAGTCTTTACAACTTCTGTATTATTTTGCCACATGTTCGCTACCAGACTTATTGTTGTAGCTGTATTCACGATACTCAATACTCATTGTTACCTTGATTTATCGCCACTAAGCATGCACGACAAAAAATTATAATAAATCGGTTAAGTACCAGACTACTGTACTTTCATACCTTTTGATTCTAGTCGCAGCACTCCAGCCGTCCACTACTTTTAGCGTTTTTATATCTTGAAACTTAAAGTAGAAAACGAGTTGTCGTCACCAGAATGAACCTGGCAGATTGTTTGATCAGTCTTATCGCAACTATCGCTATCTATAAACATGTCTTAGATTTCATGCATGTTTTTAAGTACACGCTTTGTTTTTTTTATGTCTTAAAAGTATTCCATCTTAGCTGTTCTGACCTACTTTATTTCTTGGTTCTTTCAAGGTATATTCAAACAGTTCTTTCAAGATTGTGGTTGTATATAATGTTGCATTTAAAACCGCGCCGACCATCGTGGTTGTTTATCTCAACAAATTTATATCCTCGACTGTCACTTCGTGTCTCATATTATTTCTCATAAATTGCTTGGTCTTTTGGTTTCTTTACATTCGCGTCATTGCGCTAAGTGTCATGAAAATAATTGGGAATGCAATATTTGTCACTTTTTAACAGCTTTATCACGTCGTAGAATCTAAAATTGACTTGTGATTTATCGACTAGCATTGTCTTTGTAACAAGTATTAATGTAAATTAGGTCGGAAATTTTGAGAACGTATTTAATATTTTTAGTCTATAAGTTACTCGATTCGAGTGCTTCCTAACCAGTAAACTGCAAACTATTTGAAAACGCTAAATATATTAATTAGGAATTATCTTCTGTTGTTGAGTAAGTACAATCCTGTTACCCCTCTGTCAGATATGAAGTTGTATACGAAGCACTGTGCATAGGCCTAAACGTTAAATCACCAGAAGTGTATGACTTAGCACTTTTAGGATGAATGACCCGTTGTACCACAGTTGGCTGTTCCTTACCATCAACTTGTTTGTTGCTTGTGCTACCATGTATGATTATTGATTATGCTTTGTTTTCATATTTTATTGAGCCTTTATTTTTGCAGAAGTTAAGTAGGTTTTTCACTTTCTGTTCATGGCTTGTCAAATCTATTTTTGGAATGTTGCGCTGTTTCTCAGTTTCGCCACAGCGGCGTCAAGCTTTTCCTTTGTGACTGATGAAACATTAAGTACAGCAATGGATTCTATTGAAAACCTGATCGTTGTCGCTGTCCCTTCTGAAGGTAAGGTTAGAGTCTTGAGACTCTTGATATAAGATTGCTTTTAATGCTTTTTCTCAGGCCTTGCCTCAACCGGATTTCAGTGTTGTTCTCACTACCCCAGATTTCTCTCGACGCCTGGTAAATGTGAACCGTTGGCCATTCTTTTAAACTCCACTAATGTCCTCACTAAGTATTTGAAAGCTGCATATTTTGGAACTATCGGCATTATTGCCACAGCTATTCGTTGAATTTTAATTTGTTTAGTGTATTGTATCGTGTTAGTTTAACGTAAGATGTATACATAATGATATTTTGTTACTTTGTTAGCCCGAAAAGTTTACTGGATTTTCAATTTGGTTAAAATTTTACTCTTCAGAACGGAACCGTATTAATTGTTTTATAATTTTTCCATATTTTATTAGTGCTACTACTATAGACAATGACATGTATGCAGGCTAATAATTACACCCTAATAATCCCCGTCTTTTGGAGCGTCACACTTTATGTAGAAATACGGCTTTGTATCATTATTGTGCACTAAGCTTCAAAATCGTGATTTATTTCATTATCTTTCACTGTGCAGATGTTTCGCCGGATATCAAAACCGCAGTGACATATCTTACGAAGACTACTTCAGATCTAAGTGGAATTGATGTGAAAATCTATATCGTCAATTGTCAGACTTCTCTCTCGGCTGTTTGCAACCAAACAGTGGAGTCAGATAACGTGCGATTTTATCGGTAAACCTACTTATGTTGTTGGTTTTATAGCAATGAGCTACCTAAAACTACGCTACCACCCTGTTCAACATTATTTTAATTAACTAATAACTATCCATCAAAGTTTTTATAAATCGGCTCTCCTGACAGCAAAATCCGTCATTTTTACATTGATTCAATGTCTGCAAACGTTGAATCAGCGTAAAAATGTCCCATCTCTCTTTGTAAATCAAATGAAAGTGATAAAGTTGAACCACGGTTTGGTGGAAAAAGTGGCAATTGAATCTTTCCTATAATATGATCAAGTTTTAGCCATTGCTAAATGTTTTTGCAAAATGGAATACACTTAGGCTACCTCTAGGCTCTGCCTGTAAACATTTGCTACACAGTAACACATGTCGAAATGTAATGAATATTTTGAATTTGCAGAAACGGAGACAAAGTTGCTGGTCTTTCTGCCTCTTCAATCACTTCTTTTCCCAGTATCGAGGATGTAATTTTGAGGTTGTTGACAAAGTTTCTACATTTGTTTGTTATTGTTTCAGTGTATAGTAAGACCATGTCCGTTTGCTTGAACAAGAATTGTAACATCACATTCCGCTAACTAAGCTGTTAGAAGAATTTGAACTTTTTTGGAAAGGCATTCGTGGATGCCTTTCAAAATGGACAAATGAAGACTTCTTCTCACAACTCCTGATAAAACGCACATTTTCTGTGGCCATTTTGAGTGTTGAAAACAATTCCGGCTGGTTTATTGATCTGAGATGATTTTTTGATCAGGTTGCACAAGAATACTTCCAATCGCCTAGTACTTGACATTTTTGGGGTCAACGACCCTGAAATTATATAAAACGATTTGTCATAAGTCGTTTATTCATGAATATACAATAGGCTGTGTACTCTGAAAAATTCGTCATTTTTGGCGCCATTTTGAAAAAAGTCACGGAACTGGGTCAAAAATTTAATTTTGAGTCAATTATTTCATCATATTCGTGCTCAGTGGACAAAGTGGCCATTGAAAACACTCGTTTTGAAAAAATAAATTAATTTGCCCACTTTTAACAATTGGATTGTGCCTAAATATTTTTCCTGCCAGCCCTGTTGAAATCTCGGTCATCAAAATAACACTATTTTGCAAGCTGAACTGTTCGAATATGTGTTTGCTTTGATTGTGACTGCTTGGCCTTCACATGTTCATTACCACCACTAGATGGTGTTGTAACAATAGGGACGCTCCCAAATTCTGTTCTCGTTAATAGGTCCTTTGAAGATGGCTACAATTCTTCCAGCCAGCAGTATTTACAATTTGAAATTTTCCTCGCTCGTACTTAATCTTTTTTCAAATTGGTTTGTAAACTTTTATTCAAACAGAAATAATCTAATTGAAATAGTTGGGTAGAATAACAATATCAACAACTTTATTACCAAGGAAAAGTTTTTACAATGATGTTTAAACGTTTTTAAATATACGTGGCACATCTCAAATTTTGAGGCCCTAGGCTTTAGCCTTTTTAGTCTAATGGTAAATCTGGCACTGCATGGTTGCTCTCGGCGCTTTACAAAGCAGACAATGTCAGTGCAGCATATAGAGGCACAACGAGTGCATTATTATCCTAAATATAATTCCTTTACTAAATGCCAAGCAGAAATAGACTCGGCATCATTTAAAAAAAGAATCAACCGACAACGTGCCTACTGCCTAACTTAGTAACTTATGCTACCAAGCTACCGGGATGCTTCAAATGATAACGGAATAAGATTAAATGTCGAATTATACTTTTCTGATTCATAATCTCGGTCTTCATTGTCCCTTTTCAACCCTGTTAGTTTTTGTTCCGTGCATTGTATGAAGACTTAAACATGCATGTTTACAGTCACAACGCTTGCTTATCACAAAAATACGCAGGCTAGAGTTAAATAATGAAATTAATTTTCAACATCTTGTTGGCCTACAAGTGATAGGCTACTACGATTGTAAAAATATCTATATTCTACTGCTTTAACCACAAACTTTTTTTGAACAGTTCTTTCAAGCCAAAGCACCTCACTGAGATATTGAGTGTTGAGCATTGGAAGGAGGTCATGCGTTCGTGTGCCGGTGTCAGAAACATCGTGTTGTTTTATCCAAAAAAACTTCATTCAAAACGTGCGTTTTGTTACTTTAATTTGTAATTTTTTTACATAATGGATCGTCAACACATAATTGTGTCTCTTACTTTGTAGAAACCTAATTCCTTATTAGTTTATGAGATATTACAATGACGTTGTATGCCAGCTTGATCAACCATGATTTTTCACATAGGTGACGATCCTCGAAATTTATTATGCGGAGACGCAAAGAATGAACAACTTTTATTTTGTCGGTGCAGTAGGCCAAACTAAGTAGCGGGCCATAGCCCTAAGAATGGCCGTAAGCATTTCTTTCTTGAGCAGCTTACTGTTCATAATCTTGAGAGAAATTAAGGGCTATAGTCGAAGAGGCGCCACTTCGCAATCGACGGCATGTTTTGAGTTTCTTGCCAAAGACACAGCCGCATGCTCTTGAGCGGTATCAAACCGGCGCCTTTTCGAACGTCGTTCCACGGCTCTCACCACTCGGCATTGCAGTTGACAAACCTAAGTTAAAGTAGTGTATTCATGAAATGCAATGAGGGAATGTCATTGAGCATTTTTTTTAAGTGAAAACTTTCCATGTCTGCTAGCTCATACCTTGGCCTTGTTAGTTAAAACCTGTAACGTGGAGGAGCCATGTAAGCATTGTAATGGCTCGTCGTTGTTTATATTCTGCCTGAGTTGACCTTGTACAATCTTGGATCTTTGTTCTTCTAGTTTTCCTCTACGCCGTACGAGCATCGATAGGGTACGAAGGTAGGATAGAATTTGCCTTCTCAACCGATCCGGATGTCATATCCCAAATAGCTTTGTCAGATAACGACTGGAATAGTGGAGGGGTGAGCTTCTTATTCTTGCACTTTGTAACTAGTTGATCGCAGACGTACTTCATTGTTCTTTTTATCAATGAGAATTGAAATACTGTACTACTGCTTGCTAGTGTACAATTCTGACCACGTCAGTTTCAAAACTTCAGGAAACCAGAAGACTGCAGTCAAACTAATGTCCGCTTTTAATGGTTAAAGAAAATCCTGAGATAACCAACAAATTGTTTGAGTATTTATATTATGCCCACTATCACTAAGTCTATCATTGCGTTTATCACCTCACTTAGACCCTATCACAATTGTATAAGTGGTTTAGGTTTGGATGTCGCTGTGTGCAGAAGAACCAACGAGTCAAGAATGTCCGACCTTTCCGTATCTTCATCATCTCTTTGAAGAACACCTCAACCGAACCCTACGCTATCTTCTTTCCTCATCACTGGTAGATAGTGGTGTTGCTCAGCATACTTTATTCTTTTTTGACAAGATCTATCGTTTTAATCGCAGTAATTTCCATGTTTGTATCACTAATCCCACTACTACACTCTTGTGCATATATGCCTAAACCCGTGACGACCTTTATACACATGTCATGTTAACGTGCAGCTTGAAATTTGACTAGAGTCTGATCTGTTAGTAACCAAAATCGCTAGTCTAAGTTGATAGTTTGTAGTTAATAAATAAAGTCTTTGTGTATTTTAAGCTACTTTGTGCAATTGTTTTTATATAAGTACTAGATTTTGGCACTTATCCTGGAAATCTAAAATGCGTCTGGCAACGCTTGTAATAGGGAAATATTTTGTCATTTTTTAACGTAAAATTAGGAGTTTTGCAGTGATTTGAGATTCAGTGATATTTTGGCAATCTAGATTTTCAAAACTATCATTTCAAAGAGATATAAATGAAATTTAGCTTAGAGTTCAAAATTGAAATTACATCGACCTCCAGTCAGTCCTTTTGCTCGCACGTTGGCAGGGCCTGTGTATATTGATTGCTATTAGTATTTTACAGCATGTACTACAGGTCATACTTTAATATGCTTTTCTTTTTTGCAATCAGTGGTAAAGGAAACTTTATGACAATAAAAATCAGAGAATTTGCTCAAAAAATGTTTTATATTGTTTGCAATTGTGAACATAATTTAACACGCTTGGTCCGAAAGAATGTACTGTGTTAGGTTTTTTGCGTAAAGTAATTCAATTTGAAAAATTTCCGCTTGTTGTACGTCTTTGGCAGTACTTGTGACATAACACTCGCAATTGTGACATATTTTGATTGTGATAATAATTGTGATACTTTTGACGTGCAAACAACTTTGAACGTGATGTTGTGATTGACGCACACTCAGGTAATCTCATCCACCGATGACCCTGTTGACGCTCTCGCGACTACTTACCAACGCGCCATGGACGAACAATATGACCTCATATTGTTGATCGCCGGCGCAGAAAAGCGCAAGAAAGTTAAAGCTATTGCTCGGACTGCATGTGGTCTCACAATGGGGAAGGCACGATGCTTCGTCGCTCATGAGTTAGTACAACCACAATTCTGTTGCATTTGTGAAGTAATTTATATCAAACATTTCATCAAGATACTTTCTCCATTACCAAACTTATCTCTTGTTTGCTTAGAAGCTCCAAGACAAAAGAAGCAGCCGTCAAACCTAACCGTATTCATTTGACGGTGCTAGCTTTTGAGGTAAGTTGTTTTAAACCAGTCGATAGCTACCGGTTGAATATCGTCTCTATCCACTAATTGATGCCATGTTTTAAATCTGTTTCCAGCTTACGCCCAATGCATGGCAACCCGGTAGTGGTCAAACACATCTGAAAGTAGATCGTATATTTCCATACGTTACGTATTGCAACTCTCGTTTAGTCTAACTTCGTTCTGTAGGTTTTTTTCATCACAACCCTTTGCAACATTTTGTATATACCTTGGTTTGAAAAAATAGATGACATTAACCTAGGTTTTTGCCAAGTTTTGACTTCTACCAACTTCTCGTGTGGTGAGTAGACCATCGCTTCACAATGATGGCGGTTTTAAAGCAAATGTTCTTGATCACTTTGAGAAAACGAAATCGTCTTCTGTTCGAGAACGTTGGTATCTAAACGTCATGTGATCGCAATTACTACATGCATTTGCTATCTCATTGTCAGTGGCCTCAATTCATAAGCGTTATCGTATCATGATTCAAACTAACATCCCAGATAAGAAAATCCGTCATTTTTATATTGATTCAACGTGCGTACGTTCAAAATACGGCTTTTGCTCTCTTGGTACCCATCAGCCAATCACCTGACGCTCTTGTTCGCAGGGTCATGATAAAGACATTGAAGTTGGCAATCTTGCGTCAGAGTCAGGCATTGAAGTTTATCATCACTGGGAGAGGTTAGTCTCGATGAGGGAGAGGAAGCATGGAAGGTACGACTTTGAGAACCTTTCTGAAGATGATGATTATCAAGAAATCATAGATGGTCAGTTCTGGTTTTTGTTCGAACACTGAACTAACCCAAACAACAAAATCCGTCATTTTTACATTGTCTGCAGACGTTGAATCAGTGTAAAAATGACTGGTTTTGCTATCTTGGGAAGTACAACAAGCGCCAGAAATTATCAACGTCTGCAGACGTTGAGCCAATGCAAAAAAACAACTGATTTGCTGTCTGGGGCAGTCCTGCCAAATGTTTAAAATACTCCACTTGTGCGCAGCGAACGACGTTCAAGACGACCCAGTGGCTTTCGCTGTCCATCACAATAAAGCTCTTCGTGATCTCTGCCTTTTCAACCGCAAGGTCATGACCCACCTCACTGACGTCACGTACGATGACGTCATCAAAGGAGGACGTTATGCTGTCGTACTCTTCACGCTGGAATGTGAGTGCGCTACTTTATTACACTCTGTCTTGGTCTAGAAAGTAGCGTGAGAGTAAAAGCGGGTAGTTGTGTTCATGCCATTATACACTGTCAAATGTGTGCTTAGGATGGGACTCTAAAGTAGGCTATTTGAAACATGTCAGTTTACAGTATGTTGTTTCGTGTTGCTATTGTTGCGCCAAAGTCTAGTTCGGAATGCCATACCGGGAGCGTTTACGGTTTATTCGCCTTCAGAGAAAATACAAACTTTTGTAGTTTCGACAAGAAATTATCCCTTTTCATGCAATAGTTGTATCGTTCACCTGATCCACTCTCTGCAAATGTTGCCAATTTTACATTATTTCAACGATTAACAACGTCGCTAGTCGTTGAAATGATGTAAAATTTACTGACTGGGGCTTTTAATTCGCGACATTAAAGTATCTTGGTATAGTTTCTATTTTGTTTTTTTTGATCTACACTTGAAATTTTTTTCATAAGTTCTTGCTTCCACGACCATTTTTCAGTTAGCTATGGCACCTACCCGAGCAAAGCAAAGCGGGCTGGTTTTATTCTGTTTTATGCTGTTTTATTCTGTAAATCACCGGAACTTGACCTTTCCTGGTACCTGCTTGTTATGTTCGGCACAAAATTTGCTAAAAGCGTTACAAGGTTTATCCTTTTCGCTAAGAGACAGCTTGACAAACTCTCTAGAGTTGGTCGCATATCTAACATACAATCCTTGCAGTTAACGCCAAGTCACTTGCCGTCTACTCGACTTTCGTTCAAATTCATCAAAATCTCAAAGGTAAGGTTTTTTTGGACCCTATCTTTAAGGTATCGCTGAAGTAGGTGCAACCGCATGCTAGTCGTATCAACCATATCCTTTGTGTATCTTGACTTGGAGTGAGACTGCCCATCGGGCAGTCTTCATTGGGCAGTGCCCAACGTGGTCCGTGTGTATCTGTTTATTATTTTGTTTTAGTTTCAGATTTCACTTCTCGTAGGTTTTGATCTTAATGTTGTAAATGTTTTCTCTTCAACGCAGCGATAGTATGAACATTTCTTGTGTTTTAGACAGAGGTAACCCTCTTCCATTGTATCGTGTGGAGTGCTTTGACTGGCCCGACGTGTGCGACAAGGCTGGGTTCACAACCTACCCCCAAATGATGATTTGCGGAGGCGGAAGGGAAACTCCCTTACAATACGATGGGGTATGGAGCGAGGAGATGATGCTGAAGACCATTGTGATGTAAGTTCATGTCTTGTTCGGTGTTTGTACAATTCAAAGCTTGCAGTGTTTTTACTAAATGTTTAAGGAAACTGGGTATAACTCGAGATAGAGCTTCATGTTGGCTTCCACTGTTGGATGATAGTTTAGTTTCCGTTATTTGTGGCTCATGCTTTAGTGCAAATACGTCAATGCGTCTTTGCCAGCGACACTGAACTTATACCCAATCATTGATACGTCAATTCGATTCCAGTGTGGCTTGGAAGCTGAATTCTATGTTTAAAGATTGCGCTACCAACGCCCTATGTTTAAAGATTGCGCTACCAACGCCCTATGTTTAAAGATTGCGCTACCAACGCCCTATGGAAAACTAACGCTTGTCGACGATATATGCGACGGAAAGTTTTAAATAAAAGTTAAAGAAAGTTCCTTGTGTTGAGACGCTCTTTGCAATCTGCTTTCCGTTTAAGGAAAACTTTTGTAAAGAGGAAGAAGCTTTCCATTTAATTTCTAACCCGTCGCTTCATTGTTCGGTTGTGGTAATGTAAAGTGACACCGATGGACGTGCGGTGTCAGTTTGCTGCTTTGTGAACGATTTTATTGCAGCGATCTATGCATTGAAACTCGGTTGGAATGTCGCACGGATTTCCTTCCTCATTGGAAGTCGTAGCATGTTTTGTATCTCAGTTACGCTTCAGGATAAAATTTATAAACTTTAGACATCTATAACAAGGAGTTGGCTTGGCTATAGTTGTTCACATGTTACTTGTATTTTTGTGATTTGTAGATACTTGCAAGGGATAAATTTATAGTTCCTAAACCTCAAAAATTGCCGTTAAATAAAACTTTGTGGAAGTTTGTGCGAGAAAATTTGGAAAAGCATAGCTTCTGCTTCTGGAGTTTTCCAAAAACAACATTTATTACATTTCAAGCTCCTTATTCTGCTTACTTTAAGAACGGTATTGGTGTGGCTTCGTATCTGTTCATTGGTTGATTTTTGGTAGTTTTGCGTCATATTGTGATTACACACCAGGCATTCAGTCACGTGGCCTGTTGTCGTCCAATCAGAAGACGAACTGAAAAGTTTCTCTGGTGTAGACGTCATATACGGAATGGCTCTCAGTGAGGAAGGTTGGTATATTCCTTGTATTTAGTGAGACATCCGTGTTGTCAATAATGGTTCGCTTTTCGAGATGTTTCTTAAATGTACTGGGTCAACGCTTTTAAATCAGTCTAGTACCGGCTCCTGGTGAACAACATAGCCAATTTGATGGGCACTTAGACGCTAAAATATTATAAAAAGCAAATATGTATGCAAGTATTAATTTCACATAGTGATTTTACCTTCTAAATGACGCCACAATGACTTAAACATTTTTTCATAAATTACGGCAGCCTACTGATCATGACATAAATCTACACGTAGTTTTCGTTTCAATGTGATTTGTGTATTTAAGCAGCGATTGGTGATAAACTGAGAAAGTTCAAAAAAGCAAGATTTTTTAGCAAATATTTAGTTCAGTTTTGTATAGAATTTGTTTGTAAGGTTACGAAATTAAATGTTGTTTACATAATTCAGTTTAAGTCAAAGCACTGTCAAAATAGGCCCATTGAACATGCAAAATTGTTGCTGTGTATTGATTGAAGCGTCTTACTTTTTGAGACCGCTGTGCTTGTTGTTTATGATCCATGTGTTCCATCAGCCGCATTAGCTTTGATAGTTTCAGCTTTTTCGTGATTCACAAGAATCACAAACATACGCACTGCTTTAGGTGGTCAGTGCTAGTTTTTTTGGCATTTTTATTGAAGTAATAAAGCCCGTTTCAATGTTGCCAGAAACGCACGGTTTGTGTCAAACGATCAAGTTTTATGTTTAGGAGAAGTGATATTTAGAGAAGCTGCCGCAAAGTTGGAAGGAAAGTTTGCTTTCATCATCACACGTGGTGGTGCCTCTGAAGCCTTGTAAGTTTACACTTATGAAGTTTCTTAAAACTATTTCTCATAATCTGATTGAGTAAAAGAAAGTGATTGACGTAAAAGTGATTGGCCACGTCTGTGATCGATGTGATGAACTGATGATGTGCTTTAAGTTGCAATCTAGAAGCGGACAAGGACAATTTACGAAATTCTAAAGGTTGACAATTTATGCATCAAAGGTTTCCGTTATGTTTCGATGTTTGCATGCTTTGATGTGTGTCGCGTTTCCAGCGTTTTCCATGTGTCTCGTTCCCCGCAGATCTTCTTTAGGGAGAATCGATGTCGATGGCAGCAACATTCTCGTCGCTTTCTGCAAGAATAGTTTCCTGTCACCCAGCGGCCGTTTTTTGACGTTTGATGACGTCATTTCCTTTGTCGACTCTTCCTTTGCTGAAAAACCTGTGGTGAGTGTGATGTTATATTATTTCAAGTGACGTTTGCTCACTGGTGTTGGACGCTATGGTGCAGACATGTTGCGCTGGGGCTTGGCAGAGAGTGCTGCTTGTGAGTGTGGTGAAATGCAGACGGCAGCGCACATTATCAAGGATTGCCGGCTATACAGACCACCTCATGGTACGGAAGGCCTAGTTTCCATCGATGACGACACCAGGCAGTGGCTAACCAACGGATGCCCTGACATATAGCGACAACACGAGAGAAGAAGTGACGTTAGTTCCGCTTTCTCTCTTGCACAGCGATTTCAAACGTATGACCCATACCGCTCGAAGTAGATCATACGTGGACGGTGGACAGTGGACACCATAGCACTAAACTTACCAACAAGACATAGTCTTCGTTTTGATGAACCAATACTTTGGCCAAGAAAAGTCGATCATTTAAGTGGGGCACCTACTGTCGTGTCTTGCACCGACTAGAAGTAGGAATTACAGAAATTATTGTTGGGTGGAATTTGCAGTCAATGATTAGTGACGTTTTATGGCAAAACAATTCCGGGTTGTCATCAACATTCATGGTATTGTTGAGTAACTGTGGAAGAAGTTTGAGAGCCAATCCACAAAAGAACAAGTATTATTTGCAAAGGCAACAGTAGTTCACGTTTGGACAGTGAGGTTATCTGTCTTCATGAGACCTCACCGTATGTTCAGTCGGTGTGTACGCTTCTTTTTGAAATTGTGACAATTTAATTTCAAACTAAAAGTTAAACTCACTTAACCTAGCCCTAGCCTCATCTATAAACGTAAAGTGAGACTCGGTCGAACGGATGGCGATGATTATCACTTACATCATAGATCCCATTGTTATGGAAACATTGTACTTTTCAATCTGCTTCGTCTCTCTTGCTTTGTAACAAGTTGCGTTGGACTAAAATTTTAACTTTTGTTTAACCTCCAGAAGGAACTCACCATCTACAACTTCCACGAAGCCGCTTCCTCCAAGCCTCTCTTCTTACAATTTAAAAACGTCACGAACTCGTCACCGCGTTCTGATGAGCATCTCTATGACGTCATGTCGGCCGTGCAGGCGCGGTACAAAGAGAAAGCCAGCTTCATGTGGATGGATGGGTGAGTGGGTGGATAGGGCGATGGCCGTCAAGAGTTTTAAAACTGTGCAGTGCAGGACTTTCGCAACTTATTTGTCCTGAAGTGTATTTAATTCAACTTCAAATGCAACTATATTTGTGTGTCCAAAATGCCCCGAGCTGCTCCATTTAGGCTAAAAACTTTGTCACTTATTTTAGAGTGACAAGTATTCAGAAAACTAGTTTTTGAAAGTCAATGAATATTTATTAACAGATTACTCATGTTCATAACCTTACAGGTCTGCAAATAGTGCAGGGGAGTATGTCCTGTATTTGCACTCCGGAGAGAACCCGACGCATACATCTGTGTCTTACATGAACGTAAATGTAAGTTGCAACTAATTGTACTGCTCTGGCTCCATGTGTTTAGCCAGTTAAGCTCACCAACAAAGTTTTATGTTGGTGTTAGTGGCGCGTTGAGATGTTAAAGTTGTTTTTGATGGTTTATGGCGTTTTTGAAGTGGCATCTACTTTTGCCTTTACTGTGGGTGGAGTCTGTGGTGCTTTTTGCATTCTGAATTTTTGTACGTATATGATTTTTGTTTTCAGCGCATGGCAAAGCAAATTAACGTGCTAAACGACGATAAAAGATTTTGTATCTTGTGTCGTGAAGCTTTCGAAATACAATGGTTTTGTTTTAAACAGACAACTTTTCATGACGAGCAGGAAAAGTTTTTACAACTTTTCCAATTCCTGTTGTATCACTTTTTTGTTGCCACACAAACGATTTCTTGGCTTGTCACAAGACTACGTCTTCGTTATGACGCACGTCAACGTGAATGAAGATTACAGGCGTAGAGTTTTAGAAATTACTGGGGGTGCAGTTATCTCAGAATATCACACGCATAAACATCAAATAACAGGGGTCCCACTCGACATACAATCATAAAAAATCATAAAATTTCGCTTAATTTGGAAAAATTTTTATCTGGCGAAATGTTTTCTAACATTAAGTCACGGTAATGCCAGTCCTGAAAGAGGTTTCTCCATTAATAAACATTTGATTGATTCACATAGAAGTTCTCTAAAAGAAATCACAATTGTTGCACTGAGAATGGTGAAAGATGAACTAAATCGGTATGATGAGGAGGTAAACTTCCCCATTAACAGAACACTAGTTTCAGAAGTGAAGGGTGCTTGTGCAAAGTATATGACTGACTTTGAGCAGAAAAGAGCTCTGGAAGAAAAATTGAGAAAAGAGAAAGTGCTCAGGCTACTGTTGAAGCCAACAATATGGCAGAAAAACAAAAGGGAATCGAAAAAATTGAAGATGAAATTTAAAAAACTGAAGCAAGCATTGAAGCTGCTCATGAAATTATTGGAGATGGGCATGCAAAGCTTCAGGAGGCATTGTCTTCTATGTGAAACAAAGCGTTGGATCGGAAATTTCTTCAAGCAGCTAAAGCAAGAATTGACATCAGCTAAAGCAAGAATCGAAAATCATAAAAAAAGCATAAAATTTTGATGAAAAATCATAAAAAAATTATAAAATAACCAAAAAAAATCATAAATTTTTTGACTTTTTTGGCATAAAATCATAAAAAAAATAGAAAAATCTTGAGTGGGACCCCTGAAAACAGCGAAACAAACTAACATGCAACATTCAACCACAAAACGTATTTTTTTCGAATTGATGTTTTCGAGATAAATTCTGTGATCAGCTTTTCTCATTGAAGATGATTCTCATCCTCATGCGCTACTGCATGTATACTGGCCACTAGTGGTTGCTGATAACCTTGACGTGTTCTGTCACTTCTCGTTAGTCTTCTGGTAGTTTGACCAACCTTACAAGCCGTTGTTTTATTGCCGAATATAATATCAAAAATAGAATGAGCTTGATCCCAAAATGCTGAAGTTAAACTCCTAAACCACGAGGTTGCCTTCCCTGTTTTCAACTTCGTTATAGTCGTTGAACTCGCAATACTGGGAACAAGAGACGTTAAATCGTATAAATAGATAGATGGCCAAGCGCTTCTACTAGTTGTTTCCACAATCCAGTAATTTTTTCCACTTTTACACAGGGAGAGGTTTCCTTCAAGTCTTTCACACCGGAAGTCGACGAAGCGGAAATGGCGCAGTGGATCGACGATTGCTTAACTGAAAAGTCGCCGATATCGTGTAAGTTGAGACTTATGCCTAGTCTATGACTCTGACCGAAACGGTTACGTCGTTTTGACGCCATATAACCAGGGATTTATATAAGTAAGGGATGTTAACTACCAGACTAGCGAACGGTATTGTATGCAAAAGTGTTGCTGAAGGTTTTTCGAAATTTTGGTGGAATTGGTATTTTACGCAAAGCTGTCACAATAATATGAAGCATTTTTATTATCCACTCATCAAACCATCATAATGTTTTGCAAATTTAACCTCTCCTACGCATAAAAAGTAATCTCCTGAAAAATACTACAAGCTTTAACGCTTAAAACATGAAGCTCTGCATTCCTGAGTTGAATTTTAAGTTTCCTAAGTTGTTTTTTGTTCTAAAATGCTTAGTAAAGATATATTCTAAACCTGTATGTTTTATGCGCTAATTCACAATCTTATTGCAAAGTAACATAATTACAAATTGCTTTAAATCATTTTTTGCAGCTTTAAACTTCAGGTTAGTTTTAAACGGGCAAGCTTTGGGCAACCACTACTCTTTAAAAATGCCAAAAAAATAGTTTTTCTAAAAATAAATTTAAAATATCTGGCAGCACTTTAGCCTTTACGTGTCAGAAACCGTAGCCTAGTCGATCAGCCCGTAATTCTATGAATCCCTGCATATAAAGTAATTTTCCGTCACAATACGTTTTCCTTGGACAGTCACAAAGATCGACATGGACTGGTCGCCTCGGTTGCCAGGGCACGACTATCTGCGCTACATGAAAGAGGATGGGATGCTCAAAGATACGGATCTCCCAAGTAAACGAAAAATCCCTTCAAATGATGCAATTCACAGGTTAGAATAAGATCAACACAAAGTTGCTGTTGAACCACCAAGTCATAAGGTTTCGGGAAATGAACAAAAATTTACTTTTTTCGTTTTCCAGCAGTTCTTGCTGGCATTGTGGTTGCTCTCTAATTCATTCTTCTCCATCGATCTCGATTTCTTTTTTTTAATTCCGCTCATCTCCACAACATTTTTCCGCCTCTAGTTTTGACTCGCAGTCAGCGTACTTTAGTCATCCACTTTTTCACTATATTAACATCTTTCTTCCATTTTCTCAAATCTTGTTAATATATTATGGTTAAAGTCCAATGCTTATAAAGTTTTTCAATATTATCGCATAACTTACCCAATGCGAGTTTTTATTTGTCCAGCCGTATGTCTAATAACTCTTTTGTAGATATGTGATTATTATATGTCCGGTGAAAGTAGGCTACTCATCTGAAGTAATTTCACTCTTATTTATAGGATGGGACTCGCTGACAAAGTTCAAGATCCAAATCCGAGTGAAGTAGTTCACACTGAGTTGTGAGGCCTTTTCGTAACTTGGAGCTGGTATACAAGTCCCCCCCCCCTTGTATACCAGCTCCCGTAATTTTGCTATTGAGATTATTGTCAGAACAAACTACACCACTGCTTTATGATGTTTTTATATATTTATACGAGAATCTCTTCACCTGCTATGAGATAATGTTTTACCGCATGTGATTAGGCGGCTTGAAATAAATCACTGTTTCCGAAGAAATTGTTGTGTGGCAGACAGTAGCGTATTTAGGGGGAGGATAAAGGGCGATGGCCCCTCCTAATGATCAGGTAAAAAAATAAAAATTTTGCAAAAAGAAAAAGTTATGATGCAATTATGAATGTTAAAAGTTGCGCAACTGTGTTGCAAGACCAAAGGGGCGATCTTCTTCTTCATCGTGTGTCAAAGCGGTTGAGGCATCGCCAATACTTCCACGGTTTACGCTTTCCGGGAGGAAAACCCTCCATGGGTATTGGGTATGGGCTCCATATTGGCCAATGTCGGTCCGGCTGCCAGGCCCTCCTATCATAGGGGCGATAATAGGCTTTTTCACCAACTTTTTGGCAAGGCTTTGCTCAGTTTTTGGCGAAGAAATCCGAATGCCCCGGAGAGCACCTAAACAACAACATCGACCTAACATCTTGCGCGAAAGAAAAAAAAAATCTGAAACTGCGGAGATCTAATTCAAACGAACAGTTTTTCTTCCTTTTCTTGACAATTGCATGGCACAAATTCACGAGAGATTCAATGAGCACTGCTCGCTAGCTTTTAAAGTCTGCACACTTCTGCCTTCATTGATTCATGAAGATGAGAACTGCCCGATCGACGCGATTTTCAACTTCTGCCATGAAATGCTGGATGTTGAACCAAGCAATTGCTTTGCAGCTACTATTGAATTGCGAAGATGGAGAGCGAATTGGCTTGCAGTTTCTGTGGATAAACGACCTGCGACTCTTGTGGGTGCGTGTCAAGCTGCAGAACAACTCGGCACTTATCCGATTATCCATAAATTACTTCGAATCTTTGCTACGCTTCCAGTTGCAACTGCCTACAATGAGCGATGTTTCAGTTCACTACAGTAGCCTACCTAAAAAATTATTACCGCACGACCATGACCGAGCCACGTTTGGATGGTTTAGCTCAGATGTGTTTAAACAAGGATATTGTACTCGAGTATGATGCAGTCATTGACATATTTGCCAAGCGCAGCCATCGCATTAAACTGTAAATTGTCATTGCGAATCGTCGAGAATATTCAAAAGTACTCGAGGTCGGAAGGACTAACTTACTGTTTATGTTCTGAAGTGTTTGATATGTTTTGTTGGTTCATTGATTGGAGCAGTAACTTACTTCTGCGGATTCACTCTTGATTTTGGACCCCCTTTCTGTCGGTATTCTGACGGTTTCTGTTAACCCCTCCCCCCGTTCTGACGTATCATATGACATTTTTGTATACCCTCACTATTTAAAGGGTTAAACAAGTCTAATTTTAACCCAAGTAGAAAAAATGTGAACCAATTAACAGCCATTTTCACCAAATTTAAGCTTTCTGTGCACTACCGTTGAGACTACCCCGTGTGTACTACCCCCATTGGCCTCCAGCCGACGAGTCAGCTGCTACGCGGCTGACTGACATAATATCTTGCCCCCCCCCCCCTAACAAACTTTTTAAATACGCCACTGGTGGCAGAGTTTCGGGAGGTACCAGTTAGTCTTGCAGGCGATTGCGCGGCTTACAAGTGAACTGCCCGATGTTGGTATTGTCTGTCACAGATTAAATTCATGGCATTGTGACGTTTGGCTTCGATCACCGCATTCTCGCGACAAACTAAATTAGTCTCGCGCTTGCCTCCCGATGATATCACATTCTTTGTAAGTCACATGATTCATTTTTGACCATGTTGTCAGAAGTTCGATTAAAACCACGGACAGAAAAAAATCAGGCAGCGCGCAGCACCGTCATCCGCGTTTCCTTAACGGTTGTTTTTTTATTTTGGTTGCCGTTTATTAAACTCACGCCACTTTGAAGTCCTTTCTTGCTTGCATAGAGTGGGCACCTTCATATGGTGAGTACAACTGATCAGGAGAGAGAAAAGAAAACCAGGCAATGCGCACAGCACTGTCTACATAAATTTAAGTGAAGTTCAGCTGCAGAAGATAAAGTGCTCTATCGGTTAAAAGAGGTTACTAGGAGGAGGTTTAGTTTGTCAACTTGAGCCACCAGAGGTTCATAGATCTTCCTGCTCAGACTTTTAACTAGATGGTGGTAGTTAGTAAACCGGAGCAAAATTTACGAACAAAATTGCTACTGCTAAACGTCAATAGTAGTCTTGAAATTAATATTGAGTTACAAAGTATTTCATACATTTTCGAAATATTTGGATCGTGTGAATTTGAAACTATTTTTTATCTATGCCCCAACTAACATTTGCGGATTTCCATCTCAAAGCAGGCACTAAACCATTTCTATAAAGAGTCTCATTCTATAAACCGAATTTATCTGTGCAGGAATAAGGTGGAACATTAGGCCATCATTGTCAATGAGTGTGTGGTGAAAACTGAGCTTTTTTACTACTGTTGAACACTCACACGTCAAAATTTTTGCCTAAAACGTAGCCCAGTTGCTTAAGAAAACTTTTAGTGAGAACAGCATCTCTCATTGCCCAGTTAATTCGCCGTTGGTGCACTTGGTTATGTGACCAAAAAAAAACTAACCTCGGCCTATAATTTTTCGTTTTGCAAAATATTCTCGTTCAAACGTAGGCTATTGCTAAAGCCTTGAAGGTGGCAAAGGGTTAGGCTTTTCGGGCTCCCTAAACAGGTGTAATCTTTCTAGGGAGCCCGAAAACTGGATGAACCAGCTCCTATTCTTTTGCTTTAATGCCCCTCCTCTGATCGTTTTTAGAGATATTTCGTGCTTTTTAAAACGAAGTTATCTCGTTTCTCGATGGTTTTTATTCTTCTCCCTTCTGACGTAAGTTGGCATGTGCTAGAGCAAAATGCATGTGCAGATTGGCATGTGCTCACTTTCATTGTAGGCTATGGTATTTTTAATAAAAAACGTGGAAATATTTTTAAAATTTATTTTTAGTGCGTAATCTTTTGCTTTGACACAAAGTAAGTTGTCTTGATTCCATTTCCAGACAAGGGCTGCCCATAAAAGACGTCCGCAGTCAAGGGGAAGAGGTTTGTTTGTTTGTTTATTTGTTTGTTTGTTTGTTTATCTTTATCCTGCATTGCGAGAAAGCGGACTTGAGCGCTATGCATCGGTGTACGCCTTCCGACATACACCTGACCCACGCTGCAGCCGACTGCAATGTCTGTTTCCGGTTGTCTACTATACTTATGACTTAAATTTGGTACTGCCCATTACTCGAAATCGATCACTAGGTAGAGGCAATTATCGTTAAGTTTCTTGCCCAGAGAAACAACAGCAAGTGTGGGTGGCTGGAGTCGAACATGCAGGCTCTCGACTGCGAGCCCAACGCGCTAACCACTCGGCCACGGCTGCCGATGATTTGGGGATTTGCCAATTGCGGACTTTTACAGACAAGGAAGGAGGGGGGTACCTGGGATGCGGACATCTTTTTTTATAGTAATAGTAGTAGGCCTACTACGGTACAAACAAATTTTTGGTTTCAAAACCAGTTACGAGTTTGATTGAGAAGCTGGGAGCAGTTCAGGCACACACGAAAATCCACAATATATCAAGGATGTCCATTTCAAAATAACGGATCCCTTCAAACCGGTTCCAAACCGAAACCAGATCCAAATTATGGAACCTGAATAAAATAGGCTACTTGCCAGATGTTTGGATATGCGGAATGAGAGGATATGGGAAGGCGGAGCAAAATATCATAGATTTATTGCGTTTTTTAATTAATATGTCACTTAACAACAACAACAACTGCCTAGAATATGAAACTTATGTGTTTTATTTTTTTATTTATGTACAAAAAATGATTTTTATTCTGGGTGTCGGTTTTACCTACCCCGGGCGTGGGGCAAAACCGACATAGTAGCCTATATGACGCTTTGCCTCGAAGTTCATTTTGTTAATTATCAAAATCAAGCAATTTTTGTGAACTTGATGGAATGAATATCCATAAATAAACCAGTCCGGTTTAGAAATAGAATCAAGTTCAACCAGGTCTCCAAAACAGACTAGCTGTCTGTTTTCACAGCCATTTTCAGAACAATTTTTACGCTAAAAAAATAATTAATCATTCTTTTAGGCTGTGTTGCAAGTGATATCGATGTGTTCGTTTTTCCCCAATCATCCATTGTACGTTTTTAACCAAACAAACTACATAAAAAAGTCTATAATTATGAGCAAAACTAAAATATGTAGAAAGCTCATTTCTTGGAGGATAGGCCTAGTGATTTATTGTCCACAAATGTTTAAAACTAAAAGTGAAGCAGAAATTTTCAAAAAACACCTAAATGTTATCATATTTTAGCAGACAACTTTTTATAACAAAGTACAGTAGTTAATGAGAAAGCTATTTCGACCTCTTGGCTGCCGGGTGTGGTACGAAAGTTTCAAATTTTTTGGTGTGAAATCTTCATTCAAGTAGGCCTAGCTTTAGAACATGGAGAAAAAAGTGTTGTTTTATCTGTAGTTTTTTTCAAATAAGAAATGTCCGTTTTACTCCGTGTTCCCCCTAATACGGCGTATGAAGGTCACCGAAGCTATAAAATGCGAAGGTCGCATGAGGAAGATCTTTCTTTTTAGCACTCAATGATTCGATCACACGTCGAAAATGTTTCTTACTACAGCCGTATTAAGTTACTATTTGGCAAGAAGAAGAAGTTCCATATGACTTGCTGTTACACTTCACAGATGGACATTAAACACAATTATAAGGAAGAGAGTGAAGTTAAATTGATGAGTAGACCATGATGATATACAAAAACAGTTTGATGCCTTGCAGTGTCCTTAGAGCAAAAATGACCAGATCAGGCCTACGTATTTTGCATGAAGTCGAAAGAGTTTTGTGTGCAGTGCGTAATTGAAAAGTGTGGTATTACAACGCAATTTAGTATGAAGTATTTTAAGCTTTAATAGAACTTCGTAAATACAGTAAAAGCAAGCCTAGTCTATTTGCAGTCTCGCGCAAGCAATAGCTTACAAGAGAACTGCCATGGCCACTTACACTTCAGAGATATCGGTGATGTTGTCTGCACGGACAAAGGGGTGTCATTTTTTTTGCAATTTTATGAGGACGTCTGTTATGGACCGTGCGCGGACATTTTGCCGAAAGGACTGATCTGTTTGTGAATGATATTTAGGTGTTAATGATAATACATTTGTATAATTTCGGCAAAATGTCCGGGTACCGTTATGGACAGCCCATAATCTTCTTGGTAAAGAATTTATTTTCGACCAAAAAAGCTTGTTTGAAACAAACTAAGACTATTTGTTTTTTGACGAGCAGTGAAGTTTTGAATTGACTTCGAGTGGCCCCACCCCATCCTGTTCAATTCATATCTCTACTGCCTCCGAAGTATGTCGATCCGAGGGTTTTAGAAAACTAACTTTTTCCGCCATGTTACTTCAAACCCCTTCGTTATATTTCCTACTGAAAAGGCGCCAACTATCGCGAATAAAGCAAGCAAAAAGTTTTCTAAGTCAGTAAAACCTTTTTTTACTCGGCTCTAAGGGCACTCGTTTCCCTTTATCCAAGTTATCACCACTTTCCTGATTTCAAAACACCCAAACGGACAATTAACTCCAATCACTAAGGTTGAACAATTTCCTTGGGGTAAGTCTATCAGTGCATTTGTTGGTTGCGTGGAGAGAACGCGACACCATTCCAGAGCGGTGCTTTACAAACAGGCATCCAGAAGAAGCACAAACAAACTCAAATTAAAATCAATTGTCTACTAAAACGCGCTAGTTCTTGACTCCCCATCCCCTAGTCTGCTCCCACATCAGTAAGAGGAAATTTGAGACAGGCTTGAGGCAGCCAATAACCATCATTTAAAAAAAATGTTCAGAGCACGCGGCACTTAATGACATGCTAAAATAATAAGAGCAGCTTGCTCGATGACTGTAATCGCGGCGTACTGCACGTTGTTGCAAAGGGCACAAAATAAAACATGATCACTATCATACCTCACCACTCCTACAAGTTACGACTTTGTATGGTCTAATAACAACAGAAAATACATGACTGAAAGATTTATTGCCAATAACCAAGCGCCGAAAGAAAACTACAACATAATTTTCAAGAATTTTTGATACACATATGAAGTGATTCAAACAATAATATTGACCAACTTGTTCGAATAATGGACAAAAATCAATAAAATATCTTACAAACCTATAAACATGGAATTTAACATGAAATTTGACAACAATTAGGCTACACTAATTTAAATTAAATTTGTTTATCTTAAATTTAACAATTGGAATGATAAACAAGGTCATCACTCCTCAGTCTTTCCTTCTACTATAAGCTGGAATGAGAATGGGGCGAAGATGTGACCTTGTCCTCCGTAGAACTTGCTCTGGAACTCCACCCAGTGGAGACGAAGAGCATGCAGGAAAGCAGAGAGTCCTTCCATCATCAACAAGATGCTAACAGTGAGAGTTGAAAATCCCCTGAAAGCAACAACACGATCAACTTAAACAAAGAATCCAAAGTGCCGCAATCTTCTCAAGAATTCATATTTCCCACCAACTTTCAAAGACAATTAATCGCGGCAGACCAACTACAAAACCGAGGATACCTAGCCCATCAAATGTATTTTTCGCACATTGCAATGTGAAATATGTAGCGGCACTATTTAAAGATGGACCACCCATATACAGCTGCAGTAGTGCAACGACATCCCGAGTGCTGCAGTAGTGGGGATAAACAGAGAACGGCGTCTATATTCTTCGTAGTAGTTTATTGCGATTGCACAAGCCAACTTGACACATTGGAACAAAAGAGAGTAAGACCGGTCTGACGAAATTAAGCCTTGATTATAAATAGAATAGAGTACCGGTACAACGATTGGAGACGGTAAATTGATGCAAAAAAAACTGATTTCCTTATAAAAAAAAAAGGGATATTCAGAAAACTGCAGGGGTTAAAGTTAGGTTCGCTTTATAATTGAGTTTTGCTAGGGCTGAGATAGTGATCCAGTTAACACTCTGCAATGATGGCATAGCAATCTTCAGAATTACAAGTGATGTTGATTTCATATAAAAATTGGTGCGAGATTATTTCACTAAGTTAGGATTGGCTAACCAGAATATGATGAAAGCCATGAAAGCTCCCGGAACGCCAGTGAACATGGTCAACCCGCTGTGCATAACCATCGTCCATAGAACTTCTGACAACTCTGCAAGAAAATATTGACTCGGTAAATGTCAAGTTTGAAAATAACATAAATATTTCTGTTGAAATCTGCAATTGTACGTAAGGGACAGTATCAACTAGTTGATTACATGATGAACATTTATAGAAAAAAAACATCAGAAAACATATCAGTAGATCAAATTAAACTCTGACATACTATGCTTTTGAAAACATACAAAATGAATCAAATTGAAAATATTATGCGTGGTTGAAAATCAGACACAACTTTGTTACTTTCACACTGAAACTAAAAACATATAAAGATGACAAGGCAATAGCGAAGAAAAATTTTTCATTGGGCATTCATACCAGAATGAGCAAGGCTGAGAGCCCAGAGACGCAGGTAAGAAGCGGTGTGAGAGATGCAGTTGAGGCAAAACTCGATGGTGTGGATGATTTGATGGATCATGATCTCGCTCAGTAAGAACTAAAATAAAGCAAAAATTCAGTAGTAAAATAAACATGATTATGTGTAGGCTACCTCCTTGCAAATGCACATACGTATCTTTCTCTCTGCAACTTGCAGAAGAAAATCATGTTTTTATGTTATAGAAGACTTAATTCTAGAGCATAAAAAGAAGTCAATTCCGAAAAAAGGCATTTATCTGAGATGCAACAAATGGAAAGGTTTTACCTCCTCTTCCTTTACATCGAGAAGTTCCACATCGTCAGTGGAAGTTGCAGCTTCCAGATGGTCATGGTGAATGATTGCTGAATCATCCGAAACCTCATCCATGGTTGAGTTGATGCCGGCGTATCTTCGCGATCCCTGCAACATCCGGATCATCAGGTCCCAGAAACTGGGCGGTTTTGCGACACAAAAGCTTGACTCAAAGGAAATGCAGTATGGAGTAGATTCATTTGAATCAATCATTTTATTTTTCGTCATTAACGCGTCCGGACGAAAAAGATACTAACTACAAAAATCGATATAGGACTACCCGCATCCTTAATGAACGGGAAACGATGGAAAAACCTTGAAAGGTTTAAAATGTGCCTGAATAATAAATTATGTAGTAGGCTATATTGAGGCTATTTGAGTGTATTTACTTTTTTTAGATCGTTCACCTCGCATCTACGATTGCGAAAAGCAATACAAAGTTACGTAACAAAAACGAAACAGAACCAACAGAGGAATGCATCTGTTTCGGTGACTGTGACGTAACTATGTACTTCGTAGCACAAACACTGGAAGTATCGTGAAGGCTGAACCTACCACTCCATACGCGACGTGGTCACTAAGATAAACACTACATTTTTTGTCTAAGTTTTAAGAAATCTCATATAGCACCTATAGCGTGACGCAACCAAATGCCACGCAAGTTTCAAATGAAGTTCGTGCTGCGCGTCAGTGTTCAAACCACCACCGTGGTAGCCGCCATTCAAAGATGTTTGCTCTGACCATTCTTTGTTGGGTCTCCAAATTCTTTGTTAATGTTATATCGATGTGCAATATATCATTCACCAACTTTAAACTTAATTATAATTGAAACATCAGAAGTAGAGAAAAAACTCAACATTGAATCTTTGGCCCACACAAGTAAACAGTGGAAGAAAAACGTAAATGACTTTCCAATAAAAGATGTTGTAAGTTGCAGACATCCAAGCATGATCAACAAAAATAGGATGGGGATTGGGGATGCAATGATTGCTACACACAATGACTGACGTAGTGACGTACCATGAGAAGCGTCACGGTTGACTGCCCAGGGTTAGAGAGATCAACAAGCAGAATTAACTGGACAAGATGCATGCGACATTACTGCTAAGATTCGACAGTCAACGCGTGCACACTCCCAGATAGCAAATCAGTTCTTTTTTACATTGATTCATCGTATGCAGACGCTGGCTGAGTTACATCACTTGAGCTGTTTCAAAGTATTTTCAACATTGCAAGGATGCTGTCATGTTCGCTAACTGCCGTGCTTCTTGCCGTGAAAAAAACACCACGCAATGGACGATTCGAGAAACTATTGTTACGTCACTTTATCACAGTGTTACGTAACATAGGAATTATTTATCAAGCAGCAACTGAAGAGCATTATACCTGTCGGCTCTTCATCTTGTGTCGCCGGTTCAGAATGTAGGGCTTGGAGAAAAGCATCCATGGAATGCAAATGACGGCAAGCATGACAATGAAGATCTGGACATAAAACTGTGTCTTGGAATATGGCGAACCGTAAAGAGGATAGTTTCCATCGTCTGGGTCCGGAGCAGTGAACATAAACATATTGATGAGGCCGATCAGAAGACTCGGAGCATTCTGAAAATGTTGAACACCATAACGTTTGAGTTGAAGAACATAATTAAGATCTCATTTAAAAAAGATGAACCTACATGGGCGTCATAGACAGTCCAAGTGGACCATTTGAAAATGATGAGGATGCAGAGATATCCGATCACAGCCAGCAGGAACAGAAGTTGAGGAACCCATTCACAGAATAATGCCAAATAATTCCTGAAGTATCTGTAACAATAAATTGATCACTGAATTAATTGCGTTACTGGCGGTACCACAAGCTAGAGAGGTGTTAATAGCAACCGTCCTACCCCTGAATGAAGTGATTGTACAATGCAAAAGTAGAAAAGATTTGACAAGATTTTCTAACAGACTACTATCAACACTTCTTCAAGTTACCATCTAAAAGTCGAATATGGCCACTTTAAATTGGAGTTAGAATTTTGTAACTAAATTCAAAATTTTTGTTTTCTGGGATTTTCGACCTAAAAAAATGTACTCAACTACACATATAAACAGCCATGTCGATTTTGGATTTATAGGCAATATCGCAGATTTGAGAAAGCACGTTCTATCTTTGCTGACTCAGCTTGGATAGTTTGTAATTTCTTGAAGGTTTTAAGTCCAAGTGATTCCGCGTCTCCGTTTTTCCTACCCTAACCCATTGTGGCTTACAAAACTAGATTTAGTGTGCAGGTGAATTGAACTCAAGTTAAAACTTGCAGTTTGCAGAATAACATATCATGACGTCACTGAAAGGCGAATCCTATCTTTAAATTGGGATGACGAAATTTCTTCGTCAAGTGAAAGGTTGTCTAGTGCGGTGTTCAGTAACTTATCGATTAGTAGTGCACTTTAACTCACACAACTGTTTACACATTATATAATTAAAATGACCACTTTTCCGTGCTTTACAACGATTCAAGACCAGAAAAACTGTTTTCGGCTGTCTTGCAACATTATCAAGGTGTTTTGGTAAAGTAGCAAATAATATTTGAACTTTAAATGTCATAAACAAAGTGACGTCAATGCAATACAAGGCAATTTGACGAGAAAAATAATTTTCAGGGTAGGGGGTTCTTGGACGAAAATTTTAATTTTTTTCCAGCGGTCTTAGAATGTCCTGTTGTATCTTAAAATCAGGGCTGAGGTTGAAATTAAAATTACCCCACCACCCCCCCACTATTAATAAAGCATATTGATGAAAATGAGTTCCTGAAAGAAAAAAAAAACTAAAACATATTTCAGCTGCGCTTCCTCTGCAATCAAGCATCGCCTCACAGCGCTGGCATGATCTTTGATACCGATTAACTCAGTGACATGCGCACTGCACAGATTGTCTGCTACTCACATGTGGTTCTGCAAAGCTAGAATAAGCCCGAATACCATCTGACAGAAGCCAATGATGACAGCAGTCTTCATCTTGTAGCTGTTCTGAAAGGTGATCTTGTTCAATGCCGACTGCCAAATCTGCAAGAAACAATGTCAGAAACCTGACAAACTTAACTCGAAATAAAGTCGACTGATTTAGCGTTGAAACAAACTATTTAACTTCAAACCTGACTAAATGTCAAGAGTTCGATTCAGTCACATAAATCCAAGAAGTGTATTTTCAATCATCACGATCTGTTTTCCGATAAAAGACTTATTTTGCTTTCAGTCAGTCAGTAAAAGACAGTCATTTTCAGTAATTTTTCATACTACTGAAAATTTACGACTCTTCCTTAGCCTCTTATGATAGAACCCAACTCATATTTCATGTGACAAAAGAAGTGGGTCGCACCTTCAGCGAGCTGGAGAGGTCAATGGTGACATAAAAGATTATCCAACAGTTAAATGGTTGTGAGGCCGAATAATCAATATTGAAAAAACTAAAAGTGAAACAATATGGGTTCAACCTACCGGGTCCATCCCATAAGGGTAAGGGTTTCCGATATCCCGTGGGTCAAAACTATGGTCAGAGGAATCTTGTGGGTAGCGCCTGTAGACGCCGGAAATGTTGGGATCGATTTGAAGATCAACAGCTTCCCTCAACCTTTCATTACTGCAGGAGGAAAAGAAAATTCAACATGTTGACGAAAGAATTAAGTTGGGAAACAGATTGTGTGTTTCTTGATGCGTTTTTGTTATTAACCAACACTTCATATCGTCAGTGGTGCGAACTCTGTCGCGATGCTTGAAAGAGCAATCGTTTGACACCGCTCTAAAGCATGCGGCTGCGTTTTTCACAGGACACGAAAATTGACTTCAGGTTTACTTTATTTCAATCACAGCGCGTATGCCTGCATACGACAGAAACAAAATTGTATGTTAAACAACGTTGCAATTGGCAGTCAGGGCAAAACACCGCGCTATCTCAATAAACATTCAGCCCTTGAAAAGAGATTTTATTTACCATTATGCCTATTTTTGCGTCGTATTCAACACCTACGGGCAGGGTTGATCTCTAAGTGGTCAAAACTGGGTTTTGACCACTAAGCGGTTTAAACCTGGTTTTAACCGGTCAAAACTAGGTTTAAACCGGTCAAAACCCTGTAATGAGTTGCTTGATCGTGTTCGCCAGAAAATCACTGAAAATGTGAGGGAGATGGTAGAAGGTGACGGAGGAGGGAGAAGGTGAGGGAGAAGGAAAAGATGAAATTGACTGGTAAATGAAGCATTTGAATATACTGAAGAGACTTGTTAATTCCAATTGTTCAATTGAGGTGTTCTAACTTACATAAAGTAGATAGGCATAGGTAGGCTTCAAAGAACGAATCATAAACTATCCTGTCTTTAATTTTTAAAGCATCTTAGAATATGCATTCGCATTGTTTTATTTTAACTGGATAAAATTTGATGGCAAATGTTTTTCATAAAAAAAATTGTTGGAATAAATTCTTGTACTTCAGTTGGCTGTGCAAATTGTTCATCGTTCTACCAAGCATTTTTTGGTTCATCAGAAACTTATTTTTAGAATTTGAATTTTCTCAATAATTAAAATAACCAACTGATTGAAATATCAAAAACAAACAGAGAAGTTGAATATTTTTTGTTCCAAATCCAGCATTTAGGTTATGTTGATCAAAACAAAATATAGTTGAACATCATTACTAAACATGGAGGGTAATATTTTTAATTCAATTGAAAATCAACTTGATTCATACACTAAAGGGGTTTTGACCAGCAATAGGTGGTCAAAACTGCCCGGTTTAAACCAGGTTTTAACCGGGCGGTTTAAACCGCCCCGGTTTAAACCGATCAACCCTGCCTACGGGCAAGCAAAAAAACAGAACTCCACTTCCAAACACTCACTTTCAAGCATATGATACTTATTACTTACATATACAATATAATGTCTTACATATATACATCTCTTTTCTCGTATATATATCTCTCATCATCTTACTTATATATAGTATCTTACATATACAATACACAATACATATAATATCGTATAATATATAATGTCATATCATACTTAGTCTTTTTATGACACAGCCGCATACTCTTGGAAGAGTAGTATCTTCTTGCCACTAACAAAAATTAGAAAATAAATTGAAATTCGCCAAAGATACCTGTAATTCATGGCACTAACATCCCAGGCACTACCAAATATATTGATGGATCGTGAGAAACATTCGTTGTACAAGAAGCCGGTGTACATGGAAAAGAAGCCCATCATTAGAATGAGATACCGACCCCCATATATCATCTCCCATATCTGTGGCAATATTTATAACGGTTATTGAGATAAATTAAAACTGTTGTGAACGAAAAACAAAACCATTTGCAGCAGCTGCATTAGAAAGTAAATTAGGAATTTTTTTTAGAATGACATATTTTTCATAAATTTCCTTCCTTGATGCTATTGCTAAGACAAAAGAAGTTTTGAATAAAAATCTGCCCAACCCAGCGACATGTTTGACGATGCAACTAATTATTAGCAACTCAACACGGCTCCATACACACCTCATTGTCCGATTTCTGGTTAAACTTCTTCTCGTTGAGAACACAATACAAGCCAAAAAGGAACATGATCAAACCGTGACCCAGATCGCCGAACATCACCGCGAAAAGGAACGGGAAAGTGATGATGGTGAAGGGAGCTGAAGATGTACGAGACTGATGGTAACTCTCTATAATACTATGGTAATACAGAGCATGTCTACTACGTTCAAACATGCGCAATGACGCCATTTCTGAACATGCACCTTCGTCTTAAAATCGACATTATTACGTTGGCGTGCTTAAACCATTCTTATTTTGTCCACTGTGCCTACAAGATGCCAATTGCTTTGACGTCACTTGTTCATTAATATAAATTATTAGAACTTAACTACTGAGGCTGATGCAGAGAGAAAAACTATATTGCCGGTTGTGGGATTTAAACTTTCAACGGGTTTCAAGTTTGAAAATTCCAAAGGCGATGGCATACCTGGGTTGATTTCGCGGTAATTGGCGACGCCAAAAGAATCGATGAGAGCTTGGAACCCAGAAGTGAACTTGTCTGTTTTATTGTAGGTCGGGGGTGACTTGTCCGTCTTCATCTGCTGCAAGATGGATGCCACAGACGAGCCGCTCATTTCCTGTCAACCAATCACAGCCACGTCAACCAATCACTATGTGGATCAAACACAGAAGCAGACGGGCTGCGAGACATCGCAGAAGACGTGTAGTTGTGTACTTCCTTTTCAAAATATCTTGTAACATTTCTTTCAAGCTTATACGCTTGAAAAAATGTCCCAAAAGTTTGTCCCATACATTGTCCAAAAAGTAGAATTTCAAACTTTAGTGAATTATCATTGATTGCACCACCCGTGATGAGGTAATCCAATACATGCATTCGCATTATTCGAAAATTCACATAACATTGAAATACATTTCCTGAAAAGTGGCTACTGACCGTGCCGCGTCGTAGAGCGAGTTGTATCTTGTCGAGGTCAGCTACCGGGCACCAGCACTCCCCGATCAAACACTTCTCCGCAATGTTAACATTGAACATGTTGAGAGTGTGATAGATCGCCTTAATCTTCCGAACCTGGCAGACAACATCACAACATCTAACCATGACGTAAGCAAGATTAGTCCTAACTGACAAGAGGCTAGCTTGCCATCCTCACAAAACCTCAAGGAATTTAACCTCAAGTCAAAACTGCAGCAAAAACATGATACAAAAGTATGTTTTTTCAATGAGTCACTAGGTGTTGCACCAAACACCACAGGGGGGACGACTTCAAGAAGTTAGGCCGGCGCACAACAAAATTGAAGATTTTTGACTCTGTGGAATAATGGTGCAACGCAAGGTGGAAGAGGAATACCGCTGCATGACGATATTTAGTTGTTAGATAATCGTGTTTACCAATTTTCCATTAGGACGAACGTATGTCGTACAAGGAAGGCTTTTCTTTTAGGATGCTAATAGTTACTGGATGTTTGCATTAAACATGCCTTGTAGTTAGAATAGGTCAAAGTAAATATGGTGATTATGTTAGTTTGAAACCTTTTCAGACGATAAATTTCAACCCATCATAATCAAAGCAGACCCAACATACTGCAGATTTCACTGAAGCTACCACATGCGGCTGCTCAAACACTCTTGTAATAATAAGTTAAACAACCGATTTCCTGATTACGGAAGGAAGACTTTAAAAGTCTGCAGCATTTCCTTCAGTAACTGAGGTCTTACTTTTCACACGAAGAAGATAAGCAGCCTCACATTGCCCCTTTCTTCGATTTCTCCCGACTTAAATGCGGGCATGCTTTAAGCCTTTAACTATCATCGAAACACCAAAGAACAGTGACCGTCGCAACATCACGCTATAAATAATGCCAAACTCTCACCTTTATGAGCCAAACACGGATATTTTTGGCCACTTGCGAAAGTACCAGACGCCGATGATCCTCGGTTTGATTGAGAACCTGAAGGTTTCGTAAGTTAAATAAGAAGATTGTGTAATGTGTAGGAACGGAAACAATCTAATAGTTGAACAAATTTCAAAATTTGATTAGCACAAAAAAGTCAACAATGCATGCAAAATTATCAATTCAGTACCACAGAGTTTTTATTGTAGAAGAACGAATTTTACAAAACTTAACAAAGGTATATTGAAGAACAGGCTATCATTCCACAGCCACCAGAACAGTGGAAATGAAAAAATATTTTAGCGTTAGGGTGTTGTGAACGACAAGTTCAAAGATTTTTTGTATAAGCAATGACAATTGAAGCATGCAAGTAGAAACATGCAACGACTGAGTAATATTACAAGATGGAGATGATGTTACTCGTTATTTGCCAGTGGTGGTTGCACAAGTTGAATGCTACAAAACCAGTCAGGGAACCAAAAATCATACAACAAATGCATTTCATTGATTTGTCAGCACTTTGTCCACAAGATGAACAGTGAAATTGCAGTGATATTGAAAGGACAAAAGCTAACACCGTTTACGACAACAATGTTTTGGATCTTAAGTGATCACAAAACCAAAAAATGAAACTAAAAATGTTTAGGTCCTCAAAGACGCTCATAGCATGCAAATACTTATGAGTAATTACAGTTTGCAGATCTTCGATTCGAGTCATGACTCCGAAGGCTATTTCACGACGTTCCGCGGGGGTTTCGGGGCATGGGTACAAAGTGGCACGAAACCTGGCAATAAGACAAACCCTGATGAAGTTTTAAGAAATTGCAGTTTTTGACTGAAACCCCAGCTGCCATGAATTGGAGGGATGATATTTATTCAGCCCTACGCCAATAAACCCAACAACATCTCAAACGCGACAAGCGCATACAACACAACCGGGTGATACAAAAAGATACACTTTCCTATTTTTTTTATTTATGTGTTTATTTGTATTTGCATCAGACTCAAGATGGTCTAATCACACATAAAAAGTAATGACATTATCGGCCTGCTCTGACAAAGTGACAAGTAACTGCAGTGGAAGGCGGTTCTACAAACGTAAATTGAAAAACATAACGCTTCCAGACAAAGCAGGACGCTGTGGAGTTATGAACAAACGTCTAAACTAATTTCACAACACGTAAGTTAAATAACACTGTGTCTGAACAATGAACATCGTTCATTCATTACACAAGGGAACACAATTTTTGTTGACTTCGAGATAACAATTGTTTTTGACTAACTTTTGGGCGCTGAATCCAAAAATGACATCAGTTTTTTTCTATCACGTCAAGTTTTTGAGCTAGGCACCAACCACTTTTTCTCATAACCCACAAAAGTACAACATTTAAGATATCTGCGTTTATTGTATAAAACGTTTTAAGAACTACAAGCAACCGAAAGTAAACTCCATGGTTTTCAAATAAACATTTATACAGCAATATTTTGTTTCTTAAAACGGATATTGCTTCTGCAGGACAAATAAAGTGCGAGTTTTAGGGCAAAAATTTACACTTGTAGCTTTTCCTGACATGTTCAAGCTACGTGCAGTCTCGCTTAATACTCAAGCAATAGTCAGCGAGCATATGTAAGTCCCATCGTCCCTGATATCTTTCCTCCCTCACCTTCAGATTTTGGTGGAATCTTTCTCCTTGCTCATCGCTGACCGCACCAAGGTTTTCCGGGAAATTAGCAAGATGGCTATGCAAAAAATGCATCTGGATGCTCATGTTGCAGCCAAGTTATTTGTAGCTTTCCAATGGCTTCTGAACAATTTCGATGTAATTCTGTGTCCGTGTAGGCTATTCCCAAGAAATTCCTTGACAAAGTTTTTAAATGATAACCACGCATTTTCTTCCAATTCTGACATTGAACCACTGAAACGTTCATCTTTGATCAGTTGCCGAATTTGTGGACAATCAAATACTTCAGCCTTAATTTTTTGAATTGACAGGCCAGGAAAAGCCAAAACGAGGTACGGTAATTGAAACAGTGCGTTTAGTTGACAATGCTTTAACGAATTGCTTTATTAGGCCGAGCTTTATATGCAGAAGTGGGAAAATAATTTTCTCTCTGTCAACAAGTGGCTCATGTAGAATATTGGGATCACCAGGTTTAAGGTCAGATCTCGGTCACAAAGCTACTGTCACTTCGAAAGTACGGTAAAAACACACTTTCTTTCGATCGAAAGTATAATAACTTCGCTCCTTTTCCAAGTAAATTTTTCTCATCTAGTCTGGATGCTAAGAGTTCCGAAGCTTTTTTCCTAGTCCCATATCTCGTGCCAAATCATTCAACTCATGTTGATGGAATACTACTCCATGTTCTGAATCATCTTCAATTGCAACATCTTCATCATTAGGCCTACCATCACTAAAACATTCATCATGATCCAAATCTTCAAGTGTAGGTGTTTGAACAAAAACTGGAACTGGGATTTCAGCTGAATGAGGCACTGGACATATAGCTGATGGAAGACTTGGATACTTAACTTTACCTTTGTTTTTCTTTTTATACCCTGAAGTTTGCACCAAGCAAAAGTAATGGTTTGTGTAATGATCTTTAGGCTCTCGCCAAACCATGGGTATACCGAATGCCAATTTGTCACGTGTTCCCTTGGTCTAAATCCGCAAACTCTCGATACACTACATCAATACCTTGTGGGGTGCCCAAGACTTATCTTGATCACCAAGTTTTATTTTAAAATGTACAAAGTAGGCTTGTTTGACAAATGCACTAAAGTCCTTTCTTTGGCCAGCAATAGTAAAATTGCCGCAAATATAATAAAAAACATCCGGGTTATTTAGACACTGACGACGAGCACAGCAGACGCAGACAAGATAGTATTCTAACAAACAAAACATATATAACATATATGGTTGAAAGTGGAAAGCAACTAACTTCAATTTTACCATTCTAATCTAGTTTCGTTGGATGATTACATCCTCCTACCGGTACCAAAAATGGGGGAAGTAGTGTAGCATCGACCTAAATCGATGCCTGTGCCTTTTTTGCTTAATAATTCAGTTGACCCTTCTTGTATATTACTTACTGTATGATTAGCTTGTGTATTCCTATTACGTCTGGAAAAGCAATACGGCTAAAGTCGTGAAAATTTGCATATTTTGGATGTATGCTGTAAAGAAAAAACTTGACGTGATAGAAGAAAACTGGCGGCATTTTTGAAATCAGCACACCGGAATTAGCCTAAATCAAGTGAAAAATCAAAGTCAACAAAAATTTTTGTCGAAATTGTTCCCCAGTGTTATGCATTATGTTCATTAAACCGTGTCATTGTTTTCTATCAGCTCCAACACAGCATTACATGGTGGTAAGTTTACTGACCAGTTATAAACAAGTGAAGACAACTAAGACTTTTTACAGCTTCTTGCGGTTTCAAAAAGGTAGAAAAGTGAACTGATCAAAAGATTGAGTTCGAAAGCCACAAAGCAACCAATAATAATAGAACTAAGCATACAATGCCACATTTTAAACGATAGGATAGATCAGGGGTCACCAACCTTTTTTGCATGCGGGCCACTTTGGCACTAAGGAGAGCTGTGGCGGGCCGCACTAATAAAATTTTAGGTAGGTTGACTCTTATGCTAGAAAATAACGCATTTCGTACCCAGTATGCAGCGTTACATGTTGTTCATATTTATGTTAGAATACCGTAGCAACAAAATTAATCGAACAACGCTACTGCCAGGCCAAGCTCCTTTTACAACACTTTTGACTTTTTTAACAATGCCTAATAAACGAGGCCACTTGTTTTGTGCACTTATAGCGAGGAGAGCGGTTTCATCAGAATATTCATCGCCAAGCAAGAGTGGTGTTGTTACTTCGCTTCGCAAAAGATATCTTGCAATTAACAGTTTCAGTAAACAAGGAAATGTTTGACACATCGCAATACAGGCAACAAATAGTGACCTGCAAACATATCAGCGAAAAATATGCTCCAATAACAGCGAAAAAGAAACCAGGTACCATCTTCTCTCGTGTTGTCGCTATGTCAGGGCATCCGTTGGTTAACCACTGCCTGGTGTCGTCATCGATGGAAACTAGGCCTTCTATACCATGAGGAGGTCTGTATAGCCGGCAATCCTTGATAATGTGTGCTGCCGTCTGCATTTCACCACACTCACAAGCAGCACTCTCTGCCGACGAAAGCAAGTACCTCCACGTGGCCGCCCCCGCAAGTACCGACTTTGGGAAACTAAACTTGCTACAACTGTCGCTATAAAGTTATGCGGAAGAACAATCATCAGAATGGCACCCCCAGACCAAGCACAGCGCCCTTGTCAGGGCGAACAGCACCAGCTGTTGTAGGTCAAGGAGTGACCATTCTGCAACTAAATGTTGAAGGCACCACCAACGCTAAACTAGACATCATCACACCAGGTACAATGAAACAAACGCTTGCGGCCGTGTGACACACGATGAAGAAGAAGACCAAAAAAATCGTAATTTATGAACAGTCTTCCCTCTAAAAAAGCAATGAGTTGGTTTTTCATCCTTTTTGTGAGAATCTATAAAACTGTCTTTCTGTTATTATAGACAACTGTCACTTGCGGTGCTCATCAGCGTGGTAAGAATTTGTTGATTAACAACATTTTGCAGTACTTGCTTCGGCAGTACATATACTATAATTGGAACGATACAGATTAGCATGGCTCCTGCGCAAGGATGACACGCAAAATCGTGAAGCGTTCCATATTTCTTAAAAAAAAAAAAACGTTTTGCAGTAGGCCTACAAAGCTAAATTTTTTCATAATACAATCAAAAAAAGTCTCTAAATTTATATGTAATATATTGCCAATTTATTATAAATTGAGTTGGCACACCGACCCATTTTGCCAACAAAAACTTGCATAAAGAGAACACTGCTCGTGAAACACAATAACGGTGAAACTCGCACTAGTGTTTACATGACATTTGCAAACTTAAAATAAGCAACCCTATGCTCACAGACATTTTCAAAATTCGAAAACAGTTGTTTTAATCAACCACTGGGACAGTGTGGCTGGACATCGCATTGGAATAACTTTAAGCAACCCCCACCTAGAACTATAATCTGATTGGTCGGTCGGTGGAATCGTATGCAATGTAAAAATATGCTTCCAGGAAAGTATTCTTTGCCTTTGTGCTCTTTAACTCCCTCAAGAAAAGTATTTTTGGTTATACTTGTACGCTGATACCTTCCGCGGGCCGCAGCGATACAGCGTGGCGGGCCGCATGCGGCCCGCGGGCCGCCATTTGGTGACCCCTGGGATAGATAGTACAATTTATCTTTCAAAGGACTTGAAAGCAACGACTGAAGAAGCGTTTAGCTTCCAATAAATCTTAATTATGTTTAAAGACTCGGATCAATAAGCGACAAGAAATTCTATCACGCAAACATGAAACCAAACTTTTTCGGCCAACACGGAGCCTAGAATAGGAAGCCTAAATTTGGAACAGAATTTAAAATCAGAGTTTTTTCACGGTTTACAAGAACTTCTAAAGAACACTTCTGAAATTGTAACAGAAATAACAGACGGTAAACCAGACCTTTGGAAATGCATCACGCGAGCTGTAAATAACAGGCAACAGATACAAACAAAACGTAACAATCAGAAAAGTTACAAGAACCGTCAAATTACAATTGCTCATGTTAGTTTAATTTTTAAAGCTTACTGGAGCAATGCATTAGAAATTAAACGTAACAGTTTCTCTTTCTAAGCGATACGCAATGTTTTTTTCGGTTAGTTTTCCAACTTTTGAGTTATATACACCTTGCGTGAACTGATCCATTTCCAAGTTAATATTGTCAAGATGTGATATTTCTATTGTCAGACGTCCATTTGTCCTGATAAGTTTCGGAAGTGTTGTTTACGATTCATCACGGATTTAAAAACAATTTCCAATAGCAACTTTTTCTGCATCTTTTGAATTTCTTGATGTGAGCTCCATGGAAACCAAGAACGTTTGATTCATTTCTGAGTTAAAACTAAAACATTGCTAAAGCCTGAGGTCTGGTTTTGTAGATTTGTGGTACACAAAAAAAAACACTTTGTGAAAGTCCCAATGACATGGTTTCACGACACTTTTTATTTTAAGAAATAAAAATGTCAAAAAAGGCATTACTAACAGCAAACAGAGGTTAACCATTTCGAACTAAAGGTTCTCATAAGCGCAGTGACCTTATAGAGTAAGAATTAGATTTAGATTGCCTCAACGCTTCATTCTTCGGATAAAATGGTTGTTTTAGTAGGGGATCGAAACGTAATTTTATTATAACCGCCAATAAGATAGAATTATTTCTGAAAAGTTATGCAAGAAAATGATTGCAATATGTTGCAAACAAAATTTGAAGAGAAAGCAAGAGCTTGTCACTAAGCTAAGAGAAAACAGTCATCCAAGATGGATTCCAAATACAAGAAACTGGACGCTACAGGCACAAACACTGAAAAAAAATGTATAAAAATGAGAGGTGTAAGCTACGACACGTACATGCACGCGTCTGTCGGATTTGTACATGATGTAAGAAAAGGATCCACAAAGGATACAAGCTGCCTTTTATTAGCCAACAAGTGAAAGTAGCAAAGTAATTTTTGATATACAAACACTAGCGAAACGTAGTTTTATCCACCAATAATAAGGTAAAATCTTTGGAGAAAAGTTGTGCTAAGAAATTACTGAAATATGATGAAAATAAAAATAAAAAAAACTAAAGAAAAGGCATGTCATTTAAAACGATGATTGACCCATGGCTATGTGTCGAGCTACATGTGTTTGAGAGGTTGCTGATTTCTTTTTTGTTCATACTTGTTGACATGTATGTCAGCTTGTATCCTTTGTAGAATTGTAGATCCTTATCTTGAATAAAGGGCCAATACGACAAATGTTTGCATGTGCACTGCGACTTCTTTCTATAACTCTATCACAGCTAATTCAGAATCTTAAAATAAGCGATCACAACAAGAAGCTTCAAACGACGCGAAAGAGATGCCATTTGCTCCATACGTTAATGCTTGATCTGCAAAACCACCACCGACAAATCAACGATAAATCGTACATGCACGGGCGAATGTTGCCCAGACAAGATTGATCATAAACGAATCAAACAACGTCTACAGCACAACCAATGCTATCGGCTGTGGAGGGTCTTGATCACAGTGAATTACTGAAAGCCACTTCATTGAGTTGTATTTACAAAATTGGTTTGATGATAACGTATCTTTCTTTACAAGAACAACGTTGCAATGATAATAAGCTCCACCAATATTAGTCGTGGCTAAATAAAAAAAAAAGTGGCAAGCAGTTGGGGTTTCAGCCAATCGGTTACCGAGGTCATGTCTTCGATGCGGACATTGACTATCCCTATAGATGCTTCACGTTCTTGGCTGGTTTCTGGGCAATCATACAACTTCGCTTGAAATCTACAACAACTCTTCTGGTTTAAAAAATTTCACAAGCAAAGAACTTGCACTAGGTATTGACAATGACTTATAAGCAGCTACATGCATAAATTTACAATAATATGTAATATACTGTACATGAGAAAAATATCCTATATACAAAATCAAAAAAATGTCAACCACTAAAATGCGTCACTGGTATTGGTAAGTTGGTGTTTTTAGAGACACTTTGTAGGAAGAGATATTTGGCTGAGATTTCATGAACACTTAAAAAGAATGAAACATTCCTACATCAGCATGGTACAATTGGTACATTAGTGGATGATTATCACCAGCTGAGCATTATTTTTACTGTTTGTTGATGCCAGTGCCGAGAAAATGCCTTGTTCTTAAACGATTGGCACTTTGAGTAGTTTTCTTTTCCAGTTTATTGCATATATAATTATATATCTGATATGGCTGTCAAAATATGTTATGTAGTAGTAGTAGTAGTACGGTAGTAGTAGTAGTAATTACCCTTCGCAAATCTTCTTCACTCTCAGCTTTAATTGATCCCCTTGAAAGAAGATCACAAAAACGCATTTATTGACACGATCCCCCTGTAATATTGGACATAGTTATTTTGCTTTCATGGGCTTGTGTTCTGAAATATATTTGCACAAATTGAGCACCAACAATTCACTGATGAACTCTTGGATACCACTTAGATTTGCTTTTACATTCGAGGTAACGTCAAATGTTCATTCTTGTTGACTCAATAAAACAACTCGGCTGCATAGCCGAGTGGTGAAAGCCCTGGAACGGCAATCGAAAGGGCGCCGGTTTGACACCGCTCATGAGCACACAGCTGTGTCTTTGGCAGGACACTTAAAGGCATGCCTGAAGGTGGACACGAAGATTGGCTTCCTTGCCTTCCCGTCCACTTAATCTAACTCTTCAACCACCGGGTGTAAGCCTGGATACGACAAACAAACAAATAAAACAAAATGCAAACACAAAAACAGGAAAATTTTCTCTCGATACGTACCGTATGCGGATCTTCAAATGCGACTTCAATCTCAGCATATCGAAGAAAAACATTGCCCCGGCATGCCCTCCACAAAACCCTCTCGAAAGCTGGCACCTTCTCCCGCAAAATCACGCCAGCAACAAATCTGTGATAGACAGACCTTCCTCTGAACACTTGAACAGTTTCATGATTTCACAAAAGCCGAGAGCTTTTAACACACCAAACAATTAGAAGTCTGATTCAGTGATCATTTGTTGAGCAATTAATTGCTTGTGGTTGCGTGTCTGAATGGTGAAAAGTGTATATATAACACTGAAGCAAGGATGTCGTTTTTAACCTCATCGAAACCATGTGTCAGTATCTCTGCAAAACACTTAAGGATGTGTTTAAAGGTGGACAAAGCAATTGGTTCTCTTGTTTCTCGTCCACTAGGTTGAAATCATTCATCACCAACGATTAAGTTCATCAATGCTGTTCACACAACAAATATTTGATTAACAAACATAAAATACAGTGAAACATCTATCGCTGTCAACTTTTAACGCACTTGGCTGACAAGATATATTTTATTGACTGGATGACTAGGGCGAAGGCTACACTGATATGATGAGCGAAATGCAATGGTTGCTGTGCTGGTGACAACATAACCTAGCTAACAGCCGCACAGAACTTTCTCTACTAGGCTACAGCTGGTTGACTGTTTTCTTTTCAAAAAGATGTTTAACTAGTATATGATGGTGGTCACAATGTCAATGTAATGTTGCCAGATAGGGAGTTCTGTCTCCAATTTGCGAAAACTTTCAAAGCGTTCAGACAAAAGGCACATGAGGAATCTTCAGATTTCGGAAACAAAGAAAGGTCGACTGAAAACCTGTTTGGAAAGAACGGAGACATCTTCAGCAGAGATCATCTCAAAGTTGACAGCATCACAATCAAGGATGGTTTAAAATGAAAAACCTCTTGTGAAATGAAATTCCAATCAGAACATTTTTGAAACGGCTCAGGGAAAATTCGTTCGGCCATGTCTGGCAATACCGCTTTGGTGGCATGAATTATTTGGTAAAAAAAGTTATACCAGTCTAATGGCTAAACCTCTAATGTCAATTTCTGCTGCACTCTGCTGCCAAAAAAACAACAGAAACTTATAGCTGGCATAAGTTTTGCACACAGCTTGCTGAACATTTTTAAATATACATTGTTGGTTTGTCGAGAATTTGTAAGAATTAAGCCTGGTCTACACTACAAAATATTTTGAGCTGAGCGTGGCGCATTCTTTGTTTATTCAAGACAAAGCTTCTCTCGGCAACAGCACCGCCGTCGGCCTGAAAATGTCTGGTCATCGCGAGCTTTTTTTACGCTCTGGAGAGATTCGCTTGACCAAGGTTCTGGCTCAAAAATTTAGTTTAAGCTCAGGTCTTGGCATTTTGTGGGACTTTGGTGGAAAGGCAGTTTCAGTTTTCTGGAAAGATGGTACTCTGTTTCAGTTAATAGGTTAGTTGGTGTGTGTAGATAAAAATTAAAAGGTTAGGTTTAAAAAAGTCTTACATTGGCCTACTTAGCTGTTAGTTTGGTTAAGGTGGCACTTCACTAGGCTTTTGGTATGATTAAAGTTGGCCTTCCAGCTAGTATGGTGGTCCTACCTCTTAGACGGATTCAAACTATCTTTAGCTGTTGGTCAGGTTCAGGTAGCACTTCACCAGGCTTTTGGTCAAACTTGGGTTGGCCTACCTGCTAGCCTTGCACTGATTGCAGTGTTCAACTGTACAAGTTAAAGGATAGCTCTAGGTTTACAATACTATTCTAGATTATTTTCAGTTGACCTATTACACTGTGTCAGTACAGCGATGGATGCGTTTGATTGATAAGTAGGGCAACCAAAAGTCAACAAAGTCAAAATTTTTCTGCTCTGTTAAAAGTTTATAAAACGTCCACAAACTAAATTTCAGGCTGACACGAAGAGAGGTTTCAAAGTTATTAAGTAAAAAAAAAGTCAAAATTCATGGTTAGGTCAAAATTTTCTTTTAACGTAGTTTTTCTTCTCTCTATTGATATTTTATTAAAGCTACGCAGATACTGATTTTTTGTTGTTGCAGTTTCTGCTGCTGTTCTGACGTAATAATCCATCTGTTGCAATTTCTGAAGTAATAATCTTGTTGGGGCCACTACTGACGATTGAATATTAGCCAACTACCCTGCTGTTGATGAGTTGGTTGCCAGGGTTAAAGCAGTGACCATTAAAAACAGGTCAAGAAGAGCTAGTTTTACTTCCATTGGCCAACTTCCACAGCCAAATGTAACTAGATGGGCCTTTGGTTGAAAGCTGCTTTCTATTATTCAAGAAGTCTACTAAAAGTAAGAAATATTGTGGAAGGCTTCCATGATGGTGGTGTCTTGCTGCGGCGTGCTCAAGATGCTGTAAAAGCTCCCAATTTAGCTACTCACCTTGTAGAATAGAGGAGCAGTACAGTGCACCGTTTGATTTAATTCAGAAGATGGAAGACAGCCGATGCACCATTCAAGAAGCTTACCAGAAAATGAGGTCCCTTAACTTTGGTGTTGATGGCTGCCTAATTGGAAAATATATTCAAGCAAGAATCTCAAGAAATGACATCAAGTGCATTGTGAAAATGGGACGAGATGATATTTCACCGCATTTTTATAGCTTGTTGAGGAACTCCCTGGCAACTTCTGTATCAGTAGAGAGAAGCTTCTCTATTTTATGAAAAATTTTGGCGAGAGACAGGAACTTCAAAGGCGATAATGTGAAACATTACTTGACGTCGAAGTATAATACTGCAGAACCCTCTCAGCAGGCGCGAATCTAACAGTTTTTTTCGGGGGGGGCCAGAAAATTTGAAAATCAATTAAAAAGAAAGAAAAAGCTAAACAGATATGAACAATATGATACTACGACATATACGATATGCTAGAAAATAGACATTAAAACAACCATTTTCATCAATTGTGATGCCGAGGGACTAATATCAGCTGTTTAGAAGCATATCAAACCATTTGATGCGGAAACATACAATTTTTCACAAAATTTTGGGGGGGGCCCGGGCCCCCTGGGCCCCCCCCATAAATCCGCGCCTGCCTCTCAGTCATTGCGGGATATTTAAAGACACTCCATATTTAGTTTTTGCAGTTGTTCGAGTGACTTTCATTACCTGTTCGTTGGCTGTGGTGTCGTTGAGTCTTCCACATTTTTATTTCATTAGAAAAAGAAGATATCCTTACCTAACGGTTCGATTTCTTGTATGCTTTGTATTTCGCATTCGGGTTGCAAACGCAGAAAGTTATTGGTCAAAATTTGTAAATTATAAAGTCAAAATTTCAAGTTTTTAGGTCAAAAAATTGGTTGCCCTATTGATAAGTATAAATCAATTGAAGGCGAATTTCCAGCCAGTTGACTTAACCAAGCAGAAAGTGACGTTGTTAGCGCTTGAATGCACACGGTCGCAAGATCATAATTGCCAGTGTAGACAGTTTTTATTCAGTGAGGCTTGACAAGGCAGGCGTTTGCGCTTTTCGGGCTTGTAGTGTAGACCAGTGGTCTCCAACCTTTTTAAGAAGCGACCCCAATTTAAGCGAAAACGAAATCAGCATTTACATGAGACCCCATTTTGTTTTCCAATACAGAGAAAAATATTTTAAGTAATGCTGAAACTAAATAGGCCTAATACGAGTAAGTATGCACAATTACAGAGAAATGTGGCTACACAAAAGTATTCCAAATGATTGTTTTTAAGAAGTTTCACATAACACATGAACGTGATTTCACGAACACAAAATTATCAATTTGTTTCAACATTTAATTTGCACTGTACGATGGTTTCAATTTGGTCAAAAACGTCATTGGATATATCTTCAATCCTACGTTATACTGATAGTGAAATTGAATTCAAGAGATTGCAATTTACGTTCAAAAAACTCAGATGGTTTATCCATGCAAGCAACCTGGATGATTTTTTTTTTTCAAAATGACGTTTAAGTTTATTTTTCTTCGTCGATTCTTCTGCGAGAACTTTATGACACTTTGGTTTGCGATTTGAATCAGTAAAACCAAGTTTTAAAAAAGCCTCGGCTCGTCATATGATCTTTTTCTGGTATTTTATGCTGCCATTTTTATATAATATTTAGCTTTTCTTACTAGCTACAAATTAACATTACCGTACTAACTGCAAAGAAAACCAAAAACAGCCGATGAAATGTCTGCACACTACACCTGCATAAATAACTATTCGTTCGTTCTAGAGTCACCATGAATACAAAAAGTTAATCTAAACTAGCATCGTAGTCTTTTTTTTTCGGTAATAAATTGAATATGGTGAGTTTTGGCGACCCCAGAAAAAGTTAAGGCGACCCCACATGGGGTCGCGACCCACAGGTTGGAGACCACTGGTGTAGACTGTAGACCAGGCTTAAAGGAAATTAAACTTATAGCTATCCAGGCAAAAGTGACAGTGCGTCTCCACCACATTAACTGCTGCAATTCTGAATTCTCTGAAATGCCTTATATTGTATGTGAAACGCTATGGAGTAATCAATGCGTGGGTGAGAAACTGAGCAATCATGGAGTGAATTTTTTTCGTGATTGCATGAATTGTTGAATACTAAGAAGAGCGCAAGCTCAAAAGAAATGACAGAATAACATACAGTCATACTTTATTATGAAAGTTATCAAAACTGCATTCAAAGGTTGATGAGATATTATAAAGTCATTCGTAGATGTTGCATGCCAGACTATTATTTAGCTTTCTATATTACAAATGGTGTGACCTTAAAAATTACAAGGTTTAGTTTAAAATTTTTTTACACATGATTTGTTTAATGAATTTGCAAAGCAACAATAATTTAATCTCCACAATATTTTTATTCTATTTAATATTAATATTTTGATTTTAATATTTAATATTATTAATTATTATTGATATCTAATTATTAATATTTATTATTATTAATGCTATTATTATTAATATTATTAATATTTAATATTTTGATTCTATTTGAATAAGAACTTCTGATGATCAGTATAGGTGAAACAGGCTGTTAAGAATTCAGATATAATAACTATATTTAACTTAATTCATTCTGCTTTGCTTTTTTGCTCAGCATTGAGCACTTTTTGTAGTATTAATAGTTTTCATTGTTTTAATCTCCACAATAGATGTATATAGAAATTCATTTTTCGTTTATGAAAAACTCTAGTTTTGTTAACACATACAAATATATCACACGTTCTTGTTAGGAACAATTTCATTTTATTTGGACAACTACGCAGCCCACAGATGCGGCCACAAAACACATTGGCAGCATCTTACCCAAGTTTAAGGGACAAGCGCTGTTGCCTTTCAGTTGGGTCCAGTGCTTCTTCTTCATAAGCGTCGTAATTTTCCATCTGCAGTGACATGGTGTTGTCAACATACAATCTGCATACGATCCCTCTTGGATGATTGTTTTCAACTCATAAACACAGAAACATTCAAGTGCGGTTTGAATCATGACGTGAAGAGAGAATGGTGCTTCACCAAGGTCCCCATGCACACAAGACAGTATGGTTGGTGTTAGTGACAAACTAAACAGCATTGCACAACCATGTGGAGAACATTCAAGACAGTTTTGGAATCAAGGTGATAGCTAAAGCCAACAATCATTCCTTTAACCCTGCAAGCTAAGTAGCTCAAGTGCCCTGTCCTCAACTATATTTTTACTAATTTCTGCAACTGCCTTATATTTTATAAACGCTGGAGGGAGGTGACTGACACCGGATTGTGGGATGACTAACCTTTTGACTTTTGTTTCATAAGCTTAGTTATATGGACTCACCCCAGTTTAGTAAATGGCCCCCGATCACCAGAGAGTAGAGACTGGGCACTTTCCTCTCCTCCTATGGCAAATTCTTGTTGCTGGTCATGGTGCATTGCAGCCTGCGATCATGCAACACACATTATCTACACAACATATTTGCAACAAGTACAATGGAAAGTATGATCTTGATTGCAAATCATGCTGAAACAAAAAGCTACAGTTAGAAAAAGTAACATGAAGAAGATCCAGCTACTTATTAGACATTTGAAGAACGAGGATGTTGAGTAAACAATATTATTACAAACAAGATGTCGCTATTTATGAAAACGCAGCAAGCCAAAGCATTGACAGCAAAACTGGCATCAAGAAAATTACAACAAACTACAATGTGATCGCCAAAATCAATCAATTTAAGTATCTTCACAACAAGTCTGCTCAGAATGCTAGCACGGGACCTTTTGCATTTATTTTTATGTATAAAATGTTTCTCTTAAACAAAATCCATGTTTCTACCATGTTGATTGTTTTCTCTCACTACCGCTAGGACTAGCCATACAGAGTGATTGGCCACAGCATCTGCAATACGGTATTCAGTACCCACCAGCCTCCACAAACATTACATTGTTACAGGAATGCGTATTTGCGCGTACTTGTTGGTATTTTATGCTGTTAATTTGTTTCATTTTTTAGAAGGATCATTATGTTGTCGTAATTATGTATGTATAATGTTTTCTTGTACTTATTTGATGGAGCTTCTGGAGTAGAGGGTCTAGTGTGTTACCACCAAAGCTTTGTTTCTTGAGCGACACTGAAAGGGTACTAGTGAGCACCGAGCAGCTGGTCTTCACTCATTATCAAAAACACCCCTTCATTACGTGCGTGGCTTCCTTGCAACGAACCTCAGCAGGTTGTCTGCTAGAGAGAATGGAAAAATCACACAATGGTGTGGGATGTATGGTATGCATTCTGTCACTGTTCCCAAGAGACTGTAAGTAGTAGTCTCAATATTGTGACCATGAGCATTGTGGCAGCAAACAGGTGCCTATGTGAAAGCACATACAGAACAAGCACCCAAAATGATAGCAACTCAAGAGAACCGGAAGAGCAAGCTATTGACATGACAGTAACGAAGTATAGTACAATTAACAATGTTTAGTTCGAACAAGGTTACGCTTGGAATCCTCACCCATATTTTGCAAATGAGTGTTTAATGTGAGTATTTCGCAATTCTAAATCAATTTGTTGAGCATGCAGCAAGAAAAATGGAAAATGTTGCTAAAGTGTTAAGCATTTTTCATCGTTTGGCAAACAGTTCTGTTAGAATGTTAATAAATCAGGACACAATGATTTTGTGAAAATTCATGCATACTTTGAGTTTGAGTTATAAACGACGGAGTTCTGTAATTTGAAGTCTCGCAATAGGACTCGAATTAATTTACTTTATGCTATGTTTTTGCAGTTTTCAAACCAAATACGCAGAAGCTTTCTTTATATAAGATGAACTCTAAAAGAAAAATATGATACCGATAATAGCAATAATGACAGTGCAATGGCAGGTAGGCAGATTTCTGTGCTCAAAATTATTACATGCTCAAATCTCCACAAAATATTTAGTTTTGTGTGTTTTGGTTTACAGATGTTGTAACTTATATAACTCCATCAACGCAGATTTTTGAGGCACGGTAAAGTCAGTAAGTCACTTTCTAAAACTTTTGACTTTTATCTGATTGTATTTGAATCTTTTGACAAAAAATTATTTTGAGATATCAAAATGTGTGCAGAAAATAAAAATTTAATTTAAAAGTAATCCTAATTTGTCCCAAAATGCTATAATCTTCTGCAAGTCTATTGCTTTCTATGAATTAAGAATCTTGGAGCAGTTTAGCAGAAATTGGATCTCCAAAACTACTTACTGGTACGTCTGTCAATTGCCTTCATAGGGTTATTTTATCAGTTTTATTTTCTACACATATTTTAATATCTCGAAGTAATTTTTTCATGTTAAAAAGTTTTGTTTCATTTTGGCAGAAAAATTTTTCCTTTTTCTTCCATTTAGAAATCGTAGCAATCTGGTGTTGTTGTGCGTTTGAAAAAATAGGAAAATGCAGGAGAATGTTATAACTCAGAAAAAGTTATGAAGCGCAAATTGAGAAGCTTGCATTTTATTTTGTTCAGTGCAAAAAGTAATTTTTACATTTTTACTTGTAAAAAAAAACAAAAATTAAAATTTCCATGACAAAGGAGACTATTACCCTATTCAATTAATTTTAGTACGAAATAATCAAATCTCATTTATGTTTTGCGGCATTCAGGTCTTGCATCATTCGTGCCTTGCAGAATTTGGTCTTGCGTCATTTGGGTCTTGCATCATTTGTGCTACGGGCCGCGGCATAAAGTCGTAGACCCAGTGACCAGTAGTTCATGTATGTCACAACCAGTAATGCTGAACTCAAGAGTAGGTAATACAACTAAACATGATTGCTCTTGCAGCAAGCACAGGTTGTAGTCAATATTTAATTTTTATTATAATTAACAGTATTTTTCACTGTTTTTCTTGCTGGTAATTTTGCAATCAAGCATGCAGATTGCAGAGTAGTACAGTAAAGAGTTGAGCTAGACAAAAGGAATGAGCATGCAATATATTTCATGCAATCAGCAAACAAATCAGTTTCAGAAAAAATTGCCACTTTTGAAAATCAACTTGAGCCAGCAAAAAGTTCATGTAAGTTTTTGAGTCCTTGCGTCTGCTGTACACTACTAGTATTTCTCGCCTCTCCTGGGATGAATTGCTATACTGTATCATCTGACTCGAATAAAACAACAAATATGCCCTAACTACAATATCCCAACAAATTTAAAATATATACTTGATACAATATTGTAATATTCTTGCATGAAAGCACTAACATTGAGTCCACAGATTTTCAATTATGCAACCGGTTCGGTAAGTTACCGGTAATGTGAATTTTTGAAGTTTAAACTTCAGAAACTGAACAGTTTCCATTTCATCAGTGTAAGACTAGTGAATATACCTTGTACACAGTTAGTACGGTAATAAAACAAATCCAGGCTATAAACGTCTCGAAATACTGCACTAAGTAGCTGCAACTTGTATATAATATGTGTTTTCTACTTTTTTAATTCGACCATGAAAGAACAACTCCCTGTAACTGTGCCATGCTGAATTTTTCACCTATCAAAATAGCAGAGGCGAGAAATACTTTCTGATCAGAATCAGAAATTACGATTTGTTGTTACACAAAGAATTACCTCAACTTCAAAAGCTAAATCTATATTCTACTGTGTCCTTCATTAAAACTTATAATAGCAAGATAAAATAAATTATTACCAGGGCAATGATGAATACACTCATTTGTAAGACACTATCCGTAGTGAGCTACAAAACAACTTGGATAGCAAAGCCGCTAACTTCAATTGTTGCGAATTAAACCTATGAGTAATTGAATATATATGATATATATAGTACACAGCAGAAAAACTAACAAACCTGGCTCTCATGTTGACTCTAACCAGAAAATGACCTCTAATTTTAAACTGTTCTATCCATCAAAGCTATTCTTTATTCTAATACAAAACTGAAGGACACAATGACACAAATCTGTTATTAAAGATTGGTAGAAAAATACACCCCCGCACCCGCATACACTTCTTGATTTAAACTCACAACATAGCACAGCCACACCACCACCACTCCACGTTATAATAATTTGCTGATTGTCAATAACATGCAAAAACAAAGCAAGCCACCACAACCAAAAGAAAAATCAACATTCACCAAGCAAAAATAAAAAAAATCCGTTTCAAAGGTACCGTACTAATGCTTTACTGTTATGCAATTCTATTACAGCACACACACAAAAAGTCTGAAACTATGAAATTGTTGATCATTACTTAAACTTAGATGTCATCATGTCACAACCGCATGAAAACAACTATTTGTGTTTATTATTGTATAGATAAATGTGAAATGGAAGTCATGTAGATTAAGTCATTTAGGTGCTGACAGTTTGGTGCCTGCCAAATAGGTGCGGCTGGTGCGCATACTGTGGCATCAGGATATTTAGGTGCAGCGCAGTCATTTAGGTGTTTTCCTAAAATGTCCATTTTGTTAGGTGCTTGATGGTAATCCTGCAAACAGTGGCGTACGCAGGATTTTCTCACGGGGGAGGGCATTTCAAATGCTTTTCAACCAATTTAAAAAAACACCCATCTGCTAATTATAACCAGCGAGTTATATTGTGTAAGATTACCGTAGCGTACCACACTGAGCTTGCATTGAAGATATTTTAATAGTTTCTAAAAGCTAGGTTACTCATTTGGATAGATTTTGTATTTGAAACAAACAATATGATACAATACTTTTGATGTCTCGCATTTAACGATTTATATGTGTAGACGACGTAATTGGCTTACTCAAATCAGTGAACCACGCATATTGAGGGTACGTTAGGTGGCGTACACAGAATTTTGTTACTGGATTCGATTAAATTGGACATTTTTGATCAAGTGTAGCCAAATGTTACTTTACATAGTTTGACCAAAGTTTGAGGTACCGTACCGTACTACGGTACTACCGTAGTCTAAGCTATCTGTTAGTGAAATATGTACTCACGCGCGTTTTTCACTGCATTTACCGTACGCATTGAATTATTAGATACGGTATGTGAATATGAAAAGCATGATAGGGCAATGTCATCAGCTTAATTAAAGCATTAGCACATAAATGACTGGGTGCCACAGTGTGCAGCACGAAATAACCTGACGTCACAGTGCGCACACCTATTTAGAAGGCACCTAACGAACGTGGACTCTGAAAAATTGATCATCCACCATCATCAATTAATGATTTTTATAAAAAAGTGTTTGAAAACAATTTAGCATGATTCACATTTAAGAAAACAAAATGTAAATATTTTAATTATTATGGTATTCCAAGAGATTTAGTAATCCCATAGTTCCTCCAAACAAAAATAACCTTAAGCCAGATGTATATTTGAAACACAATCCAGATATCGCCAAACCCACTTAATTCAGCCAAAGTGTAACTAAACTAAATTGATCTAGGTTAGGAGAAGCTGTCCATCAAACAAGAAAAATCAACTTGAGACCAATGAATAAGGGTTAGTGTTTAAGCAGGTTGTACTGTGGAAATAATTAGCTTGACAAACATACAATGCTGAAGCCAGCGTTTAAAAAAATCATATATACATGTAAAATTGTACAAGATCACTGTTTGCATCTGACCTCTTCAAAAAAGCTTTGAGTTTTGCGCAAGATATGCTTGAGTTCATTCAGTTCAAGAAAGTTCCGCTTGAGTGCTTCTTGGTTGGTGTTAACTTCCTTCATATCATTCTCAAGCTTTTCAAACCTTGCCTGAAAAAATTTGCCATAAAAAAGATGAAAAATAAAGTGAGGAATTTTTGTACCAAGATTAGATGTTTTAAAGATGTGAAATGTATGAGATGTACAAGATAAAACTTTATCAGTATAAAATATTAACTATAAATATTTCACAAATTTAATTTCATGTGCAGTCTTCGAAATTAGCCTCGGCAATTGCCGAGGTGATTGCCGACGTAGATGCATGAATGGCGCATTAGCGTCGGCAATAAAAATGCTGAGGCCACACGAACGCTTGTAAGGTTAGGGTTAGACATTCCTTCCAGTCGTTATGCCACAGCCATAGATTTGTGCCTTAGTCAACACGCTGATATAGTTGAGCTCTGCGACAGAGGCGTGTGGATGGGTATCAAAGCACAAAAGCCGCAAATCGTGGACGCTTCATTGCGAATGGCGAAGACTGTGTAGATTTACAGCCAAGCGATGAGCCTCTTGATGTGTCTGATTCCTGTGATGACGCGACAACCTCATCCTCCGATACAGCATCTGATGATTCTGACAACTCCGTTCTTTATCAAACAGACTTCGTTTTGCTCGCAGTATCCCAATTGTGCCAAAATTATGTTAGTGTGTACGTATATCGAAACAATCTTCTCGCAGAGAACTATTAATTTGTTACTGGTACCTGGTTGAGCAATGAACGTTATTTTATGATAGTTCAATGTCACTAGATGTCGAATTAATGTAAAACAAACGTAAATTTCTTATTGGGCATTGTTATTACGCAAAATAACCCGCCGGGAAAATTAAATCGATTTGTACTGACTCGAACGTTGAATCACCCCAAAATTAACTTTTCCCCTACTGAGTTATTTAAAGTGAATTACCATATCAGGTGCGTATCGCGTTGCTCGCTTTATCACTACTTTTGGTATTATTACAATATTACATCACAACAAATCAAACAGTGTGGCCGTGATAGACTACTCTAGTTACATGTTTTAGTACAATTTTTTCGTATTAAATGTTCAAAGGAGCTTGAAAATGTTTAAGATATGACGTAGTTGATAAATGCTTTCATTAAAAATGCTTTAAAATTTTTTAAAATGCTTAAAAATCTTTTAAATTCATTAAAAATGCTACCCATCAATTAATAAAAAATTCATTAAAAATGCTACCCATCAATTAATAAAAAATTCCTTGTGATCACAGGTGTGCTTGCAGTGATGCAAAATCTGTGATATCACAAAGGACAAAGAGTTAGCCAAACTCAGTTTGAACTAGATTATGTTTACAGGAGGTTGCGGTTTGCCAGTAGGTATATTATTCTTATAAAAAATATGCATGTGTTGTATACTTAGAGTAGGGTACCGTAGAAGTTTAGTAACAAGAAGTAACGAACTTGCTCATCATTTATTTTGATGGGAGTTGAAACTATGTAAAACTTTGGGCATCATATTATTCAGTCATAGTGAACACTTTCTTGAGTTCTTACTTCAAGATCAATCATTTCTCTTGGTAACGGAGCCAATGGGACCTCACCATCATCGTCCATTGGAGTGTTATCTTTTTTTAGCTCTCTCTCCAAAAATCCTGAAAAAATGTAGCTGTTATAATGTTAAATGTTGTGGAGTTGCTAAGCATTGTTTATGGTAAACAAAGCAACCTCTTTACCCAAAATACTTATAAATATTCAAAATTTGACTCACGCAGCTTTCTTTCCATTTCATCACATCTTCTGACTTCATTCACAAACTTCCGTTGGAAAGCATTAACTGTTGGATTCAGCTGTAAATCAGTTACAAACAGAATTAATTTATTATTAACTAATGCCATAACTCTAGAAAAGAACATTCACTACATGTTGTAGCACATTATAATCCAAGCTTATGTATGTAAGTTGCCCAGTTTGTAAGCCGTACCATACATGCAACAGTATTACATGTAAACCACAATTATCAGGGGTCCCACTCAAGATGTTCCTATTTTTTTATGATTTTATGCCAAAAAAGTCAAAAATTTTATGATTTTTTATGAATTTTTTTGGTTATTTTATGATTTTTTTATGATTTTTCATCAAAATTTTATGATTTTTTTATGATTTTACATCAGAGCTCGATGTTTTGTTACATTTAATTTTTTTAAAGTATTTATTTTCACAGTTTAAGGATAAGAAGCGATTACGGAAAAACAATCAATGCAAGTCATTACGTAAAAGCAAACATAGGCTACGGTACAGCTTTTGAGTGGAAGTAGAAAACAGATGTAATATAGCCTACTGTAAGCTTGTTATACTTTACATTATTTAAATGTGGTTAAATTGTTTAGCTCAGTTCAGAGCAAGCTGCACTTTAAAAATCAAATCAACGCAACAACAGACTTGCAAAGACATTGGGAATAACCAGTACTTCTAGGTTCTGCGGAAATCCAATTTATCATAATTCCTTTGGAACAGACCTGTTAATCAGTATTTGTTGTGGCTTGATCTTTCTTGCATGGCTCATATAAACCAACTTTTTAGTAACATTACTCAAATGATGTGAAAGGTAACTTGTAGCAACCACAAAAAAGTTTAGACAGTCTGATTTAAATTTCTTCTTGTCAACTTCACTGAGGACCGCAACATCACTGAGTAAAACTTTTGCTCATGTTCCAGCATCAATCAAGTTCAACGACTTCTGAAGTTCTTTGTTTGTGACATCAACCAAAAGATGTTCTGACTCTGTGGATGATATGTTTTTTGTTTTTTTTTGATGAATTTACTAAGCAAAGCCGTGATCAGATGGCAACTTTCATGTAAACCAACTTTCTAGTAACATTACTCAAACGGTTAATGGGAAAGTTTACCTCATCATCATACCGATTTAGTTCATCTTTCACCATCCTCAGTGAAACAATTGTGATTCCTTTAAGAGAACTTCTATGTGAATCAATCAAATGTGTATTAATGGAGAAACCTCTTTCAGGACTGGCATTACCGTGACTTAATGTTAGAAAACATTTTGCCAGACTAAATAGTTGCGGATATTTTTTATCCCAGCATCATCAAACAGGCCTCCAATTTTTGTCTAATAATAGTCAATTCTCTTGTAGGAAGACACTTTTGGTAGGGGTGTTACTGTTAAACCATACTTGATTTGTGCTTGAGTCCAGTAAGAAGATTGGGAATTGGTGTATACTGTATTTGTTACTTTCAAGATCAGCCTTTTTGTAAAACTCATCTAGAATATCCTTAGATTGATACCGCAACCACTGCAGTCTTGCCTTATCATAAAGTTCTTCTCTTGAAACAGATACATCAATTGCAAAAGCACTTGCACGACACTTTTTAATGCAATTGGAAACTGTCCAATGGATTGACAGTAGAAGTTGTAGTTCCAACATCATTTCTTTTTTCTGGGTGCAAAAATTGTGCCTGCTTAAGAACAGATGAATGCAATGGCAAATGATGTAAAAGGTAACTTGTAGCAACCACAAAAAAGTTTAGACAGTCTTATTTAATTCTTTTCTTGTCGGCTTCAGTAAGGACTGCAATATCACTGAGTAAAATTTTTGCTCATGTTCCAGCATCAATCAAGTTCAAGGGCTTCTGAAGTTCTTAGTTTGTGACATCAAGCACAAGATTTTCTGACTCTGTGGATGATATGTTTTTTTTTTTGATAAATTTACTAAGCAAAGCTGTGATCAGATAGCACATTGCTGAGTAAAAAATGTGAATCAGTGGCTCTTCATATTGGAATAGGACTAAAAACCGTTCAAAGTCACCAGAAGCAAATGATACAAATGAAATATAAGCTTCAATCAAAGGATCCTTTAATGCTTCTTAAATCCTTTTGTATCTTTGGGTAGATGCAATTTTTGACTTGAAGTTTTTTGCTAAGGCAAAAACTACAGGAAGTAATGTCAGAGGTCCCACTCAAGGCTTAAGGCCATGAATTTCGCCTGAGTAACACATTGCTTGCAAATGGCCTCAATAGTTTCCTTGCCTAGCCCTACGCTTTTTCCCAAAACATTGCTGTCAAATTATCCTTTCACCATTCTCCCACAATAACTGCAATGTCTTGAAATCTTGTCAGCGTCTACTTGTCTATGTCTAATGCAAGCCTTAAAGCAGCCGGCGGTCATGGCCTCTAACTAGTGCTTGAATGACCGCCTGTGCTACCTCCTCCGTCGGCCAAATTTGGCCGCCGGTTTCTTCTAGCCAATTATTTAATTTCGCAATAGAATGATCGTGGATTAAATGTCGAAAATATGTAGTATCAAACAGTGACGCAGAATTAGGTGAGCGCATCATAGTCACTACTGTTGTATTGAATATATCCAGCTGCGATCACTAGCCTTGTAAGTCTTGTTTGCAATTCCCGATGTTTATTTTAACGAAGTGTTAATCCGAAGTGCTAATTTACATCGGCTGGCAATATTGTCGTTTTTATATCGATTCAATGTTGTCGGATATTGAATCGTTGTTAAAAAGGAGAACTAGGTTAGTTGACATCCGGGTAAAACACGTGTGGTCATAGTTGAGAACGCTGTGGGTTAGTGACTTCACACCCTCAATGGTGACATCATAACGGAATAAATGGTCAGGTTTTATGAAAGGCGGTACGCAGTTGAAACAATTTACTGAGCTGCGAGCAGTTAAAACAATTTAGGGTCGTTTGATGGTACCGCAATACCAGATTACAATCCCGACGAAGCATTTAATGCGTGGTACAACGATTCTATTGCAGGACGTCGCCCAAACTTCAACAACGCTAAGTGATCATTTTAACATTGTTGCAAGTTTAATGCTATTTACTTGTGCTATTGTTATTGTATTTTGGCCTCCAAGCACGCAGATTTGGCCGCCGAGAAGGAGCTCTCGGTAGGCCACGATGGCTGCCGGAAAAAAAACACGAGTTTTAAGGCCTGCTAATGACGTTTAAAACATGCACTGAAAGTATCTAGTTACGCTCCTTTTCTCATTCCAGCTCCACAGGCAACACTGGACTTGATTACGCATTTACGCAACCACATGTTATCCTAAATCAATGCATTCAACACAATCGTTACACAAATAATTATGCTGTTATCATGGTTGGAATTGTTACACATTACACTATATTAATTTTTTTGATTTTTACATGCTCAGTTCTCCATTACAACTAAATTTTATGATTTTTTATGATTGTGTCTATATTTTATGCTATTTTATGATTTTTTCCAAATCAAGCAAAATTTTATGATTTTTTATGATTTTATGCCGAGTGGGACCCCTGAAATATGAAGTTATGTACATTGTACAAATGTGCAATCAGTATGATATCACTAAAAGGAACTGATTGCGGTATCTGTTGTGTAGTTTATTTTATTCTAGACTTTAAGTATTCCATGATCCTGCATTTAAGTATTCCATAAAGTCACATTTAAATACAAACACAAGCATGTTTCAGGGCCTTGTTTGCGTTGTTCTTATCTGAGTGAATGCAAAACGACAATATTTATTGCCGTAATGGATTTTTAAAATCACAAGTTTTTTTATTTTAGTTGTTTGAAAGAAGCTCTGGTAGGCCATGCTTGATAGCTGAAAATTATAAGAGAGCTTAGAGCCTTGCTGTGGCTGGTATGGCCAGTTTTGGAGAAATCCCAAATCAAACAGAGCCTTTTTCAGAGAAAATTAATTCGGTGATTTCTTCAATCCAGTGACAGCTTCTGTTTATTTAGAGAATTTGTAGGGATCATTTGAGTAAACAGTTTTTGTGTTTACCTTCACATGCCCAAGAAAATGAGAAAGTTATTATTTCATTGAGACAGATGGTAAATTAGCTGATATCTTGTGGGTATAGGCTATAGCGATATCTAGCAACTTTAGTTAAAACATTTTCACTGAGACTTCATTTGATTAACCACTACTGTTAATGACAAAATGCCGCTTTCCATTGAATGAAGAGATGCCACTGTTAGCCTTTAAAAATCTTTGAAAGAGGCTTTCTCCGAAAAAAGCTGTCTCTGAATTGGATTCTCCAAAGAGTGGCAAACCGTGTTGTGGCCATGGTTCTGGAATTGCTTCATCAAGTTTGTGCTCTATACAATTTTGTGTTCAATTTAAAAATGTGCAATCACTTGAGCATATAGTATATTACACGAATTCATTTTTATTGAAGGTTTACAAAAATGTTTTATCAAACCATGGGCGTATTCATATTTAAAATTACAAGCCTTGGCCGCAGCCGGCAGCCGTGGCCGAGTGGTTAGCACGTTGGGCTCGCAGTCGAGAGCCTGCATGTTCGACTCCAGCCACACGCACTTGCTGTTGTTTCTCTGGGCAAGAAACTTTACGATAATTGCCTCTACCTAGTGATCGATTTCGAGTAATGGGTAGTACCAAATTTAAGTCTTAAGTTAAGTAGACAACCGGAAACAGACATTGCTGTCGGCTGCAGCGTGGGTCAGGTGTATGTCGGAAGGCGTACACCGATGCATAGCGCTCAAGTCCGCTTTCCCGCAATGCAGGATAAAGATAAACAAACAAACAAAAACAAAGCCTATGTTCAGTTTTAAATTCAAAGCTGAATAAACCATAAGTAGACTTACGAATTACGTAATCTACAATTTGATGATTCTTCTTGAAACAATTCATATTTAAAAAAACAATCAAGATTATCACCAGAATGTATATATTCATTTAGTTTCAATAAATAAAATAAACAAAGTCTTACATCTCGAAACTGGGCCATTCCAAGTTCTCCCAATTCACTGACACATGCAAATGCTGCTTCACTTTGCAAGTACAACTGTGCTAAGCACATTGCCTCACTCCTGTATAAACTCCCCATCGCGTCAAACAGTTATTATCAAATTTAGCTTTAATTCTTATATATGCAATTGTTCTTGTGGTGCACTAATAAAATAAATTTAAGTGTAAAACCAACTTTTAAGCCTGCTAACCTAAACAAGACTTTATATCAGGAAAATGTGAGACACAAATTTCTACACAACCCAAAGAGCTTTGTGGGCCTGTCTCATCGATGTTATAAATATGTAGTATGTATGTACTGTATAAAAAACTGCTTATAGTGAACTAAAAAGGCAGTGGCTATTTGACCGGCGCCGGTCTTTGAATCTGAAACACTATTTAACCAGTCATGACGTCACTGTATACTGTATAGGCACTTTTTTTCTTTTTCTCTTTCAAAGCAAAAGACGAGAAGCGCCTATATAAGTTCTAAATTCGACAACTTTATTCAACTCAATCCGTGGCGCGTATGATATTTCTCCGGTTGCTATTCCAGAGGGAATGAGTTTGATACTACCCGGAAGCGTTCCATTTTTTTATTTTATTTTTTTAACTAAATTTTGACCCAAAGTGCATTTTTTTAGTCAATTTTTAATTTGAGTTGCCTACAGCCCTATTTTTTATGTCTTTTCAAATGTGAGTAATAAAGTTAGAGTTTTTTTAATTTGCTGGAATTTGAGATTTTCTCTGAGTACGGTAATTTTCTGTTTGTCATAAGAAGATGTGACCGTGTTTGCCGAACGATTGCGGTATTTGTAACTCCACACTCATTTGGGTGCAACCTAGTTCGTACCTTGAACCATTCGTACAGTCAGTTCGTACCCTGAAAAGATCAGGTAAAAATTTAAAAAAAGCCGAATTCGCTGATTGTAGTTTAATAGCACAAAGCCGAAGTTGCTGATCGGAGTTTCCCCAAACAATTTGAAACAAACTCGAGGGTTAACGGGAACTGCGGAAAAATGTATGCAGAAACTGCGAAAGCGAGGGTTAGAGCATACATTAGTCTATGGTTAGAATTAGGGTAAGGGTTAACGGAAACTAAAGAAAAATCTTGCGGAAACTGCGATCAGCAAGGGTAAGGGCATAGATTACTCTAAGGTTAGAGTTAGCGGAAACTGCAGAAAAATGTTTGCGGAAACTGCGATCAGCGGAATTCGGTTTTGAGCTATTTTTTCTCTCGATCTTTTCAAAGGGAAAATTCTAAAATGATTGTGGAAACTGCGATCAGCGACTTCGGCTTTTTTAATTTTTTTTCTCGATCTTTTCAAGGTACGAACTGACGGTCCGAACTGTTCATGGTACGAACTAGGTTGCATTCCACTCATTTAAGGCAGTGGCTATTTGACCAGCGCCGGTCTTTGAATCTGAAACACTATTTGACCGGTCATGACGTCACTATATAGGCATTTCTTTCTTTTACTCTTTCAAAGCAAAAGACGAGAAGAGTGCCTATATAAGTTCTAAATTCAACACCTAAATTCAACTGATTCTGTGGCGCGTAGGATACGTATCGGGCTGGTGCTCCAGAGGGAATGAGTTCGATACTACGCGGAAGCGTTTTTTTTTTTAATTTTTAACTAAATTTTGACCCGCAGTGACTCAATCGTTAGGCTTCTGCATTTTTGTGGTCAATTTTTAATTTGAGTAGCCTACAGCCCAATTTTTTATGTCTTTTCAAATATGAGTAGGCCTAATAAAGTTAGAATTTTTTAATTTTCTTGAATTTAAAAATTTCTCCGGATAATTTTCCGTTTGTCATAAGAGGATGTGACCGCCGTCTTTGCTGAACGACGCAAAAATGTAATGACGAACGGAAAATTATGACAAATGGAAAACTACCCAGAGAAATTCTAAAATTTTAGAAAATTAAAAACTCTAACTTTATTAATTAATTTAATTTTTTAATTTTCTTGAATTTAAGAATTTCTCTGGATAATTTTCCGTTCGTCATAAGAGGATGTAACCGTGTTTGCCGTCTGGTGTGGGATTGTAGCATCGCAACTCGTTCTAGTGATTATTTATCGCGAAGCTGTTGCGGTTTGCATTCAAAAAGTGTTTCCTGCTGCCGATCGCTAGTTCATCTATTGTTTTATGTATCAATACAGCATAAAAAGTTGCGTCCACACAGAAATATGCACAAGCCCGTAGCCAACCGGGGGCCAGGCAGGGCCTCGCCCCCCCCCTTGGCAAAATCTCAACATTCTCGGGCAACAGCTACAATTATAATGATTTTGCCCATTTAAATTTTTTCGGCCCCCCCTAAAAAAAGTTGCCCTCCCTTGCTCTGCGGTCTGGCTACCCCTTGCTCTGCGGTCTGGCTACGGCCCTGACCCACGACTTAGGCGCCTATGGATTCGGTAAAAATGGATAAAACTGCGACAAAGCTCAGCCTACACTTTCTGCTATTGCACAACCTAGCTATCTTCATTCTTGAGAAAAATTTGTGAAATTTGGCATTAAAAAAGCCAACCTGGCATCCCTGGTGCAGGACTGGCCGTTGGACCAGCGAGAGCGTGTGATAGTCACGTGATCGATGATGCGCAATCGTCGAAGTCTTTTTTCGCCTGCAAAATGCGAAAAGACAGATTTCGCGCCACTCGCGTTACTTTCAATTGCGTTCAGCCGAAAGGGCGGCTATAATTTTGAATATGTCCAATAAGAAAAACGAATTTTGAATATCACCTTAATCGAAATCGAATTGAAAATCGAAATTGAACACCCTTAGCTGTAGGCTACTCAAATTAAAAATTAACCGCAAAAATGCAGCAGCCTGACGATTGAGTCAATTTGGGTCAAAATTGAGTTAAAAATTAAACATAAAAGAACGCTTCCGCGTAGTATCGAAATCATTCCCTCTGGAGCACCAGCCGGAGACTTATCCTAAGCGCCACCGAATCAGTTGATCATAACTACCGAATTTAGAACTTATATAGGTACTCTTCTCGTCTTTTGCTTTGAAAGAGAAAAAGAAAAAAATGCCTATATAGTCACGTCATGACCGGTCAAATACCGGTAGTGTTTCAGATTCAAAGACCGGCGCCGGTCAAATAGCCACTGCCCTCATTTAATGTAAGGCAGTGGCTATTTGACCGGCTCCGGTCTTTAAATCTGAAACACTATTTGACCGGTCATGACGTCACTATTTTTTCTTTTTCTCTTTCAGGGCAAAAGACGAGAAGCGCCTATATAAGTTCTAAATTTGACAGATTTATTCAACACGTTCTGTGGCGCGTGCGCTACGTCTGCGGCTCCCACTCTAGAGGGATTGAGTTCGATACTACCCGGAAGCATTCTTTTAACTAAATTTTGACTGGAAGTGCATTTTTGTAGTCAATTTTTAATTTGAGTTGCCTACAGCGCAATTTTTTATGTCTTTTCAAATGTGAGTAATAAAGTTAGAGTTTTTTTAATTTTCTTGAATTTGAGAATTTCTCTGGGTAATTTTCCGTTCGTCATAAGAGGATGTTAATAATGGTAATGGTATGTGGGTGGCGCCGATATCGTCCCTTGCCGATATCGTCCCACCGATATCGTCCCCTCATTTATCGGTATGCGCAATTATTTACGCGGCCAGAAAAAAGCGTCAAATGCGGCAGCTGTTGGATTTCAACTCGAGCGTTAATGCCGATATTGTCTCAACGAGATTTGCAAGTATTTACACCGCCAGATAAAGCTTAATATGCGGCGGGCTGTTGGATTTCAGCTGGAGCGTTAATGCTCATGTGTAAACATGAGTACATTCATTAGTTTTACAAACACAAAACAATCAATACCGCACCATTTTCAAAGTCTCTGATTTTATTCGACTACATTTCCAAAATAAAAGTTGATCACTTAGGCTATTATGATTTTTTTCAGATGCTTGCGAGGCTGGGTTAACCATTTTGTTTGTGATGAGAGCACAGTATAGGCTTACTGAATTTACTGCACCACCAACTATATAAATTTGTTCACTTTCGTTTAATTGTGTGTCTGAAAATACGCTATCGTGTAATAGGTAAGCCAAATACAAAAAAGTATGATTTGAATGATGATCAAGACATAAAAATAGCTCAGCCTAGTCTAAGCCAGTGCTCCGCAACCGGTGTGCCGCGGCACACCGGTGTGCCGCGAGGCGATGCTAGGTGTGCCGCGGGATAACTATCATCAGAACATACTTTTTGAAAAGAAAGGAGTTTTGTGTTTTAAAAATTCGCGCTTTACCACTGCAAGACAACTCAAACTCCAGCTAGACTTCCCACTGTGTATTTATGATGTTTTTATGACTCACAATTAAAGTTTTCGCAATGGGAAGGCTGCCTTAGTTCTGAAAAAGGCTGGTTAACGTGGTTAGTGTGTTTTTAGAAGTCAGGCTAGGTCATTTCGAATTGTCAGTCAGCAGTGTTCAATAAAAATTTTCGTATTTGTTTCCTTGTATTTACAATTAAAGTTTTCGCAATGGGAAGGCAGCCCTAGTTTTAAAAAAAGGCTAGTTAACGTGGTTAGTCTGTTTTTAGAAGTCAGGATAGGTCATTTCGAATTGTCAGTCAGCAGTGTTTAATAAAAATTTTCGTATTTGTTTCCTTGTATTTTTCTAGCTTCGCTTTATTGTGAGCTAATTCATTTGCAGTCCTTAAGAAAATCCTTGAAAACTAAAATTAACTAAAAATCTAATGGATAAGTTCTTGAAAAGATCAATAGAACCAGATAGCATGCCTAGTACAAGCCATGTTGCAAAAAGACCGAAGGTTTTAAAGAGGAAATACAAAGCAGATTACCTTCGGTTTGGATTTACTTGGTGTGGTAACGAAGAAGCTCCGAAACCACAATGTGTAATTTGTGGAGAGCAACTTGCAAATCAAGCAATGGTTCCAAGTAAACTTATCCGCCACTTACAAACAAAACATGTCAATTATGCCAACAAGGATAAGAAATTCTTTCAGCGGATTTTAAGTCAAAATAGAAAGCAAAAACACTTTATGAAATCGTCTTTCACAATTTCGGAAAAAGCATTAGAAGCTAGTTATCACGTAGCAAAACTGATTGCACAACAGAAAAAACCGCATAGTATTGGGGAAAAACTCTTAAAACCAGCATGCCTAGAAATTGTTCGATTGATGCTTGGACCAAAGGAAGTTGAAGAGGTACGGAAAGTGTCATTGTCTGCAGAAACTATTAAAAGACGAATTGATGATATGTCTGGTGATATACTTGAAACTCTAATTAATAAACTAAAAACGTCTGGGAAGTTTTCTCTTCAGATTGATGAAACAACAGATATTAACAAAAAAGCACAGCTGTTAAGTGTAGTACGTTTTGTCAATGGCGACTCCATAACAAACGAGTATTTATTTTGCAAAGAACTTCCAGAACGAACGACTGGCCAGGAAATTTTTAGAGTGACCAACGAGTTTTTCATAGCCCATGGTATCCATTGGAATAACTGCATCAATGTTTGCACAGATGGTGCATCAGCAATGGTGGGCGAAGGAAGAGGTTTTGCTGCATGGGTAAAACGTCAAAATCCAGCCATTCAACTTACGCATTGCTGCTTACACAGGGAAGCCTTGATGATCAAACATTTGCCAACGGAGCTGACAGAAACAATGAACGACTGTATCCAAATTGTTAACTTTATTAAAGCAAGAGCTTTGAATTCAAGAATTTTTTCATTGCTATGCGAAGAAATGGGATCAGAACATCAATCACTGCTATTTTACACTTCTGTGCGTTGGCTTTCCCGGGGAAAAGTTCTCGCAAGACTTTTCGAACTACGGCATGAAATAAGTCAATTCTTATTAAATCAGAACAACCATGATTTGTATAAACATCTTAAAGATGATCATTGGATTGCCAAACTTGCATACATGGCCGACATATTTGAACACTTGAATGAACTCAATATCAAAATGCAAGGCAAAGGTGAAAACATACTGACATGTTCTGACAAGATAAGAGGATTTAAAGAGAAAATAGTACTCTGGAAAAACGAGTTAAAAAGGGGATCACTGAAAATGTTTCCCAGAAGCAACCTAAATAGTATTGATAAAGAATTGGTGTTTGATTTGGCCAAAGAGCACTTATCTTTGTTGCATGAGAAATATGACCATTACTTTTTCACAATTAACACGGAACAATACGATTGGATCCGAAATCCTTTTGCGGCTAATGCTGAAATATCAATGCAAGACTTGACTTTGCCTGTTAGAGAAAACTTTCTTGAACTACGAAATGATAGAACTTTGAGATTAAAATTCAGCGATGTTCCACTTGATGAGTTTTGGATTTCAATTGAAGAAGAATATAAGCAAATTTCGCAGGCTGCTATTAAAATTCTGCTCCAGTTTTGCACCACTTATTTGTGTGAACAAAGTTTTTCTACTTTGGTATTGATCAAAAACGATAAAAGATCCTGCTTAAAAGAAATTGATGGTGAACTTCGAGTTGCTCTTTCAAATATTGAGCCAAACATACAGCGACTGTGCTCATTGAAACAAGCGCAAATATCTCATTAATAAATTAAGCTATAGTTTTTTTTTACATTTTGAGTATGTGTCGGCCAAATTGTGCCGCAGAACTTTAAAGAGTTTTTAAGTGTGCCGTGAGTAAATAAAGGTTGCGGAGCACTGGTCTAAGCTACTAAGCCTAAGGCTGGGCTATATCCCTGATAGCGGGTACAAACAATCTTTTCTGTAAAGCCACACCAAATTAACAAATCAAACATTCAAATACACTAAATTTCTCTCTTCAAATTATAACAAAACCAGTTTTATATAAAATTAAAAATAAAATCCTAAACTCCAGGCCTAGGTCTACAGAAAAATCAAGCTAATTACTTCTGCTTGGTGTTGGTCTACATTTAGGTAAGATAAAACGCAGATTAGTTTTGGCATGGACGATTATTGTTGTTTAAATGTGCAAATTGGTGCCAATGAAATGGCCCTTCAGGTATTAAGTGCTTCTCCAAATAAAAACATTGTCACGCAGTTGGTGGTTTGGCTTTTTGATAGTCACACTACGTTGCCCAGACAAATTCAAAAGGTCACCCATAGCGCAGTGAAATTCGGAAACCACAGTTTGAAGCAGCGGCGTAGCTACCCAATGGATCTTGTGGATAAATCCAGGGGCGGCATGTTGCTGAAGGGCTGCAAAATGTGAGAATGTTTTAAACGAACAAAGACAGTCACATTAACTTATTTTCAAAGAGACTCAGACTTAAACGACCTAAGTTAACACTGATCCAAGTGAAGCCAAAAAATTACACAAGTTATGCCTCTAAACTACTTTGCAACTTTTTTAGATTGTGACTCATTATGTGGTATTTGTGACTGTATAATGATACTCATGCTGTTGAAGTCATAATAGAATGTCGGCTGTTACTTGTGCGCTATAACAATGCTCTGTCAATTTAGCTTCGGTATAGTTAAGTTTAGATAAGTTTTCATTTTATTTCACTTTTGCGTGGAGACAAGAAGAGACCGTGAGGTCATCGAGTAACTGTCACCTTTACCACCTGTCTGTGGTAGATAGACTGGATTCCTTCATCTTCATGTGTGACCTCACCGTTGCCTTTTATATCGCAAGCTGTGAAAGAAGTTTTTTAAAACCTAAGTTGGTGAAATCTTGCTTAAGATCGACTATGGGAGGAGCAGGCTATCTGCGCTAGCAATACTGTTCATTGAAAGTGATTTAGTCGAGACCTTACCTTTTGACGATATAATTTATGGATTTACATCAATGAAAGCTAGACGTATTGAATTTCGAACTGTAAATAAAATTTAACAAACACTGCTTTAATTCTTCTGTGTGTTGAGGAGCAACGCATTCTGCGATGGATACAGCGCTATATAAATACAAACATTATTATTTTTATGTGGACATAGTAGGCTACACATTGTGATGTAGGTGAATTAATCGAGTTTTTAAAGACTTCGCTGCTCAAGCGATAGAGTGACACTTTAATCTTGATTGTTTTATTGCATTTTACTTGCATGAAGTTGATAAGAGCGCAGTTTCCTTTCTTTTGCTAAAAAACACTGCTGGACAAAGTAAAATTTTTAGCAAAACCGGAGATTAGATTAAAACTAGAACTAGAGTAAACAAGTTTTTATCAGATTAAATTGGAATTAGCATCACCAACATTTTGCTCTTTCATTCATCGAATTAGACAACTAGAATTATCTAGTTGTCCAAGTCTGACTTATTCCAGTAAAATGTTGAGCAATGCCGCCCCGTCCACTTGAAACTACAGCTATTTTAAAGGTTTAATTATGAATATAGCTATTCTATATATATAATTATGCCGCCGTTAACACGTAATTTCATAAGCATGTATAGGCGACCATGCCCTGTTGTTGAAATGAAAAAATTATTTTATTAAAAAAATGAAATGTATTTTAAATATAGGCTACAGGGATATCTAGAACCACTGGATACCCTTGTAATTATAGGCCTATATAATATTTCAAATTTTAGAGTTTGGGAACGTTCAAATATTACGTAACGCCTTTTTTCCGAATTTTTGACCCCCCCCTCCCCCATGTAACGCCAACGTAACGCATTTTTCAATCCCCCCTCCCCCATGTAACGCTTTTTCACTACGAATTCAGCACAAAAAACTACCATTCCGTACTCGAAAGCGTTACGTAACGTTTTGCTTGAACCCCCTCCCCCCCGATGTGACGCTAACGTAACGCTTTGCATAAACCCCCCCCCTCCCCCTCGAAGGCGTTACGTAATATTTTAACGTTCCCTTTGAAAAACATTTTCATCATAAGTTTTTGCAGGCTAGGCTGTATGTATTGTTAAAATCGTTTAGAGACAAAACTTTTCCTCAACACAATTTCTTTGTAACATTAGCCTACATTGCATTAAGTCTTTAAAAAGAAAAAGAACACTAGCAGAGGAGAAAAGGGTATTCAATTCCAAATGGAAGTTGGATTATTTCATGATCGAGCCGGCAGCGCATGCTATGATGTGTCTAATATGCAGTCAAGTACTGTAGTTAAAACTGTTTAAGGAGATAATGCAAAGCAGCATTTTCGTCGTCATATGTCACACAATTACGCAAAATTAGACGAGTCAAGGAAAATCTGTGTCGAAAATGTGAAAAGTGCACTTGATTATCCAATGTTGCGAGAATTGGCAAGAGAAACTCTTGTTCTTTTCGGAAGCACTTAGTCTTAGGCTATGTGTGCGAGTCTGCCTTTTCACAAGTAGTACCTGAAAAAGGAGTACCGTAGCCTACCGAACGCGATTGTTGGACGGAAACCTGGAGTCTCAAGTACGACTGTATCTCGCGAGGATCCCAACTTAGCAATTTTATCTTCTCATATGCAAAATCAAGGGAGTCACTAGTTGCAATGTCGCAGACGGAATAAATTCATTTCAAAAGTGTTTGATATTTCATAGCACTATTAGGTATAAGTATGATAAGTTTAGTAGCCTAAATATTAACGAATAAATTCTTCTCTTAAATAACGCAAATTAAAAAATCCCGTTTAAAACTCTCTAGCAGCCGTGTTTTGCAGAATTAATTTGAATGCGGCCGGCAATAGCAAAAAGGTTGCGCACCCCTGGTCCTACTATCGAAAAAGAAACATAGTAGTCCTGTTTATGAATTGTTCAACAAAGCAACCTCTTTTCCAAGCTAAAACAAAGAATTAGGTGCCAAATCATAGAGAAAAATGTGTAGTTGCAGGCAAACTAAGCAGAATAATCCCTGGTGAGATCGCAATGCTTTTGTGTGGATCTATTTTAATTACATCTGGTTGTCTGGCACCTAGTGTGAAAAAAGACACGAAGCTGTGTTAATTATTTTAGCTTGAAAAAAACGGGCAAGACATCCTTATAAAAAGCTGTGGATCTACCTACTACACTTTATTAAAATCGGTTTCAATCGTTCGACAACTACTCGCCGAAATGTCAGATATTTGCCCTGTCTGTTCTAACTCTGTTCGTCCTCGACAAGAAGCACTCCAATGCGACTCATGTCAGAAATGGCAGCATCGTATCTGTAAAACAGGAATATCACGGAATATGTACCGCAGTTTAGTGAAAGAAACAACGAAGTTGGAGTATTGGTATTGCATCATATGTTCTAATAAAAAGGTACGTAAGTTGATATATGACGAAAATTAGGCAATTTTGACATGTGGGGGAACTGACGGATTTTTTTTAAGATATTTTTTTGGATTTTTACCTACATTGACTGCATTGTTAAATAGGCAAAAGTTGAGGTTCTGGCAACACTGTTCTCAAGGGACGATATCGACATGGGGACGATATCGACCTGGGACGATATCGGTGGGACAATGTGTTCAGGGGACGATATCGGTGGCATTCATGGTATGTGAATGTAATGCGTCGTTCGGCAAACACAGTCACATCCTCTTATGACGAACGGAAAATTACCCAGAGAAATTCTCAAATTTCAGCAAATTAAAAAAACTCTAACTTTATTACTCACATTTGAAAAGACATAAAAAATTGCGCTGTAGGCAACTCAAATTAAAAATTGACTAAAAAAATGCAATTTGGGTCAAAATTTAGTTAAAAGAAAAAAAAAGAAAAAGAACGCTTCCGCGTAGTATCGAACTCATTCCCTCTAGAGTGGGAGCAGGAGACGTATCGCACGCGCCAGAGAACGTGTTGTATAAAACTGTCAAATTTAGAACTTATATAGGCGCTTCTCGTCTTTTGCTCTGAAAGAAAAAAAGAAAAAATAGTGACGTATAGTGACGTCATGACCGGTCAAATAGTGTTTCAGATTCAAAGACCGGAGTCGGTCGAATAGCCACTGCCTTAATGTAAGCCGACGAAATGTAAGCCTCCGATACCATATGGCAGGCTATGCTACCAAGCCTACTTTGAACACTTTTCACAGTCATTTACGTGTATTTTTTAAAGTATTTATGCTAAACATCTCAAATTTGGTCATCGTTGGGTGTAACTAAACAAAAATTCATGTCCACTTTGAAAAGCACTACAAACACATTGATGCAGCCAAACAAAAATAGGTGGGGCTACCTTCAACACTGTCCAAACTTATGCACACCAATCTAAAAAGACACAAAAATCTAAAAAAACACTAGATAGCAAAAAAAAAACACTAGAACACTAGATGCAACCCAAAAACACTAGATCTAATGGAAAAACACTAGAAGTGGCACCACTGGATCTGAGTAATCTGATTCTGACTCTATCTTATGAATTTATGATCATTTCGATTAGCGTTGCCAGATCTATTTCAAATTTTTCTTTCTAAAATTATACCAACCTTGGGGTGTCAACACTACTTTAAAATGTAAAAAATCACAAACTACACTAAAGTAACTAATTTTTAATTCATCGATATAATGAGATAACATAGGCTACTTTTAATCTCAATTATCTGAAATTTCTATGTTAATATATATTGCTTTTTGCTGTGAAAATCTGAAATAGAAATAATTGCATCATATAGTTCCGACGTAAAACCACGGTACTGGCAACTTTACTGGCAACTGGCAACTTTGGCTGATAATCTTGGGCGTTTGTTCTTTTTGTTGACGTCATATCATGTGAGGTCAGGTCAGGGGTTATGATTTGGCTTAATTAATCTCAAATCAGCAGTGAACATTATTTTTGAAAAACAATCAAGGTCTGAAAAAAAATAATGTGTGTTTTTAGCACAACTTCACACAGCAAAGCAAAAGTAGAATCAAATTTATATACAATTTTTGTAGAAGGTGATTTTTTTTAACCATAGACAAATAAAACCTTTCAACCAGACGGCATTTAAGATTTAACATGATAACATGAAAAAAATCTAAAAATTACAAACGTTTCATGTTAGCCTCTTTCAAATAACCAACTGACTGATATTCTTCATAAATTGAAATTACAGATCGAATCTACATACACAAATATCGAAAAGTGAAACCCATAAAAATGAAACGGCAAGGCAGAGGAGAAGCAAAATCACATGACGCTTAATAATAATTAATAATATTTATTTGCATCAGACAAAGCTGCCCATATCCAAAACAACGAAATAATACACAAACTGCAAATGCACAAATAACGAACACCAACAACGAAATAACAATGAAAAACAACGAAATGATACACAAACTGCAAATGCACAAAATCTCACCAAATAGGCTATCTACTGTTACAAGTTTACAGACAATGGTACGGTAGTGTTACAAGTTAGAAGAACTGAAAGTATTCAGAACGATAAAAACAATCAGATGACATGGCAGCCATCAAAACTAGATAACAGCATACATAGAATTATTATAATGAAGACGGTAATTTGATATATGATGGCAATCAGACCTCATCAGTGAGGCAACTATAGAGTTAGACGATACTTCGCATCTTCCAACAAAAGAAAAAACATATTTCCGAAGTAATGCATCAAATGTTATGATGTTGCACAAGACTTGATGTTCACGTACGCTATAGTGCTTAGGCAAATTGTGTATAATTCTAAATGCATTATCGAAGGCAACACGCAGGCGATTAATGTCACGTTGATGATAATTTTCCCACAGATGACATGCATACATTGGAGTACAATATGAACGGAATAGAACATTTTTAATTTCACTGGAGCACTTGTAAAATTTTGATTTTAGTTTGTTGGCAGAACAGTAGATTTATCGCACTTGTCGATTTATATCCTTGTCGTCAGTCGTCACACATTGCCGTGTCAAGAAAAACACCCAAATATTTGACACTGTCTACGAATTTGATCTCACTTCCATTGAGCCGTACAATTGGATTCAAATTTAACTTTAAGTGATTGGTTTGGAAGTACACAGCAAATGACTTTTTGCAGTTAAAAATAACATCGTTAAAAAGCGCATAATCTTCACACACATTCAAGATACTCTGCAGATCATGAACACTTGGAGAGATACAACAAATATCATCAGCAAACATGAGATGATTGACAAGTGTATTAGCCTACCTATGTAACAGCCTGCCTTGGTTTTGCTTAATACAGTCGATGGATCATCCATATACACGGCAAATAAGTAAGGAAGGAAAAAAATGAAAGGAAAAAAACACAAATCAATGACGCAAAATTACGTGAAGACATATTGCAGATAGGAGGCGCCTGCGGCAAACAGCTGCCTGTTGAGGCGAGGATTGCAAGATTTTATGAGCAAAGTCTCGTGGATTTTAGTATCTGTCACGATTTCTTTCTATCTCTTACCAGGAAAAAGACTTGGAAAGGTTCAATGACGTAGTTTAATGGGTTAAACCGAAAAGCATTCAAATAAATCTACGGATAGTTCTACTAGTGAAATGATATATATGAAAACGCTTGAAGGACTCCAACGAATGGTGCACCACTTCCAGCAATTAATCAAAGTAACAGTAAACAGCAATAGATTCCAACGCTTGCGGCTTTTGATCGAGTTTAACGTGATCCACTCACAGCTTCTCATACGATTCTAATTTCAATCAGAAATTATATTAGCATCAACTTTGCTTTACTCGTATTCAATACTTCAACTCTCGATCAACAATAATCTTTGCGTCTATTAACAACTGCTACTATTACAGCAATCATCTCTCATAACCAACTCATCATAATAATCAACTCATCATAATACAACTCCCATAATCATCATTACGCAAATTACACCACTATTTATAGAAGGTTGTTTCGGTCTAGTAACATCGAGAAGGTTACGTAATGTCACATTGTTCTGTCAAGTTGCAATAAATGTCAACAAGCAGAAGCTTAAAGAAGTCTAAAGAAGGTCACGTAGGGTAGAAGACTCTTACATAATAACGATTTCGCAATCAGAGATCCATTGGTAAACATCCTTGTGACATCATGACAAACGATATTTGGAGATTGAGAAAACAACAGAATGTTCGAGGTTCGCATCAAAGGTTATTTCAGGTCATAACCGATAATAACACATCGCACCAGAATTTTACAATCAAAACAACAACGCTCGTTGAAGACACAAAGCAACCCATCGCGAGGCAATACACATTGATTGTGACAGTATCAAATTCGGTGAAGCAATTGCGTACAATTCTGAAAGACTCCAGGCAGGGCCGTAGCAACAAAGAACGTGGCCCCCTCCGAACATAAGTCCGGGGCCCCTTCCAACGCAGAAACTGGAATGTGGTATTTATTTTACACAGCATGCATGGTTCATATTATGTATATTACACAGTAGATGGCACAGTTCCGCTAACCGTTAATTAGCGAAGCTAACGTTTTGATTAGCGGTTTAGCATTTTCGCTAATATTTAGAAATTTTAGCGGACTCGTTAGCGAAAGTAAATTTATTGGAAGTCCGCTGATTTCTTTGTTGAAAGCTAGCTTTTACATTAGCTGCGCCCACCACTCTATGTCTACAGTGAAAGTGTGGACATATATTCCATAATTAAGCAAAGCGCTTCTTTCGAGCCTTGTTCTGCGCAAATTTTAATTGGTCATAGCCCAGGAATTTGGCAAGCTTGTTTTCGATGGTAATTGCAAGAGCAGAAAGCCTGTCATCTACCACGGTTAAGCGCAGGATATTCTGGATCTGTTTCATTCTACTGATGGTCCTTTTAGCACTGGCGATAGTAACTGGTGTGGTCGGTCAGACGAATTCTGGTGCAAATGCAAAAATTCGGATATATCTCCTGAAGGCTGTTCTTGTACGTTAAAAAAAATGCTTGCTGTGACAAGTCCTCTTTGTTTCTCGATGACATCAATAAAAGTAGCCTAAAACGATTCAATTCCATTATTAGTTTGTTGGCATCAATGTCTCCCATTTTTCTTTTATTTTTTTTTGCAGTGATTGTTCAGTTCCATTGTCTGCCCCATTAGCTTAGTGGTTACATGCCCGGCTCAAGACCACGCGGCGCAAGTTCGACTTTCGGGGTGTGCGCTTGAGCAACGCATTTTAGGACTACTCTCCATTCAGCGGCACTTAGTGAATGGAATAATTTCCTGGCAACAACACTTCAACAATCGGAAAACTTCACTCTGCCAATCTCGGTAACCGGCCCTGTGTCAAGAGCCTCTACAAGTAGCCTATGCGAAATTACCAGGAATAACCAATCTAGGCTTTGTCAGTCCGAGGATAAAGACTCAAAACCAACCAACCCAACCATTTTCTCTGAGACACTTTTTCAGGCTGCTAGCGTTGTACAGAAATTCAAACAACTTGCACCACTCCACGAGTTGGTCAAAGCGCAAAGAAACAGAAGACATGGCCTGATCAGTGAGAACAAGAAAAAGTTACGATTTGAATTTTTCTTCAGCAGAAAGACGACTCGAATCACCAGCACATTTGTAACCAAACATTCTTTTCCTGTTTCGGCGGAGGGGCCCTCATTCCTTACGGGGCCCCTCCGATCGGAGGGTTCGCGGTTGCTACGCCTCTGACTACAGGGATGGTTTATAGTTTGAACAAGTTTGACAATCTAGTATATGATCTTTAATGAGTTTTTTTGTTGAGAACAGTTAAATCCAAATGCTCCCTCACTCTTGTGGCCAAATGTCACGTGGACATACGTCACATAACAATGTATTCCTACAGTCAAATTCAGCAAAATTAAAAGTCTTGATAATTTCAAAACGGCATCCCCATTTGTTCCAGTAGCTAAAGCACCAAAGAAAACTTTGGGTTTTTAATATTTTCCAACAAACTCTGTATAAATCAAAATTCTTTGAACACTACAATGACATGCTTTACGTTTCATCCATACAATTTTTTTCTTTGTGCTTTCATTCTTTAATAAGAAGAGTCTGTCAAGTTTGCTGAGCCAACCGTGTAGTTCATTGTATAGCTACCAGTGATTGTGTTAAATAGTCTTCTGGTTGCTTTTGCGCCCTTGCTGTGTAGGCTATGCCTATGTGCAACTATGCCATTAATTAGTTGTGTATTTCTTTGTTTGTTTATGCGAATATGGCCATTCTTGTCTGACGCAAATAAATAATAATAACAAGTCAAGGTTTCATGCTATAAGGACAACCAAATGAATAGCTTGGACCATGGAAAATTACAAAGCGGAATTTTTACGTTTTCTCTCAAATTCCGATTTGTCTTAACTCTTTCATATCTGGGCTTTTTGAGACGATGTTTTTCTGGGCAGGGGCACAAAGTGCCTTAAAGTTTAACCGCTTATAACTTCTTTCAGTTATGAACTAGAATCTTTTACCGCTGGAAAAACAATCGCAAGGCCTTTGAGCGTTGAATGATATTAACATGTTTGTAATACATATTATTAAAGTTTGTTAATAAACGTGTTTATGAACGCGGGTCAAATTTGAAAGCTGCCTGATTTTTATAATAAAGAAACAAACCTTTCGTTTTTCCCAATCTCGTGTCATTTGCCTTTTTCTAGACCTCTTTTTCGCTGTGATGGTCAGAAATAAAAACAAAACTCAACTGAACTGTGTAGACGTATTGTCGCCTGATTAGTTACGCTTGGCCGGCCAACAAACAAACTATGACAATTCGATGATTACGACGATCTTGTGTGTGTTCGAACAATGCCCTTAGAATTGCGACTGCTTTCCACATTTCGCTGCTTTCCAGATAGAATAAACAAGTTTTATTCCGGTACAGAAAGTCTGTCCCTGATGTTTCGTCGATGCATTTCTACGTTGAATCAACGTAAAATGCTTGATCATTATTGTAACAATATGTTGCTTACTTTGATTGTAGCCTATCGCACAAACTACAAATCAAACATTACGATTTTTTCTTTTTATGTGCTCTACCCTTGTTCGACGACATTGCCGAAGTCGTAAATACGCTTGTTTCTTAGAAGATGCTGAAGCCCAAATTTAATTATTTTTGAATTGATTCTTTTTGATGCATGTTGTATTCCCATAATCATAACAAAATTGCTCGATTATTGATTTCACAACGCCTTATCGTACCCTAGATTCTTGCAAGTATATTCACTTGTATTTATCTCGTAGAGCGTCGATACAATATAATATAACACCTGTCATGCTACATACATAACGTGTTTTGTCAGCACCACGGTGTAATGAATTCTAGGTCATTGATTTTCGTGATGAGTTCATAGCGTCCCTACAATGAAGAATGAGAGGTACTTCAAGCGGTCCCATCATTGCTAAAAATCATTATACGTTTCACATATTTGTGTAATCGGTTGTAACAGTCAAATTATGCTAATTTACTGTCATTCAACCTATTTAGACAAATATAGATGAGTTTATATCGGACAGAAAACAAAGTATCCTGGCTCATTTTAATTTCTTTGCGCAAAACTTATAAACTTTACAGCTATTCTACGTCATTTTGATGTCTCATAGCACTTTGTTATTTATGAGATGAAGAATACTTTGAATAAGACACAAAGCATTCCTGATTATTGCGGCAAACTCTTGAATTATGTAAAATCGTACTGATGAATTCCTCTAAAGGTGCGATATAGATTATCTGCAACAGGTTTGCAGTATATTTAGCTCTGGGAGTACTATGAGCAACTGTCCAAATAAAACGACGTCTACGATATGTTAGTATGCTAAAGACCAACGTTGCGTACAGGAGTAATGTAGAAATGCACATAATACCATGGCGATATTACAAGTCAGGTTACATCATTAGGCTATATGAAAAAAATATGTTTTATGGCCCAATTAATTTGATATTGAAAAGGCCAGAAGTAAAGTAATAAACTTCGGAGCATAACCGCAGGATTTAGAGGAAATTCGGACTATGAATATCAAAGCTAACACATTAGCGAACATATTATTCAAACGTTTCGATAACTGCTGTTTCCATCGTCAGTCAAAAGTAAGAATGAAGCTATGTTTTTACAATGGCAAAATCGAGCGAAAAATGCGATACAGTAGTTGAGTCACTTCGGCTATCAAAATCAGTCACTCAACAACGATTCAACATCTGCCAACGTTGAATCAATGCAAATGGCTGACTCTGCCAGCAAGGGATAGTATAGCGTCTGAATAATAATTGTAACGAATGTCTGCTCTTTCCTCCAATTATTGTATTATTAAATTTAACTTCTCAATTGCTCAAAACACGAACAATTGAAGAAAAAAATCTTCTCACACCCTATATTGGATTTATTTTTCTTGCAAAATGAAGTCATTTTGTTTCAGCAAGTGGCCCGTGTGTACCTTATACCACAGTTCAAAATTATGGTTTCGAATGTGTATTATGATGCAAAGCAAACGGCAAATTTATTAGCAACCGAAGATGAAAGAGATGCAAATTTTTCGGATAGTGATGTTGATTTGCCTTTATCTGATGGTGAAGGTGGTCCGCTAACATCTGACAAGAGTAACGAAGATGAGGTCGTGACCGTCAGACATAGGCAGTCCCAACGTCGTAGGAGCCATGACGTCAAATCATTAGATAGCGCCTTGGATGAGGAAAATTACCATACATTGCCTGACCAGGAAGAGGAGCGAATGTCGGTGGTTGTTGACTAAAGAAGTAGAGTGCAAGTTGTTTGGAGTACCAAGTAACCATCAATAAGAGGAAGACAAAACTCTGCTAATGTGGTGCACAGTTTACCAGGAGTAAAGCGCGATTATCAATATGCAATAGGGTGGAGTGAAAAAAACTTTTTCTGTCATATTAATGAAGAGGGGTGCTAAAAGGGTGTCATAAGGTCTAATATTGACTTTAAAATTATTTTTTTGATGTGGCACCCAAAATCGAGCGTGCCACCCAGCCCCATGGGTCACGCAAAGGTCAAAATCCATGAAAACAGCGTAACTTTTTTTATAATGCTCCTAGAAACCTGGGAGTAGGCTTAAAAGTTGCAGAACAGCTATATTCCTATATGCTCTAAAAGAACATTTTGTTCTAAATGCATCTATTGGGCAGATATTCCAAAAAAACATATTTTTTCCATTTTCGAGGGCAAATTTAGATGAAATTGCATTTATTTGATGCTTAAATACATTTTTTTACTACACTTTGTTCATTTGTTTTGGGTGTTATTATGGAGTCTACATATTTGGACAGATGGGAACCTTGGCTATTTTAATTGAATGGTTATGGTTGGTTACCTACGGTAGTTTGTTGGTAGGTAGGCCTACTATACCATAACGTCCTTAGCATTAGCATATTGTAGCGGACTTAATGAAGCAAGCGAATACTATCTTTTAATTTGATATTGTTATACATTCATCAATATTATAGATAGTTACTTACACATTGAACAGGATATTTAGAACAGCACATATCTAGGTATTTAAATTAAAATAGAAAATGCACAATCAAACCATAGCTAAGCCACAATTCGACTGACCTGCCACCATCCCCAGTCTACAATCGAACAATTGTTCAATCTGCAGGACGCTTTTGAAATTTAAAGCAACAGTAGCCAGCTTCGAGGAAATACATGGATATAAAACAATTGTACAGTTAAACCATAAAAAAATGTTACAAGAATAGTAGGTATTTAAATCATCATAATATTAGTCCATTAGGAAGCAAAATGTTTCTTGGTGTCAAAGCGTTTCAGTAAACACTAAGAGTTAATTTTTTGCCTGATCAATCCATCACGTTTTTCATAGCCAGCAACTGAAGACGATGCTCAGTAACAAGTTTAATGTGCCTTTCAACAGCTTGACCATGACATGGATGACACAATGGGGTGAATCTTACTTCTTCAAGCTGAACATTATTCAAGTGTGTGATTGCCGGATGTTCAGAGATGTCAGCCACGTTTAAATTGACCATTTTAAAATATTCTTTTGCTTTAAAGTTTAGCTTTGGCACCAAGAATCGTCGCACATCAACATTATCGTTGCTTGATTCGTCTTCGCCATCTGATTGATCAACAAATCCACCTTCAAAATCACCCATATCCATATTTCCAATTGTGTAATTCGATAAACAACCTCTAATTGATAGAATCTTGTTAATAGCCATTCTCCTCACATCTTCATTTCCATCTGCTAGCAATAACATGCTTAACAGTATGTTTTCTGAATGAGCAGAGAATGCATTTCTTTGCACAACATTTAGTGAAATGTCCCTGACTCTCTTATTTGGAAATTTAATGATCCTTTAAACGAGGCCAAACAGATCTGTTGCACCACTTCTAATTCGATTCTCTCGCTTAATTTGAAACCATTTTGGGAAATATACTTTTATGCAAAATTCAGTCAATAATTGAAGCATTGCAGATGGCTTTTCGACTGAGACATAATACCGCATTATTCTGCAAGCGAGAGTCAACCGCCGGGAGTGAAATATTGGCCCAATTTCTAGAAGTTCCAAATCATAGTCCACATGCCCGAGAATAACCGTCCAACATATTTTGTAGGCATAATGCTGATCGGTGTTGAGATTATCCACAATTTCATTTGTAAGCAACGGAAAATTTTGGTCTAAAATGGGCTTAAACTTAATAACTGGCCAATCAAATACACTTCTATTTTACTCCTTTCCAATTCTTCCAGAAAAGGTATTCGGGCTTTTTGTCGTTCCATCCAAAGCCATAAAAACATGACGTAGTGGCAACTCAAAATGTGGATATAGGTGATTTTGAAGGTGGATTTGTTGATCAATCAGATGGGGAAGTGAATTAAGCAACATTAATGTTGATGTGCGACGATTCTTGGTACCAAAGCTAAACTTTAAAGCAAAAGAATATTTTAAAATGGTCAATTTAAACGTGGCTGACATCTCTGAACATCCGGCAATCACACACTTGAATAATGTTCAGCTTGAAGAAGTAAGATCCACCCCATTGTGTCATCCATGTCATAGTCAAGCTGTTGAAAGGCACATTAAACTTGTTACCGAGGCATCGTCTTCAGTTGCTGGCTATGAAAAACGTGACAGATTGATCAGGCAAAAAATTAACTCTTAAAAACTAACTAACTCTTAAATTAACTATTCAATTAAAATAGCCAAGGTTCCCATCTGTCCAAATTTGTAGACTCCATAATAACACCCAAAATATATGAACAAAGTGTTGTAAAAAAATGTATTTAAGCACCAAATAAATGCAATTTCATCTAAATTTGCCCCCAAAAATGGAAAAATACGTTTTTTTGGAATATCTGCCCAATAGATGCATTTAGAACAAAATATTCTTTTAGAGCATATAGGAACATAGCTGTTCTGCAACTTTTAAGCCTACTCCCAGGTTTCTAGGAGCATTATAAAAAAAGTTACGCTGTTTTCATGGATTTTGACCTTTGCGTGACCCATGGGGCTGGGTGGCACGCTCGATTTTGGGTGCCACATCAAAAAAATAATTTTAAAGTCAATATTAGACCTTATGACACCCTTTTAGCACCCCTCTTTATTAATATGACAGAAAAAGTTTTTTTCACTCCACCCTAATATGCAACGACGTCGTATGATGCATGGCGTTTCTTATTTACAGCAGAGATGATCTACATCATTGTTTCAAGCACCAGCACATGTATACGAGAGAGGCTATCGCGAATATCGGAGGCTCAACGAACATCTTGGCATGCTTCACATTTTCAGCAAACTGATGCCATGGAACTAGAAGCATTCATTGGATTGTGGTGTATTAGAGGACTACTCAAGCGAACATTTCACCGAATTAAGATTGCTTTTCCCATTTATATGGACATCCTATATTTAGTGCGACAATGTCGTTGAACCGATTCAAATTTCTGTCTGCAAATATTCGTTTTGATGATAAAAGCACTAGGGCCAATCGCTGGCAAAGTGACCGATTTACAGCAATCAGAGAACTTTTCCAATATTTTACTGGAAATTGTGAAAAGATTTTAATACCAGAAGACTTCCTTTCACTGGATGAGACTTTGTTTCCATCCCGCGTTGGTGTGTCCTTCAGGCAATAAGCTTCAGGCAAAAAATAAGCCTGCTAAATATGATTTTTTGCTAAGAAGCATAAATAGTGCGCGTATGTCATTCACCTATGTCATACCTATGTCACCTATGTCACCGTATGTCATACCGCCATAGCTTATGCGGGTAAGCCAGTAGGTGTACCAGGACCACACTATCTGACTTCCACTATGGAATATGTGGAAACGTTGGTACACAATTTGGACAGAGTTTCTTCGCTTCAAGGACGAAACATATCCCTTGATCGCTTTTACACTTCACTTGATTAGGCAGAATGGCTTTGGAACAAAAACATAACTTTAGTTGGAAAATGGCAAAGCAATAGAAAAGGGGTTAGCGAGTTAAAATCTCTCACTGATTGGGAAGCCTTCAGTACCAAAATTTACTGGGAGGAGTCGAGAAACCACATTACCGTTACGTCGTACGCAGTCAAACCAAAATCTACCGGTAAACGCAATGTTCTGGTCTTATCAACTATGCAGCCAATCCTTGGAGTAACCAAAGATGACGGAAAGGAGAAACCTGCAATAATCAAGCTCTACGATTTTACCAAGGGTGGGACTGATGTCGTCGACCAGAAGATGGCATATTATAGCGTCAAGCCGAAATCAGCAAAATGGACTGTGTCTGCATTTTCTTACATTTTAGACGTTGCGCGGGTCAATGCGATGACCATTAGTTACTTGAACCGCGAGTTGTCCTTTTCACAAGCCAAGAGAGACGAAAGTTTTGTAGAGGGGTGGCAGCTAGCCATGTCATTAGTCAAACCACACATGTCTAGACGATCGGATGATGTACCTATTCTACGTGGGTCACTCCGCCATGCAATGTCAACATTTTTGGGACGAAACCATGGATTAACAGCAAACTCAAATTTGCTATTACCAGTGGTTTTCATAATGAAATAGCGGGCTATCATAAGATTTGTTCTTATCATGTTATCGTTGATTATGAGATTAGATATTTTAATCACAGTATTTGGTCATTTCTGCTATATGGCTGTGAATCCTGGACTGTATGCCCGAAGATAGTAAAGAAGATCAACAGTGCTGAAATTTGGTTCATTCGTAGAATGATGGGAATTAACTGGATGGATAAAATCACTAACGAAGAAGTGTGGAGACGCTCTGGGTGCACCCCTGGCGTCCTCATCACAACTATCAACAAAAGGCAAATGACATTTATCGGGCATGTCTACCGCAAACGCGGAATTGAACACTCGGCAATGATGGGGCGATTTCCTGGTCAGAGACACCAGGGGCGTCCACGTTTGGAAATCTTCAAAAATCTTTCAACGTGGACAAACCAAAATTTTGAAAATCTAATTAGAAGTATGGACAATCGATCGTTGTGGAGACTCACGGTAGCCGACGCCTTATTCAGGCATGGCCGGTGATGATGATGATTTGGTCATCACCGTTTTATTCAAAAGCGGGGTATTTTTCTATCTATTAATTGATCGAAATATTACTTATAAAGCTGTGCGGTTCAATTTCATTACCATTATACTTGACGATGCTAATTTACTACACTTGCAATACGGTCTGTTTTGTACAATATTTCGCACAAGTCATATTTTTTTTGTGACTGGAATTTCTTGTCTTCGAAAAATCTTGATAAGTCAGTTTTTCTCAATGCAATGACGAGCTGCATGTCTTCATTTTCAATAAACAGTGCCTGGATGACATTATGTGTTTCCATTTTCGCTGATAGGCATTACTTTCACAGATCAAATGTTTGTACTGTTTCAACGTCTGACGATGGTGAACCGCTGTAAAGCGGCCGATATTTCCTGCGAAAGTTTTGCGTAACAAAAAAGCATTCATTCAAGAGGAATGCAATTTGAAACAAACTCATGATTTTCTTAGGTTGTATCGCAACACCGCTGAACGTTGTATCGACATAAGCAAAGTATCTATAAGCTGTTAGCACTCGCAATGACACGATAGGACATATCAAGCTGTGCTTATTTCTCTACGATGAGAATTAGGTCAGGGCAAGAACGGAAAACCAGAGTTGACCTTTCGCTGCTTGATATTTGAGCAAACAAATTATATGGTAGATTATATTATGGTAGAGTAGATTACTTACATACGTTTGACGTCTGTTGATGTTGTGTATGTCTTGTAAAAGCAGCGCGATCATTTCGGTTACAGCTGCACAAGCTAACGCAAGGCGAGGCACGAAAGTAGATGCTCATAATAATTTGACGTCTACTGGCGTTGAATCAATGCAAATAGGGTGATGTTTCTATAAAAGATTCAATTTTGCAAGTTGGGCACGTGCTATGCGCCGGCGCGTATCACCAGTGAATAAAGAAACAACAGGAGAAAATTTCTGCTCCTAAAAAGAGCAAACTGCAAAATTGTTTGTGACAAGGTGTCATAAACCACGTTGTATTTCAAAAAGTATTTGAGATACAAATTTTTGAGTAGCAACTCCAATATGCGTATGAAGTTTGTGACAAAGTCATGAAATTTCAGCTTTTTAGAATAGTTTTATCGTATGGTTTTCAGCGTTTAAAAATTCGTAAGGCATGAGATGCCCTAGCCCAGGCATGAAAGTGTTAAAATCAAGGTAAGTTTTGATAAAAGTTGCGGCACAATGAACTCACTAACAGATCTTATCCGCCGCTCTGTGTAATGAAGCGTGACGTGGAAAACAATCACTCTGGTTGCTTCATTGACAAGCACCAAATCGCTTGTGGTTGGTTTTGAATCTGTATCCTCGGACTGACAAAGCCTTGATAGTTTTTTCCTGGTAGTAATTCGTATAAGCTTACTTGTAGAAGCTCTTGACGCAGGGCCGGTTACCAAGATTGGCAGAGTGAAGTTTCCGATAGTTGAAATGTTGTTGCCGGGGAATTATTCCATTCATTAGGTGCCGCTGAATCTTGAAAATGCGCTTGAGCAACGCATTTCAGGAGAGCAGTCCTGAAATGCGTTGCTCAAGGGCACATCCTGAAAGTGAACGTGAAAACAACGTTAAGAACCAAGGAACTGCCTGTTGTAGGCCTATATTATTCAAGTTACTTTTATAAGAAAAACAGGCCAAGTGATACAACGATAAGTCATTTATTAATGGGCTCTGGTTGGTCACAGCGGTAAACCATAATCTCTTTGTGGGAAAATTGTAACATAAGATTCCCGAATTCGTTCGTCTGAATGTAATGACCGAACAAGAAACACTCCTTTGAAACGTCTATTCAAACTTGTATTTCTGTAAAATTAGCCCGCGGCTATCGAAATCGAGATGCAACGCCGTACACCTCTAAAAAACTGTCACTACAGAACAAACTACTTAGATAAAAGACGGAAAATTTGTCCAGCTAGCAAGCACCAAGCAAACAGTTAAACTTGCGACTGACTTCCAACAAACAATTTATGAATGACTAGAATAATTTGCGATATCTCAAATGCACGTAGACAGTAACTGTGACGCAATAATGCAAGACATTGTCACGCAATTCAAACCCGTGTTCAAAGCGGCTGATGCAATATTTCATCAGGTCTTACGACCGATGGTGCAATATTTGGACATTTTCTAGCAATTTCCATGACGTAAGATGCCAGCTAGGTTAAGTAGACCATAACGGTTTTTATATGACGTTTGATTTGGTGAAAATTGTCGGGAACACTGGTAAATGCCCATAAGTTACCCAATGAATGCCCAATGAATGCATAAATGCCCAATGCCCATAACTCTTAGAAGAACTGCTAGTGGTGTGTTACTGTGTTGGTGTAAAAGCAAAATGCTGTTGGTCTACAAATCTGATAAACTTGAAACTCCTTCCTGCGTTATTGTGTCTTTATAGGCTAATAATAAGTGAGAAGTATTGTCTTATTTGCTGCAATAAGTACGGTAGCCTACCTTAGGCTAAGTAAATTGCCGTTTGTAGCCTTTTTTGTTTCTTTACTAACTTGTGAAAACAAAGTAGGCTATCACTCATGCCCTACTTGCACTGAATATGAATCAACTGCAGTAGGCTAATAAGAATTGTTAAAGGGATATATCTTTTAAGAATGCTTTTCACCAAGCTCGTTTATTTAGCCAAAGTAAGCAAACTTAATTGAAACAACAATATAAATAATTGCCACAAAATTACAGTTGAGATAGGCTATCACTGCTGTAAAGGAAGCGTTTTCCATGGTTTTATTGAGCTGGATTGCCATTTAATCAAAGCCGTAGCCTAACTTGGTCAGTTGGGGCCCCGATGCAATTATGGAGCCTCCGTTTATTTCTGTGTAATATTGTAGGCCTATAACGTAGAAATTACGTATATGGAACCAAAGCTCGTAGGTGCTACAGACTACAAAACACTGGTAGGCCTATCTATCGCTGTCAATTCTTGCTACAATCGGCTGCCGACAAACATTTATTGTTACCGCATACGATGTTGAAGACGTATGGGCATAGGCTACACTTCGCATTTGCCCAAAGTTCTCAAATAAAAATTGGATTTCCGTTGAACTTTGGTGATTTTGTAGGGACCCGAATGAATTTCCATTGTTTTTAGCTCTCTACAAAACGTAATTCTCACATAACATTTACGTTTCTTAAAAACTCACTGAACCCAACAGTGAGAATAAATAGGCTAGTTGCGTTTCTTAAGAAAACTCACTTGTTGTGCACTGGGATAATTTTGATGGATCATTTTTACTCAAATAACCTACCGTACCACCCGCAGCTTTCTCAAGTGAGTCTGTTAAAATGGCCATTTATTGCTTATTCAGTATATCCGCGATTCACCTCTGCAATGGAATCTCACTAGCAGGAGTTCAACCTAGTTTGTAAACATTGTTGGAATTTGCCAATTTTAAATTACGAAACTGTTTCTTTTTCCTTTTTCTGAAAGTGCTTTATATACAGATAACATGAAACCAAGGAACTTTCAGAAATCATTAGTTAAACTACCATTCAACGTTTTATAGGCAGAGAAAACTTTTTCTCGAACCGTAGAAAATTTCATTGTCAGATCACCGCTTCAATGCGTGATGGAAATCCACAGATAAATCTGCATCAGGCATTGCAGAGTGCAAAAAACAGTGTTGCAGAACGCGTTTTCGATTTTCTGATGTGATTTTCTGATGTCTCTGGATTTATTAATATTCAATTGAACACTGAGAATATGTCCTTATAATGTTTGTAATGTATTGTATTGAGTTTAAATTTAACCGTTGTTATTGCGTTCAAAAACGTAGTTGCACTGATGAGAATTTAATATTCGAAAACGCGTTCTGCAACACTGTTTTTTGCACTCTGCAATGCCTGATGCAGATTTATCTGTGGATTTCCATCACGCATTGAAGCGGTGATCTGACAATGAAATTTTCTACGGTTCGAGAAAAAGTTTTCTCTGCCTATAAAACGTTGAATGGTAGTTTAACTAATGCTTTATATACCTCTGCACAAAACAATTTTGACATATAATATAAGATTTACTCATAAAATTCAATTTTAACAGAGACTCTTAATATTACTGGAAATTAACTGAGACTCATAGTATAAGACTCAGACAGAGACTCACAATCTTAACAGAGACTCAGAGAGAGACTCATAATATTACTGAAAATTAACCCAGACTCAGAAGATAACTTTTCAAATTCAAAATCTAAATTCAATTCAACAAAAAACCGAGAACCCCTGCATTGGTGCCTTCCGAGTGTTGCCTTGGCAAGAAAGAAGTAAGAAGAGAACAGGAAAATTCAACCAAAAAGGAGTATTAGTTTATGGTCAACTTCAAGCCGAAAAAGATCGAAAATCAAAGACTTTCTGCTACCGAACTGAAGAAATCAACTAACGGCAAGTGCTTATTTTAATTTTGTTTTTAATTTAACAATTGCCTTCCATCCAAAGCCCAATTTTCAAATGGAAGCGATAATGTTTTATCTCGTATTGCTAAATATTTTCTCAGTTACAACGCTATTAGACGTTGTAGAAAGTATGTTGATAATTAACTTGTATGCTTGTCTCGCACACTGTCCTTCATATTGCATTGTAACGTTAAAGCAAAAAGCGCCTTTGCCTATTTCGCAAAAACAACGTAATTCCGCGTCGATCGTCGATAGAGACAAATGCCTGTAATTCAAAAGGAACGCATAATTTTTGTTGACGACTTTAGCTTTCGAATCACAATGCGCTAGCAAAATGGCTTTTTGGAATGAATGAATGAATGAACACGTAGTATTTTTGTTGACAGCCTTTTGGAAAGTATAATGAATTGGTACGCGTTAAACTCTGTCGTATTTTCTCTCATTTATCTTTATTCTCTGTTCTACATAATTTCGGTATAGTTCTTACTATAAATAAATTGCTATTTTTTCTAAATATATACAAACTTGCGCTGGCGCATTTTGTTGACGTGGGACAAAATTTCTGACGTAATAACGCTTTTTTGATAGCACTGATTTTTACAAGCTATTGTATGCTTGAACATTTTTTTGTTTATTGTCTGAGCAGCGTGGCTAATGGAGCAATCAAGCCCCCACGCAATCTTGTCTGAGCAGCGTGGCTAATGGAGCAATCAAGCCCCCACGCAATCTTGTCTGAGCAACGTGGCTAATGGAGTCCAAACTTGGCCCCCACGTACCCTTTCAAAGCATGTGGCTAATGGTACCTAAATACGGTCCCCACATAGCATTGTTTTACTTTTTATCGAGGTCAACCTGGCATGTTGAAGGGCATGTTTTGACATTGCCTGAGAAATAGCACAGTCTATTCTCATTTATAAAACAACATTGTTTAGGTCCTCAAATGCATTTTACAATCGCATCGCGATACACTGCAACTATAGCAGGTTTTTTTGCAGCTCAAGCTAAATCGCTGGCTGTATTTTTTGCCGAAGCCTTTTGCAACTTCATAAACGAAGTTCAACTTCAGCACAGTGCCATCCTTCAGTTGTGGTCAGACATTTTGGTTCTCGTCAATCGATCGCGTTAGCCAAATGCGTGTGTGTTTTTTTCTCTCTTTGTTTCAATACTCTACCTCTACATTCTTTCAACGTTATCTTGCGACCTTTTTATGTTTCTTTACCTTTTTCTACCTTCCAGATGGTACGTCTAAATCATCTCTAATTCTCTACCAATAATTAGACTGTTTGCTTTTTTTCGGAATAAGAAGTCCTGTAGTGAGTGCTGCTTTATGTTAATTGCTCTTGCGTGAATTAATTCGCTTTGCATTGTTTTGATGTCGTTTTTATATACTGTTTTAGCTACAACACATTATTTCTGCACCTTGTATTTTTATTACTTTCAGGAGAAATCACCAGAGCATATTTACTGGCAGTGACGCACAAAGCCTGGTTCGATTCGGAAAGCTCGAAACGCAACAAAACACTCTGATGAAGTGAGAAACGAGAAGCCTAATCATATCGAACTCTGAAGTATAAAGACATTATCCGAATCAAGCCAGAGACTTAAAGACGAACACACGCCACGCTCGCATGATTTCTCTTTAAAAAAAAAAAAAATATATACATAAAAAAATAAAAATTAAACATGGCAAGTCAAGGCTTGCTTGCGCCAGACTTTCATCCGATGAAACTTGCGATTATTTTTAACACGCTTCTATATTTTTGTGCCCTTGTTTGCTCATCATTTAACGCCAATTCTTCATGCTTTTTAAAAGGATTTTTCAATCCGATTTTTATGACTGGCATAACCACATTATTGCATCAATTATCGTGTTTATTTTTTAGTTTTACTTTCACCTTTTTGTTAATTTTAAGACGTGTGATCTTCGATCCCACGGTCTTAAAATTTGCAGGGAGTGATTGTAGGGACCCGAATGAATTTCCATTGTTTTTAGCTCTCTACAAAACGTAATTCTCACATAACATTTACGTTTCTTAAAAACTCACTGAACCCAACAGTGAGAATAAATAGGCTAGTTGCGTTTCTTAAGAAAACTCACTTGTTGTGCACTGGGATAATTTTGATGGATCATTTTTACTCAAATAACCTACCACCCGCAGCTTTCTCAAGTGAGTCTGTTAAAATGGCCATTTATTGCTTATTCAGTATATCCGCGATTCACCTCTGCAATGGAATCTCACTAGCAGGAGTTCAACCTAGTTTGTAAACATTGTTGGAATTTGCCAATTTTAAATTATGAAACTGTTTCTTTTTCCTTTTTCTGAAAGTGCTTTATATACCTCTGCACAAAACAATTTTGACATATAATATAAGATTTTCTCATAAAATTCAATTTTAACAGAGACTCTTAATATTACTGGAAATTAACTGAGACTCATAGTATAAGACTCAGACAGAGACTCACAATCTTAACAGAGACTCAGAGAGAGACTCATAATATTACTGAAAATTAACCCAGACTCAGAAGATAACTTTTCAAATTCAAAATCTAAATTCAACTCGAACTCACGAATAAAAGAACTTGAGACTCATTGTGTTATCTCTACGCCATCGAAGCTTTGTTACGCCAGCAGCGGTTCTGCTGTCATCAGAGGGGTTATAAACATTTAATATAAATAAAACCGAGAACCCCTGCAATTTCTTTAATTTTGGAATCGAAACTACGTTTTAATTTTTTTTAGACCATAAAAGGATTTCAATAATGTGTTTGTTTAATCTACCCAGTTTCATATACGCTACCCAGTAACGTTGACATGGGGGCTACCCAGTAACGTAATAGGCCATCCTAATCACGTTTGTTTTTCCCATTGCAACAACGTATAGAGGAGTCTACACTGCGATCACAAATGCAACGTACCAGGAAGCAGCAAAGAGATATAGGCCTATAGCTTATTGTCTTCGAGTCAGCTTCTACCCTTATTTTAGCATGCCATTAAGTGTCTTTTCCGAGACACAGCCGCAAAGTAAGGAGCGGTGTCGAATAGATGTCACGTCCTTTGTGAACATCGCGTAAACGTTCTCACCATTCAACCATGCAGCCACTACATGACGACAAATTGTAGTTAATTAGAGTTTTATAGTGTTTAAAAGTTTACTAAAAATTTAAACAACAGTTAGGCTAGTAGGCCAGAGCTACTATACATAGTGGCTCTGAGTAGGCTAATATAATTTAATAAAATTTAGTTTAGTTTTATGTTCTGAATTATGATTTTGATTCGATCAGTTCATTTCATTCTGTTTGTAATCAAGTTAGGCATTAGCCTATTTGGCTGCAACGTTTTCGATCTGGAAGTTTGTTTTTTCTTTGCAATAAACTCATAGGCTACTCGCAGAAAACCAAGGTATCATTCTCAGATCATCTCCAGTTCTCCACTACCATGCTGGTAGGCAGGGCCGGATTATGGGTTTATGGGGCCTTGGGCTGAGCTGAAAGTGTGGGCCCTTATCAAGTGACATTTTTTGCTAAAATTAATAGTGGAGTGGGGCTACGACACGGGCCCAGATGCATGTATCTGTGGCACCGAGTCCCAAAGAGCGGACCAGTGGCGCATCCAGAAAAAAATGTTGGGGGAGCCAAATATTTGATGAATTGAAGAGAACAACAAAGAGTTTGATTTAAAGCCATCGCCACTTGATGTGCAGTGGCGTATCCTGGTGGGTTGAAGCAATAAAAGTAGTAAAGGGGTTAGAGCGTGCCGAAGGAACGCGTATTTTAGGGGGGTCCGGGGGCATGCTTCCCCGGAAAATTTTTGAAAAAATACACTCAAATAATGGATTATAGCGCTTTCTGAAAACACTTTTAGGGTAATATTTGTATGAAATTTATTAGCAGATAAACAGCTATTAACTTATTAAAGATAGCTCTTACACACGAACGGGCAAAAACTGCGGCTAAATTAGAAAACACTAAAAACTCAGCTACACAAAAACTCAATAACTACACAAAAAACCCAACAGAGTAAGCCATTCTGAAATTGCTTCTACAAATTAGTTCAAAGAAAAGTCGCGTAAATTTTGCGCGATTTACGATTTGCAAAATTTATTGGTGTCTTTCTGTGTTTCTAAAACAAGTCCTTGGGGGTGTTAATAGCCAGATGTCTTGGAAAACGATATAAATTTCTACAAACTTTATTATATTTTTAACAAAGGGCTCAACTTCGGAATCCAAACTTGAAAAATTTGGGTGGGCATGGCCCCTTTCGCCCCCCCCTGGCTACGCCTATGTAGCGGATCACCTTCTTGTTTGCCCTCGGCTTGCCACCCGGTGCAGTAGGTGGGACCTGTCAGTGTAGGCCTATAACTCCGTTGCGAAGAATGTGTCAGTCTGTTGTGTATCAACGAACTTTAGAAGACTCGATAGAAGAAGAAGAACTGCATCATATCTAACTGACCATCTTGTATCAGATAATGTCTTCAAAACAGGCAAACCATCTAGGAATTTTCGATGGACTTGCCAACGATGAGTAGACGAGACGAGCCATGAATAAAGGCTTTGCAACAATTCAAAAAGCTCAGCGGCAGAACGGCGTGTTTCTACAGGAAATTTAGGCTACCGATTAAATTAAGTGAATGTGCTGTGAAAAACGAAGAAAAATTGAATAACTGGGGCTGGGCAGGGGTGCTGCAGCACCGCAGCACATATGGGTGAGCCGCCCTTGCTTGTTTGAGATACGAATTAAAGCAGTAATCTCCAGCTGTGCAACTAAAAAAATTAGTAGATTTTTTCTTTGAGGTGGGGGCCCCCAAAAGTAGGGGCCCTGGGCTTCAGCCCAGTCCGCCCCCCCCCTTAATCCGGCACTGCTGGTAGGCTACTCGCTACTCTGGAATCGGGATGTTGCTGTAGCTCTTACAGCTAGGTAGGCTATGGGCAGATGCTCCAGACAATTCGACGTCCGTTACAAACCAAAAGTAGCCTGTGTATTAAGATGTGACTACCTTGCCAATGTTTACTGTCCTATAGCCTACTGACCTGTTTCAAAGTCTTGTTAGCTTTTCGCTTTGCTATTCGATCCAAACGCCCGCTCGTACTCACAGATGTAGGCTCAGGTCGATTAGGTTTTGTGGGTACTGCGTTGAAAGTGGCTTTCACATATTTTAAAAATTTAAGACAGAAGAGACAGCTTCAGGGATGAGCAGGTAGCCTATTTTTAATTCATATTTTATCATCTAGCAACATTATTGTTTCTACTATTTTTATGTTTTATCTGGCAACGCTTTTATTTCTGTTGACCAATCGCCAGACAGCAAACATCAAAACATGACCATCCACAAAGGTGCTTGTCCTGTTCTGTTGGCCAGAACAACTTTAGTAAAAGGTTAAGGTTGTGCTGTGTGTTTTATGGTTTAAAGTTGTTATATATGGCAAGGCTTCATTTCTTATAACAGCTGTTGACTTCTTTTTAGCTTATCTTATTGAGCATACAGTACTTTAAAGTTCAGTTTGTTTTTATTTCTGACCATCACAACGAAAAAACAATATATGACAAACATAGCAAAGGTATAAAAAAGGTAGAAGCGACAAAACGCGGACGTTATAACGTGCATGATACCAAAGCAGGACAATCAGTTTAAAATATGGCTCGGTTGCAACACCTCAGTAAAGATATGCAACTATGAAGCCTATGCTAATAAAGTTATTTCTCTCTTTTTAATAAAAACTTGCAAGCAATTCTTAAGAGAAATACTGGTATACACTACCCAAAACAATTTCGTGCTCGCTTCGCTTTCCTGGTGTGCCACAGGGGCGTATCCTCAATGGAAGCAAGGGAAGCATTGCTTCCCTGTCAAAATTGAAAAAAGAGAAAATTATATTTTTCAGTAAAACGGTTTCGTAATTTCTTTACCTGAATACAAATTAGAACGGTTTCTAACTCATGTCACCGTGTGATTTCAGCTCGGTTTTAATTTTAAAAAAGTTGGAAGCTTACGGAAGCGAAGATTCGTATCGCTTTCCTTGCTCTCGTTTTTGCTACACTAAGAAACAAGTGAGAGACTAAGGAAAAAAAGCAGAGCAAAGTTTGCGCGAGTTACGTTTCTTTTAACTAATCCACGGAAGCAACTTTTCAATCGCTTCCCTGTCGCAGGGTTACCAGATTGGCTAAATTCCTCAAATTAGGCTTTTTTTAAATTAATTCTTCAAAATGCATAATAATCAATACTTCTCAAATATTACAACCCTACCAGATGAAACCATGTTCTCCATTGTTCAATATATGTTCTATACTTGTTTAATACTCGTAATGTGGCGGATTAAAACTCATCCACTACAGTCCTTTTATACTTACTATTTTTCGTGCTATACTTGCAGAATTATTTTTGCTACAATTTATTGAAATCCGCTACAAGTCATAAAATGTATGTATTATACATTTTATTATTTTTAATAGAAACAGGTAAATATATCCATTTGGCCCTTTTGTCTAATATTTTCCTTGTTTTGGCCTATTTTTGTATTATTTTAGCTTTTAGACCTTATCATAGTCTGGCAACTTTGCTCTGTTGGATTTTGCGTTGCGGGCTAAAAATGAAAAAATTTAAAGCGCTGTTATGGTTATAATATCGGCCTAGTAAGCAAAAGTTTGAGCCAAATGTTGGCTTTACACTGCTATCCTGGCTGGATAAACTTTGGCATAAGACAGGATATGTGAGGTGGAGGCTAAACGTGACTAAAATGAATTCTGGCTTAAGCTACTACAGCAGTAGGTACCGTAACTGTAGCTGAGTTTTTGGTGTTTTCCAATTTTAGCCGTATTTTTTGCCCGTTCGTGCGTAAGAGCAACCATTAATAAGTTAATAGCTGTTTATCTGCTTATAAAGTTTATACAAATATTACCCTAAAAGTGTTTCCAGAAAGCACTATAATCCATTATTTGAGTGTAATTTTGCAAAAAAATGTCCGGGGGGGCATGCCCCCGAACCCCCTAGAAACCACGTGCCTTCGGCACGCTCTGATCCCCCCACGAGTTTTATTGCTTCCCTTGCTCAACCAACCAGGATACGCCACTGGTGTGCCACCATTTTTTCAGAAGTCTGCAAAGTGTACCCTGAAGTAAAAAAAAGTTAAACACTGCCACTAGGCCTTTGGCATTAATTAACGAGATTACGGATATTAAATACTCCCTTTAAAACCGAATTTATAAGTTGTAACATTAAAAAAAAGAACTCATTTTTTGATAAGTTTGTACATAGAAATGTTGAAAGCACAAGAAAAATGTGTAGTTCTCTAGAGGTGATTTTGATAGCTATGCCCAGGCCAAGATATAGTAAAGGTGTTCATGAAGGGTTTCATTATGGCATCAGAAATGATACTGGAGAAAGGTTGTCAAAGTATGCTGATAGCTTTGGATTAATTAAAGATTTTCAACACAAAAGGATGGAACCTATTTTGTCCCCTCAACACTTCGTCCCCCGATTTTGTCCCTTGAAAAGATCGTGAGAAAAAATAGAAGAAAGCCAAAGTCGCTGATCAGAGTTTCCGCAAACATATTCAAAATTTTCCTCTTGAATTAATCATTGAATTTTTATCGGCAGCCACTCTTAGATAAGTGGATGAGAAACATTTAATACCGGTATACCTTATACTAAGATATCTTCACTAGCAACAAAAAACAAACTTGCATTCATATTGTGTCAAAAAAGTTCTAATGTTAAGTGCTGGTAATCAACGATAAAAAAGCTCAAAGAGTGTAAGTCCACATTAGCAAATTATACTGCAACCAACTCTAATAATTAGAATTAATAATTATATTAAACATTATCAACTTTAATAATTAAATATACCTGCATTTTGGCATTGAGAGGAAGAAAGTGAGGTTTGGTTTATCAACTACTATTTCAAGATACGTAGTGTGACGATCAACTGTTTTGGCCACTCCAGCAATGGCAACTCCAAATAGTGACATGAGCGCTTCTGTATTTTTTCTTTTGATTATTTTTCGATAGCTCAGTTGGTTAACACGTGATTTTGTGAACGAAGAAGCTTCAAGATCAAGCTGCGCTGGTTCGACTCTTGGGACATGTGCTTGAACAATGCACGTTAAGGACTGCTCTCCATTCAGCAGCATCTATTGGATGGAATAATTCTCCGCAACAAGACATCAACAATCGGAAACTTCACTCTGTCAATCTCGGTGACCGGCCTGCGCCAGTGATTCAAAGCCTCTACAAGTATGCCAAACTGCCAGGATTAAGCTCAGCAAGAAGCTTTTCCAGTCCGAGGATAAAGATCCAATCAATCAAAGGGAAAAAAATTTGAAATGTTTGCAGCAACTCCAAGCTCTGTTTTATTTTTTTTCCGATCTTTTTAGGGGACAAAATAAGTTGCCCCCCAAGAAAGGTGTGGAAAGTTGGTCACATATGAATGTGGTGGCCACATGACAATGATTGATTATATTGTGGTCAGAAAAGCGGACAAGGTCAAAGACATAAACACAATTTCAGGGGAAGAGGTAATGATGCAACGTCGTCTGATAGTAATGGATTGGATATTCTAGATGAAAATAACTGTCGACAGCAAAAAGGATTGATGAAGAGGATCAAAACTTGGAGGTTAAAAGAGTTGAATATTCAAAAGAATTGTAAAGATAAGGCAAAAATTCTGTTCACTGATGATTTGGAATGGGATCAGATGAAAAGAAGAGTGACAGGAATCATGAAAGAGGTTTGTGGAGTATCAAAAGGTTTTTGTAAAAAAGAAACTTGTAGAACTGGTTATGGATTCATGCACAACATGTGGCAAGAGAGTAATGAGCAATTCTATTCAGTGTATTAAATGCAAGGATTGTGTGCACAAGAGATGTTCAGGCATTCATGGAAGATTGGCCAGTGGGATGCGTTTTAAATATAGAAGATGTGAGGGTATTGTAGCTGATGAAGCATACGAGAAGCATGTGACATTGGGATGCGATGAGATAGAAGTTGTTACGGAGTTCCGCTATCTTGTTGGAGATGTGTTAGATGTAGAATTATGGATAATTGCACTTGTAAGCAGAGCTGTGACGGCAAGGATACGTGTTAGTTGGAAAAAGTTGATGAGTTGTCAACTACACTTTGTGGCAGAATGCTTTTGCAGATTGAAAGGAAGGTTGTACACAGCTTGTGTAAGAAGTAGGGATGGGCAAAATAGAATAATTAGCTATTCTAGAATACTGAAACTGAATATAGAATACTGGTCACAGCGGTAAACCATAATCTCTTCGTGGGAAAATTGTAACATAAGATTCCCGAATCCGTTCGTCTGTATGTATCGACCGAAAAAGAAACACTCCTTGAAACGTCTATTCAATAAGTGTATTCCTGTAAAATTAGCCCGCGGCTATCGAAATCGAGATGCAACGCCGTACACCTCTAAAAACTGTCACTACGATACAGATTACTTGGATAAAAGACGGAACTTTGTCCAGTTAGCAAGCACTAAGCAAACAGTTAAATGTGCGGCCAACTTTCAAACAATCATTTTACGAATGACCAGAATACTGTAGATAGCAATATCTCAAACTCACATATGCAGTATACTGTGACGCAATAATGAAAGACAATTATGAAGTCATTCAAACAGGTGTTTAAAGCTGATATAATATTTCCTGTTTAAACAGGTTTCAAACTGAAACAGGCCCAAACAGGTCCAAACAGGTTTGACACAAGTCTTATGAACGATGGTGCAATTTTGGCACATTTTCTAGCAACTTCCATGACGTAATATTCAGTAGACTTGAACGGTTTTTTATATGACGTTTGATTAGGTGAACCATTGTCTGGAACAAATACTGATATCTATTCTAGAATATTTGACAGTTTTTACCATCGACACATTGTAATGATTTTGATGAGTTGCAAAAACAATGAACATCACAAAAATTGCTTATTGCACTATTGCAGTGTGACAAAGTTAGGTTTTTTAAATGTTCACCAGTCAAACGGGATCTCAACTTGGTGGCAGTTAACCTGCACTTGGCAAACATCTCTCTGAAGAAGCAGCTATGTGGCAGCGGCAATCAATCTTCAAAAGATTGATTGTCGTCTTTCATCAACTTTAAAATTCTGTGTAATATATTTTTTACATACTCCCAGTATATATAATATTGTTGCAATACTTCATTTCGATTTTACAATGCTTGCAACAAAAAGATTTTCTCTTTGGTTGCAAAAAGTGTTCCCAAACAATTGAAGTCTTTTGTTTCCCCAGCATAGTAAAGCTAAGACAAAGCCAACTGCCCGTACGACGTCCGTACTTCTGCAAGACTGTGACGACTGCATAGCGCTTGACAAGGAAGATCTCTTTCATGCCCATAACGAAACTCGTGCGTTTTTTCTACACCGGATTGCTCTAAATTGATAAACAATTTTACTTTCGCTGCAGCGAATTTATTGCGACCAGACGGAGTGGTGCGAACTCGATCGTTAAAGCGGTTTCAATTATCCGATTTCATACGCATTTTGAAACCGGTTAGGCTTCACAACCGGTTATTCTATTTTGCCCATCCCTAGTAAGAAGCGTGATGTGGACAAGAACAATTTGACAAAGCCGAGTCTGGAATAAGAAAGTAACATGAAAAATTAGAAAAGGAAGGCTAAAGAAATGTGGGATGACATCATGAAATATGACATGAACAAAAAAACCTAAAAAGTGAAGATGCCAACAATAGAGAGAGATGGAGGAGCCGCTGCAGACAACTGGTTGACTCTGGTTTTCTGGAAAATGATTGGGCAATTGAAGTAATCTTTGTGGCCTAGGCTAACATCTTACTACAATAGAGATCAGTTTTCATGCACAACTTTGTAAAAGCATCTCTCTTTACAATCATGTGCAGTCGTGCGTCCTACAAGAAAATCTCTTTACTAGTTAATCAATGTGTGAAGTGTCTTCATGTAGAAATCCATCAGTGCATGTGCATTGTACGGGTCTGCTACTATTCGATGATTCCGATTCGGTGAGTTCTTAACTTCTAACCCCTAACACGGCAATGATAATTAGGCTACGGTACCCAATAATTTAAAAAAAATGAAAAAATCCCCCATTATGGGACCGGACTCACCGAAACGGGCTCAACGAGACCGGCCATTCCGACATTGTACAACCCTACATCATGCATACAACTAACCAGATGTAATTGTAATTTGTACCAAAAATTGTCCAAATTACCTTTACTCAACAGCAAAAAGTTTCAATTACCGGTACCTGAAAATATGTGATTGATTACATACAATTGCAAATGTAATAATTGATTTAACCCTTGTCTCTAGTGTCACAGCCTCACAGGTCATTGAGAAAACTGGTTCAAAACTGCTTGACACCAACATAATAGTCTTATTGTTTTCTCCAAACATACATGCTTCATGTTTATTGTTTAGCAATGTCAAACCTTTAATGTGTACCGTGTGTTAAATTTCAGCTTTAGTAAGGTAATACTTTTAGCCATGGACTACCCTATGACACCAGACTCTGCTAGCAAACACCAATCTTTGTATAAGCTTGCTTCACCTGTTTCATGGAAGGAAAACTATAAGAGACGGTGTGCTGACCGTTTGAAACAAAGTCGAGCTAAGCTGCTTGATCGTTATCGGAAACTCCCTGATGCCATATCAGCTGTTGAAGATGTAATGAGCGATGAACTGGTGAAGATACAACAAGGTGTTAGTTTCATTCCAAACAGTGCTGTAGACTTTGATGACGTTTTAAAGTGCATGGATGAAATAAAAACTGAATTGCTTGAATGGGAAAGTGAAGTCATATTAAATCACGAGCATGAGACAATACATGCAGACATCAACAACGATCCTTTTGTAAGTGATGCAGTTATTTGCCCAATTTGTAAAATGAACTACTTGGAGGTACAATATGGTTTTGTTCAGTGCAAATGCGGTGTAAACATTCCGACTGATCAAGATGGTATTGGACTAAAGAATGTTAAAATGTGGTTGGAAGACGGAGTTGCGACTCATGCCAAGCAGTGCTTAGCCCCATCTGTGTTTAGTGTTGTAACTAATTTTGGATCAAAAAATCTTTTAATAACTTGTTCTGCTTGTGATTTCATGTTTATTGTTGTGTAGGCATATAGATTTATGTTTTTGCCAGGATTTTTAACAGGTGTTTCTTCCATAATAACTGCCTGGTTGGTATTTGAATGATTTGGTTTCATATGACAACTCTAGGTATTTATAGCACATAGTTATATGTTGTATTTACAAATCAGCATGAAAAAAAACAAGCGTTCTGTAAGAATAATGATGGATAATATTATGAAAGACAATTGTTTGCAAATATGTTTTATCCTTTAAAAAAGAAAGAAATGCACATTTGGCACAACAAAGTGTCTTGTTCAAGAATATTGTTTAACTGTAGTCAGACAAGGTATTGAACACTGGACCGTTGGATTGGGGTACCAAACTACCAATGCATCGTCACTGGTGTGATCAATGCTAAATGAAAGTCAGTTAGACATGTGATTTGTCAATACACATGCGAAAGTCTATGTCCTGCTTCCACTTTTAGTCGCTTGTGAACGTGACGACTTCATGTTTAAGTTTAAGTTCAATGCTTTGGCGCAAAATACTTTACGTTGATGATTTACTTTTATTTGTTGTTGTTTTCACTTATCAAACCCATTGTTAGAGGCTGATCAAATACTATGTGACGTCATATTCTGCTTTTATTCACCCTCGCATGACTTGGGCATGTCGACGTGTATCGCACAATATGATGGTTTCGATCTCCCACCCTCAGGTCGTTATATTACATTTGAACATCTCGATATTGTATTTTTATCTTTTTTCTAACTGCAGTGACATGACTGCCGACTGGTGCCGGGTTACAATATACCATTTTGTAAAACTTCTGTTTCGACCACCAACTAATTTCTTTTGACATCTTTTTATTTAAGGTTCTCGTGATATCTTACTGATGACAGTAGTTTATAACCTTATAAACCGTGATATATGTGATGCAAGTATCCAACGTGTGAGCGGCTGTTCCGATATCATGTGATTCTTTTTTTGTTGCTTTTCATTATCGCTATCTAGTTGAGCTGTTTAAAGATAATATCAAGATAAAGAATTATTTGGTGAAATCGATTATTTTAATATACAGTAGTTTTTATTTCCTCCACTTTGTTTTATTTGGAAGAATTTGCGTTCCCAGCCTCATGTATCCTTACCCCGTTTTTGAACAGACTCATGCTTTGAGAAACTAGGTACAACAAATGTGAGGCGCCATCAGTATGAAATAGAGGCCCACCAGTGGATTTCAGGGGGGAGGGGGCAAGATGTCCTCACACTGCAAACAGTATACCGTATTGGAAAGTTCTTCGAAAGTACAACAGGCCTATAGACGAAGCTTCGATTGTACGCAAACAGTTCAAGCAATGGTATAACTTGGAATTCCAAGTGGATGCAAACAAAAACTCAGGTGTACCAGCAACTTGCAACGCAATTGGTTTGCATAGCGAGATGGGGATGATGTAAACTAAGACGCGAGTGACGAAAGCCTTGTTGGAAGCTTACTCCTAGCACTTAATATTGTGAAGTCATACACTTAACGTTTTCAAGTTCACAAACCTCTCTGGCTACGCCACTGAGCGTAAGACATCATTCAGCGCAATATTGTCGTACCAAATCGTGCAACCTTAAACTCTTACAGTGTCTGGTTTGGTTTTGAATGGTTATCATCAGACTGAGAAGGCCAAGTTATTCCGGGCAGTTTCGCATACTTGTAGAGGCTTTGAAATACTGAAGCAGTCCCGGTTACCGAAATTGCCGTAGTGAAGTTTTCCCATTGTCGAATTGTTGTCGTCTGTGAGCTATTCCACCACTAGGTGCCGCTGAATCGAGAGCAGTCCTGAAATGAGTTGCTCAAGCGTAAACCCCGAGAGCCGAACCACCGCCGCTTGATATTGAAGTTTCTTTGTCCACAAAGTCCGGCGCTCACTGAGCTATCTGACATGTCTTCCATGCTTTGGCCTACGTCAAAGCAGTCGTGAAAACATTTGTGAGTAGCCAATATTAGGCAGCCTAATAGTGAAAAACTTAGAATACACATCCGGGCTTTAATAGTTATAAGCTAACCTGATTGATTGAATCTTTATCCTCGGACTGGGAAAGCTTCTTGCAGAGCTTAATCCTGCCACTTTCGCATACTTGTAAAGACTTTGAATCACTAACGCAGGCCCGGTCGCAACTTTCCACAAGGTACCATTAAAAAATCCCCCTTTTGAACTCTGGTAATTAGGCTACAGAAGAAAAAACAGCAGTGGTGAGAATCAAACCCACATCATTGACATGACTACAATCGCCCTAACCCTCTGCGCCGATGACTTAATTCAGCCAAGATTTGCGTTTTTCCTGTGTTGCTCAAAGGGGATTTTTTAATGGTACCTTTTGGAAAGTTACGGCCCAGTCACCGAGATTGACAGAGAGAAGTTTCCGATTGTTGCCGGGGAATTACTCCATTCACTAGGTGCCGCTGAATGGAGAGCAGTCCAACGTGCGTTGCTCAAGCGCACACCCCGAGGCGAGGGTCGAACCAGCGCCGCTTGATCTTGAAGATATCGGGACGGAACCTCCATCCTCTCCTTGAATTTTTGCTTTGACATACCTCTAGTGCGTTTCAATTTTACTGTATTTTCAAAATGCGTTAGGCTAGCCTACTGCTTCTTTGCAAACACTCAGGCACCACCATTTTTGGTTTTACGACAGTTTTATTCCGTGTCAGCCAGTGATTCACTGATTCAGAGCTTCTTGCAATGATTCAAAATCGTCAAGCTATGAATCATCATTGTTGTTGAATTTTGGTGACACTTCTCGATTGTCGTCGCCTTTTCTGAAACAATGATCTACGATAGGTTTTGGCAACATTCAATCATGGACCGGACTCCACTTGACGACACTGGGCGAGTTGGCTCAAAATCGCCACTCTTGGAAACAAATAAGCCATGTTGATGCGCAATCTGCCGCAGGCGGAGATAACGACTGATGATGAGGTTTTGTCAGCGTTTGGAGATCTGTCAATGTCAATAAACTGTCCAAAGATGGAAATTGTGCTCAATGTAATCAACACTAGTTGCTCAAATTTGTCGTGTCCAGCACTACCAATACCATTGTCAAGTTCCATATTTTACTTAGCCTGCGTATCCGAGACAAAAAAAAACAGGAATTCCTCAAGCAAGGATTTTTATTATATTGCAGTGGATAACTTTGGCCTGCAAAACGCTGATTGATTGAAATTTCCCTTTCAATTTTTTTTTCTAACTTACTTTCATTCACTAGTTAGTAGTCATACATCTCTGATATCGCCAAACGATAGTGTTTCAAGTACCGGGTATGAATGTTATTAAAAAAAACATTATTGCTTTGTACTAGAAGTTGTAGCAGGTAAACTACAGCCGACTAACACGAAAACTTGTCCTAATCAGTATTGCAATGTTGTTTGAAAAGACTAAGCATCACATGAATCATAAGGTAAGCTGTGTAGAAAAGCCTTGCCGAATGAAAACGACATCACACATTCTGTCCATCTCCCCCAAGTGCGACCAACTGACCACACTGGTCAAAGCGCATCATCTACCGCTGCCCGGAGTGATTATATTTTTTCCATATGGGATCACACTTTGTCAATAATAAATTTCCCCAACTTTCCATTCCTGTATGCCGATAGGAACTTGACAGCCGCGTCATCATAATTAGGAAGCGAGATTGCCTTCAACCCGGTCCCGGTAAACACATTATACCGCCACAACTTTCCACAAGTGCTAGAAATCTGCCTAAGCACAGTCCGTATGCAATCCGTTGGCTCATCCAGGCCGAAGAAATCTACGTATCTAAAAAGCAAAACACAATTGGATTTTACAATTGGAGGTGAATTTCACAATTTCCTCTACTGTGTGTGTAGGCTATAGCATTCCTACTGTGTAGGCTATAGCTATGACAAGTTGACCACACATATAAATTATATTGTGCATTGATACTTTTTGATCAAAGACATGAAAAATGGACTGAAAGATGTGTAAATTGTTTTACTAGTGTCATAATTTTGTAGTTTAGATTAGCCTACATTAAATACGGTACTTATTTTGAAATTTAAACTATTCTTGCTACCTTGATACTTGCTACTTGATAGGCTACCTTTTCATCTTGTTGGGTTTGTTTCTGCATTTTGTTTTTATATTGCGTTTGTATTTACAAACCAGCAGTAAAAAGTAGCCTGTATTGAAATTGGCCATAATTTTTTCCGCAACTAGCATACTAGCATAGGGGAAGGTGGGGCAAAACGGACATTTGCTTTTTTGAAAAAACTACAAACACAAATAGAATTTTTTTTCTCTATCTTCTAATAGCCTACTACTTGAATCATTGGCGTATGAGCAGATCTTTCCAAGCTAGATTGGAGGGCAGGAAATCATCAGCCACTCAGCAGTCCAGTAACTTACTACTTGAAGGAATATTCCACACAACAAAAATTGAAACTTTTGTGCCACACTCGGCGGCAAAGAGGTCAAAATCGCTTTCTCAGTACTTTGTTATAAAAACTTGTCTATTAAAATGTGGATGCTTAGATGTTTTTTGAAACTTCATGCTTCTCTTTTAGTTTGGAACATTAGTAGATAATGGATCATCATCCTCCAAAACCTCCAACGATCATCATCCTCCAAATCCTCCAATGTGCCACATTCGGCGGCAAAGAGGTCAAAATAGCTTTCTCAGTACTTTGTCTCAACACTTGTCTACTAAAATGTGATGATATTTTGGTGGTTTTTGAAAATGTATGCTTCTCCTTTAGTTTTGAACAATGGATCACTATCCTAAATGGCCAGATGGAAAGCAGATTTGGAAATGGCATGAAAAGTTCGAACAAGAAGGTTGCTTGTGCATATTAAAAGGATCTGGCCCCCTTTCTTCCAAATCGTTGCGCAAATGCACGATGCACAGTCTTATTCGACTGTGTTCTAGCTAGCATACTCCAGTGCACAAAATGCTTTTTCTACGCTATTGTTTTGCATTTGTACATCTAAAAAGAAAAACGCCTGAAAATTAAAAGATAAAATTTTATGTTGTATCTGTACAATACTGTTAAAATTTGAGATCGTATAAATGATAATTGGCAAAGTTAGAAGACTGTACAATGATGTCAAATTTTTTGAAACACTCTGTACTATGTCCGTTTGCCCCATGCCCGGAGCAAAATGAACACCCAAAATAAAAATAACTTTTTGTAAATAAACTAAAAAATACAAACACATTAAGTTGCATACTCTGGGAAGTTGTTGTTAAGTGACATGTTAATGAAAAAACGCACTAGGGCCATGGTATCTGATTTGTTTGTTCAAATAGAGCACTTTGAAGTTAGCAACGTCCGTTTTGCCTCGCCTTCCCCTACCATCCTGCAAGTGCATAATCAGTTAATCACATAGCCTAGGACTTATACATCCCACTCACCTATGCTGCGCGTGATCGTTGAGCATGCATAGGAGATATTCTGCCACCATGGGCGCTCCCATGATGTGGTCATGTACGGTGTTGCACACAGCTAACTTCATTCCCTCATCAAGATTTTCTATTTTAGCTTTAAATATCCCAGGAGTATCAAGCAGGAACACCGAAGGTTTGTCGCAGACCTGCATGTATGCATAAAACAAGCTATTTTTGTAGCGGCACGTAACCATGCGCTATTGGTCGGGTAAGAGGTGGGAACAGCGTAAAAGTGACGAAACGATTTATAATAACATTGCTTGAAACTTTTCATCATAGACTACTATTGCGTCGACATTTTTTTAAAGACAAATTACGGTTTTAATCGTTACTGCCAATATCGGAACAATTCTTCTCTTCTATGCGCCTGGTGTTGAAATAGGTTGAATAAATACCCAGTCCATTTTAAAACAATAAGTGCAGCTACACCAAGTATCGGTCTGCTATTATTCAGAAAATCCGATTCAGAGAAATTCCAGTTCGGAGAAAGCCTTTTCGGAGAATTCTAAAACCACAGCGGCATCTGTTTATTTTAAGGAGTATGCGCAATAGAAGTTAACCAAGTAAAGCGTCAGCGAAAAATCAGTGGTCAAGCAGTAAGTAAGTAAAATGTCAGCGAAAAAGTCTCAACTAAAGTCTCAACAAGAAAAAAATAAAGAGTTATCAAACGTTAAATAACCTTCGAAACTACCGTGCCGATAGGCCATGTTAGGTCGGCTTCCACAAGCCGACATTTCTCAATTCTGTTGGTATTCGAAATTTTTTTCTCTCCACTGACATTCGCAATATTTTCACCAACAAAACAAAGTATGAGCGTCGCTGAGGGAAACCGTGTATTTAAATACAGTACAACTGCAAATATGTTTCAAATCCTTGCTTGCGTTGTTCTTCTCTGAGTGAACATAAATACACGATATAACGGATTTCTATAAACACAATTTTTTAACGGATTTTTTGTTTTGGCTCCCGGGAAGCAGCTCTGGTAGGCCATGCTTGGTCTCCGGAAAAAACAAACGCGCTTAGAGGCCTGCTAGAGTAGCCTAGTTAGGCCTACATCAAATCCGATTCGGTATATTTCCGCCAAAGGAAATGAAGCAAACGCAAAATAACGTCAATGTTTTGTTTGCAACAACAGGTTATTGCCTCCCCATTAAAACGTACATTTTTTGCAGTTGTACACCGTGTATATTTATTTCTCTTTGTCGCGTTACTGTGAAAACAAACTACAGTGACATAACCAACAAAAGAAAAAGGTGGCAAAGCTGCAATGGTTTAAGACATGTATGCAAAGATCCAATTCCAAATTGCCCAACCATACTTATTATGCATGAATCATTACCGGTGTCCGACAAATTATTCGTAAGCAATTGTTCGTAAAACAATTCTTCGTAAGCAATTGTTCGTAAAACAATTCTTCGTAAGCAATTGTTCGTAAAACAATTCTTCGTAAAGCAATTGTTCGTAAAGCAATTGTTCGTAAGCAATTGTTCGTAAAACAATTGTTCGTAAAATTAATTCTTCGTAAAACAATTCTTCCTAAAGCATTTTTTCGTGCATGCAGTTAAAATTTGATGTATACGAAGAAATGCTTTACGAAGAATTGTTTTACAGATTTCATTTTACGAAAAACAGTTTACGAACAATTGCTTTACGAACAATTGCTTACGAAAAATTTGCCTACAACCATCATTACCACAGTCGACATATCAGTGGCGAATCTGGCAATTGCTTCCTTAAAACGTAATAAATTAACTTTATTAGCCCAGGCAAGCTTATGTCTGGTGGACAGCTTTACAGAATCAGAAGGTAAATGTGTGCCAGTACCTACTCTCCGCATATGAATCAAAATTTTGTTTCGATGTTCAATCAAACTTGTCTTGCGCTACTTGGTATAGCACTCATACTTGTTGCAGTGGCTCTTGGCAGCTATGCTAATAACAAAATACAGTAACTTAAAGGGCGGGGAAACCCAAATTAACTTTTTGCGAGTTTTTTTGTTTCAACGTGATGTCATTATGTACAACATGCGTTTTACCAAAAAAAAAATCCAAATTTTGTTGCCCTCGTCTGGCTAAGGCCGCTTTTGTTTGATACCTGTTTGCGAGGCCTCACGCGCATCCAGCCATGACGCCGTACGCTGTGACGTCACAAGGTACATACAGCCGTAGCCAAAAGTTTAAGACCAGATTTGATTTATAACGATTTTTGCATTACTTCAAAATACTGCATCAGATATTGTTTCAGTTGCATCATCTTGATGCATCATATTATATCTGATGCAATATTTTGAAGTGATGCAAAAATCGTCATAAATCAAGTCTGATCTTAAACTTTTGGTCACGACTATATGTACCTTGTGACGTCACAGCGTACAGTGTCACTGCTGGATGCGCGCGAGACCTCGCAAACGGGTATCAAAACAAAAGCGGCCTTAGCGAGACGAGGGCAACAAAACTTAGATTATTTTTTTGCTAAAACTCATGTTGTACACAATGACATCACGCTGAAACAAAAAACTCGTAAAGTTAATTTGGGTTTCCCCGCCCTTTAAAAGCTACTTTATACAGTTTAAGCTTCCAAAACAATACTAGTTTCGACCAAGCATAGCATTGGCAGCGTATTAGTATTGAATTACTTAGGTGGGCACCAGAATTACTTGGAAATGATTGTTAGTTTGTCTTGTAAAATTTTCTTGTTGATCAGTGTTATAGGTTAAGTTAATTGCCTAACCTTTTACATGGGTGTGGAAAGGTAACCACAAAAACCGCCTACCTAAATAATTACTACAAATTCTCGAAAATTCTCCGAATCGGTTTTCTCCGAAAAAGGCTGTCTTCGAAATGAAGTTTCTCCGAATCGGCTTTGGATTCGCCGAAACAGGCCATTCCAACCAAGCATGGTATGATGGTCATGTGAAAGCCACATGCTTCAAAAGTTTACTTTTAAAGTCTAAAATTTTAAAAGTTTGCGTTTAAAGCATTCACAAAGTGCACATCAACGAACTCACTTGAGCTTTAAAAGAGATGCTACGAGTGTGGCCAGGTAACTTTCCAACACCAGCAACTGGTTTCAAGCCAAGATAATGCCTTCGAATGTCGTTGATCAGTGACGATTTACCCACATTAGGAACTCCTACTATCATGAGGTTGATGTCATTTTCCCCTTCACGATCAAACCTGTATGAGTTTGATATCACATCCAAACATGCTGGAATAACCTGTATAGACGAGGAAAAGAGTGCATTCCATTAACATACGCCATCTGCCTTCGATCAAGAACTGCCGTCTTCGTTCTCATAGTCAGCTCATTCTTTGTTAACAAATAGTCTACATTTTAATTATCTATCAATAAATGATAGATTTTCAATGACATTGTATTTTAATGGTGAGGTCGATTCTGTTAAATTCTAAAATGTGCAAAAGGCTGTGCATAAAATTACAATATCTAAGTAAAATTTTTACATTGTTAATAACTGAAAGTTATTCTCACTTTTGTTAATAACTGTTAACAATAAATCCACGCTGAATAGGTTAAATCAAAAGGAGTAGACTATGTGTCCACGGAATGGCCCGTTTCGGCGAGTCCGATTCGGCTAATCCGATTCGGCTAGTCCGATTCGGCGAGTTCCCTATTCGGCGAGAGCTTTTTTCGGCGAGTGCCCTATTCGGCGAGTTTTTGAAATTTTATTTTTGAAAGGGAATTATCGGGTACCGTAGCCTAACTGTTTTCACATCGTTTTAACGTCGCTGAACGTGCAGAAAAGAATAAAAATAAAATGTTTGAACTATTAAATTAAAATTCGTCATGTCAGTTCAGTTGTTTTTATTTCTGACCATCATATCAAAAACAATACATGTCAACATAGCAAAGGTAGAAGCGACAAAACGCGAACGCTAAAACGTGCTTGAATTCGTCATGTCAGTTCAGTTTTTTTTGAAGGTAGAAGCGACAAAACACGAATGTTAAATCGTGCTTGTGACCGAAGTAAGTTGTTGAGTTGAAAAAAATTTGGCACGGTCGCAACACCTTCAGAAAAATTTAAGATGTGAAGGGAAAATAAAAAAATAAAATGTTACAAAAAAAAATCATGTTTATATCTATAAGTTAGTACTTTTGAATAGTTAAAATGATTAGTTTGGATCAACAAATGTGTGGCCTACAGCTTGGATTGAAAGGAAATTATCGGGTACCGTAGCCTAGTTATCCCTACCAGCAAAAATTTGTTCAAAGAACCCAGTTAGCCTAACAGTTCATTTTTACATTGTAGTAACAGAATGAAAAGGCTAACCAAATGTGTGGCCTATCGTTTTAACGTCGCTAAACTTTGAAATCGTGTAGAAAAGAGAACTTTGATGACTAGGATACGTTGCAAGCCTTAAAGCAGCCGGCGGCCATCGCGGCCATGGCTGCTAAGTAGTGCTTGAATGACCACCAGTGCTACCTCCTCCGTCGGCCAAATTTGGCCGCCGGTTTCTTCTAGCCAATTATTTAATTTCGCAATAGAATGATCGTGGATTAAATGTCGAAAACATGTAGTATCAAAAGAGTGACGCAGAATTAGGTCAGCGCATCATAGTCACTACCCTTGTATTGAATATATCCAGCTGCGATCACCAGCGCTGTAAGTCTTGTTTGCAATTCCCGATGTTTATTTTAACGAAGTGTTAATCCGAAGTGCTAATTTACATCGGCTCATGGCAATATTGTCGTTTTTATATCGATTCAATGTTGTCGGACATTGAATCGTTGTTAAAAAGGAGAACTAGGTTAGTTGACATCCGTGGGTAAAACACGTGTCTTCATAGTTGAGAACGCTGTGGGTTAGTGACTTCACACCCTCACTGGTGACATCATAACGGAATAAATTGTCAGGTTTTATGAAAGGCGGTATGCAGTTGAAACAATTTACTGAGCTGCGAGCAGTGAAAACAATTTAGGGTCGTTAGATGGTCTCGCAATACCGGATTACAATCCCGATAAAGCATTTAATGCGTGGTACAACGATTCTATTGCAGGACGTCGCCCAAACTTCAACAACGCTAAGTGATCATTTTAACATTGTTGCAAGTTTAATGCTATTTACTTGTGCTATCGTTATTGTATTTTGGCCTCCAAGCACGCAGATTTGGCCGCCGAGAAGGAGCTCTCAATTGGCCACGATGGCTGCCGGAAAAAAACACGAGTTTTAAGGCCTGTGTTGAAACTGAGAAACATTCACAGTAAGCCCTTCGATACGTTGCATTTTTAAGATTATGCATTTTTAAGATAATGTATTCAGACGTTGAATCAATGTACAAATGAACTGTTAGGCTAAATGGGTTCTTGGAACAAATCGAAGGGCTTCTGTGAATGTTTCCCAGTTTCAACGTATCCTAGTCAGCATAGTTATCTTTTCTACACGATTTCAACGTTTAGCGACGTTAAAACGATGTAAAAACGGCAATTTCTGCTGGTCGGGATAACTAGGCTACGGTACCCGATAATTTCCTTTCAATCCAAGCTGTAGGCCACACATTTGTTGATCCAAACTAATCATTTTAACTATTCAAAAGTGCTAACTTATAGACATTAAACATGATTTTTTTTTTGTAACATTTTCTTTTTTTTATTTTCCCTTCATTTCTTAAATTTTTCTGAAGGTGTTGCGACCGTGCCAAATTTCTTTCAACTCAATAACTTACTTCGGTCACAAGCACGTTTTAACGCTCGCGTTTTGTCGCTTCTACCTTTGCTATGTTGCTGTGTATTGTTTTTGATATGATGGTCAGAAATAAAAACAACTCAACTGAACTGACATAACGAATTTTAATTTAATAGTTCAAACATTTTATTTTTATTCCTTTTTGCACGATTTCAACATTTAACAATGTAAAAACGGCAATTATAATTAGGCTACGGACTACGGTACCCGATAATCCTCTTTCAAAAATAAAATTTCAAAAACTCGCCGAATAGGACACTCGCCGAAAAAGGCTCTCGCCGAATAGGGAACTCGCCGAATCGGACTCGCCGAATAGTAGCAGACCCATGTGTCCAACATACTACTGTACAATTTGCCATGCTCTTTATTTTGTTCAAAGCACGCATTATCGGTGCCACTGTATTCATCAATAAGTAGTTAAACAGTAGATATGTAACTATCTTAGAACAAACAGCCCAACATTATATATATTATTATTATATTAACAACACAACATTATATTAACATTAGATATGCTATCTTACCTTTTTAACAGAACCATGAATTCGTGTGACTTTCCTAAGTCTTGTAGATTGCGAGCACTTTGTAAAGAGCACCTTCTGAACGCCTTCTTCTTTGTAGTGGTCGTATATGCTCTGCACTTGATCATTCGATGCCTATAAATATGCATTATATTACATTTAATATTGGTTTCACGCTTTATATCAATTTAGCGTTTGTTACATTGAAACAACCGATAGTCAGGCTTTGTAGAAAACTTGTGATAATGTGTTTATAAGACTCTCAACCATTGTAAAATACACTTAAAATTGTAACACCATCAAATTAAAAACATGGTGATCCTACCATGTATAGTTGCTATGAATTTGGTGATCAAATGCCACAATGCTTTGCCTGTTAGCTGTCATGTTCAATCTAGCAAATTCATCACCATATTTAAATAAAACCAAAACAAGTACCTATATATATCACTTTTTAGTGTGTATATCGGCAGTACACAATGCAAAAACGAAGCAGCATATAACTTTATCTTTCAACCTGTTAAATCAGTATCCATTTTGTAAAAAAACAACAATGCTGTCATAACCACGATTGCATATAGTAGCCCAGTGGTCTCCAACCTTTTTAAGAAGCGACCCCAATTTAAATGAAAATGTTTTTCAACATTTACATGCGACCCCATTTTGTTTTTTCCAAAATTGTAAGATAAATTTGACTTTGCACTGTCTGTAACTGTAACAACACTCTGGACTGAAAAGATGCTTTTCAGTCCAGAATGTCGTTACAGTTGTAGTGCAAAGTCAAGTTTATCTTACAATTTTTCATTTATGTATATTATTGCAGATTGAATCCCTGATGAGGACACACGTACGTGTCGAAAACGTTTGAGTTATTATGTTATATATTTTGTTTTGTGTTTAATACATTATGTTAAACCCGCTAAACTTTAAGACAGATTACACACTTTGGTTTGCCATTAAATTCAGTGAAACTACGTTTTAAAAAAGCCTCGTCATAAGATCTTTTTCTGGTATTTTTTGCTGCCATTTTTGTATAATATTTAGCTATACTTACTAGCTACAAATTACTATTACTAGCTGCAAAGCAGACCGTAAACAACCGATGAAATGTCTGCACACTGCACGTGCATAAATACCTATTGGCTCGTTTTGGAGTCACCTTGAATCATGCCTTGAATAATAAAAAGTTAGTCTAAACTAGCATCGCGAATGCTTTTGCTCTGTCCTACTTGTCGCAAGTATTCTGGTTTTGATTATTACACCACAATGGTTTATTTGTGACATGAGAAGGCAAGCTGTACTCCAAAACACAGGCAAAGGATGCAAACTACAACAAAAAAGTATCGGTCTTTTTTTCGGTAATGAATTGAAACGGTAACAAATTGAATATGGTGAGTTGTGGCGACCCCAGGAAAAGTTAAGGCGACTCCACTTGGGGTCACGACCCACAGGTTGGAGACCACTGTAGTAGCCTACTCATAAAATCATGACATAAACTCTTACTTTTATCAAATCAACTTTATTTAAAACCACTACATGTGGTTTTGAAGCAAGTAGATTAAGTAAGGCAGGATTTCTACCAGACACAGGAATCCTTGCATCGTGAACTTCGATGACACAATCAACCCTTCTTATATTTTCTTTCATCTTGATCATACCTAAATATTTCATAAGATTTAATTTTATAGTTAATTTTAATCATTTAAAAATGCAATCATGGATAAAATGTAGCAAATATTCTATCAAGTAAGTTAATGTAAAAAACAAAACAAGGTTTATAATAAGATTTAATGTGTAATAAGTTAGATGGTTTGAACAAAATACATCTAGATAAGCACAGTTTGCAACTATGGCATGAAAATTTAAGTCTGAATAAATTCATTTATTTATTTTACAACAAACTGTCATACCTTCTAACGATTTGATAGTAAACAATAAATGCAAATGAACTTTTTTCATCATATTCATAATGTGACAATAATTGTTTCCATCTCTTACAGATAAGGAGGCTTTGGAAAGATTTAATCATGACATAGTTTATTGGGATATTAAACGACAGTCAATTAAATGGTTGAATAGTTTTACTTGTGAAATGATAGATGAAATCTTTGAAGGACTAAACAAATGGTTTACCACTTCCAGCACGTGAAGAAATCAAATTATGAAGAGCAAACATCTTTATCAATTTAAAAATAAATGTACACTACTACTACTTTCATCAGCTACTTTTACAAAATTGGCAATAACTTCCACTTTCACAATCTATTTAACATCGGCTAGAACTCTACAATCGTCTTCAATATAGCCTACTTTTATTTACAACTTCCAATCTCCATAATACACAACTCTAAATCATACTCAAATCATGCGACTATTTATAATAGGTTTGCTTTGACCAGAAGCTTCCAGAGACTAGGGTAATATTACACCACAAAAACCCATTCTTTTGGTCAACAAGTCAAAAGGTATTTTGAGAATTGCACAAAATGTAGAATCTTCTAAGAGTAGGTTTTACAATAGAAGATTGCGTAATTAAAGGTTACTATAGGTCAGTAGTAGACGAAACACAATAGAATTACACAATAAAGTAGTTTACCTATTCTAGAACAAAAATGTAGTTTGCCACCTGACCTCGCCGGAATGGCCCGTTTCGGTGAGTCCGATTCGGTGAGTCCGATCCCTTAACGGGGGATTTTTTTAATTTTTTTTTTTAAATTATCGGGTACCGTAGCCTAATTATCATTGCCGTTTTAGGGTTAGGGTTTAGGGCTTAAGGTTAGGGGTTAGAAGTTAGGAACTCACCGAATCGGACTCACCGAATCGGACTCACCGAATAGTAGCAGACCCATTATATATGTAGTTATGTGCTAACTGCCAATGAGAGATTCAGTAAATGGTGGAAATGTAATTTGCAACTTCATCAAGTTATCAACTTTCGACTGATGTTTCATCACATTGTCTTCTAATAAAAAATTTTCTTGAATAATATTCTGTCTGTTACTGTCACAATCCATAATATTATTCAAGAAAATTTTTTATTAGAAGACAATGTGATGAAACATCAGTCGAAAGTTGATAACTTGATGAAGTTGCAAATTACATTTCCACCATTTACTGAATCTCTCATTGGCAGTTAGCACATAACTACATATATAATAAGCAAGATTAAAATTTAGAGCTATCACAAAAATAATTGTTTTGGCACATGTTTTTTCGCTGCCTCCATGGTATAGCTTCCATATCAATAAAAGTATATATATACAATTATACATATACAGTAGAACTCGTCTAATTCATTATTGCTTAATTCATCAGTATGCCTTATTTGTCATACTTTCGTTGATCCCGTTTCGGTGTACAGTAGTTTTGACCTGCTTGCATAATTTGTCAGTTTGTCTAATTTGCCACTTTTTTCTAATCCCCTTGAGGTGACGAATTAAACAAATTCTACTGTAGCATATTGTTTGCTATTTGCTAAGGATGTGCCGATTAATCGGAATCGGCAGATATCGGCAATTTTTGGAGAACCGGCATCGAAAAAAATTGCAGATTCTTTCCCGATTCTTTATCAAAGTTATCAAGTTGACCTAATCAAAAGTAGCGCGAGCGCGTTGAAATTACCGATCAAAGAACGGCTTCTTTGAACAACTGCATCAGCGTCAACGAGCATTCGGAGAGCGGTAGTCTAAATTATGACGATTGTCTGCCATTTTGTAAACTCTTGTTTTGGAAGGTACCACATCAAAATACTTTCTTTCTTTGAAATGACGAAAAACGTTCAAGGAGAAAATCAGACCAGATAAAATATAAACTATAAAATGTAAATATAAAATATATTCACGTGTTTGCTAAGCAACAAGATTGGCTGCAACTCTGCATTCGAAAACAATACTAATTTCTTCACAAGATGTTTTTCTTTTTTCGCCTATTGATGCACTTTGAATGCAAGGCTGGTGTGTTACTTTTTTAAAGGTTTTTGTATATTCAATACCGCTGCGTTCATTTTCTTTTACACTCTAGTCTTTTTCTCTTCTTGTTTCTGGCACCTTCTTGAATTCTGCGAGAAAAATACTGCAAACCGCACAAGATAATATTTTGCACACTGCATTAAGCTACGTTGATTTGATGGTGATTTTTCTCTTTGAACTGATTTCCGCGACAAATAAAACGCGTGTCTATCACCACTTTGTAGCGCACAAGAAGTGAAGAACTACCGTAAAAAATCATGCAGTCTAGAGCAGGCGACAAAGTGAATGCTTTTAGACATTTTAAAGGCAGCAACTTGTGACAAAATCGCAACCACTTGTAGAGCGCCAACTAAAAGTACCGGTAGCTTTAATCATTTAACCAAAGAATCGAAATTAGCAAATATTTAAGAATCGGCATCGGCAAAAATTTTGTAAGCGGCACATCCCTACTATTTGCACATTGAAATAAATGTGGATCTATGCCGAAAAAACTTGATCAATTGCTGTAACCAGGATTCGGCTTCATTAAACATAAAACGCAAATCCACAAAATAAGTACGGTACCACAATCACACTACAGTACAACTTAAGGTTAACAGCAAACCAGCAAAACCAACACTTTTCACTCCAACTTACACAAACAGAAACTCAATTTCACCAACAATGAATCAACATGTCAGCTTCAGATGCTGGAGCATCAGTTCAATTACAGCTCATACACTAAATGTCAATTCCTCACATAAATGACCAAACAGCACACATTAACCCAGACCAGCAAAATAGTCTTAAAAGTTTTCATCAAAATGAAAACTTATTGATGATATAATAATACCGCATTGTTCCAGAACAATGCAGTAATATAAAATCAAATGCCACAATGGTACAGGTATGATATGCAACTTTGCAAAGATGAGCAATTGAGCATGTTTTGGAACTTCCAAACAAACACATAATTGTCTAATTGATTGTGCAAATCTTTATGCCTTGACTGAGAAAGCCTTCTGAAAGCTTAAACTCAACATACTTGCAGAGGCTTTGAAACAAGTCTGGTTGCCTAAATGGACAGGCTGCATTATTTATAGTAATAAGGCTCTCAGGTCTAGTGTACGTTTATTGCACTGATGAGACCTTAAGATTGAAGCAGTGACGCCATGTCTGCAGATATGTCATTCACATACATACAGTCATGAGGTGGCAGCTGACTCGATGACCAACTGGTCTTTTTGCTGTTTCCCAGACACATGACAGTTTTGGCATCTCTTATTATTCTTACGTTTGTGTTATATGATAGATAAAATGATTCTGATTCATGCGATACCACAGAATGAAGAGTTGTTTTTGGATTGCCTTGAAGAAAATCACATCTCAAGAGTTGAACCAGAGTTGCTTAATCTTGATATTTCATGCAGACATATTGATGAAATGATCGCCAACAACTAGATGCCAAAGGAAGTGATAAAATCAAAACCATCATTGCTAACATCTTACCTCTGCTCATATGCTTTGGAAACCATCTTTTGAAATTTACATCTTTGGCAAGTGAAAGTGCTTTTGACATTTTGCTTCAAAGTAAATACAGTGTAAATATTTATATACCGGTACCGTACCTATATTATCTTAACTTACGATAATATTTTACAACACAGCTTGGGTCATGTATGTTGTTGTCTCCAACACTGAGCTTTTTTTAACCTGCGGTTTCCTACAATTTTACCCATTTAACTCTATTTTGGATATACGGTATTGTCAGAAATTGCGAGTACCGTAGCACGCTACTTTATTGGTAGTGATAGCCACACTACATTTTTCTCAATGTAACAGAGAGGCAATATTATTGCTTCAAGCCATGCTTCTGCAATTTTCCACTTTGAAATGGAAGAAAATGAACTGTTTTTAGAGATTTTTGATAAAAACACTTCAATGAAAAATTGGCTTAAAACTTGTTTCTATTAACGACGTAGAAATGGCAGTAGAAATTAATGAGGTACCGCATTGGCAGGTGATATCATTTGTTTTTAAGGTTATTTTGACTTTACAAGGTACATGAATAGAGCTTTCCAGGGTCAGTTTAAGACAATTAATGTAGTAAATAGAAATAGCACAATACTTTTGGTTAAGGTAGTGATAGCATGATACTTTACATCAACTGGTAACGAGTGGCGCTGCTCTTTTGGCATGTTGTAGCGATAACACGCTGCTTTCAAAGTAGCGGATGATCACCTCTAACGGCACTTTACCTCAGTTTCCCTACCTCTGTCTAAGGATTCAAGCTTACTACTTAGTAGGTGTATAGTGCTTACACTGCTTAGCTTACTACGGTACTGTACCGATAGCCTACAGCATGCATTACTGGCTGATCACCTCTTATAGCACTTTTTTTCTTACAAGCATCCTGACTTGAAATGTGTTATCTTTCTTCCTTCAAATGCATAATATTATACTACATGACCAGTTTCTGAAATAACCATTCAGTGCATAGCAAAGCAATACCTAAAAGATGTTGGCTGTAAAAGCTTATTTAATGGAATAATGTCTATCCTCATTTGTCAATTTAATGGATGCCTAGTACATTTTCTTCAACACATATTGCAGTGAACAAAAAGGCTGGGTAAATATAGCCTCAATAGCGTTGCATGATAAGGAATTCTGCCCTAATTTGAGAAAAGTTTAAAGCTGTTGAAAACAAAAAGTTGTATTTTAGATATATTTTTTAGTCCTGGGCAACGATCAAAACCCTTACCTTAACCCTTCCTAACTTTAATCCTAATTCTGGCAACACCTGATTGTAACCATGGCAAAAAATAGCCACTTCGAAACAACAAACATGCAACAAGTAAAAGCAGACTAGAATTTGTAAAAACTACAGTACCAACATCAACTTGCTTTGACGGTAACAACTAGAACATCACACAACTCAGGCGAAAGAAAAAATTAAAAAAAAAAACTAATCGGGAAAAATGATGGTTTGCGAAAATGAGAGAATTGAAAGTAGTTACTTTTAGCGCCAAAAAACTCGAGAGTGCGATGTTTTAACTATTTCCCGATTAGTTTTGATTTTTCAATTTTCACTTTCGCCTTAGTTGTGTGATGTTCCAGTTGTTACCTGCTTTGACCTGACCTGACTAAAATTTTAGTGTTGCCAGAAGCACAATGGTTCAAAACTTTTTCGGGTTTGAAAATGTTGCCAGGAGCTCATGAAAAAATTTGTATTATTGTGCAAAAAAATTATGAAAATTTAGGATCTGGATACTGTTTCTTTTCAAAACACAAGATCCAGATACAATTTAGATCCGGTGATAAACAGTGAGATTCGGGTAAGGAATAAGGATCCGGTTTTTGTACACATCTGCTGTTTTTTTTTAATATTAAAAGTCAACTTAGGGGGATTCCCTAAACAAAAACGAGAAAAATGTCCTAACTCATCTGGTATCCTGGCAGTGTTGTACGTTGACGCAGTCAATTTGACGGCGTCAACTTTTTGTTGACGCTGACGCTAGCGCCGTCAGATTATTTTTTATTTGACGGAAGTGATAGCGCCGTCAACTATTTTGCCGATTTTAAGCGTCAAGCGCTATGCGTCATTTTTTGTTTTCTTGGAAAATCGAGAACGAGGGATCAGAGAGAGAAAGCGAAAAATCAATGAATGTCATCGCGGAGGTTGAAGATACTTTATTTCAAGAGCTTTATGCCCCTGAAAAGAGTGATGTTGATGCAGTGGACCTGTTAAAAATTTATATATGCTAAGGCTTGTTTTTGAAATACAACAAACCAATACCATCCAGCGCTGCTGTGGAACGCATGTTTTCACTTGGAAAGGACATTATGCGTCCCAAACGCAGCAGATTGTCAGACAAACGTTTTGAAATGCTTGTGTTTCCACGAGGAAATAACTAATGAGCTAAGCAGCTAATTACAATACAGTCTCAAAACATATTACCTGCTCTTTATTTATAGCTATTGTTAGCCTAAACTTGGTTGAAATGCTTCCGTTACGTGAGATCTTGGCTAAAATAGCGCTAGAAATTAGCGCTGACGCCATCAATTTCTTCAAGAGCTGACGGCGCAGTACTTTACGCCGCAAAGTTTTTAGGCAATTCGCGCTGACGCTGACGCCGTCATCAATTTATTTTATTGACGCTTACCGTACAACACTGTATCATGGACTAGACCATTCATGATGATTCGTCATTCATTCCTTCATTCATCCACATTCATTATTCTGTCGTAAACTTCGAAACTGCAAGATTGTGGCGTTCCCCTTTACAATTCTGCCTGCGTCTGAATAGTTCTGTCCGCTAGAGGTCGCCAAGGCTGGAACGTGGCCGCGGATGAATACTAAACTTGACTTTTGAAAACAACAACTCAGCGATCGGACGTGAAGTGAAGCGATACACAAAAGACAATAAAGAAATGATATTCGGAAATCGGAACATGGCTACAAGGTTGAACCTGGACTATTGATTAAGGACATTTATTCTATTAAGTAATATTGCTGTGTGTATAACCTGGCCTACCCTGGTGACCTTAATTTGTATTAGCTTCTACCATTGTCAATTAATGTTAAATTGTGTGTACTTTGAATTATTATACTACTTCTACAATGCTTGCTTTTGTGTGGTATTAATAGACAGTGCACTCTAGAAGAGATAAGGTTAGAACATCGCCCCTTCTGAGCTAGGAGTCGCATGTCGGTAGTGCTTAGCGTACACTATCCGACCACCACACCTACAACCCATACGCCAAACTGGTGACCCCCGACAAAGCCTTCTTCTAGCAGTGCATTGCCTGTTAGTGTTTTGTGTAAATTTATATACCATAATGTGTGTAGACTAACTTAATCTTTTTTTCTAATCATTTTTTGTTATCATTGTGGCTACACACACCTACAATACACGCCACCAATCACGCATCACACAAAATAACTCTTATATCTCACCAAACATTAGTAACAGCGTGATGACAGAGCACAACCCAACAACTTCCATTTTAAAACCGGGTAAACGAGTCACCCAAGAATTTTGCAAATCTGCCCCTAAGGCATGGTTTGCTAATTTCAATAGAATGTGCCAGAAGTGGAGCATAGTTGAGGATTCAGACAAGATTGAAGCTTTAATGTCTTGTCTGGATTCATCAACTATGATTGCAGTGCAACCACTTTTGGCAAGACAAAAACAATTCCCGGACATTCAAAGCTTTCTGATAAGCAAGTTCACAGAACCTTTATATGACCAAATTCAGAAGTTAGTTTCTGTCAAGCAGTTAGGTGATGTAAAACCTTCGGAGTTTGTGGCAAACATGAGAATAAATATCTCGGAGTCTGACATGTCTGACTCTGTGGTTAAGTCCATGTTGGTCGACAAACTTCCTCAAGAAGTTAAATTGCATTGGCACCACTTCATGAGGCTTCACTGGAGGAGTATGCAATAGCAGCAGACCATGCTATGAAGCATACTGCCCCTTTATTTTTTGTGGGTGCTGTAAACAAAGAGCCCCAGCAGTCTGAAATGGTTAGGGTAAATTTACAGCTGGAGTCATTGACTAAGTCAGTGCAAGAATTAATGAGGATTATTCCAAGCCAAGTTTCTTCCCAGAGAGCCGGTCCTCCACCTGCTCACTATGCACCAAAACCACAAGCTTCACACTCAAATTATTCTCGCGTGGCTAGAACACACAATATGATGTGTTTCTATCACCAACGGTTTGGTGCAAATGCTCGCAAATGTAACCCTCCTTGCTCTTTCCAGGGAAACTGGTAGGTTGCGCTGCGAGATCGACTGTGCCCAGTGCAACAAAACTTCCATTTCATAAAAGTCACAGTCCACTTCTTCACATTAGGGATCACAAGTCAGGTTTATGCTTCATGATAGACAGTGGTGCTGAAATAAGCTTGGTTAGGCCGTATAAGTCTGAAAAACATTTAAAAACACATAGTCATTCTTTAGTGGGGGTGAATGGAACTTCCATTGCCACTTTTGGACATCGAACCATGAACTTGCAGTTTGGTGATAAAACTTCAAGGTTTCGGTGGATTTTTGTAGTGGCCGAAGTGTCTCAAAATATTCTTGGTGCTGATTTTCTCAAACATTTTAATTTGTGCGTCGACTTCAGTCAATGTTGTCTGAGAAGTGTCAACCAGTCGATTGCATGGCCACTTTACCCAAAAATGGTAGCACATGTAGGTGCACCCAAAGCATTTGTAGCCACCAATTCCTTCTTACAAATTTTAGAAAAATATCCTGATTTAACGCGTCCACCAAACAAAGACAAACCAATCAAGCACAATATCACCCACACTATTGAAACCACTGGCTATCCTTGTTCCGCACGCGTTCGCCCTTTGTCACCTGAAAAATTAAAAGCGGCCAAAGAAGAAATTGACATGCTCCTTGAAGCAGGCATAATTAGTAGGTCCAACTCTAACTTTTCCTCAGCCCTGCATATGGTACCTAAAGGAAACTCTGGTGTTTTTCGTCTATGTGGAGACTATCGTTCCTTAAACGTCCAAACAGTGCCTGATATGTATCCTACACCTTCGATCAATCAGTTGTTGCACAGATTGCAAGGTTCTTCTATCTTCAGTAAAATAGACTTAGTTCGAGCTTACCACCAAATCCCTTTGTCGTCCGAGTCAAGACATAAGACTGCCATCACATGTCCTTTAGGTCTGTTTGAATATAATTTTATGCCTTTCGGATTAAGAAATGCTTCCAGCACCTTTCAACGCTTCATTGATCATGTCTGTCATGGTTTAACCAACGTAATGGCATATGTAGATGACATAATTATATTTTCTGAAAATGAGGAAGACCACAAAATGCATTTACATAAGTTATTCCGCAGGCTGGATGAGTATGGAATAATCATCAATCCTACAAAATCTGAATTTGGTAAGAGTGAATTACTGTTTTTAGGGCATCTGGTGTCTAAGGATGGTGTGCGACCCACCCCTGACAAGGTCAAGGCAATTTCTGAATTTCCCTTGCCTGAAACAACAAAACAATTAAGACGTTATCTGGGCATGGTAAACTACTACCACAGATTCATACCACATGCAGCTCAATGCTTAGCACCCCTCAATGACTTGATTTCTGGTAAAACACGTGCGGATAAAAAGATTGTTTGGACTAAATGTGCAGAAAAAGCTTTTTTCGACAGCAAAGTAGTTTTGGCTGAAGCATCAATTTTGGTGTATCCACTGGAAAATGCTCCTTTAAGTATGATGGTTGATGCCAGTGACACAGCAATAGGTGGTGTGTTGCAAGTGAAAATTGATGGTTGTTTGTTTGTTTGTTTTTCATATCTTTACCCTGCATTGCGGGAAAGCGGACTTGAGCGCTATGCATCGGTGTACGCCCTCCGACGTACACCTGACCCACGTTGCAGCCGACGGCAATGTCTGTTTCCGGTTGTCTACTCTACTTATTACTGAAATTTGGTACTACCCATTACTCGAAGTCGATCACTGTATGGTTCCTGGTCTCCTGTAGCTTTCTTTTCGAGACGACTGGATAAGACACAGAAATCTTATTCTGCCTTTGATAGGGAGTTATTAGCGGCCTACAGTACTCTTAAACATTTCCATCATTATGTAGAAGGAAAGGATTTTACTCTTTTCACTGATCACAAACCTTTAGTAAGTGCATTCCTTTCCAAATCTAATCAATCTATCTTGAGGCGAGTCAGGCAGATGAGCTACATCACAGAATTTACTTCAAACATCAAACACATTCAAGGGTCTGCAAATTTTACTGCTGATGCTCTTTCTCGAATTGAAATTAATGGTGTGCTACATGTGCAAAGTGGCATTAATTTCTCCGAAGTGGCTGCAACCCAAGAGTGTGATGAAGCTGTTCAGAGCATGCTCAACAATCCACAGGCATCTGGGCTGTTCTTAGACCAGTATGCTATTCCAGGTGTTCAAGATAAACTCATATGGTGTGACACTTCAACTGCTGTGGTTCGACCGGTAATTCCACTAAAATATAGAAAGATGGTTTTTGACCAGTTGCATTCATTAAGTCACCCTGGAGTAAGGGCTACTCATGATCTTATTTCGCGGCGTTTTGTGTGGCCAGGCATGCGAAAAGAGATTGCCAGCTGGGTAAAAGAGTGTCAGTCTTGTCAACGAAGCAAAGTCATTCAATTCAATTCAATTCAATTTCAATTCAATTTATTTTTCTTTGTCGGAAAACAACAGCAATGATAAAGTTACAAATAATGAACGGGAACAAAACCAACAAAAGGAAAAGGTGGCAAAACCACAAAGTTTAAAACGTGCATGCGATGCAAATTTAAAGGTTACGTACACGAAAGTAAATTAAGCACGGCCACCAAACCTAACAGTTTAAAGTAGATGAATTAGTTGGAAGAACCAGTTGGCTCCACATACCTAAAGCAACTGGAGGTGTGCCAGTTGATGAAACCATGCGGGGACGACTGAACCTTACAACCAATATAAAAAAGAAAAATCAACAACACGAGCATTCAAGAATAAACAATGAACATACGGCATATTATTACATATTAAACATATTATTTACATATTAAACATATTACATATACAAAATACTATGTACAGTACATCGTTTTAAGTAAAATGGAGTGTTCGCAGCAACGACAGTGGTGTGATATTGAATAGGAATTGATAACTGATGGGTACAGGAATTTAGATTAATTAACTTATTATTTGAGCATGATATTACACTGATGATCATGAATGATGAAAAATGTAGTGAAGATGATAATTATGAAAATGGTCTAGATGGCATGCGGGTGACTTCGGTATCGGAGCGGGATGGAGTTTCTTGAAATGAATTTCCAACCAAACTTCTGGAGAGTGATAGGCCTACAGCTTCATTGTTGAAGTACTCTTGCCAAATAAATCTACACAACAAAGTAACAGAAAGTTATAAGGTTCTGTGAACAAGTATATTATACGTGGTTCGGCTAATTAAAGGCATATTGCATTGGTAACATATTAGCATCTAATTGCAGCCTATTGAAACTGAACAGTTTAAGGTGGTGATGGCAGATGTACGACATTGACAGTAGTACTTGAAAGATTAAATGTACAAAAGTGGTATCTATTACACAATGGACGTATGCTAATCGGTTTGAGTTTTTGTTTGCAGATGGGTTTTCAGCTTGCTGCTGAATAATGAAAAGGTTTCGATTTCAGTAATGTGTTTAGGGAGATCGTTCCAGACTTTAACTCCACTAAATTGGATGGATTGTTGGGTTAACTTTTTCGAGTAATAGGGGAGAAAAAATCGATTGCTACTTCTAGTTGATATGTGATGCAAGTTGCTATTAAGTTGAAATAGTGAGTTAAAGTTTTTAGGCAGTTGATTATGTTTTAGTTTAAACATGAATTTGCCAGTTTCGATGGTATAAAGGTTATCAATTGTGAAAAAACTGTCGACATTGTATTGTGGTCCATGCTTAGTGATCATTTTTATGAATTTGTTGCAAATTTTTTGCAGTTTGTTTACAATGGTAACATGACCATGCTTCCAAGCACTAATGCAATATCTTAGATTGCTTTCAATGAGAGAATGATAGAGAGAAATCAAATTCGCAGTGTTTAAGTAAGGTTTAATCTTGCAGATTATTCCGAAATTTCGTCGCAGTTTTTGTAGCAAGTGAATCATATGAGATTTCCATGACAAATTTTCATTCAGTAAAATGCCTAGGAAACTAACAGTGTTAAGACGTTCAATGGGTTGATTGTACACAGATAATGTATGGGTGAAGTTAAAACACTTTGTATTATTATTATTGTTGAATAAAATGTGCTTAGTTTTATTTACATTTAACGACAGCCTATTTGCTGCTAGCCAGTCTGTTACATTTAACATTTCCATATTGGCCAGTTCATAAAGCTCGGGGATACTGTTACCACATAAAAACAAATTGGAGTCATCAGCAAACATTACAGATTCAGAGTGTTGTAAGCTGTTACAGAAATCATTTATATATATCAAAAACAGTAAAGGTCCTAGAATTGAACCCTGGGGGACCCCGAAACATATTTTGCGTTTAGTAGACATTGATTGAGATATTTCTACTACTTGAAATCGGTTTAGTAGGTAACTACTGAGCCAGTCATGGGCTGCCCCCCTGATACCATAATAGTAAAGCTTGTTTAACAAAATTTTGTGATCAATTGTGTCAAATGCTTTAGACAGGTCTAAAAATATACCAAGGGTGGTTTCTTTTTTTTCAAATGCATTTGAAATTTTACTGACAAGATGCAAAACTGCGAGGTTAGTTGAATGATTTTGTCTGAACCCAAATTGTTGGGGGTAGAAAAAGTTATGGTTTTCAAGAAAATTATACACTCTGTTGTACATTATTTTTTCAAGTATTTTAGAAAAGGAAGATAATAGACTGATGGGGCGGTAATTACTACAGTCTTCAGTTTTGCCTTTTTTGAATATGGGTATTATTTTAGATGTTTTAAATGCTGTTATAAATTCACCGTTAGTTAAGGATAAATTGAAGATGTGGGTCAGTGCTATAATTATGTTTTGTGGTACAACTTTTAATATCTTTGTTGGTATTTCATCTATTCCACAACTAAGTTTGGATTGAAAAGAAGAAAGAATTTGTTTGACTTCATCAACAGAAGTGGGGCGCAAAAAAATGGATTCACTGATAGGATTTGAAAGATAATCTGAAAATTTGGTACTTGTATTAGGAATTTTATCCACCAGATTTGATGCTATTGAAGAGAAATATTCATTGAAGTAGTTAGCCTTATCAATATTCTGTATAAGTACTTCATCACCTTTAACAAGATGCGACTGTTCATTGCATCTGGTTTTACCTAATAATTGATTTAAAATATTCCAGGTTTTTTTCAGGTTATTTTTGTGCTTTAACAGTAAAGTTTTAAAATAGTTTTGTTTTTTCAGCTTTAGTGACCTAGTATAAAAGTTTCTTAGAGCATTGTAGTTAGATTTGTTTTTTTCAGAAGATTTTCTAAGATATTTTTTGTATGCCAGTTGTTTCATTCTGTGAAGATCACTGCCACAACATTGCTCCATTAAAGGATTTCAAAATGCCTCAGTCACGGTTTGAACACATTCACATTGACTTGGTAGGTCCCTTACCGGAATCAAGCGGCTATAAATACCTATTTACAGCAGTAGATCGTTTTACTCGTTGGCCAGTGGCAGTACCCTTGAAGAACATTTCTACAGAATCCGTAATAGATGCCTTTATGTATGGTTTTGTTTCACAGATGGGAGTGCCCAAAACTGTCACTTCTGACAGAGGAGCTCAGTTTGAATCAAATTTGTGGGGTCAGCTCATGAATTTCCTTGGTTGTCGTCGAAATAGAACTACTAGCTACCATCCGCAATGCAATGGCCTAGTAGAGAACATGCATAGACGACTGAAAGATGCTCTACGTAGTTGTAACAACCCAGGTGATTGGTACCATAATCTACCCCTTGTGCTACTCTCTATGCGCAATACAGTCAAACAAGAGTTGAAATGTTCTCCAGCAGAGCTTCTTTATGGTGCCTCCGTGGCCATGCCAGGAGATTTTCAGGTTGAAGGGACTGCTGCTGTTCCTCAGCATGAGTTTGTAAAGACGCTGAAAAATCATTTTAAAGACATTCAGCCTTCACCAACTCGACCCCACCCACAACACAAAAGCCATATTGACCCAGAGCTTATGTTATGTGAGTATGTATGGATTAGAAGAGATGCAACTGCATTTCCTCTGCAGTCACGTTACACAGGTCCTTACCGGGTGATCTCTAGAAATGAAAAATATTTTACTTTAGACATTAAAGACAATAGGAAAACTGTATCCATTGATCGCTTAAAAGCTGCACATATGCCAGAGCTGAACAATCAGCCTACACCTAAATCTTCACCACCTCTGACTTCAGTGACACCGACCGCAACTACTGTTCGTCGCACGAGGTGTGGTCGTAATGTAAGTCTTCCTGCACACCTCAATGATTATGTGCAAGTGTAAAGTCTGTCCTCTCACTGTATGTTCTTACATACCATAGTTTCTTTGCTTGTAGTAGGAACTAGATTAGGACCAGTGCGAGGAAATATATCAGCTCTTTTCTTTTCAGGCAGTTGTAGATTCTCTTTCAGCAGGTATTTATTCTGGATGACCAATTCTCTAAAGACTCAACATGTGTTGTATATAACAGGACTGCATACACAGTTCACTTGTTTTATATACACTTTGTGTCTGATAGCTGCATGTTATTTCTAGTTTTCTTTGCAGAGGATTGTGGCCAACCCAGCCATGACATCTGTCTGTGGGCTAAGTCAAGCATGTAACTTTCCTAAACCCTTTAACGGTGCACACAATGCATTCAACCATTCGTAGTGATGATATCATTATGTCCTCTGTTGTACTCACTCATGTACTTGAGCATAATTGTACCACTCTGCATGTCTGTGGTGTTGTTTGGTACATCCGGAGTACCATTCGACGTTTGGAGAGTACTAAGATCTGCAATAGGCATCAAGTTCTCCCTTCCACATTGTTTTCTTCCATTTTTTTTTTCGTATACAAGCCATACTCCATTTTGACGATTGTTTGAGAACCGTTCATCCAGAAGTATCTTGACTGAGTAACCTCATCTTGACAGAATCTTGCCTTGTTTTTCTTTTGTCTATTCGCACGTACAATTACCTAATCATTGTACACATACTACATTTCATTGACATGGAACACACACTGTCACGCATCATGTTGTAGCAGTTGATTCGTTTATTTTTTTGTATGTTCGCAATTGTTAGCAACATTTCTGTGTTGGAGTAGTTTTCACTCTAAGCAACCGCAATTATTGTTAACCCAGCAGCCGTCATGCTGTTATGTTTTGAGTAAGTTTGTGAGCATCATTTTTATTATTGTATGATAAGTCATTGTTTTATGTTTGAACCATTCGAAGTTAACTACTACGTCATTACCAGGGTAGACTTGGGCAGCAACCCCGTCGATAATTGCATTTGTTTACCTATCTTGTGCACGTTTAATGATCAACCGACAACACATAGTCTTGGCCGCATATCCAGAGTCGCATAATTTGAAAGAAAACTAGTGCTGCAAACAAGACTGTTATAAAGATTCCTGCAAACGCATCAGTCCGAGCCACCAGCATCTTCATCGAGAAGTCACGCCAAGAAGCATGTCGATGTTTGATCATTTCATCAACTCATGATCTAATCATCTGGCGCCAAGTGATGTGGCGTTCCCCTTTACAATTCTGCCTGCGTCTGAATAGTTCTGTCCGCTAGAGGTCGCCAAGGCTGGAACGTGGCCGCGGATGAATACTAAACTTGACTTTTGAAAACAACAACTCAGCGATCGGACGTGAAGTGAAGCGATACACAAAAGACAATAAAGAAATGATATTCGGAAATCGGAACATGGCTACAAGGTTGAACCTGGACTATTGATTAAGGACATTTATTCTATTAAGTAATATTGCTGTGTGTATAACCTGGCCTACCCTGGTGACCTTAATTTGTATTAGCTTCTACCATTGTCAATTAATGTTAAATTGTGTGTACTTTGAATTATTATACTACTTCTACAATGCTTGCTTTTATGTGGTATTAATAGACAGTGCACTCTAGAAGAGATAAGGTTAGAACATCGCCCCTTCTGAGCTAGGAGTCGCATGTCGGTAGTGCTTAGCGTACACTATCCGACCACCACACCTACAACCCATACGCCAAAGATCTTTTGATTAGGATGAAGTCAAACAGTGAAGAATATGGCTTGCAATTAGGCCTACATAGGCTACCACAAAAACAGAAGTGATGGCCATAAGTATAAAAGATGAAACATGTCCAAGATTATACATTGGTGGAAATGCATTTAAAGATCTGAGAAGTTTCTGCTATCTGGGCAGTGTCACAACAAACACTTAGAACTGTAGCATCACTTACACAGGAGCGCGGAACGATTTTTGACTGGGGGGCATGAATATGAAAAAAGGCACTTTTTTTAATAATAATAAAAAGAATTGTGTTTTTATTTGCGCCCATTTCGATAACATACAGTACGGTACATTGCGATCACAGATGCGATACAACAGACGACAGGAAGCAACGAAAGTGACATATAGTCTTCGAGTCAGCTGCTCCCCTTATTTTGGCTTTTGTTGTTGAAAGGCAACAATGTTTGTTGTTGAAGTTTTACGATAAGGTGTAGCGATTGTGCTGGGAAGTTCGTTAATGGTTCTCCGCTATTAGCCAATAGCCATACAGTGTTGTATGTTGTTGTACAGTGTCAAATGACGGCGTCAACTTTTTGTTGACGCTGAGGCTAGCGCCGTCAGTTTATTTTTTAGTTGACGGAAGTGATAGCGCCGTCAACTATTTTACCGATTTTGAGCGTCACGCGCTATGCGTCATTTTTCGTTTGCATGAAAAATCTCGTTTTACAATGAAAGTTTTTTTTTTTGACGTTTTGACTTTCAGACTGATAGCAATGAACAATTTTTTTCTGCGGCAGCTGTTCGTCCATCAAAGTATGCAGTTTCAAGTTTGTTTATCGTATCCTGGGTTAATCTGAGTCGAGAAAAAACGAAATCGTCTTTCGCAGCTCGAAACAGTCTCAAAAACCAAGCTCGTTAGAAGTCGAACACTTTCGTTTTGTGAGACCCTCTGAGTCGAGAAAAGACGAAATCGTCTTTTGCAGCTCGAAACAGTCTCAAAAACCAAACTCGTTAGAAGTCGAACACTTCCGTTTTGTGAAACCCTGGCTAAAATAGCGCTGACGCCGTCAGTTTCTTTAAGAGCTTACGCAGTACTTTACGCCGTAAAGCTTTTAGGCAATTTGCGCTAACGCTGACGCCGTCAATTTATTTCATTGACGCGTAGCCTACAACACTGTAGCCATATAAATCGAAATGTGAGACAGATGAAGATAAATGAATGAAATACATTGAAATAGCTTAAAAAAGAAGAAACGAAAGATAAATTTCATGTTCATAGCGTCACAATCTACGGCAAAGAAGTTATAAAATGTGTCCACGGGATAATTTGTATACCGTAACCCATATAGACAAGTATCAAACCAATCCGAAGTACATTTTACGCGCGTCAGTTGCTTGAGTGAACTCGATTGCAACAGCTTCGAAGTCAATGGTGTCCATCACCTGTTTGTGCATAGTCGCAAACATTTGGTTGTTTAAACAAGGGCTTCCCAAACTTTTTTTCCCGCGACCCCTTTTAATCTTCTAAAATTGTCCGCGACCCTTTACAGTTGACATGATAAACAGTGCAAAATATACATTTGTGATGTTCTTCTTCTTCTTCGTTTGAACCTTCTTCGCCACTCCAAGGGTCGAGGGGCTCTGCCTTTTACCACCCTTGGGCAGTGGCGGCGACGCGGTCTAGATGTTTGGGCAGGTGTCGAGCAGCCATTCAATTGATTTGTCATCCAGTTCACGCAGACCACGCACACCATTTGGCGCATGGTAGATGGCGCAATTACAAATGGTGTGGTCTACGGTTTGTTCCTCCTTGCCACACTCACAAATCGCGGATGGAGCCATCCCCCATTTGTGCATGTTCGAGCGGAATAGTCCGACGCCAGTACGCAGGCGGTTGAGCCGCACCCAGGCCTTCCTTGGCAAATGGATTCCGGTTGGGTGGTTGCTGGTGTCGGAGATGAAACTTTGGAGTCTTGAGGAGTTCTTCTTCCACTCCGAGCTCCATTGGTGGTCCGCCCAGGTAGCCGCACTGATGGATTGGTCTTCAGCAGTTTTCATCAGGAGTTGTGCGGCACGTACAAATGGGTGTCTCGATTTCAGTCGCTGAGGTTTCTCGTTCACAGACTCATAGAGACTTGAGTAGAGCAAGTGGTTGGGGTTCGTAGCGCGACGAGAAAGAGACAGGATAGCTTCTTCGCGACGAAGCTCAGCTGGTTGGATGCCTGCAAGGACAGGGAGATTTTCCGATGGTGTAGGTCGCAGGCATCCTGTCACGATACGCAAGGCGTCATTTATGGCAGTGTCAATTTGATGGCAGTGGGCACTGCGGCTCCAGACAGGTGCACAGTATTCTGCTGGAGCGTGAACTAGCGCGATGGTGGCAATGCGCAGGGTATCGACTCCGGCTCCCCAGCCTGAGCCGGCCAGACGCCTTAGCAAAGCTGTGCGTGTTGAGATCTTTTTGCGTAGTGACTCCAAATGTTGGTGGTAAGTGAGCGACCTGTCCAGGACTACCCCTAGATATTTAGGGTTTGGGCAGAAGGGCAGGGTTTTTCCATCGGTGTTGATCTTGAGCTCACGCTTCGCTTCCCGGTTGTTTAAGTGGAAGGCTGTCGTCACTGTTTTGGTTTCGCTGAGCTTCAGTCTCCATCTCTGGAGGTATGCCGAAAGTGTCGACATGTCCTGGTTTAGAGTCTCTTCTAATGTATCCCATTGATTCGACAAGTGTAAAATGGCCAAATCATCGGCGTAGGCGTATTTTGCGGATACCGTGATTGGCAAGTCGTGGATGTAGATGTTAAACAGAAGGGGGGCCAGGACAGATCCCTGAGGGACGCCATTCTTAAGGCGTCGTAACCTGCTTGGTTTACCACTTCCGGTGGTGAGGGTAAAGCTTCTGTTGTAAACGAGCTCCATGATCATGCGGACCATGTGCCTGTCCGGGAGCAGGCGGAGGAGTTTGCAGGTGAGGCCTTGGTGCCATACGGTGTCGTATGCGGCTGTGAGGTCAAGGAACACAGCACCAGCCTTCTTCTTTGCCTCAAAGCAGTCTTCGATGTCTTGAGTCATGAGAGTGACTTGGTCTACAGTAAATCTTCCACGTCGAAAACCAGCTTGTTCCCGGGGCAAGAGTGGGTCTATAATTGGTTCGACTCTAGTGTAGATAAGACGTTCGAAGATTTTAAAAGGGATACAGAGAAGAGATATAGGTCGATAGCTCTTCGGATCCTCTTGTGGCTTATGAAGCTTAGGGATCGCGACTACTTTGGCTCGTCTCCAAATTTTAGGGACTGAGTTGGCATAAGCAGGAAGACAGAAATTTGCGCAGCCAAGACTTCATGGTGGTGCCAGCATGGAGTACAAGTTCGGGGCAGATGTTATCGGGACCAGGGGCCTTACGGGTCTTAGTTGATTGTAGGGCAGCGGTGAACTCATCGGACGTAAATTCACCAGAAATGCTTTCCTCATCTGGTGTTGGGATTTTTCAGAGATCAGACGTTTCCCTCTTTACAAGTTTGGAGAACTTGCGGTCGCCTATTTTGTACGTCCCGTTTTTCACAAGTTCTGATGCGATGTTATTGGAAGTAACGGGGCATTGGCGGGAAGGGCGTGCTGAACGGCCCGTAAGGTTGTTGACAGTACTCCATGCTATTCGGCTAGAGTGTGTAAAGTCGATAGTGTTGACGGTGTTTTTCCATCGCTCTAGCCTCCGTGAGTCCAGCCGATCAAGCAGTCTTGTTGCGGCTGAGATAGAGGCAGCACCTGGTGAGGCAAGTATATATAGGTATATATAGACAAGTATCAAACCAATCCGAAGTACATTTTACGCGCGTCAGTTGCTTGAGTGAACTCGATTGCAACAGCTTCGAAGTCAATGGTGTCCATCACCTGTTTGTGCATAGTCGCAAACATTTGGTTGTTTAAACAAGGGCTTCCCAAACTTTTTTTCTCGCGACCCCTTTTAATCTTCTAAAATTGTCCGCGACCCTTTACAGTTGACATGATAAACAGTGCAAAATATACATTTGTGATGTTTATTAAAAGGCTTAATTCGAACGAAACTAGAGTAGCATCAACCTACCGATACTCGAAACCTGCTACTTTACATGTAGCCTATTGGAAACAAAACAACCGAAAACACATTTATTCAGTGCGATGAGTGCGACTGCTCTCTGTTGCAAAGCAAATCCAGTCCTTGCTCAATGTTTGTTACTGCTGGTCTCAAGGCGGTTTCAATCTTGCTTAGCTGGAACGGTATTTTATTGCGATTGTCGTCAACTTTGATAACGTTGACTCGCACAGACGCGTGAACACAAACGGCGGAGTGCACTCACTTCTGAGTGAGATAATTAGGCCTATCATAGATATTCCGCTTTAACAAGCCAAAAAGTGTGAAAATTTTTCCAGAAAATTCAAGCCGCAACGTAGAGTCAGAAAATAGATCAATATGTTATTCCTGAGATTTGGAAGAGAGGTGCTCGGTGCTTGGTATTTTGTTTTTGTATTGCAAATAGGTTTTGGATCCAATCTAATTTGACATTGTTTAATTCTGGAAGAAAATACTTTTATAACTGTTTCAACAGATTTGACAAGTGGTCGATAACCACAGGCTTAAACATTTGGTACCACATCACTGTTAAGTTAGTAAAAAACTCTACAGTAGATGAAAACATTTCAAATGAATCATTTTCAACTTCTTCTTTCTAGATGTTTAAATTTTTAACGAACGCTTCAAGTTTTTGATTTCTTGATTTCAATGTAAAAACATTGGTGTTTTTTCCTTAAATGGATAAATTAAGTTCTTTCCATTTTTCAAGCAAATCTCACAAATAACATAATTGTGAAAGTCAGAAGTCATTGCAGAAATGATGGACCAAGTTTGATTTTTTTCACGACTTCATTTTTCAACGGTATTAGGCTATAGCATTTTTAAAGTTTTGTTTTTGAGAGCCATCTTACTTCACAATGCAGTAAAAGTTTTTAAATACATCTGACAATCAGTTTGGATTTAAGCCAAAACATGGCACAGATTTATGTGTTTATCTTTATAAACAAACAGTATCTCATTACATAGCCTACACAGCAATAGTCCTGTGTTTAGTGTATTTCTGGATGCATCCAAAGCATTTGATAGAGTTAATCACAATATCTTATTTAACAAGTTAGTTTCACGGAATGTTCCTATGTGCTTTGTACGAATATTGAAGCATTGGTATAAAGAACAAATAATGAGAATAAAGTGGGGGAATCAAATTTCTGACCCCTTCCATGTCACCAACGGAGTAAGGCAGGGAGGGGTTTTAAGTCCTTACCTGTTTTCTTTGTATATACAGATGACTTATCGACTGAATTGAATTCCCTAGATGTCGGATGTAATACTGGTTCATCTCACTTGAATCACCTAATGTTTGCAGATGACTTGTGTGTATTTAGTCCAAGTGTTAAAGGTACCCAAAAACTCATTGATGTGTGTGAATCCTATGCTTCTAGACATGACATTATTTTCAACAGTAACAAAACTGTTGGATTGGTCCATCAATGTCGCAAATTTAAAGTTTTGACTTCTCCATGCATGCGGTTGTACAATACACAAATTAAATTTGTTGGACAAGTGAAATATTTAGGTATGCCGTATACTGATTGATGATACCATCAGTGATGACGCAGATATTAAAAGGCAAGTGCGATCTCTTTATGTCGCTGCCAATCAGCTTAGGTCCAAGTTTGGAAATTGCTCTACCGAAGTTAAAAATGTAATGTACCAATCATATTGTATGCCAATGTATGGTTCGCAACTATGGTGTAACTATAAAACTTCTACTTTAAATCGCATACGAGTTGCTTACAACGACTCGTACAGAATTATCCACAATTTGTCGAGATGCGACAGTGCTAGAGTGTATCAGGTACAGAACGACGTGTTAACATTTGATGCTCTATTAAGAAAAAATTGCTATGCATTTGTAGAACGTTGCAAAAGATCAATTAATCCACTTTTGCGCAATGTTATGTCTTCTGATTACTATTTTAATTCTACATTTTATATTCACTACAACAGTATTTTGTACGTTGTTTGATGTAGCCTGCTTGATGTTGTGTTAGTCTGATATTTGTGTGATGACTGTTAAAAATTTAAATTCTATGGACTTTGAGTCTGATTGCAAATAAATAATAATAAAAATTACATTTCACCATAAAAACTTGCAAAAATACGGGTATTGAGTGCGCGACTCTTAATAAAGTTAATATTTTCACAGCATCTTGCACAATAGCATTCCGATGAGGATATATTCTTTTTAGCTATTCAGGTCTCGCAATAAATCATAGCCTATAGTGTGTAGGCCTAAATGCAATATGACTGTGTAGGCCTGTCACTCGCAAATCGCACTTTTGCATGAAACCCAGCTGTATGCCCTGTCATTGCAGAAACTCCCTCAGTAGACATGCCAACACAGTCCTTCCAAACGGTCAATTTGCGAAAAAAGACAAGAGCAAAGTCATTATTACTTTTGTAACAAATACACACAAAAAAACAAGTAAAAAAACACTTTTATTAATGATCTTTCAAATTTTGATGCAAAGTGTGCGCTTGCTTATTTGCAACCAGCTTATCCAATTGCGGTTCAATGGAAGACAATGCTACTCGAAGAGGAGCATGGATATCCAACGCGTTTTTGTGTTTTCCCTTTAAACAGCTCATGGTAGAAAAGCCGTCTTCACATAGATATATGTAGAAGGGAATGGAAGCAGTGTTTTAATAGCCATGGTACACAGTCTCGGATATTCTGCTTTTATTTTGACCCAGAAGCTTGCAAGGTAGTTTGATTCAAAACATTTTCGCAAACCTTCATCAGCAGATAGATCCAATAATTAATTTATCTTTTAAATCAACACTTATATTCAACTCTTCTACGTTTACAGTTGGTGCAAATGGGCTTCGAATCCATTCATTTCCTCTTCGTGGATCATTTTGTTCCGGAAAATAATGTTGAATACGTTCCACCAAATTTGACAAATGTTCTGTGGCAGTATCTTGAACACATTTTACGTCCAAATTGTCTCCAGCATCGTCAATAACAATAGCTAATTTAGGAAACATGTCGTAACAATTATTCGAGACTCGAATCTTCCATGCTTTCTGCTTTCGTTGCATGCCGTCAATTTTATCTGCTGTTGCAAAAAGTGAAGCATTTTTTCCTTGCATTGAATTAATGGATAATGGATAACAATTACTAAATAACATTTCTTTGTGACGTAACTGGAAGTCGTCGTAGCAGCGGGCCACCAAACAGTCTATAGCTGGGAAAGCAGATTGAACATTATCGTTGCCTAAAAATTATTATATAGACGTTCTGATCAATATAAAACAAATTACTCCATTTACAATTTCTCCTAACTGACCGCGTAGGCCTACCAGCAGCCAAGTGCTCGCGTACCGGCGCCGGTACGCGTACCGGCGTTTGAGTAAAACTGCACTAGCCCATGCTTGTTTGTATCGCGCGTTTTCCCGAAATTTAGTAAAGTAATTACTTCGATGAAGCAAATTGTGTTAACTATATTTAACCGTTTGTTTTCCCTGCAATAGCTTAAGTGTCTGATTGACAGAAACTTCCTGCCAAAGAATGTAAAAAATTACATAATAATTTGAATGTGTAACTTTAATTTGAGCACAAATTGAAACTAATTTAGGTGCTTTTTTATGTTGAATTGCTGTTATTTCTTTCGCAAAATTAAAGTCACATTTTTGAGTTTTTTGGGTTACAAAAAAATCGCCCTATTTATGAGTCTTAAGCTTTACCTCGCTGTTGCCGTTTCTATCGCAAAGCTGTGAAAGAAGTTTTTTAAAACCTAAGTTGATGAAATCTTACGTGAGATCGACTATGGGAGGAGCAGGCTATCTGCGCTAGCAATACTGTTCACTGAAAGTGATTTAGTCGAGACATTATCTTTTGACGCTATAATTTCTGAATTTGCTTCAATGAAAGCTAGACGTATTGAATTTTGAACTTTCAATAAAATTTAACAAACACTGCTTTAATTCCTCTGTTGTGTGGAATTTTAATCAGCTGTTACGACGGTGTTAGTTAAGGGGGGGGGGGGGGGGGGGGGGGGGGGAGAGGGCAGCATTTTGTGCAAAAATTCAAGGGCGGCATATTGCGTTGTTACGCCACTGATTGTTTGCGGTTGTTTACCGGTGACTAGGTTATCCTACACGCGCAAATAAAAATAAAATTGATCGCTTAAACAGCTCTTTTTGCTGTTTTGTCTCCTGAGCTGCTTTGCATGTTACTCAACAAGTGTCATTTCGCCCAAAACAATTACATGGACGTGGACTTCCCTATGACGTCACTCAGAACAAATAAGTTAAACGTAATTTTTAAAAGTTAATCAATGCAAAACATAGGCTACTACATATATTCGATCATGCGCATGTTTAGTTTTCTTAAATGTGTGACAAGCCATTTACAAGCTTAAGTTAATGATTATAACGGGTAGGATTAGCCTACTTGTAGAAGAAAAATGTTTTTGAATGTAGCTTCATAGACGGACGGACGAGCCGAGGGATAGACATAGGCATAGCTACTCAGTGCCTCAGCGACCCCCAGTGACATACGTTTGAAATATGTCACAATCTCTAAGAGGGTATTTCGTTATTGGCGTCAGTATGAAAATGGCGAAAGAAGTGCAAACAAACTGTTAAACGCCTGTGCTAAACTAGTCAGCCCGGTAGTTGAATCAGGTTAAATAGCCCATCTTATCTATTGAACAGTACACAAACTGTTTTACTCTTAGGCTATGGTCACAGCGGTAAACCATAATCTCTTCGTGGGAAAATTGTAACATAAGATTCCCGCATCCGTTCGTCTGTATGTAATGACCGAAAGAAACACTCTTTTGAAACCGTCTATTCAAAATTGTATTTCTGTAAAATTAGCCACCTGGCTGTCGAAATTGGGATGCAACACCGTACACCACTAAAAACTTGTCACTACAACAAACTACTTAGATAAAGACGGAACTTTCGTCCAGCTGGCAAGCACTAAGCAAACAGTTAAATATGCTACCAACTTTCAAGCAATCATTTTACGAATGACCAGAATAGATTGCAATATCTCAAACTCACGTACGCAGTTACTGTGACGTCATAGTCAAATATTGTGAAGTAATTCTCAACAGGTGTGATACAAGTCTTACGAACGATGGTGCAATCTTGGCTCATTTTTTAGGGAAAATTCCAAGACGTAATACGCTAAGATTCAGTAGACCTGAACGGTTTTATATGACGTTTGATTTGGTGAACCATTGTCCGGAACATAGCGACCCCTAGTTATGACAGTCTGACATGGCATAACTAAAAAAGAATTGACGACAATTGTGAGCCAATGAATAACGACGATACACAAATTGTTTGAATCACTCACGTTTAAGTTAATATGCAAATACAAAGGGCATGCAAAGAATGAACAGCAATAAGAATAAAACACGACGATACATAAAATTGGTACCATAGGTACACACTAAAATGACGCTATATACAATGGTTTCGATAATAACCGACTGTTCTGGGCTCAGACAAGTGTCGGCCACCGCAGACAAAACCAGGCTCAAACCCTAACACTTAAGTGTTCTTTACGGGGGCGAGGCACGAAATATCCCTCAACACATAGTCTACTTTCACTTTCCCTGTACTCTCATCATAGTTGCAGACGGCAACTTTAGCTCTACGAACCACAGGCTTCCCTTTCCTAATTTGTGGAACTACCTCATGCACCCTCCCAAGTTGATACTTTCCACGTTTACCAATGTCTTGGAGAGAACCCACCACTACAAGTTGACCAGGCTCAAAATTCTCGGCCATTTTTAACCATTTTTTCCGGCCCTGAAGACCTGGCAAGTAAAAATCGATCCATTTGCTCCAAAACTGCTGAGAAAGTGACAAATTGAACCGATAGTCCCTTTTTAATTGGTCACGATCATGTGATTGCCCAACAGCACAGTATGGGTCTAAGTATGGGGTCAAAAGTGAGGCAGGGGTGATGACAGTAAAATCCCTAGGGTCGTCACTCAAAGGTACCGAAGGGCGTTCGTTCACGATCTGAACGGCACTGCCTGTGTACGTAAGCAGTTCAATAAAATTGGGCTTGCGTACTGAAGTGTCCAAAATGTGAAAAAAGTACTTGGTCATATCGGCCACGAAACCAAATCTACCAAGCTGAAATCTAGCCAAGACATCTGCCAGAGGGTTTAACAAATCAGGACACGAAAACATTACATCATTAACACAAGTTCCTCGAAATTCAGACTTGCCATCGTAAACAATACGCTTTTTTAATTGTGACATCACAAAGTATGGTAAATACCATTCAAATCCCTTGACATTTTCTGCTTCACCAGCACGCTCAATATAACCATTAGATTTAAGATCTTTCATGGTGTCAGTAAGGAAATCACGAAGTTCAGGTTGTTTTAAAGCCTTCTTCCTTAAAGCAGCAGCTCTATCTGACGCCAACACAAAATTGTTAGGTAAATCAATATTTTCCTTCAACGGTACAGGTATCTCAAATCGACCATCTTTCAATACAATATTCGGTTCAACAAGTTCTCTAGCCAAAATGTCATTGCGAGACAATTCACAGGTCTCATTTTGCAACGTCAAATCCTGAATGACTTTATTTAGGTCTGCTATTTCCATATCACGAGACTCAATTTTACGCTGAAAGCCAGAGATGACATCCGACTCTGAAGACGTCTGCACTCTGCACACATTAGCAACGCTTTCATCTAAGGGTGACTTACCACCACAAGCCAACCAACCGAGAGGAGTGAGTAAAGCATGCGGTTCACTTCGATTTTCACCAACACGCTCTTCTTTAGCCCACATCAAATAAGCGTTGTCGTTACCAATCAGTACATCTACAGTACTACAATCATTCAAATGAAACATATTCACGTCATGAAAATGACGAAAACCACTTAAATCCTGCTTATGCGGTAAAGTGTTAACATCGTCAGCCCAAGCTGGGTTAACCACCGAAGTTATATCACAAAACAGTTCATCCGTCTTTAACGACTGGATGTTGAGTTTAACAAGGTTAGCACAAGTAGGTTTCTGACCAGCCAGAGTATCCATTCTAAACGACGCTTTATCATACGGTTTAAGGCCAAGTTCACACACCAAATCACTCGAAACAAACGTCAACTGCGAACCAGGATCATGCTGACAATACACCAACTTCGATTTGCCAGTCATTGGATTCAAAACACGAGCAGCAGTAACGCCGTTAAAAGCTGCTTTAACATTTCCAATCTTAACATTACGCACAGGAACTCTGGCACCAGCATCCTCTTTACCGACCGAATCCAGAGAATCACGTGACGTCACATAAAAATCATGCAGAAGAAAATAGTGTTTCCTATCGTTGTTAGGCCCACATTGACGACAGTTGTTTGCGTGATTACAGTCCCTAACCATATGTTGGCGCAAACAATTCAAGCATTTGCCAGCTTTCACAATAACATCTCTCCGATCTTTAGGTGTCAAGCGCAAAAATTCTTTATAATTAGACAAAAAATGATGTTTGGCTTGACCCCGTGACGAACAATAAATACATGCCGGTTGGTCCTTACGTCTGGCCTCACCACCGCGCGGTGCGCCAACAGCAGTCGAGTACTGCGAACTCCCTGACATGACATTATCATGGGGTTTTACCGACGTATGCCTAACCGGACATGAAGGCAATTTTCCTTTGCCAAACTTTTTAAATTGCTGCGACTCACCAGAATCGCCCATTAGCATAATGCTAAAATCAGTCGACTTGCGCGTTTCCTCCCGTACTACAAAATCGAACAAACTCTGAAAAGTAGGCTCATTAGTGCTACCATACTGATCACTAGGGCCATTTTTATATGACCTTAAAAAATCAATAACATGACTTGATTTTTTGAAAAATATGACTTTATATGACTTTATGTGAAAATCGTTTATTTTTACATACGAACAACGTTACTCACCGAACTAAAGCGCAACATAACAGTAATACACATCCATTTTTATTTTAAACCACTGTTGTAGTACAGTTTCATGTAGTGTGGAATGTTAGAGTCTTTGAAGTTACGATTTGGACGTAAAAATGACTTTAGTAAGGAAAATGAGCGCTCCACAGACGCTGACGTGGGTTGACACTTCTGCAGTTTTGCATAAAGCGCTGGTGAAATGTCTTGTCTTTGTAGCTCCATAATTTGTTTCACATCGTTTTTGTCCAATCGCTTCTTAATGTAATTTTTGAGCTCAAGCGGATCTTTTCAGAAATCAAGGGCATTTAGATCAGCATGGGCCTCTTTGATGGTGTAGCCTACGTACAACTTTCCATTTTGAGTATTAAGTTTGAAATATTGTTGTAGTGGAGGCATATTTCTGTTAACTGACTAGTCAACTTTGGATCGTTGACTGAATTTTTGACGCTCTTTACAGTGACTCTTACTTTCTTAGTGCTTAATTGCTTCACCGCTTAAATTGGTACTTTTTATTTAAAGTATACAACGGTATGACTTTATAACTCAAAAATATGACTATATAACTTAAAAAGCTGATTTATGACCTAACCAGGAAAATATGACTTTATATGACTTCATAACTTTCTTATTATACCTCGTAGGGATGCGGTTTTTGCGTTAAAATTGATTTCACGACTTACTGATGCATAGAAAAAAATATGACTTTAATGACTTTAAATGGCCCTACTGATCACCTAAAAAGTCAAGATAGCGTTGTTTAGCGTCAAACGGGAGTCGTTTAGCCAAATCCAAAACAAAACGTCCTTCCAATTTATCACGCTGACCATAAGCTTGCGCGTAAAGCAGACACTGCGACAATTCATCTTTAAACTCTTTCAAATCACTACAAGAGATCGAAGTCAATTTGCTTCCATAGCGATACTTTCTAATTTCCGGTTTGGCGAAAAGACCTCCACGAACTCCAAAACGTTGGGACAAGCGAGCTAACGACATTTCTATCCTGTCTTCCTCTGACAAGCCAGGAGTGTCAGAAACCAAATTAGCAATCGTTTGAGCAGCTGTCCTAACACAAGCTGCTTGTAACAAAGTCAAACGAGTTCCTTTAAAGAGCGAAGCTACCATCAAGGCCGTAACACAATTTAAAAAAAAGACAAATGGCATATTATTACCATCGTAACCAATCAAGGCCGCCTTATCGAAAAACGTCCTACTATTTTGGTATTCAAAAAAGCAATCCTGCTGCTGAGAACTCGATTTAGCGGGAGAAGACAAGCTATATCCCTTAAGGGGCTGAGGGGGCTCAGTCACATGCACAGCACGATCAAGATCTTCACAAACGTTAAAATCAGTAGACGCGACACGCCTCTCACAACCACCCAAATTACGTGTAGCTGGGCGATCAAAACCTAGCCGCGCAGAAAGCTGTAAAGGGGACAAAATATTACTGCTGATGGCGGCCCCGTGACCTGTACGCTCTGGAGGAGGAGTTCGGTTATAATTCGCAGGCCTTGGCTCTACAGCATTCAGAAGACCCTTAGCCACGGCCCCGAGGCCTCCTGAAACAGCTGGAAAACATGTGGATTGCCCTGGTCCACCCACGGATTGAACAGGCGTCTGGAAAAGGTTATGTAAATTATACTGCGATTGATGTTCATTTCTGGAATGGCTAGAAAAGCTCTTCTTAAAACTACGCCGGGAGTCCAACTCTGAACGATATTCAGCTAAAACTACCTCTTTACGTTGTTCAGCCCTCAACTGAGCGTCTTTGAGTGCGAACTCAGCAGCTCTCGCTTCGGCTTTCGCGGCGGCCTCAGCAGCTCTCGCTTCGCCCTCAGCTCTCGCGGCGGCCTCTGCTCGTACGGCCTCAGCAGCTCTCGCTTCGGCCTCAGCTCTCGCGGCAGCCTCAGCTCGTATGGCCTCAGCTCTCACGATGGCCTCAGCTCGTATGGCCTCAGCTCTCGCGATGGCCTCAGCTGCTCTTGCTTCGGCCTCAGCTTGGATCTGGAGCTCCTCTCGTCTTAGCTGCAGGTTAATTTGTGCAACTATCCGAGACGAACTCTTAGACATTCTAGTGCTTACATTTGAGGCGCTATCCTCAGGATGTATGTCTGTAACGCTTCTGAGTTGGAGTGTAACGCTGCTGGGTTGAGGTGAATCTTCTGGGTTGGAGAAGGAAGGCTTCTGGGTTGAGGTGTAGACGCTGTTGTGTTGGAGACTTGAAAGCAACATTAGACTTGGGAAATCATCTTGTATTGCGTCAGTTGTTGCAGCAGCGTATCAGAGCGAATTCAGAAAGCGTCACGTCTTGCCATAAGAAACGTGTTGATCGAAAAAGAAAGATTCATACCTAGTCTCTTAATTTATATGCGAAACAATATTCATCCGCGGGTTGCAAGGCGCAAAGCTAATTAAATAATAATTGAAACTTGAAAGGGCTAAACAGTAGAATTATGATAACTGCACTGCAGATATAGCTGATGACGAATACGAGACAGCAGTCGGTACATACGTTGGCCCCAGTCAAAACGACGTTGAAACGTAGATGAAACGTCGTGAATGACGAAAACAAATTAAGTTATGATTGAGGGTTAGAAACTGAAATTAAATACTGGGGCGCAACTGTAAAATCAGCCATGAGAAAAAAATTTTACAAGCGTTTTTTTTTTTTTTTTTTTAGAGAAAAATTAAGCATATATACAAACAGGTAAGCGTCCATGGCTATCCATGTCCTGCCTCCGAAGAGATAGGACCCGACACCCATGGAAGCAAACCAGAATGGTAAAAAAAATATGTAGCCTAACGGTGTGCGCGCGGTTGTGCGAGAAGGATGTTCTAAAGTCATACTATTAGTTCGAGTTTTTTTTTGATGAGGGAGGACGAGACGACAGCAGTTGATTTGGAAGTTCGGTGATGTATATGATGAGCACGACAGCAGGTGATAAGCAGTTCAGTTAGTAGTCCATTGATGGATGACGAGCACGACAGTTGTTGAGTTGTGAGTCCGTTGATATAGGACGAATATGACAGGAAACAGGCCAGCTTGTATAGTTGCGAGCTGTGTGACATGCAGCCATTGCATGTCGAAAGTGGCGCAAAATAGCGGCACTGGTTGGGTTGATGTCGCGGTGTGCTTCTGACGCAGAGAAGGCTTGAATGATGAACGATGCAGCAATTGCACGTCCAGGGTGTGTCGCAGGGAGTAGCGACAAATATGGGGTTGACCATATTGGTTGCGTCGGTGGCTGTGGATAGCCGTATTGAAATCATCTCCGTGGAGGCATCTCATGGTGAGGAATGTGATGAGGGACTGTTCAACTCAGTGCAAGTCGTGGAGAACATGGGGTGCTGTGGTGCCATGTTGAAGTGGTCTCATCAGTGAGCTTGTCGTGTCATCATTGTGGTGCTGTATTGAAGTTCCTTGAAGTCTCGCATCAACCTCTCGCAGCAACCGTGTTGATAGGCAGGTCTGAAACGAAATTGATACAAAGTAGCGACCGCTAGAAAGTTACACATAAGCAGTTCAGACACATTAAAAAAAGCGATACATGCGGGGATACAAGTAGTTGTAATATGGCAGTGCCATGGGCGGCAGACGCCGGCTGATGATGGGACACATAATGAAAAAAGAATAGCGATACATGCAGGCATACAAGTTATTAAATTGGCAAGGCAATGCCGGCTGGATAGGTAGGAAACGAGACAAGAAACTATGAGAGTCGTAGTAAGGTACTGAGTAGGCTCAGCACTCATTAAAAAAAAACAAAAAAAACACGAGCATAAAAAGTTGTTGTAACGTCACATGACTGTAGAATGGAGAAATGGATGCAGTTTTGACGTCTTGCCCAGGACGGTAAATTGCTGTGATAAAAGTAGCGACAAGCGCAAGCTGAAACCGTGTGCGAGGCTGTGATGTAGGCTACATACCGAGATAAAATCGGTAGGCTGACAAGTGAGTTTGCAGCATGTGAAACAATACAGTAGGTGTATGGCGGTTGCTTATGTAAACACAGAAATATTTGCGCTGGCAGTTGACCAGCGCGCAATGAGACATCATGACGTAGTTAGTTGACATTGCAGTGGTTAGGCTACGTCATGAAGGCGATAAACTTGATTATGAAGACACAGAGGTGGATCCGTCACCCTTACATTGATGCAACGTCAGCAAACGTTGAAACAATGTAAGTATGACGAATACGTTGTAAGGGGAGTTAAGCCACGAAAAACTGTAGGGAATCGATGCATAGTGCAGAGATTTTGATAAATATGGCTGGCAATTACCTGTAGGCTACATTAGTAGATAATTGAAATAGTTAATTGCAATTACTTAAAACAAGATAAAAAGCACATGGTAACATTACCAGCAGCCGTTGAAATGGAGTGAGGTCTTGTTCCAAAGTCGTGGGTTGGGTGGATAAACGTGCGGATAAGCTTCGTTGAAGTCGAGTGAGGTCTTGATCCAAGGTCGTGAGTTCTGTTGATAACGAGGCACCATTGTAACGCTTCTGAGTTGATGAGATGACGCTGCTGAGTTTGAAGTAGAGCTTCTGAGTTGGGGAGTAACGCTGCTGGGTTGAATTGAATCTTCTGGGTTGGAGAAGGAAGGCTTCTGGGTTGAGGTGTAGACGCTGTTGTGTTGGAGACTTGAAAGCAACATTAGACTTGGGAAATCATCTTGTATTGCGTCAGTTGTTGCAGCAGCGATCAGAGCGAATTCAGAAAGCGTCACGTCTTGCCATAAGAAACGTGTTGATCGAAAAAGAAAGATTCATACCTAGTCTCTTAATTTATATGCGAAACAATATTCATCCGCGGGTTGCAAGGCGCAAAGCTAATTAAATAATAATTGAAACTTGAAAGGGCTAAACAGTAGAATTATGATAACTGCACTGCAGATATAGCTGATGACGAATACGAGACAGCAGTCGGTACATGTCAGCATTCAACATATCTGAGAGCTCACTTTCTTTTTGTTCGAAGTTGTTTTTTAACGAGTTAAATTCGGGATCTACCCTATCACGAAGTTCTGCCAAAATTGCAGAGTTAAAAATTTTACTTAAAAGTGCATGGAAATGCCGTAATTCCTCTTCCAAAGTAGAGAACTTAGATCTAAAAATAAACAGTTTCTGCTTATCACTCAAAGAACCTAGGGCTACAGAAAGTTCCCCAATTTGAGTCAAAATATCCCTTCTAAGATGCCGGGCCTCTCGAACTGACTTAGCCTCATCGTTACTGGGTCCCTCCCCAGAATGGCCTGCCCGACAGCAAAGAACATCATCAGGCTTAAACTCAGTCGAGTCGACGGCGGTCGAGTCCTTGTCGCCACCGAGTGTAGACATATTAAATTTTGGGGCTAAATTTAACAATTAAAAAATTAAGTTACACAAACACACAAAATTATTAAGTTATAAAAAACTTAACTGCAAAGACCGTAAAAAATACAAAAAGAATTTAAATGCACAATACCGTAGTTGTACGGGTATATCAAGTCCGACCAAAGTTCCACAAAACTTGCTTGGATTCGTCCACTTGAATCTTCAAGCACAGATCGATTGTCTTTAATCTTTTTTCTTGCCAATGTTGTTTTTTCTTCAGAACCAACAAAGAAACGCCTTTAATTTTTAGCTTGAAGTTCTTCAGTACCATCTGAAAAGTAAAAGTCTTTAATTTTCTTGTGCTGTTCTTCTGCACCAACTGAGAAAAAAACGGCTTTAATCTTTTGCTTCTGTAGACTACCAACCAGCAGCAAATCGTCTTTATTTTTTCTCTGCTTCTGCAGCCTACCAACCAACAACTTCGTCTTTATTATTTCTTTAAGTGCTTCTTGGCCTACCAACTAACAATCCACGTCTTTATTATTTATGGTCACAGCGGTAAACCATAATCTCTTCGTGGGAAAATTGTAACATAAGATTCTCGAATCCGTTCGTCTGGATGTAATGACCGAAAAAGAAACACTCTTCTGAAACGTCTATTCAAAATTGTATTTCTGTAAAATTAGCCACCTGGCTGTCGAAATTGGGATGCAACACCGTACACCACTAAAAACTTGTCACTACAACAAACTACTTAGATAAAGACGGAACTTTCGTCCAGCTGGCAAGCACTAAGCAAACAGTTAAATATGCTACCAACTTTCAAGCAATCATTTTACGAATGACCAGAATAGATTGCAATATCTCAAACTCACGTACGCAGTTACTGTGACGTTATAGTCAAATATTGTGAAGTAATTCTCAACAGGTGTGATACAAGTCTTACGAACGATGGTGCAATCTTGGCTCATTTTTTAGGGAAAATTCCATGACGTAATACGCTAAGATTCAGTAGACCTGAACGGTTTTATATGACGTTTGATTTGGTGAACCATTGTCGGGAACAGGCTATTTGGGATCATCAGAAGGTCCTGAAAAATATGAAAAAATAATAAATCGGTAATAGCCTTCTTGAAAAGGTATTTAACATTATAACCTTAAAACTGTATGCAAAAAAGGCTCAGAGTTATTGAAGGACTACAACCAGCGTATTTCGCACAAGCCTCAACTAGGGACACCAAGTATCCTATCAAAAACGTAAACTGATGTTAAATCAGAGCCAAATAACAACGTTTATGACGTCATAGAGAAACAAAATTCGACGCACGCTGATGCAACCTGCAGAAATGAAAATAAATTAATGTTCAACTGGTTCAACGACGTCACGATACATCTGGCAAGCGATTGAAGTTTGTATAGTGAGTCAAAATATCGTTAAACTCTAACTAATGAACACTTGCAAGATTTAATTCTTACAAATTTAACAACACATCGTCCAAACTTTTAGAGATCAGCATCAGTAGGCTACATCACATAAAAATCCTAAAATTAATAATAGTGTTGTGTTGATAAGATCTTGTTCTGTTTTTATTTCTGTTAAGCTACTTGATATATTATTACAATTTTATTGCACACAAAACTTTTTCCATAGTTATCACACTAAAAAAACGAGCAAGCAAACCAGATACAGTAGTGTGATCAAGATAAGAAGCCTGCTGATAATGTTTGAAGTAGTCTGATCTGTAATAAGGTTTCAAAAGTACTGTAGTAATAATACTACAATCAATTTGATGTTCTCGTGCGCTCACATAATGTGGAAGATTATGTAGCATTCTAAAGGAGTCATTGTAAGCCTCTTGTAAACGATTGAAACAAGAAAGACGATTGCAACAGTTGCAAAGCATAAAAAGACTTACAGTAGCCTATGAGTTGAACAGTACTCTTAACAGTCGTTGAATACTCGTAAAATTGCAATTTTAATTTGTTGGCAGTGATTGATTGATTGATGGAATTTTTATCCTCGGACTGGGAAAGCTTCTTGCAGAGCTTAATCCTGGCAGTTTCGCATACTTGTAGAGGCTTTGAATCACTGACGCAGGCCCGGTCACCGAGATTGACAGAGTGAAGTTTCCGATTGTTGAAGTCTTGTTGCCGGGGAACTATTCCATCCATTAGATGCCACTGAATGGAGAGCAGTCCTTAACGTGCGTTGCTCAAGCGCACACCCGGAGAGTCGAACCAGCGCCGCTTGATCTTGAAGCTTCTTCGTTCCAGAAGTGACGCGCTAACCAACTGAGCTATCGGTGCATTTGCCTCAAAATATCCAGTTTATCAGATAAATAGTTATGTATATGAACACCTACGTACTTCACCAACTCAACAAAGAAAATTTTCTCAGGCCCAAGCGAGACTTGTGGGTCTCCAGAAAGTTTAAAATGTTGAGAAGAAAATAAAAAACCAAAAGATTTTTTATAATTTACAACAATGTTGTGTTTGGAGGCATATCGTAACCTGGGTGCAACCTAATTCGTACCCTGAACAATTTGTACCCTCACTTCGTACCCTGAAAAGATCGAGAGAAAAAATAGCACAAAGCCGAAGTCGCTGATCGCAACAAAGCCGAAGTCGCTAATCGGAATTTCCGCGAAAGTTTTAAAGTTAGGGTTAAGCAGAAACTCCGTTTCGTGTGCTATTTTGGCTTTTTTAATTTTTTTTCTTGATTTTTTTCAGGGTACAATATGAGGGTACGAATGGTTCAGGGTACGAATTAGGTTGCATCCCCGTAACTTTTGCACCATTTTAGAAGATCTTGTATTTAGAAGATTTTTGAAGACCAGTGTAAATAGGAGATATGAACTAAGCCCCTTTCCTTGGCAGACTTCGTTTGGGACCCCAAAAAGTTTTGATAATATATTGCTCCATCGGACCTGCATGGTTTGTTCACTGTACCAAGACTTCAATATACAAAGAAAACACATTGGAACATTACGCAAAATTAGTTTCTCAAACAGTAGATGATGATTTATTTTGTCAAAGGCTTTGAAGCATCAAGAAAAGTAAAATAGAAACTTGCATTGTTCACCCTAGGTTTGAATTGATGCCACCACACTACTGATTTTGCTAGTGGCTTCCTAATGTTTGTAGTTTTCCACAAATGCTTCTTTCATTGAACAAGTTTGCCCACCCCTGGTGTAAACTTTTCTGCTGAAGTTTGTTATATTTTAAATGTATATCATAGGCTTTTGAGTATATTTATTGACTGTAAATAAAAATTATTATTTTACCACAAAACAGTTTCAATTTTGCATACCATAATCAAATACTTTCTGTTATTGTATGAACAGTGGTTAAAAAAGTCATAGCACTAATAAAGCATTCTGATTTGATGATGATTACCAATTGTGCAACTAAGGTTAGTTTGAGATTTCTTAACACTATCAAAACTCGATGTTTGAGCACCTCACGACTGAAGGAAAAGCAAGATTATGACATTGTTGTGGCTGGAGGAGGAATGGTTGGAGGGGCAATGGCATGTGCCTTGGGTAGGTCAGAAATCGTCAGTTACTGCCTCAGTTTGTTTTATAGCTGAAAGTTGTCATTTATTGTAGATTGTCATTTCTGTAAACAGGTACTGTACTATAGTCACTTACTAAATCAGGGGTGTGCTGAAAGTTGTCATTTATTGTAGATTGTCATTTCTGTAAACAGGTACTGTACTATAGTCACTTACTAAATGATCAAGTTTATTCTCTTCTGTCATAGGTTTACGGTTTAATTTGTTCAGACCACAGCCTTTCAGTTGTTTTATGTTTTTTTACAGTATATATTTGACTTCTTCTACAGATGGTTTTGAAGCTTATTGATATTTATGTGAACTGAGGGTCTTAAACTTAAGTTGCTCTGAAAGCTAATTGAAAACTTTCAGTTTGTCCATCGATAGCCTGCTAAATTAAAAGGTTGATGAACAATAAATTACATTTGCATAACTATTGCAGAACCAGCTGTTTTCTAACAAAATTGTTACCGTAGTGCTTTTTTAAGTATGATATGGCCAAAAAATAAGAGCTAGACATCATCCCCCGCTTGATGGGTGCTGCCCATGCTAAATCAACACTTGATGAGTTTGAATTATTTCAATTTTTTGTGGTAAGATGAAACATTTAAAATATGTGTGCCTACATTGTGTAATGTCTATATCAGAGGTCGGCAACCTTTAGCATTAAAAGAGCCAATGTTCCCAAGTTTCTTCAAATTAAGACATATTCGGAGCCATAACATGTAGCCTAACTGTCGAGTTGGCCACTAAAACCAAAAGTAATTATAGCCTACACTTCATGTAGAATTTCTTTCAATTTTGCAAGTTTTGCTAGCAATGAAAGCAAATGAATCTGTCCATGAGGGGTTGAACATTCTTTTTTCGTTCGCAACTTTTCTCTTCTTACACTTTTCCATTGCTAATTATTAATCGATGCAAGACTATACTGTTTTGTTGTAATATCGTTTCTAAACTCTTTACTAAATAAAAGATTTTCAGTTAGATGCTGCTCTAGACTACGGAAACTAGGCTTACTAGTAAAGATAACGCTGGTATACTGGCAATAATTTGGCAAATTTGCCAAAGTTACTGATTAATAACTAATGGCGATTTACATATTTAACAAAGAGTATCTGACACTTTTAACTGCTTACAAAATACTACAGGCTACTACAAACTGCACTGTGACACTGCCAGGTATAAGATAATGCTAACATTAATTGTGCGGTAAATCACGTAACAATATGCTCTTTATCGTTTCACAGACGGGGCGGGCAAATCAGAATCTGTCCGCATACAATACATGCATTGTAAGCCGTGAGGAGCCGCCATTATTCCTAACAGTCATAGGCGTCATTTCAGGGGTGCGAAGGGTGCTTGAGCACCCCAAAATGAAAATCTGAGGCAGCAACATAAATGCGAGAGCACCCCTGGGTCCTGGTTTGCATACAAAATACACCGATTCAAATGGAAATTTGCATTGCTAAATAACGTTTTTTTTTCTTTCTTGAAAGTCGTTTCACGAAAGCGCAATATTTTCAGTGTTTTACATTAGTGTGTGGCACGCAGCGCCACACATATCAAGGGCAGACATGATTGTACTATTGCGTAACAATTACGCACAAACACGCGCACTGCGTCAAGAAGAAGTGCCGTTCGAGAGAAAACAATTTGTCTGGCTCGAAGAAAATTGCTGTTTTCTACTCAAACGTCTACAAAAACATTCTGCAAACGGCATCAGATGCAATGGTTAGCCGTTTCCCTTCTTCATCATACCGAATGGCAGACTTGCTAGGAGAGCTGCTAGAGAATCCCACAATGAAAGAAGCCGATGTTACGAAAGTAAGCAAATTTTATGATGGTGACTGGCAACGCAAGGATTTGCTGCGTGAACGCAAACAGTGGTTCGCTTGTTGCAAACGTGACGGTGATGTTGTGACAGTGAATACGCTACGTCAGAAATTCATTGCGCAGCCGTCAATGGTCGATATAATGCCAAATATATATGCAGCTTTGGTAACTTACATTGTTATGCCGACTTCTTCCTGTGAAGCCGAACATTCCTTTTCGTTATTACGACGCTTGAAGATCTACCTTCGCAGCACTCAAACGCAACAACGACTGAACAATTTGGCCGTTATAGGTAGTCATTGCGAATTGGTAGAGAAATTAAACATGGAAGAACTTGTCACGGAGTTTGTTTCCAAGACAGCGACCCGCAGAAACAAATTTGGATGTGATTAATTTATAGCAAGCCGCATTATAAGGCAGACGTGAACAAATTACAGTCGAATATATTTCAATATTCAATGTAAGATCACTTTCGCCTCGCATGTAATACTTGTTTTCATTTCTATCTGATCGTTTGACATACCGCTGCAGTCTATTCGATTACACAATAACACATACGACAAAATTATCTTCTTTTATATTGATTCGACGTTTCATGACGTAGGCTAAACATGGTTGAATTTACTATTAGATTGAGTCATTTGTTTTAACATTTTCCATCGGTCAGGTTTTCAATTGATTAGCCTATATTGACAATTTTCATAAGATAACTTAGAGCACCCCTAGTTTCGGCAAATTTTTAAAAAAAATTACGCCAATGCTAACAGTCCTAAATGGTTTTTTCCTTAGCAAGATAAAAGCATTAAATCTTGGTGAAAAAAAAACATACTAAACGGATTTGTAAGTCATAATTTTCAACAAAACTAGTTTAAACTATAGCCTAGAGCAGTTATTAATTTACAACAAATTTTTTTTGTATTGCCCAAGCTCGCAGTGTTTAAAGTCACGGGAGCCAGAGCAGAGGGCTGAAAGAGCCGCAGGTTGCCGACCTCTGGTCTATATAGTGCAGGCGTGGGAGCTTTTTTGTGGGAAAAATTGTTTATCAAGCTGATACGTTGTTCAGACCTTCCCCATATTATGCAAATGGCTCAGAAAAAAATCCCCATCAATCGGATGATGGGAAACCACTTTTTGGGCCCTTTTTCCAAATGACGTCACAATCCCTTTTGAGTCCAACATATGAAATTTTCAAGTTTTTCAAAATAGGACATATTATACATCATTTTTTAGCTTTTTTCAAGGGGAACAACTTTTTCTATTAACCAGAACCCTGAAAATGTACAGAAAAAGAGTTATTACCGATTAAGCAACAGGATAAATCTATAAAGTTCAGGCAAATTTGAAATTATTCGTCACTGTTGGACTTATTCTTCTATATTCTTTAATAAGAATTAAACAAAGTAAGCGAAACATCAATTGAAGCTATCATCATCATCAAAAACGTCAAAGATGTTGCTTTCCTCCTCGTCTTGTCCCGTTTCATCTTCATTGTACGAGTATTCCTCTTCTTCAGTACCAACATCGACGTTTTGCAGAAGTGAAAAAAAGTCTTCATTCTTAAGTTTTTCGTCTAGTCTCTGGAGTATGACGTTCATACTAATTATTAGCCTACTTAGATACGAAAAAGATGTAAAACTATCTTTGTATTTCAAGCATACTTACTAAAGTATTACAATCAACACCATGACTCCAGATATTGCTGATAACTGCAGAATTCTTTTTTCATCTATGGTTGTACGATCAATTCCAAACCGAGCAGCACACAGTAAAGAGGACAGCAAAAAGCTTCACTGGAATTTGGACAGATCTTGCGATCGAGCAAACTCTTATGCGCTCAAATAAGTCACGTGGAGGATTGACGGAAGGAAAAAGTGTTCGACATCTTTGGGTTTTGAGTGTGAGTCACTCAGCAAGTATTCATGAAGTAATGACGCAACTATGCAAGGCTCAGTTTCTATGAAGCAACCAGCATGAAGAGTTGGGTGCTTCAAGAAAAAAGAGGGATTACGAAGATTTCTGGCCTGGTTAACAACGAAACACCCATTCTTGGACCAGATGTAAACCTATCTTCTCTTTCAAATGGTCTAGTGTCCATCGCTGGAAAAGATGACGTCAATTGTAAACAACCGAGCAAATTGGTCAAAATATCCAGAAAGGTTTAGATGGGGTAGCAGTTACTAAAGCATCATTCAAACGCAAAGATTGATCAAGCCATTAGAATCCTTAATGGAAGTAAACAAAACAAAAAGTGGTGCAAGTGGTATTGGTCCGAAAGTCATGTTCAATAGGATGATTGCTGCTGCTGAAAGAGAGGAAAGCCTTGAGCAATTTTTCGAATTCAAATTGACTTCAGAGCCAATGTCGATGTTCAAAGAAGGCGTGATGAGAAAGCCTAACAAACCCTCCCTTCGAAAAGTTCTGCCTGGTTCTTCGTCGCATGCCTTGGATGAAATCAACAAGCAAGTGACTTTTATTATCGACGGTGGTGCATTAGTACATAAAGTTCGCTGGAAAAAAGGAATGAAGTTTTCGGAAGTTTGAAATTCGTATGTGAAATATATCCAAAACCATTATACCCATGCTGTTGTTGTGTTTGATGGCTATGATGACGAAAGTACTAAAAGTTACGAGCACTTGCGTCGAAATGCCGTTCCACAGAGCACGTTTGTGAAAATAGATCCGAGCAATTCACTTCCTTTTGCTCAAGATAGCTACCTCATCTGCATCGAAAACAAGGCTGAATTCTATGGGGCGCTGTTTGGAAAAACACAATTTAGCAATTTTGCAACACCAATTTAGCAATTTTGCAACACATTTAGCTATATTGCAAAATACGATTTAGCTAAATTGCAACAATTTAGCTAAATTGCAAAATACGATTTAGCTAAATTGCAACAATTTAGCTAAATTGCAAAATATGATTTAGCTAAATTGCAACAATTTAGCTAAATTGCAAAATACGATTTAGCTCTATTGCAACAATTTAGCTATATTGCAGCAATTTAGCTAAATCGTATTTTTGCAATTTAGGGTGCAAGTATAGAATCCGACACCCTGGTCAACATGGCGTCACAAAACGGACGCAACTACTACATAGGGGGTGAAAAAAAGGATCCTGAAAAGCGGCGGAATGAAGGTGATAAAGCGGAATGGACATGGATTTTTTGACAATTTTACTGTGTTTTTACAATAAAAACTTTAAACCAACGTCGAGTGTTGAATATAACTACCTAGAATGACATAAAATTTACCACATAGCATAAATTCAACTAAAAATTTACCCAATTAAACTTTAAAAATAAAAATATGAAACGTTTGCAACTAAATGTGTTGTAGCTATCTAATTTCTGCTCGCATTTTAATTTTTACAATAAAGGTACCAATCTAACGCAACTGCAAAGAGTATGTCTTGCTTCAATTAAACAGTAGCACAAAATAAGTACCATCTTTATCTTGTGATAACTTAAACTTCACCGATTTGCATCGATTCTCAGCAATTCAATTTTTACAAGAAAATGATTAATCCTTTACAAATTGAAAGAGTATGTCTTGCTTTATTCACCTGAAAAGTTTCAGGTTTATATCTCATCTACCAAACGAGCAATCGTCGTTCAAACCTAACCGCCCAGCGAAGCTTTTTTCAATGCATTGTAAAGGCGAATCGATCCTTATTCAGTAGGCTATACGCCACCCCCTGTTTGCTGTGATCGGTAAATGGGCTAAATCATTTGTTACACTACGGGACAAATGACAATTTTTTTTTTATTTGACTTCATCATTATGATTCTTTATTATTAAATTCTAATGTAAAATCATTTTTGAAATCTGCTGGTGATGAACTTTGCTTTAATAAACGTTTTTCCACAAAAAGATCAATTTTAGTAATTGTTTTAACTAAAATTGTGACGTTACACTACGGGACACCTGAAACAACCATCAATTTACCCATTTTTCTGCGATCAACATTTCTTCCTCAATTAGCCTTTAACATTAAATTTTTTTGCGGCAAATGTGTGTATGGCTTTATTTGTGTCATGGGCGATAATCTCAGAAGTTTGAAATAATTTAAACTGAATCTCTACAATGTTTAGTATGTTACACTACGGGACGTTACACTACGGGACACATTTTCCTTGCATTATTTAATTCAAAACAAACGAACGAAATCAAGAACAAAACGAAAAATTCACAGCAACTTATGTATCAAATAACATTCTGTGTTAGTCAGTGTGTATGCATTTATGCACTTGTAAAGGCATGTACCAAGTTCTGATATTTGCTTCCAGCCAGGTAAACTGTAAATAATCCTACCAGCACCTGCCATCAGCTCAGGCTCTACTGTTTTAGCTAAAACACCCTTTAGGTTTATCACTCCAATATCATCATCCTCTGGATATTGATAGCGATTAGGTCCACACGATGTTGGATACTTAACTCGTATCCTTCCTTCAGATTTAAGGTTTGTCAAAACCTTCCCTACACAGAAATTTTTGTCATAAATTACCGCAACCCATGAGTTTTCAATTTCGTCATCTTCGTCTCTTTCATTTTGAAAATCAGTAGTTTGATGATTTGTTGACGAGAGATAATTTAGAATTGGTTCTTGCTGTTCCAATGTGATTTGATGGGCTTTTCTAATTCCATCCAAGGCAGGTTCTGCATCAAATTTTCCCTTCCACTCCTCTTTCTTTATTGTTTCTGTAATTTCATCTTTAGTAGTTTTTATGATTTTGATTTTAGAATCTTTATTGACCTGGTCACCTGGGCAGCAATCACAAAAGAATCTAGGTCATGTATGATAATTCGTCTGGATATGACAAGATCATAAACCGCCAGCTTCACACTACCACCAAGTTCTCGTAATTTTATTTTTCTCGGTGATTGCGGAAGTGGTTTTCTCGTTCTTGAAATAGCCTTATTCCTTGCAGAATCTGTCGTATATTGCGATGTTGGTGTTATTGGTATTGCCGTGTTTTCTGCATTATGCTCATTTGAATTTTTTGCTTTCCTCTGTTTTGCTTTCCTTATCCATTCATACTCTCTCCTCTGTTCTCTCAGTTTATGCTGTTCATCCGTATCAAGTGTTGATTCCTTTATTTTTCTCTTGTTCCTGTATTTCTGGACTTCCAATTTCTAGTCTTTTTTAAACTTTTCTAGGTCTGCAGCTTTCTTCTTTTCACAACATTTTTTATCCTATCTGCCCCTGAAGTAGGCATTGTTGTCTAAAACATGGTTAATATGGTTAATTTACTAATTCTGATTCAATTAAAATCATTCTAAGTTGTTAACTGAAATTCATATCTAGAGTGTGAATGTAAATATTGCATTGAAGGTCATGTTACACTACGAGACATAACAAATAGTTACACTACGGGACACAATTATTTCTCATTATTCAAGGGAGTAGTTTTTTTTCAACTCTGTTAATATTGTTACACAAAGGTATAACTAGTATGCTTGTTAGACTGCAAAAATTTTTTTTTCTCTAACCGAGTTATATTTTGAAATATAAAGAAATTTGTGAAAAAAATCAACATTTTGTTACACTACGGGACATCAGAGTTAGGTTGATTTTGGGAACCATAATGTGATGCTATGTTATAGCACCAGTGCAAGTTAAAAGAAGAAGCTGCAAATACATTAGTTTGTGTCACTGTAGCCCAAAAAATATTTAAATTTACTCAAAAATTGACCGCTATATCACCAAGGCGAAAACAAGGCATTTTCTGCAACATACTCAACAACATTTCCTCATTGGTAAATAAGGCTAAAAATTTGTGTTCAGAATGTAAAAATTTGAAAAATAAAGTACACAGTGTGAAACTGTAAAGCAACATGATTCCAAAAATGTATAAGAGGTACCCATTTGACAACTTTCAAAAATTTACCAACTTTCCTCTCCCATATGATTTTGCCCAAATAGTGCTTCGACTAAACTTGCTATATTTTTGGCTGTCTTCCCTCGCCAATTTTTGTAGGCTATCCTGCATTGAATTCGTGTGTCAGTTGTTGATGGTGCTATTGAGAGGTGTCGCTTGTGAGCTACAGCTTTAATGCAAATTTCCAAATTCATTTAGCCTATTTATTTCTCTTAAATGTAGCCTATGATTATTCCTAACGAGGACACTATGTTGTGTCGAAAACGTTGGATTTAGTAGTTTTTTCTTGTTTTTTTTGTGTGTGTTTAATCGAAAATATTAAATCCGATAACGTTACTGGTATAGCCTATGTATCTGGTACAACAAGTCAAGCTCTCTATACCAAGGATCAAACATAACATCTTGTTAAAACATAATCAAATTAATCATCTGACCAAGAACTTTTTATTATTAACTTTTGCATTCACCACATGCCTAGCAGAGGAGAACGAAGTCACTTTTTTTTACTCCTGCTCCGAAAGGATTTACTCCAGCTCCAACTCCGAAATTCATTTTGAAGTGAAATAAGCGTGAAGCTACTTTTTTCAAGCAATTTTTAAAAGACACAAAAAGCCCAAACACACCTGGGCTTTTTTAAAAAAGCCCGGGTTTTTCTGAACCTTGCTTTTACTACCCTATGCCCCCCCACCTGAACAGGAGAATAATCAACTTTTAGGCTTTTATTCAATTTAGGGTGCTATCAACAGAACATTTTTGCATGTAAAGCATTGGACTGTTTCGGTACCCCTAATAAGGACTTTTTTGTAGCCCTAAAAAGAGCCCTTCTCCTTTACAATGCATTGAAAAAAAGCTTCGCTGGGCGGTTAAGTTTGAGCGACGATTGCTCGTTTGGTAGATGAGATATAAACCTGAAACTTTTCAGGTAAATAAAGCAAGATTAATGATTTTCTTGTAAAAATTGAATTGCTGAGAATCGATGCAAATTGGTGAAGTTTAAGTTATCACAAGATAAAGATGGTACTTATTTTGTGCTACTGTTTAATTGAAGCAAGACATACTCTTTGCAGTTGCGTTAGATTGGTACTTTTATTGTAAAAATTAAAATGCGAGCAGAAATTAGATAGCTACAACACATTTAGTTGCAAACGTTTCATATGTTTATTTTTAAAGTTTAATTGGGTAAATTTTTAGTTGAATTTATGCTATGTGGTAAATTTTATGTCATTCTAGGTAGTTATATTCAACATTCGACGTTGGTTTAAAGTTTTTATTGTAAAAACACAGTAAAATTGTCAAAAAATCCATGTCCATTCCGCTTTATCACCTTCATTCCGCCGCTTTTCAGGATCCTTTTTTTCACCCCCTATGTAGTAGTTGCGTCCGTTTTGTGACGTCATGTTGACCAGGGTGTTGGATTCTATACTTGCACCCTAAATTGCAAAAATACGATTTAGCTAAATTGCTGCAATATATATAGCTAAATTGTTGCAATATAGCTAAATTGTTGCAATTTAGTTAAATCGTATTTTGCAATTTAGCTAAATTGTTGCAATTTAGCTAAATCGTATTTTGCAATTTAGCTAAATTGTTGCAATTTAGCTAAATCGTATTTTGCAATTTAGCTAAATTGTTGCAATTTAGCTAAATCGTATTTTGCAATTTAGCTAAATTGTTGCAATTTAGCTAAATCGTATTTTGCAATTTAGCTAAATTGCTGCAATATAACTAAATCGTATTTTTGCAATTTAGTTAAATTGTTGCAATATAGCTAAATGTGTTGCAAAATTGCTAAATTGGTGTTGCAAAATTGCTAAATTGTGTTTTTCCAAACGGCGCCCCATAGAATTCATCAAGTTTGTTTCTACCCTGCTGAGACAATCCGAAGTTGAAGTTCACAACTGCTCTGATGATGCTGACAGTTCCATTGTAGCGAAATCCCTTGATTATGCTTCTCTTCAAAAAGGTCCAGTAAATGTCATTGCTGATGATACTGATGTAGTTATTATGTTACTGCATCATTGGAAGACTGGCACTCATGACGTCATCCCTTTGCATGCCATATGCATGTATTTGGCATGTCTAAAAGTAAACAAAGATAAATATTACATACAGGGTATCTAGAATTGAACAATATCTTAAAAGTGTAAACATTATTATATAATCCCTACATAAAAATACATACCTGAGTGTAGTAAGCGTTGAATCTTCATTGTCACCATACCAGATCTTGAATGCAGCTATAGATGCCTTTCTGACCTTATTTTGGGAACTCCAGACATTGCTGATAATTGCAGAATTCTCTTTCAGCGTTTCTGATTTTCGCAAACTCGTAACCAAACTTCCTTTTCCAAATATCGATGACGTTGTGTCGCATCCTGACCATGCATGGAGGAAAAGAAGATCTTCTTTGATATCTTTAATACTTGGGTTGGCTTCTTTGATGCTCCAGGCTTTGTTGAAGCGCTCCTGGACGAAGTAAATAATTGCACAGGAAAAGCTAACACCAAGCCAAAGAGCAGCCTACTTCCATGGGCTACGTCTTTACTTGGTGAAGAATTTAAATTCAATGTTTGTGAATGGGGATGGAGAAACGATAGCAACAACAAACTTGTCCCAATAATGACGGATATATGCATATAGCACCAGAAGCATTGACCAAAGTAATTAGATGCAGATGTAAGAAATCAAGGAAAAATCCATGTGGAACGAAAACTTGCACCTGTCGTAACTATGGAATGGCATGTGTTTCTTCGTGTGGTGAATGTCATAGTACTGAATGTGATAGTACAGTAACAGTAAGTATGCTTGAAATACAAAGATAGTTTCACATCTTTTTCGTATCAAAGTAATAATTAGTATGAACGACATACTCCAGAGACTAGACGAAAAACTTAAGAATGAAGACTTTTTTTCACTTCTGCAAAACGTCGATGTTGGTACTGAAGAAGAGGAATGCTCGTACAATGAAGATCAGGGTTGGCCAAGGAGGTTTCCCCCACTTTAGTTTTACCCGGGTAAAACCCTGGGGAAAACTGGGAAAAACCTTTTGGGGGAAACTGGGAAAAACTGGGGGAAACTGGGTAAAACTTGAGTTGTTGAAATTTGCAAATGTGAATGACTAATAATGATTACTCCTCATAGTTAATATTTATTACCATCATATTTTGAATGAACCTATAAGATTTCCTGTGCTCATCCTACAAAAAAAGAAAAATACTGTGATTTACTAATATCTAATAATAGATAGGTCCAATCATTAGTTTACATAGATGAACATACGTATGATACCAGTATGTTATCAAGTTAGATGCTCACCTGTGCCTAACATGCAGTCAGCGAACAAAATTGTAAACATTGAACAACAAAAGCCAAAGAAAGAAAGATTAAGAGCCGGTATAATCTCAGTCATTGATAACATGTCGACACTCTTCATTGTCGACATTGAACAGCTCTCCATCTGGGGTTTCAGATTCTTTCCATCCAAAGTGTCTATAAACATGCACTAATTTGGCAACCCTCTCATTGCCAAGTCTATTTCTTTGCTTTGTGTGGATTAAAGCCATGCTACTGAACAAGCGTTCTATTCCAGCACTGGATGGTGGGCATGATGATATTGCAATCATCAATGAACAAAACTTCTTTACTGGCTCATTGTTTGCAACTTTTCTTATGTATTGCCAATATTTAAGCACTTGGTGACAATTTTTACATTGATTTGATAAGAGATGTTTGGAAAAATGGATGTATCCTTAGTCCTTAGTTTCATATCCTGCCAGTAGGAGAATAAATTGTCATCTTTTTCAAAAACAAAGTTGCGTGCAGCTTCTTGCTCATCTGCAGACAAAGTCATATATTTTTGAAACTGATCAACATTGTCTCCTTCATTTTTCTCCATTTTTCTTCTCACTTTTCTCCTTCCCTGAGAGTAGCACACTAGACATCGTTTTTGAGGCCTTTCTTTTTTTTTCTGTGCGAGGAAGCGTTTTAGGAAAGTGCTTACCACTGAGGGACTCGGACTGGGAAGGCTATGTGGACGACCTCTACTGCTTTCTGGCAAAGTGCTGGAAGATATCAGTTGGTTCGCAAGCTGCAATTTAAACTGAATCAATTAGTCACAACAGCACAACACTGACTGGCATGGTCTTTGAGCTGGGTCCACGTCTTTTAGGCGCTGACAGTTAGACGCTGATCTAATAGGCGCGCACACTGTGGCGTCTGGATATTTAGGTGCGGAGCACTGTGGCGTCCGGTCATTTAAGTGCTATTCCTAGTGAAGTCTGTAGATTGTATCAGCTTGGCAGGGAGGGGCGTAGGACAATGCTTTTCACACAAAATATTATATTGAACAGGAAAATATATTGTTTTGTTAATGCGTGTGCGTTGTTGGTCATGGCTTCAGTGAGTGAAGTTGCTGAAACCGGCAATGCTTTTTCACACAAAATGTTATTTTTTTGAATGCTTTTTCCGAAACCGGCAATGCTTTTTCACACAAAATGTTATATTGAACAGAAATATACGTTGTTTTGTTAATGCGTGTGCGTTGTTGGTCATGGCTTCAGTGAGTGAAGCTGCTTAAACCGGCAATGCTTTTTCACACAAAACGTTATATTATAATTTTAAGCAAAAAGTTTACGTAATTTAGCCTACAGTCTTTTTGATCGAGAAATTCCAAAGTAAGGGGTTGCCTAGTCAGTTTTGACTGCCAATTCCAATGAGTGAAAGAAAAAAAATCCACTGCGTCCCCATCTTTAAGAAGTCCTCATCTGATAACTGCGCCGCCAAAATATTTTTTTTTAATTAGCCAAAAAAGGACAGGCAATGACTATGGATCTGCCATCATTTACATTTTTTTTGCTTGAAATAGGCTACTTTTTAACCTTGGACGTAGGGCTACTTCCTTGGTCATCATGGCAAAAATCCCAAGGCGTGTGTATACGTCCGTGGTCGCGAAAGAGTTAACTAAAAATGAACTCAATAATGTTCGGAAGCTTGAATAATTTATTGATAAAGCTATCACCAACGCAAACTTGGACTAACAACAAATAAAACAATAATAAATCAATAAAACAACAACATATTTTTCTGTTCAATATAACATTTTGTGTGAAAAGCATTGCCAGTTTAAGCAGCTTCACTCACGAAAGCCATGATATAATTTTCTGGCAAGCTGCCAAGCTGATACAATCTACAGACTTTACTAGGAATAGCACTTAAATGACCGGGCGCCACAGTGCTCCGCACCTAAATATCCAGACGCCACAGTGTGCGCGCCTATTAGACCAGCGCCTAACTGTCAGCGCCTAAAAGACTTGCTCCCTTTGGGCTGGGGGTAGACCATCTGAATTCAATAAGAAATTACTATTGGTAGTTTGGTACTGCCAGCAGACAGTGGGTCAGTACGCATTGAGAAAGTGTCAAAAGAAAAACCTGAAATATCACTCTGTGATGATCCGAAGCTTTATCTATTTTATCTAAGTATTGATGCAATTCAATTGGAAAATGTCATGAGATAACAGCTAAACAGCTGGCTAGTCATTATACTGCATAAGAAACTCCGCAAACAACACATTTAGAAGTTTTAAGGGTTTCCCCCAGTTTCCCCCAGTTTTACCCGGTTTCCCCCAGTTTTACCCGGGGGAAACTGGGAAAAACCTCCCAGAGGTTTTACCCAACCAACCCTGATGAAGATGAACGAGACAAGACGAGGAGGAAAGCAACATCTTTGACGTTTTTGATGATGATGATAGCTTCAATTGATGTTTCGCTTACTTTGTTTAATTCTTATTAAAGAATATAGAAGAATAAGTCCAACAGTGACGAATAATTTTAAATTTTCCTGAAATTCATGGATTTATCTTTATCCTTAATCGGTAATAACTCTTTTTCTGTACATTTTTAGGGTTCTGGTTAATAGAAAAAGTTGTAGGGTTTCCCCCAGTTTTACCCGGTTTCCCCCAGTTTTACCCGGGGGAAACTGGGAAAAACCTCCCAGAGGTTTTACCCAACCAACCCTGATGAAGATGAACGAGACAAGACGAGGAGGAAAGCAACATCTTTGACGTTTTTGATGATGATGATAGCTTCAATTGATGTTTCGCTTACTTTGTTTAATTCTTATTAAAGAATATAGAAGAATAAGTCCAACAGTGACGAATAATTTTAAATTTTCCTGAAATTCATGGATTTATCTTTATCCTTAATCGGTAATAACTCTTTTTCTGTACATTTTTAGGGTTCTGGTTAATAGAAAAAGTTGTTCCCCTTGAAAAAAGCTAAAAAATGATGTATAATATGTCCTATTTTGAAAAACTTGAAATTTTCATATGTTGGACTCAAAAGGGATTGTGACGTCATTTGGAAAAAGGGCCCAAAAAGTGGTTTTCCATCATCCGATTGATGGGGATTTTTTCTGAGCCATTTGCATAATATGGGGAAGGTCTGAACAACGTATCAGCTTGATAAAAATTTTTTCCCACAAACACCACTTTTTAAGGTCCCACGACTGCACTTTTTTTTTACTATCGCTTATTCGCTTATGTTTTAAAATCAAGCAATATTCCTTTTTATACCCAGCAAAGAGCCCATATATGTCTGATAAGGAGATTCTTTTGCTGGAAGCATCTTCCTCAAAGTCCACAGACATATTGAACAACCCACCAGCATACCATAGCAATCGTGTAGTAGCCATATCACCAGGAAATGTGGCATTTCTACAGTCACAAGGAGTGTGGGAGAAGATACCACGGTCAAAAGCTGTGTTAAAGATGCAGGTCAAGTTCGTGTAATAGATTTTTTATTAAAAAACTTTTGTCACTTTATGTTATTTGTTTTTGGTAAGCAATAGTATGTGCTGTATTTGTTAAAGTTTGTGTCATTTCTTTTCACTTAAACTATATGAAAATGAAAGTGTTAATTGCATAACCAACAACTCAGCTTGTTTATATGTCTTCACAACTAAAGTAAACTTTTTGAAGAAGGTTAGCTTCAAAGTACTACACAATCCTTTTACACTTTTAGTAAATCATACAAATACTTTTGACTCCAAGGCCAAAAAAAAAAAAACGATTGAAAAACTTGTTGATGCTTAAAATAATTGTTTTAGAATTCTTCATATTAAACGCAGGTGTGGGATGCCTGTTCTGATGCAGTGGTAAACTTTGACAACAACAATATGAGTGAGGAGTTGTGCACCATCACTGAGAACAACATGATAGTAGCAGGGTTGTACGAGGTGTTGGAAGGACTACGAGATGTGGTAGACATCCGCTATGGTGCAAAGATGGCATCATGTCATGCTCCAATGACAGCTGATGATGCAGTGCACAAACCTGTAAAAGTTGTACTTGAAGATGGATTGACCATCAACACCAAATTACTGGTTTGTTTTGGCTTTTAATTTAAGAATTGATGGCAGCTCATGACACCAAGAGCCGTTGAATCATTTTGCACGACAAAAATGTTTATTGACAAAACAAAACTTATTTCTAGTGTAGACTTTGTTGATACTGTGTGTTGTTTACGGTGATGTTTTTATGTTGCATTGTTTCATTTCATGATCATTTTTGTTTTTTTGCAACAATGTTTTTTTTTTTGATATTATAACCGTGATGGCTATAAATTTATAGCTTACTACTCAAACAATTGCTTAATGCTTATACACAGTTTACCCACATTAAGCTTCATTTGGTTGTACTACCACTAATCCGATCGCTGGCATAGACTCTTTTTGCGTCTATGACAACGTATCCCACGTTACATGAGGCTTTGATGCAAAGATTATTGATAATTTCAGATTGGAGCAGATGGAGCGAACTCCATGGTCTCAAAGTGTTGTAACATTGAAAAGTTTGGATGGAACTATAAGCAGTGTGGCGTGGTTGCAACGATGCGACTAAGCGAGCCAACTGATAACGTTGTTGCTTGGCAACGCTTTCTCCCCACTGGTCAGTAGTATTTTGCATAACTTATTAATATGCTCTTTACCGCAGGCTATACAATTCCGTATTTTAACGAGTATTTCATTACAATCCGCCCCGATAGCTCAGTTGGTTAGCGTGTGACTTGGTGAACAAAAAAACTCTAAAATCAAGCAGCGCTGGTTCGACTTTCGGGGTGTGCGGTTGAGCAATGCATGTTAAGGACTGCTCTTCATTCAGTGGCATCTTATGAATGGTATAATTTCCCAGCAGCAACACTTCAACAATCGGAAACTTCACTCTGTCATCCTCGGTGATCGGGCCTGTGGCAGTGATTCAAAGCCTCTTTAAGTATGTGAAACTGCCAGGATTAAGCGCTCAAAAAATTTTCCCCAGTCCGAGGATAAAGATTCATTCAAGCATCATGTAGCAATAAATTCAAGCTTAAAAACTATGAAGCAATTATTGCATGCATACATTTATTACATACCATGCTATTGAAGATAATATGGCAATTTGTCAGTTGGTTTGCTATTTAGGGTTGCTGAGGTTTGGCTGACCATCACAATAAGTCGGAATTTATGTCATGACATATATTATATATATGTTGATTGTTGTCACTGGTTAGAATTCTGATGTGTTGTTTTGTGTTGTTTTTAGCATAGTCCCAGTCTGACTTTGAGCAATTATTTATGTTATGTAGGATTGTAGGTTTTGATGTAATCTTCAGTTTCACATTGTCAATGATATACTACTACCCACACATTATTATTTGATGGTGTGTTTTGACTCCTGAGTGTTTCACCATCTGCTGTCTCTAATTAATTTGATGGAGTAGCTTGGATGCTGTTTACCTTTAGGTATTTCTATTTGCAAGAGCATGTAACAACGCTGTCCTGCCCAGTACTGATGCTCCGTAGGGGTAGTTACTGTAGGTCTTAACATGATGATATTAAGAAACTTTGAAAGCTGCAGAGTTCTGTCTGTGATGTTTCATCGCATGCAGGTCCGATTGCAATGCTTCCACTGAGCGATGATTGCAGCTCCTTGGTCTGGTCCACAACGCCCGAGCACGCCAAAGAGCTGGTTGCCATGGAAACCGATGATTTCATCGCAGCCATTAACAAAGCTTACGTAAGCAGCAGTGTTTGTGGTTTTCACATATTATTCACCGTTAATTTTAGATAATCCCACTTGCTAGTCACAACCTTTTAGTATTCACCAATAGTTTTCCTTTTTATATGGCTTCAACATCGCCGGATGTGGATTCTGTCCATAATGAACTAACAATATTAGTTTGTGTTTGTAAAAGTAGGTAAGTTTTATTGCTTCAACATGATATGTTTTATTTCATTCGACCTGGGTTTCATCACATGAAACAATAATATTTTGAAGCAGTTTTGTTTCCTCGATCGTAAGTGATGATCATTAATAATATTGAAGTCTCGCACTAATCCGCTGTTTTCTTTTTTACAGTGGCAAGAGTACCCTTGTAATGAAATGACAGTAAATGACAAAAAAATTCTGCATTCTATTTTCCCAAGTAGGTGGGAGTTCAAAAGTTAATGAGTTTGTATTGTCGTAAAATGTATAGTTTGTATATTTTGTTTAAGCTTCACGTATTGTTGTTTCACCAATGGTTATGTTACTTTCACTCAATTGTTGCTAGTACATGGAGGTCAATTCATCTTCTGAAAGTAGTAAAAAGTAGAGTAAAACTTCACAACTCAGCTCTAACAGCAGTATCACTGTACCAAAGTTAAGTGGAATAATGTTTGTTTGCAGGTAGTGGCATGATGCAGTATCCCCCAACAGTATCAGAAATCCTTGTCAAGCAACAACTGTTTCCATTAAGTTTTAGCCATGCAAAGGAATACGTGAAAACAGGAGTGGCTCTGATAGGTGACGCAGCGCATAGGTGAGCCACAACCTATGAAATCTAACGTTGAATAGCGAAAAACTAATTTAAACGTTCAAATTCTTTCAGAAACGTTTATGTTCAGCTTTTCAAATGCAATATATTCAACTTTTGGTATAGATTATCCCATTTTTAACCACAAATGAAGCCATCGTATGTCACAACTACTTCAGTTGGTCTTTTGTCGGCAACACGTCGTAGTTTCCCACAGATTGTTTCGTAGTGCTGATGCAGTTCTTGCTTGTGAATTGGATGAAACTGCTTTACAATACTTTATAGCTTTGTAACCATTGAGCGCTGTCAACCCCACAAAGTAAAGATTCTTGAACATTGTGACCTAAATATCATGTTCTACAATGTGGATTCCTTATCAAACCTAACTAGGATTTAAATGTACTCATAGCAGGAATCACCGAGACATTCCAAAAGTTGTGGGGAAATTAAACGTTTTGATACAGAAAGCCTTGAAGGTCTCTTGTTGAAAACTTTTAGTAATCATTTTGTGAAAGGTACTGACAGGTCAAACAAAGCCAAAAAACTACAAGTTTTGCCAAACACCACGATGTGCAACAATTAATTCCTTTTAGAAACAAATTTTATGTTTAATTTAGCTAAGAAGGCCGGCACGTTCAGCCGGCGCAAATTTTCGGTTTGATAATACTCTGCAATTGCATCGAAGACGGCATCACCACCTCATCCCGTACAGTAAAAGCGATTATTTTGTTGCGGTCTAGCTTAACTTTAAAATAGCTTTTGTGGGCGTTTCTTGACAAAGACCCCAACTCTTTAGAATTCACCCTCAAGCCGGCCAAGGTGTCAACATGGGATTCCGTGACGTCATCTGCTTGACTGATGTCCTAAATCAAGCTGTTTATAAAGGGGAGTATATCGGTGAGAGCTTCGCTTATTATAAAATAGTTTTTTAAAATCTTCATGTAAAAGAATTGCTTTGAATTGGTAGCGAAGCTTTCTTGATTACTGGTTACACATGTTCGCCGCTTGCCGTGTTGCATAAACTTGATTGTTTTTTTGTTTTTTTACTAGGATTTTACAATTATAACGACATATAAATAACTTATGATTTGAGATCACCGTACTTCGGTTTAAGCGACCAAGTGGTGTATGGTGTTGTTATACAATCAACCGGCTCCATCTGTATATTATTGGGTAAACTTAATGTATAGAAATCTTGTAAGCTGATTTAACTCATTAATAACTATTATATTATAAGTAGAATTTATTATATTTAACTATTATGTCGTCATAGAGAGCCTCCAATTGTTGCTCATTCCAACGATACAAGATTTTATATTGGTTGCAATCGTGACCTATGAAAACAGAGGTTGCAATCGTTCTTGCAACGTGGTTACTATTTTCGAAAAATTGTTACTGTTTCGTACATTACAATTCATAGTGGAAAGCCATTGGTGGTGCAGCGGTTAAACTGAGCTGCAGTGACACTGCTTTGATACATTAACTATTATTTACGTCACTGCATGCTCAATGAGCAGAATGAATGCAGTGTACGTCACCATCGGTGAGACAATGATCACAAGCAGTGGCATTCTTTTGTGTCTCTAGGTTCGTTGTCTCATTTACGTGACTATGAATCGAAATGTCAATTAGCCAACCTGCCTATTGCCCTATCGGTGGATGCCCTCAAGTGGCTGTTTACCAATGACAATGCACCACTGGCTGCTTTGCGAAGTGTGGGGATGACTGCTGTTGAAGCCATGCCGTCTGTAAAGGTAAAAGGTTTACTGTTTCATCAACATAAATAGTGAATTTGTTAGTTTGTAGAAGAGTCTTAGCTTTTGTATCAATTATGTTATCGTTTACAATACAAGCGGTCATAAGAAATTCCTTGGTGAATATTTATGATGATAGTGATTAACTGATTATACTTTTTTAGCCTTGGTTAGTAAAGTCCCTTAGTCAATACTCATTTTTTGATTGTTGTGTTTCAGAAATTCTTTACGCAATTGGTCAGTAAGTAGGAGGGGCTTAAGCTACCTTCAGGCTATGAAGTAAAAACGAAGTGATGCGCGCACGGTATTGGGAAGTGATCTACAGCGTTCGTGATCAGCATCAGGCAGCAATGTTATGATTTCGTTTCTGTTGGACGTGATGTTAAATGAACCTTCACCCCTAACGAATCACGTGCGTCACCACTGACACTGAACAATGCACGCCAGGTTGTTGTTCCTGGTTCTATTTTTGAGTTTATTTGCCAGAAAAAGTTGTTCACTGAAATTCTAAGGATTATAGTGTGACCATAACTTTCAAGTTCATATAAAACAAGAACTTACCTTAGTTTTGAAACTGTCTGGTTGTATTAGATACAGTTGTAGCGTCTCAACAATCTACATTGCTATGAACAGTTTTAATTTTGCTCTGTTTGGTATTAGCAGCGACTTCTATTCGATATTCTTTACATAGTCCTTCACTGTGCATTATGTTTCTTGATTGTTTCGCAATAAAATTGTACCTGTAAAGACCGATAATTCCATAAACGCAGACTACTTTGATGGATGAATGCACAAGTGGAAGTTGTAGTTCAGTGCGTTGCAACCTTTCTATCCACAGCACATTAGAAAACTTTAAACTTGATGACACGTCTGAATCAGGGATGGAGGAACCACGTGGGCCTGGGCCCACCTACTTTATTTTCTGGGTGGGCCTGGCCCACCCACTTTTGAAAGCCAAATTTCTTTGAAAAGGTAGCGAAAACGGCAAGTTAGAGAAGGAGTTCCAAAAAAAAGCTCTTCACTCATTTGATACGCACTAGTTTGATCACACAGGCCAACAAACAATTTTGGGACAAAAGGTGAGAGTCATTTTAGAGTATTTCAGGGCCCCTGATTCCAAAATTGCACTTAGTTCTTTCGAGTTTTCGAAACTACCAGGAATTGAATTTGGAACCAAGATTACGTTCTTCCGCAGCAAGAATAAAATTTTAAGCAGCTACTTGATTGAAGAACACAACTTTGTATTCTGTAATTATATAAATGGCCTTCGTACCTTGATGGGTGTTGCTCAGTATAGCCTAGTTAGCTTACCATAATAAAGAGTTACGTTTGTTCATCGATGGCTTTGTTTTGCTTATTCGTCTAGTTTGTTAAGCAAAACAATGTATTTTGTTTGTACTTAGTTTAGCTTAGTTAGTAAGTCTGATATTGTTGAAGTCAACAAATATATTAAGGCAAAGCACAACTTGTTTATTCTACATCTTGTATCCTTAGGCTATTGGCTTACTTCACGTCGTATTTTGATTATTGCTAGGCCAGTAGGGGAACGTTCAAATATTACGTAACGCCTTCGAGGGGGAGGGGGGGTTTATGCAAAGCGTTACGTTAGCGTCACATCGGGGGGGAGGGGGTTCAAGCAAAACGTTACGTAACGCTTTCGAGTACGGAATGGTAGTTTTTTGTGCTGAATTCGTAGTGAAAAAACGTTAGGCCTACATGGGGGAGGGGGGGATTGAAAAAAGCGTTACGTTGGCGTTACATGGGGGAGGGGGGTCAAAAATTCGGGAAAAAAAGCGTTACGTAATATTTGAACGTTCCCTAGCCTAAACGTTAAATAGTCGTTTGTTTGGGTTGTAATCAACGTGATTGGTTCCAAATAGCGTTTATACAACTCAGAAATGTGCCTGGAATTACTTTCAGTTTTGTCTATGTAATAAACGACACGACGTTAAATCTATAGGGGCTCAAAATTGCAAAAAAAATGTTTTTGCGGTAGGCTATCTCAAAAAATAGAGCCAATTCGAAAAAACAAGTGCATTTTCGGAATCAGGAGCCTCGAAATACCCTAAAATGACTCTTACATACCCTGCCTTTTAAAAAAAATTTTTTGTTTGCCTGTGTTTTCTTTGATAGCTCAATGATGAAATCTAATCTTCAAACTTTTTTGTTGAGCCCACTGTTGATGGGCAGCACGTGTGGGTGTGGTTGCGTGTGATTGGTGGAGTAATCTATAAATCTATCTAATTGCTCTCTAATGTTAAAACAATGATATCATTACATATTATGCAGTGTATGCACGATTGCATGTATAGGCCAACGCCGCTTGCTGCAGATTACTTCTCCCAGGTTGGTATTATATAACTGTGTGTGTATTTTTGCCTTTTTATTTGTGTGTAAATCGCCATATTTTGTACAGCGCTATAGAGCAATTTAACAATTTTGTAATTTGTTTGGCCAAATCGGGCCAAAAAAATGAATTTTTTGCTGGTTGGCACAAAAGGCAATCATGAAAACACAATGTAGGCTATAAACGATTTGAAGTAGCCTATCAGGTATGCAGCAATGTTATGGGGGGTCTGGGGGGCGAAGCCCCCCAGAAGTTTAATTAACTTTGACTGCTACGCCTTTGGGCCCACCTACTTTTAAAATGGTTTCTCCACCCCTGGTCTGAATCAAAAATGCAAGACACGATACAAAATTTATGTTGCTCTGAAATGGTTGTGATTATGGACAGTCGTTGTATAGTTTTGTAAGTTTTTTTTGCCTACCTTAGTCTTTATGATGTGAATGCATCAAAATGTGTTTCCCTCATTCAATAATAAAAAGATCATTTTATTTTCGATTTCCGTAATTTATTTTTTTCACTCTCGAAATATTTTCTAAAGGTGTTGCAAACATGCCATATTTTTTCACCTTCTTATTTTACTTCAGTCTTTAGCACGTGTTTGCAATCATCGTTCACTCTTCTATCTTTTTCTCGACCCGCTGCCCTGTTTTAACATGTATTGTTTGTGATGTCATCATCAAAAATGAACTAAGGTAGGCTACTGATATTGCTCAATAGCAGCTTTTTTGAAAGAGCAGATTTCAGTTCCCTGTTGACTTTTTGGGATCAACACGACGGGGGCCTTGAAGAGAGATCGTGCTCGATTTTATTCACGGTCACCGATATAGGTCTGTTTCAAAACAGAAGAAAAATGTAAACACCAATGTTATAAAATGACGTAGTCATAGAACGATGCGATTGTTTCTTTATCGTCGAAGCTTCTTTGAGCGCTTAATCCTGGGAATTTCACATCTTACAGGCTTTGAACCACTGACGCAGACCCAGTCACCGTGTTTCACAGTAAAAAGTTTCCAGTTGTTGGAATGATATCTGTGAATTACTCCAGATGCCGCTGAATATCCTTTAATACGTTGCTCAAGCGCACACGTCGAATCGGCGCCACTTGGTCATGCAGTTTTTTTGCAAAGTCGGGCACCTAACCAACTGAGCTATCGGAGCGGATGATGACTTGGATCCGCTATCTTTTCGTGCTATTAGCTTGGTCCGTCAGTGGTTCCCAAACTGAGCGCGACCAAAACGTGAGTTTGGTAAACAACTCGCGGCCCAAGGTACAGACACTCTGTAGCCTGCAGAAAATTTCAGTACGGTACTTTACTATTTCAATCTGTGGCTGCTATAGGCCTACTGTGCAGTAGACAAAGCACCGACAACCTAACTGATTTTATTTACTTCAAAGGCTAGGCTATTATGTTTATAGGTATGGGCATTTATGACATATGGTACCCTTACCTTGGGATGGAAGACAGATCTTCCACAATAAATGCACGGTGTTCAGTGGCGTACTCTCCATGCATGCCTTACAATTCTGATAAAATCTTTCAGAAGCAACGAATTTATGCGTAGAAATTGAAAATGTTAATAGCAGAACCACCTCGCTCTCTTAATTTCAATATTCGAAACAACTGTTCGTTTGCAAAATTTGCTGACTTGGCAACTCAGCATGCGTTGATACTACAATTCGCCGCTCTTTTACAACAGGGTGGCGCAAATGGAACCAAGCCGTTGAACCAAAGCATGCAGATTTCAAATTGAATGCAAAACAAAAATCACGTTCTCGAGACAGAGTTGCCAGATTGGTCTTTTTAAGGCCAAATTTCAGAAATTCGTGGTTTTTAAAAAGTGTTTGGCCGGACTATTTTTGTTTGGACGCTTGGTCTTTTTTAGTTTTCCGATTGGCATTTGTTTGGCCTTTTGTTTTGGTCCTCATAGTTTAAGTCCTTGCGGTTTTCTACTGTAGATACTAAATAGTAAGATATATACTTGAAGAATTAACGTTTGTACGTTTTAAAAATAAAGCTTACTTCTCTAGCAACATTATATTACATGTACGCTCCAAAAGTCATTTCAACAAAAATAGTGGACTATGACCGTGGCGGAAAAGAGTTTTAACACCCCCCTTATGAAGACGCCTCTTACCCAGTTAAGAGCTATTGATGTAGGTAACGCTAATTAATCTTACTTTGGCAATTAAAATGTTTATGGACACTAAGTATTATTATTTTATGTGCTTGTTTTTGCAATGAAAGTGAAAAAACATGTTTTGTTTTTCAATGTTTGCTTGTGTATATTAGGTCCTTCAGGGGCAGAACCGATTATTATACACTCTTCAAAAAAGTTTGTAGGCCTGTAAGTTGGGAAATCACATGATCGTGACCAATTAAGAAGGGATTATCGGTTCAATTTGTCGCTTTCTCAGCAGTTTTGGAGTAAATGGATCGATTTTTACTTGCCAGGGCTTCAGGGCCGGAAAAAATGGTTAAAAATGGCCGAGAATTTGGAGCCTGGTCAACTTGTAGTGGTGGGTTCTCTCCAAGACATTGGTAAATGTGGAAAGTATCAACTTTGAAGGGTGCATGAGGTGGTCCCACAAATTAGGAAAGGGAAGCCTGTGGTTCGTAGAGCTAAAGTTGCCGTCTGCAACTATGATGAGAGTACGGGGAAAGGGAAAGTAGACTACGTGTTGAGGGATATTTCGTGCCTCGCCCCGTAAAGAACGTAAAGTGTTAGGGTTTGAGCCTGGTTCTGTAAAAGCTTTAACCTCACAAAAATAATTTCGATTACGAAGATATTTACACAGTCAATAAACATAGACCTTGGCCGTATTCTCTAAAATTTTTATTTTATTTTGATATAAGCTGAAGAAATGAGAGCAAAAAAGAAAAAAATGTTTAATAGGTCCTGCATCTCCCCTACTACGAAAAAATAGTAAAATTGAGTTATTTGCTTATAAACATTTTTCAAGTAGACCTAGAATAAAAAGTGTTCTTAGAGCAGATATAAACATGCCACTTCTGCAGCTTTTGATGTAACGTTTATCTTTTAATCTCCAGTGGTTTTCGAAATATGACAATTTTTATGAAAATGGGCACTGGTAACCATAGAAACGCCCAGCGCGACCGTGTGACGTCATTATTTTTTTCATGTTTGTGTTTGTAAAAGTCCACTACAACTTTTCAGAAAGTTAAGGGAAAATCCATGAACCTCGCCATTTTTTGGCACAGCCAAATCGACACTGCCATAAACAGCGCTCTGCGCACAGTGACCGGATGCCTGCGTCCCACACCATTGGACAATTTCCTCATTCTCGCTGGCATCCAACCCACTGAGCTTTGTCGCGAAGAAGTCACTCTGTCCCTCGGTCGACGGGCACTGGAGCCTCACCACCTTCTCCACCACAAAATCTCTGCTCTCCCAAACGAGCACCCCCGTCGACTGAAATCAAGACACCCATTCGTGCCAGCCGCTCAACTTCTTATCAACGAAGCTGATGTACAAGACATCTCTGCGGCTGCTTGGGCGGACCATAAATGGAGTTCTGAATGGAAGTCAACTGATACCAGACTTTATTCGTTCATCCCCGACGCCGACACACGCCCCATCGGTCTACTAACACTACCAAGACAGGCATAGGTGCGACTCAATCGTCTCCGTACGGGCGTCGGGCTTTTCCGCTCAACCATGCACCAATGGGGAATGGCCTCTTCCTCCTCCTTTGAATGTGGTGCCGAGGAACAGACCGCAGACCACATCATCAATGACTGCTCCATCTTCAAGCCACCTAACGGAGTGGAAGGTCTGCGTGTCATGGATGATGAAACCAAAGACTGGCTGCTCTCTAGTACCGTAGTCTTCCAGTGTAGTCCGGGAACATCGTGAATCTGGGGTGGTAAAAGGATAAACCCTCGGCCCCAGAGGCTTACACGACGACGGCCAAGATCTGAACTACCTTAACTTTATGATGCTGCTTTCATATACTGCTGCTTTTTTAAAGACGACTTCCACTACATGACTGCAAGAAAAGAAGGCTATATTGTTTGCAACACGCAGATGACAGTTCAATACAATTGGTACCAACAACACAGAAACACGGCATCTTTTGCAAAAGCAATGCGAAAAAGAACACAGTCTAATTTGTTATAATTGTTTCACTCAAACGTAATTTTTTAGATTGAAACACGCAAATACGGGTCAGAAAGTGCTGCTCTTCCTGCTTGCACAGTTGCTTTAAAACGAAAACGTAGTCCGTATAAATTATGTTATCACTTGAAGCACGTTCTCAGTGCGCTTTATAAAATGTCTTCATGAAAATGGGCCAGTGCAAAATTGTTAAAACAACCTAGTTCAAGCTATGTGACTATTGCTTGATTAGCTTGCGCAAAGTAAAAGCCTCTACAATTCAACGAGACTTTACATGCAATTTGCAAAAACTGTGCAGATATAAAAATTAGAAATACAGCTCGAAGAGCTTTTGTATCACAGTTCACAAGGTAAAAAAAACTTTTATCTTTTGCCTCTAGCATACCGTACATCAAACATGATAGACTACAAGATAATACAATCTGCAGCTTTCCACTAAAACAAGAACATTTCGAACTAATACAATTACACTGTTAAAAAATTTTACTGTCCTTTGGACAGGCAGCAAAATAACTTTCTAAGTAGTAATTTTATTTACTGTAATGGAAGTATTTTTACTTCCGTTGACAGTCATATTTTTAATGTTTCTGATCAGTAAAAATACTGCTCTGGATAGTCATTTTTTAAATGTTTCTGATCAGTAAAATTACTGCTCTGGATAGTCATTTTTTAAATGTTTCTGATCAGTAAAATTACTGGTCTGGATAGTCATTTTTTAAATGTTTGTGATCAGTAGAATTACTGCTCCGGATAGTCATTTTTTAAATGTTTCTGATCAGTAAAATTACTGCTCTGGACAGGCAGCAAAATAACTTCCCGAATAGTTTTTGTGACAAACGGCATTATGAGAGTAAAATGACTTTCTCTACAAGTAAATATTACACACGTGCATTTGCAGATATAAATTTATTGTGTACAGCAGACCTCACTGGCGACAATGTTTCACAATATATTTCTCAAGATGTTACAAGTATAGCTATTTGTTTGATGTTTCACGAACACGTGAATTCGCTTTTTTAACTGCAGAGTTCAGCCGAGGCTATATTTCGGCGAAGCATGAAGCAGCAGCGACTGAACAGTGAATTTCTTGACTTGCTTCAATCTTCATAACAAACATCCCTGCCGAAGCATGACCTCGTTGCACTGTCGGAGTACTTTAGGGTGCACATCCTACTTTTTCTTGTCATGACGGATGACCCCAATGCGAGCAAAGTATCTGAGGAAACAACACAAGTTATATCAGTGGATCTTTTCAAATTTGACCGTGATATTTAGCAATGTTTGTAACTACACCACAATACCATCGTGTAGTGAAAGTGTGAAACCTTCAAATTGATCAGAATGCGTTGTCACTTCCACAAACCTTAGAATAATCGTCATTCTCTGGAGTTGTGGCTTGGAACTTGCGTACATAACTAGTATTAACAGTTTAACACCTCTAATAATCAGTCTGGATGGCCGAGTGGTCTAACACGCAATCCCTCCGGTAATGGGTGCAGTTCTTACTAGCTGCAGTAGAGAGACACTGTCAAGAACTTCGTGGATTTGAATCCCACTCCAGCCAGACCAGCTTGTCACTGGTATGAACGACTTTGTGAAGGAGGGAGTTCCATTATTGTTATTCCTTAGCTCATACATAAACAATTAAACACATTACAGGTTTACATACCTCTGTATAAACTCCAGACTTGCAGCTGCACTATCTGGATATGACATTGCAAAGACGTAATATGAGCAGAAGTAAGCCAGCGCTACAAAAAAACGACTTGGTTTAAATTGCAAGGTTGCCTTCGATGAATACGAGAAACTTCACTGCACTGGCAAGAGTGGGCCCTGCAGATGCAATGAGGCACAAATGAAACTACGAAGATTGAAATTAGTGCATATTTACATTTACCAACTTCATATTTAGGTGAGCAATTCAAAAGTTCACTTGTACATCAGTCAAAATTGTACAAACGCTCATTCACAACTTACCAAAACACACAATTATTGGATGCTGGTACACGAGTTTCTTCAAACTGGGAGATAGCTGAATCCTACAAATTGAATTTAACATTTTTAAGATATTGAAAATAATACAAACATTGTCAAACACTCATATAGCCGCACTCTTATCGCTAAGAAGGCAATGAAATAGAATTTATTAGCAGTAGTAGCATGGTGTTCATATCACACAAGTTATATATAAGCTATACATAAATTTGCAAAGTATGTGTCAGATGTTCTTCCGGGAATGGGAAGGTTGGGTATTAAAAAATCTGTGTTTGCAAGTAAATAATAATAAGATGTACGTTATACCTCAAAGCATTGATAAATCGCTGAGCAATCTTCTTTAAAATATGTTGTAATCAGTTCCACTAATCCCACTGAGATGGCAAGTTGTCTCCCAGCCGCCAGTTGTCTCCCGGCACATCATAAATGCACAAGGATAATATCCAAGTATCAAGTTATTCAATGAAATGAAATACAACACATGCTCAGGAAAGCATGAAAAAACCTAAATTGGTTTAAAACATGTATTATGAGACGTTGTCACGAATAATACCGGTAATAAGTACTGGTCCTCTTCCTGTAGCCTAATGGGGATTTTTCCTTCTTGATCTTTGGCCAGGGCTGAGGGTCTATCGTTTACCACCCTGGACCTGCTGCTCAAATTATTCATGCTGGTCACACACGAAAGATCAGCCTACCACAAGTTTTATCACCACAGCTGGATAAACCACTCAATTATTTAGTTCTCACTTTTTAACAGTCCTGGGCATTGACTAGGCCTATAAACTGCAACTGACGGCAGATGTTTCACTCTGAGGTAAAGTGGAGTTGCATCTCAAATGTCGTTACTCCCTGGCTACTCATGGGCAAGGCGTAGCACCAGATATGGCAGATATACTCTCTAGCTAGGGTCACAGCTTGTTTTTTTAAAACTGTGTAGGCTACCTAATATTTTCTCATTTTGAAGACAGTTGCAGCAGCCATGCCTAGTAATCTTTTGGCAGTGGCTATTTGACCGGCGCCGGTCTTTGAATCTGAAACACTATTTGACCGGTCATGACATCACTATACAGGCACCTTTTTCTTTTACAAAGCAAAAGACGAAAAGCACGTATATAAGTTCTAAATTCGACAATTTTATTCAACTTGATCCGTGGCGCGTGCGATACTTTGCCGACTCCTATTCTAGAGGGAATGAGTTCGATACTACCCGGAAGCATTCTTTTTCTTTTTTAACTAAATTTTGACCCAAAGTGCATTTTGTAGTCAATTTTTAATTTGAGTTGCATTACATTTACATACCATTACCATTTTTTTAAAAGAAGCATTGTATATAACTAACTTGTTGAGAGCAAAAGTGTAATGCTTCGTTCGGCACACACGGTCACATCAATCAATCATTTTATTTTTGTCATTAACGCGTCCGGGACGAAAAAGATACTAACTACAAAAATCGATATAGACCTACCAGCACGTTAATGAACAGGAAAAGGTGGCAAAACCTTGAAAGGTTTAAAACGTGCCTGAATGAAAAATTATGTAGTAGGCTATATATCAGTAGTTAGCACGGCCACAAACGGAAAATTACCCAGAGAAATTCTCAAATTCCAGCAAATTAAAAAAACTCTATTACTCACATTTGAAAAGACATAAGAAATTGGGCTGTAGGCAACTGAAATTAAAAATTGAGTACAAAAATGCACTTCGCGTCAAAATTTAGTTAAAGAAAAAAGAACGCTTCCGGGTAGTATCAAACTCATTCCCTCTAGAATAGAAGCCGGCGAAGTATCGCACGCACCACGTATCGAGTTGAATAAACTTGTCGAATTTAGAACTTATATACGCGCTTCTCGTCTTTTGCTTTGAAAGAGAAAAAGGTGCCTGTATAGTGATGTCATGACCGGTCAAATAGTGTTTCAGATTCAAAGACCGGCGCCGGTCAAATAGCCACTGCCTAATCTTTTTATAGCCTAGTACGATTCCAACACTGGATCTTCCAATCCAGAGTCCGAATGCTAGAAGCTACTACAACAGAGCTCGACTACTTCAACATTGTGTGTTCAGTAGGCTACAATACTGGTATACCGGGAAGATGTGTTAGGTAGTTCTTCACATTGACTCAGGGGTGCAGTGGTTAGAAAATTGTAGGGAGGGGGCAGAGCCTCACTGCATTGACTGACAGACCGACCTGCCTGATCTAAGTCATTGTTGTTCAGTGCATATTGCTAAACTATGTAATTTCGTAGCAGTTTAATGCAGTTAACTTACTAAAAGCATCGAAATAAATTAATTTCAATGGTACGCTATTGTTCTCATTTGTCCATGGTAAACATAAAAAAAATCAGCAAAGATACCATTTGTAGGATTAAACTTGTTACCTGTTCAGTGATACAGGTTTAACGATGCTACTTTTGCTATTGACACGCTTCCTCTGTCTATCTGAAACTTATGACTGCAACAAAACCAGCTGTAACTAAGTTACTGCACTATTCCTGCAACCATGCTTGATGCTTGCATCCTTGCACATGCTCAGTTGTCAGACTCAGTGTTGCCAGATGCTTAGCACCAAAAAGTAAATAAAATTTCACCAGATTGCATACAACTTCACCAGATAATTAAAAACACCCTAAATAAAACAATTTCGCCTAAAAATACAAATACTTTTTAAGACATAAGACACTGCCGTCACGCATGCGCAAACCTCTTGCAAAACGTTTTCTATACGAGCGGGGATTTTTCGCTTAAAAGTTTAAAAAAACTTTCTTGAAAAAAATAGATTGGGGGAAAATTTCACTAGATTTCACCAAAAAGTTTTCTGGTCCCAAAGTCAAAAAATTTGGCATCAAAGGCCTCTAAAATTGAATTTCACCAGAATTTTTTTAAATTTGTTATCCTATTTCCCCATCTGGCAACGCTAATCAGACTCTGCAAATTCTGAGCGGGAAGGCGGGAAATTGAGCGCGGACCAGGATAACATTCGCCAGCCCATTGGCTGACGACTGATAAGTGATAATAATTCTCGGGTTTTAGTCAGAGAGTCGAGCCGTTTGACTATAAAACTCGGGTTCGGGTTCGGTTCGACTCTCTAGTACTTTCAGTGCATTTTTAAGGAACCAATATTACAAACAATTAAAACATTTTTGTTGGAAGCCCGTGAGTTCGGATCTCTAGCAAACTTTCCTTCCAGTCATGATTGTTTCAATTAACCCACGAACTCTATATTGCTGGCCAAGGTAGCCTATATCAGATATCAAAACAGAAAGGCATGACATAACGTAGCATCCCACTGTTTCGAGAATGTGCTGGTGTGACCGTAAATATGTTGACCGGAAAAAAGGTTGACGTTTCGTAGAAGTGCTAAATATATTGCTGCACAGGAGTATAGTAGCCTAATCGGACTAAAATAACGGTGTTAATAAAATGTTACTGCCCATGTAGCCTACCGTACCTATAGTACAATTACTGCCAATGCAAGTTAAAAAAAAGAACTATAAAAAGTCAGTAAAATTTTACTATTTTTGTCAGTAAAATTGCAAAACACTTTCACAGACCAGTAAATTCACTTCCAAAAAAGAAGTGAAATCATCTACTACGAAAAGAAGTAAAATTTAAAACTGCTCAATCAGTGATTCTACTATATTTGGAGTAAAAAAACGTCTTTGTCTAGTAAATATACCACAAAATGGCCAGTAATTTCAAGTACTGTAACAAGATAGTAATATTCTACTGCTCTTTTGACAGTAAAATTACGAAAATTTTTAACAGTGTAGAGAGCTATTGTAGAAGCTCTATAAATCCTTGCAATACGCCTGTAATTCGAAGCTGTTGCATCTATTTGTGAAACATGACTAAAATGGCGAAAAAAAACATTAGAAAAATATTATGCAAGCAACAATTAAATTTCTTACCGTTGAAAGTTTAGTTTAAATGGACAGAAAGGCAAGGAAGCCAATTTTTGTGTCCACATGACAAGCAATTCAACTATTTTTAACAAAAAATAACCATTTTCCAGCATACCAAAATGCAGTAGGCCTACCACATTTATAACAAAGGTAGTCGTAAACAAGTTTCTCCATATTAGCAAGGTTGATGCAGAGTGGGAGTTGGCAACCATATAGAAGCCGGTAGACATGCATACAACTATCGGTAATCGGGCAACACAGAAACAACAAATGACCCGTTTTAGGCGTTTGACAGAATTGTGTTGTATCTGCGTGTAATGAAGTTCAATGCCTTATCCACCACACTTTAATGAATATTTAAGAAATATTGCCTACTTCGTTCGATCCGGCCTAAAATAAACTTAATAACCCTGGGACCTGGATCGCTGTTTTTTTTTCGGTCATATATCGGTCATTGACCGATTTTCGATTTTTTAGCAAAATGACCGAAAAAAATATAGTCAATTCGGTCAAAATGTCCAAAAAAATATATAGTCAATTCGGTCAAAATGTCCGAAAAAAACAATGTTTCTCAGCGAAACTTAATGCTGTAGGCCTGTAGCTAGTCAGGAAGTGCAAATTTTGGTTTGTATCAGCTACTTGTGAAAAGGAAATATTTTCATCAGAAAAAATTACCGAAATAAATAAAAAATGACCGAATTTTTTCAAGTCATTTTGGAAAAATGAAAGAAAATTCTCAGCGAAAAAAAAAACCCAGGCCTGGATGCAATACAATTAAAAGCAGCAAAATAGGCTGAGTTAAAGCAGCAACAAGATGAAAAATAACCAACTTGTTTACCTATCAAATTAAAAAAGAAAGGGGGTTTGCGACACATTTCATCACGTCGTGAGTTCTATGAATTGACTGGTTCAAATCCAAATAATGTTAACGTGTGCTAGTTTGCACTAAAGGTCCTTCTTTAACAGAGACCATAAATAATGTCTCCTTCTCTTCAAATTAACACGTACTTTAAAGGGTAGACGTTAATATCTTAAAATTGATTCAAATATTTTTTTCACTTGTTTCCCTATGCTTATAAAAGATTGTCTCAGGATATTAATTTCATTTGATTGTGGTTGAAATATCGCAAAAAGCAATGAAACTATCCTTGTAAATAACAGAAAACGTATTAAATGAGACTATTATAGTTAAGCGACTGTGGAACAAGTAAGACACACAGTAATAGTTGACAAACTTTAAATCGAAATAATTATTTTGAACAGAACATGTTTTATCACACAATGGGAATAAATCAAAACAAGCTACTGCAGAAATAAACGTATTTGTTTTCAAAATGCTGTCTACAAAGCCTAACATCTTTGCTACATTCGTCAAAAGATCCTTCAGCAAGGACATAATTATTAGCCAGTTCCAGACAAACGTCAGCAATCGTTGCTGTAAGGCAACATGGAAGAGGTAGATTGACCTGGATGGAGATATTCTTAATATTTCGGCACAATAAGGTGGGAAAACGGTTAGGGAAATTACTAAAGATTATTCCAGAGGCTCTCCAACTGTGCGTCGTTTCAATTTTCCAAGGGCGTTGCACAATGATTCGTCCTTAATTAATTGCGATACGGTAATAAAACGCTTACAGATATTATTATCCCCTGACATGAGTATGCGAGCTCATTATTATGAAACTGTAGCAACTGATTATGTTTTAACAATCACATAGTATGGAAAGGCAGGGAAAACCGACATTTGCTTTTTTACAAAAACTACAGATAAAACTAACATTTTTTCTCTATCTTCTAAACTTGTTGAATAAACAAATAACATTGAAAGGCGTGTGATGTATCCGGTTGGATACCGTGTATCAGTAAAGCAAAAAATTAAACTTGCCATAAAGCAATGCAGTGTTTTTTAACCTTTTTACCTGAGCCGGGAACACTTGCAGAGTGCAGACCTCTGAAAAAGTGATGGCGCATCAGGCAAGCGCGAATTTTGTTTTTTGGTATGCTGGTATTTCTCTTGAATTGCTTGCAAGTTTTTATTACATCTAGGCCTCATAGTTGCATTATCTTTAAAGAACTGCAGGCTCACTGAAATAAGCCAAAAAAGAAAGCAAAAAAAATTATAATAAAATAAAACCTTTGTTGCAATAATTTCAACTATATTATAAAAGCACACAGCACAACCTTTGGTTGAAAAAAAATTGGTTCTAGCCCACGAAGTATCACACCGTTTCATAACTTGAACTTTTATGTCATTGTTTCAGATTCAAAGAACACATACTTTCTATCCCCAATTCTAAAAATAATGAGTTACAGTTTTTTAGTAATTTTTTCAATTTCTCTGCTGCGCACCCGGCAACCTTCCGCCGTGCACCAGTGCTCCATGGCGCACCGGTTAAGAAGCGCTGGTCAAAAGCGACAAAATGCGAATTTCGACAAAATTACGACAACGACTAGCGAAATAATTCGAGTCATTTGAAACTTTAATTTCGATGTAATAGCACTGCAAGCGCGATACCTCTGACCAGCACAACCCCAACAATCAAGTCTCGCGTCATACGAGCCTATCTTGCGACATTAGGACTTGCTTCGGTTCCAGAACCACTGGAGCAATCAGTTGAAAACGACACGTTGCAACATGACAACAAATGTGTCTATATCGCATGACAAACCCATGCGGACATGGAATGGTTATCAATATTAAAGAAAACATGACGAGGTAGAAGATACAGCAACTAGGGGGGCAATTTCTTTTAGGTTATCAATGCTGACGTGGTGGGATCGTTTAGGCCCTAGCTAGGGTATATAACGATCCAAATACTCTTCAAGCCCTCGATTTGGTGAAAGAAAAACCTCGCTATTCAAGCAACGTTTTTATATTTTCACAATACTGTATCATTTAACATACAACCCTGTGGAATGTTTATGGCTAAAAGATGAGAGAACTTATTCCATAAGCCGTTCAAAAGAACACAATTTACAAAAAACATGGACAATCGCTCTTAAATAGACCACAAATTGTTGAAATTGTTGCCAGAGCACTTTAAACGTAACTCCACTCTATTGGAATAGCACCTTAGCGAAAGCGATATTACAAGTCTGGCATCAATGCGTACGATATTACATAACATCAAAAACTAAATTATGACCAACACAGTGAACAAAACAAGAAAATAAAAATTAAAGAAAAGCAACAAATTATATTCTCAATCTAAGTCATAGACTCTGGGATTACAAACTGAACACACTGATGACAAGCCATTGTAACAAAGCAAATGGAAACATATCGGTTGATGTGGCAATCCTTTTTGAGAAAACTATTAGTGATAGAGGGATAAATTTAGTTTAATTTTTCGTCTGTTTCTATTGTTGCAAATATCTTTTGTTGAAACGGACAAAGGAGTCATCAAAAAATGTTAAAAACTCTTAACTGGCCAAGCGACAGTGCATAGCAAAAGACAGACAACTCAGCTACCAAACAACAGTTTAATCACCGAGTTACAAACGTTTTCACATTGCAATGAGCATGATATAAAATATAGAAAGCAATTGTTCCTTGTCAGATACGTAGCCATTACGCTACTTTCCCGTTAGTGATGGCTTGATTAACAGCATCAACAGCATCATATTCTTTAAGAAATTGTTACACACATTTCAAGATGAAAGTTCCTGCACACCCAATCATGCACAAATGTCAACTAGTGTGCAAAGTCAAGTAAGCAAGCAATGTCACTACAATCATGCAGGAAGATGGTCAAAATGATATGTTAATTTAAGAAATATAGCAATAATGCAGCCATTCAATGCACTGATACTCCTGTTGTCTCATTATGATTGCCGACACATTTCTGTCGGTCATGCTCATATGTAATTGAAATCTTCAGAAATGTCCGCAAATACAAAATATTGTTAGAAACTTTTTAAAAAAACTTTTGAAAACTTACATAAAACAAAACAAAAAACAAAAGAAATAAATTATTTTCTGAAGTAAATTTTTCAGCTTATTGCAACAATATTCAAGCACTTTTTTGACAACTTAAATGGTAATACAAATTGAATGAAATGTACCAACAAATATTTAAATCTGGCTACTGTAAAATACATGTTGGTGTGTTATCATGTTTATGGGCACTGACTTTGGCAAAGCAGATGGCTTGCATCCACATTTCTTCTTCACTCTCATCAGGTGCTTGAATGAGATAATCTCGATTACTGTTCAGTGGTTTCAATCGAAATATATATTTCTTGTCAGCAACATTTGCTTCTTCAATCATGGTTGCATGTAAAGGTATCTTCTTGAATGGACCCTACACAAACACTTGATACTTCATTTTATTCTTAATAAACAAGCAAAACAAACCTTAGCGGGTTTAACATAATGTATTACACACTATGTTAAACGTGTGTACTGTGTAATACGTTATGTTAAACCCGCCAAGGTTATTTTGTGTTGCTTATCTATGGTTCAAAAAAGCAAACTCTCTACCAAAGCTTTATTATTCTTAATAAATAGCACAGATAACGATCAAAATTTAAGGTTTCATATAAAACAAATTTATTCCAAAGTCATAAAAAATGAATTAGAGTATGACACTTAAGTAGTTAAGTACTATGCTGAAAATTGTATGAGGCTGTTCAGTGTTCACTGGGCATTTAGTTAAATAACATGATGCATTGTACTGGTGCAAATTAAGCTAAACTATCACAAGATGTATATATAAAGTGACAATCTGCTTTTATTCTGTCTGATTGACAAAATGTCGGAATAAAATCAGTTGTCACTTCATACATCTTGTGATAGTTTAGCTTAATTTGCACCAGTAGAACGCATCATGTTATTTAACTTAAGTACTATGTTAACATAAATACCAATATCTTGTAAAACAAGCATGTTAAATATCTTACATACCAATTCAGTGTCTCCATATAACAGCTGTGAAGACTCAAGAATAAACCATGTTTTCTTCCATGTTTTTGTATATCTTGATTGCTTCATCAACCAACCAGATTTCTTGATGTTGAAGTCAAAGCTATTTCTGTCCCCGGACATTTTTCATTATAATTTCAGTTATATCATTAACTCATATTCCAACATGAGCGTAAAAATACTCCAAAGGTGCTCAATAAAATGTTACCAACATTTTTGTCAATGAATGAATTATTACAAAATCTGTTAAATAACTCAAGCTTAGTACAGTAACACATTAATATTATATCTGTACACAAGACAGTTCATACAGGACAAACATATGTAATACAAATATCAGAACTGAAAGATAAGCTTGCGATAATCAGAGAATTGCTACAATGTAACTGTGGTATGATAATAGGCCTTTCAAGCAAAAAAAAAATTATTGTAGAATCAAATATCATTGTGTCATTATCCATATTCGGTTTGGTCCCTACTAGTGGGGGTGGCCAATTCTTTCTTTGCAGCAATTGCTTTCACTCCTATTCTCCATCTCGTTCTGTCCATCACATCTTCTTCCTTCAGTCCAACTTTGTCTGCCTCATTCTTCTTCACCTGTTCTTTTTGGACGTCCCTATTTCTTCTTCCCATCTACCTTCAAAGTCAATGCCTTTCAAAGAAAAACTTCTTCTTCCTTCCTCAGTACATGCCCATACCTCCTTAGTATCGTACATACCCATACCACCTTACGCCATTTGCCCTCGCAAGTCATTCAATAGTCTCCCTCACCTCCAGCATATCCATCAGCTCTTCAGTCTTTTTATCTCTCCTTATTTTTACTCTACACATTGCTCTCACCATTGCCGTTTCTGTTCTTCTCAGAATAGAAAGTTGACATTCTCTTAGCACCCATGCCTCACTGCTGTACAATGCAATGAGAGAAACTCTCTTCGCAATCTTCAACTAATCTTTTCCTTACCATATCCCACAAATGAAACACTTTTCCAATCTTGCTGTAACTCTTTGAGTATTAATACATCTTGCATGGGGTCTGCTACTATTCGGTGAGTTCCTAATGACTAACCCCAAACCCTTAACCCTAAAACGGCAATGATAATTAAGCTACGGTACCCAATAAGTTAAAAAAAAATTGAAAAAATCCCCCGTTAAGGGATCGGACTCACTGAATCGGACTCACCGAATTGGACTCACCGAAGCGGGCTATTCCGCTTGCATGTGCCCACTCACTACCTGGGTTTTTTTTTCGGTCATTGACCGATTTTTTAGCAAAATGTTCGAAAAAAATATAGTCAATTCGGTCAAAATGTCCGAAAAAATATATAGTCAATTGACAAAAGTGAAAGTGATTTAGTCAATTGACTATATATGACCAAAAATGACCGAAATAAATAAAAAATGACCGAATTTTTTCAAGTCATTTCGAACAAATGACCGAAAAGTCTCAGCAAAAAAAAACCCAGCTCACTACACTCCTTGCATTGCATCGAATTACTCATCACTCTCCTTCCACATACTACAATACATAACACATGGATTGCCTAAGTTGCGGTTTACAACTATACCTTCCGCTCAACTCAACATGACATTCCTTTTTTCTAGGTTTACCTTCATATTCTTTGTCTCAAATGCTTTTTTTCATTTCCAAAACTTTTCTTCCAATCCCTTCATACTATCAGTGGTCAAGACCAGGTCACCGCAATCCGCATATAAAATTTCGATTAAAGTGTGTTGCATTTTATGACTGTTTTGGCTTAGGTATCCCAGTTTGCCCTACCTTCCCTTCAAATTAGAATTCAGAAGAAGTTACAATGTTTCTTTAAAAAGTGAACTTAAATTTTAAGTATCGGTATCTGTTTATGGCCACAGAAAGATTTCCATACGATACCTTTTAATTTTGAAGAAGTTTTGTATAATCATGTACAGAAAGCTAGAAGGTCTAGAAAAAAAATGGGGGTAACAGTTTCATAAATTTTACTACAAATTGGCATCTTTTCAACAGTCAACTTCTATGTGAAGTAGCAGATCTGTAAGCTTAATGCAATGTACTTGTTCAAGCAAGCTCGTAAAAGTCATTGAAAAGGTATAATTTTCTCCCAAAAGAAGAAAATGGTAGATTTTAGCTAACTTTCAATCAGCTATATCAATATGTTGGATTGCTTGACTATTGTGATCACTAGCTGCAATAGCTTTGTCACAAAATGATTTGTTATAAACACAGGCTTTTCTTCAGATAGCCGCATAGAACTTGTATTTGGCAAGTTTGATTTTTTGATGTGAAATGCCACAAGTGCCATTAAATACAAAGAATGCAAAGAAAAATGTTTGAAATTGTCTTTGGAAAATCAGCCACTTTTGACTCTTTGCAGGCTAAGAAGTGGGTTTCATTTAAAAGATTTGGCCTATAGATTAATTTTTCACTCCAGTGAATTGTAGGCTAACAAATCAAACAAACAACGTAGCAGTTGCAGCACAGCACACCATCCAGGCTATATAACTTCTTCTATAAAAATATGATCAACTATTCAAACCATTGATAACACTGCATGGCTCTAACAACCCAGTTAAACTGCGTCTTAGAAAGCACTATTTGCAGCAGGTTTACGATTTTAAGTTTTTTAAGACATCTCAAATAGGTATTTGCTGTCAAACCTGCAAGTAGGCTACCGCAGAAGAAAATTCTACTTCTAAAAAATCACAGCATAAATGTGACGGAAACTGCATAAAAGCAATGCTAGATAGTGGCCGAATGTAATGACCGAAAGAGAAACACTCTTCTGAAACGTCTATTCAAAATTGTATTTCTGTAAAATTAGCCCGCGGCTATCGAAAATGGGACGCAACACGGTACGCCACTAAAAACTGTCACTACAGAACAAACTACTTAGATAAAAGACGGAAAATTTGTCCAGCTAGCAAGCAATAAGCAAAACAGTTAAATTTGCGACTCACTTTCAAGCAACAATTTTACGAATGACGAAAATAATTTTCAATATCTCAAACTCACGTACGCAGTACTGTGACGCAATAATGAAAAACATTGTCACGCAATTCAAACCGGTGTTCAAAGGTAGTGATGCAACATTTTATCAGGTCTTACGACCGATGGTGCAATATTTGGACATTTTCTAGCAATTTCCATGACGTAAGATGCCAGCTTGGTTAAGTAGACCATAACGGTTTTATATGACGTTTGATTTGGTGAATAATTGTCGGGAACACCATTGTCATGTACAGCGCCCAGGAGCATAGTTTGACTGTGGATGTGGCGCTATATAAATATTGTTATTATTATGATTGATTTGTAATTGTAATCACGTTGAGTTTGCGTTGTTTCTCTTCTCCGTGACGTGGCCTGCCTGCAGAGTGCAGACCCACATGTTTCAATCTTAATTATCGCTTCTGCCACGTGCCTGGAGCCGTTGTGCACGCAGAGACCATTTACCTTGTGTAAGTTCAGTAGGTAAAACCAATTGGTAAAACAAGCGAGAGATGATGCCAGGATGCCTTTACGAGATGCGTAGAGTCCGTAGACTACTTTGGATTAGAGTCCGTAGACTAGGCTACTTTGTGATAATTCACCTGCTGTAAATTGTAAGGCCTACGCTTGCCTGGTTTGTTTGTTTGTATTCCATTAGTGTAGTCATGTTGTATTTTGTTTGCTGCTTAAAAAATTTCTAAAATGACTAGGCTTGTTCACGAAATTATGGCCACGCTCTCTGTCTCCGTATTGTGACATAGATTGTAGCGCAATCGTGACGTCATCATTGCGATGCACTGTCACGCTTGAGCGACAATCTCTCGTCATTCTTTCTCTATTTTTACTGACTTGTGTTTTCCAAACGTGTTTCGTCTTTCTTTTACGATGTGTGAATTTAACGGACGGACGTAATTAAGAGTGTGAAGTGGCTATTCCACATCACAATTGAACCCGTCTCTTTTTAACAATATACAATCAATCTTCACTCAACACATGTGAAACTTGAGTCGAAAGTTAGGAAGAAGACAGGTTGGATAGCAGTTCATACATAGCTGTTATCAGAAAGAAAGAACAAGGCTATTGGTTTTAGTTCTGATGACATCGTAAAGTGTAAACGGATTGGTTTCGTACTGGGTTGGTCTGTGAACAAGTTGATGATACAACAGCAAATTTCACTGATTGCTGAATACTCCTCATTAACTTCTGATCCAATTTGCCGTACGCAAAATGCAAAAAAACAACAGTAGGCGGTTTTTGAACTCGTTGCATTCATTCATTTTTTGGATTCATCGTTTTTTTTTTCTATCAGCGTAAATGTAATTACTTCTAAGTTCTATACATCAATTAAGTTTAAATGTGAGTGTACATTTTGCATTAGGCGCAAAGTGGGACGTGTTGTCACAGGGGCGTGTTGTCACAGCACGATTTCCATGTGATAACCCAAGCGTATAACTACGAGTTTTCAATGGAAGGCGTAGTTTTCAGTTCTCTTTCGTACAAGCAGTGAAGGTTAATAAATTTGTCACCACAGCAGAAATTATGATGAGTGCCATTGAATTTTGGGCAAAATAAGGTTTTATAACTAAAGTAAAAAATGGTCTGGCAAACTAAGGTATGATCATAATTGATCAGGAAAGATACCATTTGTTTGCTTTAAGCCAACTCTTTTCATCATACCAAACAGATAAGACATGCAAGTAGAGATGTAGGCTACACATGGTTGTTGAAACCACGTGATTTTATACCACGGGGCGTGTTGTCACAGCTGTGACTACACGCCTCATGGTGTGCATTTTTGATGTTAAGAAACATAAAAAAATTTTTTGCTTATACAACGAGGTAATATGCGTATTTGTTAAAATACAACGCTTTTTTAGAAAAAAAATTAATATTAGATAAATGATACACACATACAGTGTTTTTTAAGGTGTTTTAGGGGACCGAAACGGTCCCTCAAATTTCTCCAGCGGTTTCCCAAAATTTGGACTTGCAACTACAGTAGAAAAGTAATGGTTGTTTCTCGCTATGTCTTGTCGATAATACGAATATAGCCTACGATCAATAGTTCACGTCCGGAAAAAAGTATAAGTGGAGGTACAGCTAACAGCTGAATCAAAGAGTTATTCACAAAAGAAGTGCACCTTCGATACTTGTCAATGTTTATTTCTGATTTATGGCGCATAATGATCAGTTTTTACGTGTGGAAACATAACAAGCAGAAGCCAACAAGCACACTTTGTTTGATTGTGCAGCAAACTTGTTGGGCGGCCGTGTTGGGCAGGCTGTTTGGTCGCTGTCACAATCATTTAAGCTGTGCCTTGCCGAATAATTCATTTTATGTTGCGTTGATTGTATGCAGTTATGGCTATTTTTTGGTATTTAAATGAAACACTTGCGGTCTCTTAAAACTACTTAGCGGTCACCCAAACCAAATCTTAAAAAAAAACCTGCACACATATATTCGATAGTGACACATAATTCTCAAGATGACATTTTTATTGCTTTTGACAATGGGCATAAACTTTTTACCAATATGTTGTAAATTAATTTCTTTGCATTTCGCATATTTTTTTATTCGTTCAGCCTGTATTAAAATTATTTTTTATTGGTTTTTGTCATATTTTAATCATAAAGCATGTGCAGAATTTTTGTGACAACACGCCCCGTGCTCTGTGACAACACGCCCCGGGGTGGGGCATGTTGTCACAGCCCATTTACTTGCATTAAACATGCATTTACGTAAAAACAAAATAATCTAGAAAAACTTTAGCTGTTGCTAAAAGAAGTCGAATGATACCTCTTTCAATTGCATTATCTAGCATCTCGATACCATTGGCACAGAACGAGATATATGCTGATTTGTAAAAATTGTGACAACACGCCCCACTTTGCCCTATTGTAAAATCGAATTTTGCAAGTTATATCTTTTAGTCGATATTTTATTTTGTTAATCTTTTGTAGTCGTAGTAATGTGATGAGCGTACTGATGTAGCCTATAGCAGTGGTTCTCAAACTTTTCAGTCTGCGGACCGGTAAAATTTCAAAACAAATTTTGCGGACCGGTGGTCTAACAAAATCAACCCAAAATGTAATTTAGACAAAAATATGCAATTCAAAAGAAGTATGAAAAATTCAATTTAATGAGAAGTAAGTTGCTGTCTGTTTGGTATCATACGTGTTAAACGCGGTTCTAATGAAGTTTCTGCAATGAAGTTTAAAATTGGATGTTTTATTTCTTTAATCAGTGGACAAGCCTTCAACATCTTGCATTTTGCAATTGAGATATAAAATTGTAATATATTTGGCGGACCGGCAGGAAAGTTGACGCAGACCGGCACCGGTCCACGGACTGGCGACTGAGAACCACTGGCCTATAGCACTGGATAGAGTTTTCAATCCTGTAGTTATAATAGATATCCCTGACTCAGTCGCAGCCAAAACATGTCGCATGTGTGAAAAGTTAAGTGTCGACACTGCCCACTATTGGGATGGGGGCAGCGGCCTAGAAAGATAGTCAGAGCGTCTGACGTTAAGGTTGTGTTTGTCTATCATTCCAGACTCGTAACCAGACATTTTCAAGAAGGGTCCCAATCCCAGCGATCCGCATTCGCCTTACCGCCCACCCCAGTCGTCGTCGAGGAAGCGTCCCCTGAAGAGTAGGCTGCTGTAATCCACTTGGTATAATCCGAATCCAATGTAAGTTCACCTTAATCCACAGTAAACCAGCAAAAAGAAAATCACGTCGGGGTCATCATTTTATCTAGCGGACGCTGCTAGTCAGCATGCGCGCTCATATACAGCCGTCAGCAAGACGGCGACATTCCTCGGCCTAATTGGCGAGGAATGACCGGGACACGAAGTCGTCTTCACAGCTGCCTTGTTTGTTGATTTAATCTTCAACTGAGCAGTGCTTGATTGCAAGTAGAGTTCTTCACAGCTGCATTGTTTATTGACTTAATCTTTTAACTTGATTACAAATAGAATCCAATAACACCAAAATGAAAGCACTTAAGCACCCAAACGATTAACAATTCCACCACCACTTAACTTAACTTCAGAAATTAAGCACTACCTTTTTGAGAGTCTGTGTGGAATCATGGTTTACGTTTCTTGAAGAGTTCTGGTTTGATTGGGAAGGTGCAGCCACAAGCATTGCAAGCTCCACACACGCCCATATAACGCAGCACATTTAGGCCTACGTGCCAATGACGTACAGTAGGAATGCGGTTTAGGCATCTTACAAAAATTGATTGCTAGATTAAATTCCGATAGCAGCAGCTCGCGGTATTTGTTAAATGCAAAAATATTCCAGAATCCAACTCGACGCCAGTGAAGCGCGTGACGTCAGAGAAAGAACTCTCAGGTGCTACACTTCCTAAACAGTTGCTGCTTTTGTCCCTCTAACATTTTTATCTCCAGCTACTTCACTGCTGTCAATCATTGGTTACCCATGCTGCTTACTGAGCACATTTCAATTATATCACCAAGTTATTACCGTATTTACAGTCAGTGTTGGGCGCGATAACTCATTTTTCAGTTAAGCGATAACGATAATCGATAAACGAAAAATGCCTAAAGCGATAACGATAAACGATAAATCAAAAAAAAGTTAAGCGATAACGATAAGCGATAAATTATCGCCGATAAAGTCCGATAACGATAATTTTTTTTCTTGATTAGCGCTGTCCCATCCCATGCAGCACGAACTGTTTTCATCAACATGACGAAAAATCGAACATAATATGCTGTGAAGGGACAAAACTTTTTGTAAGTTATGCATGAAACATGAATAGAATCGCAACAGCGGCAGTAGGTATCGAATCTTCAACCTCTTGATCCAAAATCAAATCACTGAGGTAACCGCCGTGCTTATGATTATACCTTCAGATACCAGTTGGATGCTCTTATCAATTGAATTACACTGCCGTTTACGTGCAGTAGGAAAAATGATTAAATCAAATGAAAATACCATAAAAAATTCCAAACTTTGTATTTTGCTTTCTGCTTAAAGGGCTGTTTACAGCAAAGTCAGCAATAATTAAAAAAATTCCAAAAAACGCAAAATGCTTGAAAATTTATCAGTAATCTTAAGCGTTATTGGTAGTAAAAAATGTGCATACTGTGAAATCCATCAAGCTTGTCAAATTATAAATCAAGCTTGTCTTGTTTGTTTGAGAACAATAACATAATTATCGTAATTTACTGATAATTTCAGATAATTTTTTTTGTGAACACCATCATTAAAGCAATGACAGAACGCTGAGTTGTTGAGATAAGAATTACAATATAGGCACTGTATTAGTGGGAATAAAAATATTTGATTGAGGTAGGCTAGGTCGCATAGGTAAATGAGAAAGGTTATACTGTATTTAGCATAATTTTACCACGCAACTCGATGCGCCTATTGTCATGCGAAAACTACTACAAGATGCAAAAAATGTGATGTCGGTCTGCATGTCAAATGCTTCAAGCGATATCATATTCTGCAATGACTTGTTTCAGTGATGTTGTGTTACTTTGCTAATTTTCATCTTCATATTTTTTGAACTTTCATTTTAATAAAATGCTCAATGACAATAATGACATGACAAGACATGAACAAGACATTTCCCATTTATCACTTTGAGCGATAAGTAAAATGTAATAACGCTTAAGCATTACGCACAAGAAACTTGTGAATTTGATAACGGATTTGCCTAGCGTCTTATAGGACGTTTTTTTTTCTCAAAAAGTACAAACACAATTAGGAAAAAAATAATTGTGATAGGCTATGTTTTTTAGGTCATAATTATGCAATTTGTATTTAAATTTTCCGAAAATTTTTTTTAAGTACTTTCACTTTCGGCACAAATGGGTTAACTTTTTAAGTTAAATGGCACTTACGAATTTGGGTATTATTTTTGGATTAAAGTTATATCGCCAAGCTAGAAAAAAATCGATCTTACAGTCTATAGCCGATCTTGTGTTGTTATTGTGTGTGAATTTTGTCTTTTAAACTGAGTTTGTGACGTAACCGCACGTCTCAAGGCAAGTTCTTGCAATTTTAGTTAATCTACTCATCTAAAGATTTAATGCGCTTAAAACAGTAAGTTTCACGTTTTGACGAGAGGGATTTTATTTTTTTACGACAATTACTAAAAACTAACACTTCCAACGAAAAAAGAAAACACAAGAATAAAATGGTTGATCGTGAGGTGGCGCGAAAGACCATGTTTCCGATGTAAAAGCGGCCTCGTATTGCGACACTTTCACAAACCACTTGCCAATTTCTTTCGCTTCGCTTCAAAGGAATCTGTACTGTCTGTACGCTTACATTTTAATTGTAAAATTCACTCGCGATTGCCGATTGCAGCAAAACAACAAGAGACTTGTTGCATGCATTTCATTGCATTGCAATTTGCAACTCTAAAAATTATTGTGTTGTCAGGGCCGTCGCTGCAGGGGGGCGTACCACCTCTCTTGACAACGACCTGTGCACACACACTTCAGGCACTGAAGAAGAACTGGTTTCAATTTTAGTTTCATTAAATAGGTGGCTAGTAAAAATATTACTTTTCATGGTCTTTCCACTTGTGTGTTGATCGGAAATAAAATTTATCGGCGATTAATTATCGGCGATAATCAAATATTGCCTTTGGCGATAACGATAAACGATAACTGAAAAAATAATTGAGCGATAACGATAAGCGATAAAAATTTATCGCCGATAATGCCCATCACTGTTTACAGTACCGGTAGCCTAGTTGTTCTATACATTTTTTTATATTAGGCTGTCACGGTTGTTTGATTTTGACAGGATAGGGGAATATATATGTGTTTTCTATACAGGTTCAGGTGTTTCCTTGACCTGATATCGAACTCAGGTTGGTTGCTGCGAAAAAAAACCGCTGTAGGTTACATTTGTTTGGCCACAAAACAGGAAACACTAACAAAGTTTCAGTGTTCCTAACAGGGATATCTATAACTACGGGATTGGAAACTCTATCCAGTGCTATACATCAGTAGGGTCATCACATTACTACGACTACAGAAAGATTAACAAAATACAATACCGACTAAAAGATATACAAAATTCGATTTTACAATAATAATACGAAATGTACACTCACATTAAAATTTAATTGATTTATAAAAGTGCAGTTACGCTGCTAGAAAAAAAACAATGAATCCAAAAAATGAATAAATGCAATGAGTCCAAAAACCGCTTACTGTTGTTCTTTAGCATTTTGCGTACTGCAAATCGGATCAGAAGTAAATGAGGAGTGTTCAGCAATCAGTGAAATGTGCTGTTGTATCATCAACTTGTTCACAGACCAATCCAGTACGAAACCAATACGTTTACGATGTTATCAGAACAAAAACCAATAGCTAGTCATTCTGGAAAGTTTTTAAGCATCAAACAAAATACAACATGACTGCACTAATGGAATACAAACAAATAAACAAACCAGGCAAGCGTATAGTTCTTACAATTTACAGCAGGTGAATTGATTGTTACACTTTTGGTTGTTCGTTTAGCCTACCACTTGCTGCCCTTTGAGGTCAATTTATGTGATTATTTATCACAGCAGCGCACAAAGAAAAGTGACCCTACTGGTGTATAAAATGGTTTTCAGTTCCACAGAGTTTCCAATCCCGTAGTTATAGATATCCCTGGTTCCTAATAATGTTTTGGACAAATTGAATAAGATTGTTATGATAAAGAAAATTATAACAAAAGGTTGTTGAAAGGATATTGCAATAAGTGGTGTTGCACATACATCATCTAACTACCTTGGCCGAGAAAGGTAAAAGGACATCATGCGTTATACAAAGTCGTGTCCTTAATTGGTTGGTTTTGAATCTTCATCTTCGGACTGAACGTATTTGCAACTCGTTCAATTTATTTACAACATTATTACCGTACAATGCTTGTTTGGTTTTCAATTATTTTATTTGTATGTGTGTGCTGGCGTGTTTCTATGGACCTCTATGAAATAATCCTATCTAAGTATTACATGCACCAAACTTACTAATATATATGTAAGATTGTAAGTACTCCTACTGGCCTTCTGGTTCTTGTGTTTTTTTTTTTGTCCACAGAAGTTCGACAGAGTCTGCAGAAGTTTTTCAATCCTCTTCGACCAATCGCCATCTTTCGGTGAAGCGGTGGCCATGTGCTCCAACCAGTTGTTATTATATCAATATCTTGGACTGGATCGTCATGCTATTGTTTGATTGTTTATCTATTTTTCTAACATGCCGAATTGGATTTTTTTTTTCACTTTTGTTATGGTTTAACGTGTAAAACATACGGTAACCCAAATTTATCATATTACTGTGTCATGCCACTACTACATCCCAGCTGGCGATGCCTGTCGTTTTTGCATTGATTCAACGTTTGCTAACGTTAGATCAGTGTAGAGGTGACTAGTTTAGCTGACTGAGGTCTAAAATTATTGCTTTATCAACGCAAGTTTTATCAAAGCACGCTTGATATCTTCAAGACATAACTTCCTTGGGTATAATTAAATTTCCGCAAGATGATGATGTTGTTTTTGCTAGTTTGTTTTACTTGTTTTTGTCATTGTTTTTATGTCGTCAAGTTATAGCCTATCTATTTTGTGAGTCGTGCAAGGCCTATGGTGCGTTGCGCTTGAAATGGCTTTGCCCGTGGTAGGATTTCTTTGTGGGGTTTTCTTTGCCTGCCTTGCTCTTCTTTGCTATGAGCTAAACGCATCAAGACGTGTTCCCCTTATGACCATCAGCACTCTTGATAACGCACCATGGCCGATCTTCATAGCAACTGTCCATACAAATCTTAAATATATCAGCTAAAGCTATGTGGGCTATAGCCTAAATATATGTTGTTTTCGTAACATTTTCTTTTTTTATTTTCCCTTTATATCTTAAATTTTTCTGAAGGTGTTGCGACCGTGCCAAATTTCTTTCAACTCAATAACTTACTTCGGTCTCAAGCACGTTTTAACGTTCGCGTTTTGTCGCTTCTACCTTTTTCTCGACCTTTGCTATGCTGACGTGTATTGTTTTGATATGATGGTCAGAAATAAAAACAACTGAACTGAACTCTATCTTCTGGTCTGAACCAAATAAATAAATAAAATAAATAAAGCCTTGATTGGTTATTCCATTCCTTGTAGTTTGGCATTTTTGTAGAGGCTCTTGACGCAAGGCCAGTTAACGAGATGGACAGAGTGAAGTTTTTCCGATTGTTGAAGTGTTATTGCCGGGGAATTATTCCATCCATTAGGTGCCGCTGAATGGAGAGCAGTCCTTAACGTGCGTTGCTCAAGCGCACACCTCGAGAATCGAAGTGCCGCTTGATCTTGAAGTTTCTTCGTTCATAAAGTCACGCGCTAACCACGTGAGCAATCGGGGCGGACGCTAACCAACTGAGTTAATTGGTTGCTTCCACAGAAGCTTTGAAACATGATTTCGCAAAGCTATAAAAATATCACAAGAATAACGCGACGGAAGCAGATCAAATCCATTCGCAAAGTGAAAAAAATCAGGAAGTGCTCACCAAAGGAATAATCTGGTGTTACCGTCAAACTATGAAAAGATATTTCCCATAAACATTTATTCATACGTTGCCCAATAAACAATAGGGTGTCCCACTTTTAGGCGACTTTTCAGGAAAATTAGGTTCGGGTCAAATTCTGAATGGATTTTCGTCATTGATTTCAAAAATGACGTTATTTTTTTTATTATGACGTCATCTTGATGTGCCAGCTAGCGGATTTTTGCTATTTTGGCCTTATCACGAATATGGCAAGAGCTAGAGACTTGGAACTTGTGCCAAAATGACCGGAAGGGACAATTTCCTATTTGTTGTCAATACAATATGAAACGCTAACTCCAACAGAAATGGAGTTATTTTGAAAAAACATGTTTTTGCTCATTTTTGGACAAAAAATGAGAAACACGGCAATTTTGCTACAGTGATGCTTTTATTTTGATTGTTAAGTTGCTCCACCTTGTTTAGCAATTACAGTAAGTACAGTGGTAGTAGTAGTGGTAGCCTACACACTCTTGAATGTCTCTTCCATGTAAATGAGATTTATTTTACACACGCAAAAAGCTATTTGGAAGGCAAAGTGGAAGGCCCTAATGCATACGAAGATGGTGGTTTGATAAACATAATTAGGCTAAGAAAATATCAAAACTTAAGCCCCAACATCTGAAAATCTGACAATATTTTAAAATTTCATCACAGCTATAGCCGCGAATCATTTAAAAGTCAAGATCTTATGGTATTCTGAGCACAAGAAAGAAGCTAAGATTCATCTTTTTGGAGCGACCATATGTGTCTTCTTGCTATGGCAGTTCATTTAGTGATGAATGTTCCAGGAAATTTGAAACCCTTACTTTTTTATCGTCAAGAAAGGTTGTCCCATGCGCGTTGAATAACAACAGCGAGTGGTTACTTAAGATTGCTGATTTTTGGGTATTGTGTTGGGCCTCAGGATATCCCTAAACTTCAACGTATGGTTTCTTTTATTGTTTGTGTTTATTTGCCAGCATTTTTAGTCATCCATCTTAAACCTTCAGCTGCTGAAGGTCCCTCAATTGGTACTGCTTACAAGAGATTTATTACTTGCATATAAATCTGTGGATGAACCAGTATTCAACGCTGTTCTGAAACATTTCGTTAAGCATGCATCCCAATGGTTGAGCCCTAAAAACGTTGCTTTAAGTTCTCCACGCTAAAGCTCCGCCTTTTGCTGCTGATGAGGCAAGACAGAAAAGTTTTCCAAGAAACGTTGATATTGAGCAGACGCTTTTGAAGCGTAACAACTTAAGTGATTTTTTTCTCCGAAGAAAGTAAGATGGTTCCACGCAATGCATGTTTTTCATCTCCATCAGTGTTTTTGCGTATGATCAACAACAACAATCGAGGAACAGAGCGCTTTATTGGCAGACTGAAACGCGTTGTGAACGGCCAAAACAGACTTGCGCATTTGTGCTGCTTTGCACAGTATGGTGTGACAAATAATCCCATTGAACTGTGTTGTGTTGTTGAATGGTGGTTTTGTTTGATAAACCTTTGATCGAAATTTTCAAGGGTTTAAAGTTAGCTAGTATTAGTAATTACAACATGCATGTAAAAATCAATGCTGAGGTATATAATCAATTGTAAATACAATATGCTAGACTAACTACCACTGTACTTAATTGTTAAACAATGTGGCGCAGCACAGCAACCGAAATAAAAGCGTCACAGCAGCAAAATTGCCGTGTTTCTCATATTTTAGTCCAAAATGAGCAAAAACATGTTTTTTCAAAATAACTTCATTTCTGTTGCAGTTAGCGTTTCATATTGTAGTGACAACAAATAGGAAATCGTCCCTTCCGGTCATTTTGGCACAAGTTCCAAGTCTCTAGCTCTTGCCATATTCGTGATAAGGCCAAAATAGCGAAAATCCGCTAGCTGGCACATCAAGATGACATCATAATGAAAAAATAACGTCATTTTTGAAATCAGTGACGAAAATCCATTCAGAATTTGACCCGAACCTAATTTTCCTGAAAAGTCGCCTAAAAGTGGGACACCCTAATAAACAACTTTAGAACGAACATTGAACGATGCGGGTTGTTAAGATTGGAGACTACAAAAAACAACAAAAAGTCTAAAACAGTTAGTCAGAAATTCATACCAAGCAAGGAAATTACAATAGACATCGAAAGGCGAAACTGCAAAAGCCTGCCTGCACCCGACCTCTCTACTCCAGCTAAACATATTGTAGCGTTCTGACGAGCTCAAGGTCTTGCGATGACTCACGAATTAAGGCAACCAGATTGTCATCAAAAATTACAACTGAACACTTACTTTTTGATTGTTCGTAATTCTTATCTCATGAAAACCTGTGTCACACAATTTCACAAACAAATGTGGAGTGCAGGACTGTTTGAAACAACCGCATTAAGTTTTACATTCTATAATTTTAATTTAGCAGCATTTTTTCTAGTGACAAAAGTATCCGTTTATTGAAACGTTCATTGACAAAAGGTTAGAAACTTCAAGAGTTCTTCGCTATTCGTCTTTCAGTGTCAAAACAACAACAAATGACATGGCTTATTGCATGTCATACTTCCTGGTCTTGGGTACGTGTGAGTATAACAAACCAGCCTTCCCAATCATTGTTTCAAAGCGATGGATAAATCGCAAGTGCCGCCCCCACAAGATTAGACCTCGGCCCCACTCTTCGAATAATTCGTGAATCGAATTAATTCATTGTTGTCATTGCAAATACATATTTTGTAAGTCGTTAGATTAAAGTATTTTTTAATTGAAACAGAAAGATTATTTACAAATGATTTTTTCATTCGCCCAGTGTTGAATTTCATGTAGGATATTTCAAAACGTTGTTTCCCGAGGCTGTGATCTCGGTTAGAAAATAGTTTACAAATTATCAAGATCTGAAGTATCAACCACCATTCTAAGAAAAATCGTTTCATCCTTCACATACGAGCTGCCGTTGACGACATTATGGGCCACAAAGAGAGGGCACCCGGAGGCAATGTTCATGTCCGATGTTGGTTTCTTGAATGAGGACGAAGTCGGATCCGGCCGAAAGGTATCTGATAAATGTCGCCTGTCTGGTCCTTGGTCCAACAACATCAATGTCACCTGGAAAACAAATCATTAAGGGTCTTTGTTGAATGCACCCTCAACTTTACTGATTTGTTTGATGGCTCAATGACTCATTTAAAATTCCATGTGACGTCTTACGTTACCCATTGTCTACACGTGAAGTTGCACCATTGTAACATGAGCTGCAGTAAAGATGGAATCAACACAACAAATTGTAATCCTTTCATTTGCAGTAAACTTGGCAATATTACACTTGGTATCTCAAACCATCGTGTGTCACGTCATTCCCTTTTCAAAGTTAATCTTCCAATGTTTCCCATTTGCTTTTCAAGAAACTGTACAAAGCCGTTAAATTAAAATTTGCCATGATTGACACTGCTCTCGACTCTCGTACGAGAACACTCCTGAAAATATGATCGACTGATCGTAGAACTGACGTAGATCAGTTTGTCTAAAAATTAAGAATAACGTCTTCCAATCATGCAATCTTGGTTCGATACAATGAAAAACCGCCGCTCACTGCCACCCAAGATATGATAAAATAAATAAAATGAGGCTATTGGCCTCATATTCAAATTGTCGATACCCAGCAACTTGGTTCGCACAGTTGCACCAACTGTGAACGATCATGTCACTCACCTTTTGACGAAATGGCCAGGGAAGCAACGCATCATACTCTCCTTTCATCACTACAAAGAAGAGGGACATGTGGGTACCTTTGCCTGTAAAAAAGAAGCACAGAATGTTACTCAAGCAAGCTTACTTGAAGTCATTTCCATTCAAAACCGTTTGCTGAGAACATGTTTTTATGCAGCTTTGAACGTAGCCTACCGCTCTGCAAGCTATGTGAACCTGAAGTATTCAAAACACAACACATATCTATGTTTGGAAAAAACTGCATTGCTTTAAAAAAAATCGAAGATGACACATTCTTCTGGAGACGAAAGCAGAGACCTCAGACGGCAAGTCGCATTTTGGAAAACTAGACTTGCTATGACTGTGGCTACCAAGATTTGCAAACACACCATGGCGTTGGGCAACAGTCCATCCATTACAAAGGCAGAGCAATTAAGGCTGGTTTCGGCGATTCTCGTTCGTTTCGGATAGACAACGAAAGAAATTTCATTTTATTGGGAAACGAAATCATATTCCTCGTAAAAAAATTAATCGAAAGTAAACAGAACCAAGACCAGGGCCCTATTGCAGGTAATGCAATAAATATCTCAGGTTGGACCATCTCTTGATCGCTAAAATTCGGGGTTGCAGGAACAGGACAAATTGTCGCTGGATTTCGTGTAACAATTTCGATGCACAATCCAAAAGAGTCTTACTTTCCCACGTGAATCAGATATAAGTTCAAACATTGGCAGCAAATTGACAAAGAAATTTTTCCAGACCGAAAACTTTGCCTTTTGCCCGACCTCGAGTTTTCTTTTGGAATCTTACCAAAAAAATTATGTGATTTCCTCCGACATTGATGTGTACAACAAAATATAGCAAGTTTGAATTAGAAATGGTCGATATTTAGGGTGTGGGAAGATGATTGGACTTGTTAGGTTCCTCTAAAAAGCAAAGGTCATAAAAGTAGCACAAACCCATTCCATCTCCATTCAAGTAGATACGACCGCACATTTTGTAGCCATATCTGCTCGTGTAGAAGGGCTGGCTGTATAAGGATAACGTCTTCCCAGCGATTGCTTCGCTTTTGCGTCGTGAATAATTATCGATCTTCCAAACCAGCGTGCCTGTGTAACTCGTGGTTTCCACAACCTGAGTTTTGTCATAGAATAGAGTTAGAAAAAAGTGTCAATGACGCCCAAAGAAATCAGTTTTGGCGATAAATAAAATGTCTTACCAAATTGCAAGCAACAAGACTGCAAAATACAAATCCAAAAATAAATTTTACATATCGCGTCATACGAAATTTAGTGAACAAAGTTTAGTCGTAAGAATTTAGACCACCTCCAATCTATCCAAAGTAACTTTAAAAATAATTATCTCCATCTGACTATTACTTTGTGGTCACCAAAATGTTCCGAGATGCTAATTTCATCACTGATATAATTTAATGCATTTTTCAGCGACACAAAAATCTAAAATATTCTTCAAACCTGAAATCTTGCGTCAAGTTCAGCGATGCGGAGATCGTACATTCCCAACTGCCGCTCGAAAGGTTCAAGCATCTGCATAACGTTATCTGAAACAATTCAACGTCCACTATATAAACGACAAAGTGTCATTTCAAGCTTGGTGACTGGACATTAGAATGTTTTATTTTTTTTCGATTTTTGAAATAAAAAATGCTTGGGATCTCATCAGATCGAATTTCGGTTACATATGGCCGATCCAAAATATTTTTTTGATCGGACGAGTTTTAGCGGGTTCGCAGCCCCCCCCCCAAAAAAAAAAATGAAGCATGGGAAAATTTGACGGACGTATGCGACATCTCGGTAACGGAAGAAGATAAGTAGGCGAGTAAGGTGTCAACTTGTGCTTTGTGTTAATTTTAATGTTTTGTTCTTAGTTCTGCAGAAGCAAAACGCTTCCAGTAACTAATAGGTTGTCATAGTAACTTCCGTTGCAAATAGGGTAGTGAAATGTATTAAGCGCAGATAGGAAGTTGGCCATTCCACACATGTTGATACACGTCTACGATTACACGTCTACCTTTCTCCTTCCTTTACCGAGATATCGCATACTTCCGGAAAATTTTCCCACGCTTTGATTTTTCAAGCTTTTGGGTGGGCTGCGTTCCCTCTTAAACTCGTCCAATCGTAAAAATATTTTGGATCAACTGGCTGTATGTAACCGAAATCCGATCTGATTAAGCTCCGAGCGTTTTTGATTTGAAAAAGTCGTAAAAGAATGAAACACCCTACTGGACATGTGTCGAATTTGTAATTTAAGCACAAGGTCATGTAAAATATTTTCACGAAAACTGCTCTCTTCTCCTGACTTTCTTGTGTAACTACTAACTACAAGACAAAGTATTGGCAAACTTTCAACGTGACTCTCGCACAAACCTGGTAGGTTGCCAAAGGCCGGTCCACTCCCCGATCGCTCAGAGTTGCTGTTCACTTTTAATGTCAGTTCATTCAAATTCGCTTTTACAGTAGAAAATTCTTTCAAATTTTCATTGAGTTTTTGCCGCACTTCGGCTATGAGGGCTTTTAATGTGTTCTCTGAGTCATTCATGTCTTTTTTTAAGGACAGGCTTCGGTCTGTTTGATTTGCTACCATTTTCTGAAAAATAGAGATCATAAAATCTTGCGAAAAAAAATCAAAACAACAAAAATAAAACAATGTAGTGGATTATGCGAGAATGAGAATATATAGAGAAGTATTGCCTAGTTTAGTCACCTCTACACGAGATTGAAAGGCAGCACACCCTATCGACAATTTAATTCGGCTTGACAGATTTCTGTTTGATGACTTTCGTTTGCAAAAAAAAACTCTTTTGTAATTTATCAAAGCGTATCTAAACAAAACAGTTTTTAAGTTTCAAAGAAATATCGATTCAAATGATTACTGACAGGATTTTTCCGCAGACCTAACGCCGACTATCTGGAACTCACTTGCAAGGGCCCGAGTTTCCCTTCAAGTTTGGAAACAACCCGGCTTAATTTCGTTAGTTCCTTATTCATTGTTTCATAGCGCTGGCGACCTAGATCATTTGCATTCTTCAGTTCCTGAGTATGTCGATGCAATACTTTCCGGCTGTATTCCAGTTGTGTCTGTGGAAAGTCAGTACAACAGCAGCTAGTTAGTGCAATAGTAATAATAACACCGTAAATTATTTTATACCAATTTGGGTGACGCAAAACCTGTAATAATGACATGTTCTTCACTACTAATGTCGAGCAACAATCTACAGCGTTTCAACTTCTTTTACAAAACAATTTTGCTTAGCAAAAAACACCACGAAACAAGAAATATAAAACTAAAAACATCTATGCTGCACAAAGCTAGTATGAATTTAATGCACTGCAGAAAAAAAGTCTGCAAAACTATGGTTAACAAGACATAGTTGGATGGCATTGAATATCAAACTATGTTACCATTTTATACCCTGAAAGGTTCAATTATGTGATTTCAATAGTTGGTTACGTTTCACTAATTTCTAACCGCAGTAAAGTGTTCACCTTCATATCTTGCACTTCATCTTGTGACAACGAAGGAGTGTCTATTGTGTCCAGTGTTTGAGTGCTTCCAACCTTTCAAATAGAAAAGATTCAAATACTACCCAAACTAGCTCACCACTTCAACCACACAGAACTTGTAAAACAGTTAGCACCACTCTTAAGTTAGGCTATTCAATATCAAATCAATTACATTTTAATAGTTTTAATATATTTTACAACTAGACAGAAATTTATATGGTTAATGTTAACTTTATTTAGACCAGCTCCGAAACAGTCAAACGAAAAGTACTGCAGCTTTGAGCAATGCAATCACAAGCCTTCTCCTTTGTCCTTGCCACAAATCTACTGTATGTGTAAAATTTGTGATCCGAACAATTTGTGGTCATAAATAAAGGTGATGAATAAACTTCCATGGTGCAATAGCGTTCATATACGATGGACGACGGTGTATCAATTCATTAAGATGACAGTCCAAGGCTCCAAACTTGTGGTCAGCGGAATGCATCAATATTAGTATTAACTTTAAGCACTGTTTATGTGATAGTATGCCTAATATTGCTAGCCTAAAAAAATATCATATCGTTATTAGTAGGTCTGTATTTCTTAAAAAAATTGTATAGGCCTATATACCAAATCAACATTTTACAGTGGGAGACAAAAGAATATGTTTTGTCTACAGGTACAAATGCTGACATTCGTTAACGCAACAATATAAATATTGTTACCATGCTCAATAGACTGGCCCAATAAAAAGAAAAATCGGAAATGTTATGCTTTACAAGCATTTTCTTGTTACATTTAACCTAAAACTTACTACTGCCCATTTTTTTTCCGATTTGAAGAAAGTTTAAAGGTAACTCATAACTTTACATTTTAGAGGAAAATAGGCAAATTTACGAAATTTGACATATTTCCAGAATTTTAACAAAACTTTCATTTATTTTCAGCTGTTTAGTGTACTACATTGCATATTGGAGATTTATGAGGATAATATTTTATTCTGTGTTTGATCATTCCATCCAAAACTAGTAATTCTCCAGAAATTTGGATGCTGGGGCATTTCCAAGAAGATATTACCTCTTCCAGATTACCGACAAGTAAAGAGGTTCTTCGAAAATTCATGTTTCATCATCAAGAGAAAGGCCTGTGTATAGGTGATTAGGTGAAAGTGCTAAAGTTATAGTAAATGCAACAGTTAGTTTCTGGAACAGGGCACGTATACCTACCCAAAGAATTGATTCTGCTATCAGAAAATTTAACAAACTGCTCAAATATTATCTAGGCAGGAATTTCTACGAGTTATATAGGCAGGAATTTCTTGTCTTCTTCATTTGACATTGTTGTTTCCCATTTTTTTTGCTCTAAATCGGCTTTGAATAATCCCTCCTTTGCTTTAAAAGCCAGCCAGCTCAAACAGCACGACTGCTATAAAGCAAAGGAGGGATTATTCAAAGCCGATTTAGAGCAAAAAAAATGGGAACAACAATGTCAAATGAAGAAGACAAGAAATTCCTGCCTATGCAGCAGATTGATATCACTAGATGAAACACACCATGGCTGGAATTGATAAAACCAAACGAATGCGAAGTGAAGCATTTGCATGTCAGATGCAGCGCTCAGCAACCAATCAGCCAACAGACTGTACACCGCTTGCTGAAATATTATCGGAGTCTGGTAATTCATCTGAATCATCAGAATGATTTCAACCAAGCACTGCCATCAACTTCGAAGATTAAAGTGGTCACCAGTGAAGTTGCAGCTTCTCTGGATCGCAACAATGTTACAGACCGTAATGCAATGTTCATTATGGAAGGATACGCCCAGGCCATGGGTTATAATCTAAATGATGTTGTTTTCTCAAGGAACACTAATATTAAAAGATCCTGTATTGTAACACGTAATGAAACAGTTCACATCGAAAATCCCACTTCTTCTGCACTGGGATGGAAAATTATTGCAGTGGTGTCAAAAATGAGCCCTTAAATTTTATCTTTCAGCTTCCACTCTTCAAGTGTATTTAAGCATGAATCAGCTTGTGTTTGCCCAGTGCCTCTACCAATTTTTGGTACACCAAGTCTCCAAGAAGTTGCTCTACTTCTGTTCCTCCAGTGACTAGGATAGCAATGCGATCTACCATTCCCTGGCCACTAACATCGATTAATAATTTTCCATTCCAGTGCAGAAGCAGTGGGATTTTCGGTGTGAACTGTGCCTTGATTGATGCAGCTGCTTCTTTACGTGTTACAATACGGGATCTTTTAATACCTAGTGTTCCTTGAGAGAACGACATCATTTAGATTATAGCCCATGGCCTGCGTGTATCCTTCCATAATGAACATTGCATTACGGTCTGTAACATTGGTGCGATCCAGAGAAGCTGCAACTTCACTGGTGGCAACTCTAATCTTCGAAGTTGAAGTTGATGGCAGTGCTTGGTTGAAATCATTCTGATTCTTCAGATGATGATTCAATTGAATTACCAGACTCCGATAATATTTCAGCAAGTGGTGCAGTTTGTTGGCTGTTGGTTGCTGAGCGCTGCATCTGGTGTGCAAATGCTTCACTTTGCATTCGTTTACGTGACTCTGTTTGTTCCAGGGTTTTATCAATTCCAGCCATGCTGCAGCGAGTGGTATCAATATGCTGCATAGGCAGGAATTTCTTGTCTTCTTCATTTGACATTGTTGTTTTCCATTTTTTTGCTGAGATATCAAATAGATTATCTAAATCGGCTTTAAATAATCCCTCCTTTGCTCTATAGCACTAGCAGTCATGCTGTTTGAGCTGGTTGGCTTTTAAAGCATGATAATATTTGAGCAGTTTGTTAAATTTTCTGATCTGAGTTACGGTACCTTTACACTTTCTTCAAATCGGAAAAAAATTGGCAGGAGTAAGTTTTAGGTTAAATGCAACAAGAAAATGCTTGTGGAGCATGACATTTCCAATTTTACTTTTTTTGGGCCAGTCTAATGCTCAATGCTCATTTGAACTATGCAGCTCGGCATAACATAGTGTGTGTCATGTGCATGACAAGCAATTCAATTTTTCCAAAGTGTTAGAATAAATTCTCAGCAAATGTGCCTTGCATTGTGATTAAAACAATAATTCAATTAAGATAAACTAAGAATATCCCCAAGCTACTAACTAACCACTAACTTATCATATCTGTCAAGCTAAAATTAGACAACTTACTTCATCATCTCCAAAACCATCAAGGTCATTTGGTGGTGGTCGTGCAAGGTCAATGGAACTGCTCGCAAAATCTCCATAGCCGTCACTAGGTTGCTCTGCAGTCACCATCCCACTAGATTCTTGCTGAATCACATGAAAATATGAATAATAAAAAGGTTTATGTTTCTATTATTATTAAAGCAAAGTTTTTACAAATTTACAATGCTTCAAAGATTCATACAAAATTTGATTACAATATATACCGGTACTTGAATCACAGAGCAATCGAATTTGTATGTAAGACCAACCTACAACTTAAGAATGGAAAAAGTAGAAACTTATGAAATGTGAATAAGCTCACTGAAACCAGAGTGGCCTTTATAATGGTGGTGGATGAGTTCAATATTCATGGAATACAAGTTTATCAAAGAAATTACGGTAATCTTTTAGACTGTTTATCTTTGCCAAGGACAAAGTTCGTCAAGATATGCACCAAAAAGAATAGTATCATCTTACTTTTACATGTAGCAAAAACAGCCACAGTGTTGTGGTAAAGCTTGTGAGCAATCATGTGAGTTAAGACAATGGCGGCAAATGGCCGATGCAGTTTAGTCTGAAAAATTTCTTAATATTATATAACCCATTCTAAAATAGGTCTGGACGATAAATAGTCAAACAGTTGCAAAACAACAAATCTTACTTGCATTGTAGAGGAAACTTCTTCCATGTCCATTTAATAAAAATAAAACACAGCTATATGTTTGCAAAATGCTTCAATGCACAAAAGTTTGCATATGCTCTATGACAACAAGGTACGAAATGACAAAACTTGTCAGCCAATCTGCTTTGCCAATCAGCCAATCTGCAGCCAATTTTATAATGCTTATAAATGATATAATTGTGTTTTTGTCGTATCCAGGCTTATAGCTGGTGGTTGAAGATTTAGATTAAGCGGACAGGAAGGCAAGGAAGCCAATCTCCATGTCCACCTTCACTCCTTCAGGCGTGCCTTTAAGTGTCCTGTCAAAGATACAGCCGCATGCTCTTGAGCGGTGCTGAACCGGCGCCCTTTCGATTGCCATTCCAGGGCTCTCACTACTCGGCTATGCAGCCGACAATAATTGTGTTGATCCATTTCAAGTGGTTGGCATTGTAGAAAGTTCAAAACCCATGCAAGAGTTGGAATGAACTGTCGTTAATGAAAGGGAGGGATGAATGTTCAATGTAAAAAGTTAAGAATATACATAATACATCACAAACAAAATAGCATGAAAATCATGTGTATAATATAAATGTAGCTTTCTATTGAAAAGGTATATATATACTAAAATTGATACAATTTGTACATAAAAATTATATTTTTAAAAGCCTTTGCTAATGCCTACTCTTCCATGCCAGGATTTTTTGCTACGCTATGGCAGGGCTACCATCAATTTGCGCTAAAAAATAAAGAGAACAAAAACCAAATTTTCTAGTTGAAACGTCAGCACATATGTGAAATTGTGAAGTCATCAAGGTATGGGATGGAAGACATTTTTTCCATCTTCCATCCTGAGATTTTCTTCCATCCTATTTCCATTTCATCATGCAAATCTTCCATTACATCTCTAAAATTTCTTCCATCAGCAAATTTTGTGATTTCTGCATTGTACTGTATATGCCACAAGTAAGCTCGTTAAGTATAGGCTAAATTTGAGCTAAAAATTTAACAGCAGTAGTTTTTTTACGGAATTTGTAGATTGCGTCTGGTGTTTGAAGTTAAAACTAAAAAACCTATATTTGTATTCTTGTTTCAGTGCATCACTTGTAGAGGGAGTGCAACGAGATGGAATGCATTGGAATGGCTGGTTTCAATGTATTGTTAATTTACAAGAAACATCAGGAGTATCTCACTTACGGTAGATGTTTTTTTTGATGCCTCCATATCTGTAATATGTTTTTGCAGATTGGTCGAGCATAGGAGCGTCTGCGTTTATGTGTTCTGTTTTCATGGTGATGTATGTCCAATGTGTGTTACGGAGTTTGTTACGGAGCAAGCTTAGGCTACTTTCTATTCTATCGGTTAAGCTTTGTTTATATTTGTGGGGGTACCTTGGCTTAGATAGCAGCATCTTTTTTGATACCTCTCTCTATAATGTAGCTTCGATATGGCTAAAAAGTTAGGCCATGAGTTTGATATAGCATACTACGTTTGTCTTGGACTTTTGTCAAATGTAGCCTACTGTAATAATAATAATAATAATAATAATGTATTCTGGTCCAGTACACATGGTACTACAGAGAAAAACATTAACATACTCGCAAATAACAATTGATAAGAAAACATACGGTATATAAATAAGTAAAAATAAGAAATTTTTGAAGAGAAAACAAAAATCTCAAGGAACAAAAAAGATAAGACACAATCATAAATAGTTTTCGACACGTCGCTTAAATATTGCAATAGACATACTATTGACTACAGCATATGGTAAATTATTCCAAGTGTCGACTACTCTATTGGCAAAGGAAAATTTACGGCAGTTCAGTTGAGCAAACTGTTTATGCAATTTAAAATTGTACTTTTATGTGAAGCTATACCGGTATATACCAAAAAAACTTGATTGATTAAATATTATTATTATCACAGTTAGCGCTTTTGCTGACACTTTACTTGGTTAATCTCTATTATACGCTAATTTCTTTGAATAAACAGATACCGCTGTAGAATTCTCCATAAAAGGGTGTCTCCGAATCGGGTTCTCTGAATTGGATTCTGCAAATAGTAGCACACCGGTTGCCAGGGTTTTGCTCTCTGCCCAGGACTTCAAAATTTCCCAAAGTTGTTGCCTTCAATGGCTTTAAACATTTCTCAAATTGCTGCGCCACTACAAACTCGAGCTGTTTCTCTACCAACATTGAACATACAAATGATACAATCGTGACATCATCATCATCATTTTGTTCCTTCCTCGTCTGGAGGGTTGGATACAATGCGCCATTGTTCTCGACCATGAGCTGTGCGTACTGCACATTCATAACTTAATTTTGTCCATTTTGTGATGTTTGTTGTCCAAATCATTCTTGGTCTGCCTTTACTTCTTTTACCGTTTATCTTCCCTTCTATTAATGATCTTTGTAATGAATTTTGCCTTATTGTGTGTCCGAAATACTTCAATTTTCTTCTTTTGACTGTTTGTAAGAGCATTTTGCTTGAATTGAATTTGGAGAGTACTTCATCGTTAGTGATTTTTTGTTTCCATGAAATTTTTAACATTTGCCTGTATGTCCAGAGCTCGAAGGCATCGATCCGTTTCTCCATTTTTTGTGATATTGTCCAAGTTTCAGAACTGTATAATAGTCCTATAAATCGTCCTATAAAAAGCACCGAAATGCCATTTTTAAAGTTGAATCCCTGGGAAATCCCCATGAAAACTTCAAGTCGTTTATATAAAGCAGGGGTCACCAACTGACGGCCCGCGGGCGAAATTGTTTTCCCACGAACTTTTTGCTACTTCGCATAGAGTTTGTATTTATACTGTGTAAATGCAAACATTTTTCGTTGGTGCGTTTGGTTCAGTGGTTTTGTCTTTTACCTTATAATCGTGAGGACATCGGTTCGACTCCCATTAAAGTCAATTTTTTTTCTTTAGGCCTACATTAATTTTTGCGGTGCACAAAAGCTTTTCAAAAAAAGTAAGGTTAGGGCTAATTGGTTAGGGTTAATTCCTAATCAATTCGGAAAATCTTACTTTTAGACTAGTGACCAGAATCAATTTCTTTTCTCAACTTTTTTAAACTTGGCTAGACTATAGGTGTGTCTCCAGGCTACGTACTTTTTCAAGTTCAATGTTTACATTTGAACCTGCTGAAGGGCGAAAATCGGCTGCTGTGAGGGCGAAAATCGGTAAAAACAGTTACGCACGCCGCGCGGTAACCAGTAGCCTATAGACCTTTCCCGCAGCTCTGTGCAATGAAGTGTGACGTTGAAAACAATCACTCTGGCTGCTTCATTGGCAAGCACCAAATTGCTTGTGAATACTTGATAACTTGTTGAGTAGGTGGTAGAATCTTCGTAAAAACATGGCATCAACGTTAAAAACAAGGATCTGACTGTTAAATTTTATTCAAGTTACTTTTATATGAAAAACAAGCCAAGTGCTGCAATGATAAGCCACTTATTTAATGGGCTCTAGTAACTGCGCGTAAGCTATGGAGCTTGAAGGAACTGCTGGTAGTGTGTTAATGTCTAAGCAAAACGTTGTTGGTCTGCAACTCTGATAGACTTGAAATTTCTTTCTGCTTTAGCTACTATGTCTTTATAATAATAAGTGAAAATTACTGTCTTATTTGCTACAATATTTAGGCTTAGTGGTTTCAGTTTGTAGCCTTTTTTTTCTTCTTTACTTGTGAAAGCAATGCAGCCTATCACTCATGGCCTAGCCTACTTGCACTGAATATGAATCAACTGAAGTAGGCTAATAAGCTGGACTGCCATTCAATCAAGGCCGTAGCCTAACTTTGTCAGTTGGGGCTCCGATACAATTATAAGGCTTCCATTTGTTTCTGTGCTTAGGCTATTATAGAACGTAGAAATGACATATGTAAAGCTCGCACGAGCTGCAGACCACAAAACACCGGTGTCTAACCGTCTATTGCTGTCAATTCTTGCTACAATCAGCTGTTGACAAACATGTATTGTTACTATAAGCTTATACCTTGTTTTGGCCGCTTTTTGGCTCAATTGCCTAACGGGTCAACCAATTGATGAAGACGTAAGGGCACACACTTCGCATTTGCCCAAACTCATCCAATAAAAACTGGATTTCCGCAGAAGTTTGGTGATTATAGGCTACTTTAGATATGAAATTGAAGCTACGTTTTAATCTTTTCTTCCGACCACAGAAGGATTTCAATTATTTGTTTGTTTAGCCTACCCAGTTTCATATAAGCCACCCAGTAAAGTTGACATGAAGTCCAGTAGGGGAAGGGAAGGTAATTTGATACACTTTTAACATTTTTGCCTGTTAACTGAAAATTACGTGACATAAACTATTGATTTTAAGCTGAAATAAAAGTTTGATCCCTTACACACTTTTTAAAAACATTTTCACTTTTCTATTTTTGTTACTTTTTTTTTAATTGAAATTTTAAAAATGTCACTCAAATGTATCAATTTACCTTCCACGGAAGGTAAATTGATACACCCGGAAGGTAATTTGATACAGTAAAACTAATACAGAAATCCCCTTTGACAGCAAAGCAATAAATGAAAATTTAATATGTGGTTGGCGTGCTTGGGTGCAAAGATGACTGTTGAGGCTCATGTGTGCGGCGAAGCTTCTGCAGCGGGATGGACATGGGAAGGATTATTGGCTGGAGTTCTTATTCAATGGGGGTGCTTTGCGCTTTTCTCATTTTTTGACAGCAGATAGCGTGTAGGCCTACGAAAGCCTACATAATAATTGTTTCCCAAAGTAGCAGGTCTTGTTAAAAAGAATAACTTATTTAAATCAACTAGATCAATGACAATATTCATTACAGTCACAAAAAAGACTTTAATATACTGTATCAATTTACCTTCTCCACATGTATCAATTTACCTTTTTCAAAAAAAGTTATAAAATTCTGATTTTTGTATGCTTGGATGCACATTGCAGAAAAAACGTGACATGCCCTTGAAGCCTTATCAATGAACTATCAAATGAGTTTGGTTTCATCTTTCAGGAACTTTTCTTTAATTTTCCAGACGAAAATAATCATGAGTTAAAAATTTTATGAAAATACTCAAAAAACACACTTTTATAATTTTATGCCATAAAAGCACGAGTTAGGTGCATGGTGCAATTTTTGTAGGCATTATTTTCACAGATCTTCCACCTAATGACAATATTTTTGACTAATATTTTTTGTACATTTCTGTAGAGGGGGTGTATCAAATTACCTTCCGTATCAAATTACCTTCCCTTTTTAGGCTAGCCTAATCACGTTTTTTTTTGCTCCCATTGCAACAACATAGAGATGAGTAGGCTAGGCTACGTAGCCTTTACTGCGATAACAAATACAACACAATAAGAAGCAACGAAGAGATAGGCTATAGCCTATAGCCTAGTTGTCGAGTCAGCTGCTATGCTTATTTTAGCATGCCATCAAGTGTCTTTGCCGAGACACAGTCGCAAACTCTGGCGCGGTGTCGAACCGACGTCCTTTGTGAACGTCGCGCAAACGTTTTCACCACTCAACCATGCAGTTGCTACATTACTATAAATTATTTGTACGGTACAGTAGGCCTACTTAATTCGAATTTTATAATGTTAAAAAGTTTACTAAAATTTTAGACAACAGTTAGTAGGCTAATAAGTTAATAAAATTCTATTAGTCTAACCAAAAAGTATGATATTGGGGATTCCACTTGCGCTGTAGTCCAATTTAAAATGAATGCGTGTGTGTTGCGAACTTGTGATGTGATTATTCCTATTTCGACAGAAAGTAATAATGCCAAAAATACATAGGCCTATGCTGTCTCATTCTGTGTCAATATATTAGTTCCATAAGAATAAAAGAAGCTGAACCAAACACAAACACAAGTGACTAGAAACCTGGAGTGACCAAAAGCATAGGATAAGCTAGGACAAAAACATCAAGTAATAAACGGAAATGCTGCACGAAAAAAATATAAGTGTAGATCCTAAATGAAATGATAACACGTTTAGGCTACCTACTTTAGATGTTAACTCAAATATTTTTGAAATAAAATTTATCAGTGCGAGGTCCTTTCGTTCTGTAGTCCCGTGCAGTAGGCTATAGCGCTGTGCCGGCGGTAATTAGGTCCATGGGCTAAGGCCCTGCAGTAAATTCAAATTTTTTCTGAAAATAAATAACTTAATTGTAATACTCAGTCAAAAAAGTACTTTTGGTACAAAATGTACGACTAAAATGAGCGATGGTTCGATCAAAACGTTCAAAAACTGTGCTTCACTACTACGATTTCAATTCTTGAAGTTGTTTGTTTTCAACGTCACGCTTCATTGGTTGGCTGCGGGAAAGGTCTATTGGCTACGCTTACAGAAATTTGCAAATGAGACAGAAGTTCCCAAAAACATGTGTTTCTTGGCAGTCGAGTATAGCAGGAACTCAGCGATAGACACGTATTTCGCCCATGAGGCTGGGCTCACTTGATGGCTAGTGTGGAGGCTACAACCGGTATGGTTAGCGAAACACAATGCTCGCTGCTCTATAGTGAGTATAGTCAGGTAGTGCTGACGCCAGGAAGATCGCTCCTTTTCAACTCTCCATACAATGTGACTTTTGTCCACGTCTGTTCCACTATTATAGACTAGGCCTCCAAAGACCCATATCCGACTGGAAAATAAAACTAATGCTCGGACACGAGCTGGAGCCTACTGTTACGGACAATTTTTAAATCCAACGTCACATAGAACCGTTGTCTACTGAACCTGACGTCTTACGTCATAGGCCTATGGACTGTTGCTAGAAATAAGCAAAGATTGCATTACCTCTGGTCACATCTGTTGAAACATTACATCATTGTTAAATCTTGAATTACGAGATATGGTGTAAGCCAAAGCCGACAGGTGCTGGAATAGCTTCATAATGCTTATCATTATTACGTCACACAAGATGATAACGTGCGTTTGAAATATTGCAATCTATTCTCGTTATTTTAAAATTGTTGCTTGAAAAGTTGGTCGCATATTTAACTGTTTTGATTAAGTTAGTGCTTGCCAGCTGGACGAAATTTCCGTCTTTATCTCAGTAATTTGTATTGTAGTGACAAGTTTTAGTGGGTACGGTGTTGCGTCGCAATTTCGACAGCCTTGAGGCTAATTTTACAGAAATACAATTCTTGAATAGACGTTTTCAGAAGAGTGTTTCTTTCGGTCATTACATACAGACGAACGGATCCGGGAACTTTATGTTACAATTTTCCCAAGAGATTATGGTTTACCGTTGTGACCACCTACGGCGACAATTTGTACGACAGTACGAGTTAGCGTTTTCAACGTTGACGAACAATCATCAAAACCACTGTCAGCAGCCTTGAAACCGCCTTGGAACCAACATTAACCAACTGAGTCACGGCTAGACTTGCTTTGTAGCAAAAAGATGTCACATCCATCACACTCACAACCATCTGAATAAATGTGTTTGGTTTTTCTTAATTTTGTTTCCATTACCAGTTGTTCCCGACAATGGTTCACCTAATCAAACGTCATATAAAAACTGTTATGGTCTACTTAACCTAACTGGCATCTTACGTCATGGAAGTTGCTAGAAAATGAGCCAAAATTGCACCATCGTTCGTAAGACTTGTGTCAAACCTGTTTAAACATGAAACATTGGATCACCAGCTTTGAACACCTGTTTGAATTGCGTGACAATGTCTTTCACTATTGCGTCACAGTACTGCGTACGTGAGTTTGAGATATTGCTATCTATTCTGGTCATTCGTGAAATGGTTGCTTGAGAGTTAGTCGCACATTTAACTGTTGGCTTAGTGCTTGCTAGCTGGACAAAAATTCCGTCTTTATCTAAGTAGTTTGTATTGTAGTGACAGTTTTTAGAGGCGTACGGTGTTGCGTCCCATTTTCGATAGCCGCGGGCTAATTTTACAGGAATACACTTTTTGAAAAGACGTTTCAAAAGAGTGTTTGTTTTTCGGTCATTACATACAGACGAACGGATTCGGGAATCTTACGTTACAATTTTCCCACGAAGAGATTATGGTTTACCGCTGTGACCATAAATAATAAAGACGTGGCTTGTTAGCTGGTAGGCCAAGAAGCACTTGAAGGCATAAAAAATAAAGACGTTGTTGTCAGTTGGAACTTAGAAGCACAAAGAATAATGAAGAAGATTGTTGTTGGTTGGTAGTCTACAGAAGCAAAAGATTAAAGCCGTTTTCTTCTCAGCTGGTGCGGAAGAATTAAAGCACAAAAAAATTAAAGACTCTTCTCAGTTGGTACTGAAGAACTTCAAGCTAAAAATTAAAGGCGTTTCTTTGTTGGTTCTGAAGAAAAAACAACATTGACATTTATTGGCAAGAAAGAAAATTAAAGACAATCCATCTGTGCTTGAAGATTCAAGTGAACCAATCCAAGCAAGTTTTGTGGACTTTAGGACTTCATATACCCGTACAGCTACGGTATCGTGCATTTAAATTCTTTTTGTATTTTACGGTCTTTGCAGTTAAGTTTTTTATAACTTAATTTTGTGTGTTTGTGTAACTTAATTTTTTAATTGTTAAATTTAGCCCCAACATTTAATATGTCTACACTCGGTGGCGACAGGGACTCGACCGCCGTCGACTCGACTGAGTTTAAGCCTGATGATGTTCTTTGCGGTCGGGCAGGCCATTCTGGGGAGGGACCCAGTAACGATGAGGCTAAGTCAGTTCGAGAGCCCCGGCATCTTAGAAGGGATATTTTGACTCAAATTGGGGAACTTTCTGTAGCCCTAGGTTCTTTGAGTGATAAGCAGGAACTGTTAATTTTTAGATCTAAGTTCTCTAATTTGGAAGAGGATTTACGGCATTTCCATGCTCTTTTGACTAAAATTTTTAACTCTGCAATCTTGGCAGAACTTCATGATAGGGTAGACCCCGAATTTAACTCGTTAAAAAATAACTTTGAACAAAAGGTAAGTGAGTTCTCAGATATGTTGGATGCTGACATACATCCTGAGGATAGCGCCTCAAATGTAAGCACTAGGATGTCTACGAGTTCGTCTCGGATAGTGGCACAAATTAACCTACAGCTAAGACGAGAGGAGCTCCAGATACAAGCTGAGGCCGAAGCAAGAGCTGCTGAGGCCATGGCGAGAGCTGAGGCCATAAGAGCTGAGGCCATAAGAGCAGAGGCTGCCGCTAGAGCTGAGGCCGAAGCGAGAGCTGCTGAGGCCGTACGAGCAGAGGCGGCCGCAAGAGCTGAGGCCGAAGCGAGAGCTGCTGAGGCCGTACAGAGGCCGCCGCGAGAGCTGAGGCCGAAGCGAGAGCTGCTGAGGCCGCCGCGAGAGCCGAAGCGAGAGCTGCTGAGTTCGCACTCAAAGACGCTCAGTTGAGGGCTGAACAACGTAAAGAGGTAGTTTTAGCTGAATATCGTTCAGAGTTGGGCTCCCGGCGTAGTTCTAAGAAGGGCTCTTCTAAGCATTCCAGAAGTGAACATCAATCGCAGTTTAATTTGCATAACCTTTTCCAGACGCCTGTTCAATCTTTAAGTGGACCAGTACAATCCACATCTTTTCAAGCTGTTTCAGGAGGTCTCGGGGCCGCAGCTAAGGATTTTCCGAAGGATCTAAAGCCAAAGCCAGCGAATTTATCCGAACTCCTCCCCCAGAGCGTACAGGTCACGGGGCCGCGATTAGCAGTAATGCTTTGCCCCCTTCACAGTTTTCTGCGCCGCTAGGTTTTAATCGCCCAGCTACACGTAATCTGGGTGGTTGTGAGAGGCATAACGCGTCTCCTGATTTTAACGTTTGTGAGGATCGTGATCGGGCTGTGCATGTGACTGAGCCCACTCAGCCCCTTATGGGATATAGCTTGTCTTCTCCCGCTAAATCGAGTTCTCAACAACAGGATTGCTTTTTTGAATACCAAAATAGTAGGACGTTTTTCGATAAGGCGGCCTTGATTGATTACGATGGTAATAATATGCCATTTATCTTCTTTAAAAATCGTGTTACGGCCTTAATGGCAGCTTCGCCCTTTAAGGGGAACTCGTTTGACTTTGTTACAAGCAGCTTGTGTTAGAACAGCTGCGCAAACGATTGCTAATTTGGTTTCCGACACTCCTGGCTTGTCAGAAGAAGACAGGATAGAAATGTCGTTAGCTCGCTTGTCCCATCGCTCGTGGAGGTCTTTTCGCCGAACCGGAAATTAGAAAGTACCGCTATGGTAGCAAATTGACTTCGATCTTTTCCAGTGATTTGAAAGAGTTTAAAGATGAATTGTCGCAGTGTCTGCTTTACGCGCAAGCTTATGGTCAGCGTGACAAATTGGAAGGACGTTTTGTTTTGGATTTGGCTAAGCGACTCCCGTTTGACGCTAAGCAGCGTTATCTTGACTTTTTAGGTGATCAGTATGGTGGTACTGATGAGCCTACTTTTCAGAGTTTGTTCGATTTTGTAGTACGGGAGGAAACGCGCAAGTCGACTGATTTTAGCATAATGCTAATGGGCGATTCTGGTGAGTCGCAGCATTTTAAAAAGTTTGGCAAAGGAAAATTGCCTTCATGTCCGGTTAGGCAGACGTCGGTAAAACCCCATGATGATGTGATGTCAGGGAGTTCGCAGTACTCGACTGCTGTTGGCGCACCGCGCGGTGGTGTGGCCAGACGTAGTGACATACCGGCATGTTTTTATTGTTCGTCACGTGGTCAAGTTGAATATCATTTTTTGTCTAATTGTAAAGAATTTTTGCGCTTGACACCTAAAGATCGGAGAGATGTTATTGTGAAAGCTGGCAAATGTTTGAATTGTTTGCGCCAGCATATGGTTAGGGACTGTAATCATGCAAACAACTGTCGTCAGTGTGGACCTAACAACGATAGGAAACACTATTTTCTTCTGCATGATTTTTCTTTGACGTCACGTGATTCTCTGGATTCGATTGGCAAAGATGATGCTGGTGCTAGAGTTCCTGTGCGTAATGTTAAGATTGGAAATGTTAAAGCAGCCTTTAACCGAGTTACTGCTGCTCGTGTTTTGAATCCAATGACTGGCAAATCGAAGTTGGTGTATTGTCAGCATGATCCTGGTTCGCAGTTGACGTTTGTTTCGAGTGATTTGGTGTGCGAACTTGGTCTTAAACCGTACGATAAAGCGTCGTTTAAAATGGATACCCTGGCTGGTCAGAAAGCTACTTGTGCTGACCTTGTCAAACTCAACATCCAGTCGTTAGAGACAGATGAACTGTTTTGTGATATAACCTCGGTGGTTAACCCAGCTTGGGCTGACGATGTTAAAACTTTACCCCATAAACAAGATTTAAGTGGTTTCCGTCATTTTCATGACGTGAATATGTTTTATTTGAATGATTGTAGTACTGTAGATGTACTGATTGGCAATGACAACGCTTATTTGATGTGGGCAAAAGAAGAACGTGTTGGTGAAAATCGTAGTGAACCGCATGCTTTACTCACTCCTCTCGGTTGGTTGGCTTGTGGTGGTAAGTCACCCTTAGTTGAAAGCGTTGCTAAAGTGTGCAGAGTGCAGACGTCTTCAGAGTCGGATGTCATCTCTGGCTTTCAGCGTAAAATTGAGTCTCGTGATATGGAAATAGCAGACCTGAATAAAGTCATTCAGGATTTGACTTTGCGAAATGAAACCTGTGAATTGTCTCGCAATGACATTTTGGCTAGAGAACTTGTTGAACCGAATATTGAGTTGAAAGATGGTCGATTTGAGATACCTGTACCGTTGAAGGAAGATATTGATTTACCTAACAATTTTGTGTTGGCGTCAGATAGAGCTGCTGATTTAAAGAAGAAGGCTTTAAAACAATCTGAATTTCGAGAAACTTGTGTTAATGATGTAATGTTTTCGGGTCCTGATTTTTTAAACCCTCTGGTAGATCTCTTGGCTAGATTTCGGCTGAGTAGATTTGGTTTCGTAGCCGATATGACCAAGTAGGCTACTTTTTTCACATTTTGGACTCTTCAATACGTAAGCCCAATTTTATTGAACTGCTTACGTACACAGGCAGTGCCGTTCGGATCGTGAACGAACGCCCTTTGGTACCTTTGAGTGACGACCCTAGGGATTTTACTGTTGTTATGTATTTTAGTTTATTTGCATTGAAACGATGTAGGGGAAGGTCGGGACCCATGATCATGGTGGGAGCCATAATCCACTCCCGTTTTTTTTAATATAAAGTGCTTGTTTTGCATTTTTTGACGTCATTATATTTTTTATGCTTGGATAACTTTCCCACAATCCTTCGGTCAAAATTGTATTAAAAATGAAGGTGCAAAGAGGATTTATAAGTTTTGGGTTAAAAAAGTAAATTTTTTTTTGGCTGAATGTGTTTTAAAATAACTCATTTGTTATGCAAGAAATGTTCATGAACTTTTTTGTAGTGGTAGGTGATGTATTTATGATGAGATTAAGCTAAAAGTTTTTTAGATAGCAATGTTAGTTTTTTTTCAGCTGTTGTTTCATTTCTGAACGATCAGGTAGGGAGCCTTGAGTCACCTTGTGTTGGGACCTACAAGCCATGACAAGTGCCTGTGATAGTAGATGTTAAAGTGTCATATGACATCATTTTTTTGTTTTCACACCTTTCCATTAGGATATATCACAATTCTGACTTTTGTTTCGTTTGCAACTATTAATTATGCTATTTCACATAAAAATTCTGACAACTCATCCCAAGGAATCATTTAAAAATTCTCCATCGCTTATTTCAAAATTTAAAGCTTGGAAGCTGGCTTGAAGATTGATTTCACACATAAATAATACAACCGTGTTTTAGAATTGTATTTTTGATATGGCGAAGTGATTTCTTTGCTAAAATACTACATTTTTTGGCTTATTGCAATTGTGGCCTATCGCTCCCCACATGTGGGGTGCGATAAGCCGCTTGGCGCGTGTTTATGTTTTTGAGCGTAAATTAAACATTCGCTAAAATAATAACTTGTGCTTTTGCTGTAGAGTAGGTAGCACTACAAGGCATTACAAAACCAATTTTTAGAGAAAAATATTGAGAAACGTAGAAGATATGCATCTAAAAGAAAAAAGTGGCTCGCAGGTCCCGACCTTCCCCTACTTTGTTTTCGTTTCCCTCAGGTCTTCTCTTTTGCTTTGTATTCATCCGCATGCTTTTGTTAATTGGCACTTCTCGTTTTGGGCTTACTTTGTAGGTTTCACACTATATCTTGGTTGTGCAATTTTATAATAAAACAGAATTCCAGTATGACTCTGACTGAATGAGCTAAAAACACAACAGAGTTATTTGGCGACGAGGATGGGATGCTGAACGTCTGAACGAGAAACTTACAGTGGTACGCAGAAGTGTTCAGTTTTAGTCCCTACGAGTTTTACTTTCTACAAGTTTTAGTTTTTTTTAAATTATTTACAATATGGACAAGGTGGTGGAATTAATGCAGTCGCAGCTAGAACATATGCGACAACAAATGCAGCAACAAGAAGAACAGGCGCGACAACAAATGCAACAGCAAGAACGTCATCATGAAGAACAACTGAAGGAATTAATTTCAGCCCTCAAAATTCCATGCGAATCAGAAAACCAAAATCGATTATCTCAAGCTATTCCTAAATTTTGTGAGTTTGATTCAACTTTAGAACTTTGGACTGATTATTGGTCACGTTTTTGCACATTTGTAAAAGCACAGTCCGTTCCTGATGATAAAAAGGCTCAAGTTTTCCTCACTAACCAGTCAGCCAGCATCTACAAGATGATCCTCAATCTGGCCGCACAAGAGTCTACAGCAAAGCCAATCAATGAACTTACAATGGAGGAAATTTCGAATTACATGAAGGCACAGTTCGACCCTAAGCGCTTCGTTATTCGTGAACGATTTCGCTTCTGGAGCAACTTGAAGCGGAAACCAGGTGAGACTGTTCCAGAATTGGGTGCACGAATAAGGCAAGCCGCTGCCACGTGCGACTTTTCTTCTATTACTAATCCTTTAGATGAAGCTTTGCGTACTTGTTTTATGTGCTCGGTAGGAAACGAAGCAGTTCTTAAAGCTCTCTTTAAAATTAAACCTGATGATCTTACTTTTTCACGTGCTCTTGAAATAGCCAAAGAAACTGAAGACGCTGCAAAAGTGGCTAAGGAGACGGTGTTTGGCACTGAACCGTCGGTGGTACATAAAGTTAAAGGCACCGATAGACGATATTCTTTCAAGAAAGCTACAGTGGCCAGTGCTAATGCGAACAAGCAAAGTAAGTGCTATCTATGTGGTAACTCTAATCACCTTGCTAACAACTGCAGATTTAAAAATGCGGTCTGTCATTTCTGTAAACTTACAGGGCATGTACAATCCGCATGTCATAAAAAGGCCGCACAAGTTCATTCTTCTAAGGTCAACTGCATACAGGAGGTAAATACTGTTCATAATTCGTCGAGTAAAGTTCCTAAACTCGAGGGTTCAAATTTTTATTAAGTCTTTTCCCGTCTTAATGGAACTTGATACAGCTACAGGGGGAAATTTCATCTCTTCTGAAGTTTAGTCGCAGCTAGGCAACCCTATCTTGCAGACTCCGCAGCTACGTTTTCAGTCGGCAAGTAAGCACTCGATGCCTATTATTGGATCTTTCACTGCCGAAGCGAGCTGCAACAAATCGGGAAAGACGACCACAGTTCAATTTATGGTATGTGAAATCCCTAACCTTAACTTATTAGGGCGTGATGCTATTCAAGCACTAGATCAGTGGTTCCCAACCGGGGTGCCGCGGCACCCTGGGGTGCCAATTGCAATGCTTAAGGGTGCCGCGAGGTATTGAGATATTGCAATACTGTGGCCCATTCTTTATTTTAACTTTAACCCGTTAAGTGCGGCATTTATTTATTTCTAACCGAATTTCAGTGCGTATTAAGTTTCGCGTCACGCAGTTATTCCCGGCTCCTTTCTGGAGAGTCGCTTAGTGGGGAAGTCGCTGGCGGTAAGCCTTTGTATTCTCGCCCAGGAAAAACAGCATGAAAGAGATTTTGACTCTTGCTGTTCTTTCCATAAAATTGTTTGAAATGCATCATTATTGCCAGGTTTCATGATTTTATTTTGCGTTTCACGGTGCACAAAGTCAAATTGTAGTGATGGATTATCGGATTGTGTGGCGCCAGCGCATTGTGTGGCGCCAGTGTGGCATCGGCGCCAACGTGCTGTTCTTTCCCTGATCCGTAAAGCTCTAAACCCCGGCCATCTGCTACACGCAACCACGCTGAGTTATCCTCCAAAGCAGCGGTTAAAATCAAGAAAGCCTTTTGTACGCGCTGCACAAGACCTTCTGGCAGGATCTGGTAGAAGCCCTAGCAAACAGTGGTGCCACGCGGCACGATGTGAACAATGGTCAAGCAGCACATCCCCACTTCGCCAAGTATTGAGATCCCCGCCCGAGAACCAGCTGGACCATGGCCTCTCTAGACTTGCCTCATCAAGGCGTAACCGTTTGCTCACTGGTGTTGGACGCTATGGTGCAGATATGTTGCGCTGGGGCTTGGCAGAGAGTGCTGTTTGTGAGTGTGGTGAAATGCAGACGGCAGCCCACATTATCAAGGATTGCCAGCTATACAGACCACCTCATGGTATGGAAAGCCTAGTTTCCATCGATGACGACAACCGTGGCTAAGCCAACGGATGCCCTGACATATAGCGACAACACGAGAGAAGAAGAAGGATTGTGTGACCCAGCACGGTTATAAAGTTGCACGATTGTTTGCGAACCATTGTAAACCAGTCTATTCACACGCCAGCACTGGGGGGGGGGAGGATTAACGCATGGGTAAGAAATCCATTTTTACTGGATTCTCATATTGTTTTGAATCTAAAAGAAGAAGAATTAAGTGACATTCGTAACGATGAAAATTTTAAGCTTATTCACAAGCAGATGCCTCTCGACAAGTTCTGGATAAAAATTCAAAATGAATATCCTTGCGTTGGAAAGAAAGCTATAGTGCTTTTGCTGAAGTTTTCCACGTCATACCTATGTGAGAGGGGATTTTCCGTATTAACGAACGTAAAAACTAAAAAAACGAGAACGACAGCTTATAGTCGAGGAAGAAATGAGGGTGGCTTTATTAAATGTGCCCCCAGATATTAAAGGACTTTGTGCAAGAAGTCAAGCTCAAATTTCACAATGACTTTTGAATAAATACATTTATTTACGCGTGCTATACAGTGTACAACTCATTCTGTGTCATGTCATATAGTTATTTGAAATACAGAAACCTCATAAAATTGATCCAGTTTTGCCAGGGTGCCGCAAATTATTTATCTCTTGATAGGGTGCCGCAAGGTTAAAAAGGTTGGGAACCACTGCACTAGATATTTCAGTAGATAAGTTCTTTTCTTCATCTTTACATGCTATTCATCGTCACAACGACATAGATTTTAACTTGCAAAAATCATGTTCCGAGTTATGTGACCAATACTACGAAGACTTATTTAAACCTGAGTTAGGTTGTCTTCAGGATTACGAATTAGAGATTGAGTTTAACTCTGATTGTAAACCAGTGTTTTCAAAGCCCAGACCAGTGCCTTTCGCCATTCAAGAAGACTTAGCTCTTGCCTATGACGCCGGCATAGAAAAAGGTATCTGGACACCTGTACAATTTTGCGACTGGGGAACTCCTGTAGTACCAGTTCGCAAGGCTTCTACCGAAGGTAAGAAATCCAAATTAAGGGTTTGTGGTGACTATTCTTCGACAGTTAATACACAACTTAAAACTCACAGGCACCCTTTGCCTCTTCCAGAGGATCTAATGCGTAAACTAGGGGGTGGCCACGGATTCACTAAGATTGACCTGGCAGATGCTTATAACCAGATTAGGTTAGGTCCAAAGAGTCGAAAAATATTGGCATTAAGTACCCATAGAGGGGTTTTACTGCAAAATGTTATGCCATTTGGCATCTCTTCTGCCCCAGGCCATTTCCAAAAGATAATGGATGATTTAACTAGTGACCTTCCAGGTGTAGCAGTCTACCTGGATGACATTTTGATAAGTGGGGCTACAGCGGAAGAGCATTTCCAGAATCTTAAACGACTACTCGATCGTTTATCTTCGAAAGGTCTTAGATGTAGGAAGGAAAAATGTAGAATTGCCCAGGCAAATGTCGAGTACTTAGGTCATGTTCTTTCTAAACAGGGGATTTCAAAGGGTCTTAAAGTCGATGCTGTGCTGAACATGCCTGCTCCTTCCAATGCTGGTACCTTACGTTCTTTTCTGGGGTCGGTTCAATTTTATTCTAAGTTTATGCCCCCAGAATTTTCTACGGTAGCGCAACCGTTATATCATTTAACCAAGAGTGGTGTTCCTTGGAGATGGGAACACAAAGAAAAATGCGCTTTTGCAAAATTAAAAACGTTTCTTTCCACAGACGATGTTCTCGTACACTTTAACCCGTTGCTTCCTTTAGGAATTGCATGCGACGCTTCAAGCGTGGGCATTGGCGCCACACTGTTTCACCGCTCTCCAGACAGAAGCTAGAGGCCAATAGCCAATGTGTCGAAAATCTTGACAAAGTCTCAAAGAAACTACAGCCAAATCCAAAAGGAGGCTTTATCCATCATCTTCGCTTTGAAGAAATTTTACCAATACCTCTACGGTAGGAATTTTATTTTGGTAACAGATCATAAGCCTTTACTTTCACTTTTTGGTCCAGATAAACCTACCCCTTCGCTGGCGGCTAACCGGTTAGCACGCTGGGCGTTGTTTTTGAGTCAATTTAGTTATACTATAGAGTATCGCAAAACAACGCATCACCAAAATGCTGACGCCTTGAGCCGTCTTCCGTCCAACGAGGACAATTTTTGATGGGGAGGAAAGTGCAGATGATGTTGATATTGTCTGCGCAATTGATACGTTGGATTCGCAGGTTAGTCATTCCGATTCTTCTACTTTGCGCAAGGAAACTTCCAAGGATCCAGTCTTGTCTAAAATCATTCGCTTTACACAAGAAGGATGGCCTGCGAAATCAAATGCTAACGATCCAATCGAACAGTTTAGAAGAGTTGCTGATTCTCTAACAACATGTTATGGTTGTTTATTATTATGGTTTTAGAGTAGTTATTCCTTTTAAACTAGGGAGTCGAACCGTTTGATTTTTCCGGTTCGGGTCCGGTTCTGGTTCAAAGATTGTTTCAAAATTAGGTTCAGTTCCGGTTCAGGTTCGGAGAAACTTAAAACCGGTTTTATAAGTTCCGGTTCAGGTCCGATAAAATTAGGCCTAGGCCTACTATTGCCCAACTACTAACTAGCCCAATTGGGCGTGAAAACCGCAAGGTTGGCAACACTGATCTCAACACTGCTTTGCTCAATTAACTTGCCTTTGTTGTTTGTTGCACAAGTTACAATCAAACTATATTGTCTATGATGTCACAGAACAGAAGTTGTTTACCTCAAAAAATTCCTCTCCAAAGCATCGATGATAGTGGATTGTGTGTTACGGAATAGGCTATAATTCATCCGTACAATGTGGCCTCCAAGATAACAACATGCTACGTACAACTTCACTTACCACAATGCGAACAATGACGTAATGCTGGAGTGAACCGCTTTTTTCAACCGGTTCGGGTTCGGTTAGGGTTTAAGCTAACTCAAATTTTAGGTTCAGTTCCGGTTAAGGTTCAGACAAAATCGCACCAAAACCGGTTTACAAAAATCCGGTTCGGGTTCGGTTCGACTCCCTGTTTTAAACTCCGCAATGATATTCTTTCTCTTTTACACGAAGGTCATTTCGGCATGCAGCGAATGAAACAGCTGGCCAGGACAGCAGTCTACTGGCCCAATATCGATGCGGACATTGTCGACCTCTGCCGAACATGTACTACATGTGGTGAGCATCAAGCTGCACCAAGCAAGGCTCCTATCCACCCATGGATAGCTCCAGAGAAGCCTTGGAGTCGAATTCATGTCGATCACGCTACTAATTTTTTAGGTTCCAATTGGCTTATTGTTACCGATGCTTATAGTAAGTATCCTTCTATTCACCCAACTTTTTCCGTATCGACGTCTGCTACTATTGATCTTTTAGAGCAGGATTTTTCCCATTTTGGATACCCCCACTCCATTGTCTCAGACAATGCGACTACGTTTTCTTCAGAAGACTTCAAGAATTATTGTAAAGCTAGGGGTATAGTCCACATCACTGGAGCACCATACCATCCAGCTACGAATGGTGCTGCCGAGCGTTTGGTGCGCACTTTCAAGCAGGCGTTGAGAAAATCGTCGTTACCGCCTAAAAGTGCCACCACTCAATTCTTGATGCAGTTTCGCCGTACGCCTAATGCCAGTGGTTACTCTCCCAGTGAGTTATTAAACCACCGACAACTACGTACTAAATTAGATATTTTACTTCCTTCCTCAGCTCAGATCACGAAACCATCGACGAGTCCTTCGCCTCGGAAACAAAACCGGAAAACAATTAACTTCGATGTTGGTGATCCTTGTTATGCTTTATACTTTGGTTCCAGGCAAAGCCGAAGCCCTCGGTGGGTTCCTGCCGTCGTGGTGAAGCGACACGGGAGTCGTAGTTTGCAGGTTCGAGTGGACCCTCGAGGTCCAATATGGAGACGCCACATCGACCAGCTACGTCCGCGTTACCTCTCACCGGAAGACGAGGACCCAGGAGAGACTACTTTCACGTCGTCATCGCCAGCTGACGAGGTTCTTGATCCATCGACGCCGATTGCGACCGAGGATTCATCGACGCCGATTGCGACCGAGGATCCATCGACGCCGATTGCGACCGAGGATTCATCGACGCCGATAGCGACCGACGATCCATCATCGTCATCGCATCAAGAACAAACATTAAGGCGATCAAAGAGAAGACGCCAACCACCTCTTCGTTATGGGTGGTCATAAATTTTATTGGAGGTGTTATGTATTTTAGTTTATTTGCATTGAAACGATGTACTTTGTTTTCGTTTCCCTCAGGTCTTCTCTTTTGCTTTGTATTCATCCGCATGCTTTTGTTAATTGGCACTTCTCGTTTTGGGCTTACTTTGTAGGTTTTACACTATATTTTGGTTGTGCAATTTTATAATAAAACAGAATTCCAGTATGACTCTGATTGAATGAGCTAAAAACACAACAACTGTCATCACCCCTGCCTCACTTTTGACCCCATACTGTCATACTGTGCTGTTGGGCAACCACATGATCGTGACCAATTAAGAAGGGATTATGGGTTCAATTTGTCACTTTCTCAGCAGTTTTGGAGTAAATGGATAGATTTTTACTTGCCAGGTCTTCAGGGCCGGAAAAAATGGCTAAAAATGGCCGAGAATTTGGAGCCTGGTCAACTTGTAGTGGTAGATTCTCTCCAAGACATTGGTAAACGTGGGAAGTATCAACTTGGGAGGGTGCATGAGGTAGTTCCACAAATTAGGAAAGGGAAGCCTGTGGTTCGTAGAGCTAAAGTTTCCGTCTGCAACTATGATGAGAGTACGGGGAAAGTGAAAGTAGACTACGTGTTGAGGGATATTTCGTGCCTCGCCCCCGTAAAGAACACCTAAGTGTTAGGGTTTGAGCTTGGTTTTGTCTGCGGTGGCCGACACTTGTCTGAGCCCAGAATAGTCGGTTATTATCGCAACTATTGTATATAGCGTCATTTTGTACCTACTACCTATGGTACCAATTTCATGTATCGTCGTGTTTATTCATATTGTTGTTCATTCTTTGCATGCCCTTTGTATTTGCGTATTAACTTAAACGTGAGTGATTCAAACAATTTGTGTATCATGTGTTTTTATTCATTGGCTCACAATTGTCGTCAATTCTTTTTTAGTTATGCCATGTCAGACTGTCATAACTAGGGGCCGTAATGTTACCGACAATGGTTCACCTAATCAAACGTCATATAAAAACCGTTATGGTCTACTTAACCTAACTGGCATCTTACGTCATGGAAGTTGCTAGAAAATGAGCCAAAATTGCACCATCGTTCGTAAGACTTGTGTCAAACCTGTTTAAACATGAAACATTGGATCACCAGCTTTGAACACCTGTTTGAATTGCGTGACAATGTCTTTCACTATTGCGTCACAGTACTGCGTACGTGAGTTTGAGATATTGCTATCTATTCTGGTCATTCGTGAAATGGTTGCTTGAGAGTTAGTCGCACATTTAACTGTTGGCTTAGTGCTTGCTAGCTGGACAAAAATTCCGTCTTTGTCTAAGTAGTTTGTATTGTAGTGACAGTTTTTAGAGGCGTACGGTGTTGCGTCCCATTTTCGATAGCCGCGGGCTAATTTTACAGGAATACACTTTTTGAAAAGACGTTTCAAAAGAGTGTTTGTTTTTCGGTCATTACATACAGACGAACGGATTCGGGAATCTTACGTTACAATTTTCCTACGAAGAGATTATGGTTTACCGCTGTGACCACCTGTAAACTGTAAAGCATAAAAGCAACAGTCATTGAGTATCGTTAGCTTGTTTTAAGTTTTCATTTGAAAACCTTTTTATCAATATAACAAATGTATTTGTATGTAGTATTGTATGTATTTATTTGTATGTATTTGTATGTATTTGTATGTATAACAAATGTATTTGTATACAAATGTATGTAGCTATATTTTGCACTGTTTATCATTTTAACCGTAAAGGGTCGCGAAAAATTTAACCCTCTGTCTACCGAAAAAAAAATATGCAAGTTTTACCGTTGGGGTCTATTGGACCCCAAATTTTCAAGTACGACCAGAAAATGATGTTAAAATCAGTTCCGATGATGAAATTAAAGCTCAATAGGAAAGGACGTAACAGACTACAAAAATCATAACTTATAAACACTGTAGAAAAACCAAAAATAACCGAAATTTAAGAAATAAGTAGTAGTACTTGGTCTAACGGATACGGAATACGGAAACGGATACGGAATTGGTCTATTCTTGAGCAACAGCCACATTATTGAGACATTTAGCTAAAAAATGCATATTAGGCCTACATATTTGTTCACAAGAAATATTGTGAGTTTATATATTATTGAGTATAGCCTATATATTATATCAAATATAGTTATTACTATCTGAAGCCTTTACAAATTGTTTCACCTAACGGATCATCAGAAGGTATGCAAAAACATGCAAAAAAAGTAATGAATCGATAATTCCTGAAAAGATATTAAATATTACAACTGTAATTTAATCTGCAAAAAACCCCTTTAAACCTGTACTTCCTGAAAAGATATTAAATATTATAACCGTAATCCAATCTGCAGAAAAGAACCCTCAGAATTACTAAGGGCTACCTTCATCCATTACTACAAAGTTTCAATTAATTTGTTCAACTGGAAACCATGCAACTTGATGGCAACCTCTATGACATCACAAAAAAGCCAAATGCAGTTTTGATGATCAATGCAACCTGTTCTGTAGTAGCCTGAACAAAATAAATGGAAATTGTTTGTTTAAAAAACGTGTAAAAATTAAATGAGATTTATAACCTGTAAGAATCAAATGAAATTTAATTTTTTCAAAATTACAACCTGTGAAAATCCCAAGGAATTGTGATGATGTAACCTGTAGTAATCTGAACAAATGAAATGAAATCTGTTTTTAGAACCTGTAAAAATTAAATGAGATTTATAACCTGTAAACATCACATGAAATTTTTAAAAAAAAATAACCTGTGAAAATCAAAAGGAATTTATTTTATTTTGAAGTACTTGAGTTTAAATTTGTTTCTATGACGACATTTACCCACCAGTTCGGAACGCCTGTTCAAAAGGTGGTCACTATCAGCCTTCAGAATGGCCAGCTTTTCAGCCAAACATAGGCCACAATTATTACGACCACCTCCACTATAAGGCCGAGCACAGCTGTGGATGGACCAAGTTATTTTTACAGACAAATTACAAGATTACAAATTACAGATTAAGTTATTTTTACGGTAGACAGAGGGTTAAGGAGGTTAAAAGGGGTGCCGAGCAAAAAAGGTTGGGAAGACTTGATCTACGCCGGTATTCTTCTGTGCCAAAGCAGTAACGCAATCATGCCTTTAGATAGGGATTGTAGATCATATGTAGCCTACTGTCCCTACTTTGGATGGGTCAGTTTTCAATAACGCAAAGGCTACAGTTATCGCGACCACCTCCACTGTAAGGCCGAGCACAGCTGTGGAATGTGGATGGACCATGATATTTTAGGATCAACATTCAACACCCTTTTCCTTTAGGTCTCAACCCGCCTTAGATAGTTCTGTGCTATTTCATTTAGACCTGTCCATGACGAACATTTTTGGCTGGAGAAACGTTTTTTAAAAGTCGTTTCACAACAACCAATGTAATTTAGGACCTTTGGGCCGCTATCAATGGTGGCTTTGTAACGGCCTATTGCAAGCATTTCCCATTCAATCAACAAATCGGCAGCAATCAAAGGGCAATCAGACTTCACCCAACTATTGCAACCAAGGCTGAGTATTTATTGTGTGATTAATTATTCCTTAACATATATGCATTAAAACTCATTATTAGGAAACTGCAGCAATTGATTATGATTTAACAATCTCATAGCGCAATTCTAATTCATTTTGCCGAGATACAATTGAAGGCTGAAAGCACAAACAAATAGGCTAAGTAAAAGTGACTTAATGGTGAGTTTTGATGTAAAATCATTGTTTACCAATATTTCTACTAATGAAACTATAGAGTATAGACATTATCGTCAATTGTATTTTTTTGCAAGACCAGCCCAATCATCCACCTATCAGCAAAGACATTTTTATTAAACTCATGCATATGGCCACACGAGGTCAAGGCCTATGAGAGGGGGTACGACGTACCCTTGAGGGCCATGGCCTGCGTTTGTTGGGGAGCCCAAAATTGTGATTTTATAGGTTACGCGCAAAAATGTTTGGTTAAAATCATCCTAAACGACTAAATTCAAGCATAAAAGTTGTTATTCTTTAGTCCTGGGGGGCCCGTAATGTAGCAAAATGGCCCGGAAAGGTAATTGAGTGCATTGCGAGAAAATTAACCCAAACTGGTAATTTAATGCTTAAGTGCAAAAATGTTCTGTTAAAAGCACCCTAAATTAAATCATAAAAGTAGGTTATTCTCCTATCTGGGGAAGGGGGTAGGCTATACTAGTGTAGCAATTAGAGCGATTTAAAAAAAAGCCCGAGTGTTTGGTGTTTTTTAAAAACCATTTGAAAAAGCTAGTTTCACGCTTATTTCACTTCAAATAAACTTCGGAGTTGAAGCAGGAGCCGGAGTCAATACTTTTGAAGCAGAAGCGGAGCTGGAGTAAAAAACTGATTTTATTCACCTCTGCTAGGCATGTGGTGAATGCAAAAGTTAATGAAGAAAGGTTAGGATTTGACAGATGATTAACTTCATTATGTTTTAACAAGATGTTATGTTTGAGTCTTGGTAGAGAGCTTGGCTTGTACCAGATACATGTAACACTCAGTAACGTTAACAGATTGAACCTTTTCTATTAACCCTTTGAATGTTGGGGGAGGGGCTGTCAATTCAACTTTTTTGTATCAACAGTTGTATCTCTAAAACCACTGAGGCTGCGACTACGAGATTTCTTGACTTTTCCTAACTTTTATTCACCTCTGTTGAGCTGAAATTTTGAGCGAATAAAGGTTTTCAATAGAGAGATATAATGCATTTCTCAGCACATCCTCTGAAATATTTCATATTCTATTTATGTGTTATTTTGCATTATCATATGTTATTTGCATTATTATATTATTTTGCATGAAAAATATAGATTCAAATTGAGATTATGTAAAAAATTTCGCAAAATAATGCAAAAGTCATAAGTCACCTCAACATTTCAACGTAGCCTATATGAGCAGTTCTAAAATTCACATAATTTTAATTTTCGGATATGCTCAGCGTGAAGAATTTTACAAAGTGAATCCCAAATTTTGAAACCGTGCCTTAAAAAATAACAGAGATATCACTCCTAAAGCAGAAGAAGAATCGACAGCCCCCCCACATACTGAGCAAGACTCCAGGAGCCCAACCTTCTAAGGGTTCTTCTTCGTCGTATGAGCTTTCTTCCGGACTATATGTTTGGGCATGAGGTCATCAGCCACTCGGCAGTCTCGGCATCCAGGGCCTTCAGTCCAAGCGTTCCATGTGATGGTTGATGGATTGGGCAGTCATGGATGACATGGTCTACTGTCTAGTCTGTGGCACCACACCATAGCATCTTTTCACAAATTGGGACTAGGTGGGCAAATTTTAAAAAAGGGCAGTTTTAGCGCGAGAGTTATGTTAAAAAGGGCACTTTTTGCGCGTAAATGATGGGAAAAGGGCATTTTTTCCCGAGCGTAAACTATGCAAGCTTAAAAATGTAGATTTCTCAGGCAAATTGTGGGTAAAAAGGCATATTATACCTAGACTAAACATTTGAGACCCATTTAATTGATTCCTATATTCATCCCTGCCCACAATATTTTATAAATAATAACACAAGCCAACACACTTTTTGTGTCAGCATAGTAAATGTCATTCCAGGGTATATTTTGGGTGCTGAATTGATGTGATATTTTGGGTGCTGATGTAATACAAAAATCACATCAGATTTTTTGTATCACATCAGGATTTCATGATATCTGTATGCTTTTTTGGTAAAAATTGATAAAATCGACTCCTGATCTGTATTGGTAGACTATGGCGTTTCATGGAATTTGAACCCTTTGTCGTCAACAAGGTCTGCGATAAAGTCTAAAGTCTACACAAGACATACAAATATAATATTAATGAAAACATTGAGGTATTTCAAGACCTGTTTTATTTTTTTTATTTTTTTATTTTATTGACGTCTGGTAACTTGAACCCAATTCTTCAAAGTTTATCTGCTAACACTAAACGTTCAACGTTCTTTTTTTTTACAAGAGTAGGCTACATTGTTATTTTTTTCGTGTTAAGAAGTAGGTTTGGTGGCTGTGCAAATCTCCAATGCATATTTTAAACCTTTTGATTTTGCCATCTTGTCCTTTTGTTTGTGCTACAGTTGTGTGTTTGTAATGTCATTCGCTATATGTTTGCGCCAGCAAAGAAAAATAAAATTGTAACTTAGAAATTGAATAGAATAGACACTTAAAAATAGGTTCAGTTCTACAGAAAAAAGGAAATTCACATGCACATTTGGAAACGTTACTCTGGGACAAACTTTCGCTTGCATGATTTTTGTGAATGTTGTGAGTTGATTTAGGATTTCCATTGATCTATCGTCTTAGGTTTTCCTCCACACAAGCTTTACATGCAGTATATGTGGAGCCCATGATTTGTCCTGATCACCCAGGCGAATTTTAAAATATGCAAGATATGCTTGTTTCACAAAATTTGTTATGGTTTGCCTTTGGTTAGGAACAGTATAACTGCCACATATGTAACAAAAAACATCAGGGTCATTTTCACATTTTCTCCTTGAAGATGCCATCCTGCTGCTTATTCACACCACAAACAGAATTAACACCTTGATAATATGAACAAATCTGAATACATGAAAATTCAAAAAAGAATGAGTTATAGACAAGTTTCACATAAGCTTAAATCTCCACGTTCAGCAAAAAAGATAAAACCGATGTTATATATCAAAAGTGGAGTGGTACTGACAACGTGAATGTAACCCTGCCTGTAAGGGGTGGTTTATGGACAGTTCTCAGAACCAGAAGATACATAAATTGGATGGTCTACCATAGACAGATGGTCCACTAGCCAGACGGTCTATGTGACTTTTTTGACCAGTGGACTATCTAGCTAGGGGGTCTTCTGACTAGTGTAAGCTACCTTCTGAAGATAGGTCGGTCACCCCAATGGTCATGGCGTCATCATACATCTCCAAATGTTACAAAATAAAATCATTTTCACGATTATGACAAATTTTTAAACACTATTGGCTCATAGGCTAAGGTCTTTACAAAACGGTAACAGTAAGAGAAAATTCGGCCAAAAAGCCAAAATTATGAGAAAAAATATCATGCAAAAATCTCAAAAACTTGATGTGATGGGTAAAATCTGTGATTTTTGAAATCAGCAGCCTCAATATACCCCAAATCACATCTAACATTGCAGACACAAAATTTTTTATCTTTTTTGTTGGCCTGTGTAATCTAATAAAATTTAATCTAGCGACATTTAGTTGCAGAGGTCTCTTGTACTAAAGTAAAAAGAAACAACTATGATAATAGCCATAAAAGAAACAATATGATAATACAGTAATAATAATACAGTATATGAAACACAACTGCTAAGATAGTACAATGAGTTGAATCTTTGCAGAATTAGATGATTCTAAAGAGCTGATGGTATTTTATTTTAATAAAAATCAGGAAACAAACTTCGGTAATTCAGACATTTAGAATCTCACACAAAATATGAGGTACTCACAACACAAATTGATAATAATTAATCTGCTTGAATGGAACATTAAGGATATTATAAGTAAAGTCAAAGATAGGCTGATAAGTTCTAAATGTATGCTGAAGCTTTCCATTTAGCTGTTTATTCTTTAACTTGGATCTAACTTAAACAAAAATTAGGTCTTAAAAATTGCCCACCTAGTTTCAAACTAGGTGGGCAAAGAAAGGGCTAGGGGGGCAAGCAGAGGGACTAGGTGGGCAATTGCCCACCTAGTTTATATGTGAAAAGATGCTATGCACCACACTCGCATCCCGGTGAAGGAGCCAGGCCCCATCTGCACATGTCTGAACGAAAGCGACCGACGCCGGTTCGTAGGCGGTTAAGCCGGACCCACGCAAGTCTTGCGAGGGACATTCCTGGAGGTTGGGGATCGACATCGGGTAGGAAAAGGGTTAACGACACAAAAAAAGCTACTAAATCCAACGTTTTCGACACCACATAGTGTCTTCATCAGAAATAATCATAGGCTACATCTAATAGAAATAAATAAATGAATTTAAATACTTTATATGAAAGCTGTACAAGTCACACCTATCAAGAGTACCATCAACAACTGACACACGAATTCAATGCAGGATACACAAATTGGCGAGGGACAGATCACATGATATGCACAACACAAAATAATGTTTTTTTGCCGCCTGATAGGCTACTATTATTGCGCAAAGATATCCAATTCTACAGTAAAATGTTGTAACATCACGCGTTTTGCCCAAGACAAAGGGAGCCCGGAGTGACTTTTCTTACACCTAGTGAAAATTTCTCTCAGAGTCACAAGGTAGCCAATGGCTATGCTTCTTTGAAAAAAAAATTTTTATAAACAAATTGACGGTGTGGCAATGGGCTCGCCTCTGGGTCCAACCCTTGTTAATTTCTTTTTGGCACATGTAGAGAATAAAATCTTTGCTAAAACTGATGTGAATTGTCAAAATTGTACTTAGGGCTGTTCGGGGCAAAACCGGTCAGTTTAATTTTAATCAAGCGTAACTTTTTCTTTTGGAATAAATACACTCCAAAAACGCTTTAACGCACTTAGTGGGTTATTTGTAATGTGACAACAGCTGTGCAGATTTTGCGTTTTATTGGGTATTTATTTTTGTTCAGTCATGGCTATCTTGGTTGGGACAAAACATGTCACTCATGAAGTGGTGTGCCAAAATTTTGCTTCGATTACTAAAAATACTTAAAGGGATACTAAAGGAAAAACCTGACTTGGCAATTTTCCACGTTCTTTCTGTTTAACATGCTACCATAAAACGATTTTCAATAAAATTTTGCCCCATTGCGGTCTGACCACCATTGCGCGCGTGCTTTTGTCAGAGCTTTCAAAACGAGATTGGGCGTGAGCAGCGAAGCGTGCGACTGTACAGTGTACAGTCTGCATCACTAGAGACTAGCAATCAGCTGATCTCGCAATAATTGTTACTGCGGGCGATTTGACTGTAGGCTACATCAAAACATCAGACAGTTTGCTCAAAACATCAGATGTGGTAACGTGGCTTTTGTTATTGTTGTCTTTTGTGACGTATTCTCGAGCAGTGTTTGCACTTTTGGTTATTTTGAAAAAAATGAAAATAAATTGAAACAATGGACTTTGGTCCTTGCCAGCACCATTGAAAACAATTTTTTTTCAGTAATTTTTCTTGAAATGTATTCTTGAACGTTCAGTTTACGCATTTTAATGCTTAATTCCCGTTTGAAATTTTCATTTAGTAGGCCTTTAACTCTTCAACCAAACTTTCATGTACCATGTTCGTTGGATGTTATTTGCCTTTTATACAAAAATTCAGCTTATCCTAGCGTGAGAGTGAACTAAGATTTACAAAATTTTACGTCATTCAACATAAACTACCCTTGTGTGGACATGATAAAATCTGCTGGTATGCTTAGAAAACATTGTTTAGTTGCCAAAGTTATATATAGCGAAGTTTCTTAACTGGTCCACCATGGAAAATTGTCAGGTGTGCTGCAAGGATTGGAAAAATTATTTAAAAAATAATCTGTAAGACAATTCCGACATGGCAATTGTCCAATGTTCGACCAAGGCTGCGACTGCTAAGTACCGTAATTGTATTCACGACAGACCTACCGCTGTGATTGGAACAACAAACAGCGTAATGATGATGATGGCGTATGAGCGATCTTTCCAGGCTAGATTGGAGGGCAGGGCAGGAAATCTTCAGCCACTCAGCAGTCTAACTAACTAACAGCGTAATAGTGGCTCGCTTTATCATTGCCAATAACTCATGAAAACTGTTTCAAGCACAACCTTTGAACATTTTAATAACAGAAATGTTATAGAAAGTTTTTATTATTAATAATAAACTTCTATACCACCGCACAAACCACATAATGAAATTTGTAATTTAATGATTAGAACGTTTGCGCTGAGTCATTCATCATTCCTCGGAATCCTTCTTCTTCCGCCGGTTCCGGTTCTTTACGTTGGCGGTGGCATAGTAGTGACTACCGATTTTCTTAATCTTTTTTTCACGCTCCAGTTTACGTTTCTGCAATTTAAATCAAACCAAGGTGACAATCTTGATCAAGAAGTTACGTAGCCCTCCTTGAGTGTATACGTCACTTCCCAGATAAACAGGACTGTGGAATCGGACGAAAAATATGCGACTTTGACTCCTCGGTTAACTAATGGCCGACTACGACACGCCGAAACCTCTACACGCCGAAACCTCTCCGACTTCACAGCCCTGCAGATAACTGTTGGTGTGAGGGATAGTATGCAGATAACTGTTAGTGTGAGGGATAGTATGCAGATAACTGTTGGTGTGAGGGATAGTATGCAGATAACTGTTGGTGTGAGGGATAGTATGCAGATAACTGTTGGTGTGAGGGATAGTATGCAGATAACTGTTGGTGTGAGGGATAGTATGCAGATAACTGTTGGTGTGAGGGATAGTATGCAGATAACTGTTGGTGTGAGGGATAGTATGCAGATAACTGTTGGTGTGAGGGATAGTATGCAGATAACTGTTGGTGTGAGGGATAGTATGCAGATAACTGTTGGTGTGAGGGATAGTATGCAGATAACTGTAGGTGTGAGGGATAGTATGCAGATAACTGTTGGTGTGAGGGATAGTATGCAGATAACTGTTGGTGTGAGGGATAGTATGCAGATAACTGTTGGTGTGAGGGATAGTATGCAGATAACTGTTGGTGTGAGGGATAGTATGCAGATAACTGTTGGTGTGAGGGATAGTATGCAGATAACTGTTGGTGTGAGGGATAGTATGCAGATAACTGTTGGTGTGAGGGTTAGTATGCAGATAACTGTTGGTGTGAGGTATGCAGTACACCATTTAGTTTGCTTCATATTTGTTCCGCTCCTACGCTGCTGTTCTTGCGGTGTTGATTTTCTTTCTGACGTCACCAACGCGTGTTATTGTCAGGGTTGTAGAGTCGCAACGATTCAGGTGTGTCCGGACTCCGGAGACAGAGTCCTTAAAAACGGTCGGCTACGATTCCGGCTTGATACAAAACATGAACAATAAACTTTTTGTTTGTAATTTTCTTTCTAAATATTATTTCTTGCCTTCGGTATTGCTTTCTAAAACTTTTTAGAAAATAGAAGTATCTGTTCTTGCCTGTTTTTGTGAACGTCGCCGTTTTAATTTCGCTCACAATTAAAGTGAAACTAAATCGTAAAAAAAATAAAAACGGACAAAAATTAAAAAAATCTGGCAACACTGAAGCAGGAGCCAGAATCGCACATTTTTCGCCCGACTCCACAACAGAGGCGGATCTACAGGGTGGGCCTGATTGGTACAGGCCCACCCAGATTGACAGTGGGCCTACCCAAAATCAGATTCATGAAAAAAAACATACCGTATTAATGTTTAACACTAGAACAACCAAGTGGCACTAAATTGTCTGTGGCATCACTATTTCACAGCACGATATTAACAGCCCATAAACATTCACAAACTTGTCACATCTTTATCATGCTAGCTCAAGACGGACTATGTAGTTATAGTCCGTCTTGCGCTATAGCTTAATTGCCATGCATTGTTAGCCTACACAGTACACATCATAGACGAAATTGTTTCACGAACGGCTTGTTCATTCCTTTTCATTCATAAAAACAGTTTTTGTGTAGCCTATAATGTTCCATTTCAGTCAGTTTTTGCTCAATCGAAATTTGTATTCCGTGGTTTTGAATTTCGAACGTTCAGTTAGCATCCTAGTCACTAGTCAGCATATTTATAAATTTTGGATACCAGTAGGCCTACGCGCCTACCTATGCCAGTACAGCAGTTTACTTAGTTTCAGTAAACTGCTGTGCTTAGTTTTCATTTTTTTTAGTTTAGTTTCATGACGTATTCTAACGACATAACGAAAGACATCTGACTCATTGACAGTTCGGATTATGATGACATAATCAACTTTTTAAACTCGAAACCTAGGAGACTCCGCCTTGTGTAGGTTGTAGAAGCTCCGGTAGCACTAAGTTTTTGTATGCTGGCCCGCCGTGGCATTATTGGTGAAGGCCCACCCATAAATTACGTTCTGAATCCGCCACTGCTCCACAACCCTGGTTTAACCCGTTTCTCTGACGCTATTATGTTAAATGCGACAGACGTGAATAGCAGTTACGCAATGCCTGGCAAGCAGCCGGTTGCTGCAACTACTCGTCTTAATCCCGAGAGATGTAGAAGCCAGTTACCTGTTTTGAGGTGAGCTTCGGAGTGATGGTCTCCTCCACAACATCAAGATCTTCATCATCTGAAAGTGACAAAGCAAGATCAGTACGGATCTAGTAAACAATCACTGAACACAACGTTTGCGTGTATTGTAAAATAAGAACAGAATTATTGTTATTGTTTATTGAATATAGAATTATAGAATCTATTTGAATAAGAGCCTTCTCATGATCTCCCTTTTAGGGTAAAACAGGCTAAAACAGGCTGGTTTAGTTACATAGTAATAACTACATTTGATTGAATTATTGTTATGAATTTGTCTTTGTTAGTATCAATACGCCAAGTACCTTCAGTAGCTTTTTTTTTCTTCTTTTTTGATGAGTTGATGTTTTGTAGAGTTGGTGGTTTCTCTGACGCCTCTCTCACTTTCGTAGCGACCTCATTGCGTTTCTTGAACGTTCCTGATAAATACTTCTTCATTTTTTTAATTTTTGTATTTAATTCTTCATACTTTTCTGCATTTGACTTGGACGAAACGTCATCATGATCAGACACGTCACTTGTTTCGACAATGGGTGTCATTTCCACGTCATCGTCTGCAACAATTTTGTTTCCACAGTTTTTTAAACTATCATCAGGTCGGTCAGGGACAAGATTTGAAGCAGGATCCGCCGCTTCTTGAACATCATCATTCGCGTCTTCAAGAAAAGGTAAACCAACTTTGACCTCTGTTAGATCTTGGTCTACTGGTTCCAGCTGCTTCTCTAATTCTTGCGCAGTTGCTGTTCCTAAATCATTTTGTTCCGCTCCTGCCACAGCGACATCTGGAGCTCTCTCATTGGTTGTTGGAGTGGTGGGCGTGGTTTTTTCCTGAATTATATCAAACAATTTAATATAGATATGAATTGACTTTGGTTGCCCGTATGTGGAATAAATTAAGTTTTGTAATCTTGTTTCAACGCGTGGGGTGAAGGATTACATCAACCAACTAGTTTTCACTTAACCGCAAGATGTCTTCATGCGGTCTTACCTTGCCATCGTTGAATGCGGGTGGTCTCACGAAATAAGGGATTCTTCCTCTCTGCCAGTCGTTGAGTACCATCTTCGCCACCGTGCTGAGGTCAGGAATCCCTCCCTACGGTGGGTATGGCATGATTATGTGTTTGATGGGATGTCAATTATTTGCAATTATAAGCGACAATTTAGAGACATGGCTGTTCGCCCCATACACGTGACAGCAAATTTGTGGAAAAGGATACAAATTTCAAAAAATTATACCAGAGGCCATAGAATCAAAATGGTTGGAACGTCTGGTCAATCCAATCAAAAAATAAAGATCCCAAAATGTAGATACTAAACTCATGTTCAGCAAACGTTTCGAAACTTATACTGTCTTCATCTTCAGTGCTATAAATGTTTGTTTATTTGTTTGTTGAACATGAGTTTAGTATCTAAAATACATCTTGGGCTCTTTATTTTTTGATTGGAGTAACCAGTACTAACCACTAACCAGCTCTTTAAATGTTTTGTTGTTTCCGAAAATCAAGGCTAAAGTTGAATTTGAATATTATGTAGATAGATAACCTAAATATATAGACAAGCAAAACAAAGTAACCTTAGCGGGTTTGGCATAATGTATTACATACAAAACAAAATACTGTATATAACATAATGACTCAAACGTTTTCGACACGTACGTGTGTCCTCATCATGTTATGTTATGTTAAAATTACGTTAAACCCGCTAAGGTTACTTTGTTTTGCTTGTCTATGGTTCAAAAATGCAAACTCTCTACCAAAGCGTTATCACTTAAATATATGTAGATAACTTTAATCTTCCTTGTTTGGAAGGTGTGCCTAGCTGTGAACAATATGTGCCTCCACACTGCGTATCAAAACATACTTTGAGCAGCTTTCCAGTCTTGTGGGCCATCTTAGTCAGGAAGTCCTCGGAATCTTTCCAATCATAAATCCCGTACTGTCGTTGCAAGTACTCCGGCTTGACACGGTTGAGTACCTCGCCGATGTGCTGGTCAGGATCTTGCACGTATTCGACACGAACCTGCAAAGCCAAGTGGGAGTTGTTACGTCAATTACACATTACACAACAAAGAAACAAAGCTTTAAACGTGCGTGTTTCTATTACGACAATTTCGGTTCCACCCCTTGTGGTTTTGTCATTTTTTCCTGTGCGATTATTATGACATTGTTTGTTTCTTTTAGGAAATCCCACAGTGAAAAATAAATTGAAATCGTAAGTAGGGTATGAAGCCATTTGTAATACTTTTCGTTAAAAAACCTTTGATTTGTGGTGCAAGCCTTTAGGATCATGATAATGGAGTGTGTACATGAATGATGGGCGTTGGAAAATTTATATACTATTCCTATTAAAGTGTGTTTATTGGGTGCTTGGTGAATATATAATTATATATAGCCTATCATATGAGTCAACCTTGCTTTATCGACCAATATATAAGAGATTGCTATGAGGCTGTGTAAAATGTACAGTTGTACACATGTCACATATACAAGGTGCAGGTACAAAAGTAAACGATGACACGATAGTGAGTGATGCCTAGCTGCGAATCAAATATTTAAACCTATGTTCAGTGTCGCCTTGGAAAACACGACTGGCCAAAGCATTGAATTTATTTGAAATTTAGGTTCGAGTTAGCCTAGGACTGCTTCGGCCATTTAAAGTTATAATATGGTGACTCGATCGGAATTGGCTGACTCCTCTATCCCCGGGTGACGGAGTACTCACCACTCCTTTCAAGATAATCTCGGTTTCAGTAGCTCCGGTCGGTTGCACGATGCCCGGGCAGTCCACCAGGAATATCCTCCTCATCAAAGTGATGTATTGCCACACCTGAAACAAAATAATGATGATGAAATACAATAAAGCTGACAGGTTCATCAATGAACATTAGATAGCAACCATTTTATAACAGGATCTCATAACATTGAAAGTTGGTAATAGAAATCTCCTAGTCAATAAACCACACAATGCTCCAGGCGTAATTTACTGACGAGTGAGATTCTTCAACAAAATGTTCTACAAAATACTGACCATCTCCTTGGTTGTGGTTGTAACAAACTTCTATTCATCAAGGGTTTGTGTTACAGGTCTGACTTACTGCACCTCATAAAGCACTAAGCAACACGACCTACCGGCCAAGCCGCTTTCTACCACGTCCGCCACTGCATGAAACGAGTCGAATACAATGTAAAAGGGCATGCCAAGACGATCTGACGCCTTGTAGGATATTACCAAATGATTCCGCTCGTGATAACGAATTTCTGGTGAAATCTTTGATCTCACCGCAACACTTCTCTTCTTGAACGAATGGAAAGCTAGATAGTAGCCTAATGATAAATTCTGCGTGTTAAGTGCAGTAAGGTCCAGTTTATCAAGTTCTTGCCCTTCACTGATTCCACGGTAAACGTCGCCATTTAATGAATTTCTCTGGAACTTACTTTGGTCTCCCCAGCCAGAGGGGCTACCTTGCACACTTTCTTCTTCCGCAAGGTGTTAATGATGGAACTCTTCCCGACGTTCGGGTAGCCGATGAATCCGCAACTTATGTTTTTCTTTTCCGAGTGGAGCTGTAAGAGTGGTCGTTAATAAAGTTGAAGGTTCAACTGAGTAACGAACAATTTACAATATTCCGTGCTACAAGATAGGCCTAACATGGTCCAACCCATCACTAAATCAAATCAATGCAAAACTCCCAATTTTACGTTAAAAAAACACAAGTATTTTTCTTTTAGCAGTGTTGCCAGATGCTCTTCGGATTTCTAGCATAAGTGCCAAAATCTAGTTTATGATGTGTGTGGTAACAACAGCTCAAAATCATACAAATATACACAAACACACACTACGTTCATCAACCAGACAACCACTACTAAAACTATCAGCTTATACTAGAGCGGTGATTCCCAACCTTTTTGCTATCACGGACCCCTTTAGACAAATTATTAATTCTGCGGACCCCTAACTAAATTTTGCCTGAAACTCAATTAACATACTATTGACTATTGTAATAATTATGCTACTCAACTACTGTACTGTGTCATATTGCATTGCCGCTATGACTCCTGCGGCAAATATCAGGTTAAACAGTTGTTCAAATAAGAAAATGAATGAATTGTTCAAGAAATGTCAGCAGTATTTGAATATTAGGTGACCCAAAGTGCCATGCCGAAAATTTTTCAACGTAAGCAAATTTAATGAGAAAAATGAAAGTAAAAAAATCGCTTTTCGTTTTTTTTCTCTTCCAAAATTCATCAAGGTAATCACGGACCCTCAAATGCCTTCCAACGGACCCCAGGTTGGGAACCACTGTACTAGAGATTCCGACGGCTATCAAACGTAACAGATTGGCCTCCAGTTAAGTTTGAAGCTAACACACAAGCATGGTTCATGTATATAGGTCGCTATGTATATGATTCATGTATATATGGCTTTCCAAATATGCAATCCTGGTTCGATTCTCGGCTTCAGGTGGTTGTTGAAAACACCGCTCACCTCTACCTAGGGCGTAATAAATTGGGTGAGCATAATTGGTGTAGGAAAGGCGGCCGAGAGAAAGGAACTGACCACCCTACTTTCCGTACTGCCAACGGCTTAGTACAATGAGAACCTTATCTTCTCATACCCAACACTTGAATCAAGTATGGAACTACCTTTACCTTTTACAGTTATAGTGCCACTATGTGACCAAAAGGTAAAATAGTATGAACCGAAGAGAAGGAAAGCTATAGGTACGAGTGGCTGTTGACAACATCTCACCTTTCCGAATTGCCTCAGTAAGTTGATGAGAGCTCCTTTACCGAACGGATTAGTTATGGAAGCATGGAATGCAATGGTAGGTCGTTCTTTTGATAACGTGGCTACCCACGCTTTCTGGAAAAGTGATTGTTTTTACATAGAGAGTTGTTGCGTGCAAAGTATTAAGCAAAAAGAATCAGTGTTTTCAAAATAAAAAAAAATGTCAATAGCTATTACTTATCTGCAAAGTGATGAACTTCCATATACATTGTGCTTGGAAGTGCTAAACCGGCTTGGTGGCTTAGTGGTTACTGCCTCCGCCTCTGAATCGGTAGACATGAGTTCGATACCCAGTCGGGTCATACCAAAGACTTTAAAAAATGGTAGTGAATCAAATTCCTGTTTGGCACTGAGCAATGGAATGGATTCGGGTAATAATGTACTCAGTTGTGCCAATGTGCCTCTCTATACGACTGCGTTGACACTGTTTGCTTTGTAAAGGGCTGAGGAGCAACGCTTTCTGCGATGGATACAGCGCTTAAACACAAGCATTATTATTATGCTGAAGGCATTTGCAAGAAGTCGTTGAACTTCGTTACAGCTAGCACGACGCTTTCTCACCGTGATCCACGTGGGACAAAGATCCACTTTATTAAGAACAAATATGAGATGTTTATGAGGTTTTTCCTTGGCGAGGTACTTCTCTACCCTTGTGCATCTCGTGCCCATCGGATCGCGCGCATCTAATACTTGAATGACCACATCAGAGCAATCCAGCACCTGGATATCATGGCTCGAGATGAATTTACAAATATTCAATTTAAGAATGGTAGTACGGTCTTATTCTTTAACAACAATCATGCAATAATTTGAAATGAACAACAGGAGGGTCGACACTCGACAGCCTTCTCACTTCACTGAATCGTGAAAACGTGATAAAAATCTATTACGGTACTTTTCTTGCTAGTTCTGCCTTTGAAATGCTCAAGTGAGAATTGCTGGTAAAAGGATCCATGCGTGGTCGAAACGATTCTTCGATGAAGAACTAACTCATTGACCGAATCGAATCGGCAAGCACCAACTGCGCTTGTTATGATTAAAACAAGTTTGAACTGAAAGTAAAAAGACCTTGTACAATTCATTCCATATTCTCCTTGACTGGCCGGCGTTGAAGAAGTTTGCTAGAGCAACGTCATACGTTCCATCCCATATCTTTACCAGGTCGTTGTCTTTGGTGACGTCGTAGGACTCAGCCGACTTCTCTATCTACAAGGCAATTACATGACCGTTGTTCAAAGAAGTCGAGACAATGGGAAGTTAGTTTACATCAATTTTGTAGTCAACACTTTATAGAGCCTGATGCTTCATCAGATATGACAGAGGTCGGCAACCTGCGGCTCCGGAGCCACATGCGGCTCTTTCAGCCCTCTGCTCTGGCTCCCGTGACTTTAAACACTGCGAGCTTGGGCAATACAAAAAAATTTTGTTGTAACTTAATAACTGCTCTAGGCTATAGTTTAAACTAGTTTTGTTGAAAATTATGACTTACAAATCCGTTTAGTATGTTTTTTTTTCACCAAGATTTAATGCTTTTATCTTGCTAAGGAAAAAACATTTAGGACTGTTAGGAATAATGGCGGCTCCTCACGGCTTACAATGCATGTATTGTATGCGGACAGATTCTGATTTGCCCACCCCGTCTGTGAAACGTTAAAGAGTATATTGTTACGTGATTTACCGCACAATTAATGCTAGCATTATCTTATACCTGGCAGTGTCACAGTGCAGTTTGTAGTAGCCTGTAGTATTTTGTAAGGAGTTAAAAGTGTCAAATACTCTTTGTTAAATATGTAAATCGCCATTAGTTATTAATCAGTAACTTTGGCAAATTTGCCAAATTATTGCCAGTATACCAGCGTTATCTTTACTAGTAAGCCTAGTTTCCGTAGTCTAGAGCAGGAGCAAAATTCAGGAGCAAATATCGCATTAGCTGGGTGAAATAAATGATTATTTGAAAATGTATGTTTTTACCCAATACTGTGCCCGTAGGTAGCCTACTAAAAAGGGTTGTGTTTAATAGTCAGGCTTTGTTTGTTGAAATTCTAGAATATTCGCATGTACAAAGCAAAATTTGAAAGAAATTCTACATGAAGTGTAGGCTATAATTACCTTTGGTTTTAGTGGCCAACTCGACAGTTACATGTTATGGCTCCGAATATGTCTTAATTTGAAGAAACTTGAGAACATTGGCTCTTTTATTGCTAAAGGTTGCCGACCTCTGAGATATGACATTCGCCTGCAGATTCGGCCATAGCATCACTAAGCGTTCGATGGTCATATGCAATCGCCTGTCATGTACAGTTTACATGTGTTTGTTGAAAACTGTGGTTCGAGTGAGTGAGGATTAAAATTAATCAGCAGCTGATTTATTAACGATAAAAAAACTGAATACATGGCGAAACCTCTCTTACCTTGCTGTTCATCTCATGAAGGTCAGTGACTGAAATATTGGGTCGCTTTCGAGTGGATTTCTTGCCAAAAGTCGATTCAAAACTTTCGGTGTCGAGAATATGTACACGGGCGGTCTATAAACAAAGAACGACAAATAAAGTTCAAATACTGTCTGATAAGCACAGTGTGTTCAACAAACCTTTTTCATTACATAGCGGAAAAAGGGTTATTCTGCAATTGATATGTCAGGCAGAGATTCATGAATTAATGGGTTGCAGTTTGAGTTATATTTGCCCATAATCTAAAAAAATCCTTTTTAAAAATTTCAACAAAGGCCAGTTCGAATAAATGATAAAAACAGTTCGTTTAGTGATTTGAAAATCTAATGCAGCATAATTAAAACTAAACTAATATAATTACAATAAAAGCATATCCGGTATTGTATGTATTCAGTCGACCAACCATACATAAATTTTTGCTAATTCCATTTTTCAACAATTGTCACGGCACAAATGTTACATCACCTTGGCTCGGTCATGCAGCAAGGACATCGGGAGTTTACTTGGACGAAGCACAACTTGATATGGGTCCTTCATCACGTTCCCTATTTCGGTTTGGAACTTTTGTAAACTGGCTTGAGATATTACTTTTGTGTTTCCTGAAGTGAATTAAAAAAAACAATTATTTAAATTGCAGCAATTTTTCAACTAACTTAATAAATTCTTTTTTACCGATTCAATGATTATTAAGTATTGCTAGAAATCTTTCATTGATGCAAGTTCTCAGGAAAAACTTTCTAGATGTCTGCAAACGAAACCGACAATTAAGCATGGTAGACTAGTAAAGTAAATGACCAATTCCAAGTTAGGAAAAGTAACACATGCAACTTGATCTTTCATATTTTCGCAATCATCACCAACATTTAGTAGAAAAGCGAACTAAAACACAACATTTTCTAAATCTAAACTATCAGTCCCTCATAGCTTACCAAACCAACGTCGGTTGGCCTGAACTCGAGCTCGCGTCCCGGATGGCAACTCTGACTGGAAAGCAGCAGCTTTTATAACTTGTCCTTGCCGATTTCTGACACATAGTGGTAAAGGGTTAAGTTCAAGAGCGAGTATCACAATGCTAAGCCTATAAAATCATGACGCCTCCACCTTGCTATAAGTACATGTGTGCTCATCCATAATGACAATGCAGGAAGATTAAATAAAAGAGATATATAAACCGTAAATATACCTAAAGTCGATAACTGCAGTTCTTTACCCAATTAACCAAAAAACATTCAAATATTGAATGACACTGCTCACCAGGCAACTAACTATGAACTTTTATGCGTGGTCTTGTTACTGTAGGCTTGGCTTTTGCAAGATGCTCAAAGCTATTAGCAGAAATATTTCTGATCCTCTTTAACGGCACAACTGAGATTATCAAGGTGGAACAATTTATATCTAATCATCATACAAAATCGTTATCAAACAAAACATGCAATCATCACAAATGCAAGCAAGACATTATTACCATGAACATGCTTAATTGCATATTGCTTACCTGATTGGCTTACCAAAGCGATACATATTCAATCGTTTGATTGTTGCCTGCGTCCGCATATTATTTCCCCCTTTTCCATGCTCTTTCATGCGATCTGTTTTTTTTTTAATACAAAATCATTAAAAAGAAGATGTAGCCTATATATGTATAATGGGACATTCTAAGAAACAAAGTAAATTCTCAAATGTTTTGTAATTACGTAGTGCTACTTTTTGCTTAGTTTTAACATATTGATCTTCATTTCATTGAAGTTTTGTCCATTACCAGAGGACGCACTGTACAGTGTAGACGACTACTAACTTAATTTTTTTCATTGATAAGTTATTTTTAAGATCGATTTCAGTGCGATGTTAGTTCGATCGATTTGAAAGCTGGATCTGAGGGCGTCTATGAAAACAAAAACTAGAGATTGTCTCGATGTATGCAATGACATTTGCCTGACTCACTCTAAAACACTAGTCAAATATTGAAAATCCGGTACAAAAACAAGCTGCGCACTAGGGTGATGACTAAATTTTTTTTTGAGGAAATCGAAAACGCCTGCTATGGCAAACGATGAACTTTTTTATGTGTATCAAGAATGTGAAATTTTTTTTGGAAAATTTTTAAAAACCTCCCCCACCAATCGATATTTCTGATGTCACCTAAGTACATTTTCTCCTTTTTTACTCCTCATACATTGTATAAACTTGTTACAGACTCCTTACCATACTAAAAAGGTGGCGCACAGTATGGTGCAGATTTAAAAAAAAAAATTTCGAAAAAAGTCAAGGGGGTCCAGAGATTTTACCCTTTTTGTCATTATTTTTTTCAACAGCGCCTTTAGCGAAAAAATTTTAATTAGTGTATCTTCAAGAATTCTTCAGCGATTTCGACATATTTTTTTGTCAGATGGTTTATTTTTGATACTGTGTGACTTGGTAGTTTGTTAGTTGTTACATTTTTACCACTAGATGGCAGTAATTTGTTTTTTTTAGTGTAAAACTTGCAAAATCCTCTAATCGACTGCATGATACCCAAATTTATCGTATATTTCCATGTTCTTTTGCAATGTTTCAATATAATCAGTAAAAATTGCTCTACTTATTTTCCTAATGTACTTCACATGACTCACAATTAGTTACTCAGTAATATGAATGGCAAATTGTATTATTGTGACAAAATCATTTAGATGCAGCACAAAGTATTAATACACACAATACTTTGTCCTTAACAGCTTCACAATTTGCTGCATGCAACAAATTTCACACTCAAATATTTTTCTTTGATGCACTTCTTCCATCAGCTTAACAGCTCTTTCAGCAATCATATTCGAGCGAGGGATGTCGAGAACAGAGCAATCCTGGTTCCAATGTGTTTTCAAGCATTTCAGTGCACCGTCACACTTAACATAAAACATATTTGTTAAAGCCTAATTTACTGTTGGTATTGGTAGTCCTGTATAACCTTGAACTATTTCATAAACATTGTTTTGGCTATTCAAGAGTACAAATTTGATGAGGATGATGCTTTTATGATATAAATAGTACCGGTACCATAAAGTTACTTCAAAATATCACGGTTCACTGTGGTTAAACACTAGTTTTACTTACTTTGATTCCTTCAAAAGCCAATAACAATTTTGGGTATGCCTCCTCTGAGTATCTTTGGTCAGAAAACCATTGCTCTTGCCATCCATTAGCAATAAAGTGACATGGGATTTCTAATTTTTCTATCCATTGCGGGATCAAGAAGTACGCAATTAAAGTATAAATTGCTCGTGAATTCCATCTAGAATTGTGCAAAGAAGGTAGTTTTCTCCAATTTATTTGAGGAAAAAGATGATGCAACTGTAAAATTATGAATTTTAAATTGATTTATTAGAAGATGTATCTTTAGTAACCTTACAGCACAGCATGTTCAAATTTTAGCTCACCTTATAAAATTGAAAAGAACGACACAGCTCATATAAGAATTTGAAGTCATCTTTCAAACCAGGATTTTCATTGATGTTGACATAAACTTCTCCACTGTAATATCTCTGCAATTCTTCATATCTTTCGGAGATATCATCAATAAACTTGTAACTTAGAGTTGGTTTGGTGGAATGTTTGCTGACAAAGAAATCCAAGACATGCTTCAGAATTCTGTCCAGTATATGATGTTGACAACCAATATATTGTGGTCGATCCAGTCTCATCTCAACCATTTTTGTTTGTAATTTCACCACTGTACCATTTAGTCGACCAGTATTCACAGCGGTTGTGTCACAAATAATCATTTTGATACTGGACCAGGCTTCATATTCATTCAAAATTCGTTCCAATTCATTATAAATATCTTGAGCAGATCCACTTTTGCACTTTAGTATTCCAAGTTTGAACTCATTTGTTTCTCTTTGGAGGCAAACCATCTGAAACTCCTCCCCAGACAACCTTTTTCCATCAAAATGGAGACAGTAATATTTTCCTTCTTTCAACAGCAACTTTATTTTATCCTTTTCGTTGTTTCCAGCTCTTATAACACTACGCCACACGCCAGACTGCGATGGAGTAGGGAGAGTAACCCCTTCATTCAGAGTGGAGCACACACCTGATGCTTTGTGCGTAGACAAAGAATGGCGAACCACCATTTTTGTTGCTGACAATGTTGACGATCTCATCTTCTTTTCAAACCCATCTTCTTCTTCTGATATTGTGCTCTCGGAATAAATGGAGGCCCTGTCACTTTCAGAATCGCCATCTTTGCTGGACTCATGATATGCAATCCAAAACAACCAGTTAAGCACCCCCAACTCCAAAATCCAATACCGGTAACTAAAAAACTAACCCGATAACTAGGCTAACTTGAACTCAATTGCATGATAAATTGCATGATATAGGCCCATTAAATAGACAAGGCTACACTTTCAAGATTTTATGTACAGTACAACAAGCTGCTAATAATTAATAGATCAAATGATTTCAATTATTCTTTTAAATTATTAGCAACTTCCAATGCTATTAAAAACTCTTGTCTGGTCTAGCTTTATAGGCTATCAGTTCAAATATAAAGCACTAGTGCCCTCTAGTGACAAAAATATATCAAAATAAAGTAACAATAAACCTCCTCAGCATTCAAAATAAGCTTATTGACAAAAAAATTTACCGAAATCGCTTAAGAATTCATGAAGTTGCACTAATTAAAAATTTTCCGCTAGAGGCGCTGTTGAGAAAAATAATGACAAAAAGGGTAAAATCTCAGAACCCCCTTGACTTTTTTCAACAATTTTTTTTTCAAAATCTTTACCATACTGTGGGCCACCTTTTTAGTGTAGTAAGGAGTCTGTAACAAGTTTAAACAATGCATGGGGAATAAAAAAGGAGAAAAATGTACTCAAGTGACGTCAGAAATATCAATTGGTGGGGGAAGTTTTTGAAAAACTTTCCAAAAAAAATTTCACATTCTTGATACACATAAAAAAGTTCATCGATTCCCATAGCAGGCAAAAAATTTTTTTTTTAGTCATCACCCTACTGCGCACTGGCTACGTTAACTTAAAGTAAAATCGATTGTGAATTGTGATTTGTTTAATTCTTTGAATTTGTTTATTATTGACATGGAAATTTAAATAACAATTGGAAATACTTTAAAAGCAAAGCTGATATAGTCCATGTGCAAATTTGCAACAATTTTTTCAAGCACATCTGAAAATTGTAGAACTTATTAACTTAAAAAGTTTTATACTCTTTTTTATTAGAAATGTATGTTTACACTCTTAAGCGTGTAACAAATTTGGTAGTATTGTTGTGTGTATCAAAATTACAATACCTCAGCACATTTTGTGATTGCTATTTAAATGGCAAAATGGGTCCAAAACACCACTGTCATTTTGACAGAATAATTCTGCATGACCTGCCTAATAAAACAATCCATAAACAAAAGCAGTAAATAATGCGGCGACAGCAACAACATGCAGACCCTGATAGAAGCACTTCTCTTTGAAATATTTATTTTTATGCCGCTTGAAATTCAGGATGTCATTTTTTATTTTGTTTTTAAAAAATCAAAGTTTTTGTAAAAATGAAATTCCTAAAAATGTAAAAATCAAAAAAGCAAGTTACATAGTTGGTGTAAAATTATGAAACTTACACAAGTTTTGATAACATTATTGATAATTAAACTGGTATATTTTTTTCTGTCAAATTATTTTCAGTTGCAAAATATTTGCAAATTTGTGAAATGGACGCAATTACATCAATATTTGCAAATAAGCACATGGACACTACAGGCCTTCAAGCTCCTGGCAACAATCACCGGCAGGAAGTCGTTAAATAGCCTGCGAAACTACTGCGCCGGTAGGCCAAAATTTGTTCGTTGGCTTTGACAAGCCAACACAGTGCATTTACATACAACTGCAAATATGGTTCAGGACCTTGTTTGCATTGTTCTTACCTGAATGAAATAAAAAATTTTAAAAACACATATTTTTCATTTTGGGTGCACAGCATGATAACTTGGTCACCAGGAAGAAGCTCTGATAGGCCATGCTTGGTCGCAAAAAAATAAAGGAGTGTAGAAGCCTGCACTAAATGTCTTTTTATTGATAAACAATTGAACAGGGGCCACAAAAGTGAGGGGCCCACAAGCCATGAAAAGTGAACTCCTGCTCTAAACTATCACTTTAAAAAGATATGAAGCACAATTAGCCAAGAGTTCAAAAGGCCTCCAGTCAATATTATAGGTTTGCAAGCTGGCAAGGCCTGTGTCGATCGCTACATTACATAGCTTGTCCATTATTCTTTTACAAATACAAACCTGTTGCAGACCTGTCAAAGGGTAGATATTAATAATACTGAAAAAAATGTTTACCTGGATTGGTACTGGAAGCAGATTTGCTTATAGTGTGTCGTTTCTTCACTCGTGATGGTTTAATTTTTGCCATCTTTTGATTCTATCAAATAAGCTAAAATCTAATACAGCAAGAAAACTATGTCTGTAAAAACCAAACAATGTTGTAAAAAGCAGCACCACATAACTACCAATCCACAATAAAAATGAACATTTGTTTACAAACTTCATATAGTAGTTCAAGCCTTAAAGCAGCCGGCGGCCATGGCCGCTAAGTAGTGCTTGAATGACCGCCTGTGCTACCTCCTCCGTTGGCCAAGTTTGGTCGCCGGTTTCTTCTAGCCAATTATTAAATTTCGCAATAGAATGATCGGGGATTAAATGTCGAAAATATGTAGTATCAAAGAGTGACGCAGAATTAGGTCAGCGCATCATAGTCACTACTGTTGTATTGAATATATCTAGCTGCGATCACCAGCGCTGTAAGTCTTGTTTGCAATTTCCGATGTTTACTTTAACAAAGTGTTAATCCGAAGTGTTAATTTACATCGACTGGCAATATTGTCATTTTTATATCGATTCAATGTTGTCGGACATTGAATCGTTGTTAAAAAGGAGAACTAGGTTCTAAAGTTGACATCCTTGGGTAAAACACATGTCTTCATAGTTGAGAACGCTGTGGGTTAGTGACTTCACTGTTCACACCCTCAATGGTGACATCATAACGCAATAAATGGTCAGGTTTTATGAAAGGCGGTATGCAGTTGAAACAATTTACTGAGCTGCGAGCAGTGAAAACAATTTAGGGTCGTTAGATGGTCCCGCAATACCGGATTACAATCCCGATAAAGCATTTAATGCGTGGTACAACGATTCTATTGCAGGACGTCGCCCTAGACTTCTACAACGCTAAGTGATCATTTTAACATTGTTGCAAGTTTAATGCTATTTACTTGTGCTATCGTTATTGTATTTTGGCCTCCAAGCACGCAGATTTGGCCGCCGAGAAGGAGCTCTTGGTAGGCCACGATGGCTGCCGGAAAAAAACACGAGTTTTAAGGCCTGGTAGTTCTGAGTAGTTCATACAAAAAATAAACATTCACTAGTCCATAACTTCAACCAAAACATATAAAAGTGTTGTCAAAAAGTCTGACATACTAATATGAAGGTTTTTATACACAATTACACATGCTTTACAAAATATATATATATTATGAAAGAAGCATTTTCAATTTTAGTTAAATAGCCACTTTCAACATAAATGCATTTTTTGTACCATTTATAATTGCCAGCAAATTTTTAGAAAAACTAATTTCTTGGCAATTTTAAAGAGTAGTGATCGCCCAAAGCTTGTCCGTTTATTTACGAGCACGTTTTGGGCAACTTCTACTTTAAAAATGTCAAAATGGTATTTTTACTAAAAATTAAAAAATATCTGGCAACACTTTTACACTCCGCTTGTCAGATATCCAGCCGAGTTGGCGATCCCTGTGCTATGAATCCCTGACTCCGATCAGCCACTTCGGCTTTTTTTAACTTTTTCTCTTGATCTTTTCAGGATACAAATTAAGGGTACAAATTGTTCAGGGTACGAATTTGTGTGCATCCTCAGTAATCTAAGGCCAGGGTTCGATCTTAGCACTGGTCCTCTGGCCAATGTCTAGTGCGAGTTTCCTGCGGACCAGTACAAATTGTTTCGCAGTGGTCTGACTGTCCAGTGCGAAAATATCATCGTATTATGTCGTTTGATCGTTTAGGTGAGTGGTTCTCGTTTGCGCTTCTCTTCAAACAACAAACCATGTGATCCGTGCGTGTTAAACTGTAAGAAAAAGGCAATCGCAACATCACGTGTTAAATCGTAAGAAAAAAGCAATCGCAACATCACATGACGGTGTTAAATCGTAAGAAAAACAAAGCTGAGGTCAAGGCTCCGGGCTGACTACGTAACAGATCTTTTAACCATCCAGCTACAGTCAGCAGAAATAAAAGATTTCGACCCCAAACCTGTCATGGCAAACGATTCATCTGTGAGGTAAAGAAGGCCCGACACTGGTTATGTGTTTACAAGGCCAGACAAACACACATCGGATTCCGATTATGACCCCGTGATCGCCCCATCATCAGATTATGACCCATCATCGAATTCAGAAATTGAAGAAGAGCCCCAAGTAGACTGAAGACTCAACGTAGATTGAATGTCTTGCCTAGATAAACTGTTGTTACTGTTATTGCTAATGTTGTATATTTCCATGTTATTGACACCATTCATTATTGTCGTTTTAAGGTGGTTTTCCCTGGGTTGGCCTCGTGCTTCTAACGACAATCTTGTTTTCATCGATAAACGGGACGGACCAGTGCGATCTTGTCCGGACCAGTGTAAATGGTGAGCCAGTGGTCCGGTTGGCCAGTGCGAAAAAAAGTTAAGGTCGAACCCTGAAGGCTGTTCAATACTTTTCCTCTTTGATGATAAAATGTTAGTAGTTGCATCATTTAAAGTTTCTTTAATTTCATTCATACTTCTATCTATAGTTTGTTGTGTAATTACTTGAGGAATTTCTGCTTGCTGTAGGCCTAGTAATTCAAATTTATTGTTTACTGTAATATACTATATTATACGGTACTGAATTTCTCTCAATATTGTTCAGGTTTAAGCATGTTCATACCCATAGGCGCCGGGTTTTGAAAATCGCCGGGGGGGCAAACTTTCTAGCCGACTGATTGCTTACATTCAAAATGCTGATCTTTGTTTGTCAGCATTGATGTTTTTAGCGTCTATATGCCATTGTATATCGCCAAGCTTTATAATGTAGGCTCAGGCCTCGAAATTCACGGCGAACATCGGACATGTCCGCCGTCACAGTATGTGATGTCCGCGGGAAGTACCATCTAGGTCGGTCATATTTGTCCGCCGAGAAATAACACAGGAACTAGCGATACAAATCGTCATTGCATAGCACGAACAATTGTTGCTATAATATAATTTCCAGCGCATTCTAGCGCGCATCTAGAAAATGTGAATACTGTATCCCTTAACTTCCATTCAAGGAGGAAAACTTTCGATTTTTACATTGCTTCAACGATTGATGACATTGAGTCAGCGTAACAAAGGTGAATCCTTCGCTAAGAATCGATAGGAGTACAGGTACTTCTCTACACTAATCACGCGCAATTTAGTTCAAGTCTTACGTCACAATGTCTGGCTTTGATCTCCGGGTAATAATGATACGGCAAGGTTGGTTACTAAATTAGATTATACGAGTAGGCTATTACAGCAAGATGCAACAAAATTTGTTAAGTTTTGGTATTACAGTAAGAAAGAAAAGACCCAAGGAAAATTCACTTTCGCTCACATGACACGCAAAAATACACTTAAAGAAAAAAGCCTGTGAAACTTTGCACAGCAGAAAACAGTAGCGTTAGTGTAGAAATTTTCCGACTCCTGCCCAGAGCATTGTGACGCAATAAGCCACACGACCTCGTTCGGTGGAAGTTAATCAGTGTTGTGACGTATTGACCAGCTATACACGGCGCTTTGACTCTTCAAGCGCAAGTCGTTGGTCTGATGAAAGCCTTTCAGAGTGACTTTACTGAATTTTTAAAAAGCCTTCTAAACCGTAGTTATAGTTCTGAAATGGCGAAGAATTGTCATCAAGATTAAGTGATTACGCATGACGATCGACGGCTAAAACTGGTGTGTCAGCCGTGAGACTTAATTTGTCCGCCGAGATAGCTGCTCAGACCGGACACGTTTGTCCGCCGTCAAAAAAACGAATTTCGAGGCCTGTAGGCTACTTCGAATTATATGCTGGTCACTTTGAACTTTAGCTCTTAATACGCTTAGATACTAAACTGAGCAAACAGCAAGCCGTACCTCGTTATTGACACCAGTGCTTCCACTTTTACAAAGCTAGATTACCACTTGTATTACCACATTTGTCCTCAGATTACCACATTTTTTGCTGTGATTTTCTTCCCGATTTTAAGCGTATTTCGACTTACTTTTACATTAACGAAGTGGCTATCTTTACCCACTTGTTGCCATGGTTACAATCAGGTGTTGCCAGAGTTAGGATTAAAGTTAGGAAGGGTTAAGGTAGGCTAATGGTTAGACTTAGGAATAAGGTTAGGGTTTTGATCTTTACCCAGAACTAAAAAAAAATTCCAAAATGCAAGTTTTTGTTTTCAACAGCTTTAAACTTTTCTCAAATTAGGACAGAATTTCTTATCTGGCAACGCTATTATTTGGCTATATTTACACTATATAGTGTAAAATAAGGTCTAAAACAACTACTCAGTTTATTAACAGTACCGGTTATTAACAGTTATTAAAACGTCCGAAATAAGTAAGAAAGTTACTGTACAGTACTTGACACAGCAGCAGCAGCTAAAATCTAAAAGACATCTTGACTATGAATATGGTCACCCTACGTTCAAAGTCAAAAGTCAGGATGCATTCCAAAATCAAACCGAAAACAGCGGAACATGCTAGTCGCATGCTATTATAAGCAGTTTTTTGCATATCTGTTCGATTTCGGAAAACAACAGTTTAAATGCTCTTCAATCAATCAATCATTTTATTTTTCGTCATTATAAACCTACCAGCACGTTAACGAACGGGAAAAGGTGGCAAAACCTTGAAAGGTTTAAAACGTGCCTGAATGAAAAATTATGTAGTTTTTTAATATCAGTAGTTAGCACGGCCACAAAACCCAAAAAAAACAAGTAGCAAAAAATAAAACAAAAACAGAGAAGCACACATGTAGTATAGGGTGGCCAAAAAAAATTGAAATTTTTTATTTTTGTTTGCACACCCTCTCATTTGAGGAGGATTCATGAAAAAATGACACTGTGAAAATTTGAAGTGAATCCGACAAGAGTAAGTGCTCTCCCACCGACCTCAAAGTTTGCTTTCTTTGGCATAATTCGTCAAAATTCCTTGAATATGTGACGTAATTCTTTTTTGACTTATCTACATTGCAGTTGCAGCATTTTTGTGTTAACCATTGTTTTACTCTGAATTCATGATACAATAAGTGTTTCCACATGCAGAAAAACAGAAATAATACACAAAATAGATCACATTAACAATCGTTTGGTATGAAATTAAATGCACTTAACTTTAGCGAAAACCGTATAAAAGTACGTTCACCAGGCACGATCGCAACGCTTCAGGTGTCAATACATTGCCCAGAAATTGCAAGAGAAATGTTTGTAAAGAGTGAAGCCATTGGTTGACTTTATTGCACTTGTTGGAATCAGTTTTCTGTGGTGCTCGACCACTTGATTGAGGAGCTGGCGCTGTTGTTCATTTTTTGTAAGGACTTCATTGAAGTCAGTAGCTAATTTGACTGCCCGCTCTGCACAATCATTGACGGCTTTGAGATGACGCCAAACGTTGCATGCTTTTTTATAATCATCATGATCACGCCATGTGTTGACAGAAGCAGTGACTCGAAAAGGTTAAGTGAACGCTGTGTTACAAACTGTGCCAAAGAGAGATGTTGAAACTTGACAATTTTGTTTGGGGCAACACAACGAACATCTTCGGGAAATGGGTCTTTCTTAAGAGCATTAACGATTGCCTTCTTTTCATCATCTGTGTTGTTATCACTGAATAAAGGCAATGCAGCAAGATCCTAACTGATGTACCACAAGCGCAACCTCAACTTTTTTCTGCCACTTGAGAAATTGCACTGTCAACCTCTTTATACTCCTCTGTGAGCTGTAACATTGCTAGGTCATTTGTAGGGGCAGATATTGATAAAGGTGCTGCAAACCAAACAGTGGTATAGATGGTAGTAGTTAATATTACTTCATCTGCAACTGTACTGCACGCAAGTGGCAGTGTAATCTTATTGACCTTCATCTCGTAGTAGAGACGGCGAAGGAACACACCCCATACAGGCAGCTGACATAGCCCTCAAGAGAGTCAACAAATGGACACCCACTCTTTAGTGTTGACTCTTTTGAGGGGCCATGTCAGCTGCCTGTATGTGTTGTGGTTCTTCACCACCTCTACGACAAGATGAAGATCAATAAGGTTACACTGCCACTTGCTTGCAGTACAGTTCTTGTGAGTGATAGCTAATATCGCTACCACTGCAAAGACTCACGTTATTACCAAACTAAAACGCATCCATCAAGAGCATATAGGAGAATCAAAGAACAAAGGGAAGCGATTCAGCTTACCAGCTGACCTCAGAACCTAACTTCACCCAGAGCTTAAGTGCATTATTTGATATTGTAATGCACATGCTAACTGGGAATGCCGCACAACAATACCAGAAGACTGCCAGTTTTTGATTGACCAATGTGGTGCATTACAGATACTGATGACAACAGAGGACCCAATGCATCGGCAAGCTGCTGCAAAGTACAGAAAGCGCATAGATGATGAACAGAGACGCAACAGAAATCGCATTGATGCAGTATCATCAAGTGCTGCTGCTTTCTCATCTGCAAATGATCAGCAGATGATGAAGATTCTTCCAGTGACCCACTGTTTGCAACGTAAATCCAAATAACACCAAAACAAAAGAAAACCCAATAGGAGCAGCCATTACCAAAACGCTGCATTATCGATAATCCACTGTTAAATGCAGCACTGAACAGAACTATACATAACATCAAGTCGTCAAGCAATGATGATCGTCACTCCTGCTCTTGCTGCAGCTGGAATTGATATATAAATGAATTGACAATGTCACATTCCTCTGTCATGAATGCTCGAAACACCTCACGTGAAAGCCTGGCAGCTGCAGTGCGGCAAAAATTTAAACCAACAGTTCCACTTGTTGCTCATTTTCATGGTAAACATTTGAATAATGCCACTGGCACAAAGTGCGACTCTTTGGCCATTGTAGTTTCTGGTATGCATGTTGAGATACTGCTTGGCATTCCGAAGCTGCCTGTTGGAACTGGATCACTAATGGGCCAAAAAGTAGTGGAATTCATACATGAGTGGGAAGGTGTAGCAGAGCATTTAGCTGCACTTTGTTTTGACACAACATCAAGCAATGCGAGAATCCACACTGGAGCTATCACTGTCGTGCAGCAGGCATTTAATCGAAGGCTGTTATTTCTTGCATGCCGTGATCTCAAAGTCGTCAATGATTGTGCAGGCACTGGGTAGTCAAATTAGCACTGGGCAGTCAAATTAGCTACTGACTTCAATGCAGTCCTTACGGAAAATGAACAACAGCGCCAGCTCCTCTGTCAGGTGGTCGAGCACCACAGAAAGCTGCTTCCAACAAGTGCAAGTAAAAGCCAACATGCCAACAGCTCCATTAAATAAAATCAAAAAAAAAACAATGGCTTGACTCTTTACAAACATTTCTTTTGCTTTTTCTGGGCAATGTGTTGATTGTATTGTCACCTGAAGCGTTGCAATCGTGACTGGTGAACGTACTATTATGCGGTTTTTGCTAAAGTTTAGTGCATTTAATTTCATACCAAACGATTGTTAATGTGATCTATTTTGTGCATTATTTCTGTTTTTCTGCATGTGGAAACACTTATTATATCATAAATTCAGAGTAAAACAATGGTTAACACAAAAATGCTGCAACTGCAATGTAGATAAGTCAAAAAATAATTGCGTCACATATTAAAGGAATTTTGACGAATTATGCCAAAGAAAGCAAACTTTGAGGTCGGTGGGAGAGCACTTCCTCTTGTCGGATTCGCTTCAAATTTTCACAGTGTCATTTTTTCATGAATCCTCCTCAAATGAGAGGGTGTGCAAACAAAAATAAAAAATTTCAATTTTTTTTGGCCACCCTAATGTAGTAGCTTAATGAATGACAGCCTAATGAAAAGTGTTGTGGATTGAATTTGCCAGTTCCAATATTGATGTGGATGAGCAGTCATAATAATGATAATATAACAATAACATTTCCACACAAAATTTCCATATTACCACTAAATTACCACAAATTTTTCATTACCACATTTTTACCACAAGCACGATGAAAATTCCACAATTGTGGTAATTACCACAAAAGTGGAAGCGCTGATTGACACTCCCAAGAAAAAACAAAGCAAAAGAAATCAAGAAAAACGTTTTTCAATCATTGTTACTATGCTTCAACGGCACCATGCTGGCGTTTATCAGCTACCGTACTTCTCTTTCTTTTGTTATCTTAGGAGCAGCGCTCTTGTTGCAACAAGTAGATCTTTTAATTGAGATCGATCCGCAATGAAGGTCAAACTAACGCGAATCTGAACTTAGAAACATTTGATTTAGGATTTTTTTAAATAATTTGCGGGGGGGCAGCCACCCCGAGCTAAATTCACGGGGGGGCGCCGCCCCCCCGCCCCCCTGGAGTCGGCGCCTATGTTCATACCCATTATGTTCAGACATATTTGCTCTTTTCAATCTTTTTAGCTTTATTTGGACTTTCATAACAACTGGATTGTGGTCATATATTATGTCACATTCTGGATCTGTTCTAACTTGTTTTGCTGCATTTCTGAACCTCTGGTTTATTACAACATAGGCAATTTGATTCCAAAATTGATAACCTGGACTTTGCCATGTATATAACCACCTAGCAAGATGTTGAAAAAGAATGTTTACTATTACTACCGGTACATCGTTAAGTTTACAAAATTGCAGCAACCTTCTTCCATGTTCATTTAAATTCCCAATTCCATAACGACCAGTTGTGGGAAGTTCATGATGATCATCCAATATTGCATTAAAATCACCCATAACGATATTAACTTCTCCACTTTTAGTATATTTAAGTAGGCTACATATTTATTGACTCATAAAATAATTCAATCTCTTCATCGGTATGTTCTTGGGGTGGTGCATATATTTGTAAGAAGTGGCTATTTTTCCACACTAAATGCCATGGTTACAAGCAGGTGTTGCCAGAGTTAGGATTAAAGTTAGGAAGGGTTAGAGTTAGGAATAAGATTAGGGTTCCTTCAGAAACTAAATTTTTGTCTCTTTTTTCATTCAAAAAGCAATATCAAATGTACTTAGTCGATTGTTACTTATACTAAATGCAACTCCATTGTGTAGTTTTCAGTGGAATTGATCTGACATGTCTGACAGGTTTTGGGATGTAATTTGTGTTCGTTTTAATTTCTCTGTTTTTGTTTTCTATGTTATGTTCATATACAATCTTCTCCTGTTTTGGCTTGCATTTACAAACCGCCACATTGCAACTGTAACCTTATTCAACGTTTCATTATTTTCTCTAAGTGTTTTCAGTGTAATTTTTATTGGTAATATTTTTTTGTAAAATACTGCTGCCGGGGTGGAAGCTGACTTGGTGACCTCATAAAGTCTTTCACTTCCTTCCTCTCTCACTTCTATGTAATGTACCAGTGTATTTGTCGAGATAATTTGAGAAAAAAATAAACCAGTGATTGATTGATTTTGATCTTAGCCCAGGTCTAAAAAAAATTTCCATAATACAAGTTTGGCAGTGGCTATTTGACCGGCTCCGGTCTTTGAATTTGAAACACTATTTGACCGGTCATGACGTCATTACATAAGTACTTTTTTCTTTTTCTCTTTCAAAGCAAAAGACGTGAAGCGCCGTTATAAAGTTCTAAATTCAACACATTTACATCAACTCAGTCCGTGGCGCATACGTTGCGTCTCAGGTTGCCATTCTAGAGGGGATGAGTTCGATGCTATCCGGAAGCATTGACTTTTTTTTCATTTTTTTTTATCTAAACTTTGAACCGAAGCGCATTTTTGTGGTCAATTTTTTTAATTTGAGTAGCCTACAGCCCATTTTTTTATGTCTTTTCAAATGTGAGTAATAAAGTTAGAGTTTTTTTAAGGCAGTGGCTATTTGACCGGCTCCGGTCTTTGAATCTGAAACACTATTTGACCGGTCATGACGTCACTACATAAGTACCTTTTTCTTTTTCTCTTTCAAAGCAAAAGACGTGAAGCGCCGATATAAACTTCTAAACTCAACACGTTTTGTTCAACTCAGTCCGTGGCGCATACGTTGCGTCTCGGGTTGCCATTCGAGAGGGGGTGAGTTCGATACTATCCGGAAGCATTGATTTTTTTTTCATTTTTTTTATCTAAACTTTGAACCGAAGCGCAATTTGTGGTCAATTTTTAATTTGAGTAGCCTACAGCCCATTTTTTTATGTCTTTTCAAATGTGAGTAATAAAGTTAGAGTTTTTTTAATTTGCTGGAATTTGAGAATTTCTCTGGGTAATTTTCTGATCGTCATAAGTGACCGTGTTTGCCGAACGACCCAACATTTTTGCTCTCAAGTTAGTTATATACAATACTTCTTTTAAAAAAATGGTAATGGTAAAACCATTTTTTAAAGAAGTACCGTATTGTATAGGCTATAACTAACTTAAGAGCAAAAATTTAATTTTCTTTTAAAAAAAATGGACGATCGGAAAAGTGGACCACTTATCACGATCGGAAAATTACCAAGAGAAATTCTCAAATTCCAGCAAATTAAAAAACTTTAACTTTATTTCTCACATTTGAAAAGACATAAAAAAATGGGCTTTAGGCTACTCAAATTAAAAATTGACCACAAAAATGCGCTTCGGGTCAAAATTTAGATAAAAAAAAAAATGAAAAACAATCGATGCTTCCGGATAGTATCGAACTCATCCCCTCTCGAATGGCAACCCGAGACGCAACGTATGCGCCACGGACTGAGTTGAACAAAACGTGTTGAATTTAGAAGTTTATATCGGCGCTTCACGTCTTTTGCTTTGAAAGAGAAAAAGGTACTTATTTAGTGACGTCATGACCGGTCAAATAGTGTTTCAGATTCAAAGACCGGAGCCGGTCAAATAGCCACTGCCTTTTTTTAATTAGCTGGAATTTGAGAATTTCTCTGGGTAATTTTCCGATCGTCATAAGTGACCGTGTTTGCTGAACGACCCTACATTTTTGCTCTCAAGTTAGTTATATTTTTTAAAGAAGTATTGTATAGGCTATAACTAACTTGAGAGCAAAAATGTAATTTTCTTTTAAAAAAAATGGACGATTGGAAAATTGGACCACTTATCACGATCGGAAAATTACCAAGAGAAATTCTCAAATTCCAGCAAATTAAAAAAACTCTAGCTTTATTTCTCACATTTGAAGACATAAAAAAATGGGCTGTAGGCTACTCAAATTAAAAATTGATCACAAAAATGCGCTTCGGTTCAAAGTTTAAATAAAAAAAAAAAAAAATGAAAAAAAAGTCAATGCTTCCGGATAGTATCGAACTCATCCCCTCTAAAATGGCAACCCGAGACGCAACGTATGCGCCACGGACCGAGTTGAACAGAACGTGTTGAATTTAGAACTTTATATCGGCGCTTCACGTCTTTTGCTTTGAAAGAGAAAAAGAAAAAAGTACTTATGTAATGACGTCATGACCGGTCAAATAGTGTTTCAGATTCAAAGACCGGAGCCGGTCAAATAGCCACTGCCTACAAGTTTTTGTTTTCAACAGCTTTAAGCTTTTCTCAAATAAGGGCAGAATTCCTTATCTGGCAACACTATTGAGGCTATTATTACAGTTACACTATGTAGTATAAATATAGCCACAGCCATATTTGTAATATGTTTACAAACTTTACATTGGTGGAAAAACTTCACTAGTCACTAGACTACATGGTACAATTATTGGAATTGGTACATATGGTGGAAAAATTCTCAAACATGTTGTAGCCAGAGTTGCCAGACATTAATTTAAAAAAAGCCAAATCTACCACAATGATTTGCTAAACTGGGGGGAAAAGTGTCAAATGTTATTTCAAGCTTCAATCAACAACAATTGCCATTGTCAGATGATGTGGTGGATTACTTCTTTTTGATCCAAAAATACGATAATTTATGTTACATACTATTCTACTGCTTAAATAAACCTACACCTAGTTGCGAAAACAGAAAATATTTATGAGGCGGGTTTTGAAAAATGTTTTTCGATGAGCCTACATAGCTGAGCTTAGTACCACAAATAAATTAGATCGCACCATCTGATCGCACTAACACAATTTTTTTCAATCTTCAGTTAAAAATAAGTTTATCGGTTTATTCCAGAGTTGAATCAATTACATTAATTTAGTTCAATTACAATTAGCCTACAATTACTCCCTTGAATGTTTCAATTACATTACAATTACTCAGTGCTAAAAATGTCAAATTAGGCTACAATTACAATTTCAATGAAGGAATGCCTTTCGGCATGGCATAGACTACACATACACACTACAGTCAAGCCAACGGCCACGTGTTTAAAAATCATTTAATAATTACAATTAGGCCTATTCGTAAACAAAACATTTTATTAATTAATTACAAATTATAACAGTTTGGTTCGTATTTACATTTTCACTTGCTCAAAATCTGTTGGATTGCATTTGATGAACATTAGGCTGCAAAAAGTTTCTAGCCCCAGTAAGTTTCTTTTTGCCGTATAAAAGTTACCCGCAATTGAAAATACTCTTTCTGACGGGGCTGATGTTGCTGTTAGTCCCAAATAATCCTTGGCTAAAGAAGCAAGCGTGGAAATTCTTCTGATTTCTTCTTCCAATACATTAATCGGTCTTCATCAAAATGCAAAATTTCTTCCCTCAAATAGCTATCTACTGCACTTTCTGAGTTTCTTGGTCTTTTCTTTTTTAAACTTTCTGCCATAAAGTTAAACAGGTTTGGCTTTTTTGAAGGATGAAGACTGGATAAGGTGGTAGCTGAGGCGGAACACTACTAAATGTAATTGAAAGTGTAATTGAGCCAAAATTTTAGCAAATTACAATTACACAGAATGAAAATGCCTCAATTAGGCTACATTACAATTACATGAAAAACTGTAATTAATTACATCAATTACAATTACCAATTACAATTGATCCAACTCTGGTTTATTCTATTTGTTCTTCAGGCTCGTTTGCCTCAACGCAGTGCCACAGCTGTTTGTCGGCTTTAGGCATAATGGATTGCTCTCACGCCTTGCTTTATTTTTTGTTAGAGCTTTTTCCTTCGGGAAAGGCTCCTTCTCAAAGAAAAGACAACACCGTTTTGTTCTGGCCAGTTCGGTGCGATGTTAGATGCCATCCGGACCAGCTTGTAGGTTTCCACTTACAAAGATCCAGTTGGGTTTTGCATCTAGATCAGTGTTTCTCAAAGTGGGCAAAATTGCCCCCCAGGTGCCAAAGATCAAAGGGGCCGATCGGGTGCGAAAACACTCAAAGGGGGCGAATTTATCAAACCCCAATAACAGTCCAAAGCGCTGATCGGTTCTATGCACTATGACTATGGTAGTCTACTATAAACTAAACTATAAAGTTTAATAAACCACAAATTCAATTATGCACATAGCGTAAAAACATCTCACAATCTTGCAAAAATTTACTTTATGATATTGTGGTAACATTTTATTTTACTTAACTTATATAAATGTGGTAACATTTTATTTTACGTAGCCTACCGTAACTTATAAAAGTGTGAATAACGATTTTATTTATATTTGAGTTAATGGTTGTTGTTTGTTTATAAGTTGAAATTTTAATATTAAGGCTATCTATAACTGCCTGATGAATTTTCGATCTATCTAATTTATCAAGTTTGGCTATATCTGACTCCATGAAATAATTTCCACACAATTATTGCTACTCGAATTATAATTTTAAGTTATCAGAAGGTGTTCATATAATATTGTAGGTCTATAACACAAATTGAATTTAAACATTACAGATTAGTGAAATTGCAGAACAGGGAAACATTATTACGAATTATTACATTTTTAACTAAACAATAAATTTAATGTTTTCTGAGAGCTGAACTGGTCTAACTGAGCTGTTTGTCAAAATTGAGCTGGTTTGATGTGAGCTCCGGTCAAAGGACGAACAAACCATTTTATTCTATCAGTTTCCTTTTTCTTATTCACTTCGGGAGCAGATTACATGGAAAATTACAGAAACACTAGGAATTAAATTTACGTTAAACTAGTTCACTATAGTAAAAGGCAGGAAAACTTACATGATGAAATAATGGATCGCTACAATATCAGTTCAGTTCAGTTCAGTTGTTTTTTATTTCTGACCATCATATCAAAACAATACACGTCAACATAGCAAAGGTCGAGAAAAAGGTCACTTGAATCTATTGAAATCTAATCAATTCATTGCAAAATTATCTGTTATTGTAGTTTCACAGTGCTCTTAGCAAAATATAAAGTGGAAACGTCACAGTGCTCTTTCATATTCCTAGATATTGCAATTGTTTTGGCGTGTATTAGGCCTACACAGATTGCAAGAGACAGATATGCAAAATCTGTTGTAATTTTCAGTAGTTTAGAATCAATTTATAGGCTATCGTTCAACTACTGCAGCGCCAACACCTGAGCTAGGTTATTCATCAATCCGAGGCCAGGAAAAAGCCTCGAAGCCAAGGCTTGACCAGCCGAGACCAGCCAAGCTCGAGGTTAAGGCCAGAGACATTCGAATTTTATTATTGGGGTTCACCCTCGTAAGTTACGAGTAAGTCTCGGGTCAGTGTCAAGCGAAGCAGTCTTAAACAGCATGTACGGTAGTTAGTAGTTGATCACAGTAAATGTAGTGGCCTATAGATTTCCAGTCAGCAAGTGATAACAGGTTTCTATTATAACAGGATCAACACTCAACAGACTTCTTAAATAACCAAACATTCTCTGCTGATAGTTAGAAACGTTCAACAGCAAAAATTGGGGCTAGACTTGTCGATAAGTTATAGTGGCAGACAAAGAAAAGTAATAAAGTGACTTCATAATTTTGATAGAATTCAGAACTTTATTTCCAATTTTATATTAGGCAAAAGCTGTGACAGAAGTAGCCCATCTTTATTCAAACAAAATTTGGGTGGAAATGTCTCTCAGTTTCCCAATTTGAGCGAGAATGTTATTACAGAAGAACAACGGCAAAAATACTGCTCACGTTTAGACATTATGCTTCATAAAGACATGAAACTCCGCTTTGCAGATCTCGTGGACTTCCATGTTCCAGACTGGGTGGTACAACCATTTTCTACTGAACCCACAGACATAAAAGTTGAACTTCAAGAGCAGTTCATTGATATGCAAACAGATGATGGGTCAAGAATGAAATTCAGAAATGAATAATGACCGATACGATTTCTTTTGGTGCCAGGTTGCTGGCACATATGAGCTTTTCGAAAGAAGCTGGAAAGTGGATTTTGTCGTTTCCTACTTCATATATGGTTGAAAAGGGGTTTTTCGGCTGTGACATCGATGCTTTCAAAGCAAAGAAATTGCTTGCTAGTTCATAAAAGGGGTGATCTTCGACTCTATCTTACGAAATCATCGCCAAACATGTCAAAACTTTGTAAAAGTCGCCAAGCTTATCCATCTAATTGAACATTATTATGTTACTGCCAATTTCGTTGATTAAATTCCCAAAACTAAATTTGTCTATCACTCTATTATCAATGTTTATTTTACTTGACAGAATTAGGATGCGAAATTTTATTTCAATAACGAAAAGGGGGCAATGGACTAAAAAAGTTTGAAAAACACTGATCTAGATCAACTCAGATGCGCGGCAAGCATCAGTGTTTTTATGGCTGGCTCAAATGCGTTAGATTGTTTTATTATAGCCTATTATTACAGAAATATTTTACGGTATAGTCTAATATGTGTGTTGGTCTTGTCCAGAGAATATAAGCGCCAGAACGGCAATCATAACTCAAGAACGTTTGGACAACGAACTCGACTAAAAGCCCTAAGCAAATCAATGTAGCCTAACTAAATTAGGCTATGGAACTGTTTCTTAAACAAACATTTTTGTAACTTGCACACCTTCGGGGCATTTTGGTATACAGCTTTCCTTATGTTCTTCTGACGGAGGCTGATGCTGGGTAGCATGATTTTAAAACCATACAAAAACAGACTAACATTTTCAGTGCCACTTCAGTTCAGTTTGTTTGTATTTCTGACCATCACAACGAAAAACAATATATGCCAAACTACTAGTATATCACAAACATTAGTAACAAAATTTTCAACACTGATACATTTTTTATTGACCACATTATCCACTAATACAGTGGTTCTTAACCAGGGTTGGATCGAAACCTTGGGGTTCGACAAAGCTGTTTCAGGGGTTCGGCGCGAACGTCTTCTGAAACATTAACACACGGCCTACTGAATGGTAGCCTATATCAGCAAATGTTTTTGGAAAATATTGTCCAGCCGAAACTTGATTGCGGCTTACATGATGGTAAATAAACATCTGTGTGTTTGACGCGTGATGTAATGATGCCATCTGCATGTAACACAGAATGCAAAAAAGAAAAATTGTTACGTAACATCGTAAAAACAATCGGTAAAAAAAACTTCAGTTTCTCAAAACATGAATTTCCTCTCGTTTGCTTTTTGCATGGAACGGTAGAAGCAGAGGGCTCTCACTTTTGAGGAAATTTCCTTAGTTTAAGGAAATTTAGTTCATTTTGAGAAATTTAGTTTCTTTTTTTTGCATTTAGATGCAAAAAAGAAAATTCAACACAACAAATCTTCAATCGTTTTGGTGCCAACAAATGGAAAGTTATTTTCAAACTACAAAAGCTGCCCTTGAAGTTCTCATGCCAATCGTGACCACTTATTTATGCGAGCATGCGTTTTCTATTCTGGTAGGATGATAAAACGAAACCGGCTTGCATGCGAAAATGACATGAGAATTGCTGTTTCCAAGACAAAGCCTCGAATCTCACTATTGGTCACAGAAAAAAAACAACAGAAGTCTCATTGATACAGTAATGCATTACTATTAAACGTGGTAGATTTTGGTTTTTGTGATTCAGCGAAAATTTGGGGTTCAAAGAAAACTTGCAGATTAGCGTAAGGGTTCGGCAGGTTAGTAAAGGTGAAGAACCACTGCACTAATAGCTATCTTGAGAGATGTAGATGAAGAAATATGAATAACTGCCATATAGTATAGGCCTACGTATGTACTACGTCACGAAACTGGAACGATTTTATATTTAACGACTAGTTCTGGGGAAGAATTACCAAGTTCCAGATTAAATTCGCCATTGATATGAATGTTATTCATGATGCTAATGAACATGTTTCGTTAGTTTACGTTGATCTGATGCTATTTCTAATATCACAGGAGCGAGTATGAAGAACTCCAAATCCAAACGGAGAATGAAGAATCGACGAATCGACACTTGAAGACTCAGCTGGATGATGCCATAGGTCCTGATGCTGAGAGTTTTTAACTTTTCTTGACTGTCATCTGTTCCACGATACACCTTGTCCGGTGGATCATGACGCAACAGATTGAGCGCGTTATCGACCTTTCGCCACGTTAATGACCAGTCGGTGTTCTTGTTGCTTGTGCTAAATATTCACGTTTCGGGTTTTCTGTCAATCCTCACTCAGTGCCGGTCTTTGGGGTGTGCAAACCGTGCAATCGCACAGAGCCCGCAAATTAGGGGGCCCACAATTTACTTAGAAAATGCAGTAATTTTGTCATTTCCAATGGAAAAATTAAACAAGTGAATTCAACAAAGGAATTCGCAACAAGAAAACATAGAGACTCAACGGGTGCAACCTATTTCGTCCCCTGAACATTTCGTACACTGAATATTTCGTACCCTGAAAAGATCGAGAAAAAAAAACAACAGAGCCGAAGTCGCCGATCGGAATTGCGCCAAACATTTCAAAATTTTTCTCGATCTTTTCAGGGGACGAAATAGGTCAAAATTTGATTTTGTTACACGATTTCAGGGTACGAAATTGTTGTACGAATTTTTAAAGGGACGAAATAGGTTGCATCCAGATTCTAGACCAGAGGTGGGCAAACTACGGCCCGCGGGCCGCATGCGGCCCGCAACAACTTTCTGTACGGCCCGCGAAAACCTGAAGCAATTATATAAAAAAATAATCCTAAAATTGCTTGAAAATTTTAATTACTACAATGACTTAATTAAACTTTTTCTTTATAAATTTCGTCTTGATAGATAAATTATAGTCTTTTTGTCACATTGTAGTGGTTTGTTTCCCCAGCCACATAGTGATCTTGCATGAATGCATGGCTATTATTAGTGTCAAAGCAGCCATTGCTAAACAGTCGATGAGGCCTACGTCACAATCGAAGTTTCTGACTTCAGCCTGTCGCATCATGAAACTTTCTTTGTCGTTTTAGTCTTGGATCAAGGCCAAGACTCTTGGTGCTGGTAGAGAGAAAAGCGGCGATTGAGATAGTTTTTCTGATTATGTAAATTCGCTCACAGATGTATTCTGTTTAATTCGCTCAAAGTGCGTCTGGCGAAGTGTTATCTTGATGTGGGTTGTATTCAAATAAATAACTGAGACAAACATTTTTTTTAGATCTTTTATGTAATACATGTAGGCTATCTGTATATAAAATCTCCTTTTCTTTCGTCACTTTAAAAATAAATAAAAGCTTGTGTTTTGACTAGTTTAGATTTGATGTTTTGGTTTATAATCTTAATTGTACTATACTGCGGCCCTCGAACAAATTCAGATTCTGAATGCGGCCCTCGAGATAAAAAGTTTGCCCACCCCTGTTCTAGACTCAACATAGAGACATAGCTTTATTTCCGAAAAATGCCAAAGAAAGCATCCTTTTGCTATGCCACCGAACAGCACCATTTTACAGTAATACTCATACCCAAATTTTTGTTGAACGTGCTCTCAGAATGCCCCAAATTCAAAGTAATTTTTCAAAATTTTCTGGGGGAGGCCCCCACAGCTGGGTGTCGCCTTCGGCGATCGCTGACCGTCAAACCACCCCCCCTCCCCTTTCAAAATACCTAGCTACGCTACTGAATTGGATCATTTATTGTCATTGGGGCCAGCAAAGCATATTCCGCACAGGGCCCGAAATACCCTAAGACCGGCACTGCCTCACTTAATGATCTCATTCAACTTTTTGTTGTATTCTTTCTTTGGTATGCTACCCAACACTTTATTACCCAACAATTGCTAATTATTTCTGTGTTCTGGCGCCGCGATGTTAATTGTTTCGATCACGTGATTGATGGATCTTGTAATAGTCCATTGTCTGTAGGCTACCAGAAAACACCAGAGGCCTTGTTGCAGCGACGATGGTTATATAGTACAAAGGCGCAATCAACGTAAACACTTGATCAGTGGTACATAACTTGCAAATAACGAGCAGAAGGTTGCTCATAACTCGAAGCTGCAGTTTTTTGTCCGACACTCTTCAGGAGTTGACGTCAGAATTAAATAAACTTAAATGTGGTGAAGTACTGTATTTATAAGTAAAGGAAAGAAGACTTAAAATTCATATAATCTACAGCTTTGATCAACCTTTTGTTCGATAATTAACGTAAAGTAACGTAAACTACAAAACAAACTTTACTTTTGTAGATGTTCTTACGCCCCCCGAGCTAAAGAACATGAAGAAGGGGCGTTGATTTACAAGACTGTCGTTGAAGAGACTTCAGGTTTACGATGTCATCACATTATTACGCAACTTATTCTCACTGCGTTATGCAAGAAAAAATACAATTGGTAGGCTACCCTTTTTAAAGTCCGCCCCGATAGCTCAGTTGGCTAACGCGTGACTTGGTGACCAAAGAAGCTTTAAGATCAAGCGGCGCTGGTTCGGCTCTCGGGATGTGCACTTGAGCAACGCTTTCTAAGGACTGCTCTCCATTCAGCGACACTGAATGCCGCTGCATGGAGAGCAGTCCTTTAGGATACGTTGATGGAATATTTCCCAAGCAACAACACTTCAACAACCTCTGGAAAATTTCACTCTGTCAATCTCGGTAACCGGCTTTGCGTCAAAACCTCTACAAGTATGCAAAACTACCAGGATTAACCTATTCAAGGCTTTGTCAGTCCGAGGATAAGGATTCAAAACCAAATCATGTCTTCGGTTTGACCCGACCTGGAATCCATCTCAGATCTACCAGCACTAGAGCCGAGGGCGAAACCACTCTGCCACTGAGCTGGCGTCACAACCCTCAGCTGACAACACAACACATTGAAACTTCATTATCGGCACCATTGAAGTTTACGTTGATACAACGTCGTTTGTCGTTGATACTTCGTCGTCGTCACACAAGCCAACTATTTATTAAACAATAAACGGATCACATCAATTTATTATAAAATAACATGAAACAATTAACGCCCCGTTAGATCAGTGGTTCCTTTTTGACTCAAGATCAAGCGGCGCGGGTTCGACTCGGGGTGTGCGCTTGAGCAACTCATTTCATAACTGCTTTCCATTCAGCGGCACCTAGTGGAATAATTTACCGCAACAACATTTTAGAAATCGAAGAACTTCACTCTGTCTATCTCGGTAACCAGCCCTGTGTCAATGCCTCTACAAGTATGCGAAACCATAGCCGTACGAGCCAGGGGGGGGGGGGGGGGCAGCCGCCCCCCCTGTTGTTTCAAAACGTCGCAAATTCGGGCAAAATCTTGCAATTATTAGGGCAAAAATTGCTATATGAAAAGCTACAAAATTGCATGAATTAAGAAAAACTATAAATTAATATCTTTTACCTATCAAACTAAGTAGGCCTACAGCCTCTTATTTGCACAAGAAATGTGCCGCAAAATCTTCATTTGGCCACACAATATTGATGTATTGTATTGCATGGTGATCAAACTGTAGTACGAAATGCATTTAACCAACAGCATCATGCCAATTTGGGCAGCCACCAAAATATGTCTCTAATACTTTTGTGAAACTGCCCAAATCAAAATGCAAAATTTGCTATATATATAGCTAATTTTATTAATTTTCACAAATGCATCGTGTTGATTTGGGCAGCTCAAAACATGAAATTATTTGATAAAACTGATTAGTCTGTTTATGCAACTGCCCAAATTAGCGTGAGGCAGTTTCCCCAAAATGAACAAATTCATTAATTTAAGGCAGTGGCTTTTTCGTGAACAACCACAGTAATGTAGGTTATATATGATATCGGTCATATAGTGTTTCAGATTAAAAGACCGGAACCGGTTAAATAGTGTTTCAGATTAAAAGGCCGGCGCCAGTCAAATAGCCACTGCCTTAATTTTTCCCATTTACATAACTGTATCGTTTAGATTTGGGCAACAAAAAAATATGAAATTATCTGATCATAGTTTATTTATAAAACTGCCCAATTGGCATGATACAGTTGCCTCGCATCAAAATTTACAAAGTCTTTAATTTTTTTCATAATATCCATAAATGCATCATCTTGATTTGGGCGACTACAAAATATGAATTTATATAAATCTGGTGAACACTTTTATAAAACAATTCGGGTAGAGAGGTTACAGTACTTTTTCAACCATAAACAGACATAGCTATTAGCTAAGCAACACCACAACATTTAACAAAAAAATGTTATAGCCTACCTGTTAAAAGTAATGTTAAGGTGTAGCTTAGCTTTGTTTGGTTACTTTTATAAAAGGGTCTGCTACTATTCGACGATTTTTTGAAAATCCAACGACGCCTTCTGCAAATTCGACGATTGAATATTAATCAAAATTCAGACATTGAAAATGTAAATACGAACTGTTAGACTAATTGGGTTCTTTGAATCCTACGTCACCGTCTGTATGCAACCTTAAAATATATTAGTTAATTTTTGTCATCAAATTACCTAGCCTAACTATATTTTTATAAGTAGTGCTGCCAGACCTTTTTATTTTTTGTACTAAAATTCGTATCATCAAAACTACTTTAATTGATTTCACCCCCCCTTTTGGCACGTGTGTGACGTCACGATATTGAGAATGATGCTTTCAGTCTATGTTTCTAAAACAAAGTTTGCCTAATTTTAAATGAAATATGCAAAGAGCGAGTTTTGCCATTATCAAACATTCAAATATCTCAGCCAGGAAGTAGCAACAAGAAAACATAGAGACTTGTAGCTTTATTTCCAAAAAATGCCGAAGAAAACATGATTTTATCCTTTTGCTATGCCCAGGGCCGGATTTAGCTGATGGGGAGCCCGGGGCACTTTTAGATCGGGGGGCACCTCTGCAAAAAAAATTTTCGCGCTTACGGCGCGAAAAACCACCTCTGCGTCTACAGTAGCATCAATCCAGCACTGCACAGCATTTTGCAGAAACTTCAAAGGCTGAAAGGAAGAAAAAATAACACAAAATCACATTTTTTCCACGTAGGGGGCCTTCAAAAGTCGGGGGGCCCGGGGCACCTGCCCCCTTTACCCCCCCCTAAATCCGGGCCTGGCTATGCCATCGGACAGCACCATTTTACAGGAATATTCATACCCACATTTTTGTTGAAAATATTCTCAGAATGCCCCAAATTCAAAGTAATTTTTCAAAATTTTCTGGGGGAGGCCCCCCAGACCCCCCGCCGATGGGTGTCGCCATAAGTGAAACACGTCATCAAACCCCCCTCTTTTAAAATTCCTGGCTACGCCACTGTTGGTGATCTTGTTATGTCAGTTTTTTACTGTTATCATGCACCGCATACATTATATTTGGGCAATTTCTATAAAAGCGTGCACATTTGGGCAAATTTACGTTCTGCCCCCCCAAAATGGTTTGGTCTCGTACGGCTATGTGCGAAACTACCAGGAATAACCAATCAAGTTTTTTTTCAGTCCGAGGATAAAGATTCAAAACCAAAGCAATAACATCTTTCAAACGTAGTTGAGTTAAATGTGATTGCCATCGTCATCAAAGTCAACCCAGGACGCACCCATCTTTAACCAGTAGCTCACACACAGAGTCTTTCATCTAATTGTAGTGTATTAATCGATCTCCCCTAAGTGTAGTTTCGCCTTGCAAACTGGAAGGTGCACAAATGTATCGAGCTATAGTGCTCCTTTCAATTAATAGTTTCTCTTTATGTTACGTGTACTTTGCGAAGCAAAACACTGCTTTATGTTACTTGTGTCGTTTCACTTCATGGCCAGCTTAGCGAGGAGCAAGTTGTTTGGTTCTGGTGGCGAGTTTAGCTTTACGATGCTTGTTTTGTTACAGAAATTGTGATTTGATTATTTTTCTTTTGTTACACATTTAAGAAAAATAAACGTCTTAATTCTTAAAACCTACTTGCAAGGGCCGGTACTGTGTCTCATTGTTGATATTTCAGGACCTTTTCAAGTAAAAGTAGTATTTATTTAATAAACTTCGGTTCTAAGTAAAAACAAACCAAACAAATTAACAATACCACAACTCGTGACTAGTATAATTTCATCGCGTCTACGAAGCAAAAAACTAGTCCAATTCTGCTGCAATATCCGCAAAACTGGCAACACTTAAAACTTGTCAGGCATTGTCAAACATTTTAAAGGGTTATCGGATCATAATCTTTACCCCCACCTTAATCGGCAAAAGTTCAATTGGAACTGGCAACTCTGACAATAGATATGTAGAGATGCCGCTTGAAAGTCTCTGTTTTCAATTCAAAAAGTATTAATCTGGCAACACCGTTGACAAATGAACCGATTCGACGTTACATTCAATGTAGTTCATCTCGATGGCTACTTTTAGATACGACTTATTTAAATTTAAAAAATAATTATCTAATCTGGCAATACTGTACATAAATAACTTAATTTGAATTCTTGATTGAAATTATTTCATAAAAATTAATAGGTTTAAGAAACAAACTTACTTTGGTGATGTTTATCGACCTCAAGTTGAAGAACATAAACAAACCTTGGTTTGATAATATTATAAACATTTTTGTTGATGTTACGTCACCTGATGTAAACAAGCAGTTTGTTGTTGTATTTTTAACTCAACCAAACAAAATCACTGGATAACATAATTTTATTATAAACATCAACAAATAAATAAAAACATCATCCATCCTTGTGCGTGACGTAATCATCGCCAACATCGATCTTCAATTTCTGTAAAAGACAAAGCGAAAAATTGACGTTGATTCAATGTTGACACAATTAATTGTTATAACGTTGATACATCGTAAACAACTCTCACTTTATTGTCCAACCGATCCAGTGCTTCTTGTAGCTTGGATCTTTCCTCCATGTTTGGATCTCTCCACCCCTCATCTCTATCATCCAAGGATCTCCACATCTCAACTTCCTCCTCAATCTTGTGCAACACATCGATGACGTCATCGACAGATAAAAGGTTGTCATAGAGAAACATCCGAACAATCTAAATACAAATTAATCATGATTCAACAAACATAAACAATTTATTTATATTGTGACTTTTTATTTATTTATTTTACTGTATACTTACAAGAATTGTTAGAAAATGATGAAAATTGGAAACTCAAACTTACGTTGTAAAACTTGTTGAAACTCAAACGTTAAAACAACGTAATGCAACGTTGAATCAATGTAACAACTAACCGTTAGTCAATGTAAACGTTGGTTATAAGAGTTAACCATGACTTACGGATCTAGGCATCGATTTGATCGCCTCCTTCCAAGGACGGAATTGATTGGAATTCATTCTGCATCCAGACAGATCAAGCTCTCCAAGTCGCGTCGGCATCGATTTGAAGAATGACGTCACCGCATGGCAGTCATTTTGAGTGTCGGAGGGTCTCATCCATATCCTCCCTCTATCAAAATGACTTCCTGCTGTGACGATCACTTCCAAGTCGTTGCCTTCCCGCAAGATCTTTGAGATGGCGATGATGGAGCGACCATCTTTGTAGTCTAATAATGCAGGAATAATATCAATCAATATAAGCTCGGCTAACTAGGTTGTATATTGTAAAACCACAGTTTGGTTCCAATCATAAAATAATCAATAAAACATTAATTCATTTATATTGCAAACAAAAATATAAACAAAATATTTTGAACAAAATTTTCAGGTTTGAGTCAAAGTTCTAATTTGAAAATAACCTGAGCAGACTTTTGTTAGCTGGTTACAAAATCACAAATTTTGTCTTCAATGGCTTTAAAATTTTATTAAATTAAGATAAAATACTTGCTAACCACAGCTTGCAAATTAAAATAAACTTTAATTTCTTTTTCGATAAATCTTCGAAGCAACTTTGGAACTTGACGATAAAAAATTTCCAATCAGCCAATTCTTGCTGCAGCTCAATCCAAGCTGATGCTTTCTTCAAACTCAGAAAACACAGACAGAAACAAACTTTAAAGCACTTTTCTGATGAACTAAGCAGAATGATGACAGAGTTGAAATGAAACCAATCATTTCCTTCTGTAACTGAATCTAAACTGATACTTTCCCTCCAACGATTGAAAACAAAATGGCTGTCGTTTGCTGGTTAGGTTCCAAAAATACTCGCATACTTAAAAAAGGTAAGATTAAGCTTACGGATGGATTGCAGTGTTGGCAACTCTGTGAGAAATCAACAAAACTTGTCATCTGCAAGACTACAGCTTAGCACGGTATTTACATTTAAGTAGCAACTGGTGTCACAAAATTTATTGTTTCGATGCTTTATTTAAGGTTTGCATCAGTTGAACGATTTTTTCAATTTTCATTTCCTAAATATTGAATTTTATGTTTCCAAGAAAAAATTTAACTTTCTCCGGCCTTAGCTCTTAAAAAAGTTATAAGCATTGTTCTCTAAAGCAAGGGTCCGCGAATAGTGGGTTGCGTCCCAAATTTGGGTTGGGAGGCCATCCACAGTGGGTCGCAAAACGGTTTAAACTTATTATAAGCATAACTTGTATAGCAAAAATAAATACAATCATGTAATCGTTGATGTGCTGAGTTCCATATAATTTTGTACAAGAAAATTTATACTTTCGAATGTAGTACAGTAGTCCCTGCTTATTAAGCCCACGGTTATAAAGCCTAGAAGACACCTTGAGCCAGGACATCAAAACTCTCTTAGCTTATCTCCAAAACTGGCGACTCAAACTCAGAGAAACCAAAACTGTGGCAGCAGCAGCTTTCCACCTACACAATCGGGAAGCTGGTCGTGAGCTACATGTTTAGAACAACGGAAAACCTCTGTCCTTCTGCACAGAACCAAAATATCTTGGGGTGACACCAGACAGATCGCTCACATACCACCACCATTTGGTGTCACTGCACAAGAAACTGACAAACCGCGCTGCGCTACTCAAGTTTGACAGGCTCCAGCTGGGGGGGCGAGAGCTGACGCTTTGGGTATATCAGCCTTAGCCCTTGTATACTCTTCAGCAGAGTAGCCTACTGTGCACCTGTTTGGTGCCGCAGTGTTTACTGCCACAACATCGACACTGCCACTAACAGGCATCTTCAAAGGCTGAAAAGCCTGTGACACAGTGACCGGATGCCTGCGTCCCACACTATTGGACAATCTCCCTATTCTCGCTGGTATCCAACCTGTCGAGCTTTGTCGCGAAGAAGCCCACTGTCTCTCGACGATCGAGCACTGCTGGAGCCTAACCATATTTTCCACCACAAGATTTCTGCTCCCCCAAACGAGCACCCCTGTCGACTGAAATCAAGACACCCATTCGTGCCAGCTGCTCAACTTCTTATCAACAAAGCTGAGGAACAAGACATCTCTGCGGCTAATTGAGCGCACCCATAAATGGAATTCTGAATGGAAGTCAAGCAGTGCCGGTCTTAGGGTATTTCGGGCCCTGTGCGGAATATGCTTTGCTGGCCCCAATGACAATAATCCAATTCAGTAGCGTAGCTAAGTACTTTGACAGGGGAAGGGTGGTGATGGCGGCGGGCGGCGAGGGGTCTGGGGGCCTCCCCCAGAAAATTTTGAAAAATTACTTTGAATTTGGGGCATTCTGAGAGCATGTTCAACAAAAATTTAGGTATGAATATTACTGTAAAATGGTGCTGTCCGGTGGCATAGCAAAAGGATAAGATCATGCTTTCTTTGGCATTTTTCGGAAATAAAGCTATGTCTCTATGTTGAGTCTGGATGCAACCTATTTCGTCCCCTGAAAAATTCGTACCCTGAAATCGTGTAACAAAATTAAATTTCGACCTATTTCGTCTCCTGAAAAGATCGAGAAATTTTGAAATGTTTGCGGCAACTCCGAGTAGCGACTTCGGCTATGTCGTTTTTTTTCTCGATCTTTTCAGGGTACGAAATGTTCAGGTGACGAAATAGGTTGAATTCATTGAGTCTCTATGTTTTCTTGTTGCGAATTCCTTTGTTGAATTCACTTGTTGAAATTTTCCATTGAAAATGACAAAATTACTGCATTTTCTGAGTAAATTGCGGGCCCCCTAATTTGCGGGCCCTGTGCGATCGCACGGTTTGCACATCCCAAAGACCGGCACTGAAGTCAATTACCACCAGACTCTATTCGTCCATCTACGACGCCGACACATGCCTCATTGGCCCCTAACACTACAAAGACAGGCATGGGTGCACCTTAACCGTCTTCATACGGGCGTCGGGCTTTTCCGTTCAACTATGCACCAATGGGGAATGGCCTCTTTTTTCTCTTGTGAATGTGGTGCCAAGGAACAGACCGCAGACCACATCATGACTGTACCATCTTCAAGCCACCTAACCGGATGGAACGTCTGCGCGTCATGGAACATGAAACCAAAGACCGGCTGCTCTCCAGTAGCCTTCCAGTGTAGTCCGGGAACATCGTGAGTCTGGGGTGATAAAAAGATAAACCCTCGGCCCCAGAGGCTTACACGAAGACGGCGAAGCCCACGGTTAATAGGTCCACCCGCTTATTAAGCCCAATTAGACCCATTCCGTAATTACTGAAGGTGTAGGAGTAGTAGAAAATTGTCTCCAGTTTAATAACCACAAAATCGTGGGTCCCGATGAGGGCTTAATAAGTGGGGACGACCGCATTGAAATTGATATTAAATTGCAAATTATTTTTGCGCAAAATTATATGCTTCTGAAACGTTTAGGTTGCGAAGATTTCGAACGATTGTTTTTTGGGTTACACCAACAAGTAGCCTATTTGCGAACCACTTGTCTGAAGCAGCGTAGCCTAAAAAAACCAAGGGCTATAGTCAGGGCTTCCGTGTACTTATTTCTAACATTTGTCCTTAATTTGAAAAACTACATTTTATAAAATATTGCTGTCTTCATTTCTAAGAAGTCACCTTATTTTTGACTTTTGTCCTTATTTCATCTTATTTTCAGCATTTCAAGATAGGACTATTACTTTTGCACAAAACAAATCCTCTATTTTCTAGACTAGCTGAGGTACAATTGATTCGTTCAGGTGTAAAATTTTGCAGTGTCAAAATTTAGAATTTTTGGAGCCTGCTAATGTTCTGTAATCAAGCTTTAAAAACTTTTATACCATTAGGTTGGAATAGGCTACATCCTACATCAATAGATGGTACCAATTTGAGAAGCATTCAATATAGCTAAAGTACAGTACATCAATTGCATCTTTCTAAGAGTATAAGCAATTTATTTGTTAAACAATTAGCAAAGAAAATTGATCCATAGATGGCAATCAGAGATAGGTTGTTTGACGAGGTTTTGGCTCTTAACAATCTTCTCAAAATATTTCGGAGTATAAATTCGGCAAGCATGAAGCTGAACAGTAGCGCACCCAGCATGGGGCTAAGGGGGCTCAAGCCCCCCCCAAACTCGCCACAAAAAATATAGTTTTTGTATGTTCCCTATGCAGGCTAGGCTATAACTTTTGCTTACAGGTTAGATACGAATAAGACACAACAATACAACAGGCCCGAGCATTATAACAATATATTTTACATAATTACCGTACAAATAGTTTTAACAGTCGGACGTTTTCGGCTTAATTTTAAGCCCTAATCAAGAATCAGAAAATAATTAATAAATGCAATAAATTTCAACTTCTTGAATTTAAATTTAGCCTACATTAGGAAAAGGCAACTACATAAATAACTACAAAAACATGTGCACCACAGGGAACGTGATATATCAAGTAAATGTTGAGGAGAATGGACGCGCCTCCAGCAAATAATTGTTTGTTTAAATTTGGGTTGTAGCGTATAGCGTTAACAGTGCTTCCTGAATTTTGGTGTCAAATTGGGATTTTCCTTTGCGTAAAATTAGAAATAAGTCAGCAGAGAATTTTTGATCTGTGCAAAAAGAACACTCCATGATATGGTCTTTGATGGCACCTTTCTTTAACTCCCTAAAGCTCAGATGCTCCCGTACTCTCGTGGTCAAATGTCTGGTGGACAACTGGACATACCGATGTACCATAGCGTCATACGTCAATGCCGAATCACACGGACATATAAAACTGTATAGGCCTACGCCATTTGAGCAGAGAGACGAAGGCGTCTGGGACTTTAATTGAAAATACGAACTAATTTTGAATGTTTTGTAAATAGGAAAAACGTCCACATCAAATTTACTGTTTACAAAATTAGTGTTTTGTTTCAAACTGTTTTTGTGCTAGTTGTTGGTTTCCCACTTATCTGTGTTGGCAAACGGAAAGCTAATTTTATCTTGTCATAGGCCTAGATGATGAAAAGTCGAGATCTATAGAAGATTGCGAGAGTGGACGTATAGGGATGAGAGTGTTGATGGTTCTAATAGCGTGGGGTTCACTAGGCCAACTTCTAATCTGATTTGAGAGAACGAATCCTGATGTATCGGCAAACCTGTGGGTAGTGGGCCGTGAGTGCCTTTAAATATTAATCAAAGGGATGGGCACAGTGCCGGTCTTAGGGTATTTCGGGCCCTGTGCGGAATATACTTTGCTGGCCCCAATGACAATGATCCAATTCAGTAGCGAAGCTAGATATTTTGAAAAAGGAGGGGGGTGGTCTTACGGTCGGCGGGCGTATCCTGACGGTGTCATCGCCGAAGACCACCCTGTGGCGGGGGGTCTGGGGGTCTTCCCCTAGAACATTTTGAAAAATTACTTTGAATTTGGGGCATTCTGAGAGCATGTTCAACAAAAATTTGGGTATGAATATTACTGTAAAATGGTGCTGTTCGGTGGCATAGCAAAAGGTTAAGATCATGCTTTCCTCAGCATTTTTCGGAAATATAAAGCTATGTCTCTATGTTGATTTGGATGCAACCTATTTCGTCCCTTAAAAAATTCTTACCCCGATTCCGTACCCTGAAATCGGAGTAACAAAATCAAATTTCGACTTAATTCGTCCCTTGAAAAGATCAAGAGAAGTTTTGAAATGTTTGCGGCAACTCCGATCAGCGACTTCGGCTCTGTTGTTTTTTTCTCGATCTTTTCAGGATACGAAATGTTCAGGGGATGAAATAGGTTGCACCCGTTGAGTCTCTATGTTTTCTTGTTGTTAATTCCTTTGTTGAATTCATTTTTTGAACTTTTCTGTTATAGTCGTCATTTTATTTACGTTGAATATATGTAACTCGTGACCAGCGTCACTACATAATCACCGTTCAGCGTTTTCTGGTACAGACGTTGGAATTGATTACCACCGCACTGCGCGTGTAATCAATTGAGCGTTCTGTACCACGTTCCTCAGTTGATTGCTTTGCGTTTCTTTCTTACTATATATTGCGTTGATTTCATACACTGAATCAGTAAGTAACAAGAGGTAAATGGTTTTCTCACTTGGTTGGCTATCGCTACAATTATTATTGTTTATTTTATATTAAACGTCTGGAAATACAACAGACATTTAACTGGCGTCGTCGGCAGGATCTTTACAGAATTTCTACAGGATTTAGAAACATGGAGAAACTGATCGAAGTCCTGCAACAACAAATTGCTAACCAAGAACGCCAGACGAAGGAGCAAATTGCCAGACAAGAACAACGTCACCAGGAACGTCAAGAAGAACAAGAAAGGCGCCACCAAGAACAACTACGAGAAATACGAGCCCAAACTGCGAGATCACAGCCAACAACAATACAACAACAGGTATCTTTACCTAAGTTCGTAGCGTTCGATGCCACCACTGAACTGTGGGCAGACTATTGGAAGAGGTTTAACACCTTTGTAACAGCACATTCAGTCGCACAAGACAAAATGCCGCAGGTTTTTCTCACCAATCAATCACCTACAATCTACAAAATGTTAACAAATTTGGCTGCGCAGGAAACAAACCCAAAAGAAGTCAACGATCTCACCATGACGGAAATTACAAATTACATGGCTCAACAATTCGACCCAAAACGCTTCATCGTGAGGGAGCGATTCCGTTTCTGGAGCGAAATGAAGCGCAAGCCCGGTGAAACAGCTCAAGAACTAGCCATCCGCATACGCCAGGCAGCTGCCACCTGTGACTTCTCGTCCATCTCAAATCCATTGGACGAAGCTTTACGTACTCGTTTTATTTGTTCAATAGGTGACGAGGCGGTGCTTAAGGCGTTATTCAAAATCAGAGCTGATGAACTTACTTTCAAACGTGCGGTGGAGGTTGCATCAGAAACCGAAGAGGCAGCCAAGGTGGCCAAAGAAACTGTTTACGGCACTCCACCAGTACCAGTTGCGAAAGCAAGGACCATCAGCAAACCTCCAAAAACTAGGCAACTTACAGGTACTTTCTTTTCTTCTAAAAATAAAGAATGCTATCGCTGTGGTAATTCCAACCACAACGCCAATGACTGTAGGTTTAAGAAAGCCACTTGCCATTTCTGCAATATTACGGGACACTTACAGAGTGTTTGTCGAAAGAAAGCTGGACAGTTTAAACCTTCTAAGGTAAATTGTATCGAGGAAATTAACATGCTTTCTAGTTCTTGCAGAAAACCTCGAAATTCAAAGTTGGAAGTACCGATCTCCATTAATTCGGTAACCACACACTTAGAACTGGACACTGCTACAAATGGAAATTTCCTTTCCAGCGACGTCTGGACTCGGGTAGGCGCACCTCAATTGCAAGCACCAGTGTCGCAGTTCCAATCTGCTACCAAGCATCTACTACCAATCACGGGTTCTTTCACGGCCCAGGTAACTTGTCCTTCCACGGGAAGGTCAGATAATATTCCTTTTGTAGTCACGACAGTCAAAGGACTAAACTTGCTAGGTCGTGATGCAATCTCGTCTTTAGGAATTTCTATCGATAAATTCCTTCTGTCTAACTGTTCTACTTTACAGAGCATCCAGTCATGCGACAAGCCTGATAAGAGTCTGGAGAAGGCATGCTCCCTCTTATGTGACGAGTTCAAAGATGTTTTTCAGCCTGAACTCGGGTGCTTACGAGATTATGAACTAGACATAGATTTTAAGTCTGATGCTAAACCTGTTTTTCTAAAACCTAGGCCTGTACCTTTCGCGCTAAAGGAGGACTTAGCACAAGCCTATGATTCGGGCATTGCACGTGGTGTATGGACACCAGTTCAGTTTTGCGATTGGGGCACACCGGTTGTTCCAGTCCGTAAGCGTTCAAATTCTTCAGAAGCGAAGGCCAAGTTACGCATATGTGGCGATTATTCAGTCACGGTGAACCCTTCCCTGGAGACCCATCGTCACCCGTTACCCTTACCAGAAGACTTAATGCAAAAGTTGGGTGGTGGGTATGGTTTCAGCAAGATAGACTTGGCTGATGCCTACAATCAGATTCGACTTGGTCCTGACAGTCGAAAACGACTCGCATTGAGCACTCACCGTGGCGTACTTTTACAAAATGTTTTACCTTTTGGCATATCTTCTGCTCCAGGTTATGTTCAGAAGATCATGGACGACCTTACAGCCGACCTTCCAGGGGTCGCAGTCTACCTAGACGACATTCTTGTCAGTGGCACTACTGCTGAGGAGCATCTCCAGAATCTTAGACGGCTCCTCGATCGACTTCACTCAAAAGGCCTGAGGTGTAGGAAAGACAAGTGTAAGTTTGCACAACCTCAGGTAGAGTATCTCGGACACATTTTGTCCAGGCAGGGCATCTCCAAAGGTCCCAAGGTAAACGCCGTACTGGAGATGTCTGCCCCCACTGACGTATCTTCTCTTCGTTCATTTTTAGGTTCCTTACAATTTTATTCGAAGTTTCTACCGTTGAACACTTCTACTGTAGCAGAACCACTATACCATCTCACGAAAAAGGACATTCCTTGGAGATGGGGAAAACAAGAGGAAAACTCTTTTGCTCAGCTGAAGCATCATCTATCTACTGATGAGGTTCTTACACATTTCAATGCGTCACTTCCGGTAGGTATCGCATGTGATGCTTCTAGTGTGGGCATTGGTGCTACTTTGTTTCACCGTTACCCAGATGGCACAGAACGGCCTATAGCAAACGTTTCAAAAGTATTAACAGCTTCGCAGAGAAACTATAGTCAAATTCAGAAAGAGGCTTTGTCGATAATTTTTGCGCTAAAGAAATTCTATCAATATCTTTTTGGTAGATCATTCATTTTGGTCACAGATCATAAACCATTGCTTAGTCTTTTTGGCCCGACCAAATCGACACCTTCTTTGGCAGCAAATCGTTTGGCTCGTTGGGCACTCTTTTTGTCGCAATTTACATACACTATTGAGTACAGGAAGACGAAGGATCATCAAAACGCTGATGCTTTGAGTCGCTTACCAGCAGGAGGGGATAAAGTCTTCGATGAAGAGGAAAGTGCGGATGACATTGATATCGTCTGTGCTATCGATGCTTTGGATTTGCAGGTCCAGACCCCAAATGCCGCCTCACTGCGTAAAGAATCTTCTAAAGATCCTATCATTTCCACGGTAATGCGTTTCATTCATCAAGGATGGCCGGCCAAGTCTTCTCCACAAGACCCGGTCGAACCGTTCCGTAAGTACGCAGACTCTCTTTCTACTTGTTACGGATGTCTACTTTACGGTTCCAGAGTGGTCATCCCGTCCAAACTTCGTCCTTCCGTCCTTCAATTGCTTCATGAAGGACATTATATATGCATTATATATGCATTGGAAATAACAAAATTACTGCATTTTCTGAGTAGATTGCGGGCCCCCTAATTTGCGGACCCTGTGCGATCGCACGGTTTGCACACCCCAAAGACCGGCACTGATGGGCATTGGCTTACTGTCACTATTATCGCAAATCACTCGGCCGACATTTCTGAATTAGCCCCCCCCTAAATTTTTTTCTGGGTGCGCTACTGAAGCTGAAACCGATTGAATGAAAATTCTCATGGAAAATGATTAATAAAAGGAACTCTGGATTCTGGAAACTTGTCGCTACTGCACTTACATGTTTTTAAATATTTTTTTTTAATGTTCATTGTATTAAAGTTTTAAACTCGTTTTAGCCTACTTTGCTTACCTGCAGCCACCTTCCGGGTTTCTTTCAGCAATTCCTTAACAAATAGTTGCCTTTTTTTCATTTTTTCATCTAACTCTAAAATATAAAAACTTGTCATTAAAATTATGATTTGTAAGCGTCGCTTTTTGATAAGGTAGCAGGATGCACTAATTTTTACTTTTAACCAAGTAATTAAATGTTGTTAAAATAAAAAATGTTACCAAAATGCAAGCGCATTTTTAGAAAAGTTTGTTTCTGTAAATTTCCAGACGATTTATCAGCGAATATTCTGCATTTTATGATTTATTCTAATGGGTCTCAATAATGACGAACTGGTTTGTATGACATACGGCTGCAAAATTGTCAGCTCGATAGCTCAGCTGGTTCAGCGTCCACTATGTGTACGAGGAAACTGCAACATCAAAGCTGGTTCGACTCTCGGGGTGTGCGCTTGAGCAACGCATTTCAAGAACAGCTCTCCATTCAGCGTCACCAAGTGGATGGAATACTTAACAAACGATAGTTTTTGTCAAACTCGGTGACCGGTCATGTGTCAGTGATTCAAAGCCTCTACTAGTAGGCTATGCGAAACTGCCAGGATTAAGCTCTCAAAAAAGCTTTCTCAGTTTGCCGATAAAGATTCAATCAATCACTCAATTACATCATATAATGCGGCTTTTGAGACAGGCATGGAGTAACCACGTGGGCCTGGGCCCACCTACTTTATTTTCTGGGTAGGCCTGGTCCACCCACTTTGAAAGCAAAATTTCTTTGAAAAGGTAGCAAAAATGGTAAATCAGAGAGAGAGTTCCAAAAAAGGTCTTCACTCATTTGATACACAGTAGTTTGATTATCTTTGATAGCTCAATAATGAAATCCAATCTTTAAACTTTTTTGTTGAGCCCACTATTGATGGGCAGCACGTGTGGGTGTGGTTGCGTGTGATTGGTGGAGCAATCTATCAATCAATATAATTCTTCTCTATGGTTGAAACAATGATATCCTTGTTTAGAATTTAGATTAATGAAGTGATTTTTAGTCTCACTGAAATTAATACAGTAGGGCAGTAGGCCTACTGTAGGCTATTGTTTGTATTTATCTGCCAACTGAAATGAAGAGAATTACGTCGCTTTTCGCCAAACGGTCTTTAAACAAGTCCAGTTTCGAAGAAAATTTAAAGCAACCTCATTCTAAAAAGCAGGTATTAGAAGTAGATGAAAAAGATGCATCTCAGCCTTCTCCATCGTCTTGTCCCACTTTTAGACCAAACATTTCCACTCAAATCGGTAAGTTGATTGTACAATAGACATATTGCCATTAGCTGAATATCATGGTGGTACAGTAGTTTTGCACTAATTACTAATAAATAACTAGTCTATGGCTGTATTTCCATCCATCAGAGAACTCTTTTTGTCTGCTTTCATCTCAATATGGTATATTTGTAATTAACACCGAAGAAGTAGGCCTACCAGCTTCCACGTCTTCATCTCAAGCGCCTACGCTTCGCTGCTGCGATGTCACCCAAACAAGATTAACCTGAGTTCCTGTAGATCAGCAAAAGTCAGCAAAAACCTATGGTTCAAAGACAAGGCACTATCAAACTAAGTGGGAAAAGAATCATCCTTGGTTGTACTTAGGCCTATGTGGAAGCAGCTATAAATCATTTTGCTTCACCTGCAGGAGGGGTAACCATGAAAACTTGGTAACTTTTTCCCATTGTACTAAACCAACATTTGTCGACGACGGTTTCCATAACTGGAAAGATGCTGTACAAAGATTAAAAGATCATTAAGCAAGTTCGTGTCATAGCCTAGATTGTCACTACAAACTGTCAGTCAAAGACGATCCTGATAAAGCACTAGTTGATGCATTATTAAGAAATCAACAAGATCAAGAACAACTTGTTAGGTGCCAGGGCCTCTTGGAAAAGCTAAAAGTAACCAAGACTTTGATCAGGCAAGACATAGCACTAAAAAAAGTGAATGAAGAAGACGGAAATCTACAACAATTCCTACAATACTCAAATCAGTATTGTCCTGGACTGAACACAATATTAAAACAGAACATGTATATTGCCATTGTGGTTGATGAAACTCAAGATACGAGTGGCAAAGAACAATTAACATTCTGCATACGGTGGATTGATGTGAATTTTACAATCAATGAAGATTTCATTGGAGTGCATCAAGCTGATAGCCTAGAGGTGATGCTACTACATCAGTCAAAATTGTCAAAAGCATTCTTCTCAGTTAGGGGATTGATATCACGAAATGTAGAGGCCAAACATATGATGGAGCATCTGTGTTGCAAGGTCCCTTGAATGGAGTTGGGGCTCAGATCAGAAGAGAGGTACCCAACGCACTTGGCATACATTGTCTTAACCATAATTTACAACTCGTAATTCTGAAAGCAGCAGCTATTAACCTCTCATTAGAGATAGTCTGAGAGCTGTACAAACAATTTGCAATTTGATAAAATGTTCCCCGAAAAGACTGGCTGTTTTCAAATTAATGTAGCAAGAAAGCAAAAAGCAATCATCTTTCAAAGCTCTTTGCCCTACAAGATGGACGGGCAGAGCAAAAGCGATTCTATCTGTGTTAGGAAATTATGAGCCGCTTATTAAACCATGGCGGCAATAATAGAGGAAAAGGGGTCCAGTGAGGGAGTAAAAATAGCCCCTGGTTTGTTGATGAGTGCTATGTTTAATTTTAATATTTTCTATGGTCTTTATGTGAGCATAGAAATCTTCTCTGCTGCTCAACTGCTAGCCTTCAGAAGAAGAACATGAGTGCGCGTGAAGCAATGCAGTGCAAAGGCGACTTAAAAAAGTTTGCAAACTAAGAGAGAAAATACCCATGAACTTTTTACTGAAATTAAAAAAAAAATGAAATAGACCCCTCCTGTGCTACCACGATGGCGTCAACTTCCGCAAAGATATGACAGTGGTTGTGCCAACACAAGGTTTGCGTCACCTCAACAGACGATGCAGTACGTAGAAGTTATTGACTCGATGACAAACAAGTTGGATGAAAGATTTGACCAAGATACCTTGCAGTTTCTTTGTGATATAGAGAAGGTGATTTTGGTTGCAGCAAGGGGAGAAGATTCAGCAACTTTGTCTCTAAAAAAGGCACTAAGGCCAGGCTGGATGGGGATATTGATTGATTGAATCTTTATCCTCGGACTGGGAAAGCTTCTTGCAGAGCTTAATCCTGGCAGTTTCGCATACTTGTAGAGGCTTTAAATCACTGACGCAGGCCCGGTCACCGAGATTGACAGAGTGAAGTTTCCGATTGTTGAAGTCTTGTTGCCGGGGAACTATTCCATCCATTAGATGCCGCTGAATGGAGAGCAGTCCTTAACGTGCGTAGCTCAAGCGCACACCCCGAGAGTCGAACCAGCGCCGCTTGATCTTGAAGCTTCTTCGTTCCAGAAGTGACGCGCTAACCAATTGAGCTATCTATTGATGTTAATTATCTAATTAAAAAGAAACTGAAGCTATTAAAGAATGTAGCAACGTCACCTTCCATGATTGAGAGCTTTGTGACGCTATCTGATGTAAGCAAAGCCCCCAATCCTACTTTGAGAGGCATTTACATAAATGTATCAAAGCTGATACAGCTAGCCTATACCTGACAATCCAAATGTCTAATGCTACTGCAGAAAGGTATTTTGCGAGCCTCAGACTGGTGAAAAATTACTTGAGAAGCAGATTAACCCAAGAACATTCTTGAACCATAGGATGTTCTTACACATTGACAAAAACTTGATCGATCAGGTTGATTTCACCCCAATTTGTCAAGAATTTATTGCTTTCAATGATCGTAGGATCAACATTTTTGGGAAGAAATTTCAAGTGCAATCCAATAGCAGTCACCATTATGCACGTGCTATATAATGATGCAGATTATTACTCTCATGTGGTATTATAACTGTGTTATATATTGTTTCCTTTTTATTTGTGTGTACATCGCCATATTTTGTACAGCGCTATAGAGCAATTTAACATTTTTAAATTTTTTTTGGCCAAATCGGTCCCAAAATTGGTTATATTGAATCCATTATTTATATTCATCGACGTGCGGTTACAAAACACAGAAAGCTTGTTTTTATTTGATATAAATTTTGACATTGATTTTATGGTCTCCATTGAGCTTCTTAATTTAATTTGCATATTTGTTACTTACCCGTAGGCTTCCGTAAAAATATTTTTTGTGTTGCAGATCTGACAGTTTCTTTCAAAGTTTGTGATTTTGACTTAAGTTGAAAGAAAAAAGAACTTTGGAAAGATGAAGTCGCTGTAACGAATTGAGACCAATTCAACAATTAATGTTTTAAAAAATATTTAACTTGTAAGAGAAAGAAGCGCTTACAAACAATCTTTGAAATACTTCAAAGTCTTATCCACACCACAAACACCCTATTCAATTTATTCTTCTTTGTCAGAATCCAACGCTTAATGATAATGTTGGAATAATATACGGAAACAAAACCAACAACAGGAAAAAGTGGCAAAGCTGCAAAACTGTTTAAGGCGTGCATATCATGTAGACTAAAAGCATACATGTAAATCAAAGTATATTTAAACACGACAACCAAGCCTGACATTATGTCAACAATATGTTTATTGTGATATTTATTTGTTATACAATAATATTACCAGAAGAGCTTGGTTGGTGGGAAGATGATGGCGTTTGTGATGAGGTAGATGCACTTAAAGGTTGTTGGGTTGTTTTGGAGGTTGAGTTGTCTGTAAAATTTCAATATGATTAACTTTAATTTTAACATAAATTTGAATACAATGAGGTTAAAAAACTTTCCTGGTTAAGCGAAATAAATAAAATTCAAAATTAAATTTTTTAATTTATTTTTTACTAGGAAGTATTTTTTTCCTCAAAGATGTAAATCTGCTCTTCAACGATTGAGGTTTTGAGTCTTGTGAAGCTGAAGGTGAAGATGAAGAAGCAGATGATGATTGAAGCCGATTTGAAGCTTTGGGCGGTGTAGTCAGTTGTTGAGATTCTTGAAGGGAATTTTGAGGGAGATCTAAAAATAACATATAGTAATATGTTTATATTATACTGCAGTTGCTTGGAAAAGCTTTTTCTGTAATAACCCAGATAGCAAAATTGTTTTTTTACATTGATTCAACGTCTACTGATGGATCAACGTCAGATGCACAATTTGTTCTACCTGAGAAATATATTTCAAATAAGTTTTACTTCACAAAGATCAAAAGGACGTCGGTTCCACTCCCATCCAGGAAATATTTTTAGACAAGGCAATTAATGACGTTGTCTGAACGTGGCACGCAGGTCGGCTTTGTTAGATTTTCGTTCATTAATTTCAATCTTGAACCATCGAACATCTGTCTGGCTTTTTGCAATGACAATTTCTGCTATGATTAAAGTAAAAGCCAAGTTTTATTTGGAACTAACTACCGTTTAGAGGGATTACAATTCCATCATCTAATGCAGCTTGCTATTAAAACAGTCAGTGCTCATAAACAATAATATAATAATAGTAATCGTGTTTTTATTTGCGCCCATTGCGGTAACATACAGTACACTGCAATCACAGATGCGATGCAACAGACGACAGGAAGCAGCGAAGTGACATATAGTCTTCGAGTCAGCTGCTCCCGTTATTTTGGCTTGCCATTAAGTGTCTTCGCCGAGACACAGCCGCGTGCTCTGAAGCGGTGTCGAACCCACGTCCTTTCGAACGTCGAGCAGATGTTCTCACCACTCGGCAAGGCAGCCAACAGATGATCTCCTACTTTGAAGTAGCCTACACCGCTCTTAATGCAGCTGTGTGGCTAAGGCGCTGTGAAGAAAAGATTGCCACTAATACAAGTCCCACCAGGCACAATACAAACAAATAATGACTTTGTCTTCTGTAGGCTAGCGATCACCAATATTTTTCGGCCCAGGGCCAAGTTTGCGATTTTAACAGCGTCGGTGGGTAGTCTGGGTAGACTATTTTACGTATTGAAAATACAACACGTATAAAAGTAATCACGTTGGGCCAGACTATTGGAACCGCTGATCTAGCAACCTAAACAATATTCCTACTTGAAGCGATTTGTGACGTCTGAGATGTTGATTGCATCAGTGTTGACGTCGATTCATGTGGAGAAAGCTGCTGGTTGGCTGTTGAGCTCGATAGATCTAAAACAATAATGTAAAAACAAAATGGATAAATTTACTATTGTTGAAATAATGTTAGTGCCCATTTTGCAAACTGCAGTGTCCACTATTCATTCCCCACTATGCAACACACTGCTCTGAAGCAGCTGAGTGGTGGAAGAGCTTAGAAATAAAGATTATCGATGCATATAAGCGATCGTCTAGCCTAGCGGTTCCCAAAGGTGATAAATATTTTATTCTACTTGTAGCTGACAAGAAAGCACGTATAGTATATTGTTCCTTGTCACAACATATTCACAAAATATCTAGCTTATATTCCTACTTGAGGCAGTTTGTGAAGACGAAGTTAATGGTTGCGTCAGTGCTGACGAAGATTCCAGTAAAGGAATTTTGTTCAGTGCAGTGCTCGATGGATCTTTAAAAATGAAACACGATGTTAAAATATAAGATTAACGAAATTTACTGCCATTGAATTATGCGTTTAAGCCGATTGTTGCAGCCATAAACTTCACCAGCCACGGAACTCGCAATGATTAAAATTTTATGCACACAGTGACCATTATCTAGTCGATATTCCTACTTGAAGCAATTTGTGAAGACGAAGTTGATGGTTGCGTCAGTGCTGACGTAAACTCGACTGAAGGCGGTTGGTTCATTGCACTGCCCGATTGATCTGTAAATTTGAAAAAATATTTTGTTGTTTGTGCAATAGACATCATTTAGTTATACCAGACAAACAAGCAAATATTTTTTATTGCCGCAATGTACTAGCTGTGTAACACTTGTGCCTCTTCTAACATAAAGTTAAGAAAACACAAGATTGAGAAAATATAACTGACAAAATCAAAAAAATATTAATTACATAATCGTCTGAGCGCTCATTCACAAATAACATCAAGGGTCCAATTGCCAATGTTAATTTGTAGAAAGAAATATCAATTATTACAATGGATTTCTCCATAAAGTTAACAAATTATATCTTGACTTGGCCTGTGTGACGAAAAAAAAAACTCTATGGTTAGATTTGTTGTTAGTGGTACGATAAATAAACTGCAGATGAAATAAAAATTAACCTTTGTTTATAAACGGATCCAAAAGGAGTCCTGATGTAAATTGTGCAACAACAGCCCAGTGGCCCTTCAGCAGGTTATTTTGAACAAAAGACCTAAAATCGGTTAATGACATTTTACGACAGATGTATAAAGCACTGAAATACTCTTGGAAGGTCTGGTGACTGAAATATAACCGTTGCTGCCCTTCCAAAAGTGCATATTCTCTATTTGCTCCCAATAGAGTGACGACAAGATCTTGAACTTCCTGACTGGAGAGATGTTCTGTTTCAAGATCGTCTTTTGTGATTAAGACGATTCCTTTTTTTGTTGCTTCATACGCGATTTTGGAAAGTCTGATGACAATATCGTCTGATATCGAAATCCTAGCGTGTCCTGAGGTTTTAAGATTCAACAATACAATATGAAATATTCTGGTCATCGTGGATATATCAGCGAGCTGTGACGAACCAAGAGATGCTCTCACGTAGAGTTGCAGCATCAGAGGGTTGTGGCATATGGACTTCAAATGGGAAGTTTTTACTGTAAGATTGTTCCAAATCATCTCGGATTGTTGTTGGTCGTTGACTAAGGCGTCGAATAACGTTTTCATATTTTCAGGAGTCAGATCATGAATAAAGTAAGTGCGTTTGGGCCGGCATGTTTGATGAATATGAAGCATGGCGTGTGGTCGAGAAGTGAATATCAAGTGACAATTTTGAAGAAATCTTTTCAGACACAGATTTGAGACAAGTTTCCAATATTGAAGTGGAGTATTGTAGTTGGATTCTTCAACATTTTCTTTCAAGTTCCAACTTACCTGATCAAGCCCATCAAAAATAATAAAGCAGTTTTCCGGATTGGCTGTCATCCATTCAAAAACAGAATTCTGTTCTTGGTTGGTTAAGTTGTAGTTGCAATCTCCCAACAGAAACTCTTTCAATGTCAATCGTGTGTTGTGGTCATTCATGTCCATAAAAAGCTTCCTTAGGACGAGAACATTTTCGCTTTTAGCAAGTCTTCTTGCCAGGCGTTTCGATAAGGTTGTTTTTCCTGACCCAGGATATCCAATTACCGACACAAAACTGTTGGTTTGAATATCATAAACCAATTGATCGATTGTTACTGCTTGGTCGGATTTGTTTAATTTAATTCCTTGACTTTTTGGATTGTACTTGTCATCGTCAGGAATAAACCTTCCTTGATAAAAATCAACTTTATACATTTCACAATAAATTTCTGGAACACCCTCTGGAGAAACGTCAAAGCTGGACAGATCGACGTCATATTTGGGATGATATTGTTTGCGGGCTGCTTGTTGCAGCTTCTTTAATTCTTTTGTTGAACCTAAAAAGCAGAAAAAAATTATATTTTTAAAAATTACTTTTGAATTGGCGACTGGTCTTTTTGATTAGACTTTGAGTGAGTTATGGTCCAGCAAATATTGGAAGCTTGGTAAAATCTCTAAACAGATATGGCCAAGTAAAGTTACGATTCTGACTTAATAAGCTTGTTCAACACGTTATGTGTTTTACGTTTCCCAGTTTTTCAATACAATATTCAAAACATTTGTGAAGGATATTGCAAATTGTAAGCCTGAAGAAACGGTTTTTAGCAATTTTACTAAACAACCACGTTTAAAAACAGGACTGTTCGAAACAAAAATATTTCGTTTCTTTTAGAGGAGAAACTTTAAATCGTGTTTGTGTTTCAATTTGGGTAGAGAGGTTACGTCTATGACCATAAATAGACATAGCTGAGCATCACCACAACAGTTAACATTATAACAAACAAAAATTAAAATGAAATAGCGAACGTTGTCGGCTACACCTATTGCTCTTATCAAGCCAAGAAAATATTACATTTTTTACGAATTAGTACTAAAGCAACACACCACATAACAACAAAAACATAGTCTAATCTGAACAATTGTTTATCTTGCACACAAGTGAACTGACAACTGAGGAAGATTACGTACCACAACGTGCAGATGTGTTTAAAAGAGAAAAGAACTAATGTTCAGAAGAGCAGTGATAAACAGAAGCACAAATCTTAGACACAAACAAAGCATTAAAGGGCGGGGAAACCCAAATTCACTTTTTGCGAGTTTTTTGTTTCAGTGTGATATCATTGTGTACAACATGCGTTTTAGCAAAAAAAAAAATCCAAATTTTGTTGCCCTCGTCTCGCTAAGGCCGCTTTTGTTTGATACCCGTTTGCGAGGTCTCGCGCGCATCAAGCTGTGATTCTGTTCGTTGTGACGTCACAAGGTACATATAGTTGTGACCAAAAGTTTAAGACCAGACTTGATTTATGACGATTTTTGCATTACTTCAAAATACTGCATCATATATTGTTTCAGTTGCATCATCTTTATGCATCATCTTATATCTGATGCAGTATTTTGAAGTAATGCAAAAATCGTCATAAATCACGTCTGGTCTTAAACTTTTGGCCACAACTATATGTACCTTGTGACGTCACAGCGAACAGAATCACAGCTTGATGCGCAACGAGACCTCGCAAACGGGTATCAAACAAAAGCGGCCTTAGCGAGACGAGGGCAACAAAGTTTGGATTTTTTTATTGCTAAAACTCATGTTGTACACAATGACATCACGCTGAAACAAAAAACTCGCAAAGTTAATTTGGGTTTCCCCGCCCTTTAAACAAATACACATAGCAAAAAACAAACATACAACGTAGCACTAACAAAGCAGAACACGTGGCAATTTGATTGAAAGACTGTTAAGTTATTAGTTAAGAATTGGGACTCATGTTGCCAACCTCCTCGTGGTGAGTCCTAGTAATTCAAATTAATGAAGCGAATGGCAACAATCAGAGACCACAACTCACAGGGCACCTGGGGTGGTAAAAGGATAAACCCTCGGCCCCAGTGTCCAATGAGAGAAACGTTGAAGGCCTTAGTTAGAAGGCCAACGTTGAAGGCCTTACCAAAGCCAAATGCGACATGTTGGAACATCTCACACAAAAGCATAACGTGACAGCATTACTCCTGCAAGAAACCCACACCACCAAAGTATCGAAGAAGAAGAAGAAGTTAAGAATTATACATTTGTAACAAAACAAATACTGAAAATTTCTTACCGATCGGTAATATGCCATAATAATTGTTCTCCCCGTCAGCTCAGTGGTTACGCGCCCGGCTTAAGATTACGCGGCGCAAGTTCGACTCTCGGGGTGTGCGCTTGAGCAAGACATTCTAAGGACTGCTCTCCATTCAGCGGCACCTAGTGAATGGAATAATTTCCCGGCAAGAACACTTCAACAATCGAAAAACTTCACTCTGCCAATCTCGGTAACCGGCCCTGCGTCAAGAGCCTCTACAAGCATGTAAAACTACCAGGAATAACCTATCAAGGCTTTGAGGCCTTGTCAGTCCGAGGATAAACATTCATAACCAAATCAAACCAATATTATTTTATATCAATATTATATTTTATAATATTAAACAATATTATATTGTTAAACAATATTATATTGTTTAATATTATAGGCTACTTAGCCTAGGCTACTTATTATAGCAAATAAGACAATAATTCTCACTTATTATTAAAAAGACACAGTAACGCAGGAAGGAACTTCAAGTTTATCAGAGTTGTAAACCAACCGCATTTTGCTTTCACACCTACATAGTAATACATTACCAACAGTTCTTTCAAGCACCATAGCTTATGCGCAGTTACGAGAGCCTATTAATACTGTAAGTAAGTGGCTTATCATTATATCACTTGGCTTGTTTTTCTTATAAAAGTAACTTGAATAAAATACAACTGTTAGTTCTTAGTTTCTTTAACGTTGATTCCACGTTTTTATAAAGACTCTACAAACTGCAAAACAAGTTTTTAAGTATTCACAAGCAATGTAGTGCTTGCAAATGAAGCAGCCAGCGTGATTGTTTTCCACGTCACGCTTCATTGCACAGAGCTGCAGGAAAGGTCTATTAAGGGACTTTATAAAGTTTTTTTTGTATCATTCCAGCCTTGCAATAAAATCAACGATATATTTTGCTAATTGTTATAACATTTTGCTGCATCTTTTGAGCTTCCGTTGATACGAAGATTAAAAGATCTTTTGATTTGATTTGTAACATAACTTGGCATAGTTACAGTTGATGATGAAGCAAGATTTCTTGACAATTAAATCTACTTATAAAACTTTTCAATTAAAATATGGCAGAATAGCAACAGTTTGAAAACCTCCTTTGTTTATCATCATTGAGCTTAATGCTCTGATGCTTTAACAACCGAGAAATTATTACCGTAATTATGAAAACTATTCCAATCACATATAAACAATACAAACCTTCATCTCCAGATGGAACACAACTTTGCTCGGGCAAATTGTAGATCATCGTTGTATGAAACTGTCGTTTGTCAACCTGTTTGATCACTCGATCTATATGCTGATGATGATGATGATGGGCATGATACTGTCGCTGATCAGCCTGGAAAGATCGTAGATGCTGTCGCTGATCAAAATGGACCACTCCTTGATCAACATGCTGATGGACAGTCAGTTGTTGCTGAGCTTGTCCTGTAAAAAAACTTATTAAATATTGTTTTGACAATTAACATGTGAGACTTGAATTTAACAAAAGAAGATGTTGATGACTTGATGTCAGGATCATGGCGGTTGTAAGTTTGTTTTCTTTCAATGAAATGAAGCAACATATTTTAAAATGTGTAGGCTAAGATACGTAAAATGCTATCAAAATTATTAACATATTAGAGCAACCATCAAATCAAACTCACCTTCATCCACCACTTCCTCACTTGGAACGTATGAATTTTGTTCGTCGTTGCTAGAATGTGACATGTTTTTAATTCGTGGAAGTCGACGGAACAGAATACTAAAACTTAGTAGTTGATGCTACAAAATTTAATTCTAAATGGTTATAACGCCGTTTTCCTCATGAAAAAGACAAGCAATTATAAAGTTTGATTGAGCACATCAGAATGAACTCTTTGTTTGAATAATAACTTTGAGAGGCTCTCGTAACTTTTAAGCGTAATCTTCTAGGGTCGTAGTGCTGCTAAGCTTCTAACCACTCGACTCTGACTTATCATCGCTACTTACAATAGAAACAGCAACATGTGTTGTTTTTCTTGCACTGTTTTGGTTTGACCACCAGTAGATTCGAAGCTAAACCAACAACTAGTCCACTGCGCAGAAGCCCTCAGCAGCTACCTACTAGTCCACTGCGCAGAAGCCCTCAGCAGCTACCAACTAGTCCACTGCGCAGAAGTCCTCAGCAGCTCGCGTTTTATAGTCGAATGTCACGTGATTAAGACGTGGCCAGGCAAACAATAGAAAAAATGAAATACTTTTGGTGAAAAGGTTTTACCTCACAGACAAAAACAAAATGATACTCTGCTTTATGTAGTTGTAATGTTGGTCAACGTTGAAACATTTTATTTACAATTTTAGGTTTGAATTGCAAACAAACATAAAAATTTAAATAAAATGTTTAAATTTAAAAGCCGGAAGTTCAAAATAAAAGCCGGAAGCCGAAAGAAGAAAATTTGTAGATTGTGACCCAACTGCCTCTTCTTTGATTTGTTGAGAAGCAACAAACTTTAATTTGTTGAAATTTTAGAGCCGCTATTTGTTTAAGATGAAAAATAAATTGCAAAAATAACATCGGACATCTGACAATACAGTAAGTGATGACAAAAATGATGTAGAAAAATCAAAATTAAAAAACATAGAATAGACCTACATTAAAAAATTATAATTATCTTAAAAAAATTGAACTACTCACTTCTTAAAAAACCTGCTTAAGCCACTGCGCCTTGTGCAAATCTCCTGTGTTTTGAAATGAGTTAAAATTATTGACAAACGTTCCTTGCGTAAACAAAAACAAAAGGTTTTTGGCGTTCACACTCCAACCTCATTGAAGCTGATAACTTTAATTCCTTTTTAAATGCTCTATTATGCAATATGATATTTTAATAATTATCCTCTGGTTTTCTTCGTCACTTTAAAGTTTTAATGTCCTCTGGCACTTTGTACAAAACGAATTTTTGAACACTGCAATGACATGCGCCACGTGCTACTTTTTTGTTCTTCACTTATTGCTTTCATTTTTTAATGAGAAAAATCCGTTAAGTTTTACTAAGCTTTCCGCAGTCCATTGTATCTGCCAGTGTTTGTGCTGAAGTGTCTTCTGGCTACTTTTGCTTCGCTGCTGTGTGTTAAACTGTATGCCATTTAATTTGTGTGTAATTTTGTTAGTATGTTGATTCGAATATGGTGGATATTCTTGTCAAATGCAAATGGTTCATAATAATATCGCAAAGTTTTACAACACGTTGTTTCATTGTAAAATTTTTTAATTTTTTACTTTTTTATTTTAATTTTGTTATTCTATCGAAACAAGAACGAAATGCGTGGGAATGTTAAAGCACGAAAAGCACCTTGAACAATAAAATGCATGGCATTGCATATAAAACGCTTTGTCGAAGCATCTACAAACTATTAATTATTGCTAAGGAGTGTTTTAAAAAAAGACTACCCAACTTCATCTATAACTAAGTGTTACAAAATTGTAGATCAGGGCAACCCAACTTAATTTGTTTCGAGAGCTTCGAAGAATGATTTCTCATCCAATGACGATGTTGGTTTAACTCAGGGTTGTTAACACTGTAACTTATTTTTGAAAATATTATGCTGAACAACCAAGTCACTAAGTTAAGTCAAGACGCTACGTGTAAAAAGGTGCAACGATTTTAACAACCTTTGTACACATGTTTTTCATCTCTATTTCATGCATTTTTTTCCTGCCATAAAGTAAACTTAAATCACTAAACCAATACATATCGTACTTATACAACCTTGAACAACTGCAGAAGATAAATAAATACAATTTGATTTACTTTTAAACAATGAATACTATTAATATGACAAAGAAGGGCTCAATGCCAAGCAAAATGCCAAGCAGAGCGAATTACATCAAATACAACTATTACTTTCTAAAACCTCTACACAGCCTGTTCCACCCTAAAAAGGGGATCATCAGAAGGTTTTTATTCAAATGGAATCATTAGAATTTTTACATAGAATTATTCTGTTTTAATAAGGACCTTCTAAAGATCCTCTTTTAGAGTGAAACAGGCTGTAGAGCAGTGGTTCCCAACCTTTTTGCTGTCACGGACCCCATCAGACAAATTATTAATTCTGCGGACCCCTACCAAAATTTTGCCTGAAACTCAATTAACCTACCATTGACTATTGTAACAATTATGCTACTCAACTACTGTACTGTGTTATGTTGCATTGCCACTATGACTCCTGCGGCACATATCAGGTTAAACAGTTGCTCAAACAAGAAAATGAATGAATTGTTCAAGAAATGTTAGCAGTATTTGAATATTAAGGTGACCCAACGTCTCCAACTGCAAGCGGTGGTGTTGCTTCCGCCACTATGAGGTAAACTTTGGTTGCACCGCATGCTTTCTATTACGTAATAGACGAGCCAATCCTGATTTGCCTGTAATCGACATGCGTTGTGGTAAATGTAGTTTAAGGTCAATGTACAGTGTACACAGTACACACTGTAGGCAGCAGCATAGATTTATTTTAATGCATACCGGTAAAGTTTATTCTCGCGGGCTTGAGCTTGACACATTTGCATTTAAAGAGAGAAATGAAAGTAAAAAGATCGCTTTTCGTTTTTTTTTCCCCAAAATTTATCAAGGTAATCATGGACCCCCAAATGCTTTCTCACGGACCCCAGGTTGGGAACCGCAGCTGTAGAGGTTTTAGAGTGTAATAACTATGTTTGATGTAGATTTATTTTTACATACTTTCCAAGTCACTTGGATTTAATACGCAAAAAACTGAGTTCGGTCTAGCCCTAGCATACTATTACTAATGTATATTTTAAAACAACTAGGAAATTTTATAAATTCTATTTGTGCAAGTCGATAGGAAAGAATTGGGACTTTGATGAACAGATTGAACAAATAGCTCTTGTTATTTAACTCGAAATTCAATTTGAAAAAAGAAAATGATAAAAGTTTAAACGATTCTCTCCACATGACGCACTTTTCAAATTAAAAAAAAATCCACTCAACACCAAAAATAATTCCACGATGATTTCTAGCAAGAAATGCTGACCTGGAGAGTGGCCGCTTAGAGCATGGTTCGATTCCAGGCCTGGTCTTATCGAATTCTTTAAGGTAGACCGATTATGTCCCTATGTTTTGCATGGATACGATTTTCCTACTCAGTTACTAAAATATTAAATAGTCGGACAAAAGAATCAATGTGAGCTATATTAAGTTTGATGTATTTCATCACTAGATATAAAAGTGGTTCCATATTCAAGATCACTCAAACGTAATAATTGGCTCGTGTCACAAGGTTTCCTGTGGTGGGACTAGGGATATTTCGTACTTGTTCCGTAACAATCGTCAGTAGTGACGAAAGTGCTTTAGATGCATTGTTCTTGTTTAATTGCATTGTTGCTCTGCACTCACAATCAACCTTGGAAGGTAAGTTCAAATTTATAATCTTGAGAAGATGATCTGGTTTAGTTGTTCAGCCATAGCATCCACCAAGTAAAGTTTGGTTTGTTAGCGTCATGTTTATTGTGACACAATAAAGCAACGTTATATTGTCCCTGGATTATAAAGTTATTGGAAAGTTGACAAACCCGACGACGTTGATTCCTATACAAAGCGTGGATTCTTTACACAAAGTATGGCATTGTATGACACTCTACCAACTATAAGCGGAATGACCTCACAATGAAAGAGTCCATGACTCTACACACAGCAAGATTAAATTACTGAGAAACAAAGATTCAAACATCAGCTTTAATTATATTAGGAATCCATGATTCCCATAGAAGTCAAGCTAACATGTCACGATTGAATTGAGTCGAAACTTTCAATTCCAACTTTAATTTTTCTTTGACAATGTTGTTTCCTTATCAGGTCACTGGAAACGTGCGACCTCCATTATTTTAAACACAATGAGGAAGTTCAAATTACCAAAGAGCCATTGAAACCAAGCGATCCTATCGAATTGACAACAGCAAGTCCGTTTGTTTTTGTTATGTAAAGGGAGTTGTGACAGTGATCTGTCGTCTGTGTTGACGAAAATACTTAAATATCCATTCTCACACATGCCAAAAAGTTAAAGACATTGCAATGGAGAAAACTTTAACAATATTTCATGTTTTTAAAAAGTTAAGACAAAAAAATTGTTTCGTCTCTAAATGCACTTCTGTGGTTTTTCTTATTAAGCGGATAGTGGTCTAAATCAGTGGTTTCATGGCCACCTGGAGATGTGGCCTGATTTGTCACATTTTGCAGATTTTGATTACAGCTACTGCTAGTGCTTGACTGACATTTTTTGAGATGTTTTTACTTTTAGTGGTTTCCTAATGACATAAAACTTTTTTGTTGCCTTGGGGAAGCAGTAGCAAATGAGAAAAAGTAAGGTGAAAAACGCTGAATCAGACTGTTATTGAAAATTAACAGTCTGACTAAAATCTTCGAAATCAAATTTTCTTTGTTTTTCAACATGTGAGGATGTTAAAACCTATTGTGTCATCTGGGGAAAAGAATAAAGAAAGCGTAAAAATCTAATTTTTAGAAAAATTTATTTAAACGTTCGCCCAAAGTTAGAAAAACCTGGAAATTTCTGCAAAATGTGACAAATCAGGCCGTATCTTTAGGTGGCCATGGTGGTTTTTAAACTTTTTGTCTTGGCGGATCCCTTTTGAAAGCCTCAAAATGGTCACGACTCTTTACAATTTCTTTTATCTGAGATTTTATTTCATAGTATCACCAAACGGAAACATAATGAGCCATGCAGTAGAATATAATTTGTAATCTTGTCCTTTATAACCACAGTACCTAGCTGCATTCTCATACAATTATTTATTTTATACGTTACAATGTTGTAGCTTGACGTTGATAAGACGGTTGCAATATCATTTTGTGATGACAATACAAAGAATGATCGAGGCCTTTCGCAACAGACTTCTGCAATGTCATAATGGACAGCTAGATCATTCTAGTTGCTCTAATGAGAGCAAAACGTTAGTAATTCTAACCTAATTTGGTAAAAACTTGTTTACTCTAATTCTAGTTCTAATTTCCAGAGTTGCCCATGATTTTCCATATTAGCGTTTTCATCCAAATAAAAAAAGATATGTGATAACTGTGTCAAACTAATTCTAATCTAGTTTAAATTTTACTCTGGTTTGCGAAAACTTAGCTAGATCTAATTTTAAGTATAATCTAATTTGTAAAAATTATAATAGCTGTAATTATAACTCTAATCTAATTTCAAAAAGCTAAAAAAAATTCTGGTTGTCTAAGTCTGCATAATTGCTTTCTCTTTGAGAAGTAGCCTATGTTCTGTATTGTCACATCACAACAGGTACTTAAGCAAACGTTCGAACTTATTATACAAATTAAACCACAAGCGTTGTTTAAATATGGTAATTTATCAATCATGCTGCAAATTCAAAGACTTTTACGGACAACTTGAGGGTTCGTAAAAATGTAAAACTTGTTGAAATATTTCATAACCAATAAAATATCCCGGACAGGAGTTGCCAAAACCTATCAATTGCATTACAGGTTGGCAAAAGTCACATATGATAGAAAACCAAGGAAATGACGTTTTTTGATGCTGGGACACCTTTTTACATTTATTTTAACATTTAACTTTGCTTAACATTCAAGCCTACGGTTACCATATTTGACCAAATGCCAGTTTTCAGCTAAGCATTAACATCGATGAAAAGGAAAAATGGCAAAAAATTATTTTTTAACACGCTCCAAGGACATTATGCAGTTTAGGCTATAAATAAACATTAAACAATCCCCTATACACTCTCTTGCTCGTACTTTTCCGAAGATCTGATGTTTTTCAATTAGCTTTTCTTGGACTTTAAAAATGCATAGAAAATTCCAAAATGTTAAAATCTCTTCCATCGTCTCAAAGGCCATTTCGTTTCTTTCTTTTGTCCACTGACTCAGTAAAAAAACCGCTCAACGTTTGCATTATAATGTGCCACCAGTAGTGTTGACAGAGAGGTCCAGGAGGTGCTTTCGGATCAGGTTTCGGGATGATTTTAGGGGCCCGTGCCCTTAAAAAAGCCGGAAATTTTGAAATTGTTGCGTAATATTTGGATATAGTGCATTTTTCTTAAGTGTCTTAATTTGCGCCTCATTGGTATCGGGCCCAAATTATCCTTTCTACGGCCCTGGGTGCAACAGCAAAGAAAAACTGGGCATGGAAACGCAATAATTGTGTGTGTAAGCAGTGTAAAGCACAACAAAAGTGACAAACTGCAGTAATCGAAATTCAATTGAAGCTTGAGTGCAGAAGAAAAACAATTTATAGTTCACCTAAAGTCTAAGCTATATTGCATTATTACGAAAATTTATTTTAAAGCTATAATTGGTCTAGTTTCTAGGCCTATATGATATTCAAAACTTTACCCAATATCCAATAAACGCATTTGTAATAAAACCTTACCATTTTCGGTCGGCTGCATAGCCTAGTGGTGAGAGCCCTGGAACGGCAATCGAAAGGTCTCCGGTTCAACACCACTCAAGAGCATGCGGCTGTGTCTTTGGCAGGACACTTAAAGGCATGCCTGAAGGTGGACATGAAGATCGGGTTCCTTGCCTTCCCGTCCACTTAATCTAAATCTTCAACTACCGGGTGTAAGCCTGGATACGACAAACCAAAAAACATTTTCACGTTTCCAACTTGGCCTATTTGCAAACTCATACGATAATGCACTAGTGGTCACAGCGGTAAACCATAATCTCTTCGTGGGAAAATTGTAACATAAAGTTCCCGGATCCGTTCGTCTGTATGTAATGACCGAAAAAGAAACACTCCTTCGAAACGTCTTTTCAAAATTGTATTTCTGTAAAAATAGCCTCAAAGCTGTCGAAATTGGATGCAACGCCGTACACCACTAAAACTTGTCACTACAGAACAGATTACTTGGATAAAAGACGGAAAATTTGTCCAGCTAGCAAGCACCAAGCAAACAGTTAAACTTGCGACTGACTTCCAACAAACAATTTTACGAATGACTAGAATAATTTGCGATATCTCAAATGCACGTAGACAGTAACTGTGACGCAATAATGAAAGACATTGTCACGCAATTCAAACCCGTGTTCAAAGCGGCTGATGCAATATTTCATCAGGTCTTACGACCGATGGTGCAATATTTGGACATTTTCTAGCAATTTCCATGACGTAAGATGCCAGCTAGGTTAAGTAGACCATAACGGTTTTTATATGACGTTTGATTTGGTGAACAAAATTGTCGGGAACATAGCGGCCCCTAGTTATGACAGTCTAGCATGGCATAACTAAAAAAAAAGAATTGACGACAATTGTGAGCCAATGAATAAAAACACATGATACACAAATTGTTTGAATCACTCACTTTTAAGTTAATACGTAAATACAAGGGGCATGCAAAGAATGAACAACAATACGGGATAATACACGACGATACATGAAATTGGTACCATAGGTACATGCTAAAATGACGCTACCTACAATGGTTGCGATAATAACCGACTGTTCTGGGCTCAGACAAGTGTCGGCCACCACAGACAAAACCAGGCTCAAACCGTAACACTTAGGTGTTCTTTACGGGGGCGAGGCATGAAATATCCCTCAACACGTAGTCTACTTTCACTTCCCCCGTACTCTCATCATAGTTGCAGACGGCAACTTTGGCTCTACGAACCACAGGCTTCCCTTTCCTAATTTGTGGAACTACCTCATGCACCCTCCCAAGTTGATACTTCCCACGTTTACCAATGTCTTGGAGAGAACCCACCACTCCAAATTCTCGGCCATTTTTAGCCATTTTTTTCCGGCCCTGAAGACCTGGCAAGTAAAAATCGATCCATTTACTCCAAAACTGCTGAGAAAGTGACAAATTGAACCGATAATCCCTTCTTAATTGGTCACGATCATGTGGTTGCCCAACAGCACAGTATGGGTCTAAGTATGGGGTCAAAAGTGAGGTAGGGGTGATGACAGTAAAATCCCTAGGGTCGTCACTCAAAGGTACCAAAGGGCGTTCGTTCACGATCCGAACGGCACTGCCTGTGTACGTAAGCAATCCAATAAAATTGGGCTTACGTATTGAAGAGTCCAAAATGTGAAAAAAGTGCTTGGTCATATCGGCCACGAAACCAAATCTGCCAAGCCGCAATCTAGCCAAGAGATCTGCCAGAGAGTTTAACAAATCAGGACGCGAAAACATTACCTCATTAACACAAGTTCCTCGAAATTCAGACTTGCCATCGTAAACAATACGCTTTTTTAATTGTGACGTAACAAAGTATGGTAAATACCACTCAAATATTTTTACATTTTCTGCTTCACCAGCACGCTCAATATAGCCATTAGATTTAAGATCCTTCAGGGTGTCAGTAAGGAAATCACGAAGTTCAGGTTGTTTTAAAGCCTTCTTCCTTAAAGCAGCAACTCTATCTGACGCCAACACAAAATTGTTAGGTAAATCAATATCTTCCTTCAACGGTACAGGTATCTCAAATCGACCATCTTTCAACTTAATATTCGGTTTGACAAGTTCTCTAGCCAAAATATCATTGCGAGACAATTCACAGGTTTCATTTTGCAAAGTCAAATCCTGAATGACTTTATTCAGGTCTGCTATTTCCATATCACGAGACTCAATTTTACGCTGAAAGCCAGAGATGACATCCGACTCTGAAGACGTCTGCACTCTGCACACATTTGCAACGCTTTCATCCAAGGGTGACTTACCACCACAAGCCAACCAACCGAGAGGAGTGAGCAAAGCATGTGATTCACTACGATTTTCACCAACACGCTCTTCTTTAGCACACATCAAATAAGCGTTGTCGTTGCCAATCATTACATCTACAGTACTACAATCATTCAAATGAAACATATTCACGTCATGAAAATGACGGAAACCACTTAAATCCTGCTTATGGGGTAAAGTTTTAACATCGTCAGCCCAAGCTGGGTTAACCACCGAAGTTATATCACAAAACAGTTCATCTGTCTCTAACGACTGAATGTTGAGTTTAACAAGGTCAGCACAAGTAGGTTTCTAACCAACCAGGGTATCCATCTTAAACGACGCTTTGTCATACGGTTTAACGTCAAGTTCGCAGACCAAATCACTCGAAACAAAAGTCAACTGCGAACCATGATCATGCTGACAATACACCAACTTCGATTTGCCAGTCATTGGATTCAAAACACGAGCAGCAGTAACGCGGTTAAAGGCTGCTTTAACATTTCCAATCTTAACATTACGCACAGGAACTCTGGCACGAGCATCATCTTTGCCAATCGAATCCAGAGAATCACGTGACGTCACATAAAAATCATGCAGAAGAAAATAGTGTTTCCTATCGTTGTTAGGGCCACACTTACGACAGTTGTTTGCATGAACGCAATCCCTAACCATATGCTGGCGCAAACAATTCAAGCATTTGCCAGCTTTCACAATAACATCTCTCCGATCTTTAGGTGTCAAGCGCAAAAATTCTTTACAATTAGACAAAAAATGATATTCAACTTGACCACGTGACGAACAATAAAAACATGCCGGTATGTCTCTACGTCTGGCCACACCATCGCGCGGTGCGCCAACAGCAGTCGAGTACTGCGGACTCCCTGAAATCACATTATCATGGGGTTTTACCGACGTCTGCCTAACCGGACATAAAGGCAATTTTCCTTTGCCAAACTTTTTAAAATGCTGCGACTCACCAGAATCGCCCATTAGCATAATAGCAAAATCAGTCGACTTGCGCGTTTCCTCCCGTACTACAAATTCAAACAAACTCTGAAAAGTAGGCTCATCAGTACTACCATACTGATCATCTAAAAAGTCAAGATAACGCTGCTTAGCGTCAAACGGGAGTCGCTTAGCCAAATCCAAAACAAAACGTCCTTCCAATTTATCACGCTGACCATAAGCTTGCGCGTAAAGCAGACACTGCGACAAATCATCTTTAAACTCTTTCAGATCACTGGAAGAGGTCGAAGTCAATTTGCTACCATAGCGATACTTTCTAATTTCCGGTTCGGCAAAAAGACCTCCACGAACCCCAATACGCTGGGACAAGCGAGCTAACGACATTTCTATCCTGTCTTCTTCTGACAAGCCAGGAGTGTCGGAAACCAAATTAGCAATCGTTTGCGCAGCTGTTCTAACACAAGCTGCTTGTAACAAAGTCAAACGAGTTCCTTTAAAGGGTGAAGCTGCCATTAAGGCCGTAACACGATTTTTAAAGAAGATAAATGGCATATTATTACCATCGTAACCAATCAAGGCCGCCTTATCGAAAAACGTCCTACTACTTTGGTATTCAAAAAAGCAATCCTGTTGTTGAGAACTCGATTTAGCGGGAGAAGACAAGCTATATCCCTTAAGGGGCTGAGGGGGCTCAGTCATATGCACAGCCCGATCACGATCCTCACACACGTTAAAATCAGAAGACGCGATACGCCTCTCACAACCACCCAAATTACGTGTAGCTGGGAGATCAAAAACTAGCCGCGCAGAAAATTGTGAAGGGGGCAAAACATTACTTCTGATAGCGGCCCCGTGACCTGTACGCTCTGGGGGAGGAGTTCGGTTGTAATTCGCAGACCTTGGCTCTACAGCTTTCGGAAGACCCTTAGCCGCGACCCCGAGACCTCCTGAAACGGCTGGAAAACGTGTGGATTGCACTGGTCCACTTACAAATTGAACAGGCGTCTGGAAAAGGTTATGTAAATTAAACTGCGATTGATGTTCATTTCTGGAATGGCTAGAAGAGCCCTTCTTAGAACTACGCCGGGAGCCCAACTCTGATCGATATTCAGCTAAAACTACCTCTTTACGTTGTTCAGCCCTCAACTGAGCGTCTTTGAGTGCGAACTCAGCAGCTCTCGCTTCGGCTCTCGCGGCGGCCTCAGCAGCTCTCGCTTCGGCCTCAGCTCTCGCGGCCGCCTCTGCTCGTACGGCCTCAGCAGCTCTCGCGGCAGCCTCAGCTCTCGCGGCCGCCTCTGCTCGTACGGCCTCAGCAGCTCTCGCGGCAGCCTCAGCTCTTATGGCCTCAGCAGCTCTTGCTTCGGCCTCAGCAGCTCTTGCTTTGGCCTCAGCTTGTATCTGGAGCTCCTCTCGTCTTAGCTGCAGGTTAATTTGTGCAACTATCCGTGACGAGCTCTCAGACATCCTAGTGCTTACATTTGAAGCGCTATCCTCAGGATGTATGTCAGCGTCCAACATATCTGAGAACTCTCTTACTTTTTCTTCGAAGTTATTTTTTAACGAGTTAAATTCTGGATCTACCCTATCACGAAGTTCTGCCAAGATTGCAGAGTTAAAAATTTTAGTCAAAAGAGCATGGAAATGCCGTAAATCCTCTTCCAAAGTAGAGAACTTAGATCTAAAAATTAACAGTTCCTGCTTATCACTCAAAGAACCTAGGGCTACAGAAAGTTCCCCAATTTGAGTCAAAATATCCCGTCTAAGATGCCGGGCCTCTCGAACTGACTTAGCCTCATCGTTAATGGGTCCCTCCCCAGAATGGCCTGCCCAACCGCAAAGAACACCATCAGGCTTAAACTCAGTCGAGTCGACGGCGGTCGAGTCCCTGTCGCCACCGAGTGTAGACATGTTTGTTTGTTTGTTTGTTTATCTTTATCCTGCATTGCGGGAAAGCGGACTTGAGCGCTATGCATCGGTGTACGCCTTCCGACATACACCTGACCCATATTAAATGTTGGGGCTAAATTTAACAATTAAAAAATTAAGTTACACAAACACACAAAATTATTACAGTAGTTATAAAAAACTTAACTGCAAAGACCGTAAAAATACAAAAAAGAATTTAAATGCACAATACCGTAGTTGTAGGGGTATATAAAGTCCTAAAGTTCCACAAAACTTGCTTGGATTCGTTCACTTGAATCTTCAAGCACAGATGGATTGTCTTTAATCTTTTATCTTGCCAATGTTATTTTTTCTTCAGAACCAACAAAGAAACGCCTTTAATTTTCTTTTGCTTCTGTAGACTACCAACCAACAAGATCTTCTTTTATTATTTCTTTTCTTTTGTAGCCTACCAACCAACAACTTCGTCTTTTATTATTTCTTGCTTCAAGTTCTTCTTGGCCTACCAGCTAACAAAAACGTCTTTTATTATTTATGGTCACAGCCAGGGCCGGATTTACCAATAGGCTAGACAGGCTGAAGCCTAGGGCCTCAACGTCCAGGGGCCTCGAAATTCGGTTTCGAAGTTGTAATTCTTTTAAAAACTTGACCAGTTTAAACCCTACCTAAAATATTTATATAGGCTATCAAGCTTTTCAGAGTAAAATTTCTATACCCAATTGGTTTGACAGACTTTCTAAGCGAAATTAGAGATAAGTTTGATCAGCAAGCAAAAGCAACCTTGCCGAATATTAACTACAGAGCTGTCGCTAGAAGACAAAGAAATGCACCTGACGCTTTAAGTGAACTCTCTTCAAAGGAAAGGTTTAAAATAAATTCCTTTATCCCTATGCTCGTCGCGCTTGAAGCCAATTTAAGAAGAGCTAATGTGTACAGTGACATTGCAGAAATGTTCCTCTTTCTTGCTAATCTGAAAGCAACTAAGGTAGAAATTGTACGAGGCGTAAAACTTTTAAAAGAAGCGTATCCGTAAGATGTTGACTCGAAACTTGCTGATGAACTTCTATATATTCATTTGTACGTGAGACAAACACAAAACTAAAGGCTTGCCGGTACAGAAGAGCAATTTATTTCCTTGTCTCATGGAGATCTTTATGAAATTATATGCAAGGAAAAAATTAACACTGCCTTTCCTAACGTGGAAGCAATATTAAGACTGTTTCTAAGCTTAATGGTCAGGTCACTAACCGATAGCTCAATTGGTTAGCTCGTCACTTCTGGAACGAAGTAGTTTCAAGATCAAGCGGCGCTGGCTCGACTCTCGGCGTGTGCGCTTGAGCAACGCACGTTAAAGACTGCTCTCCATTCAGCGGCACCTAGTGAATGGAATAATTCCCCGGCAACAAGACTTCAACAATCAGAAACTTCTCTCTGTTAATCTCGGTGACCGGGCCTGCGTCAGTGATTCAAAGCCTCTACAGTATGCAAAACTGCCAGAATTAAGCTCTGCAAGAAGCTTTCCCAGTCCGAGCATAAAGATTCAACCAATCAAACTGCTCAGGAGAGAGATCTTTCTCAAGGCTCAAAAGCATCAAAAATAAATTGAGATCGACAATGTCTCAAGAAAGGTTGTCCGCACTGAGCATTCTGTGCATTGAGAGTGACAAACTTAAACAGATAAATTTTGATGAACTTTTGCATGATTGTGCTTTGACCAAAGCTAGAAAAAAAATTTGGTAGCCTAGTCTTACTCTATTTGATGGCTGTAACTATTTTTTATATTCTCGTAAATAAACTTTACAATTATTGTAACGGTTGTTTGATCAAAGAAATTAAAAGCAAAATTGCCTAAACTAGATTTTTATTCTATTAATTAAAAATTTGCACCCATGAATGTGGAAAATGAAAAGAACGAAGAGTTTAATGCACTCATATTTTTAACATTAAGCAATGACATGTGATGTTGTTTAGAGAGAAATTCTGAGCTCAAAAATAGGGAGAGGCCTCACAAGTGGAATAGCCTAGGGCCTCTCATGGTCTAAATCCGGCCCTGGTCACAGCGGTAAACCATAATCTCTTCGTGGGAAAATTGTAACATAAAGTTTCCGGATCCGTTCGTCTGTATGTAATGACCGAAAAAGAAACACTCCTTCGAAACGTCTTTTCAAAATTGTATTTCTGTAAAAATAGCCTCAAAGCTGTCGAAATTGGATGCAACGCCTTACACCACTAAAACTTGTCACTACAGAACAGATTACTTAGATAAAAGACGGAAAATTTGTCCAGCTAGCAAGCACCAAGCAAACAGTTAAACTTGCGACTGACTTCCAACAAACAATTTTACGAATGACTAGAATAATTTGCGATATCTCAAATGCACGTAGACAGTAACTGTGACGCAATAATGAAAGACATTGTCACGCAATTCAAACCCGTGTTCAAAGCGGCTGATGCAATATTTCATCAGGTCTTACGACCGATGGTGCAATATTTGGACATTTTCTAGCAATTTCCATGACGTAAGATGCCGGCTAGGTTAAGTAGACCATAACGGTTTTTATATGACGTTTGATTTGGTGAACAAAATTGTCGGGAACAACTAGTCCATACGAAAAAGATTTGTAACAAAAATGAAGACATAGCATACCGCGATTCGGCTAAGTCGGGGAAAGATCACGAAGACTGACATAGATTAATCAACGCTACCGTTATCTGTCACGTTTGAGATTACCATGTGATACTTAGTATTGTTTTTGGAAGTTTAAGTTGTACAAGGTAGCTTTCAAGTTGCTGTATGTAGGCCTATGTTATAATCATATCTCGTAAGAGCTATTGCAACAAGCATGAGTACCAGCAAACATCTATAGGATTGGCCCATGATACAAGAGAAGGATTCACAGAGGATACAAACTGATAACTACGTAGTTATCTTTTAGTTGTCTCGTAGTTATCTTTTAATAATGTCTTTTTAGACATTATTTTTAAACAAACATAAAAGAGTTAAAATGTCTTTTTAGACATTATTTTTAAACAAATAAAAAAAGAGTCAAAAGTCATGTAAAATTCACTCTGTGTGGAGCTACATGTACTTGAGAGGTTAATTGTTATTTCTTTATTTACTTGTTGATTTATGCATATCAGTTTGTATCCTCTGTGGATCCTTCTCTCGTATCATGGGCCAATTATTCAGATGTTTGCTGGTACACCCCTTTATTTTTTAATATCCAGCTTTCCCTTTAACTCTTCATCTCCTACCATAGTTTTGAGATAGTTATTGAGCTTCCTTCATCTAGCAATGAAGAGTTCTTGTTGATTGATGAACCTGCAAGTTTCTTACAATGCTGTAAACGTTTGGCCACCAAAGGAAAATCCTACAATCGGGAGGAAACGTACATATCCAATTTAACCTACCAGAAATAGTAGGCTACCTTCAATTTGTATTGAGGTTGGCTATTGAGTTTGGTTATGGATTCAGACGGAAATGGGTTTGTTTATTTGAAAAAAAAATTTACTGCTAACAAAACTGATGCCAAACTGTTTTTTATATTTATTAGACCATGAATCGGGTATCCTTTGCTTGACGATGACTTTAAAGAACGGCCTAGCCTCCTATGCTAGAAGGATGGGTTGGATTAAAAGCAGTAATTGACAATCTTTGTAAAAAATTCAAGCATGAGCAGTTTGATGACATTGGTGAGAACATGTTAAAGCAGGGTTTCTCAAACTGTGGTCCGCGGACCACTGGTGGTCCGCGACGACTGCACAGGTGGTCCGTGGCGATATGACTAGAAATTAGAGTCACACATATACGTTGTACAGTACGTATCCTGCAAAGATAATTGCCGCAGTTCTTGACAACTTAAATGATTTCGAAAGCTTTTGCTATTCAGTATCGTGAATCTTACTTGGTGCACCTTCGTTGCAGTTAAAAAGTTGTTTACGAAAAATTCTCGTATTCAACATTCTCATTTAACTTGTTGGTGTGAGGTGGTATGGGCAATTGGGCATGTTTTGAGAAGGGATGAAGATGATGGTTTGAGAAGAGCGCTGGAGTTGCAAGTGGAGGGTCATAGAAAACAAGGAAGACCCAAGAAAACGTGGAGAAGGCAAGTTGAGGAGGAAAGCAGCAAGGTCCAAGGTGGGCTTAACAAGAGAGGACGCGTTAGACAGATTGATGTGGAGGCAGGGTGTGAAGGCGATTGCGGCACTTGGAGGTGAATCCGGCTACCCTCGGTAACGGGGACATCACCGTATTAAAACTGGACTACTAGTAAAACTTGTAGAACGCGTCTTTGAACAGCGAGAGGAGCTTTTGGTTTTCCTGCAAGCACACAATGCTGACTTGGCTTCACTAGTAGCCGATGAAATTTGGCTTGGGAAACTATTGCATACCTGGAAGGCATTTTTAACCTTCTAAACCAATTGAACTTGTCACTTCAGGGAAAAGATGCGAAAATTTTACTTACTCAAAACAAAATAACACCATTCATAAAGAAACTCAACATAGGGAAAACAAGGATAAATGGTAATGCTGTGGATATGTTTCCTGTTCTGTGTGACTACATTACCAACAAATCCTTAATAAAGAGTTGATTTTCTCTGACGTTACACAACATTTGGAATTGCTTTTTGCACATTTCAAGAAGCATTTTTTTGAAAGAGACATATGAGATTTTGACTGGATTTTAAACCCTTTTGTTGTTACAAAGACTGATCTGTCAGGACGCGAAGAAGAGGAATTAGCCGAATTATCATCTGATCGAACTTTAATGCTTAGTTTCAATCAAACAGCTGTCGTATCTTTCTGGTTGAGTGTTGTGGATGAATACCCATTGCTATCTCAAAAGGCATCTAAAATTTTATTGTCTTTTTTCACGACCTACATGTGTGAGACAGCATTTTCCGCTCTTACCAACATAAAGGCAGAATACAGGTCCAGACTTTCAGTAGACCCTGACTTACGAGTTTGCCTTTCACAAATAACTTAATTCAGAGAATTGATGACTTAGTAAGAAGCAATCCCATCCGTCCCATTGATGTTGTCAGTTTTTTAAATATACAAAATTCGGTTTTATTCATTTTTACCTTTGTATTGGGGGTCCGCGAATAAACGGATTCACAAATAGTGGTCCGTGGCCAAAAAAGCTTGGGAAACCCTGTTTAAAGAATTGTTTTGCTTTGTTAACTTTTTATTATTGCTTTTGGCCTTTAAATTATTGTGGTAACCTACGCTGAAAATAACTAAATAATATGATGCTTGCTGAAAACTTGACGGGATAGAGAAAATCTGACTTCAGATTTTCCCCATCACATCTAAATTGATTTTTCTGTAAAATTTTCCTCATTTAGGCCAATAGGACTATTACTTTGCTCAAACGGACCACCCTCCTACTCCATATAGGCTTTGCAGTTAACAGTTTTTTCACATGTGTTTGGCGAGATTACATTTCGTTGAGAAAGTAATCATTTCCCACTGTGTTTGAAATTTTCTACTCTCACTTGCTAATTTTCGTTTTTTTGCTTGCTGCCTGTTACGGACAATCTTCAAATCAAACGTCACATAGAACCGTTGTCTACTCAACCTGACGTCTTACGTCATGGACTGTTGCTAGAAATAAGCAAAGATTGCATCACCTTTGTCACACCTGTGAAACATTACATAATCGTTAAATCTTGAATTACGAGATATGGTGTAAGCCAAATTTAACAGGTGCTTGAATAGCTTCATAATGCTTATCATTATTACGTCACAGAAGATGGTTACGTGCGTTTGAAATATCGTAATCCAGGGGTGTGCAACCTTTATTACAGGAGGGCCAGATGTAAATATCTGAGTGAAACCGCGGGCCGCACGTTTATTTTCACGCTTTCCATTTGCGTTTCCTTGTCGCAGTACGGATGCACAATCTGTAATTTCTTGTTTGAACAAATTGTTCTTTATGTTTGGAATGCCTGCCTATGTTCATTCCGATAGGGGCTCTGCATTCCTCTCGCATGAACTCATCACTTACTTGCATTGCAGAGGAATTGCGTGTAGCCGCACATCTGTATACAATGCTCCTGGTAATGGTCAGTGTGAGCGGTATAATGGGATCATATGGTCCGCAGTAAAACTTGCTTTGAAATCACGTAAACTTGACATATCGCAGTGGGAACTTGTATTGTCTGATGCTTTGCATTCAATTCGGTCACTGTTGTGTACTGCTACAAATGAAACACCCCACGAACGGCTATTTTCATAAACGTCGCTCATCCTTTGGTGTTTCCGTGCCTACGTGGTTGAGTACATCTGGCAATGTGTATTTGAAATCTCATAGTCGCTCTACTAAATACGATCCACTTGTTGAGGAAGTGGAGCTTGTTCATGCCACTCCAAACTATACCCGCATTCGATTCCCTACAGGGAGGGAAACAACAGTATCGCTCAGAGATATTGCACCGATAGGGCAGTCTTCATGTGAGCAGAATGTTTCGATGGACGCAGAACTGCCAGAGTCGGCGGACTCATTGCAGAGACATGACGTTGATGTTCCTACTGAAATTTCACGTGATGTTCCTGATAATTGTGATAATACTGATCGTGATCTTGACCTTTCATGTGAATCTAATGTACCTTCTCCTGTTGATTCCTCTCTGACTCATCCAACTACCTTAAGGAGATCCACTCGTATAAGAAAACCTGTAGATCGTTATGAATGTGTTCCATACGTTTGAACTGTTTGTGCATAAACCTGTTTGCAAGTGTTTATGGTAATATTTTAGGGAGGATGAATGTGATGAGAGGAACAACTCTTGTTACAGTTTCTGCCTTGAGCATCAACTCCTTTCCTTGCCATTTGCTGTTCACGACTTCTGCTAAAGGCAAACGTCCTAATTTAGTTTCTCTCTCTTTTGTTGTAGACGCTCTTTCAGTTAGTGTTGTCAGCTGTGAAGATGGTTGTGGTTTGGTGTAAGCTATACGTAAAGAGTATCTTATTGTATTGTACTTTATGTTTTCAGATGTTTCGTTTTAAGTGAATAAAGCCTTATGTTAGGTTAATCTTGAGTCTACTTTATACAGCAGTATTTTGTATTATGTATTAAACTCAGATTCTTATTCTTTTTTCAAGACAAACACTGTGTCAGTCTTCTGTTGCCTGTTTTTGTATTTGAAGTGTGATGCAATTGCAAGTTTAGAGACAGCCTTTTTGTTGCCACCAGGCCCAAATTATCCTCTGAAAACGACCATTGTAAGATCTCCAGTTTTATTTAGTTAAACTCCATAGCCCTTTGCATCGGTATGTAGCCCTATAGTCAAAGATGGAGTCCAAACAGATTGTGGAGTCAGTCTGATGTTTTTGATCTGAATTCACAATTTATGGTTTGAAAAACATTTTAGGCGTCACTGAAAAATAGCGGTCCACTAGTGGATTTCAGGGGTGGGGGAAGGATACTTGCTGGATCCATCTCTAGATACATTTATGCAAAAATCAAAGTTTTTATAATCGTTGTTTGTCTGTTATTTGAAATAAAACAAAAGCTATTTCAGAATTTCTGTACCGGTACCATTTCAACAAAAAAATAAAACGGTCAAGTTTAGGGACAAATTTACCCATAACCAAATCGGTCCGAACGGGTCATAAAATGGCAATCTGTCCATCCGGGTAAAACTTTCGTTTGAAACTGTAGTTCCAAAAAAATGTAAGGAGTAGGTTTTTCCATATGCCTATACTACCATAGGCTAATTGACAAAGTGGTGAGTAGCTAATCGGAAGTCGAGAACTGCATGACGAATGTAGGGCTTCTGGGGATGCAACAACAACCCAGTCAGCAAAATTTGTCGTTTTTGCGCTGTTTTGACGTCCCTAGTCCAGAGAGCGTTAAAGCGATTCAATATCAATTAGTGCAACATCTGGCGACGTTAGAACAATGCAACTAATGTATTCTAAAAATGACAAGTTATTCTGGCTGAGAATGAGCTTCATAGTTCATGCTGAATGTGAGTAGCTTGTTACCAACTACGTTGTGGCCATCATCGTAGTAACGCATGAATAGAAGATAACGCGGATGGAGGGAGTTAAACATGGTTTGTTTGCGTTAAGTAGCCTACTGGGATTATCAATTAAACCTTTAGCTTCCGCGCAAAGAAACTAAAGACAACAAAAACTCTGTTCCAAATTTTCTATTAGACAATAAAAAATATTTGACAGAAGAATAGAATATTCAATGGAGTTGATCACCTCGTTACATCTTTGCAAACAACACAGTAGTAAGAATGTCCGATAACTCAATAGGGTAGCGCGTCACTTCTGGAACGAAGAAACTTCAAGATCAATAGCGGCGCTGGTTTGACTCTCGGGGTGTGCGCTTAGCAACGCACATCAAGGACTGCTCTTCATTCAGCGGCATCTAATGGATGGAATAATTCCCCGGCAACAAGACTTCAACAATCGGAAACTTCACTCTGTCATTCTCGGTGACCGGGCTGCGAAATTTTTTTCCCACGAAATTTCTGTCTCATTTGCATATTTTGGAAAACCGTGTAAATGCACCATTTTCTCGTTGGCACGGTTGGTTCAGTGGCTTCATCCTCTGCCAGGTGTTCGTGAGAACGAGGGTTCGACGCCCGTCGAGGTCAAACTTTTTTTTTCTTTAAATTAATTTTTGCGATGCACAAGAGCTTTTCAAAAAAAGTAGGGTTAGGGAAAGCTTATATTTTATTATCATTGCAGAATTTCATTGGCAAATAGTTATTTCGCAATCTCAATCAAACAATCTTTCAAAACACTTTCTGAAAATCTTACTTTTAGAGTGACTAGAATCAATGAAACAGAAAGCTCGTGGGAAAAAAAATTCGCGACCGGGCCTGCGTCAGTGATTCCAAGCCTCTACAAGTAGGCTACCGTATGCGAAACTGCCAGGATTAAGCTCTGCAAGAAGCTTTCCCAGTCCTAGGATAAAGATTCAATCAATCAATCAATCATGTCATTACATCGGTTTAAAAGCAGCGTTTATTGGCACTGAACTAAAACAAGGAATGGCTTGGCGAAATGTTAAAATGGTCAAACAGTCCTCAAATAAGACGTTCGACATACAAAATAATGAGGCACGCGAAAGAATATTTACATGAAGAGGCTGCTAACTGGTATTGACTTCAACAATTCTATAATAACCTCGTGCTGCTCTGGCGCGAGTGTCATGCAACGTAATCAAGTGGCTAGTCACGTGATTACGTTCTGCAGTCGTGTTCATCCAGTTTTCTGTTGAAGTCATCCAAATCATTCCAATTCCCGACTTCGTATAAGTCGTTCGGATCATCGACCATTTCTTTCAGAGCGCCTTTGCAACGTGGGTCATGCGATTCAATACCAAGAACTGACAGCTGTTTGAAATACAATCAGTTAACCCGTTATTGCGAGCATCATAGAAAAAGGAAACAGTGGGCAGAGATTGCGATTTGCGAAACACTCGTGTAACTACTTTTTCTAAACATTTAGGGGTTTAACTTTTATTTGGGCTAACGATTGGTTTATCGAATATATACAGTAGTATTTACTTTATCAGCAGGCCACAAACTACTTCCTTTGTTTTATAAACCCACCAGAAAGCAACTTAGTTTATAATTTTGTATTTTTTACCTTTATTCCTCGTTTTTTAATTGCTTTTAATCCTTGGTGCAGGAAGTATCCTTTTGATGTTCTGCATCCGTCCGTAGCAATAAGAATCTCATGGACGTTGTCGTCATCATACCCGGGAAAGCTCCTCATTCCTGAAATGAAGGATGACATCGCATTGATGCAATAATATATCTTTTGAGATCAACCCAGCGTCTTGAGCAGGCTAAGTAAGTTTATAATCCTTTACAATTGTGAAGTTAGTTTATCCCTGGTCTCAAGCATCATCAGACTATAAAACCATAAGATTGTTCGATGTTGTCATTTCTTTCTATTGCTATTTTTTTTGTACTTGTGTTTATTATTTCGAAACTCTTATTTGAAAGGCAAAGTAATGAATAAACAACAACAAAGAAGTTAAAAATGAGAATTATTTTTCAAAATTTGAATTGCTAACTTATAATTTAAAAAATACCAACACTCGACAATTAGACTTGTTGTATGTTATATGAACACTGCACAGTTGATACAAGCCAAACAGCGAAATCCGTCATTTTTACATAGATTCAACGTCTGCAGATATTAAATCATTGTAAAAATGACGGATATTGTTGTCTGGGAAGAGTGGCAAATACACACACTTCCACACAATTCAATCTAGGCTAGGCTAATCAATGTTGGAAGATGGGCAAGCAACTTTGCTCCTTCAATTACAGATCTGACAACAACAAGCGAATTCAACACCAAATGGACATTGTTTTATTCTAAACAGACCTTCGGCTTGTTGAAACATCCAAGCATTTGCTTCTATTAAAGCTTGTCCGATCTTGGAGCGATGGCCGCCGTGAAATATCGCTCGATCAATTGCTTTGGTGATGTCATTTGTATCCTGATATTTGTCAAATCCAAATTGGGTGCGCGTCCAACCAGCAAATGACATCATAGCTATTTGGTTGTTTTGCGACCCAATGCCTCCTCTTACGTTCCGCGTCACCGCCTGCGCATGATATTCAGACAACTTTCAAGGTCTGATAGAATTAAAAAATCCAGCAAAAAGCTAGCCCTATAAACATTGGCTCGTAAAAACACGAGAAATATACGTGTATTCAGGCGCGGATTTATGGGGGGGGCCCCCCCGAAATTTTGTGAAAAATCGTATGTTTCCGCATCAAATGGTTTGATATGCTTCTAAACAGCTGATATTAGTCCCTCGGCATCACAATTGATGAAAATGGTTGTTTTAATGTCTATTTTCTAGCATATCGTATATGTCGTAGTATCATTGTTCATATCTGTTTAGCTTTTTCTTTCTTTTTAATTGATTTTCAAATTTTCTGGCCCCTCCCCGAAAAAAACTCTTAGATTCGCGCCTGCGTGTATTACACGAGTTTTCTCAGAATTTTACGTGTTTTTCACGATCAATGTTTATGGGGATGGTACTTTGCAGATAAGGTTGAGCATTGAGTGTACACCACCAGAAGAAAACTGTTATTTCATATCGAGAAGAGCAGACGTTTGCAAAATGTATTTAGTTGAAAGCAACGAACGTTAAACATAGAATATATCTTTATATCTTTAGTGCCGCTAGTATCCAATTTCTTGTATTTTGGATCCATCTCCAATGGTTGTTATGTCCTAGCTTAACAACAAATTTTTGTCTTTTTCTCAAGTTTTTTTTGTTTTTAATGGAATTATATCCTTGATGTTTTTGCTTTATGCAGAGTCAATTCGAAAAGTTCGTTTTTCTTTATACGACGTTGCTTGCTGCCTTTAGCTGTGGCCTTTTCCAAATCGTACAGGGCTGCTTTCTTACCCTATCATATGACAACAATCATCCAATTTTCGTGTGCGTATCACTAGTCATCAAATCTGTATAGTGAAACTTTGAAGGATTTCCGTTTACAACAAAAATGTTACCATACCGAAATAAGCACTTTCTGAAGTAACTATTAAAGTTATATTCCAAATAACCTTAAAATGTTCCTTAATTTTGTCAAAGTTGATCCAACCAATGCTCCCAGATTCATCTCCTAGCAACAGAATATCTCGCTGCCCACCAGTTGTTCCATAGCCAAGGAAATCCCTCGTGTAACGGCACAACACCTCCTCATCAAATTCTATATCAGTTCCACATCCTAAAATCATTTTTTAAATTAATGCGTCTTAATTTATCTTAATTCTTAACCAACCACGTTAGGGATGAGCTGTTTTATATGAAAAAACAAACAAACTGCAAATCTAAAAAGTTTCTAATTGTCATAACTGTTGTCATTATAGAGATAGAATCGCCTGGAATGAACGAAGCTTTATTATCAAAAACAAATCTAAGGATAGCCTAATAGCCTATGCCTTTTATGAGGTAGCCTATCAATCAAGACAATTTTCTTGTGCGATCAGGTGCAGCGGACCAAAAACAAATAACCAACAGCAACGAACATTTTGTGAGGGATTATTTTGTTTTAACAAGAAAACTAGAGTAGTGAGTACGGAACAGAATTCCAATCAGCCTACTTTCAGAATCCGTTCGTAGTCTCGGACAAGCCGATCCAGTACCCGTCGCTTCCACAACAACCACTTGAGTACGAGAACGTCGATTACTGACACAATTTCCCCATTCGCCCCAATCGACGACACAATCTGAGCATGCTGAAATGCATCAAGTTTTGTTATAGGGATTTCTTGCAGTAGCGAATGCGAAACTCTTAGCTTCAATAACTGTGATGTCCGACTCTTTTTCTTTGCAACTTAAATTTCTAACAAGCTCAAAAGTAGACTAATGGTCTTCTTCTATCGAGTCTTCTAAAGTTCGTTGATACACCACAGATTGACACATTCTTCCGCAACGGAGTTATACACTGACAGGTCCCACCTACTGCACCGGGTGGTAAGCCGAGGGCAAACAAGAAGGTGGTCCGCTGAGACTAATCGTTGCATGTTAAAACAATCACAATTTTAAATTACACAAAGTCCATCCAAAATGACATTTTTAAAATGACCTAATACAACGAAGTTTGGTAATTTAGTCTTCGCAAGGAACTTAGAGCTTAAAAAGCATTATGCTATTTTGTCAAACTGCACCCTGTGCTTTTATGGTGGTTTTATTTACGGACATTTACAGCCTACCCAAATGACTTCAAGATTCTGTCACTTTTTCTAATTTATTGGCACGTTCGATTGTTCGTGCTGGTGTGTAGCTTTAAGGTAGCTAGTAACTTACTTTATTTACGATTCAGACAAAAAAGAAATAGTGTGCCAGTTAGTAAAATAGAAATCATTAGTGTCTGATGGGTAAAAGTGAGTCTTGTACTTGAATCTAAGCATCGGCGGATTAGAAGATAAGGTTCTGATTATATTAAGCTTTCGGCACTAAAGAAAGAAGAGTGGCCAGTTCCTTTCACTCGGCCGTATTTCCTTTAGTTGCTACGCCCACCCAATTTATTACACACTAGGTAGAGCTGAGCGGTGTTTTCAACAACCAATAAAAAGTATATACGTATTTATTAAAGAAATTTTACAGCATGTCAAAACAAGCTGTTAATAGCAAAGGAAACTTATAAGTTTCTGTTGGCTGTTTTGAACACACCGTCAAACAATATCTTGAAAACTCTGCTATCATCTAGGCCAGTGTTTCTTAAACAGGTGAATGGTTCACCCCAGGGTGAATAAAAATTCGCAGGGGTGAACCAACCAAAAGGGGTGAATAAGGGTGAACCGTCAGAAATGGATGATAGCTTGCAAGCAGGGCGAATATTCCGGGTGTTTAACCTGTTCAGTGAACAGGTGAGAATTTCCAAAAACAAAATCAATTCTAAGTTTTTCATCTTTTAATCAAAACTATTTGTTTTTTATAAATTTCAATATTTTTGATTGTTTGATTTTTTTATAAATTTCAAAAAACTAACTAAAAAGAGAAATGCAGTGAAATGTGTGAACTCATCGATGAGAGTGGCATTAGAAGGACTGATTCATCCGCGATTTGAAAAAGTAGTTGCGAAAGTTCAGGAGCATCTTAGTCACTAGTAAACAATTTTCTACAGTAAATCGACTACCGGTATTGAACTGTTGTTTTTTTGCTTATTGTAATAATGAAGTTGGTTTGTACTGAGTGTATAACTACAAAAATTTGGTGACTGTGTTTTGTAGCTTTATATCTCTGGACTCAAGAAATTGTAGATTGCAATGGTAAAACTTAGCTTGAGTTGATCTTAACAAAAATCGAAACAACCTAACTTACCTAAGTCATTTTGTGCTGCTATATATGGACGAGATAGTTTTATCATATCATGAGACAAGGGTGAATGAAATCTGGAGGTAGATGCTCGGTGTGAACAAAACTAAAAAACTTTAAGAAGCACTGATCTAGGCTACTTGAGCATACAAAACTTTGCAAGGAAGCCAACTTTATACTGATTGATTACTTGTATTATTCCATCCAGACAAGTTAAATCGTTAAATAAACAATATGAATAGCCATGACTGATTCTATCGGTGATTAAAACTAGCAGTACATTTTGCACAATGCCAACATCTTTTATACAAAAATCTCACGCAAGGTATGTCTCCTACCTTCTGTCTCTTCATCAAGTTCAGGACATTCCGCTCCTCCACCCAACGGTGTTGAGGAGATAAATTGCCCACGTGACATCCTCCCGTTGACGCAGGATCCAAATTCTCCCCATTCCACAGCACAGTCTCTACATACTGAAAACAAAGAAAACAACAGCTTTATTCTTGTTGAAGAACGAGCTACCAGAGACGCCAGTAAACTCACGTTTAAGTCATCTTACTAGCAGGTTTTTTCTTCTACAGTATCACTTTGAATTTTAAAGCAGACAGTGTTTGTCCGCTGCTGGTTTGTCGCAGTTTCAACTTCATATGCTTGTCACATGGGAGCAGACGAATTCATGTTTTCCCTGCAGAGGAGCTTTGCATTTTAAGTTTAAGGTTGTTAAGTTGCATTATAACTTGAATGAATGGAACTGGCAAGAGCAAGATAGCTTTAAAAAACAACATCTACAAACTGCACAAAAAAAAACACTATAAACTAATTTCTCTACTATTGTTTTAAAACTAATGTTTAAAGAAGTAATTAACCTATTTACTGATTTATAATGATAATAGCTTTCGTCAAAGACATTAGAACTTTCGCACGAGTTTCGTTCTAGGTGTTTCTCGGCAGCGATAGACATCGTGTTTCGCCCATGCGAGGCTTGGGTCTTTTTTTCTCTTTGCGCAACGCTCAGAGTTCAAGATGGATACCACTACATTTTGCAGGTTTACAATTTTCCATATAAAATGGAAAGCTCAGCGGTTAATTACGTCATGCCTCCCTGTGAGTATAGTTTGTAATTAAACTCACCATCACTATCCGAATCCAATTCGAAGCAAGCGTTTCCAGCGCCCACTGGCTCCACAGCGATGTACTGCGTTCTGGTTCGACGATTGTTGATGCAGCTGCTCCAGTTGCCCCACGCCAACTCACAATGAACGCAGGCTATAATGTGAATATGACATTAATCCTTATTCATTTCATTTCCATTAAACTTATATTCCACCCGATACCATGATAAGATGAGTAGGCTAAGGCTTGCAAAACGAAAGTGATAATGATTTTTAAGATGACTTATTAGGATTGAAGGGAAATTTGGTGAAAGATGCTTTTTGTCATACAAGGAACCGCAACGGTTTTGGAATTCCAGGATTTGCAAAACTTATCTTTAAATTTTGTGTGAACTGTTTCATTGCTTTTCTATATAATCTAAAGAACTCCAAGAGTCTTACATGGGATCGCTTGATATTTATAACAATAGCAAAAAAGTTGCAAAGTTTTTGTGTTAGTTTGAGCACAACTTTTACACAATTGCACGAATATTTATATTAACAGAAAGCCTTTTTAGGCCCCTTGAAGGACATTGCTCAAGGATGGTAAAAGGCAGAGCTCTTTGATTTCTGGAGTGGCAAAGAAGATAACAGTTCACACGAAGAAGAAGGACAAAAAAACCCACTCTTGACACTAGCAGAGAATTTGTTCGAACCACTGATGTGAACCACCGGTCAAAGTTTAGTCAAGGAGATTCCAAAGTGAAGTTTTCATTTGTTGAATGGATGTTGCATGTAAGTTATTTCATTTAGTAAGTGTCTATGAAGAAGAGCTGCCCCTGATGTGCTTTGTTTAAACGCAAACCTGGATAGTTAAATCTCTATTGCTTGACCTTATCTTTTTCTTCGCTCGCAGAATGGGATGTTTATTCACTTAGAGCACACAGTTACTTTAAACAACATTTATGTTTGATTGGGCAATTGTTCAATGTTACCTTCGCTATCGTCACCGAGGTCAGGACATTCTTTTCCGGCTCCTTGTTGCTGTACTTTCGCATACTGGTATCGGATGCGCAGTCCATCCAAACAATCGCTCCAATCAGACCATGCCACCTCACAATCGATGCAAACTATGTCATAATCATCAAATTAGACCAAAGAATATAATGTCATTGTTTCTATTCCGCTATACTGTCCATCATTTGTTTGTGATATTGTTAATTAAATCTCAATCGATTTCGCATCCAACCAGCTGAGCTTTGTCGCGAAGAAGCCATCATCCTTCTCTTCATGCCATGAACCCCACCCACTTGCTCTACTCAAGCCTCTACGAATCTGAAATCGAGATAACTATTTGTACAGGCCGCACAACTTTTGACAAAACTGCTGAAGACCAGTCCATCAGTGTGGCTGCCATCCACCCAACAGGAATGCATTTGCCAAGGAAGGCTTGGGTGCGCCTCATCCGCCTGCGCACTGGCATCGGACTATTCTGCTCCAACATGCACAAATGGGGGTGGCTCCATCGGCGATTTGTGAGTGTGGCAAAGAGGAACAAATTGCAGACAAAACTAGATGCAATTACGCCATGTACCATGCGCCATATGGTGTGTGTAGACTGCGTGAACTAGATGACGAATCAATTAAGTGGCTGTTCGACACTTGCCCAAAAATATATAGACCGAGTCGCCGCCACTGCTCAAGGGTGGTAAAAAACAGAGCCCCTTGACCTTTGGAGTGGCGAAGAATATTCCTAAGCAGGATAAGAATCGATTTCGCTAAATAACACAAAACAACACTTTTTAATTAGACGTTATTGCTAGAGAGAACTAAAACGTTTTCATGGTATCCAAAAATATTATTACTGTATCAGTCTAAATTCAATTCAATCAAATGTGCAGGAAAATTGATGGGATACAATGAATTGCACGTACTTTCGTTTTCTTCGTTTAAAACAGGGCACGATGTACCGCCTCCAGACGCAGGGTTAGCCACATACTGACGCCTTGTTCTTATTCCAGCAGAGCAGGTCGACCAAGGTCCCCATTCTACAATGCAATTGCTGCAGTCTGCAAGAATACCATGTTATATTAGAGTTGCCCTGAGCCTGGTTCCACTAACGCAGGGTTTTTTAAAGTTCAGGTCGCCAGCCGTTTTCCGTTGAGTCACCAAGTAAATCGAAGAAATGGGTCCTTTGAGTGGCAAGAAAGAGTTTCATTTTCAATGGCAACATGGTATTGAAACACTTTCTCGTTGTGCTTATGTTTCAATTATAAGAGAGACTCTGGAACAAAAAAGGGAACAATGGGCGTGACAGCTACCCTTGCAAATGGAGCGTATTTTCATGGGTGAAGCAAACACCGAATTCTAAGGAATTCTTATCACTGCACATTTTCTTAGAAAACAGTTAAATAACGCCATATGGCATAAAAACTATGAAATTGCAAACTTAAAGGCATATTAAATGAAATTTTCAAACGGGAATTAAGTATTAAAATGCGTAAACTGAACATTCAAGAATACATTTCAAAAAAAAATTACCGAAAAAAAATTGTTTTTAATGGCGCTGGCAAGGCCCAAAGTCCAATGTTTCATTTATTTTCATTTTTTTCAAAATGACCAAAAAGTGCAAACACAGCTCGAGAATACGTCACAAAAGACAGCAATAACAAAGCAATAAGAAAACTATAGGTCAGTTATCAAGACACCACCGATGTCATGTCAATGTACATTGTATATTATCTTATGCAGGAACAAGGAAATTAACTTCCTCAAAATTTGCGTTGTTTTTGTTTCGTATGAAATCGCATCTTTGTCATTATTATGGAAAACTTTTGCACATCAATCTTGCTCCCCTGCTATTGGAGTTTTTTCAAACTTGGCGATCTTTATCGCCCATCCACCTCAAAATAGCAGGTTTTGGGTTATATTCATAGATCGTTGGTTTATTGATGTTGGTGTACAAGCAGTCACTGATAGTTTGACGTGCTAGCGATTGTCTGCAAGTGGTCTCATGTCTCGCTGCGAACACTCATGTTCACTGTGTAAATGACCTAATAAAAGCCCAGACGGACATTATTACATCATAGATCAAACAACTTCAAACGAAATTTATTATTATTTGGCCAAAACACTTATTTTATCACTGCGCATTTTGCAGTTTATCACCGCACAATTTTGGTTTATCCCTGGCCTCAGAATTAGGTGAAACAGGCTTGTACCAATTTGTATGCAGATCATTGTGCATTGCTTTGGCTTGACGTCTGATCTAAACTTTTCATAATTCAAAGTTTTGAAAGAAACCATTTGTGTAGGATCGACCGTGGCAGTAGGTGGGGATTGGATGGCCCAAAAAGGATGACAAGACTGTGTTCGCAAAGATATGTTCAATTTCGGTTGACAGACGAATTATCGTATAACCGAGAGGGTTGAAGGTTGCCACAGAAACCCCACTAGGAATAAGTTTGTAGAAAAAGAAGTTGTTGGCGTTAATAGTAGAACAAAGCACCAAACTCTTCCTCACCTGTTGTTTCAATGTCGAGCAGAGGGCAGGGTAGGCCTGCCCCAACTGTTTCCACGGTCACGTACTTTTGCCGCTTTCTCTCTCCGTCTTCACATTGGCCCCACTCTGTCCAATCCACTTGACAATCCACGCAATCTAATTCAGACAAAAATGATTGTTGAGAAAGTATAAACAAACACCATGGGGCTGAAAAAGCAGCCCAGATAATATGCGTGCGTAAAAACGTTAAATAACTGAATAGCCGGAGAACTGAAAGCACAGTAAAACCAAGAAGCAGTGAACAAAAGCCTAACTAGGAGAGAAAGCAGAATACCCTATTTTTTTTATTCCAAACAGACATTTACGTCGTTTAAGCTTTAGTTCGTGTTAATATACTGTAAAAAAGAAGCACTAAACTGTTTAGTAAATTTTGTTAGTCAATAAAGTTGTTGTTTTAACCGTTTTAGGTCAATTTTGTTTAGCCTTTTAATATACTAAAAAGCTGTCCTATAAATCAGAAAAGGCACATATTTATTGTCTTTTGTTTTTCAATTTAAAGAGATTAATTGGGCCAATGTCACTCCAATAAATTTATTGTTTCTTTTTCATGTTTTCTCAAACTGCAGTAGGCCTGCTCAAACAATCGAAGAAACTAATTCAAGACAATTTTGCATCGAAACAAACTATTGTGGAACTTTGAATTGTCTCTTTTGAACAGCCCTCCAAACATGTTTTCACAAAAATGTCACGAACCACTGCCCCAGACAACTACTTTATCTCGTCCGGATCTGGTAAAGATCTGGTCAGATCCGTACCAGATCTGATAACGTTTTGGACCCGATAAAGTTGTTGTTTAGGGCGATATCATCTTTTATGTACTCTACTGTCTAGCAATTTAGATATTGGAATGATTAATTTTGGAATGGAAGTTTTTTTTAGAAATAGCACAAATTTGTCTAGTTAAAAGTAATTGATTGATAAATCAATGATAAATCTATAATTAATTATATATTTAATTAATATAATTATATATATTAATATATATTAATATGTTATATATTAATAATAATTAAATATAAAATTAATAATATATAATTATTAATTACTAATTAATAACAATATAATTAATATAACTATATAATTAATTGATAAATCAAAACACCTTCAACTTCAGTTTCAGCAGGGGGACAGGGTTTTCCTCCTCCTATAGCTTCAATGATCACCAACTGCTCACGTGACCTCTTCCCACCTCTGCACTCGCTCCAATCATCCCAGGCCAATTCGCAGTCAAAGCAATCTGTTGTAACAAAAGTGCTAATCGAGTCTGAAACTAGATTCATCGTTCAGGGTTGTCTTTTCCTAAGCACATCTTCCACTTCAATAAAATGTCAAATTTTACAAACTAGAATGACTTTGCGGCAAACAGACCCAATATAATCACATTCGTATCAGCCTCAGAGATAAGCAAGCGTTGGAGCAAGACACACACAAACAGTCATTTTAAAGTTTAATTTTACCAGCATTCAAAATATAACGAAAGTCTATGTCAGGGTTACTCAACTAATGTTAACTAAGTTCTAGTTTGACCAGTTGAATGTTGTTAGCAGTCCGATAAACAAATTATTTCATGTGCAACCTCGAGAGTTGAAATATCAGTACCAGTACCGAACCATCTTGTGTTATGTAAAATAATGTAACTCAACTTGGATTTTGACAAAGTGTTGGGCGTCTGGAGGGACGAGGCCCCCAGCTACTAGGGTAATCACATAAAAATTTCTTCCCTCCAGTAGAAATCTGTTTAAAGAGACCCTGAAACGTGGCAGTGAGGTTATTCATCCACAAGCTCGAGGTCCACCATTGACACCCAAAAGGTCCGGGTTCGGACCGCGGTCCGCTAGTTGAGTAGCCTGGTCTATGCAGTGATGGGAGTTTACTGCTGTTTGCGTTTGAATAAGACGAAGATTTATCAACCTAACATGCATTGAGACCAAAGGTGGCTGAAGTATGCTCGTGAGAAGAAACACTCACAACTTTCTTAATTTATATCGCTCAGAATGAAAAAAACAAAACAAACTTGGCAGTTGTGGACAAATTTCCTAGAATTTATCTGCAGCAGTGGTAGAGGTAATTATCGGCAGCAGTGGCTGAGTGGTTAGCGCGTTGGGCTCGCAGTCGAGAGCCTGCATGTTCGACTCCAGCCACCCGCACTTGCTGTTGTTTCTCTGGGCAAGAAACTTTACGATAATTGCCTCTACCCAGTGATCGATTTCGAGTAATGGGTAGTACCAAATTTAAGTCATAAATAGAGTAGACAACCGGAAACAGACATTGCAGTCGGCTGCAGCGTGGGTCAGGTGTACGTCGGAAGGCGTAGACCGATGCATAGCGCTGAAGTCCGCTTTTCCGCAATGCAGGATAAAGATAATAAAAAAAAAAAAATTACCAGTTCGATCAACACGAAGGTAGAGAACTTTTAAAACTTGTAGCCTGTAATAAAAGCCTCTTTTTACCTACCAAGACCAACTATTCAAAAGTCGTGACTGCAACTATTTTAGGGAAAACGTAAAAAAATATGTTTTAAATCGATTTTAAATGCCGCGTAATCGCCATATTACGGCATATACCACAACTCGCAAAAAGCGACATGCGGCCCATGCATACAAAACTTTGGACACTTTTATTTTAAAATGATGATGAAAATGTGTAATGTAATCATCGTAGCTAAGCGATTTTCATTTCTTTTCATTGTTTTAGAAACATCGTTCTGACCTTCGACGAGTCTGTCCGTGTGGGGGCACGGTCGAGCACCTTCTCCAATCGGCTGCACAGAGATGTATTGCTCACGGAACCTCTCGTTGTTTTCACATGCGCTCCAGTTTCCCCAGGCGACCTCACAGTGAACGCAATCTGCAAGAGCAAAAACATGTTGAACCGAACTGATCGTGAATGGATCGTTGAACCGAACTGATCGTGAAATTTGCCCAAGATTACTAAAGTTGGGCAGTGTATACATAAATTTGGTGAAGTGTAGCACTCAATGTTTTAACTTTACTTTGACTAATAAAACTTGTTCGGTTGGCCACGGTAACATTACTAGAGGACATCAGGAACAGTTGACGACATTGAGGTTTAACAATTCTGCATCACATGTCCAGAACAAAACATGAAAGTGATCGAAGAAAATACGGGCACGTATGGAAATCTTCTACGACAAATTATATTTTTTCTAGGTCCACAAACTATTTGCACTTTTTCGAGCTGGATCTTATCTGTTTACTTAAAGAACTCGAGTTAAAAGAAGTTTTTTTACGTAAGCTACGATCATTGCTCATAGAACGATTTATCGATGATGCATTTACCAGTAATTGATTGGTTTGGTTTTGAATCTTTATCCTCGGACTGACAAAGCCTTGGTTGGGTATTCCTGGTAGTTTCGCATACTTCCGATTGTTGAAGTCTTGTTGCCGGGGAATTATTCCATTCACTAGGTGCCACTGAATGGAGAGCAGTCCTGAAATGCGTTGCTCAAGCGCACACCCCGAGAGTCGAACTTGCGGCGCGTGATTATGAGCCAGGCGCGTAACCACTGAGCTAATGGGGCGGACTAACCTTCGGTCTCTTCACGCAATTGGCCGCATTCTTTGCCCGCCCCTTCTGCTGGTCTTGATACGATCTGGAACCTAGATCTCAATCCATTTGAGCATTCATTCCATTCATCCCATCTCACTTGACAGTCGACACAAGCTGCGACCGATAAAATATAAGTCAGCAGAGCATCTTGTGTGCTTGATGAGTTGTTAGAACACAACGTTGCGAAGACATTCATAGCTGACCCAATTGTAAAAACTGTTTAAATTAAACAAAACGGAATGTTTTTGAATTGGAATTTCAGTAGAGATGGTCCTTCTTGCTGTCCGCTACAACAGACAAGGCGAGTGGTAGTAGAGATAACAAAGAACATTTTCAAAGTGCTGCGGAGAGTGTCAATACATGGATCAAAATTCTTGTTTAGACATTATCAAACCCTCTGCACTAAAGGTTCTTAATCTTTTTTGGCTGCGCCCCTCTTGACGTCACTTGTAAAGCTTTGTGCCCCCTTTGCTAGTTTCAGTTATAAATCAAAGTTAAACTACATAGATTTTAAATGTTTCGGATTTTAAAACAAAATTTACTTTTGTTTTTTTTCATAAGCCCTACATAAATCAAAAGATAAAGTAGATCACAATCTACTTTTCTTCGCATTGATGAGAAGGAAATGGCTGCTTTTTTGAAGACACAGTTTTTAATTCGTAGCTTAGTTGAAGACAACACACATGGCATGTCTGGTTCCCAATTAAGTTTGTTCTGAGCATTAGGTATAACCCACAAATCCTATAGCTTACTTTCTGTCTCGCGGTCAGGAACAGGACATGGCTGGCCTGCTCCTACTTGTTCAACGCTAATGTACTGGACGCGGGATCGTACACCCCCGGCACACTCCCCCCAAGCTCTCCATTCCATCTGACAGTCAACGCAATCTGTAGAATGTACAGTGGTTCATACAAGGCACGTTTGTAGCTACCAGGATTCAACCATCCAGCTGATAAAATTCAGTTGGATGTATATCTTATTCATTTCTCTGTGTCTCACGAGAAAAGTACATGAATGTGCCACAAAACAAATCAATGAGTAAAATTAGAAAAATTATGAAACTCAAATATCGAATAGTAAACTATGCAGCCTAGGGGTGTGCAAACCGTGGCCTGCGGGCTTAAACTTTTTGGCCCTAATTCCAACATACGGTACTGTAGAGTGTAGATGTTGGGCTTCTAGTGACTGAATTTCGAAAATCCAAACACCATGGAACTGTTGCAAAGTGGAATCGAACCAGATACCTTACACTTTGCAACATACTAACCAGGACCGTTGGAAGGATAATTTGGGCCCGGTACCAATGAGGCCCTCGGGCGGCGGGCCCATAAATCAAGACACTTCTAAGAAAACTATATCTAAAGAATACTCGATGGTTTCTTCAAGTTTTCGGGCTCTCTGGAAAGGTTCCAGGCCCCTAAGATTATCCCGGGCCCGGGTCCAAATGTAGGCCTACCACCTAGACCCCCCTCTCAACGCTACTGATAATAACTATAGCATACCACTTTTGCAAGTTCGTTATTGCAAATGCATCCGCAAGTGCTAGATTTAAGTATTTCTCTGTATAAAACTGGAAAGTTTATTTTGGTTATTATAAGATAACCACTGGCCCTAAGCTGTAGTTACTTTTATTAATGAACGAACTTGACTAAGGAGATATGACATTAACTAACAGCAGTAGGTTCGACTCTCGGGGTGTGCACTTGAACAACGCACTTTCAGGACTGCTCTCCATTCAGCAGAACCTAGTGAATGGAATAATTCCCCGGCTACAACACTTCAATAATCGGAAAACTTCACTCTGCCAATCTCGGTAACTGACCTGCGTTAAGAGCGTCTACAAGTACGCAAAACTACCAGGAATAACCTATCAAGGCTTTGTCAGTCCAAGGGTAAAGATTCAAAACCAACTAAACCAACCAACTAGTAACGAAACTCAACTATATGCTTGACCTTACTAAAAGAATACTAAGTGACACGAAGACATTTCACAAAGAAAAATCAACAAACACGTAATGTGACGTCATAATTTTACAGTTATCATCAAGTTGATATCTTCGAAAATACGGATTATTTTTTAGGAAGAAACAGATCTTCCCGTATCCACCAAGTACTGTAGTTGTTACTGATCGTTACCTTCGCTCTCTGTGAGGGGAGGATCACATTCATCACCGGCCCCAACTTGCTCAACCGCGACAACTTGACTTCTGGATCTTGCTCCAGCTGCACACTCTCCCCATTCTCCCCATTTCATTTGGCAATCTGCACAATCTTCAACTTCTGATTGAATAGGAGGACACGGGTTTCCAGCTCCCACTGGCCGGGTAGTGATCTGCTGGAAGCGTGTCCTAGACCCACCGGTACAATCAGTCCACTGTCCCCAGCCTACCTCACAATGAACACAATCTGAAATTTACACAAAACAAATACCAACACCATTCACAATAAGCATTCCGACAATAATTATTTGAAGTATCTTGCTTTTGTAAAATTGTCGCCACACTACTATAGATTTAAGAGCAACTTTTTCCGGGTGCAAAGAATATCTTGAAATGTTTATTTCTATACAACTTTTATAAGGGCTGCAGAGTTTACTGAATATTCTCTTGTGACAGTAGATTACCATTTGACACTGGCCAACGTCAACAAAGCCATCAAGTCAGTCACTTCTTTATAGTTATTTATTTTTGAGACAAAACCACATAAACTGTTTTCTTTCAAAAAGACCAAAGCGCTGTATTGATGTGATAGGTATGAGGGAAAAGTAGTATCAAATATTTCAAATTTTTTGAGACTACATTCAATTTTTAGAATTCACTTCCCTATTTTAGCTAGTTTCCTTGCCATAGTTGTTCTTCAAGTGCAATTGCAAAATTCAGACATAGGGGCTAACGTAGCCTACAATGACTTCTCCATCCGTTTATGTCCATAGAAAACTGCAGGACATGTGGTGGGTGTGTCTAAACTTGTCTAGAATTTAAGTTAACTTACTCTGTGTACGGTGTGTTTTTTTTGTCGCCTGTCACAATCAATATGCGTAGCTTGGGCGGTAGGCTACATTTTTGTTCTAGAAAGGGTAAACTATTTTATCGTGTAGCCTAACTCTGTTGCGGTGCTTCGACGATTACTGACTGACAGTGTCAATAACCTTTAGTTACGCAATCTGTTATTGTGAAATTTGCTTCTAGAAAGTTTCTGTGTACGTGACATTCTGGAAACTTCTTTGACTTATTGACCAGAAGAATGAATTCTTGTGATGTAATATTACCCTAGTCTCTGGAAGCTTCTGGTCCAAGCAAACCTGTTCTAAATAGCTGCTTGATTTGATTATTATTATTATTATTAGAGTTGCGTTGAGAGTTGTGTATTATGAGAATTAGAAGTAATAATAAAAAGTATATTCAAAACGATTATAGAGTTCTAGCCAATTCATGCAAAGGTCACACACTAGACTTCATGTTAGTGCGATGTCATACAAACATTGTTGTTGATAAACCACTAGTCATTGATCCATGTCTGACCAATGTTCAGGGTATTTTCTCTTCTGACCATTTTGCATTAATATTAAAAACAAATCTATACATACCACCTCATCCCAAGAAGCAAGTAAAATTTCGCAAATGGAAGAACATTATTGATAAAGATTATTTTTGCTTCTGATGTCTGTCGTGCTTTTCAATCTTTAAAATTGAACTGTTCTTGTGAAGAACTTGTAAAATTGTCTAATTCAACTCTTAAATTTATTCCTAATGATCATGCTCCCATCTGCTCCCAATTGCTCACATTCAGAACAAATTCTCTCTGGTTTACTATGGAACTCAAGAAAGAAAAACAAATTCGAAAAAAGCTTGAACACAAATGGAGAAAAACTAAATTATCTATTCATCGAGATATTTACAAAAAACAATGCAAATATGTGAACATGTTAGTACTTACGGCCAAGAAAAATTACTATCTTAACCCATTAACCGCTGACGTTGCGTTGCTGCAACGCTTACTTTGAGCCTTTATAAACGCATTTCAAAAGCAACTTTCTATCTAAAAAAATGAATATTCTTGTCATTTGAACTCTAAATAAAGTGTTTGAAACCTTATTTTAAAAAAATATTTTTTTTTGTATAGCCTACTTAAAATCATCGCTCTTCTACGACACTTTTTACGCATTTCGAGCGCATTTTGTTAGTTGTATTTCAATATGCATTAATTCAATAAAATAATTTCAAAAATTAGCTTAAAGTATAGTGTAGTGATGCTAGAACATACCAGTGTAAGCACATCTTCTAAATATGTGAAAAGCCGGAGATATTTAAGTGCAAACTTTGCTGTACCATTTCTGCAACGTCAGCGTAAAACCGATACTTTATTATGCAGTGTAGTAGACACGCACCGTTGTTTCGTAAAGAGATGTTGATTATGGGTGAAAACTTCTGTTTGTTTGCTAACAAAGCATTTACGAAACAATAAAGTGACAATTGACCTGATTTGCAAATGATTTCTGAGAATTACTAGCCAGTAACTAGTTGTCCAACTCTAAACGATATTTAGTTGTCTTACTGATGGCTTGACCGAAAAAGAGCTGGATTTTGTTTTCTGTCTCACATGGTAACTGATTGTTACAAGAGGCAGGCCGATCAACTGCTATTTTTTCCGAACGCATTACGTTACACTAAATAATGTCTCGCTAGAAGTTTCTTACTGTAGAGGAGGTATTAGCCGCTTTCGAAGATATGGAATATTTTGAAGAAGATGAAATTGACCTGGTCATAGCACCACCAGATCCTGCTGTAGTAAGCGACGAAGAGGGTATGGACGAAAACAATTTGACAGAATGTGAAGCAGTGTTATTAAACGCTACAGGAGAGATTGAAATTCATTGCAACCCAGTACAAAGTGATGATGTGCCAACGACTCCAGTTCTGAAGAAAAAACGCAGCTTATCGGAAGTAAAATGGAGTAGGAAAAAGGCTTCTTTCTTATCTTCTGTAAGCAAAGAAACTGACAAGCTGGAAGATTTGGAAAGGAAATTGCTGGGACTAGAGTTTCGACGACAAGTGACTGTGAAACTTTTGAACTCCAAACGCTTTGTAATCTCTGCCACTGGCCGCCCAAGTGATTTTGCTCTTGAATATAGCCGACCAAGTAATTCTACAGTACATCGCACCACTTTCTAAAAACTATTTCCTGCAATACAAGACGTCGTTGCAGACAGTGTCACAGCCAAACGCGTTTTCATTGTGCGATGTGTGACGTTCCTCTTCATCAGCATTGCAATGAATTGTACCACAAAAGCAGGCAATAATCCAAAGTAGATGTGTTCAAGGACATTGTGTTTTATTGAGGGCATTTTTTGTGTACTTTTATTTACTTATTTATTACTCGTATGTTTTTATGCCACATGATTTCGTTGTTTGTAATTGTGAATAGAAAACTATGTTTTCGCACTTGACTAAAATATGGTCTTAGATTTTTATATGTTCAGAGGAAAATAATAAAACAGTCAAAAGAGAGACACAGAAGACGCAAAGGGAAAGGAGTCTTAACATTCGATTAGTCAAACAATTAATTTTTTTTTATCGTTTAACCGCTGACGTTGCGTTTCTGCAACGCCTCAGACTTTGTAGATAAACAAACAAAAAATTTTCAATTTTTTTTACTAATTATTATCGAAACTGGAAGGATACTACTAACATATCAAAAAATGAAAAAAAATTAACTTCTAGAAATAGGTTCGGCGTTTAATGGGTTAAGCAAATCAGTGAAAGCAAAACTCCAAAACAATTCTTCAAATTTTCTAAAACATTGATGGGCAAAGATAACAGAAGTGTTCACTGTTCATCCAACTGAAAAGTCTGCTCAAGAAATTGCTGAACGCCTGAATCATTTAACCAAAACTTTTCAAACAAAATTAGTTTAATTAGGAATACTCTTCTATGTCTTGACCATATAACTGGAGGAACTCAGTCAGCAGATCCTTGTAACCATATTCACATTGATTTTTCATTTTCTAGTTTACTTGACCACAAAGACTGAAATTCTTAACATTTTAACTGCATTATCATCTGCATCTCGTGAACTAGATCCAGTACCCTCATGGCTCCTCAAAAAGCATTCATCATCTTTTCTGTCTATTCTGACCTCCATCGTAAACAAATCCTTGACAAGTGGTCTTGTTCCCCCAAAACTCAAACATGCCGTTGTTCGTCCACACTTAAAAAAGCCTAGTCTAGACAAAGAAGAATTCAAGAACTATCGCCCTGTGTCCAATCTATCTTTTGTGTCAAAAATATTGGAAAGAGTAGTTGGCAGACAGTTAAATGATTTCTAAAACGTGCAAAATTTATTTGATATAAATCAATCTGCTTATCGTCATCATCACTCCACAGAAACAGCTTTACTAAAAATCCATAATGATATTGCTACTGTAGGCTACTTGACCGTAATCACAGCGTTGTTCTACTTTCTCTTGATCTTTCAGCTGCTTTTGATACCATTGATCACAAAATTCTTCTAAATCGTCTCAAATCAGATTTTGGCATTACAGGAATGGCACTTGACTGGTTCTCTTCTTATCTTTATGATCGAACTCAATCTGTAGCAATTGACAACTCAATGTCTTCTACAATATTTCTTTCTTCTCGAGTTGCTCAGGGTTCTGTTCTCGCCCCTGTCCTGTTTTGCCTCTACATAAAACCTCTGTTTGACATTATAAAGCGACATGGACTTTCATACCACTCATATGCTGATGATATAGGCTACAATTGTATTTGCGTGTTACTGATGAAGATTCATTGTGTTGTATTAAGTCAAAATTCCAAAAATGTATGGTTGATATCTCAAATTGGATGTCTCATAATATGTTGAAACTGAATCAAGAAAAATGTGAGTTTATTGTATTTACTCCGAAACGGTGTATTTCAAAGTTTAACGACATGACCCTTACCCTGAGTAATATCTTTGTTTGTTTCTTTTATCTTTATCCTGCATTGCGGGAAAGCGGACTTGAGCGCTATGCATCGGTGTACGCCTTCCGTCGTACACCTGACCCACGCTGCAGCCGACGGCAATGTCTGTTTCCGGTTGTCTACTTTACTTATGACTTAAATTTGGCACTACCCATTACTCGAAATCGATCACTGGGGCAATTATCGTAAAGTTTCTTGCCCAGAGAAACAACAGCAAGTGCGTGTGGCTGGAGTCGAACATGCAGGCTCTCGACTGCGAGCCCACCGCGCTAACCACTCGGCCACTGCTGCCGACAATATCAATCTTTCTTCTTCTAACCTAACTCAATTAAATTGCTTGGTGTAACATTAAATCAACATTTGTGTTTAGAAAACTTTGTCAGTTCCACTGTTAAATCTTGCTTTTTTCATCTTAGAAATATTGGTTCCATCAGACAGTTTATTAATGTTGATGCTTGTAAAACTTTAACTCATGCACTTGTGACATCCAGGCTTGATTATTCAAATTCATTGTTAAATAACATTCCACATTGTACTATTTTGCGTCTTCAAACTCTTCAAAGAGTTCAAAATGCTGCCGCTTGGCTAATTAGTAATTACTTTAACACGTAAACGTGAACATATCACTCCTATACTAAAATCCCTGCATTGGCTTCCAGTATTGTATCGTATTCGCTTCAAAATATGTCTATTAATTTATAAAGTTTTCCATGGTTTTGCTCCGAACTATCTCGACACTTTGCTTGTTCATTATAAACCTGCCAGAACTTTGCGTTCTCTGCTCTTGTGCAACCCTTCATGTAAGACACAACATGAAAATCGTACCTTCCCAGTTGTTGCTGCTATGCCAGTTGCTGGAACTGTTTGCCTATTTGTGTATAAGAAGCTGAAAATTTAAATGAATTCAAAGCTCGCTTGAAAACGTTCTTATTTCAATGAACATTATGACTGAAAGTACCGTATTAATTATCACCATTGTCATGTACAGCGCCCAGGAGCATAGTTTGACTGTGGATGTGGCGCTATATAAATATTGTTATTACTATTATTATAATATTGAATAGATTGTAAAATTGGGATTTATTGCCAATTGTAAAGCAGCTGTTGCAAGTAGTAGTGTATAGTTATTTTGAAATCGACAAAGACATTGGCTGTTCTGAATTTGATTTCTTTATGTGCTGGAAGTGGTAAACCATTTGTCAGTTTAAGGATTTTCGTCTATTATCTCACAAGAAGAACTATTCGACCATTCATTTGATTGTTTAACCTTTGACATCTCAATGAACTACGTCATCAATCTTTTCAAAGTCTCTTTACGTGTAAGAACTAGAAAGAATTGTGACATTGCCCATGTCTTGTTTTCTCTACAATCTTATGACAAATTGTTAGTTGCCCTGGTTGTTGAGATCTAAGGATGCAAGCGGCGTAAGCAAACAACTCCAATTGTCATTTATCAATTGAATTCAAGAATGAGCAATTTTGATGAATTTGATTTAAAACCTCTTCGTTTGTTTTCTTTTGTACTTGTTTCTATCATGTTGCAATAAGAACAATATCGTCTACGTAAAGAGTATTTTAAAATCTTTTGACCAATTTGAAAGCCAATGATATGTTTCGTATTTTACATATCTAGGCGTTGCATCAGCTGTAGCCTACGTGGTTTACAACTCCAGTCAACGCTCCTTTGGACGACCCCGAGGGCGTTTTTGAAATAATGCGACTTAGTGGAATAATTTTGATAACTGATTTAAAATTACTGTATGTAATGGTAAATATATTTACATTTATTGAGTTTCACTAAGGAAAAGGGGATCTCCTGATTAAGAAGCAGCAGGCCAGCGATTCTCCATCAAGTATCAATTCAGTATTTTTTTATTAAAAGTGCATGGAGAATCAACAGAGCCCTATTTATGGCACATGCATTTCGCTCTACTAGTGCAGAACATCATTAGTGCCTAAAAAGCAAACATTAAAAAGCATTATTTAAATACATTTACTTTTATTTAAAAAAAAATATTGCGTTATATGGAAAATACCAACCATCATTGTTATTTATATTCATTGTTACCATCTGACTCATTTCAAACAATCTGTACGATATTTATACGACATTGTTACTTTAAAGTTGCTCTTATCCTAAATGCCGATGAATTTTATTTTTAATTAAAACTATTAACACATTAGCTTAAAATTAACTGCGAAAAGTATCCGGCTGCAGTTACGAGAAATGACCATGTTTCCAATGTCGAATCATGGTCGAATGTATTTACAACTTTAAGCTAACCTTCTGATTCTCTGGTCAACGCTTCACATGCTACGCCGGCACCGACGGGGGTCACCGCTATATATTGGTTTCTGCTTCTTTCTCCGCCCGAACACTCCGCCCATTCGCTCCACTCCAATTGACAGTCGACACACTCCTCTCTTTCAGTTCTGAGTTCGGGACACGGCTCTCCAGCTCCTACTTGAGGTTGGCTGATAAATTCTTTTCTGACTCTTTCTCCATTAGCGCATTCGCTCCATTCTTCCAACTCGATAACGCAGTCAGCACAAGCTGATGAAAGAAAACGAACAGTCTATAGCTTTAAGTCAAAAGTTGCTTATGAAAGTTTACTTCAAGGACGTTATGAACATACATCGTGCGACGTGCGACACAGTGATTCCCAATCGAGAAAATACCTCCCCCCTCCAGGGAAGAATTTCATGAGTTGAGAAAGATGTTTTATTTTCTACTCTATGAAGCAAAGTTATTTGTCATCAGTGCAGTATTTTTCTAAATTGACGTTGTTTCTTTCTAAGAATTACACTTTTTTTTTTTGTAGGCCTGCTTAGTGGATTTTTGCGCCTGCCACCTTAGTTTCGTGAATGAAACTTACGAGGTGGTTAGAGAAAACTTTGAGCTTCCTTTTTCGTTTATGGGTTTATGCGCGATGGTTAAAAAAGTTAAGTCGCATAGATCCGAAACCAACCTTCGCGTTCAACTTCAAGAACAATTAAGTCGCATGATCTAAATAGACGAAGCCAAGTTCACAGATACAGCAAGAGGTTACGTGATGCTCTGAGTTACTAGGATTTTTTTTCGGCCATTTATCGGCCATTGACTAATTTGTTAGCAAAATGTCCTAAAAAAGTTGAAGTAAATTTGCTCAAAATGTCCGAAAAAAGTATGTACGATTTTAGTGATTACAAAGAAAGCTTCTTGTGCCTCTGGACGATTTTTTTTGGCAATTGGAAATATAAGACATAAACTTAGAGTTTGAACGTTGATCCAATGTCTTATTATATGTGATAAACTGAATACAAAAGTAACACTTCCTAAGGAGTAAACTTCCCAAAAGTGATTGCCCTGATGCTTTTAAGTGTGCCGCAAATTGCATTGCCTTGAAAAGCTCGAACCACTTGGTAGGGATTGATCGGTCCATTCTGTCAATCGGGAAATTATCCTGATGCTTCGGCCCCGTTTTATAAATTGGACGTAGAGAGCACTGGTGAAGAATGGAAAAATTTTAAGTAATTGCGAACCAGACGACAATTGGGGAAAGTTTTTACAATAGTTGCAATGCCTGATATAGATTGCCCGGGTTTGGAAGCAATTGCAAATGCTTTGCTGATTTTCAATGCAGGGAACGCAACCGTAGAATGTGGATTCAGTTTGCTTTCGCGATTGCAAACTCCAACAAGAAATCACTTGCATTGTTCCGCTGCAGATAAACTTCTGCGTTTGAGGTTAAATGCTGCACCATACAAAACGCCCAAGCATACGCGCACTGGCAAGCGAGCACGCTACAACGTGAGAGAGCTGACATTGGAGTTGAATCAGTTTGTAATTACAAACCGGTAGAGCATAACGTGTTTTTGTTTGGTCATTCTCACTTTTTTGTATTCTGTTGTACTTGTTGGTTTGCGTGATTTTGGAACGTGTATTAGTGCGCAATAAAAAATGTCTGCGGCCGGGTGTTGCAACGCTAAGTTTCGCTGGTGAACGTCGGAGAAACGTTGGTCTGTTCTAACTTTTCTAAGATAAAACACTACAACGTTTCTCAGCGAAATCATCATGCATCTATTGCATCATCTGGCGTTGCCTGATGATGCAATAGATACAAATTGATTGAATCTCTTGGTCAATAGTTGTTTCACAGTTTCGTTGCATGGTCGAGTCGTGTGAGCGTTAACTAGACATTCAAAAGCACAATTTGTCGTGAGCACGCATCTTTGTTCTGTGTCATGCAGCCCAAGGTCTAGCACCTGTTTTTTTTCGCTGAGACTTTTCGGTCATTTGTTCGACATGACTTAAAAAATTTGTTCACTTTTTTTTTAAATTCGGCCATCCTTTGTTATGAAAATATTTCGCTCCGATCGGCATATAGAAACCAAAATTTGCATTTCGTGACTATAGCTACCACATTCTTTAACATCAATTCTTTAACGTAGCAAGAGTGACGCGTTTTTCATTCTTTTGCACCTTCATCATTTGATTTTTTGTGCTGTTTGCTTTCAGCTTAACTGAAGATGATCTAGCTGCTAGCTGATCGAAATTGATTTTAGCTGTTTATGATTAAATTGACGTGTGTGAAAATAAATTCGTTTGTATTTCTGCATTTTGAATTGCATTTTTTTCATATCATTTTTAACATTTGTGTTTAGAAAACTTTGTCAGTTCCACTGTTAAATCTTGCTTTTTTTCATCTTAGAAATATTAGATCCATCAGACAGTTCATAAATCTTGATGCTTGTAAAACTTTTAACTCATGCACTTGTAACATCCAGGCTTGATTATTCAAATTCATTGTTAAATAACATTCCACATTGTACTATTTTTCGTCTTCAAAGAGTTCAAAATGCTGCCGCTTGGCTAATTAGTAATTACTTTAACGGTGTCCGACGTTTTCTTCGTAAACAGTTCTTCGTAAAACAATTCTTCGTAAATAATTCTTCGTAAATAATTCTTCGTAAATAATTCTTCGTAAATAATTCTTCGTAAAATTAATTCTTTGTAAAACAGTTCTTCCCAAAGCATTTCTTCGTGCATGCAATTGAGATTTGAAGTATACGAAGAAATGCTTTACGAAGAATTGTTTTACGAACAACTGTTTACGAACAATTTGCCTATAACCTACTTTAACACGTAAATAATGAGCATATTACTCTTATACTAAAATCCCTGGATTGGCTTCCAGTATTGTATCGTATTCGCTTCAAAATATGTCTATTAATTTATAAAGTTTTCCATGGTTTTGCTCCGAACTATCTCGACACTTTGCTTGTTCATTATAAACCTGCTAGAACTTTGCGTTCTCAACATCAATTGCTCTTGTGCAACCCTTCATGTAAGACACAATACGGAAATTGCCTTTCCAGTTGTTGCTGCCAGTTGCTGGAATTGTTTGCCTATTTGTGTAAAAGTAGCTGAAAATTTAATGAATTCAATACTCGCTTGAAAACGTTCTACTTCACTGAACATTATGACTGAAAGTACCGTATTAATTATCACCATTGTCAGCTACAGCGCCCAGGAGCATAGTTTGCACTGTGGATGTGGGCCTGGCGTTATGTAAATGTTGTTGTTATTATTATTATTATTACAATATATCAAGATTGACAAATGCGTCTCATCCGTTGCATCCTTAAAAATATTTCATGACGCAGTCGATCACCTTCTTCATTATAAGGTACAGGAGAGGGGCACGGGATTCCTGTTCCCACCGCTTCTTGTACGATGTATCCCTCCTGACTTCTGGTTCCGTCTTCACAAGAGGTCCACGCACCGTATGCAATCTCGCAGTCGATAGGAACTGAAAGATATGGTAAAATAAGTTACTTAAGAACTAGAGATGTACCGATATATCGGTATCGGCATCGGTATCGGTGATATCGGCCATTTTTTGAGTATCGGTATCGGCATCGGTATCGGCAAAATTTGGCCGATACTGTGGCCGATACTAAACATGTAAAAAAAGGCGTTTGCTGCGGATTTTTGCAGAAGCAAAGATATTATGTACATAGATTTTTTAAAGTAGTAACTAACACCACATTGATATAGAAAAATAACAACCTGTTCAAATTTTTGATACCTCACACTCCCATGACTTCATGTGCGTACCTCTTGGCATTGTTTGCTTACAGTGATTCTTTCACTCAAACAAAACGTTTTGTTTCAGCAGTTTTGCGTTGTTCGATTCTTAAGTTGTGAAGGAGACTCAATTTCTCCAATATTTATCATGCTTTTCTTTGTGTTTCTTTTTATTTCTCAGCAGAGGATAAAACCAGGCCAAGACTACCCAGGTAGCAAAAATGTATACTTTTGCATCGTTTTTACGTTGCTAAACGTTTAAAAAACCATGTAACTTGGTTGTTTTTAGTAAACTGGTTTTATCAGTTTGTGATTTAATATCCACACATTTCGTTGTAATAAACTCACCAAGCTTAAACAATGTCATGGCAGAGTAAGTAGGCTTAAAATGATAGCAATGGGACTACCAATCCTCACTAAACTAATCAATAAATGGTCTTGTTGCGCCTAAGATGACAACCTCATTGTGAAGAAAGGAGCGTTCTTCCCGGCTATCAGCACAAGGCTGAGCACTCACTAGTACAGCGAGCTGTTGCGATTCGCTAACCATAACGGTGTAGCTTCCACGCTAGCCATTTAGACCATTAAATCAACTATATGTTTCTCGGCAGCCGTTTTGTAGCAAGAATTGACATCGACAAGAATTGAAATGGCTAGTGTACGCCCGGACAGCAGAATAACTAAGTGTTATGATTTAATTTAGGGTGCTTTAAACAGAACATTTTTGCACGTAAAGCATTAAATTACCACTTTGGGCCCATAATTTGCTTGCAAAGCACTCGCTTACCTTTCTGGGCCCTTTTGCTAGATTATGGGCCCCCAAGACTAAAGAATAACAACTTTAATGCTTGAAATCAGTCGTTTAGAATGGTTTTAGCCAAACATTTTTGCGCGTAAACTATAAAACCGAAATTTCGGGCCCTCCCAACAAACACAGGCTTGGGCCGTCAAGGGTACGCCGTACCCTCCGTACCCCCTCTCATAAGCCTTGGCCATTTTAGGCGCAACAAGACCATTTTGATTAGTTTAGTGAGGATTCGTAGTTTCATTGCTTTCATTTTGAGCATACTTATTCTGCCATGACATTGTTTAAGCTTGGTGAGTTTATTACAACGAAAGGTGGAAATTTAATCAGAAACTGATAGAACCAGCTTACTAAAAACAACCAAGTTACACGGGTTTTTTAAATGTTTAGCAACGTAAAAACGATGCAAAAGTATACATTTTTGCTACCTGGGTAGTCTTGGCCTGGTAAAAGCTTTTCAACCGAACGACAAGCGCCATTAGGTTGCACATTACTTGTCGAATAGTTTTTGTACGACTACACAAATTACTTGGTTTACATTTTACATCTTATTATCAATTATGATAGCCTATTTGGAGAGTTTGCGCAAACATTTTATTAATTTTTCAGAAACCCCAATTATGATGTAATGTTTCTTCCCTTATACCCCAGTCCTCAATTATGGTGGCCTTTCATTACTAAAACCTACTATTATGACACAACAATGCAGTTGAGATAGGATTCTTGAATCTTTAATAAGTTATGCCAATTGAAAGCTTTTTTCAATAGTTTTATGCAAATAAGGTAAAACTTAGCATTTGATATGATTCCTTGCAAATACCAAAATTGCTTTGTAACATCAAAGTATCGGCCAAAATATCGGTATCAGTATCGGTATCGGCCTAAAAAAGTGATATCGGTATCGGGATCGGTATCGGCCAAAATATTGGTATCGGTACATCTCTATTAAGAACCATTACAATGTCTTGCGAGAGCAATTATCCTATTGTACTTCTTCTTTTCTATCTATTTAAATGAAAAAACATCATTCTCAAAAAAGAAGTTAACTCGACCAACGATCAACTTTTCACACCAGCAGACCTCCAGGTAGCCTTCAAACACTTGAAAAGTTGTAAAGCAACTGGCCTAGATGGAATCACTACTGAACAGATCCTCCACTTTGGTACGAAAGCTAAATCCTGGCTCTTAAAATTCTTCAACAATTGTCTGGCCGGTGCAGCAATCCCAAAGATCCGGAGAAAATCAAAAGTAGTAACTCTTTTGAAACCCCACAAAGATCCCTCTTCCCCAAAGAATTATAGACCAATATCACTTTTATGCATTCTCATGAAAGTATACGAACGCCTCATACTAAATAGGATTTCAACGCAAGTAGATGACCAACTCACACATGACCAGGCAGGTTTTCGACCAGGTGGCTCTTGCTGCGTAACTAAATATATAGAGGATGGATTCGAACAAAAACTCGCCACTGGAACCGTCTTCGTAGACCTATCTGCCACTTATGATATCATCAACAATAGGGCCTTGCTTCTTAAACTGGACCATGTCATCAAGAACCCCACAATCAACCAAGCTATTCAATCACTTCTTACAAATAGACGAGTTTTTGTTGATATGAATGGTCGCGAAAGCCGCTGGAGAACCCAACGTAATGGCCTGCCGCAAAGCTCTGTCCTTGCACCTATCTTATTTAACATATACACCAACGATCAACCAAAACCCCCAACGTACGTCGTTTCATTTATGCCGACGACCTCTGCCTAGCTACCCAATCAAAAAACTTCTGGGTGATAGAAAAGACCTTAACAGGAACACTCTCCGATTATTCCACCTATTACAAGTACTGGAGCTTAAATGCAAACCCTTCCAAAACCCAAGTAACATGCTTTCATTTGAACAATCATAAGGCTAGCCGAAAACTTATCATCCATTGGGAAAACACTGCATTACAATATACCCCCTTTTCTGTATATCTTGGCATAACACTGGACAGGACTCTATCCTTATAAGACACACCTACTGAAACTTAAGAAAAAATTATCTGCTCGCAATAACCTTTTGCAAAAGCTGAGAAACTCAAACTGGGGAGCACATAAGCAGTGAGCACACACTGAAGCAACCAGCACTGGCTCATTGTTATTCGACCGCTGAATACTGCGCTCCAGTATGGACTAGGTCAAGCCACCCCAAAGTAATTGACTCCGAATGAAATCAAGCATGTACAGTAGAATCATAACTGGCACACTCCGTCCAACACCAATCTCCGACCTCTATAACTTAGCAACTATAGCTCCACCTCATATCCGAAGAGAAGTTGCTACAAAAAAGGAAAGAGTAAAACAAATATCCGACCAACGCCACCCTCTCTATGAACACAAACATATTCCAACAAGACTCAATTCACGCAAGAGCTTCACCAAAGTCGGCCCATTGGAACACACAAGCGCGGCAGCTGCACGATTAGAAAAGTGGACCTCTGAGCCCGATAGGACACCATCCCAAGTCCTTCCAAAAGTCTTCAACAAACTCCCAGTCCCACCCTTGAAAGAAGAGAGTGGTGCTGCCTAAATAGAGCCCGCTGCGGAGTCGGGAGAAATAAAAGCAGCCTTTTCCGATGGAAGATGACTCCTGACCCAACGTGTGATTGCGGCCTAGACAATGCAACCAGACAATGAAGCACATCCTCACCAACTGCCCCTTAGCCCTTCATGTGATGACAACGACCTCAAAAACATCACAAACAATGCTCTTACCTGGCTCCGTCACTGGCCTGACAAGCTATGAATGAATGAATGAACTCGATTACTGCAACAGTCTTTTGTTACTTTCTGACATGTGATAAGCTGATCATATTGTGTCATTTCAGCTGCATAGAAAAGGCTTGTACTTGCGATTGGATGTTACAGAAATTTTTTGTCAATCATTGCATCTTTCTTCCTCTCTCATCTTTTATCTATGACCCAATGTTGACACTATGCCAATGAAGTGAAGTTACACAAAAGCGATTAACCTATTTCAAACATGTAGGCTATGAATTTTGTATAAAAAATGAAAACATACTGAGTTGACATGTAGGATTTGGGTTGGACCACACTCTCGTACGTAGACATTCGGAAGTCGCAGATCCAATTAACTGGTATCCCCGGTTGCACCGGAAATTACATTCAGATCCGTACATGTTGTGGTTAGTGCAACTAATCTGGCCGTTTGGAAATTCTTGATTGTCAGTATGAGGAGCACAGAAAATCCCTGGATGTCAATGAATAATTTCAAATGGCTTCACACAACGTTTTACAGTATATTTCGTTTTACATTTATTTGACTAAATAAAATATTATGGATCCTTGAATTTGATTATTCCAAATATTCAGAGACGAAGCCGAGGTTCGTTAACGCAGTCTATGGGCTACCGTATCAACGTGTAGTTGATTGACCAGAACTTCATAATATAGAAAATGTTTTCTAAGCATTTTTTCAACCACACGTTCTGACGACGGAGCAGTGGCTTCTTTCTGGAAAGTTTCGTTTCATATAAACCCACTAAAATTAAAAATGTAAAAATCAATTAGGAACGTGTAGGCTACATACCTTCTTCAGTGCCGTTACTTACTTATGCAATATGGCGGATCAGCATTCCAGATGCCATCAGATGCACAAGTTAAACTCTCTATCCCTGCTACAGATGTTCCTTCATTGCAAGTAAATTTACAAGTGGAACCCAATCGATTATCATCTGTGCACTCCATCTCTCCAAGTTCAGGCGCAGTAAGGGATTGGCAATGATCAGGTAATTCTGTATTGTTAAACATATATCGCTCGCTACCGTTGTTTTGCTGTGATGTATGGCTGTTTAGACTTTAGACCAATTGAATTACTTTACCTGGAGGATTTGGTTCATTTGTGTCTGGAGGATTTGGTTCATTTGTGTCTGGAGGATTTGGCTCATTTGTGTCTGGAGGATTTGGTTCATTTGTGTCTGGAGGATTTGGCTCATTTGTGTCTGGAGGATTTGGCTCATTTGTGTCTGGAGGATTTGGTTCATTCGTGTCTGGAGGATTTGGCTCATTTGTGTCTGGAGGATTTGGCTCATTTGTGTCTGTTGGATTGGGACCTCCATCGCCTCGATTGGTTGGTAATCGTGGTCGGGTAGTGACGACTGCAGTTGTAGCAGGAATGGTGATGTCATCTACAAACCAATGTATTGTCATGGCTCGGGTTCCAAATAGCGACTGTCAGAACAGCGACTGTCAATAGAGCGACTACACGACAGCGATTCATTTAAAACAGCGACTGTCAATAGAGCGACTACACGACAGCGATTCATCAAAAACAGCGACTGCCACAACAGCGACCTCACTTCTTTTATTAAATCCAAGGCTTACGCGCACACGCACTCTTTCACCCCCTCCACACATACCTTCCATCCCCCACACCTCTCTACACACATATGCACGCACAAATAGGCAAACACTGCGTAGTGAAAGATTGAAACCAAAAGGGACTTTAAAACAACATTTTATTTGGACTATCCATAGAAGTCACATGATTTAAAAAGAAATAGGCTAGTCAAGCCAAACAACAGAAAGTCGTCAAGCCTTGCAATAAAATTCAGGGTCTAGAAAAAGATTGAAACCAAAAGGGACTTTAAAACAACCAAAAGTCTTGCAATAAAAATCAAGCCACGTTTATTTCTAAATTGTGAGCAAGGGCTCGAAGGAACTGCCGCAGATCATACTGGCCTCGATTTTGCTGTACAACAGTGATTCGTGTGTTCATTGTCACGTATCTTTTCATTCGCTGAGTCAGGTCTCTGCCTTGTAGTAGCTGGGTTCGGTTTGGTTCGGTTTAAAGTGTTAAGTCGCTATCATAACAGTCGCTGTTTTAATGCAGTCGCCATTATGACAGTCGCTGTTTTGACAGTCGCTTACTTCATTACGTCGCTATTATGAAGTCGCCATTATGACAGTCGCTGTTTTGACAGTCGCTATCCGGCCTGGATGCCGTTGTCATTGATGAAGCACTGGAGAGCGGTATCGAGCGGCTTCTCCGCATGAGACCGCTGTTGCTCGCCATGGCTTGCATTTACACTCACAGCAAGTAGTCAGCCACGTCAAAAATAACATAAATGCAGGTTATAAAAAGAAATCACTACGATACAAAATTCATTGTAATACAGGTTCGCACATGTCGAAAGTATTTATCTACTACTCACAAGTCCTTTGACAATCCATACTAGAAGACGTTGTAGCTAATAGCACAAAGGTATTTCGATATAAATACGTATTTTTGTAATCAAGATAAAAGGTAAGCACATACTTTCAGATGAATCAAATATAGTAATAACTATATTTGATTTAATTCGCTCTGCTTTGCCTTTTTGCTTGGCATTGAGCACTTTTTGTAGTATTAATAGTTTTCATTGTTTTACTTTCAGATGAAAGTATTTTTTTAGGCTCAGTATCCGCCATAGTGAATGCAATTTAACAGTTTTGTCTTTGTAACTTGAACCTACGGCAACAACTAGCCAATTGTTTGTTGTTTGTCCAACTTTGGAAGAGAACTAAATTTTGTCGTAGAAATTGTGCCAATTATCCTTAGGCTTGCATTAACTTTATTTTTGATTAGAAAAATTTTTGGATCCAGAAAATAAATTAGGTACTAACTGTTCAGGGTGTGAAAAAATATCTATTGTTCATCAACCAGGAGCGATTGCGAAGAATCTGTAGTTGCGGCTACAGTTGAAGTTGCAAATTGTGCAGTATTGGTTGAAACATCGTTAAAAGAACAAGTTTGAAAAATCGAATATTTCATTCAAAGAGTACCCACCTGTTGGTGAGACAGTGGAGGAAGGTGTTGCCAACTCTGAAAACAAAATCAATAATTTCTTTTAAACTCTGTCAATATTTCATATCCTGATCATCATGAAGCCAAATAAAGAGGATCTTTTAAAGTGAATATTTATAGTTTAATATCATAACCATACTTCTTAAAAATTTCCTTTAATGAACAAAGTTAGATTGTTTTATTGAAGATTAACATTTTTAGCAGTTTGTAAATATTGTGCCAGCTTTTTGAAAACTTAATATGCCGCGTTCGTTTGGGTAACAGTCAATAATAAACATTTTAGAAGAAATAATTCGAATATTGAAAATATAGTCTCCTACAAGTCAGCAGTTGTAAACTGAGCAAGCGACAACTGAGCAAGTGACACTTGAGCTAGCAACATTTCAGCAAGTGGCTGAAATTGGTAAATTATGAAACTGAGAAAGTAACAACTGAGCAAGCCGAAACTGTCTTGGCATGTCACAAGTCAGCAAAATCAGTTTGACAAGCGATGACCAAGCACGTCCGACGTGAGCACATAAATCTCATTTGTTGACTTGGCAGTAGCTGAAATGTCCTTGCTGAGTTGAAGCACGCCGAGTGGTCCGACGACCAATATACATGATCAGTCAACCGTAGGCTTCCTTGACTCTCCTCGTGCTAAATTAACCTATCATGTAGGCGCTCAGTGTGGGGGAAATATTTTTCTGACATTAACACTTCAATGAAAGTCTCCTACAAGTGCAAGCATAAACACCACATCGTATCAATCGCCTTACAACAATGACAAACCACCAGAAAAAAAGGCTTCGAACTTCAACAGCTCATTCATTTGTCATCGTGGTGCCTCGTCTTTTCTAGGTATAATTGTGGAAGCCACAAAACAATGGTCATTGTGTCTCTACTACGGCTGGGCAATTTATCTAACCATGGCACTGGTAGTCAGAAATTTTATATGACAATATAAGTACCTTAAACTTGAAGAGGACAACATCCCACGGCCATTGCTTGGTTTCTCATCGAAAACCTCTTACCTGCTGCTACGATGAGTTTTCCATGCAGAGGTTCGCCAATAAAATTAGCGAGCGCAGCTTCTAGTCTTTCTGGAGGAACATTTGTTAGTGATACTGTTAAGTCAACTTCAGTTTTCTTCCCGCGCGCCTTTGGTCGGAATTCTCGGACATTTACTCCGATCTGTATTGATTATAGGAGTTTAAATAACTCATAATAGCATGATTTATATAAGTTCCATTCTTTTGGTGAGTGCCAAGCAAGGATAATACTCAGTAGGCCTACTACTTCAAAAAAATACTTTGATACGACCCGACTGAGTATTGAACTCACGTCGTACGACTTGGAAGCGCCCATATTATGATCTGACCTGGAATCAGTCCAAGACTTCCTAGAATCAAAGCTAAAAATAGTCTGGTCCCGATTCCACTGGAGAACGATGCATTGGTTGCATCATTATGATTATTGATAAAACATGTTTCATCAGAAGATCTAATACGAATCTTCCGTTGATGTGTTTACCACAACAAGATTAAAACTCACCAGATCGAGCGGGTTCAGCGTTTCTTTGATGATCAGGTAAAGGTTGATCTGAAAGTGAAAGTTTTGCTAAAATTTGCTGTGTTTAACCCTGAATGGTACTGACATAAGCTGCAGAACAATATGCAACTCTAAGAAAGCTTGGTTTAACTCTGCAATATTCACTGATTGGTTTTTCTCGCATTTTGTGCCTGCGACTCGGAAATATCAAGAAGAAGTGCTGAAGATTTCTCCTGATGATGTACGAGCGATTCTAATACTCGACAATGCCCCAGCGCACCCTAGTGAAAAGAAGCTTGTAAGCGCTGACGGCAAGATAAGGGTCCTTTATCTGCCCCCTAATACAACATCGGTTATACAGTCAATGGACCAGGGGGTTATTAGCGCCTTGAAGAGGCGCTACACCCGACGTTACTTGGATGAGATCCTGGTCATTGTAAAGGACAAAACAGATGCTGAGGTCGACACCAGGGGCCATCGGACCTTAAGCAACATAAAAAATTACAATATTTGTTCAGCCATTTATAATTTTGCAGCAGCGTGGCAAGACATTAAGGTGTCTGTCCTCGCAAATTCATGGAAGAAAATCTTAGAGGACAAAGATTCAGAGGCCAACTTTGAAGGAATAGAGACAGGAGAGTTTCTCCAAATGTTGCAGCGTGGTGGGGAGGTATCCACCTCCATCGATGATATAACAGACTGGCTGGACGAATTAGATCTGGACCCAGGGTATCAGTTCATGTCTGAGGCCGACATAGTGGCATCTGTGGTGGATGGTGGAGAAGAGGAAAGCAGTGACGAGGAAGAGGCGATTGAAGTCCCCAAGGTGAAGTTGTCAACTCTACGGAGTTATATCGATGCCCTCATTGATTACTCCCGCCTACAGCCAACTAGCTGAGATGGCGCACCAATATGGGAAGCTCAGGATGATCAGGGAGCATATCATCAAAGAACAGCATATGGGGGGTCGCCAGACAAAAATCAACAGCTTCTTTGCCCCTAGTCGCCCTGTTCAACATGGTGCTCCAGCCAACTCATCTGTGTCGTCTCCATCTCTCTTACGCATCCCACCTGCCCCTGAAAATCTGAACAATGATGCCCCATGCTGCAGTCATCGTCCCGCCATCCCTGAGGTTGATGTTCAGGAGGATGGACATGATGAGTTGATGATCATCTCTGACTCAGATTAATCTACATTTAAGTTGTGTACTGTAAATGTACCTGTGTACTGTAGTCGCTATACAAAATACAAACAAGGAACGCATTTCATGTGTCTTTAAACTGCTACTGTGTTGTACTGTACAGTATTTGGTTTATTAAGCGGTGACAGATGGTCTACGCTATAGCAGAGTACTTGACTGTACACTGTACAGTAGTGGGAGTACGGTATTTTCCATTAACGGACTTTTTCCAGCAACGGACTGCTGCTGGTCCGTATTTGTCCGTTAAATCGAGGGTTGACTGTATATGCAAATATGTTATTTCAAACTATATGGCTACACAATACACATGTGGACATTTTGCAAAGCTGTGTATTTCCGTTTATTTATATTTTTTTCTGTTCAAGGTTGGCTGCAATGTAATTTAGTGCAACTTTAACCTGTGCTTTAACACGGTGGATGGAAGCGTGGAAATATAGTAGGTTAATTCAAGCATGAAATGACCTCATTGGGGCCTTTTCCAGCGTAATGTTCAGCACACAAAAGCATCTTAGCCTGGTGACTTATGTCATCACGTATACGAGAGTTATGCAGCCATAGCTGCATTTTGTAATACACTTGCGATATACCGGTTCTGGCAAAGACTAGTTTTTTTCTTGGGGGATTTAAAACAATTAGAAGAATTATTATGGGTTAATGCTAATCTATACGTAACTGCCGAGTTTTGTCAAAGTAAAAATTAGATATAGAAACAGTAGCGAAAAACTAAAATGTTTTAAATCAAAATATGCACAACAGTTTCCAATAAAGAAAAAGATGTAATGAGTTCAAACCGTGGTAAACATATTCTACTCAAATCGTGAACAAGGAATCAAACACATTGTCAAAAATGTAAAATCGTGTAGCATTGTTACATTCCTCTGACCCTCAACACGAAAACAAATAAAATAATCTTATTCATACATATCTTGATAACCTGATAGGATAGGTTATGCAACTACAGCAAAACTTATGGATTTCCATTTTTAGCAATCATGAATGAACTGAAGATAGACTCAGCTAAGACACACAAAATACAAGTGGGCTTGTTGCAAACGCATTTAAAATACACCTAACCAACATTCAGGAACTTGCCTCTTCTTCCACTGCACTTTTTTCTTTTCGGAAGACATTGGTGGTTGGGTTCGCTAACTTGTTATTGAATCTCTTCTTGTACACGATCAAGACATTGTAATCCACAGGGGTTGGAGGCTAGACAAAATAAAGATGTCACAATGAAAAACCCCTTGCATCTTCAAACAAGTCTTAATTTATTGAATTACCAAGCGCAAACTTTTTGTCCCGTAGCCCCTTAATTAGAAGACTACAATCTTCAACAGTACTTTAAAAATTTATCCAGCTATTAAATTGGGCCACTGTGGTGTCATGACCACGATTAGTTTGTTTGTTGATTTCGAAGTGCCGTATCATTGTATCAGTTATGATTTTATGCGTTTTTGGAGTGTAGGCTACGGATGGACCGTATGGGACATGTCGATCGGGTGCTTTGGTGAGAAACAACATGCATGCCCTAGCCAGCGTCTACGCATGTTAGTCGCGATACCGGACGCTAAGGTCTCTTGTGTTGGTTAATTTTGGCTCGATAGTGGTGACGTTTAAGTAGGCTCGCGAAACTAATGTTTCAGCAAAACGTTTTCAGGATAGCTATCATCAGTTGAAAAAAAAACGAGCAGTTGTCTTCCCTAGCGAATGAAATATATCAGGCTGTATTTTCGCATGAGTAGATTGCACGGTAGGTTATCCATGTCACGTCACAATACGATTTGCGATTGTTACAGGAATATTCAAAACGAAAATAACCGCAACTTAACAGCAAGGTACGTTGATAAACTGTAATTTATCAGTTACATGTTGCAAACCCACAAGTTTTTAGTGACCTCCTAAAACCGCCAGTGGATTCATAAGGGACAAGAGTCTCCAGATACATTATGGCAGTGAGCCACTGCATCTCATACTTTCAAAAAGAAACTTGTGAATGGTTCACTAACCTCGGGTGTTCCCTCCGGTGTTGTGGATATATTTGGTAATTCAGTGGTGGCAATTTCTGTTGAAAGCAAACAAATTAACACAAGATGGAATTTAAAACAAAAGATTCAATGAAATTAACAAAGAAATAAACTAAAAGATAAGCAGGGCTTTCATAAATTAAAGCGAGATGGATTGCTCGACCAGCCGGAAAGGCGTACATGTCCATAATCAAGAGTGAGCTAAAAGCAAATACGTTTGAAAAGTACTTTTGGATATTAAAGTTACGTACATCCATTTAGGCAAAAATAACAGACGATTTTTTCCACAGCTTTTATGTTACTTGCTCTATAACTATACCACAATAAATTGGAACGCTATTTTTTCAACAACAAAAGCCAAATGTTATATAAGCATAAACTATGTGCATTATTGCAGATCAAGCATAAACTTGTTAGACATAGGACAACAATCTGAAACCTGTTAAGTAACAAAGGATCGAATGTTTTAAAAGAAAAGGTGGATTGTTTCAAAACGGTAGAAATTCCCAAGAATTTACGCAAGCAACCATTCTTCGTACAACTATAAATAACAGCACAACTTTGCACATAAAATTTTTAAGAACTGGAATGTTTTCCTTTCATTGAAACAAACATCTTTCGTTTTGTCTTTAAACTAAGGAAACCGAAAGCATTAAGCATCTACTAAGCGCCTCGGGTAGGCTGCGTGATAATTTCAAAAAGCTTTATTCTACATTTTTATCTAATAAACATGTCATTAGGCGGTTAGAGATACTTTAACAACGACAGAACACCACCAATACCTGACAACATCAAAATTTGATATCGTTTGCACAAAATCTTTGGTACCAGGAATTTTAATTTGCTCGAATTTGAAAGAGTGAGCAAATAGGCGTCGAAACAAAATGATGGTCAGGTATTGGCATCAGCGATGAAGTGACGGAGCCTGGTTGTATTGTAGCCTTCATTCTGCTTTGCATTTAGGTTCTACCCAATTAGCTGTAGAAATATCTTGTTTGTCAGCTTTGTTGAATAGGCCAGGAGTTCTTCAGCAGAATAGCTGTCGCTTTTCTTACACAACGCACTTATGTAATCATGGCAAAACATTTCGTGTAATCAGAGTGTGGGTCCCTCATAACACAACGGCTTCAATGGTAGTGATCTGATCATCAAAACGATGATGTTTTTCTTTAGTTTGAAAGACATTTTGTAAAGTTTAGAGCAGCAGGTGGTGGACATTGGAAAGCCATGTCAGGGTGCCTTCGTCCAGTGCGGCCATATCAGGTATTCCGACTGATGTTTTTTTAGATGAACATTTGGATCACACTTGAATGACATGGTCAGTAGTTTGTTTTTCTGCTTTTCATTAGATATAATAACTACACTTAATAATCAGTGTTATAGTTTTACAAATTCCCATTGTCAAGTAGCCTACTTTAAATACAAAACGTAAATGTGTTACAATCTTTCACTGTAATGTATGAAAAGAAGGAATTTATTAAGCGCAACCAAGAAAGAATTTTAAATATTTCTCCTTAACCTAACAGCCGTACATATCTAATTTATGAAAATTCATGGAAACAAAACATTTTTTTAACCGAACCGCGCATCTACACCTGGTGTTTGCTTGCAAGATCGCTTATGTCAATACGTCAACAGAGGAAACCAAAATATCCGATCGCGGCAGCCTCGCAAGACGTGCTGTTGTCATGGAAATAACGAACATTAGTAACTATTTTAATGTTTGGTAACCAGACTCATTATTCATCAAAATGGTGTTCGCAAACACAGTAGAAGTTTGCTGCATTAGTGGCGTGTAGCAATGATTAGACAATAGACATATTCCAAAGAGAACGAACCTCTCCTAGATTTTTCGACATGCAACAGAAAGAAATGGATCAGCTACAATAGAATTGGTAATGACTGAACCTTTTTGGTAGAGAGGTAATTTTTAACCATAGACAAATATAACCTCAACAACTAGACGGCATTTAACATAATAACATGACAATAAACTAAAACTTACAAACGTTTTCGGCCATACTCATGTTAGCCCTTATCAAGTAACCAACTGACTGATGTTCTTCATAAATTAAAATTACAGATCTGATCTACATACAGAAAAATCGAGAAAAGAAACGCATAAGAATGAGACGGCAAGGCAGAGGAGAGGCAAAATTACATGACGCTTAATTGTGAAAGGAAAAAACACACATCAATGATGTAAAATTATGTGAAGACATTTAGCAGATATGAGGCGCCTGCGGCAAACAGCTGCTTGTTGAGGCGAGGATTGCAAGATTTTAGGAGCAAAGCCTCATTGATTTTAATACCAAATTCGATACTAATATTCGATCAATATTTGATACGATACGATCTCAGTTGATAATCACGCATCTCATACCATTCAAGCGTAAATTTGACGTCTAACTGCAACGTAGGTGAATTTTTTTTTCAAATCAAACCTACCCACCCGTCACTTCGATAACTTTCTTTCCTCCTATCTTTCCGGTTTCTGAAAATCGTTCCATGACCTGGACAAGTTCTTCTGTTGTTTTCCTCGTGTAATCCTGGAACCTAACATCAACGACAGCTCGAGTTTGGCGTGATTGAGCTCCCGGCTCAAAAGACTTTACAACCACATCAAAGTCGTCCGTTATCGACGCCATTTCTTCAGCGACATACTTTGACACCTGAGATGCAAAGAAAGTGATGTTTATTCCATCTTTTATTTCATTATTTTTTACTAGGGTGAATAGACTAAAAACTGAAAATGGTTAAGATTTTCAGGCTTCTTGTACTATTGTGCACAAGACTTAGTAACAATCCTAAGTTGTTCTTAATTTAGCTCTGGCTTACCAAACAACAGCTTTGCCCATATTTGAAAAGTTTACTCAGTAGGCCTCCCACCTAGCCTCCTAGAGGTTGCACTGCATCGTTATTTGTTTGAACAAAAGCGCTTTTAAACTTTACATTGCAAGCTTTAACAGTCTAACTGGTTAAATCATTTGGGCACTTCTTTTGTAACCTGACGTCACCTTTTTTTGTAACCTGACGTCACAGGTATCAGCAGCATCATTGTAGGTGTGAAACATAGCAAGGAACACATACTTACATCTCTAACGAGGTCACTTGATATTTTAATGTATTTCTTGGACGTTTCATCCAACAGGGTCGGTTTAAACTTCATTTTGAATGTGATTGCAAACGATCCTGAAACGATTCCATGATAAAAGTGCAACGATTTAAAAATATTTCCATTCAGTTGTAAAATCTTCAAACATTTTAAACGTCAAGTTATTTCAGGCTTTGTTTCCTGGTTCATTTCATATGGTGACTTGTAGCAGTTTGACCCAGTGCATCTGACTTTATTCAAGTTTTCTTACCGAATTAAGCAACCGAGGAAACTGTAGGAAACGTCCCAAGTAGATTTGAATGCTAATAGTTTGCTCTATTACTTAAAAGCATTGGGTGCTTGCCAGTGGCGTACGCAGGATTTTCTCAGAGGGGGGGGGGGGGCCATTGAGAGTAGCGTAGCCAGGAATTTTGAAAGGGGAGGTTTTGACGACAGGCGGGCGAAGCCCGACGGTGTTTTCGCTTAAGATGACACCCAGCGGCGGGGGGTCTGGGGGGCTTACCCCAGAAAATTTTGAAAAATTACTTTGAATTTGGTGCATTCTGAGAGCATTTTCAACAAAAACGTGGGTATGAATATTCCTCTAAAATGGCGCTGTCAGGTGGCATAGCAAAAGGATAAGATCATGTTTTCTTTGGCATTTTTCGGAAATAAAGCTAAGTCTCTATGTTTTCTTGTTGTTAATTCCTGGCTGAGATGTTTGGTATTGGCAAAACTCGCTCTTTTAATGCAGTTTTGTTTAAAATTAGGCAAGTTTTTTTTTAGACTGAATGCATCATTCCCAAGCATAAAGAGACTGAAAGCAGCATTCTCAATATCGTGACGTCACACGCGTGCCAAAGTGGAGTTGTAACCCCCCCCCATGTATTTCGTATTGGCTTAGTCTATAAAACAACATTGTTACAATAATTGCTTTGACAGAGCAATGCAAAACATATTAAATGCCTTAATCTACGTCGTTAACTACAAAAAATTTGAAGGGGGGGGGGGACCATGGCCCAATGCCCCCCCCCTGCGTACGCCACTGGTGCTTGCAATTGCAATAGCTTACGCTTGTATAAACTACCCAACTACAGCAATATTAACTACTGATGGAATCATCCAACAACAATGTCACTTATTAGTGACAAGCGTTCAATGAGATGAGGTATTGACTGAAACTGGGTCGACAATCAAAAGTGGACCACGAGTCCCGGGTTATCGGGCCTCAAGGAAAGAATAACTTATCCGTTTAAAAACATGTTGAACATGACCATTTCCTCATTTGTGTGATTTGGGGTACATCAGTTTCAAGCGAAAGGAGGGAAACAATTAACGATAAAAAAACGCATGCAGTGGTTGTCGACTCGGTAATGTAAACATGTAAACAATGGTGTCAGTCTTATATCCGTTACTTTGAAACGCTGAAGAATTTTAATCTTCAGAGTTAAAACAACACTTCTAACAATAACTCCATGCCTCGACAACCAATTATATCATCATAGATGTGTATCTCTTGAGCACATCCTCATACTGACAATATGTGGTGTAGATCTAGCACTTGGTGACAAAACAGTTTCAATATTATGGCTGATACTTAGCACCAGTGATGATGCGTAACCGGTTTGCGCCAGCCGATTGTCAAAAAGCTTAGCTATCGATAAAAGTTATCATTAAAAAAATATTGTAAATTCACGTTAATTAACCACTTACCGTATGCTGCGTCCTCCTGTGAAAAAAACAATTTCGTGAAACATCAGAGCTATTAAAAATTAAACAGAACTTTTCTTCTATTGACTCAACGTCACAAAAAAATGAAAGATAACTTAAATATAAAAGACAATCTCATTCGTTGCAAAAGTAAGAATTTGCGGAATACTTAAACCTAAACCAATATTGATAGCAGATAGTGAGTTCTGTTAAAGTGTTTATTGAAAGAACCTTGTTTCTATTAGGATAAGCTGAAAATGCTATTATCATAGAAAAATCGGTTCTGTATCAATTACGCTATACGAGGTTAAATTGCTGCCAGCATTTGATGAATGCAAAATAGCAGTAACATCATGTCAAACAACCAGGAAAAATGTAAATATCATATATTGCACAGCGTGTTGAAAAACGATTTCACGTTTATGCTATGATTGAAATCTACTTACAGCAAAATATCCTGTAAAATAATAACAAAACCAAAGAATGTTGACGGCTTCACCATATTGGCTTGGTTGAAGAAGAGTTTTTATTTTGTGATAAGATTCGTGGGAATAGGTTTCCCATGAGGTTCTACGTAATTGCTATCATAGAATTAAAAAGGATGGTCATCAACCGGCCATCAAAAGTGCTGTTTCAACGCTAAAACAATGCAAAAAGACAATTGTTGCTGACTTGGAAGTCATTTTGGGATTGAATGACATGAGACAAAATCTGCATGCAATAACTTGATAATATTTATAAAAACACTACAACCGCACTTGGTAGTGTGACTACGGGTGTTCCAAACAAAACACCAAGTTTGTTTCGATGTTTTGTTTTTATGTTCAAAATTGTAGAAAAGCCACTTTCGCACAGATAAGGACGAAAACGGAAGGACGATATCGGACGAAAACGGAAGAAGTGTGCGTATCGCCACGCTACCCACTCCCTTGCATATGTGCAAATATTTAACCCAAAAATCAGTTAGTGGCATTGCTTCATAATCGTCTTTTGCAGTGGAGTTACACTTTATTTCCAAGAATTCCTCTTGCAAACCGTCGGGAAGAATGTCCTCGTTAGCACGAAAGGGATTTCTTGTCATCTTCCATTCTGGAAGGTCGGTGTCACCCAAGTCTGGGAAATAGCGTTCGAATTCTTGTTTCAAAAGCTGAAGGTGAGCCTCCACTTCAGCCTCAAGCTCACCTTCCAGTTCAAGTTGCTTTTTGTCAAGTGCAGTAGGCCTATCTAGGTTGGTAAATGAAGCTGCATTTCCTATTTGTATTCGGCGGTGCCACAACCCCAGCTTTGCCACAAATGCTCGAATGGAATCATAGCTATTAATCCGGTTAGTATTTCTGCCCTGCAAGAGCAGATTTAAGTTATTGAGGGCCTCGAAAATGTCCACGAGGTATGCCAACTCCAGCTGAAACTTCTCTGATGAAAATGGGCAGAAGGAGATCTTGCTTCCCACGAGCTTCCAAAAATAGCATCAGTTCATCTCTCATTTCATACACGAGGGCTAACTGATTACCTTTCGATAACCAACGAACAGATGTATGGAAGAGGAGAGTCTTATGGATCGAATCCATATCCTTGCACAGCTTGGTAAACAGTCTCGTATTGACGGCACTGGTTTTGACGAAGTTGACGGCTCGTATGATTACTGTAAGCTTATCTTTCATTGCAGCTGGTAGAGTCCTGGAGGCCAGAGCCTCACGGTGAATCACGCAGTGAGATCCAATGGCATTGGGACTTTTTTGCTTTATCCTGGCAATAAATCCACTTAGTCACATGCGTTTAGTCACATAGTTTGACATCGCTCGCGCTCCCCTTGTGAACCTTTCGCGCCCCCCAAGGGGGGCGGGCCTCCCAGTTTAAGAACCGCTGACCTAGACTGTTTGTTGTTTACTATGTGTGCAGCACATGCTTGCGGCAAGATTCGCAAACACGTCGCACTTTTTATCAAATGCAGGTGAACAAAAGCTGCATCTTTTTTTTTGGCGGCTACTACTTCAATCTAAACTTCCTGGGCTGCAGCTAGACTATTCCCACACATATTCATAAGCATTTAAACAAAATTTAGTAGTTTTTGGTTTTAGCCTTGTGCTTGATCTGTGGTATTTCCAGTTGTTTTGCTACGACTTCTTGAATGGCGTTCAAGAACAATAATGTCAACCATTACTTTCGTAATAAAAGAACTACATGTCTGCTTACTTTTAATGCAAATGAAGGAATATGCAAATGAAGGCATATACGTTGACCCTGCCTCAAAGTGTCTTGAGTTTAATGCCTTCCTCAACTGGTGGCTGTTTTTGCCCAATTTTTACCAACAAATATATTTTGAGTTCGGTAAGTTTTATTTGCAACTATTTGTATCCCTTCGCCTTGGCCTCGGTCTTGCAGATGACCACCATGGTTTCTCTAGTCTCATCGACTACTTTGATCTTCTTTATTGCTAATAAAAAGTTTATGGTTACATCTTCATTTGAAGATTCTTGTTGAAGTGATCGAGTGCCACAGATTAGAAAATTCAAATGTGTGAACTTCCTCAATTCAAATGTAAGTATCTTCGACTTTTGAGTCTTCTTCCACTTGAAAGATAATATTTAGTGCAAGAACGTATTATGCATGTCTATCTCTATTTGCCATTTTGTACTCTACAGTAATGTAATGCAATAAAATAAAACAAAAAGCAGATAGAAAAAGAATGCTAAAATACAATGTCAGTGCTTTATACCAGCTTTCAATCTGAAACTAAGACATGGACTAGATAGGTATTAGAGTCGAAGAAACTCCTAAGATCTCCAACCCTTTGAAGCACAAGTATGTTTTTGGCACGCACTAATACACTGCTAGGATCCGATCGGATCCCACTTGATAAGATGAAGGTTAAGGCAAGAGTGTTTCAAAAAAGCTTGGTTTTGACACCTAAGTCATTTTACTTCGTAAAGAGCTTCGGGCGGAAGCATAAATCAGCGGAATCTCAAAGCGTAAAAAGTGTTATATTGCGCAAAACGCGTGACTTTGAGCTACGTCCTTGGAAAGTTTTTATATTACAGAATACAAATGAATTTATTTTCACACGAGTCAGTTCAATCGTAAACAGCTAAAATCGATTTCGATCAGCTAGCAGCTAGATCATCTTCAGTTAAGCTTATTTAAGTAGATTTTTTAATTGAATAAGCTTTTAAGTTTTTATATTGCAGAATCAGGCTTTACACATGTTACAATTAAAAACAATACCGAACAAAAGTTCCGACACAAACCCTTTATCTTGGTTTCGTTTTGAATTAAGTTTCAAATGTTTACTTCGTGTTCGAACTTTTTGACTGTTACAAAGGAAAAAAAAAATACGAACTTAAAAACCTTACCCCTGAACCATCCCCGCTTGTATAATCTGGATTGTAGTTTCCAAAAAAGTAGTTTCCCTGCTCATAAAGATTATCTGAAAAGCAACAAAAACACCAAAAGATTAATATGTTGCATCTGAAAAGACAACAATTCTTTTACTGTGTGCTGATGCTGAGTAGTCTAATTTTTCATCACAAATAATAAATTAGTTTTTACACCCAGAAAATAGCATGAATGCAGTGAAAATCTACATCGTAGATACATCGAATTCAGAAGAAAACGGTGATAGACACTGACATCTAATTTAAAAGTGGGAGTTAAATTATAAAAAGCACAAAGATTCTTTTGATTCTCATCGGTTTTACCAGAAACAAGGTTAACGATACCCCTCAGTAGAATGAAATTAATCCAATCTGCTTAATTTCATGCAATTCATTTTGATAATCGCATTTGCGACCATAAGTTATTAAGCTGGTTATCATCATCATTTTCAGATGTGATATCCCACTGCAGGGCGAAGGCTTTCTCGTTGTTTCCAATCCAGTCGATCGTGTGTCTTTGTATACCAGTTGGTTGTTGCTCATTTTTTGTCATAGACTAGTTATAGTATATACAAAACATCTAGTATAAGCACAACATTCATATCTATGATTGATAGACTGTCACAATCATTAATTACTTGAAATATTTGCTCTACGATTTAGGCTACACAATCTAACTAAACTTTACAAATGACAAAGCCGATCTAAAAAGTCTTACTTCCGTTGTTGTTGTCATAAGAGTAATCCTCTCCCTCAGGTGCAGCATTGTAAATGGCTTCGTTTTCATTGCCGAATTGAAATTGTGGGAAATCATCATTGTGCTGATCCCATTCTCCGACGTCATTTTCTCCGACGTCATTTTGCCCTCTGACGTAACAATGCAACAAACAGAACACTATCGCTGCTCTCCACATATTGTCACGTAAGAACAACTATGGAGTCACCACCACAAAAGTGCTAAACTGCAACTACAATTCATTAATGGTTATTATTATGTAATTATTGTAGGTTTGTTTCGCTTTTCATGAAACAAGAACCTAACAAAGTCTAGTTTCGCTCAATCAATAAACACGAGACTCTGAAAGTAAAACAATTGCCAGATAGTTTTATTGTAAACGTCAACAAGCGCAACCCAAGAACATGGAGCCTGCAAAATGAACAACACTAACCACGTGAAGCTGCTAGAATAGTGAAAAGGTTTCGATGCAGTGTACGAATGTTGTAAGTCCGAACTCCTTTTGAAGCTAGTTCATAGTCTTGGGGTTCAAATTACCTCACCGAAACGTTGCTCATGCTAGTTTACGTTTGAGTAATATTGCTGAGAGTTCTAAGCTAACATTCACGGTGACTTGCAAACCAATAAATGAGCATTAATGAACATTTTTCTAACACAAAACAATACCAAAAACTTATGTCTCTCAAGTGTAGGATCGACAACATGGAAGGTAATTTTGCACACCGTCGCGGCTCAATTATGTTGTTCTCCCTTGGCACAATTTCAAAAATCACAACTAAATTGAACTTGTTGAGCCGCGACGGTGTGCAAAATTACCTTCCATGTTGTCGATCCTACACTTGAGAGAGATAAGTTTTTGGTATTGTTCTGCGCCCCCCAGACCCCCCATTGCAGTATCAGCTTCTTTCTGATCGAAGCATGGGGTTTCCAAGTCGTTTCACAAAGTATGTTTCGGAAAGGGCATTTTTGGGTAAGCAAACTGGTAGTCACTTAACAAGAAATAATTCTGGCACTGCAAATGAAAACTCGAGTCTCGAAGCAATCATAAACTACCTTTTCCGTGACGTGAAATAGGGCGAAAAGAAGATGATACAAAGCAAATCAAGTGCTGGATTTTTTATCAGCTGTTTGTTTGTTTGTTTATTTGTTTTTCATATTTTTACCCTGCATTGCAAGAAAGCGGACTTGAGCACTATGCATCGGTGTACGCCTTCTGACGTACACCTGACCCACGCTGCAGCCGACGGCAATGTCTGTTTCCTGGTTGTCTACTCTACTTATGACTTAAATTTGGTACTACCCATTACTGGCAATCGATCACTGGATAGAGGAAATTATACTTATAGTGAAGTTTATTCCCCAGAGAAACAACAGCAAGTGCGGGGGGGTGGAGTCGAACATGCAGGCTCTCGACTGCGAGCCCAACGCGCTAACCACTCGGCCACTGTTGCCGACTAAGTTGGCAGCTGGTTGGCTTTTTAGGGGTTAGGGTTAGAAAGTAGTCATTTCCTTGACGTGGGTTCGCTTTTCACAACTGCTGTTGCTCTTTTTTCTTCTGTAATTACCGAATAAAGTTCAAAACAAAGATTAACTCTTTGGCTAAGTGCGAGAAAGGTCACAATTAGACGGTAGCCTCTTATAACATGTTTTGATTGGTTGGCGGTGTCATTCTAGTCATTTGCAGTGGCAGAATTTTTTCTTGTTAAAGTGGCTACCAAGCAAACTAAGTTAAAACACAGTGTAAACGCCTGGCTCGTAGTTCAGGGTTGCCAAACCAAAAAATCATATTGAAATGAAATATATATTCATATTGATAAAAAATTCAAAATGTGCTAACAGCGAAAATATATTTTTCAAAATTTGATCAATAAAATATCACAAAACCTTTTCAAAGCCAAATGAGTGGGGGATTTTGCATTGATCACCCCCCCCCACTCCAATTAGTGGGGGGGTGATCACCCCCCCTTGGATAGAGCCCATGGTTTCAATGAATTTCATGCCCCATTGCATCAAAACTGACCACTTGTGCGATGTGTGTGACGTCACCACGCAATCACAATTACAAGTAATGATCATAATTAGGCGTGCTCTTTTTAATGCTATTTTTCCGATTATGGAATGGTCACACTTTTCTCCGATGGGGATACCCCTTCAGGCTATGCTGCTGTTGCACCACAAACGGATCACACTGTCCTGAATAAATGATTGCATACTTTGAACAATGATGCTTTACTCCTTTTAATTTGTTACTGATCATTCATAAATAATAATCGAAAGCATTGAAATCGCTTTTCCTTCCAAGTTACAAATATTTTAATCAAGAAACTAGCTCGCAAAAACGCTGTTACAACCCAGTGTTTGATCTCTGCAAATCATCATTCCTCGTGTGGTTGCATAACGCAACAAATGCGCCTTAGCCTTGTTGCGTCAAACTAAACCTACGATCTGTACTTCATCAGTCATCGGAAGACGACGTATAGACTACGAAACTGAATTTCGTTGATTACAATTCTACCGTCTTGTTGGTGAGGGCCAGCCCACGCGATTTTACCTGATTAATCCATTTCTCTGTCTAAATAATGTCATTGTTCTCTCTAGACAAGTCGGTTGTTTAATGACCTGATAATTACAAGAATATCGCAGCCTTTAAGGTACTTCACAATCTGTTTATTAAAGATAAGAAGAACAAGGCAATCATTATTTCCCCCTTTTTTGCTCTCTTGGCTATGACTCACAATAACAGACTCTTGCCGCACTGAAGATGTAGACAAGTGAAAGCAACAAGCAAGTCTAACCACATGCGATAATTATGAATGATTTTGCCTTGAATTTCCTGTCTGTCAAAAGCAGACGGCACTGGCGCAAACTTGGCAGCATTGCTCCGTCTTATCAACCCAGACAGCAAAATCCGTCATTTTTACATTGATTCTGCGTCTGCAGACGTTGAATTGATGTAAAAATGACGGACTTTTGGTCTGTGAAGCAACGACAATGTTAGATCATGTCAAAAAAAACGAGGTGACATTTTCTAATTGGTACTTCTCTGTCTACTGCTGGAGTGCCACAAAAGTAGCGCCTCAAACGTCCACCAAACGATACAATAGCCAGGATTGTATTAAAAACCGAGATAACGTTCCCAAAAGACATCCTAGCTCTGCAATCGTTCCAGCACACTTTCTGCTTGTGACGTGTGATAAGCGTATGCTTCTACTGTGAAATCCCTAATAGAACCGAAGAACCTATCCCAGGTGACTATTCTGAAAAAGCCTTCAAGAAACAAAAGTTGCTTGTGAAGTTATAGTTGCAAACCTGTCTGGTGGTCGACCTAACGACGCGTGAAATTAACGCTTAAAACTTTTACCAACTCCTCAAAGGAAACCAACGATTCATACGTGCACCGATGGTTTCTTTGATTATTGTCTTTCAAGAAAATCTTGCGGGTAGATCTTGTCAGCTGACAAATCTTAAATAAACCAGGCGAGCAACACTTGCAAGATGAAAACTCCGGTTCAAAGTTAATTTTAAAAACAACATCGCTGTCAAAAGTTAAAGCGTGTCTAAGAAACACTTGCGACGTCATCACGTAATTGATGACGACAAAAATAATTCTTCAATTATTAACGTAATTTAAGCTTCGCAATGGTACATGGTGAGAGGCCTACTCGTGAAAGTTGTCAGCACTTTGGAATGATGTGTATAATCGCCATTATGAGGCCATAAATGTGAATGAGGCCAGAAAGTGTAATCGCAGCAATTTCTAATTTAACATTCTATCACACCTCGATGTCAATTCCATTCTGAAGACCGCAACATTTTATTCAAAGAACAAACTTCGTTAGGACTTCACAACTTTTTTTGTGGTAGCACCCAAGCAAGCTAATTATGGTAGCACTCAAACACACTCAAATGATAGCTGTGTTTGAGATAAAGACACTGAGACTCTGAAATAAACTATTCTTTGCGATGGACCGGACACGACAGAGGAGGCAGCGCTCAGCTCCTCATGCGACAAATTGAAAGTGGGGCCGCAATCTTCATGAGTAATTTTGTTTTATCTGTGGATCAGGTAAACGTTTTAACAATAACTTTGCAATAATAACCATTTTTAAATTCCAGTGTCACGATGAGTTACCAACTTTTTTACGGCATAAATGCAATTTTTATAAAACAGCTTTGCATCGGGAGATAGTTTTACTCAAAGAAATTTTTCTGCATACGCATCTGGCATTTGCAGTTAATAGCAAGTGGACTTGAAGAAGTGATTACTTATTAATAAAGTTGTTTACTTGTACAAGCCTTGCATTGCTCATTGACATCTTTTGTCGACCACCACAAAAGCAATGAGTCTGCCTCATCTGGGCATTTTCACTGGCCAAACCAACGAACTGAACACGTACGTTTTTATTTCGAATCATCGAATACACAAAATTGCTATCTTGCATTCTTCTGGTGGTCATAGGCTACTAGGTTACCTCCTGATGTTAAAGATGATACCTTTTAAAGTATACCTGTTAAAGATAAATTTTATTACCGACGTTTCGTCAGTCAGCACGACTGACTTTGTTTCTCGGCATTCGAGTGTAGCAAGAACACAGCGATAGACACGTGTTTCGCCCATGAGGCTGGGCTCATCAGTACCGCACCACTAGTTCTTGCCACATAGTTCTCAACCGCTGCTTTTGCCAGTCAATTGAAATTTTTTGGGAAAAGTCTTGATGGCTAGTGTGGAGGCGACACCGGTATGCAGTGTTTTTTTTAAGGTGTTTTGGGGGACCAAAACGGTCCCCCAAATTTCTCCAGCGGTTTCCCAAAATTTGGACTTGCAACTATAGTAGAAAAGTAATGGTTGTTTCTCGCTATGTCTTAAGCAAATATGGCTATTTTTTGGTATTTAAATGAAACACTTGCGGTCTCTTAAAACTACTTAGCGATCACCCAAACCAAACCTTAAAAAAACCCTGCCGGTATAGTTAGCGAAACACAATGCTCGCTGTTCTATAGTGAGTAGTCAAGTAGTGCTGACGCCAGAAAGATCGTTCCTTCTCAACCACGACTGACTTTATCAAGGGGGCTGAAACAGGTAAACACATCATCATCAACAGTATCATAGCCGATGCGGCCTTTGATGAACTAGATGCTCAGTTCGTAAATTTTTCCAGTGTTCCCTTTGTCGCGCAGTGTCCCAAAGTGTTCTTGGTTGGCTGATTGATGTATTGAAATTGGATATAAATGTTGTTCTTTGTCTGCCACGAGCACGTTTCCCGAGAAGGCGGCCGCTTAGACAGAGATTTTCGAAATCTTCCTTTCTGATAATGTGACCGAGAAATTTGAGTTGCCTTTGAGTTATGTTGTTCAATAGTTCCTTATCTTGATGTACTTGGTTCAAAACTTCTGCATTTGTGATGTGATCAGTATATGAAATCCTGAGCATTCTTCTGTAAAACCACATTTCTGCTGCTTCAATGTTACGCCTAGTTTCTGTGTTGAAAGTCCATGTTTCACAACCATACTGGAGAACAGACCACACTAACACTTTGAGAAGTCGCACCTTCAGAAGAATAGAAAGCTTGCGATCCAATAGAATAGGTCGTAGTCTATTAAAAGCGTCTTTAGCTAGGCCTATTCTTCTTCGTATCTCTTTCTTACATCGTGCGTCCGCTGTTAAGAGAGAACCAAGATAGTTGAAAGAAGACACTTGTTCAATTGTGTTGCCTCCCTGGTGAAGTACAAAGTGGGGTTCAGGACTTTGTTTGGAGATAGTCATGCATTTTGTTTTTTTGTCATTAATTTCAATTCCATATTTTGCACTGATGTCTGAAGTTTTGTTAATTAGTGTTTGTAAACCATCCGGGGATGTCGCTATGAGCACAGTGTCATCAGCATAGCGAATATTGTTTAATGAGATGCCGTTCACTAAAACTCCCTCATCAATACCTTCTATTTCTCTGAGAATCATTTCACTATACAAGTTAAACAGATCTGGTGACATCACACAGCCTTGTCTGACCCCACGTTGAATTTCAAAATATCTAGACAGACCTTCAGGTAGGCGAACTGCAGCTTGTTGTTGGTAATACACATTCTTAATTATGCGCAGGTCCTTGTGATCAACGTTAATGTTGTTCAGCATCTCAAAAAGCTGTTCGTGACGAACTTTATCGAAGGCTTTTTTAAAATCTACAAATGCTAGATATAGGTCTTGCTGGACTTCGATTGCTCTTTCACCAAGCATTCTCATCGTGAAGATTGCGTTGGTTGTTCCCCTGTCTTTCATGAAGCCAAATTGATTGCCCCCTATTTCTGGAAGCAATTGCCTTCTTAAGCGTTGGAGGATGATCTTTAGCAGCAATTTCACAGTGTGTGAGATCAGACTAATAGTGCGATGTTTGTCGCAATCAAGTGTTCCTGGAACTTTGGGTAGTGCAATGAATACTGATTTCAACATGTCCTCAGGAATCACACCACTTTCATATATTCTGTCTAAGAGCTTCCATATGATGTCTATTCCTTCTTCGTCTAGAGCTTTAAGCATTTCCACACAGATTTCATCTGGCCCAGCTGCTTTTCCTGTTTTCATTTGATGCAGAGCCCACATAACTTCGGCTTTCAAGATCGGTGGACCTGTCACATCTCGAGATGCATCTTCAGTAAGCTTGCTTCTGCTTGCATCCCGAAAGAGGTCCTGTATATATTCCTCCCATCTCTGAGTTACATCTTTTGGGTCATGAAGGATGTCTCCATTTGCAGGTAAACACAACCTGTTCATAAACAAATGGTACAGTTTTACTCTGTTTTTGACCACTCGTTTTGAGAGGATGTTCTCTACTCAAAAAAAAGAAAATTCTAAAACTACAAAATCTTCAATATACTTTTTTTAAGCATTGATACCAAAAGATGGATTGACTGACTGATTCTTGTATTTCTTGACGTCAGTATGGAAGGAATTTAAAGTAGATTTACACATCGCTTAAACGTATTGCGACGTTACTCAACGAGCTACCAACTGAAGCCTTTATCTTCGCTTTGCCGCTTCAATTCCTCTGGTGACGGCTTTCAACCACTGGCGAAACAAATCACTAAATTTCCGATTCTTGCATCGTTTCTACGTTTGACGAAGTTAAAATATTGTGAAAAAGACAACTCTGGCGAAATGGCGATCACTGTTCTCTTATTTGATTGATCAAAAATAGCAAAGCAAAAAACACGTCATGAAACGTTGTCGTAACAATGTGCGATTTTTCAACATACTGCAGGTGCAGATGATGCCTTGAGGGGCCGACATGCGAAGTGACAAGACTGGCTAAATTATCCGTGTCGGGTTTGGTCGAATGATGGTGTAAGTCTGACACAGCAAATACAATTCGTATGCTCAAGAATTTGCAATTGATTAAAGAAATCATTTCTGAAAGCACTCAACTGCAGTTTTATTCAATTTACTTTGTAGACAACGCCTTGTGCTTTTGAGTTGGGAGAAGATCGTGGCTTAACAGAACACATTTTAAAAACCTAACTCGACGTAATTTGACAAAAACGTGGTTAAGTCTTGTTCATCCTTCAAAGCATACGGTTATTCCAATGTATAGATTGAACTTGATAGAAACCAATCCTTTTCATTTGTTCAAACCAGGCGGCCACAATGAGACGAAGTTGGTCCACCATCCATTGCATGGTTGGGGTCAAGGAAGGAAAGACTGACTTTGCAGTGAGCTTGCACAGTTTTTCAAAAGTTTGCTTTAATTTTTTCAAATTTTGACAACCTTTCAAATATAAATTTTATTTCAAATCCACAGTGCACACCAGTATCAGCTATTTTACTGTCAGTACAACACTCTGGAAAGCCAAGGTTCTACTTTCTCAACTGGCTTTGTTGGCATCTTGCCAAACTCCTACATTTAATCAATTCAACTAATTTTCCTTTCATACTGTTAGCTAAGTTTTCATTTTGCCTAGGACGTGTCAATCTCACGGAAATCAATTTATTGTTTCAATTAGATTGCAACATAACAAGCGATGGAGAAGCGCCCTTGTTGCTCGTGGATAGTCTAAATCAGGCATGTGCATTGTGCAACCTTCTTTACTCGCGGGCCAAATATGAAACTTTGAATGATAACGCGCTGCATTAATTTTTTTAGAAGAAAATTTGGTATCTTTTTCTAATTAAAGTAGATTATTGCGTAAAAACAAGCCCCAAAATACGCAGGTCAGCAGAAATTGGTAATTTTTCGCAAAGTCAAAGTGATCTCTAAAAACCAGATCTCACTAACGTCATTTTTACAAGTATGAATTGTTGTAACGTAATCTAGACAAATAAAAGAGGTGTAGGGCTTCGCCGTCACCCGTCAGAGAAAGTTTTCTGTACGCCCTGCCTTGTCGTTACAATGTTTGTTCCCAAAGACCTAAAAACGTTCCCAAAACGGTAGTGACATGCTCTCTACAGTCTACACTACAGCAATACTGTGACGAATTTTCACCGGGAATTTACTAAGCTCAGTTACTCACTATGTCCCCAGTTTTCAAGCGACCATTATTTTCAAAGCATGACAATTGGGAAATGGCGGAATATTGACTACACAACAAAACGTTCTCAGTTTCGATTTCAAAATCAAGCCCAAAAACTAAAAAAAGCTAATTGAAAAAAAACAAGCAATTCTCAAATTTAAAAAAATAGAAGGCTAAAGTTACGAGAAAACCGCAAGGTTGGCAACACCGTTCTACACACTTCTAAGTGCTAAACTTGCATTGTAAAATTGCAAGGCAGCGTTATTATATCACAAAGCTTCAGCGTAACATTACACTGTTCACGAAAATGTACACTTGCTTTGATGCGAAGATAAGGATGCTATTCGCAAAGTTTTTAGGATTCATTCTGTGTCTTCCTCAATCTGGTTCTACCGCCAATGCTGGAAACAATGAGATATAACTTGATATGGCTAGTATACAGTATCACTTTTGGTATTATCCTGGGCATCGCGTGTTGGCCGCCGGTTGCACATGTCTGGTCTAAACAAACATCATTGTGATGTACTTTAGTTTTCATCTAACCGTATACGAACATTGTCTATATCCTTCACTGAACACCTGATTACTTCAGTCAAACTATTGCCTACGCTCACTTGTGAAAAAAGAAACATTAGGTCTCGAATTGTAAAATCAACATTACAGGCCTTTTAAGCAAAAAGTATATACTAGTATAGTAGATGCTGTATAATTTTTTTTTTCTTATCTGTGAGTAGCCTAAGCACAATCGTTGAACAAGAACTGAGAAGCGTCCTTCACTGAAGACCACTGAAGACTAGACGCGTTTGTCGCAGCAAGTTGAAACCTTTTTTGCTGCCTTCACGATTTCTCAGTGGTTATTCTTTTTGCCGGGGTTAGACAAACCTTATAAGGTAAATTTGCAGCATCAAAGCGTAATATTTCTCATTCCCTACAAGTAGCAATTAAATTATTGAAAAAATCGTGTCTTGCAAAAAATGCAGTAGAGGTGCTGTTGAGGCGGAACTGGAATAAAATTAGGAATTTTTGAAACGATTTTTGTTCAAACGAAACGAAATAAAATGAAAGCATCTTGTACGAACCACGGTACAAAATAAAGTATAATATTGAACATTTTTGATTCGAATCAAAGCAACTTCAAGACTAAAACGATTAATACAAAATACAATCAAGCCAACTAATGCTTTGAGCAGAAACAAAACTTTATTTCAAGAATATTCTAAGGATTTTTATTTCGAACACTCCTCAGTCTTTTTAATATTTAGTAGCCGCTACTAAACCCTCAATGGACGTGACTCAACGCCAAGCACTTTAAAGCAGGCGCGGGTCTATACAACGTTTTTAGAGGGGCACCAAAGTTTCAGCAAAATTAAGTCTGTAAGACAAATGGACAACGTAACAGTTGCGATCTGAAAAAACAAACAGTGTAGCAAAAGGTCTGAGAGGCTTGCCCCCCAGAAAACTTGGACAGATTAACTTTGTTTTAGTAGCTTGTTGTGAACTTTTAGGCCCAATCGGCCTATGGTTTTTTAATCAAAATTTACACTTTGCATTTGACCAAATTCACCCTATCTGGACATTCGTAAAAGTTTGTGTAACAAACTGTAGCCTACGAATTGTGCAACATTTTAATTTTTTAAATTTTCTTTCACGACCGCAGAAGGAATTCATTAATTTATTTGTAGAAGGTTTGCATAGTGTTGTACTGTTGTGTAGTCTTTCAATTAAAGTTTGCAAATTTGTCGAGGTGGCCGAACTTTATACCAACACATTTCATCTCATAGCCTAACTCACACCATGGTGGCCATGCTCACACTTAAATAAGTCAATTTAATTGTAGCCTATAACTCGTTGAGTGAATAATGTGTTAACTTCGGAATATTACATTCCTTTTTTGATTTTGAAAGGCACGTAAATAATGTCTATCCCTTAAATTTGTCCACCCCGTTAGCTCAGTAGTTACGTGCCCGGCTCAAGATCACGCGGCTCTGGTTTGGTTCTCGTGGTGAGCGCTTGAGCAACGCATTTCAGGACTGCTCTCCATTCAGTGGCAACAAGCAGATAGAACAATTCTCCAGCAGCAACACTTCAACAATCGGAAACTTCTCGGTAACCGACCCTGCGGCAAAAGCCTTTACAAGTACGCGAAACTACCAGGAATAACCTATCAAGGCTTTGTCAATCCGAGGATGAAGATTCAAAACCAACCAACCATCCACTGCTGAAACCCTGCGTGCCAAATGTGGCCGACGATTATCAAAAGTAAATCAAACGAGCGAGAAAATTTTGCAAAAAGGGAGAAAAATTACAAGTTTTTTCCTTTTTGTTTTTAGGGGGGACCAGTGCTGTATTCGAGGGTATACGGCGGTATACGCAGTATACTCTCTGCTTTTTCGAGCAACTATAGTATGCCCTCTGGTTTTCCAAAAATAAATAATTTTGTATCTCTCGCCCAATTTTGATGTTGATAATTCGTGTTATGGTAGAATAAAGATAAGTATTTGCAAGTTGTGTATTATTGATTATTTTGGCAAGTCTGACAGTATACCCTGTGCTTTTTTTTACGAATACAGCACTTGGGGGGACCACGTTACCAAGTTCACTCCCTCCTCCGAATCCGCCACTGCTTTGAGCTTTTGAGCTTTATAGACTACCAACAGCATGTAAAATCTAACCTCTTGTACAGTGAACAAATGTGAAGAAAATGAACTTTTTCATATATCAGTTTGAAATTCATCCACACTGCTTGGAGGTCATTTTCGGGACAACACAATTTCTAAACGTTAGCTCTCAGTAATCCATCATACTTGGAAACCTCTCATGCAATGCTATGCAGCATTTTCTTTAGCAAATTTTTCCTGCGGTTTTGAAGAACAAAATATTGCTTTTTTATGATCTTGTGCAGTTTGAAAGAAAGGACCACCGAAAGACCCATGATTAGATCACAGTTTAGCGCCAACTTTCAAATTATAAAAGCCGGCTTAGCAAACTACTTTAATTGAAAGTTCGGCTATGTCATTGTTGAGTGTCCGCGTTTCAATTGAGACTTTTCTACTTATCAACTTTATTTGTGGTTAGATATGAGACGTATACATCTCAGGGGATAGAGGTATTGATTCATGAATTCAGCTTTTTACCATTGTCTGAGAAAATTGAATTCTATTATACAGATTACTGATGTTATCCAATAACAAATCAAATCTTCAAATGTTTTATCGTTTACGGGACCATACTCCAATGCCCCTTGCGTACCCTACTTCTTGTAGGTAATAAATTTAATCGCTGACACGAGCTGGGCCTCTAATGCTTGCTTGTGTGTTTTTGTAGGCCTGATTGACCGGGGAAGAGAGAAAACGGTTAACAAATGTCATATACTTGCTGAAAATCTATGTCAAAAACCGCGTTTACAGAAAACAAAATTGGCCAGATAAAGTGATATATTATTGCCATAGGGCAGGGTCATAAAACAAACGAACAGCCGATGTAGCCACACGCTTCAATTTGTGGCGTAACACACGAAACTTTTAAAGAAAGTTTTTTGTATGTTCTTCTTTCTAGCAGTAACAGCTGGCAAGTATAGTAATTTGTGCGCGCTCTTGGAATAGCAATATTGATAATGAAAGGGCTGGATTCAATTAAGTACTGTAATTAAGTAATTTAATTATTATTATTAATTATACTATTACTATATCATATTATTAATTTAATAATTAATTAAATTATTAAAAACCTTTACTTGTTACTTACTTAAGTAATTCGCAATTACTTGAAATTTTAATGTGGGCCTAGAGTAATATAAAAAAGCTGGAAACTAAAAGCAAATACTGTATTTATAGGCTGCCTCTTGCACTTTTCAACAGGGATTTAAAGAGTCTGAATGAACAAAGGATCAGAATTTCTTGTGATTTGGCGAAGGCCTTGACATAATTGAAGCAAGAGCATACCATTTGCCAGAGAGATGTTACAATGATGAAAATAGAAGTTGTTTGAATACGTCTTCAACATATTCATGAAAACGAAAGGGCCCATATCAATGGGATTGTTCGCTAAAGTAACAAAAAGGATCAAAGCAAGGAAAAATGTAAGAATTTGTGGGCTTGCCATGTAAGTAACTTGGAGGCTCCAGATCATGATGATCGGATGGTGGATTCTTCTTTCTTGATTTATCTGAAGAAAAATGATCTGGTCAAGATGACATCATACATTTTCCTAAGGGGAACATTGGAGTTGATAAAAGTGACCATGATATCAACAAAAAACACCCGGAGAAAAAATCCAAAGCAGAAATATTGAATGAAGTTCTATCTGCAGGCTAAAAACTCCTTTTGCGTCCAGTCCAAGAAAATGTCTTGGCTCACATAAAAAAGGAAATCGTTTTTTACGAAGCTCCCGAAGAGTGTCTCAAAGATCTAAACATCCTAATACCTGCCTTGCCTCTCTCTCACCATCTTCAGTTGAGACTGAAAGATGCTTGTGTTGCTGGACTATTTGTCTCTGAACTCGGATCTTCGTTTAGTCACATTAAGGTTGATTCTTTGTGCTTTTCTGAAAAGTCATTTCCAGAGCCAGTGAGAGAGGTACATACAAGTGTAATTTAACTTGGTAGCCTAACTGTAATGACTGGGCCATTTATTTTTATTTATTATGGCTTGTTTGATAGATTGCTTTTGTTAAAACTTCATTAATCATTATTACCAGTAACTAATGATATTGCAATTGCCCATCTTGCCGCTACAATATCGACAAAAAGAATCATGATATGAACATTGTAAATTTGCATATAGGCTTATGCCTACCTCTTTTACAGTTACATTGTTTATGCTCGGGTAAATTGCAGATTTTTTTATTACTTGAATTACTTAAGTAACTTAAATAATATGTTACTCTTTACTTATTAATTAAGTAAAAAATCCTTTACTTGAATCCAGTCCTACTAATGAAAGAGAGAGGTGACCACTTTTGCTTTCATTTGAGCACCAAAACACCTCGTTTATTTTGTAATAAGGATGTGGTTAGTAGGGTTTTTTTAGCTTGGTTTTCCCCTGGCATAAACCTAGAGAGCGACACTCCTGGAAGTGCTTTAGAGCTGTAGTAGAGAACCATAATTGAAACAAAACTATCCTGTTACCTAAATTACCACAATCGCTGCTATGGTGTTCATACATGGGTAGTAAAATTACTGGTACGATTCATACATGAGCAGTAAAGTTACTGGTCCGGAACATTCTGGTTCGTCGGTAAAGCGCTTGTGCGAATGTGCACTTTGCCGTTGTAGCTTACATCTTTTGGCCAACAAATATTCAAAATCGTCAGTTAAGTAAATAAACAGAGCGTGAAACACACGTACTTGAGTCCTTTCCTCAGACTAAGCAAATTTAAATCAAGCTCAAGAAGTTTTTCTCAATAGTTGCCAAACTCAGAATTTAGAGTAGCTATACGGTGGCCTAACTACGCAGACGTCGTAAGCAGAAAATTTTCGTGGGGTTGGAGATGAACCAAACCAAAAAGATATTTGTACCAAACCACTTTTTTTAGTAAAATGTAACTCGAACTGGATTTCTGAGAACGTGTTGGGAAGTCTGGGAGTCGAAGCCCTCAGCAACTAGGATAATCATAGTATAAATCGCTCTCCCATAGTAGAAATATGTTTAAAGAAGCCTTGAAACGTGGCAATGAGGTTATTCTTCCAAAAGCTCAAGGTCCACCATCAACACCCAGAAGATCCGGATTCGGACCGCGGTACGCCAGTTGAGTAGCCCTGAAGTAGACCGTGGACGTCACTATAATATGTAGCATTTATTCTAGACTGCAAACCAACCGCTAGGCCTCATCTTGCACGCCAAACAGGATTGCCATATTGACGGTTACGCTAAACGTAAAAGATTTGAACATTGTTTAATGCGTTTGGCAGGTTACTTTGACCTTGGCATTTTGATATATCTCTGGCATTTTTAAAGTTTTTTTCAGGATTGTAAATAGTTTAAAAAACTCTGTTTTGTCAATGCTCAGTATAAAACCTATTCACAAAACATCAGGTTTGAAAAGGCAACTTTTCCCGAATCTTGATGATGTTTTTCATAACATTTTGAACTCTTTTCTGTTAGTTTCAAAGCATCTTCAAAACAGAATTGTCTTAAGCAAATTAGACCCCACAAACCTGACTAATATCGGAACTTCAGTTGACGATTGTCTCATCACATCGAATTGCAAAAATAACAATGAAGGTATTTTTTCGGATAATTTATAATTTTCTGTGAGTTCATTAAAAAGTGAGAAAAATAACAAAAATATATTCATTTTCTGAAAAAGTCTAACCGCTTTCCTCTTGCACGCCCCCTAGTACAAGAACACCTTTTTTGGAGTTTAGAGTATCTTTAATTGAAATTGAGTTGAAAAAGCGACAAACCGCACCCCCGTTTAATCAACGATTACTTTGACATCTCATGATTAACAAGAGTGAATTGTGCTTCCATATCATAAAGTTGAGATAAAAAAGGACAAGTGGAGAGATGGTTAATGCTCGAACGACCGGTCCCAATTCGAATCATCGCGTTCTCCTAACCAAACTTTGACGTCGACTTTCATTGAGAAAAGATGCTACATTGCTACAGTTTAAAATTCCATTTGATTCAAGTTTTCGTTTTTTATAGTTTGATGATGTTGAAGAATCGTCTTTGAATTGATGCCGCCGTCATTTCCTGGTCTTTGCTTGTGGTCAGACTAAACAATAATTAAAACCCAGTCTTGACCTTTGTGTCATGACTAATATGTCTGACGTTCGACGTATTAAGTCCACTGCCTTATAAACATCCCAATAATAAAATTGTTTAGAATACAATGCTAATAATCTTCTCAGTGGCTAAATAGATTGGTCATTGATTAGAAGAACCATTTCCGTTTCTAGCACTAGTTGTCTGATGATACGAAATAGAGTTCATGAACCAGAAATATTAGCTCCACTTGCTTGTGACTCGAAACTTTTTTCAATGAGCAGCATTGATTTCCTTCTGATTTGATGGGAAACAAATCCCTGAGAATCTTTCCGTTTATATTTTGCAAGTTCAGCCGCTTAGGGGCGTGCTTTGAGAAAGAAGAACACGCAACAAAGATAATTTGTTGAAAGTTGTTTTAATTAAACTTTTCTTTATCAAACCTGATGGTTGACTAAAAAATGCTACTTCTCCTAATGTTTATATATTATAATAATTTTCGTTGTTGTTTGCTGAGTAATTTGGATTCTTTCCCAGGCTCTAAGGTTGAGAGTTTAGAATTGCAATCAACTGCTTTTTTTGTCAAAGGATTGAACGCAATTCGCAAAGCTCGTAAAGTAACAGGGTTATCCCTCGACACTGAGAGCAAAGTGCTCAGCGGTTGTTTGAAAAGATCTTTTGGTATGACCAATGTGGAATCAAATCCACATCGACCGACGCAGCGGCAAGCACTCAATTCACCAGCCCATTGTGCTGGTTGTTGTTGTTACTAATTTCTTTAACTTGTGAAGCCTGCTTACTGAAAGCAGTAGCGAGTGAAGTAAATCAGAGTTGAATTCAGATCAATCGATTACAACTTAAGCTATCAACTTAAAAATCGTCTTAGTTGCACGATTTTCTTGAACAAACTCACATTGTTATTCCACAAACATGGAAAGCAAATAGCTGCAAACTAAGTAGTTTTGTTTCACTGTGTAGATTCTAACGATCTTTTTAAACCTGATGCTGTGAGTTAGTTGTGGGAATATCGAATTACACGAGCTTTCGGAACACAGTTTCCTAGTCATGTGCTATGACGAATGCAACCACCCAGACGACGACGACAAAGCAGACAACCCCCACCTCAGACACCATACAACCCAATACATTTTGAATTTCCTTATATGAGCGACGACGCGGATTGTAAAATAAAAAAAATCTTCCAAGACCTGGACTTACCAGTCCGCCTCTTTCGACGCTCACGAACCCTCCGAAACGCACTTAAAAAACCACAAAATCCGAACCTTGCCGGCTGCAAAACTGCCAACTACGGAACGACGACATGTGTAGGCTACCACCAAGAACTGAGTCTACAAGATCACATGCAAAAATGCAGGAAAAGCTATATAGGCAGCACGATCCGCCCACTCCACTCCAGCATCAAAGAACACCTTAGTTCAGATAAAAGTTCGGTCTTTGATCATCAACAACAATGCCACGCCGACTTTGAATTTAAAATTATTGCCAGAGAAAATGACGCGGTACAATTACGTTTCAAAGAGGCCATATTCATCAGCAAGCAAAATCCAAAAATCAATAACCGTGCCGAAAGGGAAGAACTACGTCACCTAATCTACTAACAACTGATTCAACAAAATTTCACAACAATAGCGCCTAAGTAGTAGTAGTCCAGTTTTAATCCGGTGATGTCCCCGTTACCGAGGTGAACTCAACAGCCGGCAGCCTCAAGCCAAACCAAAGAGCCACATGAAAGAACCACTCACTGAATTCAACACCATTCGTCATAGCACCAGCTCAGTGGCCGAGTGGTTTCGCCTTCGGCTCTGGTAGATCTGAGATCGATTCCAGGTCGGGTCAAACCGAAGACTTTAAAAACGGTACCGATTGTGTTCTATCCTGCATAGCGCAGTGAGAATGAGTCGGGTAATAATGTGATAACATCGTAAACCTGATACAAATTAAAAATGAGCCCTGTCGCTACAAGACCTTAGCTGTTGTAGAGCGACAATAAATAAAACCATAACATTATTATTATTCGTCATAGCACATGACCACGGAACTGTGTTCCGAAAGCTCGTGTAATTCGATATTGCCACAACTAACTCGCAGCATCAGGCTTAAAAAGATCGTTAGAATCTACACAGTGAAGTAAGCAACGATTATGCTGCTAAAAGCGAAACTCAATCAATTGTATAAGTAGTTTTGGTTTGTGAGGTCGTGAGGATGAAATTTTCGCGAAATAAAAAAGTGCCTACCGTTGTTTTAAAGGTAGAAAAGTACTGATATAATAGGTTATGTAAAACAAAGACTGTCTGCATATTTGGATACAGGCGAGAGTTTCGAAGCAATCATTTTACTTCATTTTTCGTTGACTTAAAATTTGTTTGCTTCGTTCTCTGAAGCTCAATAAAAAAGTAAAAACTGAATTGGCATGAGAAAATCAGACGCATGGATAATTGCTTATTTGAATTATTGCACAAAACGAAAAGTAAAAATTATGAGCGTTTTTCATCCGCCTCCCGTTTGTCATCCGCATTACAATATCTTTCATCCGCGCAAGTTCGTACCATCTCATGGGTTGAAAGGCACTGGCGTCTGGCAATATAGATATTTATTTTCGTGAATCCTGGGATTGTAGGAAGAAGATACTTACTTTAAACTCCAGTGCTAAAATCTCACCCTAGTTTCAAGTTCAAAAATAAACCGAATGGATTTGTTGCTTTCTTTGTTTATTTAAGAAAATTGATAAAAGCTCACGGAACGAGATTTGTACAAAAATAGCGAAAACAATATGCTTATGTGACGTCACAACACCCATTGCACGACCAGAACCGAGATGGAAAAATTACAATTTTGCACAAATTTCACGTTAAGGAACGTTGATTTGATGCAAATATCGCAACTGCCAAACGCGGTTTGCTAACTAACTAATCTAATTACCACTGCCATGACTAAATCTAACAAATCAAATTCAAGTGGATGTTGATATCTACGGATTGGTCAAAGTTATTCCAAGGTAAAAAGTGAAGCAAAACAACAGGTAAAAACAATCTATGTACAAGACGGTGACGTAGTACGTGACGTAGCCGACAAGGGTTTTACGTCATCAAGACATTGACACATAGAAGCTAAGCTTTTCAATAACTTACTACTTTTGAGATTAGTTCACCCTCAATATCAAATATAAATAGAAAACATAAAAACAAAATGTTTTTTTTTGTGTTGATTCTAAATGAGCAAACGTGAAAGCAACACAAAAACAAGCATTTTCTCTATAATTTGGGTTAGTGCCGTTTTTCAATCAAAAACTACTGTAAAATAATTGAAATTTGTGCTAAAGCTGCCCCGTGTTGCTGTGCCAAGATTCTCAGGAAACGTATACACAGGTGCTGGATGTAAACCTCCACCTCAGCGTACAAATGATGCCACGTGGCCATGATACCTATATGCGTCAGTTGTGCACAGACATAGCCTACACTAACAAAAGACAGAGAATCTGCGAAAACTTGCACGTTAATATCACAAATTTTTATATGAAACAAACCTTTAAAAAAGTTTAAATTTTCAGTAACCAAAACCGGAAACAGAAGTGAACTGAGAAGCCAGCAACACTTCATTAGACGAGGAGCAATTACCAGTTAAAAACGTCACATAATGCTTAAGAACGAGCAAAAACATTCAAAAACAAATATGACGATCACAGGGAATTACATCACTGCCTCACAACGTGATGCAATTCACTGACGTCATGTACGTTACCATGGAAACTTCAGTTCATAGAAACGTTAAAATGGTTAGTAAGCAATCCTACAGGGGTTAGTACGCGCTGTCACCGTACCGGACGATAAAATCATGAGGGAAACAAGCACCTATGAAAAAAGCACCTATGTAATGAAAAAAATCAAAAATATTTCCGGTACATCGCGATTTTGAACAAAGGCAGTCCATAAAAAATAAAGATTTGAGTCTATTTGTTGAGAATCAGTCACACAATCTTTCCTTTTTACATTGATTTGAAGTCTGTCATCATGTAAAACAACCAATCTTGGTTGATGGAAAGTTATATCTTTTATAGAGAAGTGAAACCGCGCAAACTTATTTCTTTTCCATCGAGCAAACTTACAAAATGTTGCGTCGCATTTTCCGAAACAATGCAGGGCTAAAAATCTTTAGCAGTTAGAAGTGTCGAAGAAAATGAATAACTCCTGGGGTGTTGTAAATTTAGAAATTTTCGAAAAAATATCTCACATTGTTCGTGAAAGTGTGTTTAAAAAAAAGGTTCAACGAAAAAATAATCAAAAAAAAGAGAAACTTATTTCGTGACCGAAATACCAGGATAGTTGGTAGGATGGCCCCTCGCGCGATGCAAGCAAAGACATATCTGAAGAAACCAAGCGACCTTCGTCGTGGTTGGATGCTTTCAGACATGCTCAGGTGGTAGTTATGCTAAATTTCTGCACAAGGCGCGGTGAATATGAATGTTGCCACGTTTGCATGCACCGTCAAGGATGACCGCCCTTGACGACAAAAAGCGAACAAACCTTCAGCAATGTACCGCCGGGGTTACCCACTGTAAATTAAAACAGTGAAACTATGTAGAAACAACTTTGATAGAATTTTAAGGTTTACAAATTAAAAAACGCGTTATTCACACACTTTGTGGGTCCGCAATCATGACAATGACAAAACGTTTCAAAACGCTAAAAGCTACAATTTGGAACTTTAGAAACTAAACCCACCCAAGAACTAAGCAAAGTATTCGTGCAGGGCGGTGGACTATAAGGGAAACAACCAGCATTGTTAAACTACCAACTAGCCGCTACTAAGCGATCGTGAAGGTTTGTTATTGCAAATCAACTTCACAGTGGCAAACTCGTAAAGTCTGGACCCGCGTGCAACCAAATCGACGCATTTGCGACAACAACGTCAACCAAACCGACGTGAATCAGCTCTCGTTGACTTGACGCAAATGAAGCTGATTTGACGCGGGTGACGCAGCCGGGTCAGGTGCAACATGACGAAGAAAACAACGTACGCCTTGGAACAGTAAAAGAACGCTCAAAAAAACAACAAACACAATAAAAATCAAAAAAAAACTCTCGACCCATTCACAAGCTGCGAGGGGCGTCTTCCTTTCAGTTTGTAATCAGCAAAGTGCGACGACCTTGAACATAATAGGAAAACAACCAAGCATGACAAGTAAGACTGGGGAGTGGCAAAGACTTTGATGATATTTACAACTGAAGGCAATGGTCTTCAGCCACTTGGCGCCATCTAACGGATGTGATTAAGGATAGGTGAGGCCGGCGATGAGAGGACCCTGCAGTATGACAAAGACTTTATAAATGGTCGGTTGTCCACTATTTTTAGGGTTATTTACACATTCAAATTACACATATGTAATGTTTTACATTCTCTGGCAAAAAGTTTCTGTCAACCAAACACTGGTTAACCAAAGAATCAAACGTAATAATCCGTCTCTCAACCGGCAGTTATTAGCCTGTGGTTTATCGTTCCTCTTGTGTGTGTTCTAATTGTTTGTCAAATGCCTGTAGTTTACACCTCGTGTGATCTGTTTTCCACCGTATAATTTACTTGTAATCATTCCTGTGTCACTCGTTCAGTTTGTGCTTTTCAGACTGGAGTGTCGTTAGTATGCAGTTACAGTTATAGTGCAAAGTCAAACGTACCTTACAATTTTATTTTATGTATATTACAGATATGTAATTCCTGATGAGGACACATGTACGTGTCGAAAACGTTAGAGTTTATTTTTAATTATGTTATATTTGTGTAATACATCATGTTAAACCCGCTGAAGTTACGTTGTTTTATTTCCCTATATTAATAGTAGAAGATAGCCTATATTAAAAGTCTTGGCATTACATAAAATGTAAATTCATCTCTCAAGTAGCAATAAAAGATAAATAAATAGGGAATTAGGCAAAAAGTATGCAAAATAAAGTGACCCAACAAATGAAAATTAACCTAAAAGCACAAAAAGTGACTTTTGGTAACTTTATAACTTCTTAAATATTGACCCTACACCGTGAAATTTTGGTTCTACATTTCTTTTGTTATTTGGTACAACTAAAAAAAAGTAACTTTAGTGACAAAAAACCGCCCTATTTATCAGTAATAAAATATTAAGAGTCGCATCAAAGACGTTTTATAATTTGTCGGTACAAACTTAAGTGATAATTTTTCTCACTTCTACCACAGACAAAACTGGTTAACCATATGATCAGTAAGCCAAGCCTGCTATGCATTTTGACGTAACATGCCAGTTACCGATGCAGTTTCTGCTCAAAAAATAGTTTTTGACCAGAGTTTTGTTCCAGTGAAACGATACCTATGTTTAATCAAGTGCTATTACATAGCTTCGCCGTTCAATTGGTTCATGTCTATTTGAAGTGAGAACTGACTGTGGCACTTACCGATGCAAAGTGCCCAGGCAATCCACCAGGTATAGCTGCAGCCGCCACCCCTGTTTGAGGGGTACCGTTTTGTCCGACAAATTGTTGCGCAAAAGCGGGCTCAGCGGCGATCAGTTCCCCCGAAGTGGCGGTGCCTGTCAATGCTCTAGCTCCAGGTGACGGGGAGGGGTGGTAGCTGGCGATCCCAGGGACACCTCCGACATGCGCATAGCTGTTTAAGACTGTAAAGATGAAAATGTTAATAAAAATTTTATAGTTTAACATCAAGCAACTAAATTTGAAACCGCAGCAAACGCAAGTTGCGAAAAGACGCATTTGGATTTTATTCACAATAGCATTCGGCTGCTTGCAAATTTGTAGCAGCTGTTAATTTAAATAGCCTAACCCTTTCTATTTACAAGAGTATTGATGACAAAATCAAACTACGACAATTGAAACCGGCTAGATGTTGGCATCCCGCTTCTATTGCTTCGCATTTGCGGACTACCAAGCAAAGCTGTTTCTACAAAGTAAATTTGTAGTTACTGAGCTACTAATCGTTCAGTAAGTGCTTGCAATTTAGAATCTACAAATTCATGCTGCACATGAATTTGACTAACTTTGACAAGTGAATATTTAATGTTCCAAGAAACTGTTTTAACTATTTAATTAAAAATTACAAAAATATAAAACTTAGAAAAACAATCAAAACGGACAAACAATTTGTTTTGACATATCATGTGGCTTGATCTTGGTTGCGGCCAGGTAAACTGGTGTGTAATGTTTCACTACGACCACACAGGCATTGAAGAGAATCACTTGAGTTATAGAACACACCGAATAACGAGGCAGCTTCTTAACTGGTTGTAACGATTAATTATCAATGTGGAAATGCCGAAATGGATTGGCGTTAACTGTTTGCCACACTCTTGAGCCTTGCATATAAAATCAACTTAAGCCAAGGTAGTTTCTGAGCAAATTCGCACCTGACGCCACAAAATCCCTCTTTAGGTCCGTTGATGATACAGTGGCAAGCTGGGGAATCCCCGCCTGACTGACCGACGTCAAAGAGTCTAGCCGGGTGCCCGGGGCAACTCCGGTCGTCATTCCTGCCCGGGCCGCTGCTATCGCGGCAGCAGTGGCAGCATCTTGCGTGAAAGCCAAGGAAGGGGTACCAGGGGCCGGAGAGGGGGCGAGCGCAATGTTGGGGTGATAGAAGGTAGTTGCTCCAGCTGCAGCATTTGCTTGAGGGTCAACGAAGCCTAAACGCGATCGATTGTCAGTTGGAACGTTGCAACAAAGTGCTAACAGAAAGTAATCTACAGATTAAAACATGTCGAAGCTTTCCCACGCTTGCTCAGAAATAGTTCAGGTGCGCGCTCTTGCCGAACACAATAATGAGACCCAACTGGCCAGAAGAGCAATACAAGGCACAGAAATTAAAACTGGAAGAGGTTTGTGATTTATGGCAAAGGTAAAAGCTCAGTGATGATACATTGTTTGATTGATGAACGCTGAAAAACGGGTTTAACCGCACATTAGCTAACAGTTCACTATAAAAAATAATCATTGTAATTCCATACCAGCTACAGAACAAATTTAAGACACAGAAAAACTCCATAAGGTAGCTGTGTCTTGTGATAAGTCGAAAATAATCATGCTTTGTTTTTATGCTCATGAGTTTATCGTTGATCACACCTTAATCCTATATTTCTATTCTGACAGACCAATTTTGTTTCGCATATAGCAAATTTGGAAATTAGGATAAATATGAAACGGAGCACGCGACCTGTCACTCACTGCCTGATGCTTTCGTGCAAGATTGATTTATCAGAGTCTCCTTTTGTAGTTTAAATGTTTACTGAGAAAAAGCAGACAAATGGCAAACGTAAGGTATAAGAGGGTCGACAACATCCGGGTATAGACAGTCATTTCGACTTTTATATGTTAAATTTATGAAATTAAAAGGGGTGGCGACATTTGGTAACGTCTTTGTTGCAAAAGTGAACAACTAAAAATGGTTGAAAACCGTCACAAAAAAACAATATATATAAAAAAGTATTAAAACTACTTCGGATGTTATTAAAACCACTCAAACAAGACACTTTTTGCCTTACGGCATTTGCAAGGCTACCGTTACAACAATATTTTTAAACATCGCATGCCTTTTGTAATAACGGACGCCGTTGTTTAGAATAGGCTAATTATGCAGAATCATGGATAAGGGCAACGATTAAAAACGTAAGCCATTAAATGCAAAGCAAAGATTTGTTCCTCTGCATGTAATGTTGTTATTCTTCCTATTCATTATATTTAATCCTTCTTCATCGGCTTAGTCCAATTATAACAAAGGCATGCAATCGGATACACAATTGCATGCTGAGATATAATTTGATTGGTGGACGTTTGCATTAACTACATGTTATTTAAGTCTAATATGGGACCGGCAAAAGTTGCTATTATACCAGCAATGAATTTAAAAAAGCACTTTTCTAAATAGCAATTCCATGCGATGGTAGGAAATTCACATTTTTCATATGACATGGCATGCCATGCAAAACCGTATTATGCTTAAGCTTACTCTATCCCAACCTAAGCAGTGGGGGTCTGCTACTATTCGGTGAGTCCGATTCGGTGAGTTCCTAACCTCTAACCCTAACTCCTAACCCTTAACCCTAAAACGGCAATGATAATTAGGCTACGGTACCCCATAATTTAAAAAAAAAATTGAAAAAATCCCCCCTTAAGGGATCGGACTCACCGAAACGGGCCATTCCGAAGCAGTGGCCCCATAAAATTGTCAAGATAAAGCAATTCATGGGGATGTTTTATAAACGCTACTTCAAGCAACATATACCAACGGCTACGTTCAAGTTCAACTAATCCGGTTAAACTTAAATCTACGTCATCTGTGACATATCATACAATGGGTCAAGCTTGATACAGCGTCGTAAAAACAGAATTTACGATTTAAGCGAATTTCCGCGCATTCGTCAAGCAAGCAATGCAGCGTACTACAACGGGACGATCCTCGGGCGAATATATTCTGCTTCACGTCAACATACTTATTCACGCACCACGTTCTACGTCTACGGCACGCCATGCGTCATTTTACGTGTTGGTATTTTACCATCTCTGATATTACTACTGTCTAGCTGTACAAAAGTTGTGAAATGATGGAAAGATTCGAACAGTGTTGAGTGTGCGGCAATAAGGGAAATAGCGACTGAACAGAGCAAGCGTGGGAAAACGTAAACAATATGAAAACTTACTGTTCTACACAATAGCTCTAATAAATCTAAAAGTTATTGTACAGATCAAATAAAAGGTTTTAATTAACATTTTAAACAATGAAGCATTTTGGTAGTCATTAAATAACTTAAAACGTTAAACAATGTTTATAGGGAGGCATCAAAACTCAACCAGTGAAAGGAAATTGTTGCCAGCTAAGATTGAACCAACGACCTATCGATCTCCAACCCGGCAGCAACTTTCCAAAAGGTATCATAAATTCCCTACTTTGAAATTTGACCAATCAGAGTCGCGCTGATCAGTTGTAGGGTAGGCACTTTAAGATTTATTACTTTGACCTTTGGTAATTACAGAAGAAAAAAGAGCAATAGCAGTGGTGAGAATCAAACCCACGTCAATGCAATAACTACCATCACCCTAACTATCTGCGCCAAGCCAACCGATGGCAAACCGATGACTTAATTTAGCTACGATTTGCGTTTTTCCTTTATTCTTCCAAAGTTTTAACATAGGGAATTTTTATATGGCACCTTTTGGAAAGTTGCAACCCGGCACCATACCACCAGGCTACCAAGGTCAATAAAAGTAAATCTTCTGATTGAGATTGGTTGCGGATGTAAATGGCACAAACGCCACGACAATAATAGTTCACTCACTCAAAGCGCCTGGATAAGCAGCGTAGGCTGATGGGTACGTGGCGTATGTGGTGGCAGTGTTGGGTCTGGCATATGTCAAACCTGGAATACCTGCAGGAAAAGTTAAATGGTGTTCAATCAAAAATTTTAAAATCCAGCCACCAAATAAAATGTTACTCCTCGCACTGCCAGCGTTAACAGAAGTATACAAAATAGAAAACAAGAAAACCAAATCTCGTCTTTCAAAACGTAATGGAAGACATGAAAACAAGAAAAAAAGTGAAAATAAACACCCCCCAAAAAGTATTATTATCTAGCGATAGTCACCAAATGCATCTGTACTTGGAGAGACATCGATCAGCCCCGGAAGGCCGAAACAGCTGGATGCAGTCGGTATTTTCTTAAAAACGTTCAAATGTCACCATACACGACTTACAACGCCATGACAGAGCATAGCCTTTACGTCATACGCCCACGAAGCCTTTTATTATCCTCGAACCGACTTAGTTACCAAATTTTCTATTTGTAATAACGTCCAAACATATTCACTTTGCCAAGCACCGTGACAAAACAACCAACCTAGCACGTATGCTGACGCAGGATCGACGTAAGGGTACGTTCTGCTCCTGGCTGTGCGTGCCAACGTAGGAAGCATCACTTCTTTTGGTTGGGCCTTTTTGCATTCGACCTAAACAGATGCACCAAGAAATTATAAATACAGTAAAACATCAATTCTGCAACGATCAGTATCTAAGTATGGGGCAAACTTGTACATTAACAGTACACAGTTGAAAATTCAGTACTAAAATCAAACTCACCATTTTGTTGTTGATTTCATGGAAGTGAATCTCACATATCTTCTCCACTGGCTCTTCGCTGTCAAAGGTCACGAATCCAAATCCTGCATGATATGAAGAGCATATAATAATGCAGGTGAAATAAATATGACAAAGCATAAAATAATTGTGTGTCCACTGCAATAAAATCGATTGCTATAAATAGAAAAACAATGAAAGCGTGGACTGCTGAGTGCTGAAGCTACTACTGCTGCCATTTTCAAAATCAGTAAATAAAAAGCGAAAGTATGGCAAACTTTACAAAGCCCCTGTTTTAGGGTAAAGTTATAGATCTCGAATTTAAAACTAGATAAGCTTCGTTTTATGGTGGGATAAAGAGCTGTTAAGTCAAACTCCACCTCGGTTTTGAAGTTTAGGAGGCTGAAACGATATCACAAAGCAAGCTGCTACTCTACTATGACGTAATTAACCTGGCACAAGAGCTGCTAGGCACAAACAAAATAAAAAAGAAAGGACCAAAACGCCAAAAACTAAGAAACATCACAACAAACAACAATTGAAGAAGGCACAATGTAAATATTTCGTTTATTTAATGCAAAAGTGTCACTCTTTTGTGTCTCAAATAAGCAATATTGTGTATATCAAACAGCTTGTCTGTGTCTTCAATGTATTCAATGTTCACATGTCGAAATCTATTACTTAGACTTTTTAAGCCGCACCTCGCGGAATAACCTTTGCATGGCGGCATCTTGTGGATTATAAACTTTTCAAACGACTTAAAAATCCTCGCAGAAAGTGCAACTTTTTCAAAATAGTCGAGGGTGTCAATGAACGCAAACAAATACGATTGTGATGCGCAAACTAACACTAGTATCACGTAAACAAGACTGGATTCTTATCCTCAGAACAGAGCTGAAACAAACCAGACTTTATGAATCCAATTGATAGCCTACCAATAGCAATAGGTTGTGACGCTAAATCAAGGTTTGTGTGCATTGTTTGAGAAGAAAGCGCATTGTTGTATCTAATCTAAAACGTGAATCAGGCATTTCTAAGGTCACCGATCGTAAAAGCGAAATCTTTCCTGGTGATTGCTGAAAGGTGACGCTGTTTATAAGATTGAACCCAAACTAAAACCATGCAAAACATTCAAGTATAGCTGAAGGTTCAAGACCCATTGAAAGAATAACCACTCTCTTCAATAATGGTGTCGTGGAACGATTTTAACCATTCGTGAAAGACTCGCCCTTTCTACACGACAAACATATGGCAAACAGTCTCTACGTTTATTGCAGTTGATTTCAGTGTCAAACGACTGATTACGCAACACGTTTTCATTTTCAACTAAACATTTTCGAAACTCTTCAAACTGCGCTTTCATAACAGATAGAGTGACGAGCAGGAGACGCAACTACACATATAGCTTACAAGACGCTCTACAACTTGGACAAAAAGTTTCGCAAGTTCTCCAGAATCTAGCTGTGAAAAAGTAAGAACGCTGAAGTATGGACATCGAAGACAAGATACATGATAGTGTCACCTGGGCAAAAAGCATAGTTTGCACTTGATTCTAACCAGATCAATTGACTAATGACAACAGTACCACGAAAAAGCTATATTTGACTACCTTCGCTTCAAAATACAGATTGATAAAGAAGAATGAAAACTATAGCTCCGAGATGTTGTCTATGGGGCTTAAGAAACACTGTCCAAATGGACCACATTTTGCAATGCAAATTTTGGTAGATGATGTCCAGCTTGAAAAATGTTCTCTTTGTACATCGTTTCAACTTTGTGAGGCGTTGAAGCGATGTAAAATGACAATTTTTGCCGGCTGTTGGGTGTTCCTCATGAACAAATGGAGAGCTGACAATAAATTTCAAGTGTTTTTACCTCAAATTGTTGTTTGGTAATGTTATATCAACATCATCGGTGAACCTCTCTAGACCAATGCGAGCAGAAAAGATGAATTGAGATGTTGTGATAAGAACTCGCAGCTTTCACCCGATCGAAAGCTGGATCAAATTTGTGCAAAACGGACGTAACAGATCAGTGGAAGAAGTAGAGAACGCTGACATGATGAATGGCAATTACATGAATAAGTCCCCCGCCTTGAGCCAACAGCTACTGGGCAAGTTAGGACGAGAGAGCAAATCCATTAATTCTATGATCTTTTCACTGGATTAAATAGCAAATTGAATTTGTGTGTCACAATGGCGAACATTATAAAGGGATAAACCGCTTTGTTAATCAGTAAATAGTGGATCCTTATTCACGGTCACCCCCTTTTCAAATAGAAAACCATGATCTAATTCTAGCATGCTATATGATATACGCATATTCCCATTTCAAAATCAAGCTTATGCTGCCACAGTTTTTCATTCTTTGCTGTAGGTTGGCACCAAGTTTGTTTACGTTTAAGAAGTTTATTGTAATATTTTTGTTAAGAGTTCTAAGCAAAGGAGAAGTATATGTCCGATTGTCGGGCCGAACTGTGTTGTTTCTTCAAAAATATCAGAGCAATTCAATTTCTGTCGGTTACTGTTCTTAATGAAGACGATGAACTTAACTAGACTCATTAAAGAGGGGTGTACAAAATATTTCCTAGGGGCCTTCTTCATATATTAAGTCCAGCAGTGAGTTAGTATTCAGTTGACTATAATTTTAACACTAAGTTTATATCAACGTCCGGAAAAAATGAGAATCATAAATACATACTGTGCTTGGGTTGTTCGAAAGTGAATCGAGAGGGTATTTCTGAATATTTCGTTTCTTTGTAGTAAGAAAGTCAAATGATGATATTTCATTGCAAATTCGAAATAAAATTTAACGATTTGCCGAACTGATCAGGCTTGTGGGGTGAACAAAACAAAAGACGGAAATGTTTCGTATAGCGACGACAGAAAGTTCGATGTCTTGTTTTCGTATAGTTTGAATTAATTGCTTTGTGGAAAGTTTCGATTCATGTCGTTTCGACCGAGGCAAAAATGTTACAGCCCTAATGTATACGCGTGTATAATAAACTCTACAAAACCTGGTATCAAGTCATAGATTGTCAACAACACAACATTACAACAGCTTAGTGTTGAGGAATTCCATGATGGCCTTCATGATCACTTGACAAAACCCCGGTAGTTTATTGTGACTAAATTCCGCACAGAAAGTAGTACTATTCACGAAATGTCTCCATGCAAATTATTATTCCAACATAGCATATACAATTTAACACATCAAACATGAATTATACAAGCTTGCTGGGCGTATGATTTGATATAACAGGTTTCATGTAACATTTCTTAGTTGCAAGACGTCTCGATGGACGAATATCACTTAGGCAGTACACTTACGGGTAAGTTATAGCCTACATACCCTACAAACCCATTGAATAGATGAAAGTTTATTCACAGGGCGAGGTGTCGAAATTGGATCGTTGATTTATTCAATTCTTCACCAGTTCTAAACAAACACAACCTTTGTGCGTTTCAACGGTTGTGCTTTTAAGCATGACTATTGGACGTTTATCTCACAACGTTAAACGTTAAATCAACATAAAACACGCCAACTTTTCCGCAGATATAACATCATTGGCGGGAAGGGAAGTGTTCAAACAGAAAAGTTCGGTGATGTTTGTTACAAACACAAGTATGGAACAGCTACACACATCTGCACACAAGGACCCTTCAAAGCTTTGCTTTTAATCATTTTAGCAATGCTAACTTACCACGTAGGTTTAATTATTATCCGGATTTTTACCAATAAGTTACGTGTTTCGACGGTTGTGCTAATGCAAAGAAAACTTTTTGTTGGGTTAATTGGAACCGTTGCTTTAAACCCGGATCTGTAGGGTTTGAAGGACATGTGAATGGCAACTCTACCGATGTTGAAGAGGTTTTATCTTCGTGTTTATTAAATCCTAACCCCAAAATAAATACATGTTTCCAAACAGGCTTTGTCAAGAGTTTTTAAATAACAATATATCGGCATAAAGAAATATTATGGACTTCATCTTTGAATGGGAACAATGGTTCTCTGATCGCGTGACTACTGTTCGTGGGGGTAAAGCGGCATTGTTGCTTTTAATCGGTTAGACGCGTTACCCTGACAACGCTAAAATTAATAGCCATACAAATTTGTTGAAGAAAAAGTCACAAAGGCTTTGTGAAGCAACATCGTACTTCGGTGAAGTTATTACAGTAGAAATACCTATATCACAAACTGGCCCGGACCTGGCAGGCCTTAAAAAAACATCCACAGATGAACTCTTTTTGTCAAAGTGTCTGCTACATCCTGGTTCTCACAGAAATCAGGGTTGGGGCTGGGACTGTTCTCTGGTAATCAAAGAAACATTGACGTCACTAGATCCATCAAATGGTTCGCAAAACATAAAATTAAATCTTAAAAAAGCAAAAAATAAAACAATACAATGGGTGAAAGATGTTTTTTCACAAAGCATTGAAACTATGCAATTTCAAAGTTTGCAATGGAATTGTGAAGGCTTCTAAAGCTCTCTCTCGCTGAAAGTTAAATTAATTGCAATTTTAAATTACAGTAACAGGCCATGATTTCAAAACTTCTTAAACATCATTATTTTAATTTTAATTTAAGAGCCATGATGTCCAACAAGAGAGCGGTTAGTGGCAAACAAATTAATCGTTTCGCTACGACACCTAAAAAACTCTAGAAAACCTCATCGACGATACGCCACAAAATGCAGTGCTCCAACTAATCCACAACAATTGACGTGTCTCTACGTGACCATGATGTCACATTAACAGGGTGACGTCATACCAATGAACACATGAAAGCATCTACACGCAACACAGCAGCAACGAAGCTATCTTGAAGTTATCAAAGCAACTCAGGAAGTGAAAAAAATTCTGGTGTTCATAATATGTTGATTTTTCTGTTGTTAAAATGCTGATCTACGCATAAAAACCAAACTTAGCGACTGTGAAGTGCAGTGACTGCACAACAGGCTCTTAATTTCTAACAAGGCACGTCAAACTGTGCGCTAACCAATCAAAATTCAGTACCAGTTCATATCAACCAATCACAGAAAATACTCCGATTAGAATAAATGGCTGACGTCATTCATTGAGTTGGAATCAACCATTTAGAAAAAATTTCTTCAAAAATGTCGTTTATGTGCTTTTAATTGGTGAAGTTCTTTGCTTCTTAGAGAGGTGAACATGAGTTGGTACCGTACTAATGTATAGTCCATTCTGGCTTTCAAAATTGTCTATATATCTACAATACGCTACCGTGCCTCCACTTACATGGGTCATCCAAGCATTAAACTGCTGTAATAAAGTCATGATATTTTGAGAATGGCATATAAAATAATTCAGTGTTGTTCATGTCAGTATAGTAATTTTCTTGTTCAGCATAACTGTTGTCAGTTGATAAAATCTAAATCGATTCTATATCAATTAAATGGTGCAAAACTCAGTGTGGCAACTGGTAAGTACATACTGGCTTAACAAAATATACTGTACAGCTCCCTGGCTTAATTGGAAGCTTATAAAGATATTACTTTTGCAAAAAAAATTACTTTTTAATTATTCCACTGATGATGACAAAGCATGATATTGTTTTTGAGTTGCAAATTATGCTGGTTTGGACCAAAGCAAGTTGACTTATGGCTAAGCAACTGAATTTGTGCATCTTCATGTGACCTTTGTGAGAAGATAACATTTGTTTTTGATATTTGTAACGTATTATAAGGTGAGCAATGTAATTTACGCTTCAATTATTATGATTGAAATATTAAAGGTTAAGCTCTTTTTACCTCGATGTCTGTTGGTTTGTTTATCGAACATGAGCATTGCGTCTTCTACCTGAAAAAGAGAATAAATGGGCTTAATTATGTTTCATATCAAACATGATATGATTCTCCAACTGTATTGCGTGATAGTAAGTTCATTCATGCACTTGAAAAGCATGCTTATGCATAGCTTGAAAAGAAACAACTTTTGAAAGTTATTTCAAGATGTTTGTTATTAAATTTTATGAGGAATTAAGCATTCAAGCCATTAAACACTCTAAAAGCGCATGATCAGAGTGTTCAAAACGAAGTTAATATCCCCCACTCCATTTCGTCGAACACTGTAGATTTAGCAAAATTATGGATTCATCAAGATCGACTAAAAATAGTAAAGTGCCTTAGTTCAGTGCTTGTTTTATCATTGTTCCACTAACAACCAAACTTTATGGAAAATTTTAAGCGAGTGCAAATGCATTTTCTTTGACGTATGCACCATGCAGGCTTACGCCTGGTAGTTGAAGAGTTAGTGGGCGGGAAGGCAAAAAAGCCAATCTTCGTGTCCACCTTCATTAAGGAATGTTTTTCAGTGTCTTGCCAAAGACACAGCCAAATTCTCATGAGCGGGTGCGAACCGGTGCCCTTTCGAAGTCAAACCAGGGCTCCCAAAACTTGACTGTGCAACCGACAAACGCATGTACCTCGGGAAACTTTTACAAGTTTTAGGTATCCTCGACTACAAAAAGTTTAGAAACCACTGTTCCAGCCAGAAGAAAACCACTTTTGTTCAGATGACAGGAAATCAAGACCATTGAAGCTTGATCTGACCGCGTGTCATCACTGATGAAGATGCTTGTATCTCGTCATTTGTAAAGCGTTCTTGCAGTGAAAAAACAAACAAAAACGGTTCCCTTCAATATGTACCTTGTGGCAACGACCCTGTGTGCAACTGTGCATATCGGGCAGCACGTCTATGCTTTGAATATAGGCAGGGACGACAGAACAACATCTGATACTGTACTGGCAACAATTAAAGCTAAGTTTATTTAAAATCTTTAAAAAAACTCAGCTTTAATTGTTGCCAGTAAAAATCTGTATTGTTGCCAGTGAAATCTTAAATCGTTTGACGGTTGCTTTGTGACGTCATGAAGTGATAACTAACACGTGTGCTTGTTCATGCGTGCTAAAACTCACGTGACACCAATGTGATGACAACAGACTTGCCTGCAAGCCATGAATGACTTTTCGCTTGACGCCGCAATCAAAAGTCACAATTTAGTCATAAACCCCGAAGTTTCAACTCGGTGAAAAAAATCAACCGTTACATAAATAGATGTAAAATTACTGAGCCTTTAAAAACAATCTTTTAAGTGGATGTTTGAAACCAGACCAGTAAGCTTCCATGACACATGAAATCCTTATCGCACCAAGACAATAAATAATGTCTGAACTACGTTGAAAATTTGAGAAGTTGCACATGGACCATCAGACAATCCGCACTGAGTTAGGAGGTTTCCTTTATACGACCATGTCTCACAGTTGAGGAAAAGGCTCACATGCAAGAAGAAATTGGCGACCACTGATGGACACAGCTTATTCGTCATAAACATGAAACTACGAGTGAACTCCACCGATATAAAAAGACAGTATTGACGCATCATCGCATACGTCATAATAGCCCCAGGTACAAGAATTTATTGATATATCTTTATATATTCTTCATGATCAGCTTGTTGTGATGCTTTGTTATTTGATACTAATTGAGCTATCGGGATCAGTCACTGTACATTGATACTATGTCGTGCGATGCTGTAATAACACATCAAGAACAAAATGGTTTAGCTGAAATAGTTCAAAAAAACAGAGTTTACTTAAATTTTTTTTTCGAAACTCGTTTCAAGTTAGATTTGAAGAAAATACCATGTGAACTACAAATAGTTGCATGAGATTTGTTTACATTAGTTTCAAATTCAACCACACAGCAAATTGTTATGCTAACCAAAATTAAAAAACTTTTTTTTCTTATTTAGATGGCTTGCAGGTACTTAGTATGTAGGTCGATTTTTGATGTTTTCTAAAATTGTAACCCTTTGGTCAAGCGTTCATGTTTCTTCTGCACATAACGGGAACACTACAACGTACAGCATAACCAGTTAAACAACATCACAACACTGGGAACGTGTGTTCATATCAAGAAACCTTCGTTCTTTTTATTATATTCAAGCTTTACTTTACATTAGCCGACATACTAGCAAAAGTATGAAAAAATCGGTGGTAGTAGTAAATATGCGAGAACAAGACAACACACAAAGCTGATATCAATAATTAAATATCTTTCCTTTGATAAGCATAATCGGTCGACTATGGTCAGTGCAATGAGCCTTTGACCAGCGGCAACGAGTCTGCTATCGCAATTTGATAATCACGCGTTGAAAAAAAAAACGTGGTCAAATCGACTAAAGTCAAAAAAACTAATTATCTCAAATTTCAACAAACAATAAATGGATAAGATCGATATCAAAGTGCGGATCATGAATAGTATGATATGACGTCATACAGGTAGGACAGGCCACGTTTGACTTTATTGGCAATCTGTAGTTTCAAGGAAGTGCAGTGATTGAAGTCAAGAGCATGGCGAAGCATTGAAACGACCAAAGTTGGAAGCCTTTGTGTAAGCATTTGTTATGAAAAACGTGTCACTACTTCAGCCATGTCTCCTCCTCATAGCAAAAATTAATAAAAGCAACACCGGTTTCAACTCCAATGCAGCCATGATCACAAAAGACAGTATTTTACTCCTTTTTGTGATCTTGGCAACATTGAAGCTGCTCTTCTATTGATTGCTGACAAATAACATTCGATTCTCCATTTTCATGCAGCGCAGTTGAAATGTCACTTAACCTCACCTTTCCAAAAGGGCTGAAATAATTCTTGAGATCTTCAACAACTGTATTTGCAGATAACCCGCCCACGAAGATTTTCTTAGTCCGAGTTACCATCTAAAAATACAATGGAGATTTTGTTAATATTAGTTTGTAATTGGCTTTCTGTAGATTTGATGACTGCGCAGGTTTGATAGATGTGTTAAAAATGTTCATAACCAACAATAATGTTAAAACATCAACCAACAACCGTTGGCTGACTTTGGATTTTTTCTACTTAGATTGAAATTGATCTTATATACACATTTAGGTTGGGGAAGGGGCACAGGCTACAATGCTGTTAGCACCGGTTCAATAAACCTTTCCAATAGTATATGGAGAACACTAAAAACAAAACCTTCGCGCACATTTGTTAACGTTGACTTGTAAGCATACACCAAAGACCTCGTCCACTTCAACTGGTCAACTATTAATGTTTGCCTACATGCAAGTGATCGATACTTCTTAATCATGCACCAATGAAGTTTCTAAGATTTTTGACAATATTTTAGTACGGTAGGATACTAAAGTGTCAGCAATGTGCTGTCTTTAAAGCTGATTGGTTAAGTAAAATCACGTGATAAGTACGCATGCGAGTTAATTAACAAAGCTACAAGTTCATCTTGTTGGGAAAGCAACAATTGGCTAACTTGCCGGGTAAGGACTGGGTGACGAAGTAAGCCGGCCCCCGTCTAGTTTCGTAGAGGGGATTGAAAGAAGAAACGGAATATTACATCCCAGTTGAGATACATTAATATTCACCAAAGTAATTATTATATTTTATTTCTATTCTGACAATGCACAATGATGAGACACAACAAGTGTCGTTTGTTTCGCAACAAAAGCACATTTAGCTCAGGAGAAAACGAAATGGGTTTGACAAATTATTAATGCTATAATGGACCAGAATCTGGGAAAGTCCATTTTGATCCAACGTTAGAACGTTTCTGCTTGATGAACCATGACGTAAATTTGAATGAAATGCATAATGCTGAAGATACCTGGCGCAACGACATGTAACAGCATCAACTAGTTTACATTTATTTAACGTTTGTAAAATGGAAAAAAACGAACAGTTGTTCTTTACAAGCAAACCCCCGCTAAATGCAATTCTTTCGTCATGGTGGATGAAAACACTTATTTTGTAACGAAATAACAACGTGCAAACGTTTGGCAAAAATATAATTGTTCTTGTGTCGAATCAACGTTACTACAATCGATACAAAACACGCCCTGTTGTTGTGATACATCTATTTCAGGCATAATGACGTACAAATAACATCAAACAACGGACAAGCCATTTTGTTTTGAATCGTGTTTTCCCAAATGATTGAACTGATTTAACGAATCATGGCTCACTATTACGCCCCTTCGGCTAACGCAGAAAATTAAACAGCACATTTCAAGGGCAGCTCTCCATTTAGTAATAGATAGTAAACACAACCACTTACAGGCAACAAATAGTCGACTGCAAACAGAAACGTTAAGTTATTAACCTCACAAATCAAGCATACGACAGTGATTCAATGCCTCGCACCTACAACAACTGCAGACATCAAGTGCCAAGTTTTAACTTTGCTCGGAAAACTTTCTCGTTTCTTGGATAATCTGCTCTCTACCAATCAAGGTCTTGAATGATAAATTGTTATTTCGGGATAATGAACGACGAAGCAACGGAATCACAAATGAAATACGATGTGACATTCTTCCAAGCTGTCAGTACAAAGCTGTTTTTGTCGTATCCAGGCTTAAGCCCGGTGAAGAATTTAGAGTGAACGGGAACAAAAGGAAGCCAATCTTCTCGTCCACTTTCCAGCATATCTCGTCAAAGCAGTGTTTTGCCAAGACGCAGTCGTGTTTTTTCAATATGTGTCGAAGCGGCAATGCTAGCGCACTGAGCAGAGGAGTCAATCTGCTGCAAACAGTGGCAATTGACAAACACGAGGTCGTAACAAGAGTAGAACCGAAGATGAGGGCCAGTGATGAAAATAGTTCCATCTACCGTTTCATTCTTTCCACGGCCAACTTTTGACTGCCCAAATACATAAGTAGTAAGTAGCACCAAAATTGCCACAACAAACTAGAAGATATCATTCCCAAGCAGAGAAGACATTACCTCGCCGAGCCAAAAGCCTTACAAGATCAAGATATTTAACAAGAAAGCGAGTTTGTTGTTTCTACGTTGAAAGACAATCAACTGATGACATAAAACGACTTTTGTTTACATCAGTAACACGAACAAACAACTTCAATTTTATCAATAGAAAGTCTTCAACAAAACTCTATTGTGACGTCACAATGTTAAAGAAGAAATTTGAGTAGTTTTTGTGTTTAGGCAACACCGCCTTGTCCTGATTAACCGACAGACTGGTGTTGGCGACATTTGACCAACTCGGGGTGGCGAAACATGTAATTTATTGTAATTGCTAAAAGAAGTGGGGTTTTAGAAAGCGGGAAATGTCTCACATTCATTGTGTGTACCATTTGTATGGAGTTCAGTTCAGTGATGGACCAGTGAGCCTGGTTCGAAACAATTTTCGTCAAAATGACTCTTCTCAAACAAACTTAACCAGAAACAAAACCAAAGTCAAGAAACTTTGTTCCGAAAGATTTTGTTTCTAAAAACGTCACTGTTGAACACACTTATGACCTAACAATCAATCAGAAAACCTCGGATAAAACAAGGCAAAAGATAACAGCTGTAAACTTGGGACGCTTATGCCTTTCGTGTTTATAACGAAACAAAACCACTTTCGAAACGAATTTCTTCACTAAGAAAATCGAACCAAGACAAATGTAATTCTCCACCATATTCCACCAAATATTATGACTTCTCAATCGTTGGTACTTTAGGCTGGTGTTATTATAGTTTCCACGTGATGGGGGTACGGCTATGGGGCATAAAATCTATAAAATGTAACGTAAAATCTCTAATACCCCCCCCCGATGGTACATCATACTTCAACCCCTCACTTTTAGTCCCATTTACTAGCTTTGTATTGCGATTTTCCAAATTTGGTATTCTCTGTACGCTGTTTCTGTGTAAAGCAGTATTGGCCACCCAATAAAACGTCTATAGAACCATTTGAATGCAACTTTCAAATGTAAAGATATGCTCGCATGTTCAATAAAAAGCATCAGCCAAGATTCTTAGAAAAAGGTTTTGTCAAAACAGGCATAGAAATGTTTTGATTGTTTAAATGCAAACATACGACTTCGCAAGAGTAGCTGTAAGATGTTGGAAGGGGGCAGCTGAAAACACAAACCGATGTAATGACACATTGAATGCCGCAACCCAGACAGTAAATCAACTGTTTTTTACGTTAATTCAACGTTTACAGACTGTCTGGGCAGTGCCTTGCCCCTGCTTAACCAGGAAAACAATCTTTTTTTATATTGATTCAAGGTCTGTAGATGTTGAATCAACGCCCAAAAGGATTAATTTTTTGTCTGGGTAAGACAAGGAATATTCAAGTTTAGCCAAGACAGAAGTTTCAGAATGTACAAATACAATGTTGTCAAACGTTAAAACAATTTAAATAACGAGTTATCAATAAATACCTTTTCGCTTTGAATCGGTTGGTGTGGTTACAATTAAATCTTGAGTGTTTTTACCTAAACCTTAAAGTTAATCTACTTGTAAAACGCAAAAACTCACACCGGACTACTAAACTACTACGTGATTTCTACGGAAAACAAGGCTGCAAAGAAAAAAATATGTTTATTTTGAGTTTGACAAAGATCTCATTCAGTTTGTTTCATTAAATCGCTGATTCAGTGCTGAAAATATCGCTAATTAGCTGACTCAGCAAAACATCAGTAAAGCAAGAAATAAGAAACAAAGTTATATTTTGGTGTGCTACAAATCTACTTGGCAGATCAATTTAACTGTTTTTAAGTAACAGAAATTAACATACAACTGACCCTTTACTATGAGTTTTCCAACCTAGTAGCTAACTCCTTGTAGCCTGCAAAATATTGTTATCTGATCGGCACACATTCTGAACCCACTTTGGTTGTAATTCAACAACATAGCTGCTGCTGAAATCTGACGAAATGACCCTTAGCAACGATTCTTTCGTGCGGGACTACCCTTTGATAGCAATCACAACAAAAAAAGTTACGACTCAGCATGCCAACAAAAACACACGACGTCAACTTGGCAGCGTTTGACTGATGCTACACTATAGTAGTACCTTGCTTTGAAATGATGAAAAAGAAATCAAGTCGCTTCACTGACGTTTGGTTGCTTTGACTCGAAAGATTTTAGTTTTGAGTTATGGAAATCTCAATTGTTTTACTGTATGAGTGGATCTGGATTACCGTCTCGTTTCACTTTTTCTCTGACATACAAGTTAGAACGCTTAGCGATAAAATATAACTTCGTCTGAGTTCACTATCTGAAAATCTGAGTCCCTTTAACACGTTTTAGACTAGCCAGTAGCCTTATGCACAAAGTTTTTTTCCTTGACTGTAACTGATGTGATCTGGGTTTGTGACTGATTTCGACTAAATACTAACACGTGGCCGCTTCACTGAAAAGCCGTTGTTCTTTTGTTCTGTTCTGAATAGCCCAGTCTTAAACCGTCGCATCCAGGACAAACCCAACAAACTTCAAATAATAGAAATTTTATATTCGCAAGCTTATGGCAACCCAATATCATAAAAGCGCCTACGCTATGCTTCGTTGGCCGCAGTCGTAGGCAAAAGCAATTTTGTGCGACGAAAGTCATCACGCATGTACCTCTCTGTGTATCTAACTACTTGTCTTGTCACAATTTCAGAAATAGCGATTCGCGCGATATTGCTCTCGTTTGCGGTGAACCTTTCATTCAGAACGAGCAAACGTTAAAACAAACCAGCGACAACATTGTGACGTGGCTCATGAAGCCTTGATGGGTGAAACTCCAATTAAAGATCAGGGTTATGGGACGTTGAAACAACATAAAATAAATCATTTTCAGCTCAAACCGACACAACATTGGTAAGCTTTTTGTTAATTAGTTTTTCTAGCATCATTCACACAGTATCGAGTGTTTCACTAAAGTTGAAGAGGACTCAGCAAAATTAGCTAAACTTTGACGTTTCTTTATTTTATTTTTCCCTGCACTGACGACAAATAGCTGCTAGAAGTCGATTTGAAATCTCTGACGAGACTTGGCTATCAAGTTATCACTTAATGACAGGGTGGAAAGCTAACACAGCCAGTAACCTCCACCTTTTACAAATATACTGTGTAATTACATATTGCGTAGTAATAAGTGCTTAGAATGAATAACAACGTCGGAATTTCACGTTGATCTAACGTAAGTTTATCAAGCGTATTAACCAATATGCGATTTTCAGATCGTGTGTGTGAAATTTCATACTTAGCTGCAAGTCGGTTGATTTTGTTAATATGTAGTAAAAAAAATGGTTCACATCAAGCCAACATAAAATGATAAGCGATCAATTTGAACAAAGCGGTTTACTAAGTTGACATTTCTTATATTTTACACCCGGTTAGTTTTTCAATACTTGTGTGACATATTCAAATAAAACTGTTGGTTATGGAATCGTTTCATCGATAAACAGACATAACCCAGCAACAACACTACATTTAACATTATACATTAGCAGAATACTGCTGAGTCCTTTTCTGAACAATTAATTAATTTCATCTCTCTAATACTTGACCCGTTGTGTTGCGTAATTTTCAGTTATCGGTATGTGTGAGCTAGTTAAGCAAGTTTCTCAAATGTTTAGATTTGTCCATATTTTGTTGTGATAGTGTATTATTCTTTAGTACTTCTTTTAAAAATGTTTTTCTTATAGGCTTGAAATGGGCTGTATGACTAGCCGAAAACGTTAGCTTATTGTTTTTTGTTTTTATAATGTTAAATGTAGTGTTGTTGCTGGGTTATGTCTGTTTATCTTTTCATTGATATTGTGGACAGTACAAAATTTTAAACTAAACAGCTTGAAAAATTGTCAGCAACACAAAATTCGACGTTTCCGTTTAGAACTATCGCACGGCTTCCGCCAGTGATATTCCAAATTGTTTCAATAACTACAGTACACCTGGCAACGTTGACCAACGCGAGGGAAATATATCATAAATCGCAAAACTATCCGGATATCTTGCTCTATCTGGATAGAAAACTTTATTCTTGACAGGATTTCTCGTCTGCGTTTCTGCTTACATTTGGAAAGCTTCAGTCATCTCTCATTTAAATGTGCGTATTTTCTGCACTACTCAAGAAGAATCCACCTGTTTACTGGTGATAAACTGCAGACTGGGGGTTAATTGGACCCAACTTGTACATATAGTCACGAACGATCTTAACCGACGCTCACCTGATGGTAAAGTTTTAACGAACTACAAAGATGCTGAAAGTTCCTGTGAAGTGAAAGCAATGAACGACTGGCAAGTTCTACGTGATAATAGTTTGACGTTTTTTGACTGACTCCATTGATGGCTGTTATTCAAACAGCACTCCTTGTTTGTCCAAAGGCATTCACGCAGCATAACGCGATAAGGGCTTCACGTCCAGCTTAGCGTTTCGCAGCACAAATAGAATCAACACGAAGGCTCGAAAAAGGCCATTATGTGAGGCTAACACGCCCTATGCTTTGAATCATAACGTATTTCTTAAGACCAACTTTTGAATTAATGACTCTGCGCCGCCTCGATTAACAAATAAAAAATGACAATTCATTTTCCTTGACGTCACCATGGCAGTTTGTGAGGTAAAAATGACGAAAACGTCTGATTTTTCACCTGGATAGTGTCGCCATGATAGATTGCGCAAACCAAAGACCTAAACTATTGGGGAAAGTGCAAGGAATATCCTAGCACAGTTCAGGAGGTCAACCGTTTGTACAATCAAGTTACGTAGATTGATGTTGAATAAAATCATCATTGTGAAGACAGCGAATGATTTGAATGGAAAATGATGAATTAAGTTTTGTGTGCTCGATGTTATTTGCTTTAGCATGCTCAGTTGCTCACGGCCTTATTGAAATCGTCGTAGATTTCAGTCGTTATGCTTTCTATGGTCGGCTACCGTTGTCATTGTTCAACAGTTGATGGCCATAGAAAATTTTGGATCGATGGGTGACTCCAAAATTTCAAAAAAAATAAAATAAATAAACGAAGACAATCAAAATTATCACTTAGCAGGATGGTGCGAAGATAGCGCAGCGAAACCTCTCAACTGCAAAGCGCTCAAACCACTTGCATCTCAGTAAATTCTAACGGCAATCATAAAGTTAAGGTGATTTAAAAAAGGAGTTGTTAAAGATGCTTTTAAACTACAAGTTGCCCAGTGTCAGCTTGATGAGGTTCTGTTAAAGTTGATGTCTATCAAATTAACTTTTATAAAACAATAATGAAAATTCACATGTTAACGTATTTTCATCCAGCATTACCAAGCCTGTAAGCCACTGCCTGCCCACCTAACACTAATGTGCTTGTACAGTCCTTTGCAAGCCTAACCCCTTTCACGCTTACAGGTCACTCACCTCTGTGCTGGGGCCTTATATTCAGCACCAGTCAAGAGAATTAGACTTCTACAGGTTATTTCCGTCTCTTTGTTAAGTTTCCATTATCAACAAAATTTAACCCAAATGCTAATGTGGGATAATAAAGTGTCTAGTTTCACCCCTTGCACAACCACGTGGGTGAAAATATCCTTTGTCCTGTACGAACATCAGTGGGTGTCTCTTTTACCTCGAAAGGAGTTCTTTTACATTACTAATTTTCTAACGTCCTCGCAGTTTGGTTTCTGTTTCTTGTGAACAACGTTGGCTTGTATATTACAATATTATGGCAACATGTAACGTTGTGAGAGAAAATTCGACAAACCTTGTCTATAAAACAACATTTGTTGACGTTTAATTAATGTTAGAACTAAATCTTTCTCATAGTCCATTAAGAAAATTTGACAACCAGTTAGTCATCTTATTGTGTTTCATTGTTTGCGTAAGCAACAGGTCGGCTAAGTTCCTACCACATCTCATTAACGGTAATTAGTGAAAACTGAATAAAAGATTCAGTGTAACGTTTGATGTCGCTGGTGCGCAGCAAATGCGCATAAGTGGATGATGACCAAGTGAAGTCTATTGCTGGTCCGAATTAATCGATAACTCAACCCGACACAGGTTCTGAGTTCGAACACAGGCTATTTCTCTTCTGAGTAAAAACAGATAATGTTGTAATACACCAGTAGCAACTCGTTTTTAAATAATTAATCTCTTGAAGAGAATTCAACATGAAACCAATCATGCCACAATGAAAGCATATGGAACTACAGGTTTGTTATGCTATTTTATTACTTTATTTTTCATTCAACCTGCCAGGGATAAAAAAGAAAGTAGGCTAGTAGCTAAACAAGGCAAAAAACTTACAAGACAATAAACGGGTAAAGGTAAAAAGAAAACATTGAAACGTGCATCAGCGCCCAACTTTGTGCACGAAGAAATCGTAAGATCAGACAGCGCTAGTTCGGCTCTCAGGGTGTGCGATTGAAAAGCACAATTTAGTGATCATTGCCCTTCATTCCCAGGCACCTAGTGAACGAATTAACGTACAGACAATAACATTTCAACAGTTGGAAACTTCACCCTGTCAACCTCGGTAACCGGCTTTCGCATACCCTGAGAGCCGAACTAGCGCTGTCTGATCTTACGATTTCTTCGTGCACAAAGTTGGGCGCTGATGCACGTTTCAACGTTTTCTTTTTACCTTTACCCGTTTATTGTCTTGTAAGTTTTTTGCCTTGTTTAGCTACTAGCCTACTTTCTTTTTTATCCCTGGCAGGTTATAGCGTAGCACAAATATTGACAAACAGAAGTTTCCGCTTGCAAATATAGTGTTAGTGCCAGTGAGGTATCTTCCCATTTCGCTGAGTAGTGTGCTGTCCTCATACTGCATTGAGAAGCTGCACACGCCCAGAGTTGAAGCGTTGCTTGTTCTAAAATGGTTTCTCAACTGCCGTACACGAAATAAACAAGTGTCTCTCTTCACTTGCTTTTATTATAAGTCGACATTCTTCCTTGATTAGCTTATCTTATAAATATTGCTATTATTATTATTATCCTCAGTATTACTGTGAACGAGTTTTGGATAGAATTGTAACTATGATCAAAAAGAGAAAGATTGAATAACCCAGGAGTGTGCAACCTTTACTACAGGAGGGCCAGATATAAATAACTGGGTGAAACCGCGGGCCGCACGTTTATTTAACATACGCTGATATGATTTCTAGTAGTTGCAAGCACAAAAAAATAGTTTTTTTGTTATTCTTATGGCATTATTAGGGTTTATCTCCTTGCAGAAATAATAAGTTAAAACACATAAATTTCTGAAGAAAACTGCTATTCAAATTTATTGTCACACTGTCTTTAAACGAGTTCAGTGAGAAGTTTGCAGCTGGCTTTTTTTCCCGACGGCTTTTTCCAAATTTACTTTAATGGAAGTGCTCGCAATGCGAAGTCCATTTTCCAAGTGTTCGTCTGTCGGAACCGATCGATAGGGAGATTTCATGACGCCCATTTTAGAAAAAAAATTGTTCGCACAAATACGTTGAGCCAAAAAGAGTCATTTTTGAAGCCATGAACTTTTTCAAATGTGGAAAGTCATCTTGGTTGAGATGTTTTCGGTAAAAATCGCCAAGATTCATTTTTAAATGCTTTGCTTTCAAATCCGTTTTCTCTTGAAGATCAATCAGTTCAAGTTGGATATCAGCTGGTGCTTTGTCAATATCTGTATCGAATGGCGAAGAGAATATACCAAACAAATAGGCCTATTTCATGAGATTTGAAGTCCTTGAAACGAGACAAACTTCTTAAAACAATTTTTCAAATTTAGGTTTCTTCTCAGGATGCATTCCATAGTCTCTCAAAGTTGGAAAGTAGAAAAGATTTCCTATCTGTATGTGAGCTTTCCGAAGTCGTAATTTGTTCATAAAGCCTTTTATGTGACCATACATTTTTTCTTCGCGGGCCGCATTTGGCGCGCGGGCCGCACGTTGCACACCCCTGGAATAACCCATCCAAGCAGTTTCTTTCAACTTGAGAGTCTGTCCTTTCACCATCCCGAGCAGTTGGCTTTTTTCAGGATTGCATTGGGAGATTAGTAGAAAGCAGCTAGTCTTTAGTCTCATCATTGAGAACACGCAGACCTTGTGATCCACTTAAGGACGAAAGATGATACAGTCGTGGTGATCTGTTATTCAGAGCTATACTCGCCTACACAAGTCTGACGTCCATGCAATGGGGTCATACACGCAGATACATGTTGAGGAGCGTGTGGAAGTGTCAGATCCAAACGTCAGAGGCAGAGTACGAGTGAAAATACGTTTGTTTTCGCAATATAGAAGTCTAATGGAATATAAGCCATATTTCTCAACTGACAGTCGTTCACGCGTTTGCGGAAGTACCAACGTCAGTTGAATGCCTATAAATGTAACTATGTAACGACAGTAGCATGCTCTTTCTTAGCGCCTTGTATGACTAGGTTAGCAAAATTTCAAAATTTGTATGTTTACAAACGGAAAGATACATGACGCAAACGATTTTATATCCTCATTTATAGCAGAGTGGTATTGACCAAGAAAGACGACACTTTGTACTCGGTGGTGTCATAAAATGTGTCCTTCAGCCAGGCGCGAATCTAAGAGTTTTTTTCGGGGGGGGGGCCAGAAAATTTGAAAATCAATTAAAAAGAAAGAAAAAGCTAAACAGATATGAACAATGATACTACGACATATACGATATGCTAGAAAATAGACATTAAAACAACCATTTTCATCAATTGTGATGCCGAGGGACTAATATCAGCTGTTTAGAAGCATATCAAACCATTTGATGCGGAAACATACAATTTTTCACAAAATTTTGGGGGGGGCCCGGGCCCCCTGGGCCCCCCCCATAAATCCGCGCCTGCCTTCAGCTTTAGAGGCAGCTCATATGCTAAACGTCACGAGCACTATGCAGTATCTATACACTGCCTATACACATGGCTGCCTAAAGATAGGTGGCCATGCTATACCACATGGTGCCATGCTATAACACATGTAAAAACATACAGTATAGATAATTTAGTTTGCAAAAAGCATTTAAGACATGCAATAGCGCAACTCAGAACAATTCCTAATTTGGGCGATCTTTGAAATCTACATAACACGTCATCGATCACATCCAGTAAGGCGAAAAATTTCATCTGGTGAGTTTGGAAAGTTAGACACTAAAAGAAACTACTCTAAAGATGAAATCTGTTCTGATACACGTGTCGTTTTGCACTTACGAACATTGCCAGTTAACATATTCTCACCTTAGTTTGTACTTTGCGGGGAACTGCAATCTTAGGGTCGATCTGAAAAAGATACGACAGTGGTCAGGATTCCCTCAGATAAGTTTCCCAGAACACAGCACGTTCATAATGCGTGATTTAAATGTGGCGTGGTTCCCAGACAGCAAACCTGACGTTTTTTTTACATACAATGTAAGAAGCGACTGGTTTGCTGTTTGGGTTGTGACATGGTAACGTTAGACTAAAGTTTACATTGTGAAGTATGCAACGATCATGCTGCTAAAAGCGAAACTCAATCTATAGCATAATCATGTTTTGTCCGTAATAAACTGATAGCCTACTACCCCAACAGCAAATCAGTCGTTTTTTACATTAATTCAACGACTACAGACGTGGTATCGTTCAACTACAGACGTTGAATGGTATTATAGGTGGTATTGTTACGGGAACGCTACATTCAAGACAAGCGCGGCATGGTAAAGTTAATATCACATTCCATGGAGTAACACATAGGTGCGAAACCAATGTAGTTGCCCGCATTGTAGCCACACGTGGCCTCAATTGGGTTTATTAGGTGGGATTGTTTTATCGGATACGACGTATAAAATCAATCGTTCAGTCTTTCTGAACATAAAATTGTTCATTTGTATTTACAAACTACCTCTTACGGTTCCCCAAAAACGTTGAAATAGTTAAACATACAATACTTGATTATTTGGTCTTTCTTGCAGATACAAAAAAGAGCTATGATATAAACCTTGGCGACCTGTACGACACCGCACAACTTAATATTTGACTGAAGGCCGATCTGTTATAGTAGCCAAAATTGCTTGTTTAATTTGATATTTTGAGTATTAATTTATAAATATAGTCTTTGTGTATATTTTGTGAGGTTTTGAGTTACTTCTGTGCTATTGTTACCATTCAAATAACGGAGTAGATTTTGGCACTTATGCTGGAAATCCAAAAAAAGTCTGGCAACACTGGAAAATTGAACGTAATATTAAGAGTTTTGCAGTGTTTTGAGATTCAGTGATCACACTTTGGCAATATGAATTCTCAAAACTATCATTTCAAAGAGGTATAAAGCAATTAAATCAAAATTACATCGGCCTTCAGTCGAGCCTCCAGTTTGCAAGCAGTCAAAACCTGTGTATAACTGTATATAGATCGCTATGCTATAAATGTTCAGTAACGGCTGTAAAAAATATGACAACATATAAATTTATATGAAAAGAATGCAGTATTTTAAGGTATCCATAGCAGCAATTCTCATGCATCCCTGTGCTTCCTAAACGTTACAACTGAGTCTATCAATTCAAAAGAAGTGTACACCCAGAAATGTTGGCAGCGTTTCATTTTCAATCAAAGAAATAAAACGTGCAATAAGCTAATGTTGAATGATAAGTTTGTGCTGACGGCCGGGAAGAACGCTTCTTCTTCACTAACGTTGAATGGTTGAAAATTGGGTGAAATTATAAAAAAACGTGAGTAAAAAACCCTGCTCTGACAAATATGCAATATTGTCAGCGATAAACTTTAAAACAACTTCTTTGTACTTGAATTTTAATCGGAAACTACTCCACTAGAATATAAAATAAATGACGATAGTCAGAATTGTAAGTTAGGCCAGGTTAGAGTGTAAAACAAATTTGCGCCGTAGCCTATCTGTTACAAGGAGTTAAAAGACAGGGATGCCAATGCACAATCAGTAGACGCCAAATTGTTAGTTAGATTTGGCTTTGGCTTAAAATTTCAGGTATAGCTCAGGTTTGGATATAAAATACATGACCCACTTACAACTCTGACAATAAAGCGAAGTCTACTAACCGGCTTCTGGTCGAGGGTGTGGCGGCTGCTCGTAAGCACCTTCTCTACGTCTTTGGCGTCGTTGTATGTTACGAAGCCGAAGCCCCTATCATAAGGTGAATAAAGAAGACGCCTTCAAGCGATTATGCGGGTCCACACAGCAATATAGGAAAGAAACCAACAGTTAGTTCGTGTTAGTAGTCTGTGGGTTAGTTCACAGCATTGCACACAATCAAACAATCACAAAGCAATTGACAGCTCAAGTCAAGACGGAGGCAGCAACTGGATTATTGTTATTGTTTATATCTTCTTTTAGTTTTAATATTTTTAGTTACTTTTACGTTTGGTTCATTTTGGATAAAATGACAAAATATTATTATTCAAAAAGTTCTTAAAATCTTTCATTAAAAAAATGTTCTCCTTCGTACTAAATGCACGGCAATGTAGCTTATTTTTGTTCTACCAAAGTTAATGAAAATATATTATTGAATGATTATTATGCATCCCGGTTGTTGAGACATCCAATAAGACCAAATATTAAATAAACACGAATCGATCCGACATTTTCTACAACACAACTCCACAGCTCCATCTAGGAGTGGATATTTACAGCAAAAGAAATCACGTTTCACCTTGAAAATTTAATTGAGCAATGTTATGCCAAGTTACTGTGCGATTCAACTTCTGAATGTATCAGCTTGGTGACGGACTTAATTTTCTTTAAAGCGTAAATAATTATAATCAAGGTAGAAAGTATTCTGCCCTGTACAAAGAACCGCTATCGAAGACTCTAGCTATCAGGACAATAAGTTTGAATTAGTCGCTGGCCCCGCTTTGTGTATAATTAGATTAAAATATTTTTTGTAGTTGAATGTGAAATTTAAGACACACAACGCTGTAATATTCTTTGTTATGGAAACCATGGTAACAAAACGTACAAACCAATCATCTACATCCACGCTGTTCCAAGCTTTCCTAACGAAAGGAGATGTTTGCAATACGAATACAGCAGTGTAGGCTATTGAGCAATTTGAAGATAGAAAGCTGTCAAGTGCTGTTGAAACATGACTGTAAAACCAATGCGCCACCACACTCCAAACAAACATAGGATATTGTTTTAAATATAACATTCCATTTTTACGTTATTTCCACATATGATAATGACGCATCATCAACTGCGAGATGACAGTAACTCACCGAGAACGTTTCGTGGTTGGATCTCTCATGACCATCGCATCTGCTACCTCTCCAAAACGACTGAAGTAGTCCTTGAGGCCTTCTGTGAGCAAAACCATACGAGTTTTTAAAAATAACACAGTAAATGGCGACACATTGCAATACTCGAGTTTGATCTCCCAAATTTCAGCTTGCCAAGTCAGCTGTAAGTTGAGTGTGGCGTGATGTCTCTTCACCGTGTGATTAAGCAACTCGGTAAGCACACATCGCTGAAAGAATTACGTGATAGTTTTTCCAGCAAAATTGGAGTCTCAACAACTTGTTTGGTCATCGAATCAAGTAATCCACACGGTTTAACTTCGACAAACATTGCTTACCTGCCGTCGTCTGCCAACTTAGTCCCCCAATAAACATTTTTCTGAAATTCATGAAAAGTTGCGTCACACTCGGATCCCAATACCCCGTTGTTACGGTTGTGGTTGCATTGAAAGGCTCTAATATGAGAGCGACACCATTTACCTGGCGTTACGAATTCGAGTACCATAACAAATTAAAATATACTGAAACTCTCGGGGATAGCATACAAAGTCTGCACACTACTTTGCTGTAACAAACAATAGGAAGTATTTTAAACAACTTTTTTATACATTGCTAAGTTCCAGTGCATTCTATTTCTTCTACAACAGTTCATCATGCGTGATCATCTGTGACGCCAATTATAAACTCTTTCAATTTCGTTTTTATTATCAATTCAGGCATGTTTCTTCCACATTCTGATAATGACACCTAATATTTGAAAGTTTTAATAAAGGAGAAAAATTAAGAGCTTTAAAGCGACCTTGTGTGACAAGAACCCATCAGGAAAATGTTTCTTAATTCGCTTGGGTTGCAGACTGGTCTAATTTAGTAAGCTCAGTACAACTTCAAAAATCCAAGCCAATTAAAAGTATAAAAAAGAGGAGGTTGCACCTACAAACGTCTGTTGGATTGGCCGATGAAGCAAGAGAAGGATCCACAAAGGATACAAACTGAACTATATTCCTTAGGTTCAACAAGTGAAAACAAAAAGATCAGCAAGCTCTCAAGCACATGTAGCTCCACAGGAAATGAAAATTATTTGACTTTAAAACTCGTTTTTTATGATTTAAAAGTAAACGTTTAATAAGGTATTGCTTAAGTGCAGACAAATGCCAACAGTTTTGTTCTTAAGAATCAGTGTAATGAAAGAAAGTTGATTTCGATTGCTTTAGATTTTCATTTTTCGAATTGATTTAGCTTTATATCTTTATTCTTCGGAATGGTTAGTTGTTTGGTGACGTACAGTAAGTGACAGTACAGTTTTCTTTCAAGTCTTAAAAAAAAGATTTTCAAAGTGGACTATGAATATTTTTGTAGAAGAGAATGTGTGAACAGCTTGTCACATGCAACAAGTTGCCACATTAATTTAATATCTTTTCAACTGGCCACAGTTTATAGAATATATCTTTGTCATACTTTGTAGCATATACAACTTCCCATTGCAATTTGAGAGGTCGTTGGACCATTTGGCATGCGACAACTCAGCAAGTACTTGAACTCAGCAAGTACATTTCAGCTACTGTCAAGTCAGCTAGCATGGGACTTGCTTGGTCATCGCTTGATAAATTGAGTTTGTTAACTTGTGATATGTCGTTTCGGATTGCTCAGTTGTTACATGCTCAGTTTCATCATTTGCCAATTTCAACCACTTGCCGAAATGTTGCTCGCTCAGTATTGTCACTTGTTCAACTGCCATTTGCTCAGTTCGCAAATACTGGCTTCTAGGAGACTCATTTGAGACGACTAATGTAAATTACAAAGAGAGAAACAGCAAGTACTATACAGAAAATAAAGAAATTCAGATAAAGAATTCTCAAAGTAAGACGAAAGTTTGCATCACTATCAGACTTACTCTATCCACCCAAAATTTCAAGAATTCAACGTCACAAAACTTACCCAGGATCTAACGGAACGTCGCCATCTTGTGTGGCCGCCTGGGAGGTTCCGCTAGCCATCAGTCAAATGCAGTGGTTTAGCAAATTTATATACAGTACAACAAACTAAAAATTCATCAGGCGATTGAGGTTTTGGTGAAATAAACTGATCAAGAAACACTCGTTATCAAACGTAGTGTGATAAAACCAATGCGTAACATTAATTTTAAATAACTTTTCTTACACACATCAACTATTCTGCCGAAATTGTAGTGTAAAATCATAATGCAACGCGATAAATAAAGTGACTTGCGTTCTTCTGGTGACTGTAGGCTACTAGATTACCTCCTGATGGTCACCAGAAGAATGCAAGTCACTTTATTTATCAAAAGCCTGGTGAACAGTTTCACTATGCGATGCAATGGTAATTACGCGTGTCACTGTGCGCACTCCTGTTGTTGGACGACACCACGAATGCTACGTGAGTGGTGGCCTGAGGTGTTTGTGATCCATTCGAGACTAACACAACATGCTGTCGGAAGTGGGATTCGAACCCACGCCTTCATCCGGGGGTCTGCTACTATTCGGTAAGTACGATTCGGTGAGTTCCTAACCTCTAACCCCTAACCCTAAAACGGCAATGATAATTAGGCTACGGTACTAATTTAAAAAAAAAAATTGAAAAAATCCCCCGTTAAGGGATCGGACTCACCGAATCGGACTCACCGAGACGGGCCATTCCGTCATCCGGAGACCAGCGATGTCCAGTACACCAGAACAACAGCCTGTAGGTCCTCGAAACCACCTGAACGCTTATCATATTCAATGTTTGTGTCTTGTTCTTTTTTAGGGGAGCATAATGTATACATTGTTTAATCTACCATATTATACTGAGGTATCACATATAATACTTCATGTGAAGACACATCCACAAGTTTATGACTTAAATGATTTAGCAGCCTATATCCTTAAATAATACAAAACACTTTTCAAAAACTGTACTTTACGCAACTTATCGATAGCTAACCAGGCTCCCATGAAATGCTAAAACAATAACTTCTTCAATTTCCACACTTTCTTGTTGTGGTTAACGTTATCGTTAATTTACCGATCTTAACATGACATACTCTCAGTTCCTAGCCAAACCAACCTTGATATAACATAGGCTACGTTCCAATAAAGAGACTATGTGTGGATACGTGTTGGAAAGTAAACAAAAGACGTCCATATCGTGATATTAACTGTATAATCTCAGTATAACTGCAATGATTTTAAAACATTCATCGTTTCCAATGAACACATTTGACGAAAAGTAATTTACCTTTTAAATCCTTCCAGTCACCAGATAATCTCAATGCAGAATCATTCTGCCGTCAGGCAGCAAATCAAACGTGTTTTACACTGATTCAATGTAAAAAAACGGTTGATACTTGTCTGGGTTTTGACAACTCTAAAGTGCCATAGTCGCAAACTGAGCTTCCCAGCTAGCAAAAATCCGTGCTCATTACATTAAAAAGAACAGATTATGCCAGCTGGGTACAGACCTCAGACAGCAAAATCCGCTATTTTTACATTAATTCAACGTCTGCAGACGAACCAGCCTTGAGAGAACACCATGTGAAAAACTGGAGCACATTGCCAGGTCACGATACCCTCCATTAATGTAGTGTGCAAAATCTTGTAGACCACATCATTGCCACAGCAATTGCTTGCAATAGTTTAGCAATCAATAACGAGTAGCATCAGAGTCCTGACTTTTGTAACTTTCAACGGTCAATTTATTAACCGTACAAAATTCATAAACTTGACTCCTGTTCTTAACCTACCACCTTTCCTACAAGGGCTTCCCAAAGCCCTCACTATCCGATTTAGCAACGGTTGTAACTTTTTACATTGTTTCAGCATTCATGGACGGTGAAAGAGTGTAAAAGCAGAACTTTACCTGGATGGGATGTTGATAAGCTTCATGCAATTGAGTTGTCGTCTTTGGTAATAAAACTAATAACACTCATTAGCTTAGTCTAAAAAAATTGAACTTGATATTGCACTAGTTATTAGACAATGCAGAGAAACAAACAACGATGAACTTACTTGAATGTAGTCAACCTTTCAATCAAATCGCCAACTCTGATTTCTAAACGCAAAGTTGTGACAAAACAAACAGGCGGCTTTCAAGTGATCCGTTTAAAAAGAATAAGCTAGCGAAATAATTTCAAAGCAATTTAGTTGTTTCAAGGTCAACTTTTATTTAAAAGCTCTAAAGGTCCACCAGGGCTTGTTTAGCGATTTAGGTTCAGCTACGAACGGACACAGCTTGATAGCAAACCAGAACTAAGCAACTGAGTGACTTTGTGACAAATTTAACCTAGTTTGTATTTGTGAAACCTCTGTAGCAGCAATTGAACAGATGTTAGAGTAGAACTGTTTGAAACAAAACTTCTTCGCATTTTTCGAATATTTTATTTTGACATAAACTACCTTCAATTCTTTTTGTTTTAGGTTAACATTTTTACTGTAGACGTTAGCTCAGTAAATTCAAAGACACGAAACCGAAACAAACAAGAATATTCAGAACGCAGAAGCATCAGTCAATTCAAGATTTGTTGTGTTGCAAGAGGTTTTGCGAACAGTTACTAATTGTTTAGTTTTACGAGTGATAAAAAGTTCCAAAAAATTTCCATTGTCTTGATCGCGTGTTGTTTCTTTTGTAATAGAACTTCCGGGGGGAAGAATTTCATTTGGAATCAACTTACATAAAAAAAGTCGTTTCGAACAGCCTCGTTTGGGGTATTGGAAAAAAAAATCCCGACGTCTTTATTAAGAAACATTTTATGTAATAAATCGTTTGAAATTGAGTCAAATATGTCCCTGAGCATCGACAATCTGTCTGGTAACTGTCTGCATTTTCCACTTTTCAGATTTGTTTATGTTAACACTGCAACTGCTCGCTTTTCTTTTACAGTAGGATAATGATTTAGGGAGGTCGAAAACTGACACCACTTTTATTTAGCTTTGTAGCAACCATTGTTACAGCACAATAGTTTTGTTATGACATCACAAAGTGATCTCTAGTCTTCTATCAGAAAACAAAATCATTCATGTCATAATCAAATATTAATGCTTGCAGAACCTATCCAATCTAATCGCTGATATTGCTTTCTTTAACTCATCTGTACGAAATCTTTCATTTGTGCTAGTCTAAACACTCTGCACCCACCTAGCACTTGTCAGCCTATTCAAAACACCTGTGTTTGACACTGGAGCAACAATACTTATCATTGTGACGTAACAATAGGACAGGAGTCGGCTTTCTAGATTCTTTTTGACGAGCTTACCACGTGGTGGTTTGTTGTTCTGAAATGGCATAAATCAACGGTCAAAAAAATATGGCACCTGCACTCCTGCAGTCGATTCTGCAATTTTGATATTTGTCTTTTATATTTCTATTTCAGTCTGAGTCTGATATTTTTATTTCAGTCTGATATTTGAGGTTATTCTTGTACACCTCACTTAATTATGCCGTTCCTACATTTCAAACTGTTTTGTTTTGAAACTTCAAATGCAATCTCGTACAAGAAATTGCAGTGGCATTCCAAGAAGACGTCAATGAAAAAGTTGGTGTTTCTTAAAACAAACAACCAACCAAGTATTTACAAACGCATTTATGACATCATTATCTTCTTTAGGTCACATGAAGATTTTGATTGTTTTTCCTCTTTTAAAGTTTCCTTGTCAGCTGAAGTCAATAAGTTCAAAATCAGTGGAATAAAGGTTTTCTGTTTTGATTGTGCAGACTTTTACTAATTTTAAGGATAATGATATTTATGTGAGTGTCTGCAAACAAAATTTTTATTCTCGGGGGGTCAACCCATATCAACACACCTCGTAGTAGCAAAGAGGCAAAGCTAAAAGGTTTGAAACTATAGAACTGACGTTTTAATTCATCCGACTTTCACAGTGTACGGCATCGTATGTTTTGTTGTGCTAGCTTACCCATAAGCTTTGGTAGATGGGCTGTATTTTCAATTTATCATTTGGCAATGCGGAGTTTAATTAAGTTGTAGGTACGTTGCTGAAATTCCACGCTCATAGCATATCACTGCATACCTGTTTATGAAAGTTGTTGAATTCAGTATATTGCATGCCTTTTCATATAATTTAACTTCCCTTCATCTACATTCGGCTGATAACTCGCAATTTTGCGTGCATTTAATGTTTAACGTTAAAGCCAAGTTTGTCTGTCCATCCAAGCGAACCACTCGTTTGAATAACCGGCTATTTTTAACTGGTGGCGAGTCTAATTTTTAGTAGGCTACTGCTTTCGCCGTGTATTGGGACCATGTTTGCTTTAATTTTAACTTGGCCCTTTTGGCTTTTCAATGAGGTTTGATTTAGGTGAATTTAGTTATTTCGTTTCTGTTGAAAAGTTTATAATACGAAACGTTTTTTTTCAACTAGAACATCTTTTAATCAATGACATAGTCCCCAGATGGTATAACACCTTGAAAGGGACGTGCAACTAGCAGTCAATTATGACATGTTGTGATGTCACAAAGTCGAAATACCCAATGTATTCTCTCAAACAATTACAACTTTTACATTACAATGCTAACACAATTGTTACGTCATAAATACAATGTTGGAGACAATAAGCAATTGAAAACTATAAAATATTTGTAATTTGCTAGAAAAAGAACAAAAAGACAAGTGGATTATCATAAAATCCTGACGTGATGGCGAAATTCTGATTTCAGATTTGAGCTCCGCGCATCGAATTTACGTGGAAATGATTGTAACTTTGTCCTGTAAAAATTCCTACTAGACCAGTGTTATGTAACCTTTTATAAGCCCATTTCTGTTTCTGCCGTGAAGTAAAAGTAGGTTGCCATTGTTCTGTTTAACCTGACTTTTTTTCAACTCCTTTTCGTAAATGTTTTCTGCGTACCCTATTGATTCAAAAAAGTTTTTTTTTCGAAGTTTATGGCGTCGGCTACATAGGTCTATTGGTGAGTTGAATGCTCAGTAGCCTACTTTGTCTTCGTGATATAATAGAAATTGTACGCTAATTTCAATAATTAGTGTTTTCAAAACCCGTAAAGCCTAATGCATGGTTAACCTGACAAAACTGAGGTCCCGTCACAGTTCTAAGACGACAGTTAATGGTGAAGAAACTATGATATTAATCGAAACGTTATTTTGTGCGATTTTTGCAAAAACAACTACATCAAGCTATTTTCTTCTACATGATAGTAGTAGGCGTACTGTATCCAATATTACTGTTTTCTTTCCCACAATCTTCTTCGACGTATTCTCATTTCGATAAAATTTAAAACAATAACAAATCGTTGCCACTACCATCAATAGACAGATAAGACATAGTTAATATCTACAGGCCTACTCGTATCTCTTCATGTACTTTAGAAGTTAGATCGGCAAAGATTTTCCTGCTCCTACTTCAACCCTTTTGTTTCAACTGCTCGCTAACGTTCCAATCATTGCTTTCTGCAGTGTTCAGAATCAACCTCTTTCAATCTGTTTGCTGATGTCATGATACAATGGCTTACCAATACAGAGAACATCAAGATTGATTGCAACGTTGAATTGATTGAAACATATATGGTTTAAGTTGAAACGGTGACATTTGCTGCAACTATGCACTTGCTTAACCCTGCTGCTCATTTTGATGGACCTGAAAAAATTAATCAGAGTGCAAGCTCATTAATGCATAAAATCTAAGCTATTAGCTTTTATATGTTGAACATAGATTAAAATCTGCCTATCCTGAAGCATTGCATTTACTTTACATTTAATAACACATGCATAAGGATTATCATTTTGAACTGTAAGAGGCTTTGCGGGAAAGCAAATTCCGGTTATGGTCGATTAATGAAAAAATGAAATCTTAAATATAATGGTTGGAGTAGGGTGGGAATTTTCTATGCAACTGTGATGATAATGTAGTTCAAGTTTGCAAGCTCAGCAGCAATAGAATTAGATGTATCAGTACAATTAAAAGTTATGATTCGTCTTTTACTGTAAACAGAAATAGATTATATCGGTTTACAATAATTTCAAGCCTAAAATTCGAATTATTTTGTTATTGAATATCTCGAAATTATTAAGGACATAAAAACGCTTAGCCTATGGTACTTTCTGAAAGTCTGCAGCTACAAGTTTTTTTTATGGAATTTTCAAAGACGTTCAATGAGAGCACCATTGGTCACACAATTCCCATTGTCAAATAGACTAATTCTTGCCAAATGAGTTTCAGCATTGCGTTGCCGACGTCCAGGCTTTCATTATTTGGGCGTTCGGTTGATCCACGTTGTTCGGAAAGCGATGCACACTTTTTCATACCCCTCTAAACTGTTCCTGGTGACCGTAGTCAGGGATGTAATGACTCTGCTAGATCCTCTTTTTACGCTCAGTTATTATCTTTTTTTTTGTGGCATCCAGGCGACCAGGCCTACTACACCCGGTGATTGGAGTTTAGATTAGGCTAAGTGGATGGAAGACAAAAAAGTCTATCTTCGTGTTCACCTTCAAGCATGCCTTTATGTGTCCTACCACAAAGCTGTATATTTTTGAGCGGTGTCGAACCGGCGCCTTTTTAACTGTCATACCAGGGCATTCACTACTCAGCTATAACCAGTGATGGGCATTATCGGCGATAAATTTTTATCGCTTATCGTTATCGCTTAATTATTTTTTCAGTTATCGTTTATCGTTATCGCCAAAGGCAATATTTGATTATCGCCGATAATTAATCGCCGATAAATTTTATTTCGGATCAACACACAAGTGGAAAGAACATGAAAAGTAATATTTTTACTAGCCACCTAGTTCATGAAACTAAAATTAAAATCAGTTCTTCTTCAGTGCCTGAAGTGTGTGTGCACAGGTCGTTGTCATGGGAGGGGCACGCCCCCTGCAGCGACGGCCCTGACAACACAATAATTTTTAGAGTTGCAAATTGCAATGCAATGACATGCATGCAACAAGTCTCTTGTTGTTTGGCTGCAATCGGCAATCGCGAGTGAATTTTACAATTAAAATGTAAGCGCACAGGCCATACATATTCCTTTGAAGCGAAGCGAAAGAAATTGGCAAGTGGTTTATGAAAGTGTCGCAATACGAGGCCGCTTTTACATCGGAAACATGGTCTTTCGCGCCACCATCACTGAAACAAGTCATTGCAGAATATGATATTGCTTGAAGCATTTGACATGCAGACCGACATCACACTTTTTGCATCTTGTAGTAGTTTTTGCATGACAATAGGCGCATCGAGTTGCGTGGTAAAATTATGCTAAATACAGTAGACTATAACCTTTCTCATTTACCTATGCTGCATAGCCGAGTGGTGAGAGCGCTGGAACGGCAATCGAAAGGGCGCCGGTTCGACACCGCTCATGAGCATACAGTTGCGCATCGAGTTGCGTGGTAAAATTATGCTAAATACAGTTTATTACAGTATATTACAGTATAATACAGTATATTATGCTAAATACCTTTCTCATTTACCTATGCTGCATAGCCGAGTGGTGAGAGCGCTGGAACGACAATCGAAAGGGCAGGACACTGTCTTTGGCAGGACACTTAAAGGCATGCCTGAAGGTGGACATGAAGATTGGCTTCCTTGCCTTCCCTTCCACTTAATCTAAATCTTCAACCACCGGGCGTAAGCCTGGATACGACGACGATTTACCTATGCGACATAGCCAACGCTCAATCAAATATTTTTATTCACACTAATAATACAGTGCCTATATTGTAATTCTTATCTCAACAACTCAGCGTTCTGCCATTGCTTTAATGATGGTGTTCACAAAGAAAACAGAAAAATTTATCTGAAATTATCAGTAAATTACGATAATTATGTTATTGTTCTTGAACAAACACGACTAATTTGACAAGCTTGATGGATTTTACAGTATGCACATTTTTACTACCAATAACGGTTAAGATTACTGATAAATTTTCAAGCATTTTGCGTTTTTTGGAATTTTTTCAATTATTGCTGACTTTGCTGTAAACAGCCCGTAGAAAGCAAAATACAAAGTTTGGAATTTTTTATGGTATTTTCATTTGATTTAATTATTTTGCCTACTGCACGTAAGCGGCAGTGTAACTCAATTGATAAAAGCATCCAACTGGTATCTGATGGTATAATTATAAGCACGGCGGTTACCTCAGTGGTTTGATTCTGGATCAAGAGGTTGAAGATTCGATACCTACTGCCGCTGTTGCGATTCTATTCATGCATAACTTACAAAAAGTTTTGTCCCTTTACGGTACATTATGTTCGATTTTTCGTCATGTTGATGAAAACAGTTCGTGCTGCATGGGATGGGGCAGCGCTAATCACGAAAAAAAATTATCGTTATCGGACATTATCGGCGATAATTTATCGTTTATCGTTATCGCTTAACTTTTTTTTGATTTATCAATTATCGTTATCGCTTTAGGCATTTTTCGTTTATCGATTATCGTTATCGCTTAACTGAAAAATGAGTTATCGCGCCCAACACTGGCTATAAGCTACATTCTCACTGTCACAATCAATATGCGTTGCTCGGCGGTAATTAGCTACATTGTTTTTTCTAGAATGGGTGAACTATTTTATTGCGTATTTCTGTTGTGGTGTTTCAACGATTACTGACCGATAGTAGGCCTAACTGTAATATTGGAAGCGTATTCTAGAGCTCAAGGATTTCGTGTACGGTATGGTGTCAGAAGTGGGATTCGAACCCACGCCTCCATCCTTTAGTTAGACAATCTGTTATTGTGAAATCTGTTTCTAGAAAGTTTTTGTGTACGTGACATTCTGGAAACTACTTAGACTAGTTGACCAGAAGAATGAATTCTTGTGATGGAATATTACCCTAGTCTCTGGAAGCTTCTGGTCCAAGCACACCTGTTACAAATAGCCGTGTGATTTGATTACAGTTATTATTAGAGTTGTGTATTATGAAGATTAGAAGTTGTAATGAAAAGTATATTGAAGACGATTGTAGAGTTCCAGCCGATTTTGAATAGATTGGAAAAGTGGAAGTTATCGCCAATTGTAAAGCCGCTGTTGCAGATAATAAGGTATATTTATTTTAAAATCGATGAAGACAATTGCTGTTCAGAATTTGATTTCTTTATGCGCTGGAAGTGGTAAACCATTCGTGTATGTAAAAATTTTCATCTATCATCACACAAGTAGAACTATTCGACCATTTATTTGATTGTTCAATGTTTGATATCCCAATAAACTACGTCATCAATCTTTTCAAAGTCTCTTTACGTGTAAGAACTAGAAGAAATCGTGATATTCTGCTGGGGCCTCGTCCGGGATATCAAACTGAAGATACATTTAAATAAATCAGTAACAAGCAATCAAAATGTGGGATATTGTCAAAACTGAGTACATTGAAAAGTTACAGAGCTTGGCTGAACAAATGGGTCTGAATAGCGATGAGAAGTCGCGGTTTCTGATAGAAGAATATTGCAGGACAATGGACCAAAAATCTCAGCGAAAACCTGACGAAAGAGAAGAAAGAAGAGCTGCTCGTGAAATAAGGAAAGCTGAACTAGAGGCTGAAGAGAAAAGACCTTATGTTGAAGTTGAAGAGAAAAGAGCTCAACGTGAACTAGAGGCTGAAGAGAAAAGAGCTTAACGTGAAGCTGAAGAGAAAAGAGCTCAACGTAAACTAGAAGTTGAAGAGAAAGGAACTCAGCTAGAGGCTGAAGAGAAAAGAGCGCATCTTGAGAGGGTAGCAGAAAAGAAAAGAGCATAAACGAAAGCAGAAGCTGAAGAAAAGAGAGCACAGCGTGAATTAGAAAAATTAAGATTAGACTTGGAAAGCGAGAAACTGGATATCGGTGAGCGATCCATGACTGTGTATGTGGTGACAGTGGTGAAAGTGTTCCTATGGCACAAGTTAGACGACCAGATTGGCCACCGCTCGTCAATGGAAAAGATAAATTAGATAGCTATTTACTAAGATTTGAACAACATGCTGCAATAGCAAAGTTCGAGAAGCCGACGTGGGCTATTCAGATAACCATGTTATTAACGGGTCAAGCCCGTTGGAGACAAAGAAGTAAAAGTTTTAAGTGATACTGAGTCTACAGGCACAATGGTGAGGAGAGATTTAGTAAAAAAAACTCAGGTAACTGGAAAAGTCGGTCATATGATGTCGATTGATAACACTTTAATCCAAGGACCGTTAGATCAACACTGATGAAAAAACCCTGTCCTTCAGCCCAAACCTTAAATGTCTAGGCCCTAGAGGTAGTTCTGGACAGGTCGCTCACTTACCACCAACATTTGGAGTCACTACGCAAAAAAGATTTTTAACACGCACAGATTTTCTAAGGCATCTGATCAGCTCATGTTGGGGAGCCGGGGTTGACACCCTGCACAATGCCACCATTGCGCTAGTTCACGCTTCAACAGAATACTGTGCACCTGTTTGGATTCGCAATGCTCACTGGCACCAAATTGACACTGCCATAAACGACGCCTTGCGTATCGTGACAGGATGCCTGCGAGCTACACCATTGGACGATCTCTCTGTCCTTGCAGGCATCCAACCAGCTGAGCTTCGTCGTGAAGAAGCCATGCTGTCTCTTTCTTGCCACGCTATGAACCCTAACTACTTGCTCCACTCAAGTCTCTACGAGTCTGTGAGAGAGCAACCCCGGCGACTGAAGTCAAGACAACCTATTTGTACGTGCCGTACAGCTCCTGATGAAAACCGTTGAAGATTAATCCATCAGTGCGGCTACTACCTGGACGGACCACCAATGGAGCTCGAAGTGAAAGAAGAACTTCTCAAGACTCCAACGTTTCATCTCCAACACCAGCCAACCCACTCAACCGGAATGCTTTTGCCAAGCAAGGCCTGGGTGCGGCTCAACCGCCTGTGTACTGTGGCGTCGGACTATTCCGCTCCAACATGCACAAATGGGGATGGCTCCATGCGCGATCTGTGAGTGCAGCAAGGAAAAACAATTCGCAGACCACACCATCTGTAACTGCGCCATCTACCATGCGCCAAATGGCATGCGTGGTTTGCTTGAACTGGATGACGAATCGAAGTGAAAGAAGGACTTCTCAAGACTCCAACGTTTAATATGCGACACCGGCCCCCACCTTACCGGAATGCTTTTGCCACGCAAGGCCTGGGTGCGGCTCGACCGCCTGCTTACAGGCGTCAGACTATTCCGCTCCAACATGCACAAATGGGGATGGCTTCATCCGCGATCTGTGAGTGTAGCAAGGAGGAACAAACCTCAGACCACACCATCTGTAATTGGACCATTTACCATACAAATCAATTTAGTGGCTGCTCGATACCTGCCCACACATCTAGACCTGGTCGCCGCCACTGCCTTAGGGTGGTAAAAGGCAAAGCCCCTCAACTCCTGGAGTGGCGAAGAAAGTTCAAACGAAGAAGAATGGTGGCTTTGTAATTAACGGTCTTTTGCAAGAATTGCCCATTCAAAGGGCAATCTGATTTCATCCTACAATTGCAAATAGTCTGAGATAGTTCATCTGCTGCCTGCAATATTAATTTATTGTGGGTGGATATGATGCTTGCAACATTCGGAGTACAACTATAGCTTAGCTTAATAGTATTACGGTCAAATATTTTATGCAATCTATGATGGGATGGAAACTGGAAAGTGGATGGAAATGAGTCTGAAAAGTTCGATGCCAATGTTGCTATCAACCCGTAAGCTGAAATGCAGGATTGTAGCAAACAGTTGAAAAAAAGTTTAACTGTTTGCTAGTTGAAAAAAAGTTTTAACTTGGAAAGTTGAAAAAAAGTTTAAACTTGGAAGTCTGCATGCTTGTCCGTTTCAAAAACGTGGCCTCTTTCAAAATAGTTTTGACACAACATGAATTTGGCAGTAACACAAGTGAAAACAAAGAGCACAGTCAAGTTATGCTAAAGTTCATTGTTATGTAACTTTTTCAATGAGTTGTTTTGCTTTTGTTTAAAATTTTTTTCGCATTATATTTGTTTACAAAATCTTCAAAGTCTTTTTCCAGTTCTCCGAATGATGGCTGCTTGAATACTGCTGCTCCATGACGAAGCAATTGTTCATTCGTCTGTTCATTGCTTAAATATTCTGTTTGTTTTGCAATGTAAGGACACTGATGGAAGTCCGCAAATTCTTGTTCACTAACCCCATCTACTGATGAGCTGCACGGAGCGCTGTCGTCTGCAACAAATCAGGAGTTAATTCCAACGTGCAAATATAAACAATTTTGATTTATAATGGAAATAAACATTTGTCGAAATTAAACTGAACTAAACTTAATAGGTATGTTTGTGGTTAATTTAATATGTTGGAGCTTTTGTTGGGTCTACAGGATAAACTACACAGGTTTACTCGTGTTTTATTTGCAAATGGAACAGAGGAGCAGATGGAGAGCACTACTAGATGATCCAATTGGCTCCAAGGAAAGAACTAACGCCAGGAAAGCACAATGTTATCAATGAGCCACTTGTAAGCCTAGAAAAAGTTTTATTACCACCTCTTCATCAAAAATTATCATTGGTAAAGCAATTTGTTAAAGCTTTGGATTTCAAAGAAATATTTCAAGAAATAAAACCAATATTTCTAACTGAATCACAACTTGCCAAAAATAGGATGTCGCATGTCATTAAAACCTAATTTTGTATATTTTTATCTTGATTTTGTTCAGAAACTTTCGGGAACTTCAGTGAGAAACATGGCAAAAGATTTCATCACGATATTCAGCCAACGCAAAGACGATATTAAGGCTACTGGGGCAGTGAAATCATGAGTGGTTACATACATGTGATTTTTGATAAAGAAAGGTATTTTGGTCATGAAAGAAAAGCTCATTCAACAGTAAAATACATTTTGAACTTCATAATTCCTTGAAATAACTGTGTTTTGGGAGCAAAATGGTTGGAACGCCTGGTTAATCTAATCAAAAAATAAAGAGCCCAAAATGTAGATACTAAACTCATGTTCAGCAAACAAACGTTTCGAAAACTATACTGTCTTCGTCTTCAGTGTTATAAATGTAACACTTATATTTTATTTTTTTAATAACACTTATAACATATAATATTATATATTATATTATATATATATATTATATTATATATATTATATTATATATATATATTATTATATTATATATTATATAATATAATATTATAACACTTATAACACTTATTATATAATAATAACACTTATATTTTTAACATTTATAACACTGAAGATGAAAACAGTATAGTTTTCGAAACGTTTGTTTGCTGAACATGAGTTTAGTAACTGTGTTTTGTTTTAAAACTTATCATTAACAAATTGCTGTTTAAATTGTGATTTTCGTGTTCAAATACACCTAACGGAAAATCACAAAGAGTTAAAATCTATTACTTGAGCAGCATAAAAGAGATAAACATAACAAACAATACAGATTGTCAGAAATACCAAAAAGTGTGATTATTTTAAAAAGCATCGATAATACGAAAAAAACTAACATGATTTTCGAAGTCAGTGCCCCAAAAAAACATTAAGAAGCATAAAAAATGACTTAAACAAACATGGTGTCACTTAGACAAAGATAACTACACATAATAAACTGCTTTAGGAATAAATAGAAGAAATGTAGAGAAGTTACAAATACTTTTGGTTTGTTTCTTCTAAATTAAAAGTTTTAACTGATAGATTTCATAAAAGGCGTTTAACTCTAACTTAAATAATAGTGAAAAAACTTTTTTTACTATATTTAGATGCTTTAAGTATCTGCTTTACGTGGATCCCTTGTGGACTTTACGCCCATTCAAGGCTAAAAAGTGTCGCAACCCCCCCTCTTTTTTAATTAAATAAAAGTTACTATATTCAAGTTGAGTTAGGTGTCAGAGTACGCAATAGTTTAATAAAAAACAATGTTTGTTGCGTGTTCTGCTGCTGCGGTTTTCTTAGTGGCTTCACTCTTGCGTTTCGTCATATTATCATACTACTGTATATACTGTAAGTTTTACTTGTTACTAAACAATTGTGGTTATGACCAATAGGCTATACAATTTACGTTTGTTAAAACTAAACATACTAGAAATGCTGTGTTCATTTAAAATAAAATTGGGAATTTGGCTTGCTACATCTTTCAGAGCATTTTATGTTTACAAAACTGCCATTGAGTGGATACAAAATTGCATTTATCATCAAAATCTGTAATAAAAAGTGACCAAACTAAAATTGCACCACCTGACTTCTTTACCAGAAGAGCCAAAAATTTAAACTCAATCATAAATAGTAATAATAAATGCTATTAATACTACAAAAAGTGCTAAATGCCAAGCAAAAAGCCAAGCAGAGCAAATTACTTCAGAATTATTTACTAGTTTACTAAAACCTTAACACCCTGTTTCACCTCAATAGGATCATCAGAAGGACCTTATTTAAATAGAATTAAGTTTCTTCTGATGATCCTATTGAGGTAAAACAGGCTGGTTTTAGTAAACTAGTAACTAGTTTTAATGTAATGACTTTGACTAAAAGGGTTCACAGGATGGAAAAGATTGGGAACCACCGGCTTAATGAGATTATCAGAAAGGAAGTTATTCAAATGGATTCTATTTGAATAAGTTCTTTCTGATGATCCTATTGAGGTAAAACAGACTGTTAAGAGTTTTAGTGAACTAGCAACTAATTTTGATGAAACCCAGTCATATATTTTCTGGGTAATCACTGGCCAGCTGATCCCATTTGCTTTCATACGCCAACTGCAGAGTGATTATAAATCGTGTCATGGTTGTTTCTTAAATTAAAATGTTATAAAATTTCAGATAAACCGAAAGCAACTCTGCGGTAGGCAATTAAGACGATATGTAGGGTCGGTGTTATTTTAAAATTACTATTATTTTTTTTAGTTTATTTACCTGAAACTAATTCGTTATCTTGATACAAACGACGTGGAGTAAGAGAAGATGATGATGTCATCGAGGTGACGTCAGTTATATCACTAGTGCTAGACAACTGGCGTTGAAAAAATGTATCAATTGTGAGATGATGATTTGTGGCTTCACAAGAAGAAACACTGCTCCTTGGACTAGATGATGAATCGCTTAGAAAGTTTAGATTAGTTTCCGATATATTAACTGAATACGTTTCATCTCGGAGCGCTACACGCACCGATGGAATGAGTTGTTGCCGATGACGTGTCAAAGCGCTATTGGTGCACGGTAGAAAAACGTCATCATCATCGTTTTCTGCATCGTAAGAGTTGTTGTCATGGTGTGACGTTATAAGGACGTCTGGTCTTTTTGTGCTAACGACAGTAGCAGTTGACTGATCAGTGACAGACAGTCTTGAACAATGGATCCCTAAAGCAATTTCTTTTGTCGCTCCATCGCTGTTGGACTCACCAGTAATAGTATGTGACTTGTTTTTCTCATCAACTTTTGTGTTAGATTTCTGTATTGGCGAGTGATTTGGTGAGTGTGAGAGTTTTGTGATCTTCCCGCCCCGGGTTACTATGTTTCCGTGTTTACCACGATGAAAAGCTGAAGGGGCGGTTTTGGACAATGAAAAATCACCAAAATATTTTTGGTTTGAACATGATGGAGAATTATCAATGTGTGGGGGAGAAATTTTAGTCTTTCCAAAAACTCGAATATACTTTGGACTACTAAATGCTAAAGGTGAAGAAATTAAATCAGTGTCATGAAAATCTAGAGTATGTTCATGCAAGTCTAAATGACAGTTGTGCCTGACGGGGCATCGAACCGACCATTCATTGTGTTTACTGCCATGCGTAGACTCTTCAGAGGTTGTGACACGATCACTACTGTGCTTCGCCTTCCTTCCTCTTCCAATCCTGCTTAGGCTCCCAAGAGACGTTGCTAATCTTCCTAAAACCTAAAAGTGCAACAAAATTTACCAGAATGTTCTGGTAACAAATAATTAAACAGTAAATCATACATTGAAAAAGCTCTGTTTTCAACCGAGAGGTATTGTAACATAAAGAGTAATACAAACGATATAATTGATGATTGTGACAAGTAAAACCTCGGATCTTGTGAACGCGATCTGCTTAAATTTAACTTAGAATTAGATAACATAGACAAGCAAAACAAAGTAACCTTAGCGGGTTTAACATAATGTATTACATGTTTTATGTGTAATACGTTATGTTAAAAACCCGCTAAGGTTACTTTGTTTTGCTTGTCTATGGTTCAAACATGCAAACTCTTTACCAAAGAATTAGATCACACTGGTCAACAAAATTTCACCTTCTTTTTTAAATGAAAACGCGAGTATATCATTTGAGATGAATTCGTGTTTTCAAAAAAAGCACTAAAATCCTATATAAGCTATTTGATTGGGTGAGCTTTTTATAAATTAAAAAAAGTTGTTCTAAAAAGTTGCCAAATGGACCAATAAATAATTTTCCAAAATTTTGGGGGGATGGCTCCCTCTAACGGTCGTGCAATCTAGCCCAATAGGACAAATAAACAAATGGCTGTCATTCATTACTACATGCGTGCTTTTCTCTGTTTTTGTTTTATTTTTGCTATTTGTTTTTTGGGTTTTGTGGCCGTGCTAACTACTGATATATAGTTGAATGAGTTTCGCTTTTAGCAGCATGATCGTTGCTTACTTCACAGTGTAGATTCAAACGATCTGTTATAGCCTGATGCTGATAGCCTGATAGCCTGATGCTGTTATAGCCTGAAACGTAATCCAAAAACTATCGACAGGAAGAACACAAATCTGCAGCCCGTTCCACCCTGAAGAGATCGGTTCCCTCCTCGAGATTATCCTTCAGAACAATGTCTTAACATTCAAGGAGAAGTTCTATAGCCAAGTTGACGGCCTACCAATGGGAAACGCCGTATCTGGAGTCCTCGCCATCCTCTTCATGGACACCTTTGAAAAGCAAACATTGCGGAACCTGACAAACTTCACCCTCTACAGACGATACGTTGACGACACATTCTTGCTGACAGTCAACAATAAGGAAGCCTTAGCTATCCAAAATGCTCTCAACCAAGCGCACCCAGCCATCAACTTTGAAATAGAATTACAAACAGCAGACAACACCATCTCACTTCTGGACTTCACCATAAAAATCGACAAAGACGGCACAGTCCACCACGAGTTCTACCAGATAAAAGCAAAGGCAAAACTACTCCCACACTTCGACTCGGCCCTATACCCACAAGCACTAAGAAGACCATACTCTTAAACGAAATACAGAGAAGAAGGGATAGATGTTCTTCACCCAATAAAGCAGCACCACACCTGACTGAATTCGAAAAGACAATCAGGGAAAACGGATACCCCAAAGACTTCCTTAAACAACCACCCAGACGACGACGACACTGACAAAGCAAACAACCCTCCCTTCAGACATCATACAACCCAATACATTTCGAATTTCCTTGTATGAGCGACGACGCGGACCGTAAAATAAAGAAAATCTTCAAAGACCTGGACTTACCAGTCCGCCTCTTTCGGCGCTCCCGAACCCTCCGAAACGCACTTAAAAAACCACAAAAACCCGAACCCTGCCGGATGCAAAACTGCCAACTACGGAACGACAACATGTGCAACACCAAGAACTGTGTCTATAAGATTATATGTAAAAAATGCAAGGAAAGCTACATAGGCAGCACGATTCGCCCACTCCATTCCCGCCTCAAAGAACATCTCAGCTTGGATAAAAGTTCGGTATTTGATCACCAACAACGATGCCAAGCAGACTTTGAATTTAAAATTATTGGAAGAGAAAATGACGCGGTACAATTACGTTTCAAAGAGGCCATATTCATTCGCAAACAAAATCCTAAAATCAACAACCGCGCCGAAAGGGAAGAACTACGTCACCTAATCTACTAATCAACTGATCCAACAAAACCTCACAGCAATAACGCCTAACAGCACAGAAACTCCAGCCGGCAGCCTCAAGCTAAAACAAAGAGCCACTTTAAAAACCACTCACTGACTTCAACACCATTCGTCATAGCACATGACTAGGGAACTGTGTTCCGAAAGCTAGTGTAATTTGAAAGCAGCATCAGGCTATAACAGATCGTTTGAATCTACACTGTAAAGTAAGTACTGATATATAGCCTACCGGTACTGCATTATTTTTCATTCAGGCACGTTTTAAACCTTTCAAGGTTTTGCCACCTTTTTCTGTTCATTAACGTGCTGGTAGGCAGGGAATGGGATGGGATGGAATGGAATGGAAGAGAGATTTTGGGATGGAAGATGGAAAATGTCAAGGATGGAAAGGAATGGAAGATCTTGATGATGGGATGGAAGACCATCATTAACTTTCTAACGCTTTATCAAGACATGCAAAATATTACGTTTCTTGCTGAAATAATTCGATTTTCGGTTCGTATTGAACCAACGGGACTCTTGCCTGACGAGTATTTGTCAAACCTACTGTCGTTAGGCAGAATTGACCAATCAGAAAACAATAAACGATTTACACTTCTCCCAAGAGGAAGAAACTTCTTGACGTTTGACAGCATTTCATCATACGACACTTGTGTTCTATGTTCGGAGATTCTCGTGGGCTTTGCTTCGAGAAGGCAGTTCAACCAAATAGAATTTCGTACATTTTGAAACGAAAAACTACAATGGTAAAGTGGATAGCAAACACAAGGAAACAAAAATGTCTCTAAAGAAAACGTTTGAAAGTATTTGCAACCTGAACAAAAGTAATGTTGCTTCTCAAGTATTTTCGTTACTCTTTTATCTTCTCTAACGTAGACTACTACTACAGTTTCTTTAACTTTGCCACGTGTTGTTTCTTTATCTTAAAATCAATCTACGCTTCTAGTTTTAACACCAAACGGTACGTAATCCTTAGGAAAATAGGCTACTGCTGTTAAATTTTTAGCATGAATTTAGCCTATGGTTTTTAGGTTTATTTGTGGCATATTCAACGCGGAGATCACAAAATGTGAAGATGGAATGGAAGATGGATAAGGTTTCTGAGATGGAATGGAAGATTTCTAAGATGGAATGGAAGAAAATCTCAGGATGGAAGATGGAAAAAATGTCTTCCATTCCATTCCATACCCTGCTGGTAGGTCTATATCGATTTTGTAGTTAGTATCTTTTTCGTCCCGGACGCGTTAATAACGAAAAATAAAATGATTGATCAAAGGTCACATTTTCATATCTTGAAAACTATTAAGATGGCTAGGTCAAACAAAACTGAAAAAATGCAGAAATACAAATCGTTATCTGTCCTAAGAAATGTTTTATCTTAATTGCACTAGGCTATAGCCTAAATCAAGTTATTGCAAAAAAACACTTTTACTGCTCAACCGAGGGGTCAAAATCATACAAATTGCAAATTTTTAAGTTATATCCGTTCTGCTGTAAGTATAGTGTTGATGATACTAAATAGTTGATGCCATAAGTACAATGGCAAAACAAGGGGTCCAACATGTGACTAGGTCAAATAGTCTAATAAAAGTACTACTTTTTTCTCCTGTTTAATCTTTTGGGCTGAGCGGCGCTGCCGTTAGAGGGGGGCCACTACCCAGAATTTAGGAAAATGATTTCTAATTCCATTTGGCAGATTTTTTAGAGCACCTTTTTTCAAATTTAAAAAATAATTTTACAGCCCACCCTATTACTTGCGCAAACAACATACATACTCAACCCTGAAGCAGTAAGCCTACCTGCTTCTTAAAGTAACTACTAAATATGCCAGTTATTTTAATTGGCAAAAAATTCCACCAATAGCCTATACTGTCCTTATCAACGTTATCAGTCAAGCACAGATGCAATGCTTCATAAAATACATTACTATTGCAACGCATTGCATTGCACAGTCTGCCTAGAATAAACATTATAGCGTATGAACACTGAAAATTTAAAACGCTAATATCTCGAAAACCTGATGTTCTAGAAAAAATAAGGAAATTTTCAGAATCAGTTTCAAAAACCCTTTAAGAATTATCTATTTGAATTGTTTAAAATTTGCTATTGACCAGTGTAATTATGGATATACAGTGCATGTAAATTGCTATATTTCTAATATTAGTAAATTATACACTAGTTTTAGAGAGTAGTAACTATATTTGATGTAAATTATATGAATACTAAATTACATCAAATTCAATCGATTTTCTAAAAAACAGCTACAGCCTGTTTCACATTTTCAGGAGATCATCAGAATATCATTATTCAAATAGATATAAAACTATTCTATTTGAATAAGGATCCTTTGATGATTTCAGTGAATAACAATCATTTAAAATATCACTGCTTTTCATGAATTCGTTTATTTAGCAATACCTTTGAAAGGTTTGTTTTCTTTTCTTCTTTGCTTTCTTCTTCCGGTATCTTATTTGGGAGGTTCTGGAGAGAGATGGAACGGGATGGAAATCCAGATTCATTTCTCACTACAAAACTTGAAAGCCTTTTATTAAAAGATTCTTTGCTGCCTTCACTTTCATGTCTCTGATATGATTTTGTTTTGCGATTTAAGGTTTCATTCGCAGTGACTTTTTCTGGAAAAACCGTTTCTTCTTCTCTATGTGTAACACTAATCAACACAACAGGAGCCTTTGCAACCTTTTTTGCTGATGAATGCTTGCTTTGGCCAAAACGATCAGCTTCTTGTAGAGTTTGAGATGATCCATCTACAAAAACATTGAGAAAAAAACTGGAAAAATGATGAATTACAGCGCAAATTCTTCTTTTTTTGATCGGCACGCTCACTGCAGTGAAACAGAAAACAGTAAAGAAGTAAATAAGGTGTAGAGCGAAAAATTCGTGTTGGCTGACATGTGTATTTTCAAATAATATTTGCAATTTTATGTTTATGCAGTCAAGTGTAGAAAGAGTTGACAGCGATAGACACCGTGTTTTGACCATGAGGATGGACTTTTTTTTTTTGCGCAACGCTAACAGCTCAAGATGGATATCACTACACCTTGCAGGTTCACATTTTTTGTTCCATATAAATGGAATTTGTTACCTGTCTCATCACTAGTATGTCCGCTCCGGGACCCGTCCACATTCTCAAACACTCAGAAGGCACACCATATACTTACATAGAAGAACCTACCATGGAAGGGAAGGACTTACTCTGCCCGAAGGGATCCACTCTGCATTGTTATGGTTAGCGAATCGCAATTGCTCGCTGTACTATAGTGAGTACTCAACCTTGTACTGATAGCCAAGAAGAACGCTCCTTTCTTCAATAAATGTAATTTAAGAATCCGATAGCTCAGTTGTTTATTGCGTGACTTTGTAAAAGAAGAAACTTTAAGATCAAGCGGCACTGGTTCGACTCTCGGGGTGTGCGCTTGAGCAACTCATACCACGGACTGCTCTCCATTCAGCGGCAACCACTGAATGGAATAATTCTCCGTCAGCAGCAACAGCCAATCTCAAGCTTTACTTTGTCAATCTCGGTGGCCAGCCCCGCGTCAGTGGTTCAAAGCCTTTACAAGTATGCGATATGGCCAGGATTAAGCTCTCAAAGAAGCTTTCTCAGTCCGAGGATAAAGATTCAATCAATCAAACAAGGAGGAGCAAATATTTTGAAGTTGTTGTTGAAGCTAGAGCAAAGTGAGCTCTGTGAATAGATTTAGCAATTGATGAATTTGGCAACTCTAAATAATTCTTGGTAGCCAGCACGAACAGGTCAAGCTGAAGTAACTATAAGCAAAGTATACGCATACCCTAATTTTCTGATATAAAATAAAGGTTTGCCTCGCGATCTTTTTGCTTTTGAGAGGAAGTGTTATACGGTTACAGCATCATCAATGTTAGGAGCGTAGTCAAATATCTGATATGTACAGTTTGTCAACAATCCAAAGTTTTCATTGTACCTTGCAAACAGGCAAATAGTTGCACACATAGGCTATACAGTATAATAGGAGTTCGAGTGTTTAATACAAAATTAAGATCGATTGAAAGCCATCACTAGAGTTTGTTGTGATCTGAAAATAAAGAACTCGAACTTTGACTTTCACACAATTATAACTGATCAAATTTGCTGCTTTACCGTGTGCTCCATAACAGTGTGGTTTGTCGCTACTATACCTATCTGTTAATAATGCGTTGTACGGTTACGTTGCAATGTACGTATCAGGGGCGCCGGAACGATTTTTGACTGGGGGGGCAAGATTACGAAAAAAGGGCACTTTTGTTTATTAAAAGGCCAATTTTTTTCAAGTTTTAACATAAGATATTGCGATAATGCTAATCTATCAGCTCACTATGTATTGAGTAATGATAGCCTACAAGTGTCCGGTATACAAAGAAGGGCATCATGCTATGTTATGTAATGATGTAACCTACTGTCCAGCCTTAAAGCAGCCTGCGGCCATGGCTGCTAAGTAGTGCTTGAATGACCGCCGGTGCTACCTCCTCAATCGGCCAAGTTTGGCCGCCGGTCTCTTCTAGCCAATTATTTAATTTCGCAATAGAATGATCGTGGATTAACTGTCGAAAATATGTAGTATCAAAGAGTGACGCAAAATTAGGTCAGCGCGTCATAATCGCCACTGTTGCATTGTGCAGCAATATTTGTTATTGATGGAATATATCCATCTGCGATCACCAGCGCTGTAAGTCTTGTTTGTAATTCCCGACGTTTATTTTAACAAAGTCTTAATCCGAAGTACTAATTTACGTCGGCTGGCAATATTGTCGTTTTTATGTCGATTCGATGTTGTTGGACATTGAATCGTTGTTAAAAAGGAGAACTAGGTTAGTTGACATCCAAGGAGAAAACACATTTTGCAAAAATTATGCTTCTTTTAGGCTAGTAATGTCCTTCACATCATTGAAATACTTATTTTATTATCTTGCCGTCATCGTTAACACATGTCGAACGTTGTTTTTCGTTCCTAAAAAGAATTCTAGGGGAGTGGTGAACTTTTTTAAAATCAGCCACATTAGAGACACTCGTGCGAGTGTCGTTTACGGTTAGATGATCCCGCAGTACTGGTTTACAATCCCGATAAAGCAGTTATTGCGTGGTGCAACGATTCTATTGTAGGACGTCGTCCAGGCCCAGTCTTCAACAATGCTAAGTGATCATTTTAGCATTGTTGCAAGTTTAATTCTATTTACTTGTGCTGTCGTTATTTTTATTTTGGCCTCCAAGCACGCAGATTTGGCCGCCGAGAAAGAGCTCCCGGTAGGCCACGATGGCTGCGGAAAAAAAAAACGAGTTTTAAGGCCTGAAACTGTGTTGCAAAATTTTGTGCCGTAAATATTATTTTGAAGCAAAAATGAAAGGTTATAATCAGGCTAAAAGAGAATAGCAGAAATTGTTATATTGTAAAATGTGCACTGTGCAGTAGCTTACATGACTTTAAAAGGGCACTATTGCCCCCCCTGCCCCTCCATCTGCAGAACAATTGAGGGCAGGGGGGCATCCGCCTCCCATGCCCCCCCGCTTCCGGCGCCCCTGTGTACGTTGTCACTACGGATGCAGACATGATATTAATGACAGTCGTTTATTGATACTAGGCGCACATACCGGGTGCTCCTGTGTCCTTTTTCTTCCACCACCACTTAAAAAGGTCTCGGATCGTAGATTTCTGTTCGTGGTCTGTCATTTGCTTCTCAACAATCTACCCTGACCAAACATTGAAAACCTGTGGATACAAGGATAAGTTGTCTGTCCTCGAGACTCAAGCAAAGAAGAATGACACTAAGGCATGGCTTACTATATGACAGGCCTCCCAGACGCGCAGTGCCACCTAAAAACTGGAGGCGAGTGTTTTAAAATCACGTTTAACGTGTAATTGGTACCGACCAATCGTTTTACCATTTGCAACCATTTTTACATTTCTGACTGTCGAACCTACTACTTCTACACAGAATAAATGTTGCTAGATATTGAAACAACATAAAACAACTGATTTTGCTATAGGTTGTGTAATGCTTAGAAAGCATGCAAAATTGCAATTTAACCAAATGTCAACAAAAGAAACTTAAAGTTTATCAACATAAAAATGTATGCATTACACTCAATTCAACAATATTCATAAACAAATATGCAGTTATATGCTGTGAGCTTTGAGTTTTCAATTGAGTTTTACATTGCCAATTAATAAATTGTCACTTCTGGCAATATACGAAAGCCACATGCTAGCACAGTGATACTCAACCTGTTTTCTTTTGTGGCCCATTTTTACCAAGCAGAAGTTTCTGTGACCCACTATCCTGTTCACACTGTTGTAGTAGCTTAAAATCAAGGTTCGTATATGGTGCAATACAAGGCATTGATTGCAACATGCCACCGAGTTTATAATTAGAACAAAAATTGCCACTTTGTAGTAAAAAACAGCAGCATCATTCATTGTTACCACTATCAAAACTACTAAACTAACGCACAAGTGCAAAATTAACTACAGTGAAACAAATGAAACTAAAATTTTCAATGAATCTAGCATTTTTTAAATAGTTCTGCGGCCCATCTCAAAATGTTTCCATGGCTGAGAACCGCTGTGCTAGCACAATCAAAACAATAAAACATATGGGGCTCTACATTGTGAAAGTCAGACAAATTAGCATCAGTTCTGTAGTTTCAAAACTTTTAGCTTTGCCTCCTTGTTGCTACGAGGTGTGTACAAGCGCGAATGATTGTTAAACAAAATATTGCACAGGGTTGCAGCATGCTGTTTACTTGCACAAAGCAAAAGAACATATAGAGATTTACGGCAAGTTACATTTGCCACTTCTCGAAAAAGTATGTAGCTGTAAAACACCCACTGGCAGACGTTATCGCCAGGAATTGTCAATCCCCCACGATTTATTTTTTTCATGCATTCACCGTACTTTTTGTAATAAAAAACCGGTGTCATCAACATCAAAATTACTGTTTCGCACAACATAACCAGCAATATACAACAATGTCATCTTACATCTGTAGGCAGTGAGCCCTCTAATTTGTTCAAATGTTCAAAGACTGTGCAAACGTTTTCTGACATAGAAAAATCACATTTCAAGCAAGAGTGACCACCAGCATTAGCACTTTTTAACAGGTTTTTGTTTATGCCAAGAAGAAGTTTGGTTTTGTAAATATCATCTTGTTCAAGCACTTGCTGTGCAGTAATAAAATATGCACCACCTGAGCCCTGGCGCAGTTTGCCAAACTTTTTCTGAAGTGCATCGGTAGAAAACTTTTGCTGAAAATCTCAGATTTTTATGCTTGTGTGCAGGTAAACAGCATGCTGCAACCTTGTGCAATATTTTGTTTAACAATCATTCGCGCTTGTACACACCTCGTAGCAACAAGGAGGCAAAGCTAAAAGTTTTGAAATTACAGAACTGATGCTAATTTGTCTGACTTCCACAATGTAGGGCCTCATATGTTTTATTGTTTTGATTGTGCTAGCACAGCGGTTCTCAGCCATGGAAACATTTTGAGATGGGCCGCAGAACTATTTAAAAAATGCTAGATTCATTGAAAATTTTAGTTTCATTTGTTTCAGTGCAGTTAATTTTACACTTGTGCGTTAGTTTAGTAGTTTTGATATGCAATCAATGCCTTGTATTGCACCATATACGAACCTTGATTTTAAGCTACTACAACAGTGTGAACAGGATAGTGGGTCACAGAAACTTCTGCTTGGTAAAAATGGGCCACAAAAGAAAAAAGGTTGAGTATCACTGTGCTAGCATGTGGCTTTCGTATATTGCCAGAAGTGACAATTTATTAATTGGCAATGTAAAACTCAATTGAAAACTCAAAGCTCACAGCATATAACTGCATATTTGTTTATGAATATTGTTGAATTGAGTGTAATGCATACATTTTCATGTTGATAAACTTTAAGTTTCTTTTGTTGACATTTGGTTAAATTGCAATTTTGCATGCTTTCTAAGCATTACACAACCTATAGCAAAATCAGTTGTTTTATGTTGTTTCAATATCTAGCAACATTTATTCTGTGTAAAAGTAGTAGGTTCGACAGTCAGAAATGTAAAAATGGTTGCAAATGATAAAATGATTGGTCTGTACCAATTACACGTTAAATGTGATTTTAAAACACTCGCCTCCAGTTTTTAGGTGGCACTGCGCGTCTGGGAGGCCTGTAATATAGTAAGCCATGCACTAAGGTCAACGGACGACTTCAAGGGCTTTTAGAGTCTATTTAAAAAGGTAATGCTTAAAAAGGGATATAAAAACAAATAGAAAGTTCGGAATGCTCATCAATTATAATTTTTTTAAACAAAATTTCTCCTTAAAGAGATTGTAACCTAATGATTTCAGTCCACCATTAGCTTGTGTTCAAGCAGTTAGCAATTAAAGAAATACCTTGGCTTGTTAGCGAATGGTTATTTAGGGGATCAAAAGCCTCTAGAGTCTAGAACAGTGGTTCTCAACCTTTTTGACCTTGCGGCACCATGTCAAAGAGATAAATAGTTTGCGGCACCCTGGCAAAACTGGTAAATTTTATGAGATTTCTGTGTTTCAAATAACTGTATAAAATAACACAGAATGAGTTGCACAATGTACAGTATAGCGCGCGTAAATAAATGTATTTATTTAAAAGTTAGTGTGAAATTTGGGCTTGACTTCTTGCACAAAGTCTCTTAATATCTCGAGGCACATTCGACAAAGCCACCCACATTTCTTCCTCGACTATAAGCAGTCGTTCTCGATTTTTAGTTTTAATGTTCGTTTGTACGAAAAATCCACTAATTTGGAGACCCAATTGTAATCGCAAAGCAATTCACAAAATATATTCATAAGTATAAAGAACAAATTAATTATAACTTGGCCTTTTCTCGATTAGCTATGTATCGTGTTTGCATGCGCAGGTATCCCCCATGCAAAAGTTTCTATTTTATAATGGTTCGCAAACAATCGTGCAATTTGATAATCGTTCTGGGTCACACAATCCGATAATCCATCACTGCAATTTGACTTTGTGCGCGTGAAACGCAAAATAAAATCAGGAAACCTGGCAATAATGATGCGTTTCAAACGTTTTTATGGAAAAAACAGCAACAAGTCAAAATCTCTTTCACGCTGTTTTTCCTTGGCGAGAAAACAAAGGCTTACCGTGGATTAGAGTTAAAATAAATAAATAAATTCCATATTTAACGACATAAAGTTAAAATAAAGAATGGGCCGCAGTATTGCAATATCTCGCGGCACCCTTGAGTATTGCAATTGGCACCCCAGGGTGCTGCGGCACCCCGGTTGGGAACCACTGGTCTAGAACCTCTCTTACAGTTTACAGACATCAATGATTTTGGACACTTTCAAGTAAAACTTTTGAAAATCATATTAAAATTGAAACCCTTTTCTTTTGGCACACTTCGTAATGACGCTGAGCCTAAACTACTGTAAGTCTTACACATATTTGTCACCTGCATCACCATTCTTATTGTTTGTTGAGTCATAAAAACTAAGTCTATTGCTTGCTTTGTTTCGAACCAACCTGACGTTTCATGAATACAAACACATAATAAATTGCAAATGTGATTTCGACATTCTATGGAACATTGAGCCTCTTATAACCCTTTAAGTCAAAGTATAAACTTTTATTAAACAATTCATATCGGTCCTTTCAGGCGTGAGTGCAAGGTACAGTAACAATGGATTACAATGAAGATGTAACCAGATATTTTGCAACACTTCCCAATGAGAAAGCAATCTTGTCACAACGGTGTAGAATTCTCGTAGGCCCTATTTATTACATTTGATAAAGAAAAACACGTAGAGTTTTTTTGAAAGGCGCTTTCCGTCCGTCGCTGTTAACACTTGAATGCCACGGTGTGTTACTCTTGTTTCTGCCAGTAGTTTACACCTAAAAAATTTCTGATAATAAATTGTCTTGGAGAGACGTCAGTCAAAGTCCTTCAGTCAATCAAAGACAAGTTATTGTAAATACGCTTTCTGTTGCTTTCTGTCAGTTCTGCACTGGTTCTGCATACAAAGAGTAGGCCTACATTGTAAGTACGTACGAGTAGCTTACATGCTTATGACGATTGAGCACTTTACTAAGACACTTTGCTGTGCATTGCGCAAAGCTCACTGCTTGCAGTTTGAGCACTTCGGAAAGGTTGGCGGAAGTACCATTTTTGGAGCATAAGTTCCACAAACAAGAAAACGTCACACGGAGGTATTATCTCCGTGGCCATACCCAGTGTACCTACTGCACTGAGGAGGCAGAAAGGCCGAAACGGTGTACACTGTCTGCTGTTAAAATATTTAAAGCTTAAATAAAAAACCATTTAGCAATTTTAAGTCAATTTTTTTTCTTTTAGTTTAATAGTATTGCTTGTTGTCGGCTGCATAGCCGCGTGGTGGGAGCCCTGGTACGGTACTCAAAAAGGCGCTGGTTTGACTCCCCTCATGAGCATACAGCTGTGTCTCTGGCAAGACACAGACATGCCTGAAGGTGGACACGAAGATTGGCTTCCTTGCCTTCTCGTCCACTTAATCTAAATCTTCAACCACCGGGCGTAAACCTGGATACGAGATAATAATAACAAGCGTTGCTTGTTGAAAACTATCACGGTTAGTCAAAAAATGACTATGCTGGTTACAAAAACTTATACTTACCATTTTTTGTTTTATTTTGCTATTTTTATCTATCTTTGTAGAACAAATGGGTATGTGTCGTAATTAAACAATTGCCACTTTATACAATAAAAAACACACATGAAAGCTAGAGGCTCTTTAATCAGACGAAACTATATGTTCCTGCATCATCATAAGTTGATCCAAAGAGGCAATATAATTAAAGCTGTTAGAAAATACCTGATGTTGAAACGAAATGTAGTTTTTACATGAAGTATATCCGCCTCGTTAGTTCAGTGGTTACACGCTAGACTCAAGAAAACGCGGCGCTGGTTCGGTTCTCAGGGTGTGCGCTTGAGCAACGCATTCTTCATTCATAGCTTGTCACGCCAGTGTCGGAGCCAGGTAAGAGCATTGTTTGTGATGTTTTTGAGGTCGTTGTCATCACATGAAGGGCTAAGGGGGCAGTTGGTGAGGATGTGCTTCATTGTCTGATTGTCTAGGCCGCAATCACACATTGGGTCAGGAGTCATCTTCCATCGGAAAAGATTGCTTTTATTTCTCCCGACTCCGCAGCGGGCTCTGTTTAGGCAGCACCACTCTCTTCTCTCAAGGGTGGGAGTTTGTTGTAGACTTTCGGAAGGACTTGGGATGGCAGGATGTTGTGTCCTATCGGGCTCAGAGGTCCACATTTCTAGTCGTGCAGCTGTCGCGCTTGTGTGTTCCAATGGGCCGACTTTGATGAAGCTTTTGCGTGACTTGAGTCTTGCTGGGATAAGTTTGTGTTCATAGAGAGGGTGGCGTTGGTCGGATATTTGTTTTACTCTTTCCTTTTTTGTAGTGACTTCTCTTCGGATATGAGGTGGGGCTATAGTTGCTAAGTTATAGAGGTCGGCGATTGGTGTTGGACGGAGTGTGCCAGTTATGATTCTACATGCTTGGTTTAATTCGGAGTCAATTACTTTGGTGTGGCTTGACCTAGCCCATACTGGAGCGCAGTATTCAGCGGTCGAATAACAGAGAGCCAGTGCTGTTTGCTTACTTCTCGGTAACCGACCCTGCGTCAAAAGCCTCTACAAGTATGCTAAACTACCAGGAATAACCTATCAAGGCTTTGGCAGTCCGAGGACGAAGATTTAAAAACCAACCAATGCTTGTTAAATGCAAAATGCTCATCAACACACGTGCAGTCGTGCAGTGTACAATGCCGGAAAAGAACTTTTAACATTTATTTGGCAAAACAAATTTCGCATAAAAAATCCCTTCATATATTTGACTTTCTATTTCCACAAGCATCGCGTCACTAAAATTCTTGCACTGACATCAAATAGTCTATCTGGCTTGACTTCACCTTACGGCTATTGCTCTGAGTGCCTCATGGTCTGTAGCATCTTGGTAAACAAATAGGTGAGTGAAATCGGACTATTATTTTCATTTCTTGAAATTCTGAGGACTAACAAAAGTTATTTCAGAAACAAAAAAATCGGTTCAACAAAAATGCAAATAAAATAAAAAGATCGGGCCTTAACTTTGTTAGAGAAGGGAGATACAGTGCTTAATGTAGCTAGAGATATAAGTGTTTCAAGAAAGACAGTTTGTCTATTGAAAAAAAATTGGTTGAGTCGATGCCACCAGGTGTGGTATTGAAATGGAAGTCGAGCGCTGATGCACCTGAAAGACCTCACAAGAACGGAGAAGATTTTGAAGGGTGAACCATGGCTTCCATGGGTGAACTCACTTCATATTCGTCTATTACCGTAGCAGCGTAGCTGATTTAAAAAAATCATCTTGAGCTTTCCCACAACGTCATAACCAGGACGATTTGTCATCGACTGCAGATATTGGTCTATCACGTCTCGGTGCAGCCAAGAAGTCCATGATCACAGTAGCAATGAAAAAAACCCAACTTTTTCAAAAAATATCGACATTGGAAGGCTGAAGAGTGAAAAACAGTAATGTGTAGTGATGCAAAAATCTTTAGACCAGTGAGGAGTCTCAAAACTGGTGCGTCGTCCGAGTACCGTAGGCTACTACGCTATGACCCAAAATTTACGGTTACTGGCTTTCAAGTTTTTGCAATCCTTAGCTCTAATTTGTAGGATGCTTATTATCATTGTGTGTTTATACAAACTTTTATATCTAAATCTCATTTAACATACGAATAATCGTTGTTCAAACACAGCCCCTCAACGAAGCTTTCGCCACTTTGCCATAATGCACTTCAATGAACCGATCATTTAATTTTGACTTCAAATCAGTGATGATATAACTTCTTTGTGATTTAAATTTATTTGGTTAAAAGCGTTTGAATTTTGTCAAGTTTAGGCAGTCACTAGAGGGAGGTAGTGACATATTGGGACTTGGTATTTACTTAGTTGGTTGGATCTATGCTTGTGCTTTTCAACGATAGCTAATCTGCCGAAATTGAACAAAACTGAACAAATGGGAGATCGTTTAGTGGAGAAACTGTGTATCGTTTCAATTTTTACTAACTTTCAGCCCGTATTTGCTCCATTAAAATAGTCAATTTTAATCATTGTCTCGTTGCCCAAGACGGCAATTTATGAAAAGCCCCCGTTGTATCTCACTGAAACTGCCTGCTTAAAAAAATATTTCCCCCATATCCGACTGCTGCAAAAGTAATGTAATCTAATGGGCAAGATCAATTAAGTGGATGTAATGAATTTTAATTAGTTTTGATCAACACACGTTTAAAATATGCAAGTATATCTCATTTGAAAGAAACAATACGCTTTACTGTAACCTTGACAGGTAAATGTGATAATCAGTGGCGTAGCGTGACTCGTGTGGTAGGAAAGGCACCTCAGAAACAAAAACTTTTGACATAAAAATTTTGGTTTAAGCAGTTTTGAGTCCATAAAAACAGTGTGGGTGCTGCAAGAGCTGAGTGTTGTTGAAAACTTAGAGTAGCTGTCCTCAACGGGGGGCCATGTACGCTTAAGGGGTCCTCAAATCATTTTCAGAGAGTCTGTGAAAGTCTTTAAATTTACAGCATGATTGATTAATTATTGTTGTTCCGGACAAATTTTAAATCAAACGTCACATAGAACCGTTGTCTACTGAACCTGACATCTTACGTCATGAACTGTTGCTAGAAATAAGCAAAGATTGCATCACCTCTGGTCACACCTGTTGAAACATTACATCATCGTTAAATCTTGAATTACGAGATATGGTGTTAGCTAAAGCCAACAGGTGCTGGAATAGCTTCATAATGCTTATTATTATTACGTCACACAAGATGTTTACGTGCGTTTGGAAGATTGCAATCTATTCTCGTCATTTTAAAATTGTTGCTTGAAAAGTTGGTTGCATATTTAACTGTTTTGCTTAGTGCTTACCAGCTGGACAAAATTTCCGTCTTTATCTCAGTAATTTGTATTGTAGTGACAAGTTTTAGTGGCGTACGGTGTTGCGTCGCAAGTTCGACAGCCTTGAGGCTGATTTTTACAGAAATACAATTCTTGAATACAGTAGACGTTTTTCAGAAGAGTGTTTCTTTTCGGTCATTGCATACAGACGAACGGATCCGGGAATCTTATGTTACAATTTTCTCAAGAAGAGATTATGGTTTACCGTTGTGACCAATTGTAACATATTTAAACATTGGTTGTGCTTTATTTGTGTATTACAGTTAATCTCAACCTGTGCGTCGTTTGAAATTTCAACGGCGTCGCACTGGGCTGGCCCTCAAGGCTGTGGAAGGACACTTGCTACATTCAGGGAGCTTGTCCAATAAGCCTCCCCATCTTGTTTTGGCTTCATACCATTACCAACTTCGGTTACTTTAATTTTTGGATTTTGTACAAATCAAGAATTAAAAATAGATTTTTACACCGTACACTAAAATATTAAACAGAAGTCACAGCCGCCTGGACGAAAAAAAATTCAGTTTAGTTGTATTATTACTTAACATCAGAGATGGATCAATGACAATTGAAATTAAATGTAATTAGTTACACACTTTTATGTAACTGTAATTATAATTGTAATTGAGACTTTGTGTTGTTGAGTAATTGTAATTTCAATTAACTTTGGTCCAAATTACGGTTCTAGGACAATTGCTCCCCCAGACAATTGCCCCCGGACAATTCCATCAAAAAGTGCAGTAAAGTTTTTTTCTTAATTAGAGCTAATGGTTTGATTCTTATTTGCGACAGAAAGATATATAAATATCGCCACTAGAAATGTAAATTATGAGCGATTCCTCTTAAAAAGTCAAGTACATTTCGATTTCTATAGTCTTCTACAATGGTTGCAATGTCAGCTGAACAGTCTTGGTAGCGTTTTTTGGGCGATGGTGCAGAAAATCATGCAACCATTTGGTTAATTGTTACCGTTGTTAAAGCCTGCTCGCTCTTTAATGCGTCTATAAACTTCCAAACGTTTGAATGACGTGCAGTATTGTTAGCTTGAAGGTGGATATGCCATCTTTCCAACGAATTGTTTGTGTGGGGAAGATCTTCCACTACACGATCATACATGCTCCATTGCTCCATATGCTGATCGGAAAACGGGATGATCGTCTGTTGATGTGTAGCCTTGTTCTGATGAAGACATCTTCAAAGTAATCTATGGTCTAGTCAGCTTCTGTTGGCATGGTATCCTGAAGTGTTTCAAACGCACTAACTACGTCATTTGGTCGAATGAAAGACTTAGCTAGAAGCACACGAATTTTCAGAGAAAGGCCAGCATCTGCTTGATATTGGCGTTGCAATCCTTCCGCCACCCAGCTCAGTGGCCGAGTGGTTTCGCCTTCGGCTCTGGTGCTGGTAGATCTGAGATCGATTCCAGGTCGGGTCAAACCGAAGACTTTAAAAACGGTACCGATTGTGTTCTATCCTGCCTAGCGCAGTGAGAATGAGTCGGGTAATAATGTGATAACATCGTAAACCTGATATAAATTAAAAATGAGCCTTGTCGCTAAAAGACCTTAGCTGTTGTAGAGCGACAATAAATAAAAACCATAACATTATTATTATCCTTCCGCCTGCCTTTCTTTTGTTCAGTGTAGCGAGTAACGATGTTGCCACCAAACGTCTTCGCCCTATGAATAAACTTCACCAAGTCATGCTTAAATTTTATTATTCTCTTGGTATTCATTATCCGGGGGCAGTTGTCCGGGGGGCAATTGTCTTACGGGGGCAATTGTCCGAGGACAATTTACGGGGGGCGATTGTCCGGGGGGCAATTTTCCGGGGAGCAGTTGTCCGGATACCTAAATTACAACTACATTTGGTACGTTGCACGCATGATATCAATACTTTTGTTGAGCCGCTAGTTAAAGTTCAAAAGGGACTTCTACATTGCAGCCATATCTTTATCAAATGCAATTCTACTTGTCTTTGATAACATCAAACTGCAAAAAGATGTTGATAAATGAAAATATTCATTTTACCCCATCATTTTTGGTTCAACTTTCTGAATATTGGTTCACTGAACTCGCAGAACTGCACACCAAGTTTTGCTTTAAGTTTTGTGTGCTTAGAAATTGGTTTTGGCTTTTGGAGTTTGCATATTTAATAAATTGGCCTGATGATTGATACAAGTAGAGATACCCTGCTGTACACTGCACAGGTGTTGATGGATCACCAGATCACCTTTCGCATTTTATAATTATTGATGCTTGATGACATTTTCTAATAGTTCTAGTTACAATATGTTGGATTGCGATTGCAGATCACGTCACAATGGTTTAAATGCAACACCTAACGATTTGTAGTACAAAGAAAGAAATAAAAAAAAAACGAAATGAAACAAAAAATTGTTCAGTTTGTTTAACCAGCATAAGTTTTGTTTTGAGTTCCTGTGATATTTTTGATCAAGTGACTTTATGTAACTAATAGTAAAAAATTGACTTAACATGAATAAAATGTCTTTCGATTGACTCTTTAAGTCAGTGGTTCTCAACCTTTTTGTTTTGGCGGACCCCTTTTGGTACCTTCGAAGCGGTAGCGGACCCTTAAAAAAAACTTATCTGAAATTTTGGTACATCGATTCTCCTACAATGGAATCAAATGTTTCATAAGTTTCGAAACGACACACCTAGAAGAATTTGGTGAACTCGCGACGCACTTATGATGATTGACGACATTGACGAAATTATGTTATGAGCTATAGGGTGGCACACAGCATCAAAAATCAGTAGCCTAATCTATATGTTAATTTGATGTTTTTCTATAAATTTTATTAATAACCAATAGAATTTTGCGACCGTTACGAACAATTTCTCTCTTTTTAATTTCTAATCCATATTAATTCGTTATAATCTTTATCATTGCAAAACTGTGAGCGGTGATAGACTGCTGACTAACGTTTGCAATTCTAAGTTAAGCATTGATCAATAGACTGCTGTCTCAAGAATTAAGTTGAACATAGCCTTATAAAAAAATTAATTTATATCATAGCCTACTTTTTTAGTTAAGAAACCAAACCTTTGAACTTTCAAAAGACATCGCACCAGTTTGTTAGGAAGTACAGTTTGAAAATCACAGTAATACACAAATAAAGCGCAACCAACCAATTTTTAAATTTCGTAATTTATCAATCATGCTGCAAACTCGGAAACTTTCACGGACCCCCTGAAATCGCTTCACGGACCCCCGGTTGAGAACCACTGCTTTAAGTTTTTGAAATTAAAATCTACTCCTTATACCGAGAACCGCTAAAAAACGTCACGAAAGCTTTTTGAAATAAGTTGACTTTACTGAATTATAATCCCACAATGTACAACACATAAGAAAACTAGTAAATTTAGAAACTTGTGATGGACTGATTTATTCAAGAGACATATAGAAACATGATTTGTGAAGAAAAGAATCTTAGTTTTATTACAGTTTGTTGCCCCCCCCCCCCCCAAGACAATTTGTTGTCAGGAAATTTTCATTTGGGTAAACTTATGCCAGGAACAAGATTAATACAAAGTGACATTCAACGGTAAAAGAAAAATGTGTAGAAAACAAACTAGTGGTGTAACTGAATGACGACGCAAGGAAAATGCTTTTCACAAAACTTAGGGTCCTTTATCAAATGTAAGACATACGGGAATTCTACACCGTTGTGAAAAGATTGCTTTCTTATTGGGGAGTGTTGCAAGATATCTGGTTACATCTTCATTGTAATCCATTGCTACTGTACGTTACACTCACGCCTGAAAGGACCAATATGAATTGTTTAATAAAAGTTTATACTTTGACTTGAAGGGTTATAAGAGGCTCAGTGTTCCATAGAATGTCGAAATCACATTTGCAATTTATTATGTGTTTGTGTTCATGAAACGTCAGATTGGTCAAAACAAAGCAAGCAATAGAATTAGTTTTTATGACTCAACAAACAATAAGAATGGTGATGTAGGTGACAAATATGTGTAAGACTTACAGTAGTTTAGGCTCAGCGTCATTACGAAGTGTGCCAAAAGAAAAGGGTCTCAATTTTAATATGATTTTCAAAAGTTTTACTTGAAAGTGTCCAAAATCATTGATGTCTGTAAACTGTAAGAGAGGTTCGAGGAGCGTGTGATCACCCAAACAACCATTTGCTAACAATCCAAGGTATTTAGTTAGCTACTAATTGCTTGAACAAAAGCTACCCACTTTTTTTCAAAACTTAAATCTAGCATTAATTTGGCTATGGTTTTTGCATATGGATTTTCAAATAAAAAAACCCTAAAAAAACTTCTCGTTATCCAAAACCTCAATCAGGTTTTTGAATGCAAAACTAAAGCTTTGAACTGATGGAAAACATGCATAGGCCTATTACTAATACAGTAGAATTCGCCTATAACGGCTTCGTTTATAACGTCAACTCGCCTATTACGTCACTTTTCGCTCGGTCCGGGCAGAATTCCTATCTTTTACGTACATTGTAGTTCGGCTACAACAGCATCGCCTATAACGTCAATTCGCATGTAACAGCACCCTTTATTGGTCTTTTGTTCGTTTATAACGTCACTTTAAGCCATCACCTTCACCACGAACGGTCAGTCTTTTAATCCAGTTAGCGCTGCTGCTTGCAAAATGTCTTCCCTTTATTTTGCTACGTCGTTCGCAGCAGGGACTTTAATTAATTGAATTAACTTTTTTCCTGCTTGAAAAATTATCACGTGTAAAAAGCAGCTCTACAGGTAACCTTTAAACAGCTCAAAGCAATGAGCTGTGTTGCACAAATTTCCTGTACCTTTCGCTGCAGGTTTTTTTTTAAAAACAATTTTTTTGTTTACTGTATTTTCTGCGTGACTTTTGTCAGTTTGGTGGTACACAGTAAACCTGACTGGATTATACACCTCTTTCTTTAATCAAAAAGACAGTTTTGGAATAGTTTGCGGTAGTTCGTCTATAACGTCAGTTTTGCAATCCCCTAGAGGTGCCGTTATAGGCGAATTCTACTGTATTTTTAAGTTTTCTAGAGAGGTTCAGGGTATTTCACGATGATCCCAACTTGTCAAAGTTTAGACATCTTGTTCCCATTTCTTTTCATGTCTGGTCTGATGAGTTCATGATGAGTTCGATAATGTTGAAAATTAATTTGACTTTGTTTGCTGTGTTTGTTTATTGTTATTCAACCAAGAAACGTTTTGTTCCAATCTTCTGTTTTAGTTACAACAAAATTACAAATCTTTCAAAGTTAATGTTTGTAGACTAGCAAGGTGTAAAGTTGTTTGTAAAGTAAATATTTCAAATTATGTTACAATAGCTTGATTGACATTGAAACCTTAGCAAACAATTCGCAAATGTTCTTTGAAAGTAGTGATGCAGATGTAGGCAGGCAAGGCTTGATGACAGATATTTGTTTTCTCAAGTTTCTAGAAGTACAAATTTCTTGGAAAATTAAATTCTTTAAAAAATGAACCAACAAAGAAATGCAGAGGATTCATCATTTTTAGTGACGAAAGCAATGAATGAACAACTTGGTGATTTTTTTTGCATAAAAAAGCAACATTTAAACGTCGGGAACAAGGTCTGTTTTAAATGTTGGTTAAATGACAAAGTGTGGAAAGAGACAAACAAACAAATCCTTCAAAGAAATCGAAAACGAATTCCATTCGGTGTGGACGAGCTTAAGCCGTCGCTTTTTAATACCGCAGCCACAATTCTACCAACTGCATCGTTTGTTGAATGGCGTTCACATACGTTTCCACACCATTCTATCTTTTGCTGTTCCCATCCAGGTAATGCTAATCTTTTCTTTAATGTCATCTCGCCTACTTCTTCTTGGTCTTCCTTTAGTTTTTTTTGCCTACCTTGGTGTCCATTATACGGAATATTACATCTAAATTATTGCTCAAAATAAAGCTACTTCTAGCTAGACCATGGTTGAAACTTTTGTTTTGTTTGGTAGAATTTAGGGACAATGGTAGCATGCAGCACTCCGTAACGGAGATATTGCAGCCCAAAATACGTTTGCACACCAATTCAGTGGGTGACATTAGTTGAACACCAATGAGCAAGAGTCAAGTTCAAGCTCTCACACACAAACGTGCCTAACTTCCTGGTGAAGTTAAACCAGCTATTGTGTTACCGGTATTACGTGTGGCTATGGTTTATCGGCAAAAGTGCAACTGGTCTTCTGGAAGAGATTGACCGATTCTTGGTTGCTATGAACAAACTCGTTCACACTTTTGATTTGTCAGTTGTAGACTTTTTCTGCTTTGAAGTTCAAAATGGTAGCTTTCCTGTGCTTGTTGACGATGATAATATCTCCTCATTTATGTTACCTCAAATCTATGCCGATGAGTGGAGAGACTGCTGCAAACTTTTTTTTCATCTCTTTTAGTTTGTGGGTGCTACTTGCACATGACACTGTCATTGTCTTATCATCCATCTTGCATCACAATTTCCATTATTGACGAACACATGTAGGTAGTGTAACAACAAAGGTATGATGTATCCTGCAAACAATACTGTATAGTGTATACTGTAGTATTGTGTTGATAAATATCAGAATATAAAACAACGATGTTAAAAATAATATCATAAAAATGCAACTTTTTGGAAATTTTCTTTTTTTAAATGTTATTTTAACCAATTCGTTGCCAAATGAAAAGTTTTAACGTTGGCAGAGTTCAGATTGAATGGTTTTGTGGTTGGGTTATGACCTTTACTGCATGGGATTTCTAGAAGTACGGGATGCAAAACTACCTTCTTAGAGTAGAGTGCCTTGAATAAATAGTGTTAAGTAATCTTTCAGATTAAATGCTATTCTTGACTTACCCAAAAATATATCAATTCTTGTTTGTTAAATCAACTCAAATTAAAAAAAAGCTTAAAACTTTGGTTTATCAACTCACCAGTGCATAGCATTTAAAATATTAAGTTGTTGAAAGCAATTAAGCTATAACCTGAAAAAATATAAATTTACTACAAAACAACTGTTGTGCGACATTAGGCCTACCATACTTTCACCGCCTAAAAAAAAGAACAAGTGTTGCCAGTAACTAAATTGCAAGCAGAATATCACGTTTGAAAAATCATTTAGATATTTTTTGGATAATTGTAGGCCTATGCAGAAAAGAAAAACAAGCTAAAAAAACAAGACAATTTAGTCTACTTGTCAGATTTATCTCATGAACATTTTTTTACAGTTTTCCGACCTAATTTTTTACATTCTGTAAGACTTTTGTAAAGTTTTCCCAATTTTTGGCAACTGTCTAAATAAAACTTTTAAAAATAATTTTCTAAAATATATTTGTTCCCTTCTCCAGGTGACACTATGAGCCTCAACATTCCAAAGATTGGAAAAACGTAAACAAAAGTTAATTTTTTTTTGTATCAATATTAAAATGAGATGGCAATAAATCACTAAATTTGTGTAGTTTTTGAACTTTTAGTTAATGGTTAACTGGAAATTGTTTGGTGTTTAAGCTGCTTGATTAAAAAGAAGCTTTTTGTTTGAAAATGTACAAAAGAGCTGGCAACGATTTTCAAGATGCACCCTACTCTGAGAACTAAAATGACGCAATTAGTAAGCTGCGCCTTTTTGGGGTAAATTTTTAATTTCGATTGGGGAGATATCTAAATATCTGTGTATGCCTGAAAAATAAAGGTTTGCAAAAAAATATTTTTTGGTCAATGTATAGACCAGTGGTTCTCAACCTTTTCTGAGTCATGGCCCCCAGACTGTGGCTCTAAAAGACCGTGGCCCCTTGAGTGAAATAAAAATGTAAACAACGAACGAAACGAAATCAATGAAAACTGTTAACGAGCGATTAAATGATTTATACCTCAGTGCGAAATATGCAACATGCAGTGATATAGAACATACGATGAAAAAACATGCTTTTAGCTAGCTTTACGATACTAACACCTACAGGAGTGCTTTTTGTGTCACAATTCTACGTTTCTGTCAATTAATACATGTTATAATTCATTAATGAAGCCTTTTATCGTGGCCCCCCTGAGAACGCTCTGTGGTCTTCTGGGGGGGCGAGAGCCACGGTTGAGAACCCCTAGTTTAGACCCTGCTGTCGGCCCCGGAACATTTGTAGGTTACCAGAATTTTGAACTCATAAAATCTTAATCTTTTGTGCTAGGTAGGGCATGTTGGTATTCATTTTTATTAAAATTGAAGTTAAAAATTTAACCCAAAAGGTAAGTTGCGTGAAAGGTAAGTTGCGTGATTTAGCATAGCGTGAAGGGATCTAGCAGGCATATTGCATCCTAATGTGGAAAGATTTGTCAAAAAAAGATGTTTTAATTTTTACCTTTTGCTTTTGGGTTTGGCTACATGTCTGAAACTGTCTCTTTTCATATTGGAAAACAATCAGTCGTTATCTCCTTCAGATTTCCAAGTATTTTATTTTTAGTAATAAAAGGTTTCTGCAAACTCTTAACCTCTGTTCTGGCTTCTCGGTGTTATGGGAATTGCTAATCATCAATAATTGTAGGATCCATGTGAGAGGATTCAACCAAACGTATAATAATCAATAAAAAATCAACCAGGTTTGGTAACTACAAAAATTTATTGGTAGAGCTTTCGCCGTCGTAAAGGCGGCTTCATCAGTACTCTTATTCAAATGGAATCTACTGCAGTGACCACAAGTGAATGTACAAACACACACAAACATAAATCCAGCTTTGTTAAGTTGTATTCTATAAGAGTCGATATATCTCACGTAATAATGTCCGTGTAAGTTACGCATTGTGTGGGATTGCAATGCAAACAGCAAAATGCGTGGAGTCTTTTTGTTCCCATCCGCAATGCGTATTCACAAAAGATATCGTACGAAAGGAGAAAGACAGTTTAGTCATTTTTGACCATGCAAAGAACGAACAAATGAAAAGTTTGAATCTATTTGGTTTGGTTTGGTCAAAAAGAATTGAGATGCACACAAAAGGTTAAAACGTAATGTACGTATCCAAACACTGGATTCTAATTTGGGTTTTTAACAGTGTTTTTATTGGGTTATGTGTACACAGGTAGCCTATGTGTAATTTCCGTTTCTAAGTAAGAAATCTTTAGAGATGATGACATGATCAACATAATACAAGAAAATGAATAAAATCAGCCAGGTTAGGCAACTTGAGATAATGCAGAGAGCTTTCTTTTATTGTTATTTGACACATAAACATAGTTTACTATTTTTCCTACTGTTATGTGTTTGTTAGGGCTTTATAGTGTGGTTTATATTCGTCTTTCCAATACTCTTCCACCACATTCAGGAGTAGTCGAAAAAAAAATCGCAAACTTCACACAGACTGTTAAATGCATTGACTCTTATATTTTGAATGTATTCTTTGAATAAAATACTTTTCAGCAACGTTCTTTACTTAAATTATTTTAGTATGAAAAGGAACATTACATGCTAAAAAGTTTAAGTTATTAGGCTACTTGTGAAAGTTTGGTTTATCTTCCAAGACTTAGGTTAAAATATTAATGTAAACGAGTTTTAAACAAACTAAATTTATAGAGGGGGAATTTAGATTTGAATACCGACTAAAGAGTCCACCAGATGAAAAAGGTTGGGAACCACTGGGCTAGGGCCTAGACCATGACCTACATAAGCCATGTGCTGGTAAGCCACGTAAAAAATATTTGCAGATTCGAGAATTTAAAAGATTTAGCATAGCGTGAAGGAATCTAGCAGGCACATTGCGCCCTAATGTTGAAAAATTTGTCAAGAAGGATATTTCAATTTTTACCTTTTACTTTTTGGGTTTGGCTACATGTCTGAAACTGTTTCTTCTCACATTGGAAAACAATCAGTCGTTATTTACTTCAGATTTCGAAGTATTTTATTTCAAATTGATTTTTCTGTTATAACCATCACGCCCGATCGTCCAATGTTGGTAAAGAGCGCCGGCGCTTGACGTAAGCGCAAAGTGAGAATGACGGAAAACAGGCACACAGGCGGCAAAACTTCAAGCAGTTTATTTCTATTCCGTCATAGGCAGGCGAACACATTTTGAAACTTGATTAAAGAACCTCATTCATTACGCGATTCTGTGTTTGCAAAAGTGCAGCGTATTTCAGATAAAAGTAAAACATGGCAGAGATCAGGGTACAAAGATGAGTAGAGCCCTGAAAGAGAAGTTTAAGGTATGTGTGCAAGAGGGACTTAACAAGGAACTGATGCATTTGCTTAAACACTTGGACTCGTCTGAGTAACTATCAAGATCAATTTGGTTGCAGAATCAGAAGGCGAAAAATCGCAGCCTTACAGATATGTCTAATAGAAAGAGTGTTGAGTGTTTCACAACAGAAAGAGAATTCAGAGATCATATCAGGAATTGTAAAAAACAAAATGAGTGTTTTTGAAGCCACAAAAACTAGACCCGAACATCAGCATCAACATCAATAGATCCAGAGAGGGCTTTCTCAACCATGGGGGCGTTTGTGACGACACTCAGAAATAGAATGAACTGACAAATGTCTCGATGCAGTAATTTTCATGGGTCAATATTAACCCTTTGCTTTTCAACGTTTTTTTGGAAGTTAACTGCTCAAGGGGGGGCCGTTTTTGGATCAAATTCAATCAGCTTTTACGTGTTATCCGCTGATGCTATTTCAACAGAAGTTGCACTGGTGTGAAAGCAAATCATTTGTCTATAAGTTTGAAAAGTCATTATTTTAAAATTTTATATGTTAAACTTGATATTTCAATTTTTGCAAAGGTACCCAAAAACGACAATTTTGATTAAACTTGCCGCTATTTAATTACCGTGCTAATCCGATTTAATGCAAACTTCTGAATAACAAAGAGCTCGATCGAACGCACGAAGTGTGTGTGCGGTGTGCCGAATCATTGCATTGATTAGAATTTACGACTTGCGAGCAAATCTTATTGTAAGCTACTCACTGATTCTAAAATAGTTACAATCAGAGTAACATTGTTACACGAATTTGAAAAAAAAAAAAACTGCGTTTGTTGTCTTACATTTTTATCCTAAACTAATGCATTCCGAAACTCATGGCTAGCTTCTAGTTTTATGGAACCAAATTTCTCATAAGTAGCACCTTAGCCTGCTTGAATAGCTGTTTACATCTTCGTTTGTGTATTTTAGGTCTACAATTGAGTTTGTAGTATGAATATTTTTAGTAGAGAGAAGACAATTGAACAAGTTGTTGAAATAATCTGAAATTTCTAAGTTCAAATTAGGTGCTTTTGAAATTGTGGATTTGTGTCAAGTCGCATCACAAATATCATGCAGGCCACATTATAAGTCATTTCGCTTACGGGTGTTTATAAACATGACTCATAAATTACATCCACAAAAAATACAGCATTTACATCAACAAAGCTAAGTTCGAAGCTCACTTTTTATTGAAGATTGTGTCAATCAATTTGAAAATACATTTTTAGTCCGCCAGCGTCGAAATAATGCAACAGCGAATTGAGGAACATGCGTAAACAAAGGAAATGTGAAATAACCCACAGTCAGCAAATCCACATAAATTTAACGTTTACAAATGTTGAATCAATGTAAAAGGACTGGATTGCTGACTGGGTCCTTATTGTTTGAAGCACTAAAAATACGCGTAAAAGCGACAACATCAGCAAGGCAGTGATTATGTTTCTGGCCAAAAAAAACAAACTTTTGACTTCAAAGATAAAAATGATTATAACGAAGCTTCAAAGTTTGTCGTAAAACATTTTACAGAGATACAATAAACATAATCATTTTGTGCCAGATTGTGAGAAGACTTCCTAGATTCTTTCCAACCATTTGCATGATTGCAAATTATTTTCTATAACTTTATATTGCTAAAAAATGGCTTCTTTGTTGAAACAACGTGGCTACAATTCTATAAAAAATTCTTAGGCCTACTACATTGAAGTAATGAAATTTTTTTTTGTGATTTTGCTGATGACGTTTTACAATATCCGAGAAGTAAAAAATAATAATGATGAAGTATTTTACAAAACCGTGGTTTGCAAGTGCTTCACAAAAAATTGTTGGGGGAAAATTTACTATTAGACGTAAAACGTTTGTAAAAGAAATTTGTCGGTTTACGTATTTATAATGTTTATTGCGCTGTTATCGAATTATAAACTGCCTGTAGGCTATTGTCTACCTTTGTGGTTGCCGGCCAGCTTAGAGCAGCATGCAAACTACGCGTTTATGGTATTTGCATCGTGTTATGATTCTCGAAAATTTCCCACAAGGTCTTTATTTTTATCGTGATATTTTGTGCCTCTTCTGTCCTAAACTTGAAGTTATTGTGCAGCACAATCTACATCGGTTTTTAGACGCAGTCTTCATTGAAAATCTTTTGTGTGGTGCATCATTTCAAGTAGTGTCTTCCCCTAAACTGTTACACAAATCGCCCAGAACCAGGTTGATTATTATGTATCTTACAGCAGTTGAAAGCCCGTTATTGTATGGTGGAATTATTACTGTAGATGTCTGACTAAATTCATGCCAAAGTCGAGCAAATTCTGCTTTCGGGATCCTTGCCGTTATTTACGGTATTTTTTGTTGATAAGTTTAGGCAGCATTTTTCCAAGATAAATGAAGACATCGGTATTGTTCGTCACTTAGATTTAGTTTTCTCAGCATTGTTTATTCATTCTTTGGTCCACTAGTTTGTCCCACTTTTGGTATAATCGGATCGTTTATAAATGGCGGGTCTTCACCATAGCCGGCCTCTTATACATTGGCGCAACGCATTCAGATGTTGAATCAATGATGAAGAAAGCTGATTTGTTGTTTGTCTTATGTGACGCCTAACTTTATGCCTCGTCTACAGTACAAAATATTTTGTAATGTACATTGTGTACATTGTACATTTTGTTTGTAGGCCTACATTACAAAATATTTTTAGGTCTATAATATTTTGTAATGTAGATGAGGCATTATCATCTTTATTTTGCGCTCTTTGGAACAAAACACAGTGCACTGTGAAACAAAAATACAGGACATAACAACAAGTAGGCGACATAAAGCTGTGAAGGGACGCCATCGAGTTAGCTGCTACGTGTAAATGGAGCCTACGGTATCTCATAATTTTGAGTGTATCTCACAATTACTGTTTGCAAAAACGCTATTTCTCCGGCTTCTCCCAAAAGCATTTGCAGTGATACATTTCCTCAATTGCAAGTTTTGTCAATGAGAGCATTTCCATAGAACGTTTATTTCGAAACCAGGTTTTCGTGTCTTTATCCAAGAGAAGATTTCTCATTGTAACGTTTTTTATTCGTCAATGAATATTATCTGCTTGAAACAACTGTTTTGAATAGTTAGTGGCCTCCATAGCCTACTATTTTGATCGTGGATTGCTATTCTTCTTTGTAGAGCTGATAACGCAAAAAACGTTTGCTATTATTGTTTCTAATTAACAGCTTTGCGATCACTGGATTTTCTTTGTAGCATAAGAAATAACGCGCTTTGTATTATTGAGATCAAACCAAACAAAAGAAAGCAAGAGGATGCTTCTCTCTGCTCGCGCATATCGATGCACGAAGCAATTATGAGCTTATGGCTTGTCATCGCAATGTAATCCATTTCACGCTTTGCTGGAAGTTAGCTAGAAATAGCAAAAATTCACGAAAATCTTGAATTTACAAGAAAACTACACAACTTTTAGCATCAAATTTAATATCATCAGATCCGCCTGGCAATTTTAGGAAAAGTCAAGAAAAACCAAGTGCATGGCGTTACTGTGCTTCAAATAATTAAAGGAAATATGAGGGGGGGGCCAAATCCGGCCTCCCTTTGAGGAGCAAAGTGTTAAGCGAATCAGTGAAAAACTAAAACTGTGCTTTATCGAAACAAACTGGATAAGCGCTTCATAAATAAAGCATAAAGTTTTTCATAGTAAATATCGAGTCCATTATTGAGAAGAAAAAAATCGCTTTTATTCGAAACTCGAAAAAAAATCAGGTTCACCCGGTTATTTGCTGACACATACCCGAAACCCGGGTTTTAAAATTGGGTCCCGAGTTGCAATCCCAAGTCGACCGGATTTGAGTATAAGCTATTTTAACAACCGTATTTGGATTTGGACTTCTGCTAATTTATCTGGCTTCAGGAGTTCTAAGTAATAAAGTATAAATGCTGCCAGAGAAAGGGTATTAGCACTGCAGACAATAACAATACTGTTTGTAAAAAGAGAAAACATCAGCAACTGTAGAGTGTAGAGTAGATGCCCAGGGGGCCCGGGCCCCCCCGAAATTTTGTGAAAAATTGTATGTTTCCGCATCAAATGGTTTGATATGCTTCTAAACAGCTGATATTAGTCCCTCGGCATCACAATTGATGAAAATGGTTGTTTTAATGTCTATTTTCTAGCATATCGTATATGTCGTAGTATCATTGATCATATCTGTTTAGCTTTTTCTTTCTTTTTAATTGATTTTCAAATTTTCTGGCCCCCCCCGAAAAAAGCTCTTAGATTCGCGCCTGCCAGTAGGCTATTATTGGGATTAGTCAAATTGTGCTTGTTTGATTATAACAGTTCGTTTCTTTCGAAATTACACTGCAAAGTTTGATAAAATTTAATGGCAATAAAGTGTTTTCAAACGAGCTTCTGTGGACAAGGTATCACAAGTTGCTTATATTCAGACTTACAATGTTACCTTGTTGTTAGATTTAACCGGATTTTGATTTTGCAATGATTATGATGTCGATTTGGATTTCGATTTTCAGTTGAAATCTGGAAGTGGGTTTCAATTTTAAAATCTGAACATCCCCAGACAGCAAAATCCGTCATATTTACATTGATCTAACGTCTGCAGACGTTGAATCAATGCAAAAATAACGGATTCTGCTGTCTAGGTCTCTGCTATCTAGTATTGTGGTACCTGTTTATTTCGGTCGCGACATTTTCTGATCAGTTCTGAGTGCTTATTTAAACGGTGGTTCTAATTTGTTGTAATCACACAGCTGAATTGCCAGTGTTACATGGAGCCAAAGATAACAGACGGCTACCACTACCTTATCCATGAACACATCACCCAACGTTTGATTCAATGCTTCTGTAGCATTCCAAAGTGACAACTAAGTGCAGTTTGTTTTAGACTTTTTGGTGAATCGAGATTGATGACTGTTAAGTCGAATATTGAAAGACATGTCATGACACAGATAATAGTTGAGAGCAACTGAAGTGTTGATAGTTGAGGCTTCAAAAGTTATGGATTCTTAGCAGTTTTGTCGTTAGGGCATTGTGGCATTAGGCCTATACATACATTATAATATCATTGCCATTAGAGTAGCCTTAAAAGTTTGTTTCACTCTCAGTGGAAATTCCAAAAAATCTTTTAAACTTTTATGCGCAACACGATTTATTTTGTTTGCTTACCAATGTAAATAGTAGTCGAAACTCACATCTCAAAAAGTTTTTCACAAATTTTAAATAGTTCTGATCATAACAACTTGTGCTTTGTTGTAAAACTGTTCGCTTTCAGAAGCTTATCTCTTAAGCAGAATCCTTCGAAAGAAATGAAATCAATTGTTAGCAGGCAGGTGATAGCTACCATGCACCGATGTGGTATTTACGTCACTTTAACATTCACTTCCGGTTAATAAATAATAAAAATTTATTTCACACCAGTTTGTTGAAAAATGGCGTCAATAAAAAGTCTCTGTGATTGGAAATTTTCAGCCAACTGTCTCAGTTCTTCGGGGATGTGGTTTGCAAGAGATCGAACCCTTCGCATCAATGTTTCTGCATGCTGGTCTTCCTTGATTTCGTTCACCTTTAGACGTTAACGTGTGATGGCTATAGTGACAAAACCAGATTTGATACAAGAAAACAGCCTTAATTTTCAAACTCAGCGCAGATTTATCCTAAAAACCACTTTTTTGTTCATGCACCAGAAAGTTGGTTTCAAATTGTTGACCTGTGTAATTTTTTTTAGTAGATAGAAATTGTTGCATCAATAAACTTCTGTGGTAGTTTGTTTGAAGCAACTCTTTTGCGCAAAAGTTAGTGTATTTTGTTCAAAGTGTTCAAAATTAAAAGCGTTGAGTACCTTTCTTGCTTCTAAAATGTGAAGTTTGAACAATGAAAAGCAAAAACAATGAAAAGCGAAAAGAACAAAAGCTGTGTTTGTGTTCAGGGTGGACATTAAACTTAGGAACAAATATTCACTTCCCTCATCACTAAAAGAATAAAACATTTAACATTTCTACTCACGTCTAAACTTGTGTCATAGAATTCAATGATTTGTTTTTCAATTTCTACTTTGAAGTCCAGCAATGCTATTTTAAAATTTAACTCAGATTTCAACAAAAAAGATCAAGTTCTTCAAGTTCGAGTTTTCCCCTTGATGCTAATAGCATTGAAATGAAATAATTTGCACCCACCGAGTGGTACAGATCCTGACTTTACATCAAAATAAACAGACATGCCCAAATGTTTCTTCCAACAAACGTTTATTTGTTTGTCGTTTATCATAATTTCCTATCGTTTACTTTGAAATTTGATGCTTATCTGCTGCATATCTAGTGACGTAAAGAAATGACGTAATGCCTGAAGTAACGTATGAAATCGTCTAACTTCTTTTCGATTACCGGTGTAGTGGTCAGAAAAGAAAAACAGTCAAATTGAAGCCGGAATCGGAGATGGCGAGCAGTAGCGTTGAGAGGGGGGGCCAGGTGGTGTTTTTGGACCCGGGCCGGGATAATAGTGGGACTCGGAACCTTTCCAGGGAGCCAGGAACCTTGAAGAAACCATCGAGTATTCTTTGGATATAGTTTTCTTAGCAGTGTCTTGATTTATGGGCCCGAGAATCTCATTGATACTGGGCCCAAATTATCCTCTCAACGGCCCTGATGGCCAGTTGTAAACCGAAGAGTCGGAATCGTATATTTTTTGCCCCATTTCACAGCCCTGCTTAACAGCAAAAGGAAATTAGGCCTGCCTTTTCTAATTCCATTATTGACATCCCAAAACTAGTCAGCGATAAAGATATTCAAATGTCTGAAAGCAGATCAACAAATTAGTCTAGAAGTGTGGTAGCAGCGGCAGATCCAGGAGAGCGATAGAAGAAATCACTTTCAAGCTCCCAACTGTTGACAATGAATGCTTTTAAACTTTATCAGCAGTGGCACTTCACCTGGTATCCTTGCTAAAACAGTGTGAAATTCATTCAAACTAAACTTACTAGCCTACTCTACAAAACGCTTTTTTATAGCAAAAAATGTGAATTTGTGAAGCGGAGGGACTTATCGCCGCAGCCAGTGGCGTACACAAGATTGTCTCGGGGGGAGGGGAGAAACATTCGAAATTGTTTTCCAATCAAAACGAAAACGTATGGAAAAAACACCCATTTTCCAATAATAACCAGTAAGCCGTATTGTGTACGATTAGCCTACCATAGTCAGCTGGCATTGGTGATAAATTTGTAGTTTGCAGCAACTAGTTTACTTAATTGGATAGATTCTGTATTGAAAACAAAATAATGTGATATAACACTCTTGACGTTGCATATAATGTTCTACGTAGACAACGTAGTGAGCTTACTCAACGTAGTGAACCACGCGTATTGACGGCACGTTCAGTGGCTACTGGGGAAGAGGAGCGTTCGATATAACTTGACTTTTTTATCAAGAGTAGCCTAATGCTGTACTTTATAGTCTGACCAAGGTTTAAAGTAGCCGAGGCTATTTTCTGGTGAAATATAAACTCTCATGGCCTTTGCGCATGTCACTGTACTTTTGTATTGAATTTTTAGATATGTGAATATGAAAAGCATGATGGTAGGCCTAAACGGATCAGTAAAAACTGTAATAGTTCGATTAACAGGCAATGTCCTAAGATTAAAGCATACAGTAAATCGATCCTCTCTGTAAAAGTTTAAATATCGAAGGCAATTTATTACGGTACTTTAAACAAAATTATTGCACTCTGAATATATATAACGAAAAAGAAGGCCTATTCTGCAGGGCCATATGAGCACCATCTCGCCCCCACCCCCTCCAAAATTTACTAGTGAGCCTCTACTTTTAGTAAAGGTGCCTAAAATGTTTTACAAACCATAGATTGTAAATTCGGATCTAAAACATCAGACCGACTCCATAATTTGTTTGGACTCCATCTTTGACTACATAACAATGCAAATTACTATGAGGTTTAACTCATGTAACTAAAATATTTTTTCCGGTCGTTTTCAGAGGATAACTTGGCAATGAAAAAAAAAACGTCTTCAAAACATGTAATTGTATCACTCTTGAAATCCTAAAACTAAAAAACTAAAAATTAGAGATTAGAATGACGCAGTGTTGGTCTTAAAATAATAAGACGCTGGTTGAATGCAAAACAGCTTACTTACTTTACCCAAGACCACTCTTGAACAAAATGAACAATAACATGTTTGCACTACACAATCACAACAACACTAAAAAAAGTCAATATTTTTTGAAGGAGGTGGGAGCCATCGCCTAATGCCCCTCCCCCTCTTGCGTACACCACGCCGCAGCCTACCATATTAAACTCATTTTTTTAGTTTTTACTCCACTGCAAACCACTAACCTTAAATGCTGGGTCCTGTTGTGTAACCTTTCCTGCTTGGTAGAGCTGTCCATCAAATGATTGTGTGAAATTTATGTTTTTTAAAATTCCTTTTGGCATTGCGGTGTCAAAAGTTCAACCAATTTAAAACCTTGATCTGGGGTCCACTGACTCCAACGAGTGGGAAAACTTTGCTTTAAGCTGCAGAATATTGTCCGGTCGTAAGTTGGTCATGAGGGTTAGCGACAGGCGATACAAACACAAACCATGCTTTCCAATAGCGGCAACTTACATATGCCTGTAGCCTACCACTCTCCTGACAACCGATCTTCCTTTGATGATCCAATACTGGTGGTTCATTGCTGCTAGAACTTGTGAACAGTCCATGTGTCCATCTTTCTCGTGAAAGGACAATTAGATCGGTTACCGGGTGCTGTGGAGGAGATACGACTTCAGCTGACAATGATGAGGCTTCTAACCGGCCTCCAAACTCTAAGCACACCTTTGACCACTGACCAGACAAGGGTTCGGTGTTTGTAACTCTTTTAGAGCTGGTTCCACGCATAGCGGCTGTTTCGATAGCAGTGACACAGGCTCATCGAAATCAAGGTGTCCACTAACGAACTGAATGGCGCAGGATATGACTGGTGCGGGGTAACCTTCACTATGGCGAGTTGAGCTTTTTTTAATTCTTCTGCAAGATGGGGACCAACGCGAGGAACAGAAAATCCTGTCCTAAATTTCCAGTTTTGAAACTGCAGATAGCGAAGTAACCAGGCTACTGACCGCTGCAGGGCGTAGACGTCTGAATGCCGAGAGAAAAGTCGATGCAACACATCACTCGACCGGTGCATTTGGGGAAAACATGTCTTGATTTTCTTTATCTCTGGATCTTTAACTAATTCTTCTACGAAGTCCGGTTTCTTAGGCCATTCGACCTTCTTCTTTCGCAAAAAAAAACAGGGTCACAAAACCGCAAGTTTGCTGAGGCGGCCTGATCCGGCCAGCGAAATTTTTTTTCCCACGAGATTTTTGTCTCATTGATTCTAGTCACTCTAAAAGTAAGATTTTCCGAAAGTGTTTTGAGAGATTGGTTGATTCAGATTGCGAAATAACTATTTGCCAATGAAATTGTGCAATGATAATAAAATATAAGCTTTCCCTAACCCTACTTTTTTGAAAAGCTCTTGTGCACCGCAAAAATTAATTTAAAGAAAAAAAAAGTTCGACTACGACGGGCGTCGAACCCCCGTTCTCCCGAGCAGTAGGCAGAGGATGAAACCACTGAACCAACCGTGCCAACGAGAAAATGTTGCATTCACACGGTTTTAATACAAACTTTTACCAAAATATATAAATGAGACAGAAATCTGGTGGGAAAAAAAATTTCGCATCCGGCCACACCCCCCTGGATGCAAGATCAGCAGGGTTTTCGGCCAATGGCACACAATGCCATTGTTCGACAGAGGAAAGCGTGTGCAGCACCTCCAAAAGATTAGCAACAAACGTGATGAACCGTGTTGACGTATTCACATACTGCAGCACCACGGTGGCAGCAGCCTGAAAACATGAGGCAACATGACCCTAACCCCATTACAAACGAACATGATACAGTGAAATAACTATGCAAAACACGTAAATATGAACACGCTCCATAACCACTGGCGCTCGCATCAGAGATGCGCAGCTCGAAGTTTAGCACCTTCTTTCCCAGTTTAGTAAAACTTCTCTGGAGCTTTACATGTTCTAAACGTCACCGGCAGTTAATTCCGTCATTGTTTACATTATGTTACAATGTAAACAATGACTGAATTTTTCAGTGAACACCGGCTGCGTCACAGTGCAAAAATGACTGATTATATCGGTCTGATATCAATAGTTTTATATCGTGTTCACTATCAAATTGAAGCAAAATTGCATTAGTTTTTATAAGCCAATGCTTTCAAATTCAAAACTTCTAGTTTTTATGGAACCAAGCATCCTTTAGCAATCATACCTAATAATATTTTACTTTTTTGTTTGTGTGGTTTTGGCTTACAATCGTATGTAGACAATTTGACGTAAGAGGAGTTGCTTACAATGAAATTACATGAGACTTCCATTTTGTAAACTTCTTGGTTTTCAAAATATTGAACTTTACGAAAGCGTCTACTAAAGAACATTAAGCCAATTCGTTTACAGTGTAGCACGTTTATAACTGATCACGCATGGAGGAACAAACCGTAGACCACACCATCTGTAACTGCGCCATCTACCATGCGCCAAATGGTGTGCGTGGTCTGCGTGAATTGGATGACGAATCAATTCAATGGCTGCTCGACACCTGCCCAAACATCTAGACCGCGTCGCCGCCACTGCCCAAGGGTGGTAAAAGGCAGAGCCCCTCGACCCCTGGAGTGGCGAAGAACAAGGTTCAAACGAAGAAGAAGAACTGATCACGTAGGATATACACTACAATGCAAATATAAACAACGTTAGGTTTGAGAATCTGTTTTATTGAAGATTTTTATCAAACAGTTCACTCACGCCGTCGTCGTAAGTATCATTGATACAACTATGTAAAAAAAAATATAGGCCTATATATAATAGACAGAAACAGCATGTTTCACCCAAAAGGAGGATCATTAGAAGGAATAGTTTCTGTCTATTAAAACAATGAAAACTATTAATACTACATAAAGTGCTCAATGCTAAGCAAAAGAGCAAAGCAGAGCGAATTAAATCAAATATAATTATTAGTCTCTAAACCCTTGACAGCCTGTTTTACCTAAGGACCTTCTGATGATCCTCCTTTAGGTGAAACAGGCTGTCAAGGGTTTAGAGACAAATAATTATATTTGATTTAATTCGCTCTGCTTTGCTTCTTTGCTTAGCATTGAGCACTTTTTGTAGTATTAATAGTTTTCATTGTCTTAATAGACAGAAACTATTATTTCGTAAAACACAAAGTATTATGTGAATGAGGTAGTAAAACAATGAGCACAAACAACGCAGGACTACTCTGGTCAGCAAACGCCTTCAGACGTTGAATCAGTGCAAAAATGACAAAGTTTTTATTCTAGAAATAGTTTCTAAACAAGAATAAAAAATAAAAAAAACTTATAGTTTCAACAATAGAATTGTTTGCAACGTAGTTTCATAGTTTATGACATCATAAACCTGATATAAAGTTTGAAATGAGACCTGTCGCTAAAAGACCTTAGCTGTTGTAGAGCGATAATAATATATAAAACCATAACATTATTATTAATGAATGCTCCACTGTATCAAGGTACCACTCAAATCATAGCGTACTACACGCAAACGGTTATAGGCGAATTCTTCGTAAACAATTCTTCGTAAAGCAATTCTTCGTAAGCAATTCTTCGTAAAACAATTGTTCGTAAACAGTTGTTGGTGAAATGAAATCCGTAAAAGAATTTTTCGTAAAGCATTTCTTCGTATACATCAAATCTCCATTGCATGCACGAATAAATGCTTTGGGAAGAATTGTTTTACAAAGAATTACCTTTACGAAGAATTGTTTTACGAAAAATTGCTTACGAAGAACTGTTTACGAAGAAAACGTCGGACACCCACGCAAACAATGCTACACTCTTCAAAACAATAATGGTTGATTTCGTTATTATGACGCATTAATGATTTTAACTTTTTTTGGCTTTTCTCTTGTCTGCACTCTGACAGCAATATTCGTGATATTTGCATTGATTCAACGTCTGCAGACCATGAATCAATGTAAAAATGACGGATTTCGCTGTCTGATTACTTTTTTTAAATACAAGTTGAATTGGTGTGGTTTGTATTGGTATGATATGTCTGCTGGGCAAACATCTTTTCTTGTGCAATAACAGTCGCGGACAATACAAGAACGTATCGCCAGCCAGATTTGGCCCGCAGGGCTGACTTGGACACCCCTGGTCTAGTAGCATGATTTTTTACATGAATGCATATCGCATAAATATTATAATACTCAAACTTATTCTTAATTCAATTAGCAAATTCCGCAAAAAATCAGCTATATTTACGTGACATAATCCAATATGTTTGCCCATAAAAACCCGTGCGGACTGGGTTTTATTAAAAACACCCGGGTGTTTTACAACCCTGGTTCAAAGTCTTCTTAAGCCTGGTTTTCTTTTGTGCCTGTTTGGCAAGTCACCAAAAAGTATAAACTAGTAGGTATGCTAGTGCCTTTATGACGCGATGACCGATGCAATGTTTCAACAAGTCACGTCAAGAAGTTTTAAAAAGAATTAAAAAACAACATAAAATGCTAAGAAATAAATCAGATTTCCATTGATAAAACAGTAAATAAAACCAAAACTGAGTTCCATGCGACGACATTGGTTCATCAGCAGGTTAATGAACTAAACCAAGTGATTGTTTTCAATGAGGTTGAAACTTGTAAAATACCTTCAGTGACAAAAAGCGTAACAGAAAGATGACGTCAACCATCGATTGTTTGCTGACGTTTCTGCAGGCATCCGGTTGAAACTGCTATTGCACCGTTGCAGTAGCCAACTGAAGTTGTTCATTTTACGTCACTTTGGCGTATTTATTAGCAGGTTTTCAACTTATTTTGATTAGTGAAATTAGTTTAGGAGATCAGTGTATCAGGCTGTCAGCTTTCGAGAGAATTAGTCGCAGAAACACACAATGCCTTTGCATGTAGCCTGAGCATCAGTTTTATCGATAGAACGTTTCTTCGTATGACTCCGATAAACTTTTTTTGGCCGTTGCTGTCACTAAGTACTGTTTGCAGCGAAAAATATAATTGATATTCACTTTATGCAGCTTTTGGTTTGTTCCAGCAACGTGAACACATTTTAAAAAGTGCGATTACAGCCAGGGCCGTTGAGAGAATACTTTGGGCCTGACACCAATGAGGATTTCGTAGCCAAAAGAAATGTTGTTACTCACCCGCAAAAAGTTGAAACACTTTAAATTGATTATCACGAGTGTTGATTCTAACATAAATTAAAAAAAATCAGTGAAATGTGCCTGGCAATGTGGCAGAGTGCCTGAAATGTGCCTGGCAATGTGGCAGAGTGCCTGAAATGTGCCTGGCAATGTGGCAGAGTGCCTGAAATGTGCCTGGCAATGTGGCAGAGTGCCTGAAATGTGCCTGGCAATGTGGCAGAGTGCCTGAAATGTGCCTGGCAATGTGGCAGAGTGCCTGAAATGTGCCTGGCAATGTGGCAGAGTGATGTTTTACTTTATTGTTATAAAAAAATTAAGGCCTGAACATTCCCAAACAGTAAAAATCGTCATTTTGAGGCTGATTTGACGTGTGCAGATATTTAATCGATGTAAAAATGACCAAATTTTCTGTCTGGGTTCAAACGTGTTACGATGCAGAGGGAGCGTTCTGTTTTGTCATTGGCTAAACCAATGGTCTCCAACTTTTTTAAGAAGCGACCCCAATTTAAATGAAAATGATTTTCAACATTTACATGCGACCCCATGTTGTTTTTCCCAAAATTGTAAGATAAATTTGACTTTACACTGTCTGTAACTGTAACGACACTCTGGACTGAAAAGGTGCTTTTCAGTCCAGAGTGTTATTACAGTTGTAGTGCACAGCCAAATTTATCTTACAATTTTTCATTTATGTATATTGCAGATTGAATCCCTGATGAGGACACACGTACGTGTCGAAAACGTTTGAGTTATTATTATGTTATATATTTTGTTTTGTGTTTAATACATTATGTTAAACCCGCTAAACTTTAAGACAGATTACACACTTTAGTTTGCTATTAAATTCAGTGAAACCAAGTTTTGAAAAAGCCTCATCATATGATCTTTTTCTGGTATTTTTCCTTTTGTGCGATCGATTGGTATTAACTTGATCGATTATATTGTGCTGGGAAATAGAGGATCAGACAGAACAGGGGGAGACAATGAGAATAAAAAGGTTTATGAACTATTGCTCTATGTGGTTTTTGGCTGCCAATTGTAGCAGGAATTGACAGCGATACATACAGGCAGGGGCTCCGGACACTTCCTGAGAGTGGAGGGGTAATTTAAGCAGGGACGGGAACGATGTTTTGACATCGACAGTGCGCTTATTGGATTATCGCATCACATATACTTCTGGGAGGTCGCCACCCAGATCCTCCTTCGCATCACTGAAAGCTTCAGTTTCTTATACAGCGTCTTGGGCGCAAAATTTTTGCCTTTTAGCACGATTTAAAATCGAAAAATTATTTCAACAAATCTAAAATCATGAGGAAAAGCTCTTTAACATTTGCCACGTTTTTTGAGGTTTTTAGACAATTTTGACTGGAAGAGGGGACGTACGCAAAAATTCCTCTCTATATTCGTCCTTGGCTCAAGTCACAAATTTTGCATTTTAGACGCTAAAAGGTTAAATTTAAAAGATCAAAAGCGTTAAGGCCAAAGTTTTCTATAAATTAATTTACAATTGCATGAATACAACACGATAACCTGTGCCATAACATCTGCAGTGATAGAAAAAAGTTTCAGCATCTTGGGTCTACCGTCTAGGCCAGTGGTTCTTAATCTGGGCGCTACCGCCCCCTAGTGGGCGCTGTTAACTTTTAGAGGGGCGGAAATATTCAGGGGGCGTTATAGGGGGCGCTACATTCAGAAGGTGTAACGATATTTTCCTCACTGCAAATTTGCTTTAGTAGTTCTGCTGGGGGTACGAGAATCCACCGAGGATGAGGAGCTATATACAGTATAGAGATTGTGTTTAACAAGGGAAGTAGTGATTCTCTCTCAGAGCATTCTATGTTGGCCTATACAGCACAATGCACAACACCATCCGACAAGCGTGGACGTCGGATGGTGTTGTGCATGGCCTTTGTTGTTGATAATGGGCATTGTTTCCCTTTCCTTGTAGTAAGTAAATGGCATTTTGTGGTCAGCTTTTGGCAGGGACAGCGGGCAGGCAGTGCAAGCAAACCATAAGGACTGGTCATAATAATAGTCAGTCAATAATGGTTATTAGTGTAACTCTTACTAACTACTAAAAAATCAGCAGAGATGTGCCTTAAGACTTTTAAGTTAAGAGCCTTAAGGCACATCTGTGCTGATTTTTTAGTATTAAAACTAACATCGGCTTAAACTAGTTTTTTCTTACTAACTAATTACTACTGGCTGTAGGCTAGCCTTATAGTCTTGGAAGAAAATGTCATTAGTAGGCTACAGCCCTTATATTATGGTGGGCGCCAGACTATGGAAATCTCTGAAAAGGGGCGCTGGGGAAAAAAAGGTTAAGAACCACTGGTCTAGGCCTACATTTAATTCAGAAAAAAGTAAAATAAAAGCTAAAATGCATTAACTTTTACAACAACTGAAAATATAAGACATTGAAACAATGCAAATGTGGTGGGTTTCGTTCGTGAGTGATAAAAGCGAAATTAAACAGTTTGTAGCATTGAGAAACTATGACGTCACACATAGCGCATTGTGCTGCGTACATTTTTGACAGGATACGTAGTGTGGCGTTGTCTTGCGAGTCGGAGTTTCCAAGCAAAAACCTCAAAAGTTGTGCAACAAAATAAAAACATGAAAATAAAACACAAAAGTAAAAAATATAGTAAAAATGAAATTTTTATTTTTACATTTGTGGGGGGGGGGGGTAATTTTGCATTAGTTACCCCCCCACTCCGATTGGTGGGGGGTAATCACCCTCCGAGCCCCCCTTTAACGGAGCCCATGCATACAGGTGTTTCGCTTATGGGGCTGGGCTCATCAATATTTCACCACTAAATCATGCGCATACTATCGAAAGCAGCCTATAGTTATTAATTAACTTCCATTGGATGAATGATACCTGATTCTAGGGAATTTTCACCACTACAAATTTTCTTTGAAAACATTTACATAACGTCATATGGCATAAAAACTATAAAATTGCAAACTTAAGCAAAAGCGGTTTTTCCAGTTACCTCGCTCTTGCTTTTGCTTGCTATGTATATCATGTTTCATTTAGGCTACTGTGCAAAAGACAATTTTTTGTGAAATTGTAAAGAGGCGATTCCAGTCAAGTTGCATTTTGATGAATAAACGTAGAACAAATTAAAGATATTAAAAATACCTAATTTATTTTTGAAGCCTGTCAAAGCGCTTGATTGGTTTAATTAAAACCGCTTTTGATGTGATGTCACATTAAGAACGAGTCTCCTACAAGTCAGCAGTTGTGAACTGAACAAGTAGCAACTGAGCAAGTGACAACTCAGCGAGCAACATTTGAGCAAGTGGCTTAAGTTGGTAAATAATGAAACTGAGCAAGCCGAAACTTGGCATTTCACAAGTCAGTCAGATGAGTTTGACAAGCGATGACCAAGCTCGTCCGACGTGAGAACGTAAATCTCATTTGCTGACTTGGCAGTAGCTGAAATGTACTTGCTAATTTCAAGCACTTGCTGAGTTGTTGCATGCCGAGTGGTCCGACGACCCACCAAGAACAACTTTGAAAATCACAAAAGAGATTTACAGCTGGAGAACTATAGGTTAGTTATCAAGACACTGATGTCATGTCAATGTACATTGCAGCCTGTATTCTCTTACGCAGGAAAGAGGAAATTAAACTTTCTCAAAATTTGTGTTGAATTGTTTTTGTTTCATATGAAATCGCACCATTGTCACTATTATGGAAAACTTTTGCACATCCCACTTGCTCCCCTGCTATTGGAGTTTTTTTACTATTGCCGATCTTTATCGTCCATCCACCTCAAAATAGCAGACCCTGGGTTGTATTTAGAGAGAGCGTTGGCATATTCATGTTGATGTACAAGCAGTTACTGATAGTTTGACATGATATTGTCTGCAAGTGGTCTCATATCTCACTGCGAACACTCGTGTCATTATATAGTTTTGGCGTATATTTGTGCCATATGTTGGTCATTTCTTCTTAAGTTTGGATTACATCACCATCTTTATCGATCAGCCCCATCTTTGCGGTTGGAAGTTGACCTTTCTTCTTATTTTGGTGCACAGTTTCGGTGATCTCATGCCATCTACAGTAGATGCTCCAAATCTTTACATTTTTTTCCTATAATCTTCTTTTGCTTTTCTACACATTTGTCGAATCGTTTTGTTTAGTTTTTTGTACAAAAGTGTGCTTTTTTACAAGCAATGTTCCTTTCAGATTTCGCCTTTCTTTCATTTTGTTCAGTATTTCTTCTGTCATCCACTATTGCTTTTTCCTTAACAATTGCCTTCCCATATGTTTTCAGGGACTTCTTTAATGCAATTTTCACCTTATTCTATTCCGTTTCTAAACATTTTTTGCAAGTTCATTGTGCAGCTCTTCTCTAAACTTCCCGTTGTTGTCTTCCAGCTTGTTAGTGTCGCACAATGAACGTTTCTTTGTCTTCTTCAATCCTTTCAATTCTTTTTTATTTTGCACACCACCAGTCCACCACGTTATATGATCAGAATCGCAGTCTGAGCTTGTTCGTACCTTTGTATTAACCGTCTCATTTCTGTGTCGTTTGCTTTGGAAAATTGTAGTGTTACTGTATAATATAAATGATTTAAATAATTTTCAAGCTATCTATCTAAAACATAAAATAAATGCTTTTCAATAAATTTTAAACTACCGGTATCTATAAAAAAATAAAATAGCTGACATGAAGGATTGTTAACATCGAAAAATCGATTTATATTAAAGTGAATGCCATTTTAAGCGAGAACGGTTTTTCCGAGCTAATTATTTCACTTTGAATAAATGTTCGGTTCGTAAAACAAATTTTGCTGCATTTTGTTTTTTTTCCTTTTCTTATGAAGTAAAGCTCAGTAGAAATATTGGTTCGGCGAATTAATTAAACATCGATTTTGATCAATTGCTGTTAAAATGCGGTAGCTTAAAATTTAATTGAGTTTGGATAATGATTGACTCTATATCTTTTGTCTCAGGGTAGCTACATAAACACCAGTATGCAACTCAGTTACCACTGATGCTAATCACTAGGTTTGTCGGCCCTTATGCACCTTTAGTAGAAATCGAACTTTATTGGCTTTTTAGATGCTGTACAGTGGTTTTCAACCTTTCTGGTGGAACAGAACCCAATGAAACATTCCAAAAGCTCGAGGAACCCCTGTTCAATAATTTAATTGCCTTATGCAAAAAACATCGTTTGATTAATAAAATTAAATTGAAGTACTCATGTTCAGATTTATTTATGTACAATAAAAATATAAACAAGTGGCAAAACAGTGGCAAACCTAATTAATATTTGATTATATTTAAACAATATGCATATAATAATAAAATAGACTCCCGGATTTGAATGTAAACTTGCGGAACCTCAAGACTAACTGGCGGAACCTTAGGGTTCCGCGGAACCCTGGTTGAAAACCACTGCTGTAACAAGAATTGTAGGACCTCGGATCTTACAAGGCAAGCCTTCTGGAAGATTTGAATCTAGCACAACTTTATACTGTACTGTAGTGTAATAATGTAAAGGTTTTATTTATTGTCGCTCTGCAACAGCTGAGGTCTTTTAGCGACATAACTCGTTTTGAATTTTACGTCTGGTGATGATGTCATCACATTATTACCCGACTTATCCTCTGCGTTATGCAGGAAACAACACAATCGGTACAGTTTTATGGTTTTTAAAGTCTTTGGTATGACCCGACCTGGAATTGATCTCAAGTTTGCCAGAGCTGATAGCGAAACTACTCGGCCACTGAGCTGGTTATACTGTAGTGTAGTATGTCTAGTTTTTAAGCCTTTCATTTAAACAAAAGTTGCATCATTTAACAAAAGTCGTTTTTCACTTCATTTGCCTACAGACTTTTTGATTACTTTGGAAGGAAAGCACGAAGAAGCAGCAGAAGATTTCACAAAAGTTCAATTGAAAAAGCGAAAAATGAATCAACAGTCAGAGAACAGAAAGAGTAAATAGCAAGTAGCACCTGTTGAGTGATTGAGGATTGTTACCAGAAAGTGTAAGCTGAGATCCCAACACTGAGTAGACATTTTTGTAGAATTGGCACCTACGCAAATATTCTGAGCAAAGTAAAATATTGCATAAAAAATTAAGTGAGTTAATTCTGAATGGTAGATATAATATCCATCGTTTCAGCTTCAGTAATAAGGATTGTAAATGGCGCATTGGTAAATTGATGCATATAATAACCTACTCCTCTACTGAACTCTGTTTTTTTGTAAGTTGGAATGCTCCAGTCTGTTCACGCCACGAAAGGTAGACTGGCGTCAGACATGAAAAGTGAACAATTAGTTGATCACATGCTTGTACTTTGCGGAAATGTAGACCCTACTATTGCATACTGCATAGGCATCGAACGAAGGTTGTTGACTGCGTAAGCTAGAAGCATATTTTGCCGGAATAAATCAACTTGCAGAGTTGCACTTACGACATGATTGTGGTAACCAAGTTGTTTGCAAGAGACTACCCATGAACACGAGATGCGAGATTATTTTCACGTTCACAAAAAACGAAAAGTTCATTCCACTCTTAATATTAAATAACCAGTAACTGCCTCCCATGAAAGCAACACAAATCAATCAACAATGTTGCTTAACTGTTAAACCATAAGTCCAATTTCTTTACTGTGCTTGCCTTCCAGATGTGTCAGTTGGTTTTAGAAAAGCACGTAAATTAATATCAATAATTATAGGCTACTGTAATGCCACACCGAAGTGGGTGTTTTCGACAGGATATACCAGAAGTATTTAGGAAAGGTAGCAGTAGCACGCGACGCGTGTAAGCAATTGACGACTAGGAGACGGCACATAATAATGATAATCGGTTACAATTCTGATTTGTTGTTGTGCTGCAGTTTTGTGGAAGACTAAAATTCAAATTGGGAAAATAAAGTATCTCAAATATTGCTAGTGCAGGTAGTCGAAGACCCGACAGAAATTTTCTATTTAACTTCTTTTATTGTCGCACTTGATTCCAAGCATTGATTGCCTCTTGCATGAAAAGTTTCCAAGATTCTCCGTTGTTTGCTGTGCGTATTAGGTGTATGTTGGTTTTGTCGATTTGTTGGTTTAAGCAGGTTAATCTTTGTCTGCCTTGGGCACGCTTCCCTTCAATTTTGCTTGTGAGAGAGAGATGTTCTAATTTTCCTTTTCGCAGCACGTGTCCTAAAAATTGAAGTTGATTTTCTTTGATATTTTTTAGTAGATTCTTTGTTTGTTTGACTTGATTTAAAACAGTTTGGTTGCTTTTTCTGTCAGCCCAGGAAATCCTCTGCATTTTTCGGAATGCCCACATTTCAAACCCATTTATTCTTTTGTTAATTGATTTGGTAATTGTCCAGGTTTCTGAATTATATTTAAAAATTGGATAAATGTAACACTTTAATATTCTGAATCTGGTTGCGAAAGATATGTTCTTGTTGCATAATATTGTTTTTATTTGCTGGAAAAATGCTTTTGCTTGAGCAATACGTATATTGAACTCCTTATCATCTTAGGCGTCCCAGTTTATTGTTGTCCCAGATTACCTGAAACTTTTTACTTGTTTTATAGTTGTTCCATTCATTTTAATTTGACAGATTGGAATTTCACTTTCTTTTTCCTTTGTGATTACCATCGTTTCCGTTTTCGTTTCACTCATTTCCATTCCAAATTCTTTACTTCTTTCATTTACTTTGTAGCAGTGGCGGCTCGTGGTCTCAAAACATGGGGGGGGGGCTGCATCAACCAGTAGGCTAACCTAATATAAATAATTATAAACCTGTACCGGACTGAGTTATAAATGCACTGAGTTAAGGTTAGTAACACAGTAACATGTTTTTTTAATTGGCTGTCGTTTAATGTTTTTATCATTTAAAGTAAACTTTTGATAATGGCTTGAATTTGGTCAAGTTTAGGTGGTCACCAGACGGAGCTAGTACTATTTTGGGACTTGGTATTAACTTAGTTGGTTAGATCTATGCGTGTGCTTTCCAACGATAGCAAATTTGTTGAAATTGAACAACAAATGAATAAATGGGAGACAATTTCCTTCAGGTGTTTTTCAGTGCATTTCCACCCCGTACTTCCTCCTTTATAATAGTCCAATACAGCATGTGTGACGTTACAAGACGTCATCATCCCAAAAGGACGAATTGTGAAGAGCACCAATAATTACAGTAATTGGCTTTACTTCACATCAAAACTAGTCTGTCTCAGTGACTTTTCAAAACACAGGTCAAGTAAAGTAACCTACGATCGCTTCACCTAATCACCGATAGCTTCCACACGCTTACCCTAAAGATTTACGAGAACCAAAGTTGGAATCCCTGACCAGGGCCTGAGAAGGTTGAAAACTTTTTTTTTAGTTGTTGCGTTTTTAATCGTTTTTTTTACGTCTTTTTGTTACCAGTTTATAATTTCCCACTGCATGTCGTACCCCCTGGTTTGGTGCTTCCTACCCCCAAGGGGTACACGTACGCCTGGTTAAAAATCGCTGAGTTACGAAATGAAGTCGCACATCGTCTTTGAAAAAAGAGACAACTAAGCTATTATCAAAATGAAAGATAGAAGTTGATTGTATTTGACCTCGAAAACCAAATTATTTTGAAATCAAGTCTTTGCCACTTTCCAACTTTGAGAAATACGAAGCACATCTTAAAAACAAAATTATCAAGAATTTAAACAATTATTAGTCATTGACTAGTTGAAATATCAAGTTCTATCATTTTTTCAGATGACGAAAAGTTAACAATGAACCTAAGGCGTAAAAATGCTTCCTTTCTGTTGGTTGGTGCTGTATGCTTGTACATTGTGCATTTATTCATTGGAGTGGAGATTTATTCTAAGCGCCCAAATCGTTTCACTTCCAAAAGTATTCATGAAAGCACCACTGCTACGCTGCAACTGCATGAATCAACAACATACATAGCGACCCCGGCAGACACAACGACGGAATCTTTGACAACCGCTCTCCCAACCGAGCCATCTACCGGTTTATATAACTGCCCTGAGATCACCAACAACCAAAAGGGGCCGATTAACGTGAATTTTGAGGGTAAGTCCACAAAATTGTTTAAAATAGCAGTACGTTAATTTTTATCATAATTAAGTGTTAAATTTGAGTTACACTTTAAAACGTTTCATTATAGTTCTTTTTTGTTTGTTAAAGAATGCTTATTGAGATAAAAATTATTGAACTATTGATAAGATAAGAGTTATTGATATCCTATTGGGCTATTCAATTTCATATCATATAAAACTTTGTTTTTTATATCGTTTATTTGCTTCCGATGCATGTACAATTGTACATGTTTAGTTGCCATGGCGATCATTCCGCTTTAGATGATCGTGCAATAGATCACTTAGCTTAACTCAGCAAATTCACAATTACGGTTATTGCTTTTTAACTATTCTGCTGCAGATTCCAGAACAAGATTTAAATTGCAAATTTTTTAAGTTAATTTTTGCCTATGAAGAGAGTAAAAGAAAGTGGAGCTATTACAGAAAGAAAAAGAAAGTAAAGAAGAGGAACTAAAAAAGAATGAAGGAGCCTTTTTGAATTTCGTAAAAATTGCCTCTGCTAAAAAACAGATTAGCGACCAAAGTAAATCGCTACCTCAAGTTGAGACGGAAGAAGAAGCGTAGCTTACCTCGAGCAAAACAATAACAAAGTGATCATTGAAAGAAGTCAGCCTATGAATGAAACACTTTCAGATAAAGATAAAACAGATGGTATCTATTATTCTCATAACGACGTGGCTACTTGACCAGAAATGTTAACTCATAGCATGAGAGTTGAGATGATCAAATTAGGGCCCGAAAGGTTTCAGAATAAAGAAGGGCCATTCAAGCCAGCGATTAGAGTATTTAAAGAAGGAGACAGAGAAAGAATCCTTAAGCCATGGTGGCCTTAAGCTTTCTGAGTCAAAAGTGATTTTAATAAGACAGTAAAGATTTTAAAGAATGGTGATGAAGTTCTCAGATCATGGTTGCTATATTCGAAAAGCAAGAAATACCGATTGAAGAGAGACGTATCAGAAGGAATAAAATGATGCCTGGCGAATAGCAGAAGACGTAGGTCTCTCGGCTGTTGAAGAAATCATGAGATGCAATTTCGTGCAAAAATTCATAGGCGTTATATTGCGTTGCTACGTCACTGGTTGTATTAAGCGTTATCTGGTAAATAGCCAATAGCTTTCTAAGTGCTGACCCAGACAGCAAATCAGTTGTTTTTTATATTAATTCAACGTCTGCAGACGTGGTCACATTGTCTCAAAACAATTGAGCGAAACATTTAGTTTTTTCCCTCCTTGCAAAAACCTCTTGCTTGCTTTACTCGCTTGATTCAATTTTATTTGTGTATTGACCACGCATAGCTTCAGCTAAGGCAAAACATTTACGTGCCCTTCAAAAACTAATATCCTATATCCTGAAATAAACACATTGTTCATTGAACCAGTCAAATTGACATACTTCCGTGTTATGGAGCTATGAAGTATTGTGTGCCTCGTGCAATATATGACAAAACATATAGGGACGCCTCAGACTAATTTTTAAAACTTCACTGAAAGACGAAGCTACACAATACTATAGCTTACAAACTTCAAACACATAAAGTATTATTGAAATCTTTGTTTGGACGTAAATAATTTATGTAAGACATAACTTCAATTTTAAACCAAAATTTGCAACTCAAACTTTTCGGAAAACCCAGCATTAATTTCATAAATTTAGTCATATCGTGAGCTATATAAAGTGTGCGTCTATCAAAAAATATTATTTTGCTGAAAAAGCACAAACAGCGACCAAAACAAGGTTAAGTGACCGCCAACCATTTCTTGTATACTTCACAATGTAGATTTTAACAACCTGTTTTAACTTCTGTGAAATTCCGTTGAATCAGTTGATCAATAGACAAGTCACGTGACGCATGGCAGCACAGAGGTTCGGCGGCCAGCAGCCTCAAGCCAAACAAAAGAGCCGCATTAACGAACGACTCACTGACTTCAACACCATTTGTCATAGCACATGACTAGGGAACTGTATTCCGAAGGCTAGTGCAAACCGCTACTATCACAGCGAACTCGCAGCATCAGGCTAAAACAGGTCGTTAATATCTACATTGTGAAGTTAGCAACGATCATGCTGCTAAAAGCGAAACTCAATCTATTGCATTTCTTGCATAAATCCACTACTGACGATGACCTCGATGTTAGCTATAACCTAATAAAAATTATAAACTTCTCATAGCAGAAAAATGTTTTTGCGATCGAACTTGCTGCTCTTATGAAAGAATTCGCAACCACCACACAAGTTTTGATTTGAATAATCATTTTTCAAAATTGCCCTCATTGTATGAAAGATTGCCACAATCCTAAACTTATGTGGTGGGTGATCAATGCTTCTTTGGTGTGTTACAGCACAATCAATCATCACTACGATTCTTGCATTGTCCAAGCATTATACAATAACAAGCACCTATTCATGAGATTATTAACCGGCTTGGTGGCTTAGTAGTTCGATACCTTGTCGGGTCATACCAAAGGCTTTTTGTGGTACTCAACCTAATTCCTGCTTGGCACTGAGCAATGGAGTAGATTCGGGTAATAATGTACTCACTTGCGCCGTTATACGGCTGCATTGACACTGCCTGCTTCGTAAAGCGCTGAGGAGCAACGCATTCTGCGATGGATACAGCGCTATATAAAACTAACATTATTATTATTATGACTATAACTTTCACTATTATGCTGTTTCAGCTGGCACGTCTGATGGAAACTGGCCACCTACATTTGAAGAAATAGCAATAAAATACCCTTTGTTAGAATTGGGAGGGTACCATCCTAGTCCGGCAGGTTGCAAGAACAAACACAATGTTTCAATCATTGTACCGTATCGAGATAGAGAAGAACATTTGAGGTAACATGTCAGTTTGTACATTAAATATCATATTATTCTTAAATGCTTTTGTTTGCAGGCTAGTTAAGATTTAAAATCGATTTCTAAGCTAACTAAGAAGAAGAAGAAGAAGAAGCGTTTACTGAACCCACAGTTTGACAAGTTGTTTCCACAGATCAGAGTCATGCAATGTTAGCTTGAATTTGCTTGTATGTATGATCCTTCTATGACAAATAAAGTCAGATGCTATTGCAATGCAACACTTCACAATTTTTCCTCTTTGTTGTTTATGCGATGCCCAAAAGCAACAAGTTTTAATACAATAAATACACTTAAAAGATGATGTTACTAGTATCAATTTGTCGCGTGAGTGGCTGAATGGCGACAGCTCACTTTTGGCACACCATGTAAACTGCTGGTAAGAGTATGAAGCCTAAAGGTAACTATTTTGCTCAGTTTTATATTAAAATGTTAATTTTACAGGTAATGCAAAGAAATTTATTCTCACACGAGTCAGTTCAATCATATATTGCTAAAAATCGATTTCGATCAGCTAGAAGCTAGATCATCTTCAGTTAAGCTAAGCTTATTCAAATACAAACATAAGGCTATAAGAATATAATAGTTATAAGAATTGTTATAAGAATTAATGGTTAGTTATAAGAATAGTTATAAGAATAGTTATAAGAATAGTTATAAGAATAGTTATAAGAATAGTTATAAGAATAGTTATAAGAATAGTTATAAGAATAGTTATAAGAATAGTTATAAGAATAGTTATAAGAATAGTTATAAGAATAGTTATAAGAATAGTTATAAGAATAGTTATGAGAATAGTTATGAGAATAGTTATGAGAATAGTTATGAGAATAGTTATAAGAATAGTTATAAGAATAGTTATAAGAATTCTATTTGAATAAGCTTAGCTTAACTGATGATGATCTAGCTTCTAGCTGATCGAAATCGCTTTTTAGCAATATATGATTGAACTGACTCGTGTGAGAATAAATTTCTTTGCATCACAAGACATGTAACCGAGTCGTTCATATCAAGCATTGTTGTGGGTTTGACACCTGTCAGAAGATACTTCATTTTCTTGATAATTTTACAGGTTCTTCCTTTACTACACCCATATGATTTTGCAAAGACAACCTATCAGCTACAAGATATATGTTGTTGAGCAAGATGATTCTCTGACTTTCAACAAAGGTCAACTGATGAACACCGGGTACCAATACGTGCTTAATCAAACAGATTTCAGTAGCCGTTGTATGTTTTTTCACGATGTGGACACAATATGCGAAGATGACAGAACTCCTTACAAATGCAGAGGTCAGTCTTTTATTGTTGTCATTTGCATCAAGGCTTTATGACGCATGAATTAAAAATATGTGTAAGGAAAAGCATGAAGTTAATCTTAACATTATCCATCTTTGTACAACCTTATAATGTCATTAGCAACTTACGCGATTGTGAAGTATGATAAGATTTACATTACGAATTTGGGAAATTTGGAAACATGCTTCCAACATTTTATCACTCAGCTGAAGGTAACATTGTTACTCTTCAGACGACGATGTATTTCAGGGATTTCTGCCCATTTGCAATATCCTTAAATTTATTATTTCAAAACTACTGCGTGAGATGACATAGATTATTTTCTGCTATAATTTCGGTTTTCACTGCAGTAGCGAATTTGCAGAAAGTAAGTTACTTGGTCATCCTGCACCTAAAAAAAAACGAGTTTTGCATCTTTTTCCCGCTCGTTATGCTCACTCATTCAGACATCACAATTAAGTTAAAGAGGTAAAGATTGGTCATGTGTCCCTCAAAAACTGAGAAAAAAATGCAGCATTCATAAATAAAACCATTTAAGTAAACAATCAAACTATCCTTTTTTAGTGTCAATAGAGCTGAAGTTTAGTTTTTATAATAGACTTATAAAATGAAGTTTTTGATGGGTAAACCCCCTAGATTTTCTACATCTGTATTTGCTTTGAATCTCTATTTGCATTTGTTTTTTGTTACGTATGCCTTGTCTGTATGGTAACCCAAAAAATGTGCTTTTAAATCTTCCTCAAAAAATTCGTTTCACAAGACCTAGTTTAATCGTATACAGCTAAAATCGTCGTTGTGCTACAAGATCTCTTAAACCAAGCCAATCAAATTATTATCGTCGGATTCAGGTGCGGATCTATGGGGGGGCCCGGCCCCCCCCCCCGAAATTTTGTGAGAAATTTTTGAATGGTTTGATATGCTTCTAAACAGCTGATATTAGTCCCACAGCGGACTTACACCCCCCCCTTTGGCACGCGTGTGACGTCACAATATTGAGAATGATGCTTTCAGTCTCCATGTCTCTAAAACAAAGTTTGCCTAGTTTTAAGCGAAACTCCATTAAAAGAGCGAGTTTTGCCAATACCAAACATTCAAACATCTCAGCCAGGAATTAGCAACAAGAAAACACAGAGACTTAGCTTTATTACCGAAAAAATGCAGAAGAAAACAAGATCTTATCCTTTTGATATGCCACCGGACAGCACCATTTTACAGGAATATTTATACCCATATTTTCGTTGAAAATGCTCTCAGAATGCACCAAATTCAAAGTAATTTTTCAAAATTTTCTGGGGGAGCCTCCCAAACTCCCGCCGCTGGGTGTCGCCTTTGGCGAACACGCCGTCGAAACCCCCCAAATTCCTGGCTACGCCACTGATTTCTCATATCTGTTTTATCTTTTTCTTACTTTTTAATTCATTTTCAAATTTTCTGGGCCCCCCCCCCCCCCCAAAAAAAAATCCTAGATCCGCGCCTGGTCGGATTTCTATTTGAATCAATTTAGCTGAAATCTGAAGATGATTGAAGCAAATCGAAATCGAATATTTAGCTTTTAAAATTGAAACGACTTGTGTAAAAATAAATTTATTGTATTACAAGACACTTCGCAACGGATAAGGTATTGGCTTTCCAATTATGCAAACCTGGTTCGACTCCCCGCTTCAGCTGGTTGTTGAAAAACACCGCTCACCTCTACCCAGGGTGTATTAAATTGGGTGGGTGCAGTTGCTGAAGTAAAGGCGGCCGAGAGAAAGGAACTAGCCACCCTACTCTCCTTAGTGCCGAAGGCTTAGTATAATGAGAATCTTATCTTCTCATTCCCCAAAGCTCAGTACCTGAGTATGGGACCTTTACATTTACAAGACACTTAGCCAAGTCATTTTATGTCAAGCATTATTGTGGATTTGTCAGAAGATATTTCTTTCCTTTCTACTTCTAGATCCGCCACTTCTCTGTATTCATTGTTATCAACGTGTGACGTCACATCAATGCTTTCACAATTTACATGCTACTTTCCAGACCTTGAATCAATCAATGTCCAGAACGTCTGCAGACGTTGAATAATTGTAAAAATGACAGATTTTGCTGTCTGGGTTGTACTAAACTTTTAGATATTGCGTTTAATTAAAGTAAACCCGAAATGCTTGATGGCTTTGACGTTTGCAGGATCAGGCACTTTTTATCTACAGTAGCTTGCTTGTAACACATGTTTGTTGCAGGCGAAAACGAAGTGATCCACCTCTCACCGAGGATAGACAAGTTCAACTATAGATTTTGCTGCGGTATGACGGTGGGAGGTATACTGGGATTTCAATCGCATCAATTTGAAAAGATTAATGGGTTTTCAAACCTTTATTATGTGAGTGAAAGTATTCTAAAGCTTCTTATTTCTAGTTTATATTTCTTCGTATTTCTAAAGTTCTTCTCAAACATTGTGATTTGGACGTTTCAGAAGAAACATTGATATAAGATTTCAATGTGTATATGGCGGATCATACAAAAGATACAATCAATAAAATAATGTTTCTCGGCAGCCGATTGTAGCAAGAATTGACAGCGATAGACACTTGTTTCGCCCATGAGGCTGGGCTCATCAGTATCGCACCACAAATTCATGCCACAAGGGTATTCGGCCACCGCTTTTACCAGTCAGTGCTAGTGAGTGCTCAGCCTTGTGCTGATAGCCAGGAAGAACGCTCCTTTCTTCACATCAAAATAATGTTAGAGTGAAGATGAAATTCCTCATGGCTCATTATTCAAACGTTTTGTTTAGGTATTTTTTACCTACTGTTATTGTTGCGCCTGTATAGTACTTTTAATCGGCTAAGTAAAAGTTTTTGATTTTTTTTTAACAGATCTAAAAATTTATGTTTTCACAAGACGTTTTTACAATCTTGGACAAAACTTGCATTGTGAAGATTAATTTTGTTTCAAAAAATTCAAAATTCGATGAACATTGTACGGAAAGTCAAAGTTAAGAAAATGTGTTTTTTGCTAAAACTCATTCTACTTAATGATATGGTGAAACGCCATCTTGTTTTGTATCACATGCAATTACAACCCAAAAGTTATCAGTTGGGTTTATGTTGAGCAGGGTTGGGGAGCAGAAGATGATGACGTCAACTACCGTTTGGTCAACATCGGGAAATTCTCAGTGTACAGGCCTCCAGAAGATTACATAAAGTACGAGCAGAAAACGGTTGTATTGTTTTATGGTTGAATCAGTTTTAGCGTTTGTTGTACTTTGTAAGGCTTTTGCAATTTATTGGTAAAAAGCGTCAAGAACAAACCTTCTCCCAACTATCAAAGGCGCGAGTGAAACAAAAAGTGTTATTTACTCAAAGCAGGTTGAATGAACGCAAGTATTTGCAAAGACATGCAATTCAACAACGTGATTGCCAAACTGGTGCAAATATAAACAACAGCCTATTGATGTAGCTATTGTAGCCAGCACAAAATTTCGAGGGGGAAATAAGCATTTTGCACAAGTGGGTAGGCCCGACAACAAGTCACCGAAGGCGAGGGGTCTAAGGGAAAGGGTCCTCCCCAGAAATTTTTTAAAAAATACCCTAAAATTGCACATTCTGAGAATACATTCAACTTGAATCAATAATACAACTTTGTCAAATGATGCTGTAAAACTAACAAAGTGTGAAATTTGTGTTTGAACTATTTCGGGAAAAGGTAATCACAGTTTGCTTCCACCCACTTTTTAACTAGCGTAATGCCATAGAAAACTTGCCGGCTATGCATGCAAATTCACTTTTACTGTACTTGCAATATTGCCAAGTTGTTTTAATTTTGTATATTTCTTCGAAGAAGTGTTTAATACATAGAGAAACATTTCATGATACATTTTTAGGCTATACTTCTACAGGAAACTTAATTTCACATAAAAAAACTGAATTACTTTACTTTTATTTCTGCCAGAAGATTGTTTGTAATATTAGATATACAGCATTTTATTCATTTTTATTGAATTTGATTGATCTTACATTCACGGAGAATACGCCATTGGCTCATAGAGCACTCATTACAGAGCAGAGTCATTTGCAAACTATCCGCATGCTGAAATATTTAGCTGCATTGAAAGTAGCTTTCCCAATTATACTGTAAGACAGATGCTTGTATGAGAGCCTAGATTCTTTGACCTACCTAGGATCGTTTCATTTCTACAGTAATGTTTTTTTTTTTTCAGATATAAAATGATACGTCATAATAAGGACGAAAAGAACGCGGTCAACGGACAACGCTTCAAGATACTTAACAAGTGGAGGGAACGACAACCCACAGATGGACTGAATTCTTTAGAAACACAAATTACTAAAGTAATCAAATACCCAACACATACAAGGATATTCGTAAAACCCAAGCCTCAAGAGTAAATAATAGGAATTAGCTTCATTCACTGTGAACCTACCGAGCCTTTGAAAGAATTTTAGAGAAACTCACTCAAGCGTGTGGACTGTAGATGCACAAGCTCCAGAGAGCCTAGTAAGTTCCTTGAACTTACCGCTGTGAAGATGTGGACAAAGAGAAAATTTTATTCAAAGAGGACGAGCATTAGTTAGATAACATCTACAATGTACAATCATAATTGTATTCTGCTGACGTTTGGTGTGCTAAGACTTCTATTTGCATATTCTGGTGCGTAAACGTTTTCTTTTAATCCTGAACATTTTCATAATGCGGTATACAATATTTTTTCCCTTTTACAGTGAATGGTTGACTTCCTTGTTTGTAAAATGTTTTTAGTATTTATATCAGTTCATAAACTGTTTGTAAACCTTAACTAATGTAGTTATATCGTACTGGTAAAGAGATTATCGTAGCATAAATCTTTATTTTCAAGTGGGGTGTGAAACTAGAGACGTGATGTGTCGGTAAATTAGTTAGTTCATTCCAAATATTGACGCGCAAATCTTGCTCTGACGTCAATTTATATCATGCTAAACAGTGTTGTTCAATACCGAGGACTCCAATGAGTCCCTGAAGATTGCGAATTCGTCTGGAAGCACTTCAACTTTAGAAAATAAAGGTTTTCAGTTTCTATATTTGTCGCATAATAATTATTTTAACTGGTGTGATAATTTCTGCAAGGTAATTTTTATGTGGTTTTAAACCAAATAGGCTAATAATGTCAATTAAGGTACAGTATATTTTGTCGATGGCGACGCGAGGTGGTTATTCTTCTTCATCGTGTGTAGGTATCCCTGATCGCGTGTCACACGGCCGTAGGCCAGAGCATCACGCAAGCTCTTGCTCTATCGTTGAACTCGGCCAAATCCTGTGCAGAACACCTTTCTTTTAGGTCAGGGCATTCGAGTAGATGTTGCATCGTTTGCTCCTGTCCGCATTTGCAACTTGTGCTCCCCATGGAATACCCCCAGTGTCTCATCAAGGTTTTACACCTGCCAATACCAGTTCTTAAGCTGTTGAGGCATCGCCAATACTTCCACGGTTCACTCTTTCCGAGAGGAAGGCCTTCCACGGGTGAAAGCTCCATATTGGCCAATGTCTGTCCGGCTGCCAGTCCCTCCTGCCATAGTTGAACCCGGAGGTGGTTATTGAGAAAGCTCTATTAAAAGGACACTAGACTGATTTGAATGTTGCAACCGTGAAGGGTAAAAAGTGCCACATTAGTTTAGAAGAGAAGAGTGTTGCACATCAGGCCTTCGATAAATTTCCAGAATTTAACTACGTAAAACTTGACCATTCCACTATTTAATGCCATGAAAAAACTTTCCTGTTACTTCTGCATGTCACCAGCTTGAAATTGGCAGCCAAAGAGCAGCAGTTCAAACTTAGCTTGGAAAGCTTCTTACGGCTGAGACGGTTATATGTTAAATACTTGTCTGCAGATCATGTTACTGATGTTACCGAGTTTGATATTTCTTATTTTAATTTAGTAATTGTATTTTTAGATATGTTTCAGTGTAGTAAGGGCCCAAATTTGAGATGTTTTAGGCCCTTATTATACTAAAATATCTTCTTAATGGACAAGTACACGCAGTGAACTTTAGCAACTCAAAAAAACACTTTACTGAAACGCAAAAGTCTATGATTTGTGGCCCCCTGAGATGGTGGGCCCGGGCCGGACCCCCTTGAAACGGCACTGCATACAACCAATTTATCTGGTCCAGATCTTTACCAGACTTGGACAAGATAAAGTGGTTATCTCGATTATGGCCTATCAATTATAATTTGCAGAGAAATGGCTAATCTTCAATTGGCTACGACACGATAATGTTGTTAAACTTATTTATACTATCCTTTACGGAAAAGGCACCCCAGAAATATTTGTATTTTTTTTGTATTTTCTTGTAGAAAGCATTCAAGCTTGTAGAAAGCATAGAAAGCATTCAAGTAGAAAGCATCACTGCAAAACTACACTGTGAACTATCTCTTCAAACTTTTTTTGCCTTGTGTCGCAGACGAGATTATCAACACGTAAAACGTGGGACCTTGATAACTTTCAAAATTACTGGGATCATGCAATTTCCTTCATTTTAGGGGCGTTCAATTAGATTACTAAACAAAACAATGGTCAACAGCCCATACAAAGCTTTTATCAATAACCAGTCCCCTGTGCTGGTACACTCATAAAAAGATTGTTGATTTATTTTACATAACGTGTTATGTAGCGAAACACAGTGAACGATCGTACAACAGTGTTTTGCCACTAGAACGTTGTATTCAGTGAATCAAGAAAGAGTTATAAGGTTGACGAATGTGAAGGTAAATGCAAGGCCGCCAAGGCTGCCGAACGAGACTGATTGCTAAAACTAGAGCCGATTGTACAGTAAAGGGAGGATATGAAAGTTCGCATCCAAAACGTGAAAGTATGTTGAACCTAATGGTTAAAACTAAAACACAAACATTGATAATACGATGCTGTACAGCATGATGGTAAATGTAAATAGATACAACACTTTTATACGTTGTTTTTTTTTAAAGAAACAAGCTAACTGAGTCAAAATGCACTAAATAGAAGTTCAAAAATCTTTAAATTGTGCAGGGCCGGATTTAGCTGATGGGGGGCCCGGGGCACTTTTAGATCGGGGGCAGCCGTGCAAAAACCATCTCTACGTTTGCAGTAGCATCAGTCCAGTACTGCACAGCATTTTTCAGAAACTTTAAAGGCCAAAAGGAAAAAAAATAACACAAAATCACATTTTTTCCACATAGGGGGTCTTTCAAAAGTCGGGGGGCCCGGGGCAACTGCCCCCTCTACCCCTCCCCCTAAATCCGGGCCTGAAATTGTGTAGTTGGTTTCTCAAGTTGGCATACGCACTGCCACAAAAACCCATAAGACACAAAGTCAATGCATCACCTTACAGCTCCCTCGCGGCAATAGTAGGCTAAACATCTCTAAAAGCAACGATGAAACTACTGTATTTAGATTACAGAAAAAATCAAAATCTTTTAGAATTCTACAAAGGGACTGATCATTTTTCACTTCGCGTGCAGAATCGTTTCTTCATCCTACAAAATATGTTGTAACATTTCGCTGGTTGAGTATGAAAACATTGGTGGTATTCAAGACAATTGACCAATGGATAATGACGACAAAATAATCAAGTTAAATCACGTTATCGAAATTACAACGAAACTACACAAACAAATAAATTCCAAAGTATAATTCATTGTGTTCTTTGTTTCTAACGTTTCTTCAAATGCATTTTGGTTGATTGGTTGGTTTTGAATTAAGCCTATATCCTCAGACTGATAGGTTATTCCTGGTAGTTTCGCATGCTTGTAGAGGCTCTTGGCTCAGGGTCGGTTATCGAGATTGGCAGAGTGAAGTTTTCCGATTGTTGAAGTCTTGTTGCCAGAGAATTATTCCATTCACTAGGTGCCGCTGAACGGAGAGCAGTTCAGAAATGCGTTGTTCAAGCGCACACCCCGAGAGTCGAACCAGTGCCGCGTGACCTTGAGCCGGGCGTGTAACCACTGAGCTAAAAGGGGCGGACATTTTATTTTTTTGACGAGGGCACAGCACTGCGCCAAATACGTTTGTTTTGTTTAGGAAGTTTCCTTGTAGTTTTTTAATGCTATATCACCCAATTATTATACTTATTCCCTTAGGTCGAATATTTAGTGCAAGCCAATATAACAAAATTGAACGCAACTACAGTTAATGAGAGCAGTACCGGATTAAAAATAGGGTTTTGAACCCCATCGCACAGTATTTTTTGAAAAATAAGAAATCTTGTTTCATGAAACAGAATGGAAATTTAAAAATACTTCACATGAAAAGATGATCTCAGCAAAGCACAATTTCATGATATTTTTCATCAAAGAGTGACAAAACATTTCATAAAATTGGCAGGTCTATGTCGATATTATAATCAATATCTTCTTCAATGAAAGTATGAATACTTCCTGCGGTGTAACACCAAAGAATAAGTCCCACAATTGTATGTCATATGAAGAAAAGTAGCAAAACATGAAATTACGTGACAAAATGTAGAAGTAAAAAATCTACTGTTCTGGTCATTAGTGGAGATGTCATGCATTGTCAGGGAAAACGTCTTGATAAAGTGGAGCCATTTCGAATTGTGCATCATCTAACGCAAAATCAGATACAGCTGAAACAAAGGGAAGTTGAATGTTAAAATTCTCGCTAGCTGTTAGAGCAGAACAAAGTAGCAAATGTTTGTTAACAGCCGAGTGCAGGAAGAATTAATAGCAAAACGCGAGTTTATCGCTGTCAATTATTGCTATACTCGGCTGTCAAGAAGGACGAACGCCGCCCATAAACTCACCATTAATCGATTGCTTATCGTCAGTGCCTTCGCTTTTGTTTTCCAATTCTGACGTAATTGCAGCTTGCAGTCTCTGCAATAACCAAAACAAAAATGTGAATGTGCCACAGTCGTGCTTGTTAACCACTCTTTCCGTAGTCGCAGAAATCGAACTAATTCATCTACAATTAGACTGATACAGACAGTGTATCAGAACATGAGCAATAGGCCTACAGTAACTTTGCTTGACCACAATAAACAACATAACTTCTTCGTACTTCGGTGAAAGTTCCTTTTGAGATAAAAATCAGCCTATAGATGGCGTAGGCAGGTATCCAAATCATGGACGACATGGCTAGCATCCAAGCTATTCCAACAGCCCAGGGTGGGTAAACGTAGGTCTTGTTGTACGTCAGGGGCTTGTAATGTATCAGGCTTATTATTAAAAGAGCCTAAAAATATAAAACATAAATCGAAAAACCTTGGAAGAATTAGTGTTTTTATTTGTATTACTATTATTTTGCGACAATTAACTTAGGTTTGCAATACACACTTCCCAACTTGCTAAAATCCTAAAAAATCAAGCGAGTTAGTATGTGCCACAAGATAAACCGAAACCAGGACATTAAAGATGTCCAAGATTTCATCGTCTTTAAATCTAAACCTATACGTGGTGGTTGAAGAGTTGAATTGAGTGACCGGAAAAATAACAACAATCATTCTTCATCTCCGCTCCATTGCTGCACCGCCTTCAGGAGGTGTGTGTCCTTGCGTTGCCAGGCTACAGCGGTGCAACGCGCGTCAATGGCGTCGAATCGCGGCATATCGGCTCGATTTACAAGCTACTCCGATTACTCTTTGACAGACACATTATTAGAAATCTTATAAAAAAATTCCATCACAGGAAATATCTAATTTGAAGTTTTCCACCAGTTTCCCCTCACTATCGCAAGCGAAAACTTTGCAGGCTGAACAATCAGTTCTTGACAACTCCTCTCCAATATCTATGTATACGACCTGCAACTTGCCGCATCTGACAATTGTGTACATGCCGAAGACCTGGCCATTTCGTACGTTACTGCAAACTGGTGACGTTTAGGGAAAACAATTGAACTGAGACATAATGACCTTATCAGAGTACAGAGATAGATAATAAATTCATGACCGTATCCTTAAGTCACGGCAATGCTTGGTAATGGTGTTGCCACAATGGAAGATGCAACCCTGACCTGGGTTTCTACCACCTACCCTGAACTGTGAAACATCTGTCAAGAAGAAGCAACCTAAGCTAGACTTTAATGAAAATGTTATTTATTTGTTCTCTATAAAATAGAAAAAAAAAGATCAATGCATTTGAGCTTTTGACTTAGGTCTATAAGCAAATGCTAAACAATTTCATAGTCACAAAAGGCCACTTACCATAGTGGCGACTGGTGTTATGACGACCCAGCACCATTTAAACCAGTTGATTCTAGGTTGAAAACCAATCATATCCACAACGATGGACCAGTATTTGTTGATACCAAAAAACCATCCTATGGCAATGCACTCGCAGAAGCTGATAAACAGTAAACTCCAACCAGCTGCAGCGTAATTATCGAATATATTCAGCACGTACACGCCACCCTGTGACAGGAAAATAACAAACACATCTGCAAAAGATTCTTTCGTGGGTTCTGGTAATGTCACGGTCGGTAAAACCTGATTTCAACGATTCTTTTTTAAAAAATTGAAAGAAATTTTCTGAGTTAAAGTCCAGGATTAGAAAAAAAATCAAATATTGAATTTTTGCGCGTTTAAAAATAACAAAGCATTGGTAGAAGGTTTGCATATTTGAACCATAGACAAGCAACACAAAGTAACGTGAGCGGGTTTAACATAAAGTATTACACATAATGCATCCTTCCAACCGCTACATATGGTGCAGAAACTTGGAACCTTACAAAGAAATTAACACTTAAACTAAGAACTATGCAAACAGCACATGAACGAATCATGATGGGTTTAACATGGCAAGATAAAAATACTGCGGAATGGATCAGCAATCAAACGAAATTACGAGATATATTAAGCACAATCAAGAAACTAAAATGGTCCTGGGCAGGTCATATAGCAAGATATCAGGACAATGGATGGGCTAAAAAATTAACAACATGGACACCACGAGAAACCAAAAGAAAGATGGAGGGACGACATTGACAAACAATGCAATACAACCAACTGGTACCAACTAGCACATAATCGTGTAAATTGGCATGAAAAGGGGAAGGCTGACACTCTGCAATGGGCTCTCACAGGCTGAAAATGATGATGATGATGATTACACATAAAACAAAATACATAACATAATAACTCAAACATTTTCGACATATTGCAGAATTAATTCCTGGTGAGTACACACGTACGACTGTACGTGTCGCAAACGTTTGAGTTATTATGATATATATTTTGTTTTATGTGTAATACTTTATGTTAAACCCGCTAAGGTTACTTTGTTTTGCTTGTCTATGGTTCATAAAGAACAGTTAACTACCACTACGTTCTTATTGGCAAACATTAGTTGTTTTTTCTAATTTCGCAAGGATCAAAATTATCATGTCTCCACATAAAATGACACATACCACGTCACATCATGTAGAAAACTAACGAATTTTTAACGCTCCATATTTTAAGATGTTTCGCGCAAAACTAATGTAGAAACAGTAGCCTAATGCTTCCAAAGCACTTACATTTGTGACCATGCTAATTCCAACCAGAAATTGTACCAAACATAAGCCGGCTAAAAATATCTCTCGCCTCCATGGCTTTCTGAACCAATCTGGTCGAAGGTCAATGAATGCTGACATCATTGACTCCAAACCGACAAACTGTAAAGACGTCAAAAATTTAAACTCATATAAGTAGCCTGTCACTTAGAGTAGGTTACTAGATGAATGTTAAATTTAAAAATGCTTGTACACTAAAATCAAACTACCGAAGAAACAGTGTGCCTAAATTTGTTAACCTCAAAACAAGTCGTGTGATTTTACTCTGAACTGCAATTCAATATAGAATGCTTGCAATAGCCCACGAGTTCATTTCCTCTTTCTGCGGTCGAGATTAACAAACGTTTTATTTTAGTCTTGAATTTTTCAATACCAACCTCACTGTCAAGACCCAAAAGGAACAGCATGAAGAAAAAAAGGCAGCCCCATAGCTGGGGCATGGGCAGAAGAGTCAGTGCTTTTGGATAGGCGATGAATGCCAACCCTGGCCCGGACTCCGCTACGACTTTAATGTCAATTTGCTGCAACAAAAAAAACATACCATAAACGTTTGAAAAAATTCAATTTCGGTTATTTCCACAAGGTTAGGTCGATTGCTTCAATTAGTAATTTAGTGTTGTAGTTAAGATTGTTCTATGTTGTGATTTTGCAAGGAAAACTGCAGCATATATTTCTCAGTTTTTGAGAGCGTGCAACCTAACTCCTTTTCTTATATTTTAAATGCGCCACGGATAATACAATTGTTTTATGAAATAAATTAGATTGATTTGATAAAGCGAGCAAGAGAATGTTTTTCTGAATAAACAAAAAATTGCATGTTTTTGTTTTTTTGAGGGGCTGCAGCCATGTGACCAATTGCCTCCTGTGTCTGCTAGTCAATAACTTATATATTATATTTTTCACAACTAGCAGTGTATGTAAAATACCTGTTCTTTAGCCATGAAGCCAAGCACAGAAAAAATAGCCAACCCAGACACGAAACTGACACCACTATTCAGTATGGCCAGGATGATACAGTCTCTGAAAAAAAAAAGAAATCGATTACACTTTTCTAGTTTTAGGGTTTTTCGGACGGAATCTTTTCATCGAAATGAAAGTAGCCTATAGCTTATTCAACGAAACAAAGTTATTTTTTGACACCTTTATTCATGAACAAAACGTAATAAAAACAAAAAAAAATTTTCTAAATTAAAACGAAATTTGTTTGTTGCCATCTGAATGGTAAACCTGATTACAATTGGTGGTTTAAATCTTAAAAGAACATGGCATCGCCACAAAATTTTGGGTTTTACAGCACTTGCTGAGTTCTAAGGTTCGCTGGTGTTTCGTGTTCCTGTTTCGAGCTCACAACGCAATTAAACAAAGGCAAGTAAAGGAGTTAGGCGTCCAAAGAAACTATTTTCAAGCTTCGACATACTTTTGTTTCAAACCTTTCTATAGCTAGTAGAACTAGTGTTAGTGTATCACCATCTAACGATAGGTTGACATTTGACAAGCCGTAGCCGTACATTGAACCTCCATCTTGTGGTACGTTTCCATGCCATTACCAATCAGTTTTTTCATTATATACCTTCAGGTTAAAGAATGAAAATTTGTAGTTTATTCGATCAGTTATTCAAAGCATACATGGCCAAGTTCAGCTTCTGCCCGACTGGACGTAAGACTTGAGTTTGCGTTTATGTCATGGGAAAATGAGAAAAAAGTCCGCAAATTAGAAAGTTTTCATTGTTTGAGCCTTAAAGAATGAAAAACTTTAGAAAACGTTTCCAACGTGGCTTTATATAATCTCAGATACTTTGATGAAATATCTATCGCAAGCAAGCTTACCTATAACTATTGTACTTGTAGCTGTTATAACTTCCCATGGTGATAAGCATTCCTTTGCACAAGGCATATGAAAAGAAGACCTGAGTGGCAGCGTCCAACCAGACCTTGAAAGAAACCTGATCTTAAACATAATACCTCAACTCGTCCTGCATCCAACAAATGACGAAAATAAACATTCAAACATGCAATCACCCAACACACTATTTATATAAACCATGTAAGGGAATTTGGAATAATTGTTTGACAACGTTAGTTAGGCTAACAACATATTAGAAATATAATCGCTGTGTTATTCAGATGCCTGGCAACATTTTTACCACATGTGAGCAAAGAATATATGCTCTTGTCCATGACATTGTCAAAGAGAACAAGGACGGAAGATAAATAGTCTACGATCGTGACATTGTATAAAAATGGTAAGACGTGATGTAACTAACAAGTTTTCTATAAGTATCAACTTTGCAACGAAATGGTTGTGCATTGTGAATCCACTCTTCAGTCAAAGTGGTGGTGAACTTATCTGCCTTTTTAAGTCCCTCATGCGAGTAAAAACAACGTTTAACTTTAAACTGACGTGATTTGCGTGTGGTCTTAACGTGATTTTGCTACCTGATTTTTCTTTGTTCTACACAGGCTTACGCCCAGTAGTCGAAGATTTAGATCGTTGACGTCGCTATGAAAGCATCTGGATTGAAACCCAAACGCTAAGCTTCATCTCGCACTGCAAACAGAATTGCTATATTGGAGGTTTGGAACCCAAATTTTAGAAATTGAGCGTTTTTTAATGCGTTTGGCAGGCTACTTTGACTTTGGCATATTGACATACTTTTGGCGTTTGTTTAACATTTTTTCAGCATTGTAAATACAGTAGTTTAAAAAACTCTGTTTCATCAATGCGCAGTAGCCTAATTACAAAACATCAGATTTAAAAAGGTAACTTTTCCCCAATCTTGATGATGCTTTTCATAATATTAAGTTTTGGGGTAATCTTGTCAACAGAATGATTACTATTTACTACCACAGCCGAACGTGTTGCAAACGTGCCATATTTCAATCTAAAAATGTGTTAAAAAGAAACGTCAAATTTCTAAAATGCACGGAAAGGCGAGGAAGTTAATTTTCGTTGAGCGCTTGCCAAAAGCACAGCTGCATGCTCCCGAGCGATGTCGAATCGGCGTCCTTTCGAACGTCTCGCTAAGAATCTCACAACTCTACAGTACTATGCAGTATGCAGGAGACACAAGTTACCTGGGTAAGAACCTAGCTAACCAATCGAGAAATTGTTCGGCTGGAAGTTATTGTAACTTCAGTTTTTTGCAGATCGTTGAGTTTTTCGTGAATGCTACATGACCGGCAACACAATCAAAGTATTTCAACGCTTTTCAAACGTATTTCAATTACGCAATATCTGACGTAACAAGAAATCTCACGTTACAAGCTCTTGTTGCCTAAAAACCGACATTTGATTGTTTCCGGAATGTTTAGACTTTGGAGTTTCATTTAGCCCACGTTTATGTTTCTCACTGTTTCTCAACAATGTACTATGCTTTTGTTGCGTTCCAGAATATTATGTTTCCATAGCGACAAATAAATCATTTCTTGCTAAAATGTTTTGAAAACTTCCGCCTTGGTTCATTCATTGTTGGTACCCCAGGCGTGCAAGGTAACTTTGAGAATCAGAATTATTATGCTTTGACCCCGTACATTACAGTTTGTGCACTGTGGGAAAAAAATTGCTCTTTGATCTTAAGTATTGTCATAATAAAAGAAAGCAACCTGAGCCATAGAATTGGACAATGGACAATCACTCTTAATAAATCAGTTGTTTTATGAAGTAAATTAAATTAATTAAGTTGAGAGAACAACGGGAAAAAATCTTTTTTGCTAAATAAAAAAACTATATTTTTGTTCGCTGTGTTTGGAGGTGCGCGTGACCGCATGCCTCCAGAATCTACTGGTCCAGTGATTCTCAAAGTGAGCAATATCGCCCCTTAGTGGCAAAATAGATACAACGGAGAGCGAAAACTTAGGAGAGAGTGATAGCGCATTCTTGAAAGGTCAACATGATCGCGAAACTTTTGTTTATTTGCTGGCTGTAAAAGGCTATAAATAAAGTGGTTCAATTATACTGTAATAAGAAATCGCCCTTTTAAGTTTTCGTCGAAGTTTGTGTCTCTGCATTTCTTAGGATATTAGACACTTAGCAACACATGATCAGCTACGACTTCATTGTTATGCAATGCCAAGTATATGATTTCTCACCTGTATGTCTTTGAGCCGTTCTGTATCAGGCCTTAAATAGAAAACCAATCCCTCCATGGCACCGTCTAGCGTTAGTCCACGGACAAGTAGAACAAGTAACATAACCAAAGGAAATGTAGCTGTGAAGTAGACTACCTAAAAATATTAAATGAAATACTTAATTCTTCTTGTTTTATTGCATACAGAGCTGTTTAGTGTTAAGCTAAAAGGACGAAATTACTGAAATAATCATTGGTAAAGCTGCTATTTTGAGCTGATTCTCAACGGTTGTTAGGTGTGATTGCGATAAACCTAAACCTTTGGTTTTACCAACATCCAAGAGTTATTTTAATTATTTTTACACTTTGCTACATAGGCCTAGTTTGCTGCTACAAACAATTTCTTCAATAACTGTCATGATGAAATATTAAGTAAGCTACCGGTACCTTGCTTGTCCATCCAATGCCCCTCCACACACAGAAATAAAGTACGATCCACGTCAGAAGAAGACACAATAAAAGCTCCCATTGTATGGATCCCACTTCTCCTACTCCGGAAGATTTTCCCAAAACTCCTCTCCTAAAAACATTTTTCCAAATTTATAGAGACCGTGCGAAAAATGTTGACACCAACAAACAGGACCAATTGCGAAGCTATTGATTGGTTAAAGGTTCTGTTAAGGTTAAAGTCAAGAACAACTAAAAAAAAACAGTAAAGGTTAAGAACCACTGGGGCTAACCAAATAGATGTTTGAAAATACCATCTTGTTTATCATTATAACTTATTTAGAATTATCTGCTAGATTTAACATTACATTAGACTCGTCTGAGTTAAGATCACTCTTCTAAATTTTTTGGGAATAACTCACTCCCAGAACTCTCTCACAGAGGACGACTTGTCGCTCAAGTTAAAGTTGGTGAGATTGACCGTTATGTTTCCAATCGATGCGTTGTTTCCATATACAAAGCAGTTGTCGGAATTCCATTCATTGTCACAAGAAACCCAGGGAAGAACTTCAGCCATTGACGCAAAAAAGTATCGAAGAGCCCAAGCCAGAATGACGGCATAATAGACGTTCAAGTGAAAGTTTATCACGTTTACTGCCAAACTCAAGCCTGAAAATGAAGAATGACAGATTATATGAAGAAAATCAGACGCTAGTTTAAATTACACTCACAGCTTTTGTTTATAAGTTTAACTCACTACAGTGTATGTAAGTATTGCAATGTAGGCCTAATTAGCTTATAAAAACGAAATTTTGTTTTAAAATATTTTTGTCCGTTTAGACTTTATAGAGCACTCGTAAGGCTGAACAATAAATGATCTCGAAATCGTTGTAGAACATGTCGAAATCCCGTACTTAGAATCATAGCTTTCTGCGTTCTAAAATTTGCATAGCTTTCTTTTTCGTTTCGAATTCATCGCGCAGCGAAATTCCTTAAATTTTAGCACAAAACCAAGCACAGAAAAAGAAACTAGCAAAAAAATAAAACAATATTCTTTAGGACACCCATAGCAAGTCCGAGTTCACTTAAGGTGAAAGAGAAAACTAATACCATTGTTGTGCAACAAAAAATATTTTTGATTGAAATTTAGTTCTCACGATTTAACTCGAACGAACGGTTGACCCGATAAATCGACGAGGGGCAATTAAGTGGGTTGCACTATAACAATCGATGTTTTGTCCCACTACGAAGACGCAGAAGTAAATACTCTCCATATGCAACACTCAAAATTTATGTTGTTTGAAGCAATTCCAAAGTAGTAAAATATTAAAAAAGAAGCTCACCTTTCATGACAGGAACTGCTTTGAACGCAAGTGCGCTTCCGAGATTTGTGTATTGACCGAGAGTAACCTCCAGAAGGAAGACAGGCAGAGAGCCAATTGCCACAAAGAGAACATATGGAATAAGGAAGGCACCTAAAATGCATTAAAGTCTTTTTGGAGATAACATAAACAATTACTTCGAAATTCATTTTTTTTTTTGTTATTGGCGTGTTTATTGTATGGAATAACACAATAAATAACTTACATATCATGAGATGAACAGATGTCGGTTCAATGTAGGCTACATAGTGATTAATTATAAACTCCATTTCAAAAACTAGTATAATTTGATAATTTTTATAAAATTATAAAAAAAATTTCCAAAGAATAAATTGGAAAGATAAGAGTTGACACTATCGTGGTGTAGTGTTGGTAACATATCTGTTTGTACTTCACGCCATCACAATATATGTAACATGGCGTCTCACCTCCACCGTTCTTGTAGCAGAGGTAAGGAAATCTCCACACGTTGCCCAATCCAACGAAGCCTCCTGCGATGGAAAAAGCAAAATCTATCTTATTCTTCCATTTGTCGCGCACAATTTCTTCTGAGCTTCCGGATTCGGAATCGCTGAACACAGAATCAAGTATTATTTGGTGAATGCGTTGTAATCATGGGTCATGGTTGTAATCAATCAGGAGTATCTATCCCATGCCAACCAATACAGATATACTCGTGCCACTGAGTCTCTGAGCCGGTAAACAATAAAACAAATGGTTTGTTTTAAATCTTCAATGTCAGCTTTACAATGTCTAATACACTGCAAGTCAGCGTGTTTTAATCGGTGCGCCATGGAAGGTTGCCAGGTGCGCTGCAGCGAAGCGGAAACGTGATTCTAAGCATCAGTATCATTTTTTTAGCTTTTTACCTCATATCTATCTGAACCAGAATATTCAGATCTAACAAACATCGAATGTAAAAATAGATCCGATTGAAAATGAGTTGATAAAGAATTGAGAGTGTGTTCATCAATCACATACAAAAACCATAGATTGTGCTGTGTGTTTTCATAATTTGAATTTATAACAATACTAATATAAATGCTTTATTTTCATAATTTTTTTGCTTATTTCATTGAGCATGCAGTACTTACGATAATGCGATTATGAGGCCTATATTGTAAAAACTTCTAAGCAATTTAAGAACAATACCAGTGTACTCAAAAAGATTCTCGCTTGCTTTGCTGGCTTGGTGTGCCACATTTTCAAAGTGTTAGTCTACAAGTGTGCCTTGAGGTAAAAAGGTTAAAAGACATGCTGTAGGCTGAGGAAGAAAGATTGCCCTTTTTCAAACGTAAAACTGTTGTTGAAATTTGAAACATATTCGAAGAGACTTTCTCCGTGTGAAAAACACGGAACACGATGTTTTTAATGAAATCATCAATGACGTCATTCAATGCTTAGTTTCAGTGCGTGGAAGCCCGAAGTCTGGTTGCCTACAACAGTGATCACACATGATTTCAAGCAAAATTGACAAAGCATTAACTTGGAAGCAATACTTCAAAGAACTGAAGAATCAAATGCTTGGAACGGGACGAATAACAACGAAAAGTGAAAACTTTGGGAGAATGTCTTGGTTTGCTCTTCTAATCCGTCAACATATCAGTTATATTTTACATTGGCTCAACGTCTGCAAACATTAAAGCTATGTAAAAAGGAATAGCGAAGATCGTGCACACTGAACGTTTGGAGCTGTTTTTGCAGGCCCTTTGTTAAGCTGCGTATCGTGTGGAATAGAATAAATAACTTTTTTAATCAAATCCAACAACTGGATAAACACAAGACAAGTGACCTTTGACCTCGACCCTTACCTTGGTGCTGGAGCGATTTTTTTCTCGTTTGTCATTGTAATGGAAATGCCTTGCACGGATTTAGGAAAAAGAAGTTGCGGCCTAAAAATTATAAGCGAACTTGAAATGAAGAGTAAAGTCTGTTAACAGAAACAAAACACGGCGTGCAACAAAGACACATTTACGTGACAATTTATGATAGTGATGAAATCGCAAACAGAAATTGATTACTTCCAACAGGCTGTCATTCCCGTCCGTCACTGCGTCACTGGCTTTTGAGTTGAAATAAATTTTAAAAATATCCTCTCTGCAATCACAACCGTGTTTTGCGTCAGTCATACGTTTCATTGCGTTGAATTGACGTAAAAATCATGATTGTTTTTGAAAATTCCCAAATATGCTGAGGCTATTTTGAACGTTGCAAGGATGCTACAAGGTTTCTTCTTAAATAATTTTCCACAAAGCTTTGTCTGGGGTTCAAAGACTATTATATAAAACGACCCTGATAATTTACTCATGATTGTTTATTGCGTTATCAAATGACTAATGTTGGCTTAAATCTTCTCATCTTTTCTCCCAGCAAACAATAAGTTCCAAATAGTGTCGAACTGGACCAGATTCCCAGGACTTGTCAGCGGGAACTGCCTCTCTCCACGAGAACACTACACTGAAGTTTGAATAAATAACTGTTTACGATATGTTTTCGTCACAATTTGCTGGAGTTATAAATGCTCATAGATATTATACTATTTAAAATACCGCGTTTACTAGTAATAAGTGAAAGTTGGGTGTTTTATAAATTGCTTGAACGAAGCGATTATAAATCATTTTCTAACATAAATCACATGTTTTATCACAAGTGAGAATGTCCAAACTTTTAACTGGTCATAATGCCACACAGACTTATCGAGTATTACCCGAACTGAAACAGTGACGCAGTTGATAGAATGGAATGACAATAACAATAACATTCGTGAATACTGCGCTCAGAGCTCCGGCAGAGAAAAAAAAAAGTCAATGCTTGGAAGGGAAAAGCGTCGTGCACATTTTCGGTTGGGTGCTCCTTGATGGTCCAACCGTGATTGCTGTAATTTGAAGGCAAAAGCGATGTACGGTGGACAAGTTTTTAGAGCCATAGGTCATTCGATCCGGCGAATCATCTCAACAAGACACTTTCAGCTTTTGTTTCTTGGAACCAATATCCATCATCGGGCATTCATACAACTTCAGGTCCTCTCAAAAACATTGAACTTTAATTTGATCGAGTTAACAACACCGGAGCCACCAACCCAGTATTCACATACAACATTGCAACATTATTGTATTAGTTTTAAGTTAATCTTACGTACTGCGTCCACCGACGCTTCCGCAACTTACTAGAGACCTTATTACGTCAAATCCTGTAAAATGGTCATCACAGCCATCCTATCCCGGATGGAGCTCATTAGCCTGTCTAAGAGCCCGGATGTCACCGATGGCATCTTCTCCCTCATTTTAAGTGGATTGTCTCTATAAGGTTGCTTCCACCAATACTGTTGTCCGGGTAAATTGAGGAACTGCAGATAGAAAGAGCACTACCATATAATTAGACGGACAGCGAGCAAGTTATCCGCGTTTACGCCGTTCACAGTAGCTGATGAAAAGTTGGGATGATGATGTTCTCGAAACCGAAAACACATCAAGATAGATAAGGAGGTGAATGCAGCTTAAACAAAGACAACAAGTCACTGTCGCAAGCGGTAGTGCTCAGTCCGTCGCCGTTCGCACCAATCACACGCGGATACTGATATTGACGGGGGGTTCTCGAGGGGGCCAAGTAGACAATTTCTTGCTTTCATAAAATCAGGTTTATGATACATGATGCGGATGGCTCTATCAAAAGTCTTCATTTCTATGCTGTGATTCAAACAGTGTTATACGATCATACGCATGAAGTGAAAAAGCATAAAGGTAAGTACTTTCAATGAAGAAAATACCATGAGATTGTGGTGTATGAGGCTGTCACGTGAAATAGCATGGTACATTCTTCATAAATTGTGAGTAGCAAAACGTATAACTGATATTTTTATATATTTCAACCAAGTTCAACATAACAATGCTTACTCTTGCGGCAAATTACAGTGACGTAACCACAATCACGTTTGCAGTTGACTAATTTTGGATTCTCTAACATTGGATCAATGTGAATTCTACTACAGATCGTTTCTTAGTGACAGATAGCTTCTTTACTCAACAGATAACTCAACAGAAATAGTCGACAATAGTCGAATACTAAGTTTGTTTTTAATCCCAGATGCTTAAGTAAAGTCCAGGTTTGGAAAAAAAATGAAAAGAGGTTTTAGCAAATTCTGATTCAAGCAATGGCCGTTTATAATGTGAAGCATGGTAGTAGATAAAAGGCTGGACAGGGTCCACTTTGGTGTAGGATTGCCATATTTGACCTTACACCAACGTGGCATCATAGTGTTTGCTTCGAAATTTAATCAACTTATCAGTTTCAAAAAATTTTTTCACAAAACAAGACGTAAACTCAGAAAATGAAGTCCAACATTCGGACATCAGAAGAAGCAAGAATGCTTGGATCGAAAGAACATGATGTTGATTGCAACAACTAAGAACATTATGCTGTCAAGTTCTGTGACCGGTGTAACGGTCCAGGAGTTACTGCGGTCCAAAAGTTACCGTGCTGCTGCAGCGTGGCACTGTAGAAATGACGTCAGACCACAAATAACCAGAGCTGCCTGGCGCTTCTGAAAGCGATACAAAAAAAAAAATTTTACAACAACTTTAATTGAGTAGTTACTCTCAAACTATAATGCATACCTTTTCATTTATGATTAATTAATGCCTAAAATTGTCAATGTAACTTTTTGAGCAGTAGAAATTTCAATTATTTTCATAAAAAAAAATAGTTAATTATATTTGGCAACTCTGGTAACTCTTGGACTGCGGTCACTCCTGGACCGTTACACCGGGCCTGTCCGATCACTGCATGTCCTGCCAATGGTCTCACCAACCCGGACAAGAATGTATAACTATCAGAATCAAGCTTTTGCAGACCGAAGATATTGGTTTCTTCGCAGAAATTCACCAAAAACAAAATATATTATTCTACCAGTGACGTTGCATTTCAAACTCAGAATTGTGCACAACGTCATCATTTTTATTCGTAGTTGCACTTACATTGATCCAACATTGTATAAACGATGATTTTTTATCGGAGGTGTCAGCATCACCACAAAACGAGAGAGATGGCTCAGCAAAGGCAGACAAAAATAAATCCAATAAAGTATTTATGCGAATTACTACAAAATTTGCAAATAATTTTTTTTAAATTTTCTATTGAAATTGTTTCTGCTTTGGGATCTCAGAATGCCAAAGTTTTATCCTCCTCAGATCGAAACCATGCTTTGCCATCTTGGTTACGTCACTGGACGTTCTAAAAGGTTTTACCAACATGATTTACAACTTTAAAAAAATAAATAAAATAAAAGCTACCATGACAACAAGAGAGCATATTTTTCAAGTTTGTTCACACTGTGAAAGTATCACAATGACAGCGTACGAAAGCGTCTGCATCGAGTTGCGGTTTAATGATTAAAATTATAGACCTAATCTCGTTCTGTTGTTTAACGTCGAAGAAGGCTTAAATGGAGTTTCAATCTAACATCATCTGAGAAGACATTCCTCATTTCCGTTTATTGATTTCTGTTGCTTAAGCGCTCCGAGTTGGTTAGCAAGTGTGGACATTGCAACAAGTTCAAGCTCAGATATGTCAAAGAGCGCAGGGCCTCCCCTGTCCTCACAGCGCCCATAGGCTTACACTCTAAAAACGCAGCCGAAAATTGTGTCATAAAAGCTCTCATGGCGTAATCGCCGTCAATACGCACCGCGACTATAATAACACCCACGCTGCAACCGGTCCAGATTTAGCCAGGGTCAGACAGCACAGAGCTACGTATGATTCGCTAATGAAAACATTTTCGAGTGTTCTGTGAGTCTTGCTGAGGACAGAGCTGTGCTAATTTCTACCTACGCCTGCTTAATATAACCGATTTCTCTTTTGCATGTTTTTAAGGACCTTCTGACGATCACCCAAAGGGTGAAACAGGCTGTAAAGGTTACTTTGATAATATTGATTCAATTTATTTCAATTTCAAGCTCTTCAAATTTCAAGACCACCATGTTGTTACATTCAATTTACTTCAATTTATTCTTAGTCAGAAAAGGTTTGCGTTTTCTTGTCAACTTTGCTATTATTGAATTTCTTTTTTAAGTCAACCTATTAACGCAACTGGCTCCCAGGAGACCCTTCTGACAAGAGACGTGAAAAGTTTTTGGTGATTGGACAGTTCGTCAATAAAATAGATTGAATTATTGATTACCTAAAATAATTCTAATATAATTATGCAGGAACCTTTTCGGGTCTTTCATTAAAAGCTTCCTTAATATCGACAGCAAAACTTGTCTCCAAAAAGAAAAGAAAAAAGTTAAAATGCAACAAAACTTTCAAATACTATTTTGCGATCAAACCTTTCCAAAAATTAATTATTTTCATTATGCTTTACTGGCGCACACCAGAGAGATAAACTTTTAGACACCTTAAACTTAGAGTAACCTTAGACTTAGACTAAGTTTGCATAGCATGACCCATCATGAATTGTTGAATGAGATAATTTAATTTAGGTAGTGAAATGATTTTCTGCTTCATTTACATTGCAAACAATCCTTGTGTATTTTGTTGATTTAGCCAATTAGGTTTTGTTTGTCGCCACCGAGAAAATGTTATTATCGCCAGTATCATAAATTTCCTCCATGATCACAGTTATACTTCACATTAACTGAAGTCAACGCTTTAATCGTACATATGTTTTTCAAATATAGTTATTACTATCTGAACCCTTGACAGCCTGTTTCAACTAAAAGGAGGATCATCAGAACGTCCTTATTTAAATAGAATCAAATAATTTAAAAATAATAATTAAAATAATAATAATTCAAAAAATCTTTCAAATATAAATGTACAATAGGAAGGCTGCGCTGCTAGTGTTTTTACTTTCTTGGTGGTATTCTACTCTAAGCGGTCATATCTGGGTTGCCCTTTCAGATGCAATACGGTCAACTGCTTTAGCCTAATGCTATTCAGCTGCAGAATATGCCTGCCCAGTTTGGGAACGATCAGCATATGCCCAAGAAATGCCCCATATGCTTTGGTTGAATATAGCACATGCCCCATATTGAAGAAGCGTGACCAGAAGCATATCAGAAGAAGCGTGACCAGCAGAAAAGAAAGATCTTGTCATGACATGGATTTGAGTCTTTTGAGACACCCGCTACATGTCTAAACCCCAGCACGCAGGCGATTGAAGTCAAGAAAAAGTTTCCTTGCTTGGGTTGTCCCACTGGGACAAGATGAGGTTGCCGCCAATGTGCTGGTCCAACTGTGGCAGGAGGAGCTGGCAGCCGGGTTGACACCGGCCAATATGGAACTTTCTTCCACAGAAGGCTTTCTTCCCGGAGAGCACGAACCCTGGAAGTATTGGCGATGCCTCAACCGCTTGAGAACTGGTATTGGAAAATGTAAGACGTTGATGCGACACTGGAGATATTCTTTGGGAAGCACAAATTGTAAATGAGGACAGGCGCAAACGATGCAACATCTCGCATTAACTATCCTAAAAACAATATGCTCTGCACAGGATTTGTTCGAGTTCAATGATGAGCAAGAGCTTGCGTGATGCTCTGGGCTACGGTCGTGTGACGGTGTGACACACGATGAAAAAGAAGAGGCGGCCGCATTGTTAAATTTTGTCAGAATATTTTAAAATTGCATTATCTTTTTTTTTGTATTGATTTTTTGCAAAACTAATCAAAATATCGATAAACATTCCATAAGAAATAATTTAATTTGATACAAGTACAATAATCTTGCAAAATTTTTTCCTAAAATTAATGAAAGAGCAAAAACTTGCTATCTCTGCTGTAAGGTTGCTCACCGAAAATCATTCTTTTCCCCAAACAACATTAATAAAATATTTTTTGCTCGTTTTTTCAGTGCAGTCACGTTGATTACCAGGGTTGTAATGAATAGCTGGTATCTTTTAAAAGAACGTGGCTAGATCTATAAAACCAGTGTTGCCAGATGAGAAATTCTCCTCGAATTTGAGAAAACTTCAAAGCTGTTTAGGAAAAAACTTATAACTTAGCAACATCTGTAACGGATCAAAGCTTTTCTCAAAACTTTCAAAAGTGTTACTTTCAACAACTAATCAAATAAAATTTTGATTAAAAGTTTGGGTGTTCATCGGGATTGTTATTTTTTCCAGCATTAGTTTTGTTGCAACTATTGCATTGCAAAAATAGAAAAAAAAATCAAATTCTTGTTACAGCAACTCACTGCCTGGGAGCATGTAAATAGTAGTCAACTTATTCTTAAAACAATAAGAAAATTCCACAAAAATTTCCGGCTATTTTTACACAATAAACCCATTTCTGACCATAAACCCGTTTTTTACCAAAACCTTCATAAAAACCCGGGCGGGCTGAGTTTTATTAAAAAACGGGTTTTTTACAACCCTGGTTAAAACACTTCTTAAATTTCTGAAGGTAATTTTCCACGTCTGAATTTGCGTTTCCCAAAAATAAGTTAAGCTGAAAGCAATAAAGATCATCATCTCACAAAATCAGTCATTTCAAAGCGAGTTAAAACATTACGATAACCAACTGGGAGGCGAAAGTGCGATATCCACAGATGAAATAGGCTGACGTGTCAACGTTATTATAGCGTTTAGTTTCGTTGTTACAATTTAAAAAGAAAACAAATCAACAATGATCAGATTAGAGGCCTGGCTTCTGTCATTACGAATGAACGTGATTTCAGTATCCAGTAGATAACAGACTTGTTGATGACAAGTTGCTTGTCTATCTTCAGGGTTGCTAGATATCGAGTTAGTTTCTTTCTATATCTGTGGTTCTCAACCTTTTTGCAGACACCTTTTGATGTCCATGAAGCGGCTGCGGTCCCACAACAAAATTTGTACATAAAATTTTAGTATATCGCGTCTCTTAACAGAAACAAATGTTACATCAGTAGGCTATCAAATCGACGCACTTGGAAGAATTTGCTGAACACTTAACACAGTTGTGACGACCGATGACATTGACAAAGTTATGAGCTATACGATGGCACACACGGACAAAAATCAGTAATCTATATGCTGCTTTAATGCTTTCTTTATACATCTTATCGAAACTTAATAAAGTTTTTGTGACTTTGGAAGTTGGGACGCTGAACCTTTGTGCGACGTCCTTTGAAATTTCAAAAGACGCCGGATGGCATCGAGGCGCATTCGTAAACTTTCACGGACCCCCTGAAAACGCTTCGTGAAGGGTGGACCCATAGGGGTCCGAGGACCTCCGGTTGAAAACCGCTGTTTTAGATGAAGGACTAAACAGATAAACACATTGCGAAGATAATCCATTGCGCTAACTGACAATATAAAAACTTTTTTGAAAAGATAAAAATTGCAAATACTTTTGTGTTCATAACACATTTAATGTTTTACAAATTGCGATTTCTTTGGAAGAGGAAAAGAGGTAACTGCTCTCGCACGCCTTCAGTAAAATTTGATTTATATGATGTCAATTATACATCTCACAAGGTTATAACTTCCCAATATCTGCCGGATTACACTTTGCGACAAACAGTTTTTGGCTCAAGCCTACATTCAATTCTCTATTATTTATTAAGCTTTTAATTTTATGCGTGTGAACAAAGTTTGGACAAAATTACGCTCAGTCAATTGCATCCACAAAATAGCAACTCGAAAAAGTCCTCTTTGATTGCAAGGATGTATATTTAGTGTAGATCTTGTTGTCATGAAAATTTTAAAGATAAACATAGATTACAGTACATCTATTTATCATCTTCATACAATGTTTTTACTGTGTAACAATGGAAAAAAAAATTATCATAAAAACCTTCAGCCATTACAAAACGAACAACTCCGCATTTTGAAAAATAAAAATATTTTAAGAATCAAAAGTAGGTTAACCCAGTGTTTCCCAACACAGTTCCGTGCTTTGCAAACAGAAATTACTTTTTTTCACATCGCACTGCCCGCGAAAAATGAACAGTTTATATTAATCTCATTCCGAGGTACGTAGTTTAACTATTCTGCAAGTCATCCAATTAAACGAAATATTAAACGAAGTATTTTCGCAAATGTGTAGTCGTTAGCCTACTCATAAAAAAGGAGTGTGATTAACTAAACAAATCATTAGAGCTAACTTCTTAAAATTACTAAATTTCCTAGATTGGATTTTTCACAAACATTTGAAGAACATATCATCTAAATTACAGTAGAGCTAACTTCTTGAAATTACTAAATTTCCTAAATTGGATTTTTCACAAACATTTGAAGAACATATCATCCAGTGAAACTAAAACATGAAAATTTAGAATCCGTTTTACACCCACAAGTTTTCTCTTGAAAAAATTTCTTTCTAGAATCCAACATTCTTTACTATGTAACCCCCTGTTGAAACCCACTGGGTTAACCCATGCATCCACGGCGAATCTACTTGATGTCACTGTCACGAATGAATGCGGAATTGGTCAAACAACTTACAAAGAAGAAATTACTTACTTGAGTAAAACTTCACTTGAACTGAAAATAACAAAACCAGTAGGACAATTTGCTAAGCTGTAAAATGATCACTTTAACTCACTGCATAAACAAAACAAAAATAAACAATGAATTAAGGCTGAAAATGAGTTAAACATGAAGCTTTGTCCATTCCGTTTGGGGGAAAAGAATTAAAACATTTGCTGGTAAAATTGGACAGTTTAAGAAAAGTAAATTTGATGTGGATGTTTTTCCTATTTACAAAACATTTAAAATTAGTTTGTATTTTCAACTGAAGTCCCAGACGCTTTCGTCTCTCTGCTCAAATGTCGTATACAGTTTTACATGTCCGTGTGATTCGGCATTGACGTACATCGGCATGTCCAGCAGACATTTGACCACGAGAGTACGGGAGCATCTGAACTTTAGGGACTTGAAGAAAAGTGCCATCAAAGACCATACCATAGATTGTTCTTTTTGCACAGAATATTCTCTACAGATCGAAAAATTCTCTACTGATCGAAAATTCTCTACTGATTCATTTAAAATTTTACTCAAAAGCAAATCCCAATTTGACACCAAAATTCAAGAAGCGCATTTATGCAAAGGCTACAACGCAAATTTGAACAAACAATTATTTACGGGTGGCGAGTCCATTCTCCTCAACATTTACTAGCTGTATCACGTAGGCCTACCCCGTGGTGCAAATTCTTTTGTAGTTACGTGGTTGCCTTTTCCTAATGTAATTTGTTTTTCCGTCTGCGTCTGTTTTCCTCATTATTGCTTTTAATCGCTGCGCATTTCTTCATGCTTATAGTCAGTTAGGTAGTTTCAAGAAGTTGAAATTTATTGCATTTTTATAAATATTTTCAGATTCCTGATGAGATCTCATGTTCTGTCATACGTTCAGCATTATTATACATCCTTGAATTACGTTGTAGCTGATGTTTCTCTAGAGAGCTAACTTGTCGTTTCTTGTAGTGTTTTCAACTTTTCTGATTACTCAAGTTCCTCTCTTCACCAATTGTGAAAGAACAGCATCAGGCTTCTGACTCGATATCGTTGGCCCTTTCTATTTTGTTCAAAGACTAAACTTGCAAATTGAAATCTATCACATTGGTTCAACGACTTCAGACATTGAATCAACCAAAGTGATTTTGTTGGTTGGGTGACGCAGAATGTGATGTCTGGCCTCCATTCCAAATACAATCTTTTTGTTTGATTGAAATACGTTTCTAAACGTCACACCGACGTAACAAAGACAAACCTTTTAAACAAAAACGTGAGAGACCGGCAAAAAATTTTAAAACAAAACCTTCAAACGCGTTCGGTTGTTTATCAATGTTAGAAAGAATTTTACCAAACAAACGACACAACAGCGCAGAAAATTAAGCACAAAGCCCTACACTGTGAACGCGCGTCCTCTTTGAGCATTGCTTCAGGAAAGCTATCGCTTTTATCGTGAGGAAAAAAGATTAAACGTCACATTCGCAACCACTTCCCGTGTGGTTTCGTTCAAATAGGCTGTATTTATTTCCACATTGGTTCAGGTTTGTTGGGCGTTGAGAGGCAGTGGAAGCATGATATGAAGTGAAAACTCATGAAAGCACATTCCAAGGTTTTCAATAAAAAAATGACATTCATAAAATATCCGAAAAAGAGGAAAAACCCAACACACTAAATCAAATGCAAGATATTTACAAGACAATGGATCACTTCCCAGAATGGAAAATCCGCCATTTTTACATTGATTCAACGTCTGCAGACGTTGAATCAATGTTAAAACGACGAATTTTGCTGTCTGGGTTGTGTTCAGCTAACTTTTAAACAACTGTGCCATTTTCACTGCTTTGAAATGAATTGAATACAAATGAATTCCTTCAATTGTACATGCTTACTTAACTCAGGATTTGGATTTGAAAATTAAAATTTCCCATGTACTACTCCTGTTATAATGTGAGTTGGGTGCTTGATTAAGATTTTTCAAAACTGCACACTTTCGGAAACTGTTTCTCCTCACAATCACAATGGCACATGAACAAAAATGAAAATAAGTTAACGTCCTAATTGAAACGTAATCGTTCATTTACTGACAATTTAAAAGGAAATAATTTGTGTGAGTAGCACGCTTGTAGTCTATATAGGCTACTACTGCTACTGTAGGCATTTCGAGCTGTAATAAATCAATTTGTGATAATGATGATGTCGGCAAAACTTGTGATAGCCTACAGTGCTTTGCTTCATTTGATTTCCTGAGCATGGGATTATTTTGCTCACAGATTAATCGCGCTCTGCATAGAAGCAGATCTATTCAGTTTGTTTTTATTTTTAATTACCACAGTAAAAAGCAACACTGGCTGAACATAGCAGTGGTTTAAAAAGGTAGAAGCGACACAACGCAAACGTTATAACGTGCTTGCGGCAGCAATAAGATAACAAATGTAAAATTTGATATGGTCGCAACAGCTAGCGCCGTTAAAAACAACAAAACTAAACAAGCGTACTAACAACACTGATGAAATACTTTGGGATATGTAACCATAGGCTCGCTAAAGCAACAAAAATGAAAGTGATTAATGCAAGTCCATGTTATACGTCGCAATCATTTAGCTAGAGACTATTTTTCTGGGGGGAGCTTCATAGCAGGAACTGCATCAAAAGTGCAGGACATCAATGTGTCTGTGTTTTGTATTATCTTTAGTGCTTTAAAATAATAATACATCTATTCAAACAGTTATTTTGCCCTAAATTGTAAATATAACCTTTATTCTTTAGGTTTCTAGAAAGGTTGTTCCACAAAAAATTGGCTTGCTTTATTGTCAAGACAACAGTATAATATTCGTTTAGTCATCATCACATTTTTAGTTTTCTTACAATTTTGCTCAAAGTATCAACATGTATCTGTTTTTGTCAGTTTGCATGATATTTTTACGAGTTATGGCCACTGAAAACAGTCATAAAGTCGCATAGTTCGACCTGGCATCATTGGACAAAGTTTCACAGACGTCACTTGAGTTTCATAGAAGACGTCGTTCAATGGATTTCCCAAGAGTCCAAAAATCTCATTAAAGTTCGCACAAGCAATTACGGGATTGTCATTGAAATTGCCAGATCTTGTTTTGACAACTTTGAAGAGCCCCTGAAGGATTTTCTTTAAAAAGCAAAATAAACAACGTTAGCTTACGTTGTTGCAATGTTGTAAAAAGGAGAGTACTAACTCGTGCAGAAGAAACAACAGCAAATTGGTAAATTTTATCTCGCTACATTGAACTAACGATTTATTGAGTTTTTGATTTTTGTTGCAAAACTCAATTAAACTAAAGAAGAAGTCCAATGCGACACATGGAAGAGATGAGAAAATTGAGATCTTTTGGGGGAAGTACAATGACAAGTAAGCTATACTTGTTTCAAGTTTTGTTTTGTCAATTATACCACATTTTGACTTCTGCACATGGCTACTATTCTTCAACAATGATTCTTGTTAGCTTTGTGTTTTCAATCTGCTGTGATTCTTCCGATCAGTGCAGGGCCTCAGACAGGAACCTCGGTATAAACTCCCCACTCCCCTATAAACAATCGCATCCACAGCAAACAATGTACATCTTGAAATATTTTACTTCCTGCACAATCGACAACAATTGAAAGCTGTCGGAGTTCAAAAACAATATCAAAAACTTTCTCTTGTTTTACAAAAATTACACAAATAGTGATCTTAACAATTTTGTTCTAAATCCCTCCTCTCCCCCCAAAGAAAACATGCCTTTTATGCCCATATGTTATGCACAGTTGTAGCTCCAGCGAGCTTTCGGTGCATTGTTTTTACGTTCCCGGACTTCCTATACTTATTGCTGCTCTGAAGTCTATGTATCCCCTGCAGGCTCTCCATAGGTCATCTCAGCGCTTCCTCATGGCTTGTTTGTTTTTTGCCATCTTTAGGATTGGAATGGTATAGAGCGCTTGGTCGCATTCTTGCAATTGGGGCGACGATACATATACAGTAGGCTACATAGTTTTGCGTCCGTTTTACGTTGCACATTTTGTTACATGCCGCATTGCAATTAATGTGTCGTGGCATGGCCACCTGGAGAAGCGGCCTAATTTGTTACATTTTGCAGATTTTGATTACCGCTACTGCTAGTGTCTGATTGACATTTTCTGGGATGGTTTTACTTTATGCTGTCTGGTAATGATATAAAAGCTTTTTGTTGCCAAAGTAGTAGAAAATAAGAAAAAAATAAGTTGAAAACCGCTCAATCAGACTGTTGTTGAGAAAAAAACATTCTTGATTGATATTTCTCAAATCAAATTATCTCTGTTTTTCAACATCTAATGATGTTAAAACCCGTTATGTCACCTGAAGAAAACAGTAAAAAAGGCGTAAAAAGTATAATTTTTAGAAAAATTTATTCAAATTGTTACCAAATGTTGGCAAAATCTGGAAAACTCTGCAAAATGTGAAGCCATGGTCGTGTCTACAATCATGCTCTGAGGCATGGACTTCTAAATAGTAGCACCTGGACTGGACACGCAGTGACCAACATGAGGCCAAACAGTTGGTACAACGGTTGGCCAACAGTGGGCCAACAGCCAAGTAACTAACCCTGTTGGCCCACTGTTGGCCAACTGTTGTACCAACTGTTTGGCCACATGTTGGCCACTGCGTGTCCAGTCCAGGTGCTACTATTTAGAAGTCCATGTCTGAGGCACGTCTTTAATCAAGACGGGTTTCTCGCTGAAGAGACCAGCGCAGTATCAGTATACCAGTACGTCTTGGTGTGGGTATGACTTCTATTATTATTACCGTTAGTCTTAAGTTTAGTTTCTGGTGTGAACGTCGTTGTTCTATAGCAGTGGTTCCCAACCTTTTTGACTTTGCGGCACCTTATCAAAGAGATAAATAGTTTGCGGCACCCTGGCAAAACTGGATCAATTTTATGAGGTTTTTGTATTTCAAATAACAGTATGAAATAACACAGAATGAGTTGTACAGTATAGCGCGCGTAAATAAATGTATTCATTCAAAAGTTAGTGCAAAATTTGGGCATGACTTCTTGCACAAGGTCCCTTAATATGTGGGGGCACATTCGATAAAGCCACCCGCATTTCTTCCTCGACTATAAGCAGTCGTTCCCGTTTTTTAGTTTTTATGTTCGATAATACGGAAAATCCACTCTCACATAGGTATGACGTGAAAAACTGCAGCAAAAGCACAATAGCTTTCTTTCCAACGCAAGGGTATTCATTTTTATCCAGAACTCGTCGAGAGGCATCTGCTTGTGCATAAGCTTAAAATTTCCATCGTTACTTACGAATGTCAATTAATTCGTCTTCTTTAAGATTCAAAACAATATGAGAGTCCAGTAAAAATGGATTTCTTACCCATGCGTTAAACACCCCAGCAGTGCTGGCGTGTGAATAGATTTGTTTACAATGGTTCGCAAACAATCGTGCAATTTTATAATCGCGCTGGGTCACACAATCCGATAATCCATCACTGCAATTTGACTTTGTGCGCCGTAAAACGCAAAATAAAATCATGAAACCTGGCAATAATAATGCGTTTTAAACATTTTTATGAAAAGCACAGCAAGAGTCAAAATCTCTTTCACGCTGTTTTTCCTGGGCGAGAAAACAAAGGCTTACCGCCAGCGACTTCTCCACCAAGCGACTCTCCAGAAAGGAGCCGGGAATAATTGCGAGACGCGAAACTTAATACGCACTGAAACCTGACTGAAACGGTTTGAAATAAATAAATTCCGCACTTAACGGGTTAAAGTTAAAATGAAGAATGGGCTGCAGTATTGCAATATCTTGCGGCACCCTTGAGCATTGCAATTGGCACCCCAGAGCCAGAGTGCCGCGGCACCCCGGTTGGGAACCACTGTTTTGCTCTGCGTTCTGTCCATAACTTAATTTTGGTGTCAGACCGGTCAACATGCTTTTACGTTCTGATAATGACGATTCGTTCCTTTCTACTGCAATAAATTGATATACAAGCAGTATAGGCTTCGTTCTCAGGTCATACCCACCACTACTGTGCTCGGGATGTCGCTGTCATGATTACAGATGTGCATGAGTGGGTTGCCCAAAGAGATAGAGTTGAAAACTAGCAAATTCCATTGTTCAGATAAATGATTTGAAATGGGATATTTGTTGACAGTGAACAAGAATGAAGTGTTGCTGAAAATCATGACCTTGGTACAGATTGATGAAAATTCATTTTTAACTGTTTCTAAAGTCTATGCAGCAATAATAAAATCAAAAGTTTTAAAACTGTTTGGCTAAAAACTAAACGATCACAATTCTGAATCAGCAAAGTTTGCACAGAAGGCAGTAGAAGGAAAAAGAAAACGTAGCAGACAACCAAAACGATGGCAAGATAACATTCAATCATGGACCGGACTCCACTTGACGACACTGGGCGAGTTGGCTCAAAATCGCCACTCTTGGAAGCAAATAAGCCATGTTGATGCGCAATCTGTCGCAGGCGGAGATAACGACTGATGATGAAAGTCTATGAGGTAAGAAACGTCACAAAATATGAAATTTGTTTGGAAACATATAACAAAATAGAAATTTGTGTTGATCTCTTCAAATTTTGTGCTAACCCTGTAATTCACAATTTGTTTGCACGTTTTTACAGAGATTTTAACTCCGTCAAACAACCATTAAAACACTACCTTTATACGATACTTAAAATCGCTACAAAATTTAAATACTTGAGCTAATGCATCTAATCAAACAACTTTCAGGAACAATTTCATGAAATGTACAACATTTGCATCTGTTAAACGTCTGTTGCAAATTATTGCTTCTATTGCTTTGTGATACAAGTATGAGAACTCTCACTTCCACTATCAAATTTTAATGTCTAAGGGAGGTTTTTGAATGGCATCTATAAACCGTTGTATTTTATTACATAAAGCAGAAAATTTGACTGTATAACTTCATACAGTAGACCTGTCACAACTTGTTTTTTTACTGTTTGGAAACACTTTGTACCGCCTAAAATATAACTTTAATAACTTTTGCTGTCCGTATTGGTGGGACACAACTGGTCTAAAACGGGCTTCAAGGGTAGCCGACATGGCTTCAAACTGATACATTGGCACAGTTGGTGCAGTTCTCCTCATTCATCAAATCAGTTCAATGTATGCCAATCAACAAACTGATGGGGATACATCCAAATTTGACAATCACGACAAAAAGTTCTAAAATCGTGCAAAAACACAATTTGACAAAAAAGCGGTTTGTCAGGTATTAGGCCTAATGAAAAGATAAGCTATTAACAAACTCTCACAAAAATCTAGCGTCCGCAGAACTAATAGTTACTACAAATTCCAAATGTTGATAAATTTTGGTCTAAAAAGTTTGATTACATTAACACAGCAACACATGCAATTCTTGCATGCATGACTACCTTGAACAAGGTTTGGTTGGCCTGGGAATAAAGTAGATAGTCTTGGGAGGAAAGGATTTTTTTTTTATCTAACATCTGGAGACGTTGTAAAAAAGAACTGCATAGCTGCCTGGTTGGTGCTTTGATAGTAGCTACTCGGATGGAAGGAGAAGCGAGTTTGTTTATTACCAATCGTCTTCCCTGTTGTGGCATTTGCTATATATAAGCTTGAACTATATAAAAGTAGTACTCTTATCAGAGTAGTTAACAATGAGTACTCTTATCAGTCACTACTCCTTGGCCCTTGCGATACATCAGTCAAAGAAAAATAAATGTAGACTGCATTTATGACTTCACTATGATGACTATGATGTTGGCCTATCCTGATGTTGGCCTAGTGATGACTATGCATATATTATGACTTCACTGACTCGGCCCGCAAATACTTTGCGTTGATGTTACCGCTTTCTTTAGTTCTTTCTAGTGATTTGCTTTTGTGGCCCCTTTCCAACCTTTATAATACAATTTTGGTAACCTTTCCAACCTGTCTTTTGCTCATTGCTTTTCCGTTTTGCATTGATTGAAATACTTTTGCAATGACATGTCATAAATGAAAGTATTTTCTTTCGGAAATCTTCACATTAATGGAAATTTGGTGAGTGTTCCGCTTGTTGTACCACAAACATACAAGTCAAGGAGCATCACCGTGTTTAACATAGTGATTTCGAACACGTACAACTAAATGCATTAACAAGTGATTGCATCGACTGTTGCTGACACATGACAGTGCCCTTATCAAGAGTGAAAATAATGCAATTATTTAGCTGCATCTAAAAAAACTACAACAGTTGAAGATCAACTTTGTCTAAACCGCACTTTGGCAAAGTGATTGAAAGTCGATATCGCACTTCCGCAAAACGTATAGACGAGTCAATATACGGAAAAAAGGCACCTAACCCCAAAAAAATTGATACAAAAGGTTTTTCAACGGATTCTGTTACCTATGGGCCTACTAAATAACATACTAAAAGTCTACCAAAATCGGACCTCGAGAAAGGGGTCATTTTCAAGATGGCGTCCAAGATGGCCGCCGGTATGTTATATTGCCTATATCTCAATTGCTATTCAAGTTAGAAAGGCGGTTTAGTTGTCTATCCCTAGGTTTTCGGGGTCAATGAATCGAATTAAATAGGTTAAATTACGATAGGCTGATTATCTACTGAGATACGTATGATTTGTATATAATATACGACCTGGGGGAGCCCGGGGACATTTCGGACGCAGCGATAGGCCAACATCAGACAGAGCAGAGCACGATATTAGCAAATTCACTTGAGGCTTGAGATAAACCGCAAACAAAATCATCTTGACTTTCATTATGTAACACGCGTTTGAGAAAAGTGGTTTTCCAACATTTCAGTTTCTATACTTTTGGCAGTTTGATAAGCCGAATAGTGATAAAATTTTCAGAGACAACTCCTCACTTTTCATCTGAATAAATTCCATATGTATTGGTACAAAACGGTTTCCAGTACACTTTAAAATAAAACATTTTTCGAAAACAAAACACTCGAAAATCCGTCCGTAGTATCCCCAATCTCCCCTAATAAGATGGAATTATCATGACAGCATATTATATGCGGCATAACAGGTACTATCTATACAGGCATCTAAGAAAAACTGCAACCAACAGGAGGCTCATACTTGGCCTCCTACAGTAGATCATTAGATCAATACAGGGGATTAATCTGTTCTGGAGAATGGCGTACCATTAAAGTCTGGACACAGACACAAATTATTCGGAAAAGTATCGAAATTACAACAGTTGACTACAAAAGTAAATCGTAAACCAGGGTGATCAGCCCGTTTGTTGTCTTATTGCTTACGGCTGTCTCTATTCATCATCTTCCGACTCGTCTAAAAAAAAACTTGTTATGTGGATTGTCACATTCTTGCAGTTGGCATGGTCCACATGCAGTGGTACATGGTAGTCCGTATCCTCTACAGGAGCAGCGGAGTGTCTTACAGGCAGTGGAGCAGTTGCAATGAATGACCTTCAAGAGACTGTCTGGAGCAGCCTTCATTTTTGACATAAGTGGGATGAGCCGATTCTTTTGCAGGTTCCACCCCCAATTCATGACATCCATACTCTCTGCTTTTTCCACCCAGACCATTATCTGGTAGTAAACTCGACGACAGTGAAATTGGGTAGCAGATTCAGTTGCTGGCAGACGCTCGGGCGTTACAAATGATGAAGCAGAGACAACTTTCTTGCTGAAGGTGTTGTATCGTATTGTCGCAAGGGAATCTGTGCTCTGGCCATCAAAGAAGACAGCCATTACTTGGCACCCAAGGTCATCGAATCTCTGTGGTCTGGTTTGGGGCAGTGAATGCTTTAGCACAAGACCGAAGAACAGGATCTCCATGCACAAGTTTCCGAAAAGCAGTCTTCTTGCCAACACCGAATATCCGAGACGTAGTGTCACAACCAGTCATGGCATGGATAAATATCAACTCAGAACACATGTCATGTCCAAAGATTTTTTTCAAACGGTTGATGTTGTATACTTTGGTACTGCCATGAGCTTTGGACTTGTCTGACCTGAAATAAAGGCCCTTACTATCTTCTTGTGCATAGTAAACAATTAACACAAGGAGATCGGTATCTTCTCCAATCAGAGTTGTTGTCTGGAGAAGAGATGTCTCCACTGCGGCCTTCACAAATTCTACATCAGCATCCCCGATGCATTTACCACGGCGCAATTTTGTTCCCGAAGTTTACCACTTATCATCCAAATCAAATTTTGTTTATTGGCATCTTGTGAAAGGAACTCCTCCTTCTAGCCTGTGAACATAGTCTCCGCTGTAAAGTTGACAACGGGATGAAGATTACGTCCTCTTCTTTGATGCATGTTGTCTTTAATGGTCGACCCTTCTTCATAGCCGTCAAACACAATGCTCGTATCGGATCCATATTGCCGGATGGTGAAATCAGCATATGACCGTGCTATTTCACCATAGCTTTGTCCACGCTGCCATGGTATGCGGTGAAGGAGTGAACCGTCATCAAGTACGTGGCACTCCGTTTTTGGCACAGAATGTAGGATTGCATTACTTGCGTGATCACAGATCGCGTGTGCTAACTGTGGCTTATCAGCTTTTCGGAATACATGTCTCGATTCAAAGAGAGCAGGAGGGAAAGAACTGATGATGATGATGGCGTATGAGCGATCTTTCCAGGCTAGATTGGAGGGCAGGAAATCTTCAGCCACTCGGCAGTCTCGTCGTCCAGGATTCTCAGACCATGCGCACCGTGTGGAGGCCGGTGGGTTAGGCAGTGGTGGATGACATGGTCTGCGGTCTGTTCCGTGGCACCACACTCGCATTCTGATGAAGGAGCCAGGCCCCACTTGTGCATGTCCGAACGAAAGCGGCCGACGGCAGTTCGCAGGCGGTTAAGCCTGACCCACGCAAGCCTTGCGAGGGACATCCCTGGTGGACGGGGATCGGCGTTGGGTATGAAGTCACGGACCGTGGAGGTGTGATTTTGCCACTCCGTGTTCCACATGTGGTTCGTCCAGTGTGCCGCACTTAAACTAAGTTCTTCTGCGTTCTTAAGGAGTTGTTGTGCGGCAGGCACAAAGGGGCGTCTTGATTTCAAGCGCTGCTTTATAGGTGGTGGTCTCTTGAGTGTTGCATGGAGGAGATGGTCGGGGTCCAAAGCGCGACGAGCGAGAGAAATCGTGGCTCCTTTACGGCGTAGCTCAGCGGGTTGGATGCCTGCTAGGATGGGTAGGCAGTCCGTTGGAGTGGGACGCAGGCATCCAGTCACGGTACGCAGTGCGTCGTTAATGGCGGTATCAATCTGGTGGGTGTGAGAACTACGACACCAGACCGGCGCTCAGTACTCAGCGGTGGAATGAACAAGGGCTAGGGTAGCTGTACGAAGAGTTTTAGCACCAGCTCCCCAGCCGGAACCCGCCAATCGCCTCAAAAGTGCGACGCGTGTAGATAGTTTTTTGCGCAGTGACTTCAAGTGCCGGCGGTACGTGAGTGACCTGTCCAGGGTTATGCCGAGGTATGTAGGTTCGGCACAGTAGGGCAGGCGTTCCCCATCAATCTTGATGTTTATCTCACGCTGTGCCTCCCGGTTGTTAAGGTGGAAGGCCGCCGACACTGTCTTTGACTTGCTGAGCTGTAGCTTCCATTTCTGGAGGTATGCTGATAGTGTTTGCATGTCTTGGCTGAGGTTCCTCTCCACTGACTGCCAGTTTCCTGCTGAGTGCAGGAGTGCCAGGTCGTCTGCGTAAGCATATTTCCTGGAGGTGGTGGGGGGCAAGTCGTAGGTGTATATGTTGAACAGGAGAGGAGCCAAGACTGAGCCCTGTGGGACGCCGTTTTTAAGTCGGCGTAGTCTGCTGCGACGACCGCTACCGGTTGTGAAGGTAAAACTGCGGTTTTGCACAAGTTCCATCATCATATGGACCATGTGTCTGTCAGGGAGCAGACGGAGTAACTTGCAGGTAAGGCCGCTATGCCATACGGTGTCATAGGCAGCCGTGAGATCAACAAACACGGCGCCAGCCTTCTTCTTAGCCGAGAAGCTGTCCTCAATGTCTTGGGTCATAAGTGTGACCTGATCTACGGTTGATCGTCCGTGTCGGAAACCAGCTTGTTCACGGGGGAGCTGCGGATCTATTATTGGTTCGACACGGGCGTAGATGAGTCTCTCGAGGATCTTGAAGGGGATGCAGAGCAGTGAGATTGGACGGTAACTCTTCGGGTCCCCTGGGGGCTTCTTCGGCTTAGGGACTGCAACCACAAGGGCTCTTCTCCAGATTCTGGGAATTCTCAGGTGGCGCAAACAGCAGGAAAGGAAGTCTTTTAACCAGGACTTTAAGGAGGCAGCAGCATGGAGTATCAACTCCGGGCATAGGTGGTCAGGGCCCGGGGCTTTACCTGGCTTTATGTGCTGGAGGGCGGCGGAAAATTCTTCCAGGGTGAACTCACCCGAGATGTTGTCCCCGTCTGGGGTTGTTACCCTCCAGAGGTCCGTCATTTCTTGCAAGACGGATCTATCAGATTCACGGTCTCTCGATTTGTATTTCCCGTTCTCCACAAGTTGTGAGGCGATGGAGTTTGCTGAAACGGGACATTGTTGGCGAGAGGCACGTGATCTGCCAGTTAGGTTGTTCAGTGTACTCCATGCTATGCGGCTGGAGTGCGTGAAGTCGATTGATTCAACGGCTTCTGTCCAGCGCTCCTTCCTCTTTAAGTCCAGCCTTGCCAGCAGAGCTGTGGCTGAGCTGTTGGTGTCATTGCCCTGAGGGGCGTGGAGGAAGTCGGAGTAGAGGCTTTCGCACTCCTTATCCCAGCACGGTATGTAGGTCTTTCGTCGGCCGCGGGGGATGGATTGTTTTGCCGCTGATGTTATTGCATCACAAAAGTCCTGGTAGGCTTCTTCCACGTTGTTGGTGTGAGGGGATGGGAGATACTGTGTGGCTTCATTGGTGAGGAGGCTATAGTACTCCCAGTTAGCCATTCTGAAGTTCCATCGATTAACAGGCTTGCTCGGGACAGGCATTATGAGCGTTGGAGCCGTGATAATCGAGGGTCGATGTTGGGACCTGGGGAACTTCTCTAGCACACGTCTGTCCGGTTGGCAATTATCGGGGTCATCACTTGCGAAAGCCAGATCGGGGTTTGTACCAGTGTTCCAGCGTCCGGAGAAGAAGCTCGCTGCACCCTTGGGATCGTGCAGTAGGGTGAGGTTGTTATTGGCTGACCATGAGGCCAGGCTTTCTCCGTCGGTGTTGGTGGTGTTGTAGCCCCAATCAACGTGGTGGCAATTAAAATCGCCAGCATAGAGGCTGGGTTGGGGGAACACTGGGATGGCTGTTGGTGTTAAGCGTGAGGGTGGTGGCTTATAGACATTGATGATGTGATAGCCTGATATGTCTATGCATAACCACTCTATCTCCGACTGGGCACTGGACTGGTCTATTGGCGTCCAGCTCAGTTGCTCATGGACAAACGTGGCGAGGCCGTGTTTCCTGCTGATGGTTGCGCCTGCGAGTGTGAAGTTGGGTAATACCAACTTATCCACAGATGTGCAGTGGGTCTCCTGGAGGAGAATAACGAGGGCCTGATGTTTTGTGGCCAGATACTCGATGATGCTGAGCTTGCTGGCCGTGATGCCCTCGGTGTTCAGCTGCAGTACGGTGGGTCGTCGGTACTTTTCGACAGAGGAGCTGCCGCGCCCTGACAAGGGCGTTTCCCTATCCACCCTGGGCTGAACCTGGGCCTGGTTTGCTCGAGTGTGACAAGCTTCGTTTCGCATATCTTTTCTCAAAGATATGGTACTGACGGGAGGGACCACGAGAAGGTGCTTGTTCTTCCCCCCAGGGAAAGAACTAAGCTCGTAACACATAACTTGCTCCAGTGATAGATGTCCAGCTTGGGAGACCACCATGAAGCGTTGAAAAATAAGTGCAGTATCAATGGTTCGATCAGGAGCGACCTTGATAGCAGATTTTTGCCCAAGGGTCCTGGCTTTATCTTATATTCGGCTTATCAAGCTGCAAAAGTATAGAAACTGAAATGTTGGAAAACCACTTTTCTCAAGCTCGTGTTACATAATGGAAGTCAAGATGATTTTGTTTGCGGTTTATCTCAAGCCTCAAGTGAATTTGCTAATATCGTGCTCTGCTCTGTCTGATGTTGGCCTATCGCTGCGTCCGAAATGTCCCCGGGCTCCCCCAGGTCGTATATTATATACAAATCATACGTATCTCAGTAGATAATCAGCCTATCGTAATTTAACCTATTTAATTCAATTCATTGACCCCGAAAACCTAGGGATAGACACCTAAACCGCCTTTCTAGCTTGAATAGCAATTGAGATATAGGCAATATAACATACCGGCGGCCATCTTGAAAATGACCCCTTTCTCGAGGTCCGATTTTGGTAGACTTTTAGTATGTTATTTAGTAGGCCCATAGGTAACAGAATCCGTTGAAAAACCTTTTGTATCAATTTTTTTGGGGTTCAACCTTATATTGACTCGTCTAGTAACCTCATGGAAGATTTAATAGTCAAAAACTAGAGAAATGGTACGAAACAGATCACATGAGGCGTGAGAAATAAGCAAAATACATGAAACCAATTAACTAAAATAGGATGAGTAGCAAAGTCGAGCCAGAACTTTCCAATTGCCGGTTTTGCAAAGGATAGGCCTATGCCGGTGTGCTGTGTTTTCAAGTAGTCAGACCCTGCCAATAGAAGGTGTTAAGATTGCTTGAATGAAACGTTGCTGTGACACGCTTGCGCAAGAAGAAATATGATCTTTAGTCGCATTTTATAAATACGATTCAAATAAAGCACATAAAATTTTGCTTGACATGCCGATGGATGGCGACTTCGCATCACGGGTACAACTGAATTTATTTACTTTATTGTCAAGATTTGCTTTCAGGATGCGTGTTGTCATCGTAGCCTACGCCCTACACTACACATCGTAGCCTACACTCATTAAGAAATAACAATGAGCTGTATATTTCTTCTTTTGCCTTCTCATTCAGCATTCATTCAACAACTTACTGTCGAAAACTTTACTCTACCAGTCTGGGTAACCGGTGCTGCGGCCTGCGTCAGTAGTTCAAAGTTTCTACAAGTATGCGAAGTTGCCAGGAACAGTCTATCAGAGGCTTTGTCAGTCCGAGGATAAAGATTCAAAACCAACTAATGCAACTATTGTTTCTTGTTGGAAGTTTTTACGTAATTTAACGTGGAAAGTAACCGCTCACACATCATTGGCCAATTTTTTAAAATAATGAGTCTTCATTTTTTCTTGCCTTCAACCGCGCTGCAGTATATAACCTTGCGAAATTTTATTTTGTATGTTATTCGCTCTGAGGATGCGCATTGTCATGGTGCGCGAAACGTCAGTGAAGCAATAAATCATCTTGTTTGTTGTTACTTTTACTTTCAATTTCATCAAATGAACGTTGCAACTAGTGCTAGAAACGATAATTGTCCTGATGAACACCCAAACTTTTCAGTATTGCAACCATTGCTAAAGATCACTATTGCCTCTTATTTGTTAGTTTTTTTGCATTTTCGGTCACCTTTTCCATTTCCAGTCGTGTCGAAAACGAGATGCTCCAGCCAAAAGAAGTCTTTGCTCTCCAGTCTTTAAATTAGTCATGCTGAGACAAGATTTTCTTCATTGACGCGATTACAAACGTCTGCAGACGTTTAATCAGAGTAAAAACGACGGTTAGCTGGATAAGAAGTTCTTAGTCTGATCGAAAGCAATTTCGTTGACGAGGTGGGACAAAAAAATGGGACTATTTTGGCTCACTATTGCTGGATAAAAATGATATAATAATTTACCTTTCCTCAACTGCAACTTTTCTCTGGCGTTAACGAAACTAAGTAAAGCGTATGAGTACGTCTATCCAAAGATGCTTCTCAGACAGCCACTTTATCTGGTCCAGATCTGGTAAAGTTCTGGACCAGATATGGCTGGCTGGGTTGAAAATACTTTGCTTGCTTCGAAATTCAAACTATTTCGTTTTTTAAGCGTTCCAAACACCAATGAAACTCAGAAAGTGCAGCAGCCTACACATCAAAGTGTGGCTTTGAGATATGTCCATTAAAGGTTATTTATTTGTGTTTGGGATGTTTTAAAATAGAAATATTTCTTTATTTTTTATTATAATTTTGGTTGAAAAGAATTTTTCATTGTTACGATTAGGATTGTTTGAAAGAAAGTTATTTTCTTCTGTTTTGACCAAAAATTCCTTGTCTTAATGCAGTTTCATTTCGATATGAAGATCATGTATTTTTGTTGTTGTTTTGTTTTTGTTTTTAGAAATGAAAATAAAACGCTGGGAACAAAATGGAAAGAATTTAAACATACACGGACAGAAAGCACCAAAAAGTCTAAAGTGTGTGGTGTGTTGCGGCTTTTTCTTGGAAGAATTACCAATATTATTGAGGCTTTAGGCTGTGGGTTGAGGAATAGACCGTAAATATAATCTCCAATGGATGCCCCATCTTCCGCTCACCAAATGAAACGCAAGGTCTATGTGTGTTGGATGACGTAACCAAAGACCGGCTGCTCTCTGATAGAGATTTGGTGTAATTCGAAAAACATCGCCAAGCTCGGATGCCACCAAACGAAGAAGAACATTTGGCAATGCTATGACTTTAATGCTCTGGAAAATATCTTGCCTGCAGTATCTCTAAAACAAAGCAATTGAAGTCCGCTTCCATAAAATATTCTTTGTTAAAACAAAGCATTTTTCAACGAATGAAGTTATTTCGGCAATGTTTGGCGTTTAGTTGAGAAAGAAGGAGTGCTTCCGATACCTTTTGTCTGTTTGTTTATGGGCATTGTTCTGTAACAGCACACTACTCCCAAGCTCATACAACTATTACAATCAATTGATTTTGAGACACAATCTACTGTTCCCATTGTTACGAAACAATGCGCAATAAACGACGAAACATTACGTCTTGTCAAAGTCTTGTTGCTTTTAGTCTTCTCCTCTAACAATATTTCATTCAGCTAGTTAACTAGTTATTGCCAGTAGAAAGTCTCAGAATACCTTACTAACGCTATCACGAGGCTACCACAAAGAGTAGGCTATGTATCACTGTTAATTTCAGCATCTCGATTTGCCATGCTGCGTTTTCAATCATATTGCTAATCAAACGTAATACACTTATGCTATTAAATTATCATTCTTTTCTTCGAAGAAGATCATTCTTTTCAGTGCTGATATCCACTGCTGAAGCATATCTAAAAACTTTGCAAACTCTCCAAGTAAAATTTGTTCACTAACTTTTGGTTCTTCATTCAACAGAAAACCACCTCTAACAGCGTTTCATGGAGTAAAGAAGGCATCTCTATGTTTGGTCTCTTGCTGTTTTTCCAATTTTTTTAGTATTTTTACGTTCGGTGTCTATCAACGGAACCGTCAAAACAAATTCACCGTGATAAGCTTTCTCACAAAAATTGCATCAAAATTGTTGCAATCAGTGGCGTATGCAAAAAACTTTCATGGAAAAGACACAAAAGTATCTTTGCATGAAGCTGCGTAAAACTATGACAACCTACTTTTACATCGCATAAACAAACAAAAGTGGGCCTAATAATATGTCACAAAATGTGAGCCTGTAGTTGCACTAACAATTAAAGTTATAAGATTGTCGAGCAAGCTACACCAACATTAGGTTTCTAGTTAAAAAGGTTATAGATTTGTTGGTTCAGTAGGCGATGCAATGTAGATTGTAGACTATACGTTAATATTTCTGTGAATATCTTACACTCATGACAGCGTTTTGATCACAGCTGGCATGTTAGCTATCACAAAACAATTTTCAAATAAAGCTATTTTTGGTTTTAACATCGTTAGATTGGGCCAGCATTGTCATTGGCTCTCAGCAAATCCTCAAATTGCTAAAAATAAAACTGAGTTGAATCACATTGATCTGCAATATTTTAATAGGCCAATTTTGTTGAAAACATACTTTGATTGCCTTTGCTGAATAGTGCTCAAATTGCTATAAACTAGTATTGTTTAAAAAAATCTGGTAAAGGAATTTTATGACATGAAAAGTTTAACTCAAAAGGAAACCAAGGCAAAAGAAAAAGGAATTTTAATACACACTGTGTCGAAACATCACCTCTATAAGCGCAACAAGTTCAGTTTATGTGCAAGCCCGCGCATTTTCCACTCCATGACACGTTCTGGTTCATAAGATTGTCATTGCATTGCAAATCTGCTTCAAGCAAATACAAATAAGGAAACCAAATAACTACAATTTCGAAATAAAAGAAAACAAAAGAGTTTTCTGTAGTTCCGTGTCCCTAACCTCGATTTACACAAAAACAATTAAAAGGTTGGGCTGATGAAGAAAAATAGACAGTGGCACGTGTAAGAAAGCCATAACAACAAATAAAACAATAAAAAAAATTCTTCATTTAGCTCAGTGGGGAGATAAGTTAAACTTAACCCCCTCCTTGCGCACGCCTATGGTTACAGTAATTGCAGCCAGGAAAATGGCTTCCATTGCTACTTAGGCTATCTTCCATTGTGTTTTAACCCCACTTAAAGAACCTTAGTTTACCAAATTGCAGTAACACCTACAAAATATTTTCAAACTGGTCTTAATTGATCAAAAATTGTAATGAACTGGCTAATACTCACGACCGGTCCTCCCACAGGCAAGCACAGCGTCGTTATGTGAAGGCCAGGAGATGTTAAGCTCAACATAGAGGAATGATGGATGGTGACTTGAGTTTGTTGGTTTGCGTGGTTGACATAATAGTGGGCGTAACGTTAATCGCATCCATCGGTTGAGGGTTTGTTTGCTTGAAAGCAAATATCGTCCGCCATTGAACCCCAAAGCTTTATCTAGCCAGCAATGCTGAACAGTGAACAGCTTAGTACGTCATTTTTTTTAAACAAAATGACTTGAACTTTGAAACAAAGCGAAATTCTTTATCAAAAAATTATTTGAAACAAAACCAAGAATTTCGGGTCAAAGCGAAACGAAATATTGCAAAATTTTAAAATATTTTTGTTTTGAACAGTCCTAGTCACAAGCCCACCAACAACAAACAAAAGCATTGACTTTGGTTTGATAGCAGTTTCGTAGTGACGAACTTATGAAAGGGAATACGATCGAGTTCGGAATCGCGGTTACGTCACACCCGCAGTCACAGCAAGAGGGTTGTGATTCCCTTGAATGTGCAACTGAGTGATACTGAACAAAAAGTCACGCACTTTCGCACTTCAAGTACAAACTCAACAAAGTCTCAAAACGTCTCAAAGAGTAATACGGTACTTTTCTGTGCGAATCACCAGCACGCCATTCTTTTGAACATTTTACTTTCTCTTTTTCTGAAACGTTTAGCCACTGTACAAAGATTTGGTAACTCGGGAAACAAAGCTAGTGCTTTCAAAAATCACAAAATAAAGTATTGAAGGAACTAGGTTTTGTTCTTGAGTTATTGCCACTTGAATGGGCCTTTATGAGCACAAGCCGACAAAGCTGGATCAGTCAATTTTATAAAAACTCTTTTTGTCAAGTTCAACTTCAATGAAGAATTAACAAAAGATTGTTTTCTTTGCTGTTTCGTGAAAGTTTGTTTTTGTTTGTCAATTGTTACATTGCATCTACGTTACAAAGAAGCTAATTTACGATCAAGCATAATTCTCCTGTCAAATTCCATTCTTACTTGATGAGATCACTTGATACATACTTGAGCAAATTGAAATCCATTCAAACATTTCTACATTTTCAAAAAATGTTCTTATTTTACGTAAACGTTAAGTAGATCCTGTCAAACTCAAACTGTCTAGAGCAGTGAATGAAAAATGTTGAAACCTTGTTTTAAAGTAATCCCCACACATGAAGTGTTTTACGACAATCGAGTACAATAAAAATAGACATGGATATTGGATAGACAAGTCTTTTATCCATATAGCTGGACTTCTTGGTATTACACCACTAATTCATGTCACAGATCTCTCGACTGCTTTCGCCAGTCAACTGGATTCTTTTCAGCTGTTGAGTGCTCCCAGTCTTATGAGCAAAATACGATGTTTAAAGCTGTCAATTCTTGCTACACTCGACTGCGGAGAAGCTATGTTTTTGGAAAAGTCTTGATGGCTAGTGTGGAGGCTACACCGGTATGGTTAGCGAAACACAATGCTCGCTGTTCTGTGGTAGTAATCAGCCTTGTGCTGTCGCCAGAAAAATATCTCCTTCTGAACAATAAAGTGTTTTAGTCAGGGATATCTAGAACAACGTTGTTCTAGATATCCCTGGTTTTAGTTAAGGAATATAGACAGTTAGTAGCGTTGACAGGAGAGTCCATGAAGTACTTTTGGGCACGGGACGGGTCCGTAACATTTCCAAGAGGCCCAGAGTTTAAAGAAACCACCGCGTATTCTTTAGATATAGTCAGGGCCGGATTTAGCCTAAGTGCTGCCCTAGGCATATGAGAAAAGTGCCGCCCCCAAAAAAATTTGCGATGGTGATTTTTGATTTTTCGATACAATACAACACAGGCACTTGTTCTCATTTGTCCTCAATGCCGCCATTTTTATAAAACTTCATGAAACTAAAGTTCTTTCGTATACTAGTCTTACTTTTTGGCTTGTTTACATACTTTAAGCATCAAGGCAAGTACACAAAATAGCCTGTAAACTATAGCCCTCCATACTAAGCGAGACAGATAACTAAAAGAAGCGCTAAGCAGCACATAATGTTGAAAACCAATCAAGCGTGAAGTACTCTAGGGGCGATGATGACTTGCCATACATGACTTGCCGCACTGTTTATAAATGTGTGTGATGTGATAACATATTTATTAATTTCTATATATCTGAATATATCTGTTGTGAATTATTATATTCACGTACAGTATTATCAATGTAACTAATATATTCGTATATTTTGCCGCCCCCAATAATTTGCCGCCCTAGGCAACTGCCTACTTTGCCTACTGGTGAATCCGGCCCTGGATATAGTGCGGTTTTCTTAGAAGTGTCTTGATTTGAGGACCAAAGATCTCATAAGCATCGGACCTAAATTATCTCTTTAAATTTGGCGTTGTAGCAGCGGTTCCTTGAAACTTGAGCTTCTGCGAGTGTTATTCAACAACCACATTTAGAAAAATTGCTGCGTCTAATTACTAGGGTTACTGGAATCTAATTTCGAAAAATGATCCGCTTCATCTCAGGATCAGCTGTCGTCAGCTTTTCGCTGCGACAGCGATTTAATCAGACAAAACATTTCCGCACATGTTTGATGATCTCTAGCTTCTATCGAGTCTTCTCAATTTGGTTGATGCACCACAGATCGATACATTCTATTGCGACAGAGTTGTATATTGAAAAGTCCCACCTGGTGCACTGGGTGGTAAGCAGGGAGCGCAAGAAGATGGTCCGCTGTTTGTGGCTTGGTGGCACAAATACATATAACTCGGCCCGTGTTGTAGCCCCACTTTACCTTACTAGTTGATAGCTATAAAGAACCATAGCAATTATTTTAATTAATCATCTCATACCAGATGCTTACTGAGGAAGTTAGTTGATAAGCGAGTCCAGAGTTCACAAATAACCTTTGTATTTGTTTACAACAGTCTGAAACAATGATACCGTTCCAAACATACATTACCTGAACGTTCAATTTATTTCAGAGAATCTCTGAGGTCGGTCTGTTGTGGTGACATGTGAGCGAATGTAACCTTGCTGGTGTTCTTCAATAGAGAACAGCTACTAATTTTATTGGTGCTGGTTGTGTGGCGTGCTTGACACTTATGCGAAACACTTCATAAGCAAATGACGAGAGCAGTTAACTTTTACTGTAATCATCATAAAATGATTCAATTTAAGTCAATTTATTTTTCTTTGTCGGAATACGAAAGAAACGATATTGTGGAAATACTATAAAATACAGCAACAAAACCACGAAAAGGAAAAGATGGCAAAAACCGCAATGATTTAAACGTGCCTGCAAATCACATGAGTTTTGAAAAAGTTCCTTCAACTTTAAGTTTCAGACTCCTGGTGGGATTTTCGTAAAATATTGCCTGCTCTTGAAGAAACGAACTCAAGTGCACTTTTGGATACAACACAAAAGCGTATTCTTTAATGTTTAACTAACGTTAACTAACAAAATTTGTTGTCTGATAAAACTTCACTTCACATTTAGCTCATGAAAAAGACTTGATTAGTCAGAGTGGTCACGTGGTTGACTAGCCACATGAAGCTCAGCCAGTAAACAGCAGTGTTGTCTGATAGATAATTTTGCCGCCTATCTGAGAAATTTTAAGATAGTTCGTTTTTTCAGAAATCATGGGAAAAGTCGGGAAAAACAGTTTAAAATTGAAATGATCTCTTGTGAAGTGAAATGTGAAATGATGAAGACTATTTTATATTTTTAGAGACTACTGTACACTGGAATTAACTAAAGTAAGCTACAAATTTTCGGTGAAAACGTAGCCTACTGGTAAAAAGCAGTTGCAATCTGAAAATTTGAGATGACATTCAGTATGACATCAATGAAAAAACAACAATTACGAATTCTTTCGGCTGCACACTTAACCCTTGTTAAAGCTTCGAAAAACTGCATTGCGGTAGATTATATTGCTCTATAACCAGAAATGTTACAGGATAGAACTAAGTCTATATACCTGAAGTATATAAAACCAGTGGGTGTGCAACAGAGGTGTAAGGAGTCAGGATTTTTGAACTCTTGCTCCACTCCGACTCTGAAGTCTTTGACTTCAAATCCACTCCTGCTCCGAATATTTTGTTGATACTGACTCCTAACTCCTCTTCGATTCCAAACGCAAACCATATACCACGATTCAGATTTTTTCATACCATAACTTATGATTTCCCTATCTTATGTCATAAAAAGAAAAGCATGTTTAGAAATGAAAGAAATCACTGCTTGGAAAGTAGAACTATAGAAGTACAAAAAAATAACAACTGCGCCAAGTACAACGTAAATATTTGTACGCTAAAAGTATCAACTGGCAAAAAGACCAGTCTCTGGCTCTAATCCGACTCTTACCAAAAACCGAGACTCCGGCCCCTAAATACTCCAAATCTCCGGATCTTATAACCTCTGGTGTTCACTGTGCACAGTAGCCGAAAGGAAAATCAAGAATCTGCGCCCTAACTACGCATACGTCTTCATTTGTGTCTGTTATGAGTCTTTTTCTTGTTCATATTGTATGAGTTTGCAGATAAGCCGAACTAGAAACGTCAAAATGGCCAGGTTTTATTACAAATACATTTATTGGGTGATGGGTAAAATATAAAAAATTTTAGTCAAAAATTTCCTAAGACTAAACTTTTCGGCAAGTTAAATATTTATGCATTTCTAAAGTGCCTCCTCTCCCCAATCAAAAGTCACCCTACGCCGCGATTTCATAGTCTCACAAAGTTTGGTTGCGTATTGCTTCGTATTGCCTTCTAGCGGTTAAGTAAGTTCAGCACAGACTTAAAGCAGTTAAACAATAAAGGCTTACAATTCTCACCAAACAATATAAGTTAGTTTAAAACCAATTAGCTACAACGCCAAGTGAGTTAATAACAGTGTGGAAGAAAACTGTGGTACAAAATTCCAATCCCACGATTCTTGTGAGATGGAATACAATTAAACCTATTTTAAAAGAGATACTTTTCAACCTGTTAAGTGCGTACGACAACAATTTTCGTCCGAGACAGTCACTCTTGCTGTGCGTAAGACGACAATTGTCGTTTTCGTGATCACAGCTATTCATGGCACTTTTAATTTCGCTTTTCTCTATTCGCTTTGTCTGAACCCCGCTTTGGAAGAAACCGAGGAACATTGTTTCCGATGACAATTGCAGTCTGACAGAAACATTGGAGTGATAATGCGATTACACATCAGACAACAACAGTTCAATATTGACTTCTCCGGAATGGTTAAAACGACAAAATGAAGAAAAAAGTAAACAGGTGGAAGAAAAATACAACACATCGTTTCTGAGGTAGGATGATAACACATTCAAAAAACGTTTTGAACATTTTTCAGTTTTGTTTGGATAGGTGAAAACTTAATAATATCGTAAAACAGTGTGACAAAATAAAATAGACACCCACAAAACTTTCATTTCCAACCACAATCTGACACACGGCTACGCCAACAGTGTCCGGCTCGACGTTCGCCAGGCCACAGGTTCGACACCCCTCAGAAACATGTGGCCTGGTAGCCAACTATGGAAAGACACTTAAAGGTATGTCAACGATTGCGTGGCCGTGTTCTTAGAACTACAGCCCTTGATTTCTCTCATGATTATGAACAGAAAGCTGTTCTAGAGAGAAATGCCTACTGTCCTTGTTAAGGCCATGGCCTGCTGAATTGAACTGAACTTGCGGTGGATACAGGATTACATGGAAATACGTCATTATTGCTTTATAACAATCTGAGTAAGTTATAACCAAACCACTGAAATCTCACATTATAACCATGGATTCGATGTTCAGCCAAAGATTTTTTAAGATCAATAAAACAAACTGCTTTACTAAGGCTATTTAATATTAAAACATTGAGCTTGAAAAAATAACCCACCTAGTTGGCTTTATAACTTATGACAAAATTGAAGTTGTCCACTTTACTATTTACAGAATGAGCTATTTTTACAATTGAATCAGACTACAATTTTTTTTGAATTAGTCTGTCGTTTCGTATTGCACTGTATCCTCAAACCAGACAACCAATGACATAAAAACTGAAAAAAATGCGTATTACTCAATAACTTAGCTACTGTAGAGGTTCTACCTAACATCACTGTTCATGCGATCAATTGAGTGTTATACCGGTATTTCTGTTTACAAAATGTCTTGCGTTGTACTGGGAACGCTGCAATATCTTTCTCAATAAGCGCAACATTTTACATTAATTTTATATGTAGGCAAACTACAGCAGGTTTATTGAGGCATTAGGCAACCAAATCTGATATCACTTTGTCTTTTAGCATAGGTTTAATTTCTGCACTAAAGCGAAACTTGGAATCAGGAAAAACTTTACATTGATGAATTCTTTCCTAGAGCTTGTATAATTTAAATTAGAGAAATTTCAGGAAAAAACTGTAGTTGCAATATTGATTGTGAGATATTTTTTTCTGGATAAAGAAACAGATTGAGCAATGTTACTCCACACGATATTGCGATAGCAAAACAATTTAATCTTGATCTTGCTTTTTTCCCGTGTTACTTTTCTTATTTCGACTCTGTCCTGTTCTCAGCAGCAGAAAAATGAAATCATAATAACATTAAGTACGTTGAAGCAACACAGCGATGCCTGTGGCCAAAGCAAGTAGATTTTCTTTCACGTGACGCCCTATCAATCCAATAAAATGAAACAATTTTTTTTTTAATGATTTCGCTACACAAAGTACATAAATGTAGTGCGTAATATTCTAGACGAAAAAAATCCGCTTCAAAAGTATTTCCAGAGAAGAAATTTTTCCACATCCAGTAAAATAAATTAAACACAAAAACAGTTTCAGAGCAACTCTAGTACCGTACATGTATGACGAAGCATTGGTTTAGTCCACGTGATAGTCAAATTGCAGGAACTCAAACTAAAGCTTGCTCTTTCTACGTACATCGCTTCAACGTTACCAGACGTTTGTTTGTCCAACGTTGATGAGATGAAAAACAAAAGTTTTGTTTGCTTGTTGTTTTCAGTCTTCCCTATTCAGGCCTCATGCCACAATTATTCAGTAAATTTGAAACAGGCCAATTTATAATTTGCTTGCAACAATAATTTTTCACCACTTACCGAGTGAGGTGTTGATGCCAGGTTGGTTCAATTACCTTTCAACCACTCTTATAGTTATGAATACCTTTATATTTCAAACATACTGTACAATTGAAGTTCAGCACATAAGTCTTTGTCCTTAGACCATAAATCTCCTTTTCTGCACATACAAACATTCGAAACATGGCTGGAAACGTCATCAGAAGTATCCAACACCTTAAAAAGAGAATGTCATTGAGACTACACTACCTCCGTTCAACAATGATCAAATCAATCAATCATTTTATTTTTCGTCATTTACGCGTCCGGGACGAAAAAGATACTACTAACTACAAAAGTCGTTATAGGCCTATCAGCACGTCAATGAACGGGAAATCACATTACATTTGATGCATTCTGAGCACGTTTTTACCCCAATTTTTTTTTTAAATGCATTCAAACTTTGTTGAAAAGTTGATGTAGGCTATTCCTAAGCTGTAATTAAAAAAAACTAAGTATTGCTTTGGAGACAAACTTTACTAGTAATGAGCTTATAGTCTTGACTAGCCTAGCCGTTGCATACAAAATTCAAGTGATTTTGAAATGCCCTAGGCTGGACTAGCACTTCCTATAACCTGTTGAATACCCTAACTCTACAGCTAACACTTCTACATTCATGGCTCATCGCTACTCTGCGAAATAAAACCTAACTTTAAAAAGTCTGTAAAATTATTCGGTTAGGTGGAGCTGTTTTCCATGCAGCCCCAACAGATTCAAAAATTGCTGTAAAATACCAAATAATTTTTAGCCAATCAGAGCGCTTGAAATCCAGAATCTGGGGCTGCAGAGAAGTTTGCCCAAAGTCGGTGTTGTCAAACGAAACTTTTAATATTTTAATTTTCGATCCGCAATTCTTAACCCTGTCTGTAGCGACACGGGGTTTTATGAGGACGCCCCAGTGAATTATTTCACAGAAGGAAATATGCTAGACATGTGAAATTTCTTGACTTTTAGTTTTTATTCTTTGCGAATTTTCTAAATCTACACTCGTCATTTTTCTACCTTCCTGCCCTTCACAATAAGCACTTCGTCTCAGGTAGCTGGACATTTTGTGCAATGCTAGATAATATATAATTTAATGTTAGTGCAATATAAATGTTAATGCAATTATTTTTAAATGTAAAAACGCTCAAAAATGGCTTTTATGAGCAAAAGTATTTTTTTTTGTTTAGTTTAGCATTACTCTGTCTTATACGGTAATTCATAGATTTCAATTTTGAAGCGATTTTTGGGAAATTAAAATAAAAACCAACTTTCTGACGTTTTTTCATCTCAAACAGTTTCATTCATCATTTAAACATTTCAATAAATTTGTTGGGTAAAATTTAATTTCTATACGCACAATACACATGGCTATTATGTTGTAAAATATTTTAACTCTGTGATTTTCATAACTCCCGTTATTAACGATTAATTAGCACGCTGCTAAAACAGTCCGTGACGTGCTTTCCGCGTACGAAAACAGCTCGTATTAAGATAGGGACTAGGGTTAAGTGAAAAAAGTAACCGGGTCGGACAAACACAGAGGAAAACATATTTTCACTCTTCTCTTTCTTTCAGGTGGGGCAGCCCCATGGCACGAGCCGCCACTGCTGGAAACTATGTGTTCCACATTATGTTTGTAGTTAAGCCTACTGTAGGCTATGCATGATATATAGTTCAGATGCGGGTTGAGGTCTGCAGCTGAAAACCAACCGATTGGGTGTAGGCTACTTGGCAACAGGGGCGTTGACAGGGGGGTCTAGGTGGTACTTTTGGACCCGGGCCCCGAATATTTAAGGGGCCCGGATTTAAAAGAGGCCCCGCGACTTCAAACATTATCAAGATCTTAATATAATCAGATCTAAAGGAATTGCCATCAGAGGTTAAAACGGCCACTTCAGCCGTCAGATGGTATAGTACCAGGCTCCCTTCCGGGCACTTGGCCCACTTCAGCTCTCTGGTGGTAAAATAGCCACTTCAGCCACTAAACAGTAAAATAAAAATTTAGTCTAGTATAGTGATTTCCCTAACCACGAATATTTAGTGAAATATAACCCAAAACACGAATTTCAGAATAAACAAGCTAACGCTTTCTGCGTTAAAAGATTCTCATACATTTTATATTTGTTTCGAACGCATAAAGAAACGCAATAGATACAGCACAAAACAATCACCACAAAATCAGATCTCATTGCAAATAAGTCAAGTTCAACTAGGTTACGTTAAAATTAAAACAAGTTGTGCCCCTATATCACAACAAAACCACTTCTTCTTTGATTTCCACTTGAATACTGTAAATGAACATAACAAATTGTGCAAATGAAGAAAAACTTACAATGGCTTAAGTAAAAATTATGATTTTAAGTAAAAAATAATTCAGAGATTTATCTCAATGGGGTGTTTCACTTCTCACTGCTTGTATACCACACTGATCCAAAGTCCCAATATATAGACGCTATATCTGTTGTACAGTATTAGTATGGCCACTATTAAAGTATAACGTATGTGCCATCCAACCTATCAAGTATAGTTCTACGACCAGGGCCGGATTTAGTTGATGGGGGGCCCGGGGCACTTTTAGATCGGGGGGCCCCGTGCAAAAAAATTTTTTGCGCCTACAGCGCGAAAGACTACCTCTACCTCTACAGTACCATTAATCCAGCACTGCACAGCATTTTGCAGAAACTTCAAAGGCTGAAAGAAAAAAATAACAAAAAAACACATTTTTTTCCACGTAGGGGGGCCCGATTTAAGGGGGGGGGGGCACCTGCACCCTCTGCCCCCCCTTAAATCCAGGCCTGTCTACGACACCGATCCAACGTACCAAAATATAGACGCTATCTACTGTATTAATGTGGTCACTGTTACTTACAGCATATGTGCCATCCAACCAATCAATTATCGCTATTAAGTTGCTACTACTACATTGGAAAAGAGTCACTTCATTTGCTTCAATGCAAGAATTATACAAAATGCCCAATTGGGAGAATCAAAGCTTTCCAAGCTTATCATTAACTTTTGCTTGGAATAACATAGAAGCAGACGCTTTTCTAAAAATCACACTTTGAATGAAAGCATAAACTGTAATAAATTAATCAAGTGAAAACCTCACATTGTTTTCTGTTTGCATTTTTTTAAATCTCTGGAAGCAATTGACCGCCAGCTTTCGTCTGGGAGACGGCACATGATGATGATGAAAGTATGGCAGGCTTTCTCGATTTCTTTCTCCATAAAAACTTATAAAATTTTTACTTATACAATTTTCTTGGATCGCCCCATGTATTTTATTTCTATTTTTTGAAATCTACTCAAGAGAACATTATTAGGCTACAAGCAAACCCACTAACATACAGAATAATTAAAGTAAACATTTGATATTACACAACTCTATATAGACTTCAGCTCAAAGAAGCAATTGGGTTTATACATGATAGGTGTTGATCAGGGAGGTGTGAGCACCATCTTGCTCCCTCCTCCCGAGGTACACTAGTGGTACTAAGTTTAGTGAAGACTCTTAAAAATAGGACAAGATAGCGTTAGGTTAGATCCACAAATTATTAGCCTACTAGGGCGCCAAACTCTTTTAATGTAGGAAAAAGCAACAACAATCTAACATCGGACCTGGAAAACTTTCAAAATAAAACATGCTGCAACCAACCCATCACATTTACTGTACATTCAACATTGTACCAAAGAGCATACAACTTTAAATTTAAAAATAGTAAACATGCCGACAATGCAGCAGCGCGTCTAGAAAAAAAGTTGGGAAAGGACCAAAGTTTTAACAAAGCAAAATTTGTAAGATAAATGAAATATGCAAAACTTGCTGTCCGGAAAAGTAAAGTTTGACAGGAGTGTGGGAGGTTTGCTCCACGGAAAATTTTGATAAACATAATCTTGATCTTGTTTTGGTTACATTTTAAGCATTTTGGCGCAATAAAGTTGTTTTTTTACCACGATGCACAATTTGTACCGCATGTAACAAAGCTGTATTTATAGGTCGTTATGTAGGCTATGTAACCAAATTCATCAAATTAAAATAGGATTTGAATAGAAGGATTGGTTTAAAATTAAAGTTAGTTTACCATTTTAAATTTTTTTTATTCACGACCATAAAAGAATTTCAATAACTTATTTCTTGAATATTGCTATAGTCTAGTGTGGTGTAGGCTTTCAGCAGGCTAAAACTTCGAAAGCATATTTGAGGTGTCCCTCCTTATATTCAAGGGACATTTCATTTTATGGCCTATCTCCATTAACACTGACATTTATCAATTATTGATTAACTAGGCTGAGTGGGCAGCGTTTACTTTGGAATATTACATCATTTTGTTTGTTTTTTTGTGGGACATCAATAACTTTTTCTCCACGTTTGAAACTATGCATGCCCAATGTCGCTAACTAAGTGAATAAAATGTAGTTGAGCGAGGAAAAAGAGCGAAAAAACATTGCAAAAATGGAAAAAAAATTGCATGTAAAATTACAAGCTGAAATAAGCTGCACGAATTAAATGTGGGTGGGCCCCTAGACGGAGGTAGGTCCTCGGCCGGGGCTTTGGGAGACAGTAAATACGGCCTTGCATAATGTACGCTATCGAGCTTCTGCAGCGGCTTTTTTGTTTTTTTAAACAGTCAAAAGCATTAAACTGACTGAAATGAGTGGGCACCAGAGCAACCGTGGTACCTTCCCCGGTCGGGAGTCACGGGAGTAGTTCACGGCCCCGGTCCCCGGATGTTGTTGATAACAAGGAATCAGTAGGCATATTCATTCAACTTCAAACATTGGGAAAAGATTATACAAAAGATACATTCAAGCTTACACAAAGATTAAGTTTTGCTGTGGAATGAATTGAATTCAGGCCAACTACATTGTGTCAATTTTGTTTGAACAAGACGTAATTGTTTTAGATATGTCAAAGATACTTTGATCATCTTTATTTAATGACAAGTGTTGTTGTATTTTTAAAAATTTTTGCAGATAACTCATGGCTTCTTCACATTTGTTTGTTTCCATTAAACAACGACCGATTTTGTGCAAAGTACTCGTCACATTGTTGTCGGCGTCTTTATCTAATGATACTCGCCGCATGATTTTAAGTGCTTTTTGCAGATAACTCATGGCTTCTTCACATTTATTTGTTTTCATCAAACATCGACCGATTTCGTACAAGGTGATCGCCACAGATTTGTTAGCGTTTTCATTTAATGATACTCGTTGTTTGGTTTTTAGTGCCTTTTGCAAATAACTCATGGCTTCTTCATATTTTTCAGTTTCCATCAAACAATTACCGATGTAATGCAATGTGATGGCCACATTATTGTCAGCGTCTTCATCTAATGATACTCGTTGCTTGATTTGCAGTGCCTTTTGCAGATAACTCATGGCTTCTTCACATTTATTAGTTTCCATTAAACAACGACCGATGTCGTGCAAGGTGATCGCCACGTTATTGTCAGCGTCTTCATCTAATGATATTCGCTGTTTGATTTTTAGCGCCTTTTCCAGATAACTCATGGCTTCTTCACATTTATTACTCTCCATCAAACAACGACCGATTTCGGCCAAGGTGATCGCCACAACACCATTAGAGTTTTCATCTACCAACATTCGTTGTTGAATTTTCAGAGCATTTTCTAAATAAACCAAGGCTTCGTTACATTTGTTAGTTCTTCTAAAGCAACGACCAATCATTCCAAGAGTGCTGGCTACACTTCGATCCGTGCCTGTATCTGCAGATATTTGTTGTTGCATTTCTAGAGATTTTTGTAGATAACTTATTGCTTCGACATTTTGATCAGCAGCATATAAACACCATCCAATTTCGTGCAAGGCAATCGCTACTTTTCTGTTGGTTATCTTAATGCCAGTATTGTTTTTTTCAATTTTTGTTAGAAGTCTTTTATAATTTGTCAAAGCTTTATTGTATTGTTGCAATTGGGTGTAACAGTCTGCAATAATTTCAATTGCTTCTAGTACGGCAGTGTCGGTGTTTTCGTCAGTGCTTTCTAAAACTGAATGTTTTACAGATTCAAGATATTTTTCTCCATACTCAATTGCGTCGTTGTAACTTTTTATTTGATGCAAAGTTTTGCTTATTTCCAAGTATACTTTCATTTGTGTTGACTGAGTTTTTAATCCGGATTTTTGTTGTTTATTTGTTTGCTTTAATGTTGGCATGCTTTTTTCTAATAAACGAATACTTGTTTCAAAATCTAGTAATTGTGAATTTGTAACTGGATTATCAATGAAGGATTCCATTAATTTTTTCGATTGGTTTTTTAAGTTGAGAAAGTTGCAGATGAGAACATTCAACAAAGTTAAATGGGAGTAAAAATGAACCTTTTTCATTTGCAATTGTTTACAAATGTCGCACTGCAACGAATAAGCAATTTGAAAAAAGCTGATACAGCTGTGTTCTCCAACAACGTGTATTAACGTTGACTTCTCGAATTTTGAATCAATAGTTGGTGCAATATTTTTCATCAGATCCACTTGTCCTTTGTGTTTCATGTAAAGTTTCAAGCGCACTTCAAGTGCTACTGCCACGGAAAATGACAACTTTTGCATTGAATATTTGCTGATAATTTGCCTTTTATGAAGTTCAACAATGATGTCAAAGCAAGAATTGGCATCAATCTTATGTAATCTACCAAGAGCAGATATGAATAACGTTATACTTCGATAAACAATTCGTTTATGATTAAATTTATCTTGATTTGATGAACCTGAAAGATTTGACTTTATTGCAAAACTGGTTAAATCATCTTTGAGTTGTTCGGTTATTTCATCTTTCAAAACTTGAGAAGGAATTGTGTTTAACGTTTTCTGCACACCTTTAAAGAATTGATCAAAGATTTCTATTTTACCAGATACAAAAGTGGTTTTAGTGAGAATATCACTGAGATGATAACCGTTCTTTAAAGATTGTTCTGTTTTCAGATAATTCAACATTTCACTTACAGGTTTAATTAATTCTGTTGTCCACGGTTTGTCTTTAGTGAACTGTTGTCGACCAAGTGGACATTTGCAGGCATGTGGCATCATGCCATCAAAGGAGACACCCCGGGTAGTGAATGCATCAAAAAACCAATTTCCATCTTTCTTTGTTGTATCGTTTAGGCTACTGATGCTCACACTTGGCAATATAGTTTCCTGTAAATTAATCAATATGACCTGAAAGATGACAGAAAACCATCTGAAATACTTCAATATAGATTCATAGTTTCCTAAACTTTGGCATCCTTCTTCCAAAACAATAATGTTTTCGAAATCAGAATACGGGGTGATCTCCTTTCTGGCTAATGATCCCATGCCTACCAGACTATATTCACAAGGCCGCGTTCCCATTACTTGTTCACAGTAATTACTGATTTCTTTCATGATTGATGTGTACTCAGCAGCTACTTTATCTTGAATGTGTTGCATTTTAGCAATTTTTTTCAGCTCTTTTTTGTGCAACTGTTGGTCATTTACTTTAGTTGTAATGATCTTTACTTCCAACAAAGATTCTTTTGCCGATTTCCTCATTCTGTTTAATCGTTCTTTGACATCTTTTGCTTTATCAACTAAATTGGATTCTGTTTTCTTAGCACCAGCTTGATGAAGAATTTCTTTGCAGAGATTTTGCAAATCATTTTTTACCTTTGCTATATTATCTGGATTTCTTGTTATCGAAGAGTTCAATAAGGCTGCACTTTGAATAATACTGATTTTATCTGGACTGCGCTTTTGATACATAAGTCCCAATTGATGTAAAATCTTTGCAGATTTTCCAATGTCTTTCTCTTTGCCATTAGAAAAGCAAACATCTTTCAGTTTTTCAACAATCTTTAATTCTTTTGTTTGTGACATAATAAGCTAGTGCTGACTGTATCTACTAGTAAGACTTAAAAAAATCTTGTAAACTACTTAGCTTAAACAAAGGGAAGAAAGAAATTGAATCTGAATTAAATTTAAGACTACAGGAAACTATTTGAAGATTACATCTGTTTGGACCATCTTCTTGTGTGCCCTCAGCTTACCACCCAGCGCAGTAAGTGGGACTTTCAATCAACATATTCTCCGTCACAAAAGAATATGTCAATCTGTGGTGTATCAATAAAATTTAGAAGACCCGATAGAACAGGGGTTCCCAACCTTTTTTACACTGTGGCCCCCTTTGAAAATTTTGAAAAATCAATGGCGCCCCTATTTTTTTCAACCTTTTGAAAAAATTAAGCAACGTCATCTTATATTATTATTTTTGAAACAACCGGGAATTAAAGACCATTTCATAAAGATTTGGGCAAAATGTACTAGTGTTTTATTAAATTTTAATTTATTTCTTTTGTTATATACGGTAGTGTTGGAGTGGACTTAGAGATGATCAATTAAAAAAATTATTCTTTTTCAAATTTTACCATGGCCCCCTTGAAAAAGGCTCATGGCCCACTAGAAGGCCATGGCCTTCAGGTTGGGAACCCCTGCGATAGAACAAGATAAACTTATTCAATTTGATTGGCGATAGCCTCTCTATAGCTAGGAATGGAAACTCTTTCCTTCCAGCAAAAGCGTTTGTACAAACTCTTTCGCTTTTCTTCAAAAGAAGGAACTTTCTGTTTAGAAAAAAATTCTTTGCAGAAAATGGCTTTAGTGCTTGAATATTATTTGTCTCAAAAGCTTCTTCTAAACTACTGCATATAATAAATGTGTAATGTACATTCTGTGATCGGATATTTCACTGTATTGAGCTGGTAAGTAAACAAAATTAGTTTTATTGTATTTCTGAACGAAAATCATCCATAAAAACTTGATTTATAGTATAATGAAATTAAACCGAAGCAAGAAATTTTACTTATAACTCCTCAGCTTACAAACAAGTTGTTTCTCGAACAGTCGTTCGTATCTTGAATTGTTTGTAAGTTCGAACTCTACTGTTGATTGGTGTAGCCTATACCGTTTCTCGAAAATTATAGCTGATGGAAAGATCAATGATTGTATTTTCGCAATTAGCGCCTCAGGTATACCCTAAATCAGTCTAACACTCCAGGCACTAAATTTATGTTGACCAGTGTTATGGATTCAACATAGGCTAATATAGCCGACAATATTTCAAAAAATGCATTGATAAAAAGCACATCAGAGTAGTAGGCTATGGCAAACGCTTTGCAATAAACTTGATCTTATGAACTTACTGTGATGCACTTTATGCATTCTTAAATCTTATGACATGACAAGACTTCTGCAAAACCATTTTATTAGTTCACTCTTTAGTTGGTTAAGCAGACTACAAAATATCGCAAAGTAATGTTCTAGTGTTTGAACGTGGGCGTGAGCTTAAAACAACAGGCAACAGCCAATACACAGAAAAAAACTAAGATGAAACGATTTACGGCCCTGCTACACGAGCGTTGTCTGCTCAGCGCTGATTTGAAGGAACTGACAAGAACAAATGCATCTGCCAACTGCGTATATTCTCTGATTAGCAGAACAATAAACGGATTGGCACTACGTGCGATGCCGCATGCATTGTTGTAAAACATTCAACGGAAGTGAATCAAGCTTAAAAAATTTTAAAGCTTTGTATTTAGATCTTTTCCAAATTTAGTTGAACAGCTCGGTCGTAAATTGCAAATACAGTAGTAGGCTATGGACCAGTGGCGTAGCTAGGGGGGGGGGGGCGGGGGGGCGGACCGCCCCGGGCGGCACGTCTGGGGGGCGGCACTTTCAGACAGGACGTTTTTTTTTTTTTTTGATAATGCAAAAGTAGGCTACACGAAAAATAAAAGCAAACAGAATGGCAACGTTCTAAACACAGGGCCGGATTTAGCCTAAGCGCTGCCCTAGGCAGATACGAAAAGTGCCGCCCCCCAAAAAAATTTTTTTGATGGTGCGCTACGATTTATATTTTCAATTCCTTACAAAACAGTTATTTGCACTGTTTATTTGAATACATCAATGAATGTCATTGTATAATGAACTAATTGTTTAAAATCGCTTGCGGCGGGCTTTTTCTCTTGCAAACAAATCGATAATTTCTTCAAAGTCTGTAGAAACAAGTATAGATGAGTTAATCCTCAAAAATGTGAGATCATTCATGCGATCATTCATGGTTTACATACTTTAAGCATCAAGGCAAGTACACAAAATAGCCTGCAACTTTTCCATCAACCTAACATTGACTAAAAACATTTTTTCTAGGCTCCTTTAAATTTACTAACAGTGAAACAAACCGAACAAAGATTAATAAAAATTGCACAGACAAACCCTATAGTCCTCCATACTAAGCGAGACAGAAAAATAAAACAAGCGCTAAGCAGCACATATTGTTGAAAACCAATCAAACGTGAAGTACTCTAGGGGCGATGACTTGCCATACATGACTTGCCGCACTGTTTATAAATATGTGTGATGTGATAACATATTTATTAATTCCTATATATCTGTTGTGAATTATTATATTCACGTACAGTATTATCATTTATCAATGTAATATGTTCGTATATTTTGCCGCCCCCAATAATTTGCCGCCCCCAATAATTTGCCGCCCTAGGCAACTGCCTATACTCTGCCTACTGCTAAATCCGGCCCTGTCAAAACATCTTAAATATCTAAAAACGTTTCAAATTTTCATGAATTTTTCTGCCGTTATGTTTTTAATACGTTACAAAATTCCTACTAGCCTTTATTAAGCAGAGGCGGAAACATGCTCTTCAAATTTGGGTAGCCTTGTAAAAGGTTAAAAATTGATTATTTTAATTCTGCAGCAGTTTTTGTGCTTTTGCATTCAGTATATTACTAAATTATAGTGGTCAGTGGCGTAGCCAAAGGGTGGGGGAGGGTTGAGGGTTTCAACCCCCCCTTTTGAGAAAAACTAAATGGAGAAAACTGAATCACTCTTTGAATTTTACGAAGCAGATCTGCCGTGTATAAACACCCTTGCTATCATATCTGAACTGCGTATATGTGGTATCGATGTCTTTTCAATTCTTCCCAAACCAGCTTGCCAAAAAGTGCTGTAAGTGCATTGCCATGTTGCCCGCAGTCAACGTTTCCAAACATTAATATTTTACTCCGCATTCTGGCTACTCTTCCAGTTAGCCTACCACTAGCACCAATGAAAGATCTTTTTCTGCTCTTCGAAGACTTAAACTTGTTTAAGAAATTCAACCTCTGAAAACCGATTAAATGGTTTGGCTTTGGTTAATCTGTATAGAAAATTGGTCCCAACTGTTGAGGATGTCATTAACAAGATGTGTGAAAAGGTTCGTCGACTCCCTTTTTCCCTTTAGTTTCATCAGTATCAATGATTTTTTGCATTCTTATTGCTTGTGTTGATGAATTTTTAATAGCTGTTAGCTGTAAGCATGATTCTACTAATTCGACATGTTAAAGCAATTCTGGTGGTTAAAGCTAACTCGTGCAGTCGATGGAAACACCACAATATCTACAGCTGTAAAAAATTGCACTAACCTTTTATAGCCTATACCCGATTCCAGTGATTCGTTTAATATACAAAACTTGAATATATCAGAAATAAAGTAACTTCTTTGTCTCAAAGCTTTTTGTCTGACACTCATTAAGATGTATGACGTCTATGACGTTACATTTTTTAAACTTCGGGTTAACTTTAAAACATAAAAGTTAGTGACTTACCGGAATAAGATCGTTTTTTGGATCAACTAAGGAGAAAATTGATAAATAATAAAACTGTAATAATCTCGCAAAAAAAAGCAATCAACCTATGTCTCTAAAAAAGAGTTTGCCTAATTTTAAACGAAACTGCATTAAAAGAGCTAGTTTTGCCAATACCAAACATTCAAATATCTCAGTCAGGAATTAGCAACAAGAAAACATAAAGACTTCAGCTTTATTTTCGAAAAATGCCGAAAAATGCCGAATTTCGAAAAATGCATGATCTTAATCTTTTGCTATGCCACCGGACAGCACCATTTTACAGGAATACTCATACCCACATTTTTGTTGATAATGCTCTCAGAATGCACCAAATTCAAAATAATTTTTCAAAATTGCCCCCCAGAGGCCCCCCAGACCCCCCGCCGATAAGTGTCGTCTTTGGCGAGTACGCCGTCGGGCCTCGCCCGCCGGCCGTCAAAACCTCTCCTTTTCTCAATTCCTGGCTGCGCTACTGATAATGGTACGTTCGTCTGACTTTACACCGGTCTCATCAGTGCAGTAGTTACATTGCAGTGCTGATAAAAAAAACGCATTTCATTTTCACACGCTTTTTCTTGAAGGGGCGGCAAAATCTGAATCCGCCCCGGGCGGCACATTCCCTAGCTACGCCACTGCTATGGACACAAAGCACGCTCAAGAAAATACCACACTTGGGTATGCAAACTCAAAATATCTTACTCAATACATGGCCACCTGTATATTTAGGTAGCCATGAGCCCATGACAATACAAGAATTGTAATGAATGTTAACAAGTAAACAACAGTATGCATGCTGATAGTAACGTGGCAAAGGCTTTGTTCAAAGGATGTCTTAAAAATTGACACAAGTTATGTTCTAGCACTTTGTCGATAAGCCATTTTTATAACAATTCGGTGCTTTTTCATTTGATCACTTGATCTTTTTGCTGGAATAGAAATTGTAGAGTTTGTAGCCTACCATAAAATTTTGGTAATTTACAATATTGACTATTTGTAATCTAAACATAGTCTTTTTTCGAAAAAACAGTATTACTTTTAAATTTTAATCATATTATTTGCAGCCATGAATCTTTTCCCTACCATGCAGTGTTGCCAGCCTGCTGCTGTTAACTTGAGTGTTAAGTATATATGACAAGTATATTTCTGGAAACAATAGAATGTTCCAGTTTGATACAGTAGGTATTGTTCATTGCTATTATAGGTAAACGTGCAGAACTGTGATACTCACTGAAGGTTGATGAAGTTTCGACTACCGGTTAAGAGCACAAGCGGTCATCTAGTCCAGGCATAGCCGTACGAGACCAAACCATTTATATGCAATATAAATGCACTCAAACAATATAAATGCACTCATATAAATGCACTTACAAACAATATAAATGCACTCATGATAATATAATTAAACCCAAGTTTGCACATTTTACTTTAGATTCTAGGATGTTTCACCCTAACTAAGCATCTTTTTGAATGAAATTAAGATAGGCATACACATTCAGATATAATGTTTTAGGTATGTTGCTCTCATAGTCAAATTTCTGCAGTATTGCAGGCGCTTGCTAACTGCTGACATCAGAACCAAGGGCTATACATCTGCAGTAAACTATAGCATGGTACACATAACCAATGCATGCCATCGTGCAGCAGTAACTGTTGAATGTTTGAGCTAAGCACTATAAAAATTTGCTTTTTACATCATCACAAGAAACACTTTCCATGCATGCAGCTTGCCAACATTTTTTTTGCAACCAGAAAAAGCAGGTCAAGTTAATGCAAACAACTGAATCTGTCTCCACAGAACAGAAGTTAAGATATTAATAAAAAAAAGTGGAGCTGCCATGTTTCACACAAGATCTTGCAAAGCAAATATTTTGCCAGCTTGCATGGCAGATTTTGAGTTTGAAACACGTTGAAATAAATGAATATATTATGATTGGTTTGAGATTATATATTTAGCATTTTAAATCTTGGTGAAATTAACATGACACATAGGCATACGAAGCCGAGCAACGTTATCAAGTTTAGCATATTTAAAGATTATTATATTTACAAAAACACAAAACTACGCAACAATTAAATATCGAACGTTTTCGACTGTCAACGGTATGTATACATGTATATATGTATGCATATATATATATATGTATACAACTGCAGACAGTGCACACCGTTTCGACCTCCCGGTCTCATCAGTGCAGTAGTTACACCGGAACCTGTATACATATATATGTATATATATATATATATGTATATATGTATATATATATGTATATATGTATATATGTATATATGTATATGTATATATGTATATATGTATATGTATATATATATGTATATATGTATATGTATATATGTATATATGTATATATGTATATATGTATATATGTATATATGTATATATGTATATATGTATATATGTATATATGTATATATGTATATATGTATATATGTATATATGTATATATGTATATATATATGTATATATGTATACATATATATATATATACATATATAAATTGTTTCACCTAACGGATCATCAGAAGGTCTTATTCAAATAGAAATATTCAAAAATAAAATATTCTATTTGAATAAGACCTTCTGATGATCCGTTAGGTGAAACAATTTGTAAAGGCTTCAGATAGTAATAACTATATTTGATTTAATTTGCTCTGCTTTGCTTTTTTGCTTAGCATTGAGCACTTTTTTGTAGTATTGATAGTTTTCATTGTTTTATATACATATATATGTATATATGTATACATATATACATGTATATACATGTATATACATTAGGGTGGTCCTTAAAAATCATTTTTTTGAAATTTACTGCTCCTAACCCTTAAAAAGTTTCGTCCTTACAAAAAATGAGGTCTTGCAAAATTTTTTTAAATTTGAAGATAATTTAGAGGGTGCACAAGACCCCTCAAGTTCCGCATCCCCCTAAAAATGCAAAATTTGGATATCTCGAAAACCGCTTGAGCTAGAGATGTGCTTTTGGTGTCTAAAGATGCAGAAGACAAGGTTTTCTATATGCTTTTTGAACATTGAATATGCCTATCTAAAGTAGAAAAGCAGGTATTTTGAAAAAACTACTTTTTAAGGGTTTTGCGTGTAAGATTCTCAGTTAAACAATAGTGTAGACCAAAAAACACAATTCTGCAATTTACTTTTCTAACCTGTTAAATTGTGATGTTACAAGTAAACAAAAAACAGTGTTTAAAGTGACTAGAAATCCAGCGATCTAGGCAGCAGATACACAATGTTCATAATCTTTAACAACCTGTAAGTACTGTTTTCATGTCCCTAAGTCTAGCTGAGTTCCGAGCTAATGTAAAACTTCATGAAATTCATGCAAAACTTAAAGCTGAGTTCCGAGCTAATGTTCCTGTGGTTGTCAACTGGGATGGAAAGCTTCTCAGAGACTTGACAACCAAACAGCATGTCGACCGCTTGCACTTTGCAGATTATTGTAACTGGTAATGGGGTTTCTCAGCTGCTGCAAGTAGCAAAATTGCCAAACGGAACGGGATCAAAACAAGCAAAAGCTGCTGTAGAAGCTCTCAATGAATGGGGCCTAAAAAGAACAAGTGATTGCGCTATCATTTGACACTACTGCTTCCAACACAGGGCGAAAGCTTGGCTCATGTGTTCTCATTGAACAAAAGCTGCAAAAAGACCTATTGTATCTAGCATGCCGCCATCATATTCATGAGCTGCTAGTACAAACAGCTTTTACCACTAGGGAAGGGCAATTCAGAATACCGAATCCAGAAGGATTCGGATCCTAAACTATCCGAATCCAAAACGGTAATAAAACCGGGTAATAAGATTCGGTTTTAAAGATATACATAAGTCTTGTGGAAGCTGTCAGCTTGAGACAGTGAACTGAAAAAAAGTGTGGCTTACTCTCTTTTTTCTTTGCACTGACACCATCCGCAGTTCCGCACTTTCAAAAACATTTTGCACGCGTTGTGCGCGCACGGCGCATGCAACCCTACGTCACTCGCTCACATGAGCAATCAAAGAAACTAAGCCCGCAATTTTCTTTACGCTTTGTACACATGCACAATCGTGCAATGCTTTTTTTCAATCCACGTGCGTATGCGACTCTGCGATAGTTTGACTGGTAGACGTAACAACATTGAGCAGATGCCCCTGCTAAAGGAGTTAGCTCTGAAATATTTCAGCATACATGCCACATCAGCATCTCCCGAGCGATGCTTTTCCACTGCGGCTTGACGTCAACTAAGCTGCGCTCCCGCTCAGCGTTGCCACATGGAGAAATATCAAACTAAAAAATTCTGGGGAAATTTAGACGTCTTTATTGCCAAGCTTTTTGACCTTGGAACCAGACAACTTTTTGGTGAAATTTTCCCCACTCAATTTTTTTCAAGAAAGTTTTTTCAATTTTTTAAAACTTTTTAGCAAATAATCCCTGCTCGTATAGAAAACGTTTTGCAAGAGGTTTGCGTATGCGTGGTGGCAATGTCTTAAAAACTATTTGTATTTTAGGCGAAATTGCTTTATTTAGGGTGTTTTAAATATCTGGTGAAATTTTAGTTACTTTTTGGTGCCAAGCGGCTTTCATCATCTGGCAACACTGCTCCCGTTTGGCTGGCAGTCAATCAGAATGCCTTAATGTGTTGCATTGCAACAAACATTTACTTTGATTGTGTAGCTTTTGTGTCTGAAATTTTTTACTTTTTGCGTTGCTGGAGCCTGGAAGTTAATAGGATTTGGTATTCTGGATTCGATTCTGGATTCGGTTTAGTATTCCGGAATAATTCTGGAATAGCGAATTATTCTAAATTGCCCATCCCTATTTACCGCAATCATGGGAAGCATTGCTTCACCAGATGTTCTAGTATTTAAAAGATTTCAAACACGCTGGGAGTTTATAGACACGACAAGGTTCACCACAATAGCTGAAAACAAACAAATAGCTGCTACAGTCATCGATGTGGATTTAATAGCTTGGGCTGAAAAATCTTTGAAGGAAAGAAAAGAGTTACGATTTACTATTCCTCCGAGGGGTGTTCATTTTATGACTCCTGGCCCAATGCATAAAGAAATGTCGAAGATTTTGTACTCATTAAAAGTTTAGATGTTTTATGACCAGTTTAAACTTACAGAAAGAGAAAGGAGTGGGCTCTTGCAAATGTGTATTTTTGCTACAAAATTGTACCTTAAGGCATGGATAGAATCTCCTGCTGCGGCCCCGAATAACGATCTAGATCTTTTAAAGCATATTCCAGTATTAACACTGCAGCACTTGTCGAATGCTGTATCATCCACGTTTTCCTCCCACCTGTGGTATCTGTCTGAAGAACTAGCTGCTCTTGCCTTTTTTGATCATTCTGTGTCGGCCCAAACCAAAAGACTCATGGTTAAAGCAATACAAAAGCGGGAAGAAACTGAGGATGCCCCTTAACGACTGACCATCAATTCTGCAATGACTGATCGACTGGAGTTGTCTGACCAGGTTAATAAGGGGTCATTGTCACTGTTCAAAGAACTGGACATATCAACTGAGGTTATGGAACAGGATCCAGAAACCTGGGCAATCTGTGATGCTTACTGAGAGGCATCAAAGGTAGTAGACACTCTAACTGTCACAGATGACCACACTGAGCGAGGTGTAGCTCTCATAAGAGGGATATAACCGCATCCTCACTCACAATGAAGAACAGGTTCAGTATCTGATGCAGGTGGTTGCAGACCTTCGGAAACGATTTCCAAATTGCAATAAAGCCACTTTAGCTGACAAGCATGTGTTGGCAAACAATTAACAATGCGGACAGAAAAACTATGTGATTTTTATGCCAAAGCAATGCGAAAAGCTAGTTAATTTTGCGGTCAGTGATATTCTGATAAAGCCCAATAATTTGTCATAATGCTAAGCTTATGCTTTGTATGATATAGTTTACTGCGCATTTTTTTCCTATTTTTGATTACAAGAAGTGATTTTGTAGCTTTTTTCAAAAACAAATTATCGAGTCTCAGAATTTAAGTGAATTTTCTCGTAAGGACCACCTTACCCGACCCTGTTATTTGTGCAAGGACCACCCTATTACCCTACAACACATGTTTGCAATGTTCTATTTGTTTACTTGTAACATCACAATTTAACAGGTTAGAAAGGTAAATTGTAGAATTGTGTTTTTTTGGTCTACACTATTGTTTAACTAAGAATCTTACACGCAAAACCCTTAAAAAGTAGTTTTTTCAAAATAACTGCTTTTTTACTCAAGATAGGCATATTCAATGTTCAGAAAGCATATAGAAAACCTTGTCTTCTGCTTCTTTAGACACTAAAAGCACATCTCTAGCTCAAGCGGTTTTCGAGATATCCAAATTTTGCATTTTTAGGGGGATGCGGAACTTGAGGGGTCTTGTGCACCCTCTAAATTATCTTCAAATTTAAAAAAATTTTGCAAGACCTCATTTTTTGTAAGGACGAAACTTTTTAAGGGTTAGGAGCAGTAAATTTCAAAAAAATGATTTTTAAGGACCACCCTAATGTATATACATGTATATACATATATACATATAAATCAAATATAGTTATTACTATCTGAAGCCTTTACAAATTGTTTCACTTAACGGATCATCAGAAGGTCTTATTCAAATAGAATTTTATTCATATATACATATATGTATGTATGTATATTATGTATATATGTATGTATGTATATATGTATGTATATACATATATACATACATATATCTATACATCTATACATCTATACAGTATAAAAAACAATGAAAACTATTAATACTACAAAAAGGGCTCAATGCCAAGCAAAAAGGCAAAGCAGAGCGAATTAAATCAAATATAGTTATTACTATCTGAAGCCTTTACAAATTGTTTCACCTAACGGATCATCAGAAGGTCTGAAAAAAAACATGCAAACAGTAAAGAATCGATAATTCTGAAAAGATATTATATATTACAACTGTAATTTAATCTGCCAAAAAAATCTCTAAACCTGTACTTCCTGAGAAGATATTAAATATTGCAACTGTAATTTAATTTGCAAAAAAAACCTCTAAACCTGAATTCTTGAAAAGATATTAAATATTATAACCGTAATCCAATCTCCAGAAAAAAAAAACCTCAGCATCACTAAGGACAACATCCATCCTCCACGACAAAGCTTCAATCAATTTGTCCCAATGGAAACCAAACAACATGATGGCAACATCTATGACATCACAAAGAAGCAAAATGCATATGTGATGATCAGCGCAATCTGTAGTAATCTGAACAAAATGAATAAAAATTGTTTTTAAACCTGTAAAAATTAAATGAGATTTATAACCTGTAAAAATCAAATGAAATTTAATTTTTTCAAAATTATAACCTGTGAAAATCTCAAGGAATTGTGATGATGTAACCTGTAGTAACCCGAACAAATGAAATAAAATCTGTTTATAAACCTGTAAAAATTAAATGAGATTTATAGCCTGCAAAAATCAAATGAAATTTTTTTAAAAAAAACCTGTGAAAATCAAAAGAAATTTATTTTATTTTGAAGTACTTGAGTTTAAATTTGTTTCTATGACGACATTTGCCGACCAGTTCCGAACGCTTGTTCAAAAGGTGGCCACTATCAGCCTTCAGAATGGCCAGCTTTTCAGCCAAACATAGGCCACAATTGTTACGACCACCTCCACTATAAGGCCGAGCACAGCTGTGGATGGACCAAGTTATTTTAGGGTCAACACCCTTATCCTTAAGGTCCCAAACCGCCTTAGATAGCTCGGTGCTGTTTCGTTTAGACCTATCCATGAAGGTACATTTATGGTTGGAAAAACGTTTTTTAAAAGTAGTTTCACAACAACCAATGTAATTAAGAACCTTCGGGCTGTTATCAATAGTAGCTTTGTAAACAACGGCCTTCTGCAAGCATTGCCCATTCAAAGGACAATCTGGCCTCACCCTACAATTGCAACCAGGCTGCGATGGTACATTATCAGCCTGCAATATTGCTTTATTGTGGGAGGATATGACACTTGCAACATTCGGAGTACAACTGTAGCTCAGCTTAATAGTATTACGGTTGAATATTTTGTGCAATCTATGATGGGGTGGAAAGTGTATGGAAACAAGTTTGAAAAATTCCTTACCAATATTGCTATCAATCTGCAAGCTGAAAGGAGGGTTAAACCATAAAGTTTTCCGGCTCCTTTTCCTAGATGTTCGTAAGTTATTAGCAGGGTTGTAGCAAACTCTCTCCGCAAAACCACTTTTCAAAAGGGCATCATTATAAACAGATGCGGTCTTATCAAATTCATTTTGGCCAAATGATGTGGCGGACAATCGCTTTGAAATCATGGTCGGAATTTGTCTCTTAATATTGGGTGGGTGATTTGACTGGGCATGAATGTAAATTGGGTCATTATTGGGTTTTCTATAAGGCCAGAATTTACCAGATAGCAAATTCAAAGTGACGTCAAGAAAATCAGTTTCAATTAGTCCAGTATCCACAGTAATATTTAAGCCATGTTGTTTAAATAATTGAATGACATTTTTTCTCAAACGATCAATTTTAGGGCCAGATAAATTACGCAAAATAGCCAGACCATCATCACGATATAAGCCAAGCATGTCTCTGTCAACAATAGCAGAAAGTTCGTTCAAAAGAAACAAGCCGACCAACTCACAAATCTCAGCACCATCAAATGAGCCCATTGTAACATCAAACAAACCATCTTTCTTAGCCCAAGTTTCACCACCATCAAAAAGCAACGATTTCCTAGCATGGAAAATTGTTTGTATGATACAATCATCCAAATCCATAAATGGTTTGGCAAACTCAATTGCTTTACACAAAAGTTCCTCCGTAATGGATGGATAAAAATCAACAATGTCAAATTTCATAAAGGTGCATTGACGTTTAGATGGAATAGCTTTAAACCAGGATAACACAGAGTCTGTGTTTTTCCATTGATTCAGTTGTGATGCATCACGGATGGTTACGTTAATAGAGTCCAAGTATTGTTTACTTATACGGCCAATCTGGGACTTGGAAGGGTTAATCAACCTGCATTTAGGGTTCGTACATATTCATCGGTATGTCAACAAGACATTTATCGACTAGAGCTGGGAAACACCTCAATTTGAATTCTGTACAGAAAAGCGCAATTAAAGATCACATTTTCTCATGTACAGAATGTCAAAACAACGTTTCTATCAAGCAATTTGAGATCATGTCCAGAGGCAGGTCTGAGTATCAAACTAAGATCTTGGAAGCCTTGTACATAAAAACGTCACAATCCACTTTTGAACAGACAATTGTATGCTTGCGGCTCGTCTTTCTTGCTCTCTGTATTTTAAAATTAGTTTTTTTTCGCACCTTGCCTTTCTACCATATCATGTGATCTGTTTAACACCTTTTGATGCAGTTAACTTTGATTCTCGTGGAGCCTATCGTTGAGTTTGAGCTAGTCAGAAGTAGGCTACTGTGCAGTTTTAGTCTTTTCCTGTTTATAGATTTAGTTAACCATTGTATTTATTCAGATGTAGTTAAGTTGTATGTATGTTATTCCTGAAGAGGACATCTTGTGATGTCGAAAACGTTCGATATTTAATTGTTGCGTAGTTTTGTGTTTTTGTAAATATAATAATCTTTAAATATGCTAAACTTGATAACGTTGCTCGGCTTCGTATGCCTATGGTTCAACAAGACAAACTCTCTACCGAAGCTGTAACATGACACAGTAGCATAAACAAACTAAATATTTTATTTTTATTTTGGGGCGCAACTGCATCATTTTAATTTGGGTAGTTTTATAAAAGTTACCAAACAAAGCTAAGCAACACCACAACATTAACATTACATTTAACGGGTATAACATTTGTTTGTTAAATGTTGTGGTGTTGCTTAGCTATGTCTGTTTATGGTTGAAAAAGTACTGTAACCTCTCCACCCGAATTGTTTTATAAAAGTATTCACCAGATTTATATAAATTCATATTTTGTAGTTGCCCAAATCACGATGATGCATTTATGGATATTATGAAAAAAATTAAAGACTTTGTAAATTTTGATGCCAAGGCAACGGCATCATGCTGGTCACAGCGGTAAACCATAATCTCTTCGTGGGAAAATTTTAACATAAAGTTCCCGAATCCGTTCGTCTGTATATAATGACCGAAGAAACACACACTTGAACTTCTTTTCAATAAGTGTATTTCTGTAAAATTAGCCCGCGGCTATCGAAATGACTGGTGCAACGCCTTACACCTCTAAAAAACTGTCACTACGATACAGATTACTTGGATAAAAGACGGAGAATTTGTCCAGCTAGCAAGCACCAAATAAACCAGTTAAATGTGCGACCGACTTCCAACAAACAACTTCAAGAATGAATCAGAAAAATTTGTGATAACTCAAAGGCACAATGTTTAAACCGGTTTCAACAGGTTTGACACGAGTCTTATGGACGATGGTGCAATTTTGGCTCATGTTTTAGGAATTTCCATGACATAATATTCAGTAGACCCGAACGGTTTCTACATGACGTTTGACCAGGCGAACAACCGTCTGGAACATAGCGGCCCCTAGTTATGACAGTCTAACATGGCATAACTAAAAAAGAATTGACGACAATTGTGAGCCAATGAATAAAAACACATGATACACAAATTGTTTGAATCACTCACGTTTAAGTTAATACGCAAATACAAAGGGCATGCAAAGAATGAACAGCAATAAGAATAAACACGACGATACATGAAATTAGTACCATAGGTAGTAGGTACAAGCAAAAATGATGCTATATACAATGATTGCGATAATAACCGACTGTTCTGGGCTCAGACAAGTGTCGGCCACCGCAGACAAAACCAGGCTCAAACCCTAACAATTAGGTGTTCTTTACGGGGGCGAGGCACGAAATATCCCTCAACACATAGTCTACTTTCACTTTCCCCGTACTCTCATCATAGTTGCAGACGGCAACTTTAGCTCTACGAACCACAGGCTTCCCTTTTCTAATTTGTGGAACTACCTCATGCACCCTCCCAAGTTGATACTTCCCACGTTTACCAATGTCCTGGAGAGAACCTACCACTACAAGTTGACCAGGCTCCAAATTCTCGGCCATTTTTAGCCATTTTTTCCGGCCCTGAAGACCTGGCAAGTAAAAATCAATCCATTTACTCCAAAACTGCTAAGAAAGTGACAAATTGAACCGATAATCCCTTCTTAATTGGTCACGATCATGTGGTTGCCCAACAGCACAGTATGGGTCTAAGTATGGGGTCAAAAGTGAGGCAGGGGTGATGACAGTAAAATCCCTAGGGTCGTCACTCAAAGGTACCAAAGGGCGTTCGTTCACGATCCGAACGGCACTGCCTGTGTACGTAAGCAGTTCAATAAAATTGGGCTTACGACTTGAAGAGTCCAAAATGTGAAAAAATGCAATTTTAAATTGTTTAACCATTGCCTCCCAGGCGCCACCTTGCGCCGGAGCATACGGAGGTATAAATTCCCAGTTTATCTCTCTCTGTCTCAGGGCGTTGTGAAATTCAGCTGATCCTATCAACTCGGGTAACTTCTTAGATGCTGCCTGAAAGGTACTTCCATTGTCGGAATAGATAGCATTAACCTGCCCACGTAAATCTGTAAACCTTGAAAAGGCAAGTAAAAAATCACTCAGCGACAATGACGTAACCAGCTCAACATGAATAGCGCGAGATGCCATACATGTGAACAAGAGTCCCCAAGCTTTTTTGTGACTTCTACCTTCAACGAAAGTTAAAGGTCCAAGATAGTCTAAGCCGCAATCAAAAAAAGGGTTTCCTATGCGCAGTTGTGCGAGACAAAGGTAAATCAGACATGAGCTGCCTTATAGGTCGCGCTTTCTCAATCGCGCATACACCACAGTCATTAAGATACCTCTTCACGGAGGCATTACCATTAGCGATCCAAAACTTCTGTCGCGTAGACAACAAAGTGTGCTGTACTCCACTGTGCGCATTTCCATTATGATGCGACAGTACAACAAGCCTAGTGAAGGGGTGCTTCGAAGGCAAAACAATCGGATGCTTTGCTTCAAGAGAGATCTCGGGAGAATTACTTAAGCGCCCTTCAATGCGGATTACACCAGCGTCATCTACACAAGGTCTGTACTTTTTAAGTGAACGTAATTCTTTCAAGCGTTCCTTCTCACGTTGCGAAGCGCCAACACTACCTCGCTTTATCACTTCCTCAAGGGCATCCGGCGATCGTTTGGTCATTAAATGTACCACATCGCCATACACGCTCTTCTGAACAAACTTCACAGCCAACTCTGAAGCACTGTTAAGATAAGATGCATCCAGTTTTGGCTTCACAAAGCTACGCTTTCTCGTTTTACAGCACAAAAATTCAACAAAAGCAACCAAATAAGCGATTCTCTTTTTCATAACATACAAAGAAGGTGCGGCCTCGATCAATCTGTGAAGACCACCCTGTCCAACGTCAAGCGACTCCTCTTCGTCACGAAGATATAGGCTATGGACAGGTACTGGAGTAGCATTTTCTACAGATGGAATTTCCTCACACTGGTAGAGAAGACTAGAACCATTTAACCACAACTCTCGAAATTCTTTCTTTGTAATAAGATTTGGCCTTGTGCCAACATCAGCTGGGTTCATATCGGTAGGGCAAAAACGCCAATCCTGGGCTCCAGACAACAATAAAATATGCTCAACTCGACGCGTAATAAACTTATTCAAACGTAAATCAGGGTTTTTAACCCACTGCAACACAGTACGAGAATCACACCAAAAATACTTAAGGCAGTCGGGCATCTTCAATGCCTCGTAGGCCTGCTTCACGAGTCTTGCTGTATTCAAAGCGGCAACAAGCTCTTTCCTAGCTATCGGCCAAGAAAACTGATTTTTTACAACAATGGTAGATTTACCCAGAACGAAAGACACACTCGGAACTCCGTTAACCAGTCTACGTAAGTAAACAACAGAAGAGAAAGCTTGATTCGAAGCATCACTAAACCCATGCAATTGATATGAAACAATATCATCCGAACTGCACACACCAGAGTTTGCAAAATACCATCTCGGTAACGAAAAATCCTTAAGCAGGTCCAAAGAGCGAAGCCACGACTCCCACTCTTTAACAAAGCTATCAGGGACCTCGGTGTCCCAATCAAACTTGTCTATCGCCAATTGCTGAAGTATAAGGCGTGCTTTTAGAAAAAATGGCGCTCCAAAGCCTAGCGGATCAAAATTTTGTCCAACAAGCTGACTGAGCATACTTCGGCGCGTGTGTTTAGCTAAGGGCTTTAAGGAACATGCGATACGCATCTCGTCAGACTCGGTTTGCCACACACAACCCAATGTCTTCGCTGATGGCAAAGTCATATTTTCAGTCTGAAAGTCAATGTCACGAATCAAAGGTGAAAGCATCTCATTATCCAAATTTGACAAGACAATCATAGCTTCCTTGTTAGCACTCCACTTACCAAGTTTAAACCCACGGCTATCAAACAAAGCAATTGATTCATGAGTGATTTGCTGAGCTTCCTCTAAGCTATCAGCCGAAAATATAAAATCATCCATGTACATATTATTTGCAATATTGCAGAGAGTCAATTCACCAGCACTGCTGGGATTCTGCTCGATCATTTTCTTTATAGCCAAGCAAGCGATATACGGGCTACTCTTTATTCCCCAAGGGTGTACACAAAAACGAAATGGTACCATCCTACCATTTTCAAGGTCATCATCTTCAAACCACAATATACGAAACAAATCCCTTTGCGACTCAGGTAACTTTATTTGAAAGAAGCATTTAGTCACATCAGCCATGAGACCAAATCTACCAAGCCGAAATCTAGCCAATACATCTACCAGAGGGTTTAACAAGTCAGGACCCGAAAACATTACATCATTAACACAAGTTCCTCGGAATTCAGACTTGCCATCGTAAACAATGCGCTTTTTTAATTGTGACGTAACAAAGTATGGTAAATACCATTCAAATCCCTTGACATTTCCTGCTTCACCAGTACGCTCAATATAGCCATTTGATTTAAGATCTTTCATGGTGTCAGTAAGGAAATCACGAAGTTCAGGTTGTTTTAAAGCTTTCTTTCTTAACCTGTTAAGTGCGTATAACGACAATTGTCGTCCGAGACAGTCGCTCTTGCTGTGCGTAAGACGACAATTGTCGTTTTCGTAAACGCAGCTATTCATGGATCTTTTAATTTCGCTTTCCTCTATTCGCTTTGTCTGGAAGGCGCAATTATGAAGTGTGAAGAAACGTAGATGCATTGTTTACACTACAATAACGATTGCAGCCTGACGGAAATCATTAATCCCTAAATCACTCTATTACAATACTAGGTAGCTTCTGCAGTAACCTACAATATAACCACAATTGCAAGAATAAGAAGAACTCATCCTAAGTCTTTTTTTTTCCGAAATGGCTTCCTTCCCGTATATAAATTTCGGACCACATCATGCGCGTTCAGTCAGTGTGAAGTCATTTTGATGTAGGCTAATGTTGCAAGCAGTTTCAAAAATATTTTGTTGTGTTCGAAAACATATTTTGTAACATATAGTCAACAAAACAATAGGGTTTTGTGTTGCTGCTAATGTTAGAAAAGCGTCAGAAAATGATGCAGTTTGAATATTTCCAAACTAAACTTACGTGTACTTTGTTTAGTGTCCTATAAATGCTTAGAAATTATTCTGTTCTGTGAACTGATTTATTTTTTTCTTCATAATAAACAAGTAGTTGAATAATTTCACAATGTGAAAGGTATAATCACTTGAGAGTAATGCGATTACACCAGAAAACAACAGTCCAGCCGGAGACTTCTCCGCAATAGTCGATGAAAAGGTAAAGCAATAGACACAAAAGGAAATCTAACAAAAGCGTATTGTGCTGCATCATGGGGATTCCCCAATATCCTAGCAAGCAATAATGCGACGAAAAATACTGCGAGTGATCAAATTAAATACGCACTGTAAAGAGAGTTTCGAAAAATTAATTACGCACTTAACGGGTTAAAGCAGCAGCTCTATCTGACGCCAACACAAAATTGTTAGGTAGATCAATATCTTCCTTCAACGGAACAGGTATCTCAAATCGACCATCTTTCAACTCAATATTCGGTTCGACAAGTTCTCTAGCCAAAATATCATTGCGAGACAATTCACAGGTTTCATTTTGCAAGGTCAAATCCTGAATGACTTTATTCAGGTCTGCTATTTCCATATCACGAGACTCAATTTTACGCTGAAAGCCAGAGATGACATCCGACTCTGAAGACGTCTGCACTCTGCACACTTTAGCAACGCTTTCCTCTAAGGGTGACTTACCACCACAAGCCAACCAACCGAGAGGAGTGAGCAAAGCATGCGGTTCACTACGATTTTCACCAACACGTTCTTCTTTTGCCCACATCAAATAAGCGTTGTCGTTGCCAATCAGTACATCTACATTCTACAGTACTACAATCATTCAAATGAAACATATTCACGTCATGAAAATGACGGAAACCATTTAAATCTTGTTTATGCGGTAAAGTTTTAACATCATCAGCCCAAGCTGGGTTAACCACCGAAGTTATATCACAAAACAGTTCATCTGTCTCTAACGACTGGATGTTGAGTTTGACAAGGTCAGCACAAGTAGCTTTCTGACCAGCCAGGGTATCCATTTTAAACGACGCTTTATCGTACGGTTTAAGATCAAGTTCACACACCAAGTCACTCGAAACAAACGTCAACTGCGAACCAGGATCATGCTAACAATACACCAACTTCGATTTGCCAGTCATTGGATTCAAAACACGAGCAGCAGTAACGCGGTTAAAGGCTGCTTTAACATTTCCAATCTTAACATTACGCACAGGAACTCTGGCACGAGCATCATCTTTCCCAACAGAATCCAGAGAATCATGTGACGTCACATAAAAATCATGCAGAAGAAAATAGTGTTTCCTATCGTTGTTAGGCCCACACTTACGACAGTTATTTGCATGAACGCAATCCCTAACCATATGCTGGCGCAAACAATTCAAGCATTTGCCAGCTTTCACAATGACATCTCTCCGATCTTTAGGTGTCAAGCGCAAAAATTCTTTACAATTAGACAAAAATGATATTCAACTTGACCACGTGACGAACAACAAATGCATGCCGGTAGGTTTTTACGTCTGGCTTCACCACCGCGCGGTGCGCCAACAGCAGTCGAGTACTGCGAACTCCCTGACATCACATCATCATGGGGTTTTACGGACGTCTGCCTAACCGGACATGAAGGCAATTTTCCTTTGCCAAACTTTTTAAATTGCTGCGACTCACCAGAATCGCCCATTAGCATAATGCTAAAATCAGTCGACTTACGCGTTTCCTCCCGTACTACAAATTCAAACAAACTCTGAAAAGTAGGCTCATCAGTGCCACCATACTGATCACCTAAAAAGTCAAGATAACGCTGCTTAGCGTCAAACGGGAGTCGCTTAGCCAAATCCAAAACAAAACGTCCTTCCAATTTGTCACGCTGACCATAAGCTTGCGCGTAAAGCAAACACTGCGATAATTCATCTTTAAACTCTTTCAGATCACTGGAAGAGGTCGAAGTCAATTTGCTACCATAGCGATACTTTCTAATTTCCGGTTCTGCAAAAAGACTTCCACGAACCCCAAAACGCTGGGACAAGCGAGCTAACGACATTTCTATCCTGTCTTCCTCTGACAAGCCAGGGGTGTCAGAAACCAAATTAGCAATCGTTTGCGCAGCTGTTCTAACACAAGCTGCTTGTAACAAAGTCAAACAAGTCCCCTTAAAGGGCGAAGCTGCCATTAAGGCCGTAACACGATTTTTAAAGAAGATAAATGGCATATTATTACCATCGTAACCAATCAAGGCCGCCTTATCGAAAAACGTCCTACTATTTTGGTATTCAAAAAAGCAATCCTGCTGTTGAGAACTCGATTTAGCGGAGAAGACAAGCTATATCCCTTAAGGGGCTGAGTGGGCTCAGTCACATGCACAGCCCGATCAGACGCGATACGCCTCTCACAACCACCCAAATTACGTGTAGCTGGGCGATCAAAACCTAGCGGCGCAGAGAACTGTGAAGGGGGCAAAGCATTACTACTAATGGCGGCCCCATGACCTGTACGCTCTGGGGGAGAAGTTCGGTTGTAATTCGCAGACCTTGGCTCTACAGCATTCGGAAGACCCTTAGCCGCGGCCCCGAGACTTCCTGAAACAGCTGGAAAACGTGTGGATTGCCCTGGTCCACTCACAGGTTGAACGGGTGTTTGGAAAAGGTTATGTAAATTAAACTGCGATTGATGTTCATTTCTGGAATGCCTAGAAGAGCCCTTCTTAGAGCTACGCCGAGAGCCCACCTCTGATCGATATTCAGCTAAAACTACCTCTTTACGTTGTTCAGCCCTCAACTGAGCGTCTTTGAGTGCGAACTCAGCAGCTCTCGCTTCGGCTCTCGCGGCGGCCTCAGCTGCTCTCGCTTCGGCCTCAGCTCTCGCGGCAGCCTCAGCTCGAATGGCCTCAGCTCTCGCGGCAGCCTCAGCAGCTCTCGCTTCGGCCTCAGCTCTCGCAGCAGCCTCAGCTCGAATGGCCTCAGCTCTCGCGGCAGCCTCAGCAGCTCTCGCTTCGGCCTCAGCTTGTATCTGGAGCTCCTCTCGTCTTAGCTGCAGGTTAATTTGTGCCACTATCCGAGACGAAGTCCTAGACATCTTAGTGCTTACATTTGAGGCGCTATCCTCAGGATGTATGTCAGCATCCAACATATCTGAGAACTCACTTTCTTTTTGTTCAAAGTTATTTTTTAACGAGTTAAATTCGGGGTCTACCCTATCACGAAGTTCTGCCAAGATCGCAGAGTTAAAGATTTTAGTCAAAAGAGCATGGAAATGCCGTAATTCCTCTTCTAAAGTAGATAACTTAGATCTAAAAATTAACAGTTTCTGCTTATCACTCAAAGAACCTAGGGCTACAGAAAGTTTCCCAATTTGAGTCAAAATATCCCGTCTAAGATGCCGGGCCTCTCGAACTGACTTAGCCTCATCGTTAATGGGTCCCTCCCCAGAATGGCCTGCCCGACCGCAAAGAACATCATCAGGCTTAAACTCAGTCGAGTCGACGGCGGTCGAGTCCTTGTCGCCACCGAGTGTAGACATATTAAATGTTGGGGCTAAATTTAACAATTAAAAAAAATTAAGTTACACAAACACACAAAATTATTAGGCTACAGTAGTTATAAAAAACTTAACTGCAAAGACAGTAAAAATACAAAAAAGAATTTAAATGCACGATACCGTAGCTGTACGAGTATGAAGTCCTAAAGTCCACAAAACTTGCTTGGATTCTTCCACTTGAATCTACAAGCACAGATGGATTGTCTTTTAATCTTCTTTCTTGCCAATGATTGTCAAAGTTATTTTTCTTCAGTACCAAACTGAGAAGAAATGTCTTTACTTTTCTTTGCTTCTGTAAGAGTGTAGACTACCAACCAACAAATCTTCTTTTATTATTTCTTGTACTTCTAATTAGTTCTTCTGCACTAGCTGACAACAAACACGTCGTTTATTTTTATGCCTTCAAGTGCTTCTTGGCCTACCAGCTAACAAATTCGTTTTTTATTTTTCTTGCTTTAATTTCTTCTTGACCTACTAACTGACAAGAACTCGTCTTTTATTTTTTATGGTCACAGCGGTAAACCATAATCTCTTCGTGGGAAAATTTTAACATAAAGTTCCCGAATCCGTTCGTCTGTATATAATGACCGAAGAAACACACACTTGAACTTCTTTTCAATAAGTGTATTTCTGTAAAATTAGCCCGCGGCTATCGAAATGACTGGTGCAACGCCTTACACCTCTAAAAAACTGTCACTACGATACAGATTACTTGGATAAAAGACGGAGAATTTGTCCAGCTAGCAAGCACCAAATAAACCAGTTAAATGTGCGACCGACTTCCAACAAACAACTTCAAGAATGAATCAGAAAAATTTGTGATAACTCAAAGGCACAATGTTTAAACCGGTTTCAACAGGTTTGACACGAGTCTTACGGACGATGGTGCAATTTTGGCTCATGTTTTAGGAATTTCCATGACGTAATATTCAGTAGACCCGAACGGTTTCTACATGACGTTTGACCAGGCGAACAACCGTCTGGAACACATGCCAATTTTGGCAGTTTTATAAATAGACTATGATAAGATAATTTCATATTTTTTGTTGCCCAAATCTAAACGATACAGTTATGTAAATGGGAAAAATTAATGAATATGTTCATTTTGGGGAAACTGCCTCACGCTAATTTGGGCAGTTGCATTAACAGACTAATCAGTTTCATCAGATAATTTCATGTTTTCAGCTGCCCAAATCAACACTAGACCGAGAGCCTGTGACAGAAGATTTCACCCCATAAAGTACAAAAGGTTTGACCCCTTGAAGTTACTGGGGTCAACCATGTCACTCACAAAAAGTATGGAAGATTGACCCCATCGGGTGGGTCTGGATCCTAGAGCCCCTAAAAAGCCCCAAAAGGGGGGTTATTTCACCCCCTAAGGTACATGGACCAAACTTGGTCAAAACGAAGTTCTATGTCAGGACATCACAAAAATATCAAATCTAACAATATTTTCGGGTGGAAAAGTGATGTAAGACCTCCCCAAAGTGACCCTCCCAAGGGGTTGATTTCACTCCATAAGGTACATGGACCAAAGTTGGTCAAAACGAAGTCTTATGTCAGGACATCACAAAAATATCAAATCTAACAATATTTTCGGATGGAAAGGTGATGTAAGATGCCTTCAAAATGACCCCCCTTAATGTGACCCCCTCGGAAGGTTTATTTCACCCCACAAAGTACATGGACCAAACTTGGTCAAAACGAAGTTTTATGTCAGGACATCACAAAAATATCAAATCTAACAATATTTTTGGGTGGAAAGATGATGTAAGACCCTCCCAAAGTGACCCCCAGAGGGTTAATTTCACTCCAAAAGGTACATGGACCAAAGTTGGTCAAAACGAAGTCTTATGTCAGCAGGACATCACAAAAATATCAAATCTAACAATATTTTCGGGTGAAAAGGTGATGTAAGACCCCCCCAAACTGACCCTCCCAAGGGGTTAATTTCACCCCATAAAGTACATGGACCAAACTTGGTCAAAACGAAGTCTTATGTCAGGACATCACAAAAATATCAAATCTAACAATATTTTCGGGTGGAAAAGTAATGTAAGATGCCTTCAAAGTGACCCCCCTTAATGTGACCCCCTCGGAAGGTTTATTTCACCCCACAAAGTACATGGACCAAACTTGGTCAAAACGAAGTCTTAGGTCAGGACATCACAAAAATATCAAATCTAACAATATTTTTGGGTGAAAAGATGATGTAAGACCCTCCCAAAGTGACCCCCCAGGGGGTTAATTTCACTCTAAAAGGTACATGGACCAAACTTGGTCAAAACAAAGTCTTATGTCAGGGTATAACAAAAATATCAAATCTAACAATATTTTCGGGTGGAAAGGTAATGTAAGATGTCATCAAAGTGACCCCCAGAGGGTTTAATTTACCCCATAGAGTACATGGACCAAACGTGGTCAAAACGAAGTCTTATAGGACACCATAAAATATCAAATCTAACAATACTTTCAGTTGGGAAGGTGATAAAAGCCTTACCCAAAAGTGAATCTCCTCCTGGTTTAATTTACTTCATCCCTTAGCTTACTCGAACCAATCTTGGTGTAACGGAAGTGCTATGCCAGGACAGTACGAATGGATTAAATCTAACAATATTTTTATATAAGTTTTGGTGAAATACATTCACAAGCTGTTCCATGATGCATAAAATCAGTTGAATCCATTTGAGAGGGAACTTGATCCCAGCCTTCTCTACAATATTGGGACAGGTAGAGCAGCATCAGATCATACCGAAAAGTTTCTTTTTACGGTGGTTGAGATTGGACAAGAAAAAAGGCAAAAGTTCATTAATGAGTGTGTTAATGATCCAAGCCGGTCTGAAAAGAGGAGAATATAGCGTCAAAATCTGCAAACATTTGCGTCAGAAGCTAGTAAACGTAAAGTTTATAGAGCAGACGGTAAAGTGGTAGCAGCCTGTATGGTTCGAGATCTATTCGGAAGTATCCTGTACCACTCACTTCAACAAAAAATAGATATGGCAGAAGTACTGAAATACCCACTGACGCCTATTCCATTGTCTCTCAGCCATGTGGACGGAACAATGCAACAGACTCCTAAAGCTGCAATGATGAATTATTTAGAGTCACTAGTTTCAACAACCCCTCCTGAAACAATAAATGCAACCATTATTGATGTTTTCTTTTTCTGCATTTGCAGATGAACACTGCTCTTTCAGCTACTTTTGGCGCAATAGCTCGCTTTCTTCTACAGAGGATTCTACTATCAGATGGCGATACTATTCATTTTGTCGCCGACAAATGGCTATCTCCCTCGATTAAAGATTGCAAAAGAGATTCAAGAGCTTCATTTTCGGCAGCATATCATATCACTGGGCCAGCTCAGAAACGTCCAAGTAACTGGTGGTCACAGCGGTAAACCATAATCTCTTCGTGGGAAAATTGTAACATAAGATTCCCGCATCTGTTCGTCTGTATGTAATGACCGAAAAAGAAACACTCTTCTGAAAAACGTCTACTGTATTCAAGAATTGTATTTCTGTAAAAATCAGCCTCAAGGCTGATTTTTAGCAAGCAATACCGTAGCTTGTAAGGGTATACAGTAATACAAGCACAAGCAAGCAAGCAATTGTTTTGTTTCGTCACAAAGTGTCGCAACAATACACTGGTACTTTACAGCAACAATAACAATACAAGCAATACCGTAGTTGTAAGGGTATATGAAGTCCGACCAAAGTTCCACAAAACTTGCTTGGATTCGTCCACTTGAATCTTCAAGCGCAGATCGATTGTCTTTAATCTTTTTTCTTGCCAATGAATGTCAATGTTGTTTTTTCTTTAGAACCAACAAAGAAACGCCTTTAATTTTTAGCTTGAAGTTCTTCAGTACCAACTGAGAAGAAAAGTCTTTAATTTTTTTTTGCTTCTGTAGACTACGAACCAACAAGATCTTCTTTTATTATTTTGCTTCAGTACCAAACACTAGACAGAGTAACGTCTTTATTATTTATGCTTCTGCAGCCTACCAACTGACAAGAACTTGTCTTTTATTATTTCTTGTGCTTCAAGTGCTTCTTGGCCTACCAGCTAACAAGCCACGTCTTTTATTATTTATGGTCACAGCGGTAAACCATAATCTCTTCGTGGGAAAATTGTAACATAAGATTCTCGGATCTGTTCGTCTGTATGTAGGCTAATGACCGAAAAAAAAACACTCCTTTGAAACGTCTATTCAAAAAGTGTATTTCTGTAAAATTAGCCCGCGGCTATCGAAAATCGGGTGCAACGCGATACACCACTCAAAACTTGTCACTACAGAACAAACTACTTAGATAAAGACGGAATTTTCGTCCAGCTGACAAGCACTAAGCAAACAGTTAAATATGCTACCAACTTTCAAGCAACCATTTTACGAATGACTAGAATAATTTGCGATATCTCAAACTCACGTAAACAGTAACTGTGACGCAATAATGACATTGTCACGCAATTCAAACAGGTGTTCAAAGGTGGTGATGCAATGTTTCATCAGGTCTTACGAACGATGGTGCAATATTTGGACACTTTCTAGCAATTTCCATGACGTAAGATGCCAGCTAGGTTAAGTAGACCATAACGGTTTTTATATGACGTTTGATTTGGTGAAAATTGTCCGTAACATAGCGGCCCCTAGTTATGACAGTCTAACATGGCATAACTAAAAAAGAATTTAGAACACTTTTGAGCCAATGAATAAAAACACACGATATATACACAAATTGTTTGAATCACTCACGTTTAAGTTAATATGCAAATACAAAGGGCATGCAAAGAATGAACAACAATAAGAATAATACACGACGATACATGAAATTGGTACTATAGGTAGTAGGTACACGCAAAAATGACGCTATATACAATGGTTGCGATAATAACCGACTGTTTTGGGCTCAGACAAGTGTCGACCACCGCAGACAAAACCAGGCTCAAACCCTAACACTTAGGTGTTCTTTACGGGGGCGAGGCACGAAATATCCCTCAACACGTAGTCTACTTTCACTTTCCCCGTACTCTCATCATAGTTGCAGACGGCAACTTTAGCTCTACGAACCACAGGCTTCCCTTTCCTAATTTGTGGAACTACCTCATACACCCTCCCAAGTTGATACTTCCCACGTTTACCAATGTCTTGGAGAGAACCCACCACTACAAGTTGACCAGGCTCCAAATTCTCGGCCATTTTAGCCATTTTTTCCGGCTCTGAAGACCTGGCAAGTAAAAATCTATCCATTTGCTCCAAAACTGCTAAGAAAGTGACAAATTGAACCGATAGTCCCTGCTTAGTTGGTCACGATCATGTGGTTTCCCAACAGCACAGTATGGGTCTAAGTATGGGGTCAAAAGTGAGGCAGGGGTGATGACAGTAAAATCCCTAGGGTCGTCACTCAAAGGTACCAAAGGGCGTTCGTTCACGATCCGAACGGCACTGCCTGTGTACGTAAGCAGTTCAATAAAATTGGGCTTACGTATTGAAGTGTCCAAAATGTGAAAAAATGCAATTTTAAATTGTTTTACCATTGCCTCCCAGGCGCCATCTTGCGCCGGAGCATACGGAGGTTTAAATTCCCAGTTTATCTCTCTCTGTCTCAGGGCGTTGTGAAATTCAACTGATTCTATCAACTCGAGTAACTTGTTAGATGCTGCCTGAAAGGTGCTTCCATTGTCGGAATAGATAGCATTAACCTGCCCACGTAAATCTGTAAACCTAGTAAAGGCAAGTAAAAAATCACTCAGCGACAATGACGTAGTCCGAGGATAAAGATTCAATCAATCAATAGCTCGAGATGCCATGCATGTGAACAAGAGTCCCCAAGCTTTTTTGTGACTCCTACCTTCAACAAAGGTTAAAGGTCCAAGATAGTCTAAGCCGCAATCAAAAAAGGGTTTCTTGTGCGCAGTTGTGCGAGACAAAGGTAAATCAGACATGAGCTGCCTTATAGGCCGCGCTTTCTCAATCGCACATACACCACAATCATTAAGATACCTCTTCACGGAGGCATTACCATTAGCGATCCAAAACTTCTGTCGCGTGGACAACAAAGTGTGCTGTACTCCACTGTGCGCATTTCGATTATGATGCGACAGTACAACAAGCCTAGTGAAGGGGTGTTTCGAAGGCAAAACAATCGGATGCTTTGCTTCTAGAGAAATCTCGTTAGAATTACTTAAGCGCCCTTCAATGCGGATTACACCAGCGTCATCTACACAAGGTCTATACTTTTTAATTGAACGCAATTCTTTCAAGCGTTCCTTCTCACGTTGCGAAGCGCCAACACTACCCCGCTTTATCACTTCCTCAAGGGCATCCGTGGATCGTTTGGTCATTAAATGTACCACATCGCCATACACGCTTTTCTGAACAAACTTCACAGTTAAGTCTAAGGCTCTATTAAGATAAGATGCGTCCAGTTTTGGCTTCACAAAGCTACGCTTTCTCGTTTTACAGCACAAAAATTCAACAAAAGCAACCAAATAAGCGATTCTCTTTTTCATAACATACAAAGAAGGTGCGGCCTCGATCAATCTGTGAAGGCCACCCTGTCCGACGTCAAGCGACTCCTCTTCGTCACAAAGATATAGGCTATGGACAGGTACTGGAGTGGCGTTTTCTACAGATGGAATTTCTTCACACTTATAGAGAAGACTAGAACCATTCAACCACAACTCTCGAAATTCTTTCTTTGTAATAAGATTTGGTCGTGTGCCAACATCAGCTGGGTTCATATCGGTAGGGCAAAAACGCCAATCCTGGGCTCCAGACAACAATAAGATATGCTCAATTCGACGCGTAATAAACTTATTCAAACGTAAATCATGGTTTTTAACCCACTGCAACACAGTCCGAGAATCACACCTCACCAGCACCGCTGGGATTCTGCTCGATCATTTTCTTTATAGCCAAGCAAGCGATATATGGGCTACTCTTTATTCCCCAAGGGTGTACACAAAAACGAAAGGGTACCATTCTACCATTTTCAAGGTCATCATCTTCAAACCACAATATACGAAACAAATCCCTCTGCGACTCAGGTAACTTTATTTGAAAGAAGCATTTAGTCACATCAGCCATGAGACCAAATCTACCAAGCCGAAATCTAGCCAAGACATCTACCAGAGGGTTTAACAAGTCAGGACCCGAAAACATTACATCATTAACACAAGTTCCTCGAAATTCAGACTTGCCATCGTAAACAATACGCTTTTTTAATTGTGACGTCACAAAGTATGGTAAATACCACTCAAATCCCTTTACATTTTTTGCTTCATCAGCACGCTCAATATAGCCATTTGATTTAAAATCCTTCATGGTGTCAGTAAGGAAATCACGAAGTTCAGGTTGTTTTAAAGCCTTCTTCCTTAAAGCAGCAGCTCTATCTGACGCCAACACAAAATTGTTAGGTAAATCAGTATCTTCCTTCAACGGTACAGGTATCTCAAATCGACCATCTTTCAACTCAACATTCGGTTCAACAAGTTCTCTAGCCAAAATGTCATTGCGAGACAATTCACAGATTTCATTTTGCAAGGTCAAATCCTGAATGACTTTATTCAGGTCTGCTATTTCCATATCACGAGACTCAATTTTACGCTGAAAGCCAGAGATGACATCCGACTCTGAAGACGTTTGCACTCTGCACACGTTTGCAACGCTTTCATCTAAGGGTGACTTACCACCACAAGCCAACCAACCGAGAGGAGTGAGCAAAGCATGCGGTTCACTACGATTCTCACCAACACGCTCTTCTTTAGCCCACATCAAATAAGCGTTGTCGTTGCCAATCAGTACATCTACAGTACTACAATCATTCAACTGAAACATATTCACGTCATGAAAATGACGGAAACCACTTAAATCCTGCTTATGCGGTAAAGTTTTAACATCGTCAGCACAAGCTGGGTTAACCACCGAAGTTATATCACAAAACAGTTCATTCGTCTCTAACGATTGAATGTTGAGTTTAACAAGGTCAGCACAAGTAGGTTTCTGACCAGCCAGGGTATCCATTTTTAAGGACGTTTTATCATATGGTTTAACGCCAAGTTCGCAGACCAAATCACTCGAAACAAACGTCAACTGCGAACCAGGATCATGCTAACAATACACCAACTTCGATTTGCCAGTCATTGGATTCAAAACACGAGCAGCAGTAATGCGGTTAAAGGCTGCTTTAACATTTCCAATCTTAACATTACGCACTGGAACTCTGGCACCAGCATCATCTTTGCCAATCGAATCCAGAGAATCATGTGACGTCACATAAAAATCATGCAGAAGAAAATAGTGTTTCCTATCGTTGTTAGGGCCACACTTACGACAGTTGTTTGCATGAACGCAATCCCTAACCATATGCTGGCGCAAACAATTTAAGCATTTGCCAGCTTTCACAATGACATCTCTCCGATCTTTAGGTGTCAAGTGCAAAAATTCTTTACAATTAGACAAAAAATGATATTCAACTTGACCACGTGACGAACAATAAAAACATGCCGGTATGTCACTACGTCTGGCCACACCACCGCGCGGTGCGCCAACAGCAGTCGAGTACTGCGAACCTGAAATCACATTATCATGGGGTTTTACCGACGTCTGCCTAACCGGACATGAAGGCAATTTTCCTTTGCCAAACTTTTTAAATTGCTGCGACTCACCAGAATCGCCCATTAGCATAATGCTAAAATCAGTCGGCTTGCGCGTTTCCTTCCGTACTACAAAATCAAACAAACTCTGAAAGGTAGGCTCATCAGTACCACCATACTGATCACCTAAAAAGTCAAGATAACGCTGCTTAGCGTCAAACAGGAGTCGCTTAGCCAAATCCAAAACAAAACGTCCTTCTAATTTATCACGCTGACCATAAGCTTGCGCGTAAAGCAGACACTGTGACAATTCATCTTTAAACTCTTTCAAATCACTAGAAAAGATCGAAGTCAATTTGCTACCATAGCGATACTTTCTAATTTCCGGTTTGGCGAAAAGACCTCCACGAACTCCAAAACGCTGGGACAAGCGAGCTAACGACATTTCTATCCTGTCTTCCTCTGACAAGCCAGGATTGTCGGAAACCAAATTAGCAATCGTTTGCGCAGCTGTTCTAACACAAGCTGCTTGTAACAAAGTCAAACGAGTTCCTTTAAAGGGCGAAGCTGCCATCAAGGCCGTAACACGATTTTTAAAGAAGACAAATGGCATATTATTACCATCGTAACCAATCAAGGCCGCCTTATCGAAAAACGTCCTACTATTTTGGTATTCAAAAAAGCAATCCTGCTGTTGAGAACTCAATTTAGCGGGAGAAGACAAGCTATATCCCTTAAGGGGCTGAGTGGGCTCAGTCACATGCACAGCCCGATCACGATCCTCACACACGTTAAAATCAGGAGACGCGATACGCCTTTCACAACCACCCAAATTACGTGTAGCTGGGCGATTAAAAACTAGCGGCGCAGAAAACTGTGAAGGGGGCAAAGCATTACTGCTAATGGCGGCCCCGTGACCTGTACGCTCTGGGGGAGGAGTTAGGTTATAATTTACCGGCCTTGGCTCTACAGTCTTCGGAAGACCCTTAGCCGCGGCCCCGAGACCTCCTGAAACAACTGGAAAACGTGTGGATTGCCCTGGTCCACTCATGGACTGAACAGGCGCCTGGAAAAGGTTACGTAAATTAAACTGCGATTGATGTTCACTTCTGGAATGCCTAGTCTAGAAGATCCCTTCTTAGAGCTACGCCGGGAGCCCGCCTCTGATCGATATTCAGCTAAAGCTACCTCCTTACGTTGTTCAGCCCTCAACTGGGCGTCTTTGAGTGCAAACTCAGCAGCTCTCGCGGCGGCCTCAGCAGCTCTCGCTTCGGCCTCAGCTCTCACAGCAGCCTCAGTTCGTATGGCCTCAGCTCTCGCGGCGGCCTCAGCAGCTCTCGCTTCGGCCTCAGCTCTCGCGGCAGCCTCAGCTCGAATGGCTTCAGCTCTCGCGGCGGCCTCAGCAGCTCTCGCTTCGGCCTCAGCTTGGATCTGGAGCTTAGCTGTCTTAGCTGTAAGTTAATTTGTGCAACTATCCGTGACGAGCTCTCAGACATCCTAGTGCTTACATTTGAAGCGCTATCCTCAGGATGTATGTCAGCGTCCAACATATCTGAGAACTTTCTTACTTTTTGTTCGAAGTTATTTTTTAACGAGTTAAATTCGGGATCTACCTTATCACGAAGTTCTGCCAAGATTGCAGAGTTAAAAATTTTACTCAAAAGAGCATGGAAATGCCGTAAATCCTCTTCCACAGTAGAGAAATTAACAGTTCCTGCTTATCACTCAAAAAACCTATACAGAAAGTTCCCCAATTTGAGTCAAAATATCCCTTCTAAGATGCCGGGCCTCTCGAACTGACTTAGCCTCATCGTTACTGGGTCCCTCCCCAGAATGGCCTGCCCGACCGCAAAGAACATCATCAGGCTTAAACTCAGTCGAGTCGACGGCGGTCGAGTCCCTGTTGCCACCGAGTGTAGACATATTAAATGTTGGGGCTAAATTTAACAATTAAAAAATTAAGTTACACAAACACACAAAATTATTACAGTAGTTATAAAAAACTTAACTGCAAAGACCGTAAAAATACAAAAAGAATTTAAATGCACAATACCGTAGTTGTAAGGGTATATGAAGTCCTAGAGTTCCACAAAACTTGCTTGGATTCGTCCACTTGAATCTTCAAGCGCAGATCGATTGTCTTTAATCTTTTTTCTTGCCAATGAATGTCAATGTTGTTTTTTCTTCAGAACCAACAAAGAAACGCCTTTAATTTTTAGCTTGAAGTTCTTCAGTACCAACTGAGAAGAAAAGTCTTTAATTTTTTTTTTGCTTCTGTAGACTACGAACCAACAAGATCTTCTTTTATTATTTTGCTTCAGTACCAAACAATAGACAGAGTAACGTCTTTATTATTTATGCTTCTGCAGCCTACCAACTGACAAGAACTTGTCTTTTATTATTTCTTGTGCTTCAAGTGCTTCTTGGCCTACCATCTAACAAGCCACGTCTTTTATTATTTATGGTCACAGCGGTAAACCATAATCTCTTCGTGGGAAAATTGTAACATAAGATTCTCGGATCTGTTCGTCTGTATGTAGGCTAATGACCGAAAAAGAAACACTCCTTTGAAACGTCTATTCAAAAAGTGTATTTCTGTAAAATTAGCCCGCGGCTATCGAAAATCGGGTGCAACGCGATACACCACTCAAAACTTGTCACTACAGAACAAACTACTTAGATAAAGACGGAATTTTCGTCCAGCTGACAAGCACTAAGCAAACAGTTAAATATGCTACCAACTTTCAAGCAACCATGTTACGAATGACTAGAATAATTTGCGATATCTCAAACTCACGTAAACAGTAACTGTGACGCAATAATGACATTGTCACGCAATTCAAACAGGTGTTCAAAGGTGGTGATGCAATGTTTTATCAGGTCTTACGAACGATGGTGCAATATTTGGACACTTTCTAGCAATTTCCATGACGTAAGATGCCAGCTAGGTTAAGTAGACCATAATGGTTTTTATATGACGTTTGATTTGGTGAAAATTGTCCGTAACAACTGGATTCAAACACTCAAAAACAACAGTTTTAAAGAGTCTTTAATTGAGTTTCTTGTTAGCAGCTGGGAAGAGGACAACTTTGCTCATTTGTTGCAACACAAAACGCTCTTTGCTAATGCTGGTGGTACGTGCTACTGTTATAAAGTAATAGATGGTAAAGTTGTAAAAAATGTAGAAGCTACACTGTGTAATGACCATGAAGAAGCGGACAGTAGGATGTTTTACCATTTAGTAAATGTACCAGCTCCAGCAATGTGGTTATCTGCACGTCTGACACTGACTGTCTTGTAATTGGCCTAGGTTGCTATGAAACTTTTGATCCTTCATTAAAGATATGGATAGAAGCTGGGTTGCAAAGCAATAACACGCAGCGCTACATCAGCATCAACCAGCTGCATACCCCCCTTGGAGCGACGATTTGCAAGTGTTTACCTGCATATCATGCCTTTACAGGTTCTGATTACACCTCGTCATTTAGCAGGAAAGGGAAAGTGCGGCCGCTGAAATTACTCCAAGGAAACCACAAAGCGCAGGCAGCTTTTAGCCAACTCGGACAAGACAAAGAAATTAGTGAAGAAGCTACAAACAGCTACAAACCCAATAAAGAAAATGAAATGATATCATGCATACAGAAGCTAGATAGTAGTACTCTACAACCTTGTTTACGAGTACTCCTCCAGAAGATAAGGCGCACACATCTCATCGCAAGACGGTGGTTATCTTCAACTAGAAGTGAACAAGCAGCAACATCGCCACTAGAGTATGGCTGGAAAGAAGAAGGAGGTTGTTATAAAGTGGTGTGGTTTGAAGGTGAAGCTTCACCTACATCTTTAGATGTCTGCGTGGAATCTGATCCCATCCAGGAAAGTCAAGAAGGTAAACAGCATTGGATGTCGCTTGGGTTACCCTTTATGAATATAAAACTTTCTCCTGGTCTATCCGTCATTTACTTTCTGGACTGTAAACATTAGCCAATAACTGGCTGTAAAGTTTCTTTTTAGGAACCTGTAACCAATAGTTTCTGCAATCTTAAGAGAAATGCCTGGATGCACTGAACAATTAATAAATGTTGAAAAAATAACACTTTTTCCAGTTAATAGGAAGTTGCAATGTTGCATTATTCGAAGAAAAATCATCATCATCATTAAGTTCCTTCCTCTCGTCGAGGGTTGGAGGCAATGAGACGCCAAGTTTCTCTGTTGTAAGATTTTTCCACTGCAGTTTTGTAGTTCATTCATAGCTTGTCACGCCAGTGTCGGAGCCAGGTAAGAGCATTGTTTGTGATGTTTTTGAGGTCGTTGTCATCACATGAAGGGCTAAGGGGGCAGTTGGTGAGGATGTGCTTCATCGTCTGATTGTCTAGGCCGCAATCACACATTGGGTCAGGAGTCATCTTCCATCGGAAAAGATTGCTTTTATTTCTCCCGACTCCGCAGCGGGCCCTGTTTAGGCAGCACCACTCTCTTCTCTCAAGGGTGGGAGTTTGTTGTAGACTTTCGGAAGGACTTGGGATGGCAGGATGTTGTGTCCTATCGGGCTCAGAGGTCCACATTTCTAGTCGTGCAGCTGTCGCGCTAGTTTGTAGTTTTGGTCTAAGTTTTGTAGTTAAGTCCTGATCAGTCTTCAATATCATTAGTCCAAATTCTTGGTGGTCTGCCCCTATTTCGTTTGCCGTTCATTTTTCCTTCTAGTAGTTGTCTTTAAATAGAATTATTGCTAATCATGTGGCCAAAATATTTCAATTTTCTTGATTTAATTGTTTGTAGAACTTCCATGTTGGTTTGTATTCTGGATAGTACATCTTTGTTTGTGATTTTATCCTTCCATGAAATTTTAAGCATTCTTCTATAAATCCACATTTCAAATGCCTCAAGTCGTTTAACCATCTGTGATGACAGTGTCCATGTTTCTGCATTGTAGAGTAACGTAGTCCATATATAGCATTTCGCAATTCGTTTTCGAGTGTTGATGTTAATTTTGCGTGTTGTTAATGTCTTTGCGTGTTGTTAATGTTGTTAATAACGAAGAAAAATAGACGTCTGTAAAAGACAATAAAATTACTATTGTTTGTTACGCAAATCTGTAGTGCATATTAGTAGCAAATGTTTCGTACAGCTTTTATTTCTTTTCTCTGTATATAACAGGAGAATTGTATGAATCTGAAGAATAAAACGAAGAAAGTGAAAGCGACAGCAGTGACAATAAAGAAACCACCGTTTACATTTACACAAACAATCTCTGTTTATGAATGAACAGTTACAATAACTGATTGGAGACATAAAGCAAATGGCATTAAAGACAAAAATTTACTACATTGGGTTTACTGGGTTATCTATTGTAGCAGCTGGAAAATGTTCATTACTGCCTGAATTAACGTTCCGAAATGATTCATTTCGAAACGTTTTGATTTGGATAGTTAGTTGTACGATTAAGTCAACATTTAGTGGTCGTATCAAGATCTTGGATCAATTTTCTGGCCATATGCTTCGTATGTACTTTCTGTTTTTGGTGTTACAAAGAAATGTATTGTCATGTCCTGTTGCCTGTTTTCGATTGACTGAATATGATTTATACAAAAGTTTTTGTAAAATATAGTTCCATTCCATGCATCATGGGACAGCTTGTGAATGTATTTCACCAAAACCTATATAAAAATATTGTTAGATTTAATCCATTCGTACTGTCATGGCATAGCACTTCCGTTACACCAAGATTGGTTCGAGTAAGCTAAGGGATGAAGTAAATTAAACCAACCAGGAGGAGATTCACTTTTGGGTAAGTCTTTTATCACCTTCCCAACTGAAAGTATTGTTAGATTTGATATTTTGTGGTGTCCTATAAGACTTCGTTTTGACCACGTTTGGTCCATGTACTCTATGGGGTGAAATAAACCTTCTGGGGGTCAGTTTGATGACATCTTACATCACCTTTTGCACCCAAAAATATTGTTAAATTTCATATTTATGTTATGCCCTGACATAAGACTTCGTTTTGACCAACTTTGGTCCATGTACCTTATGGGGTGAAATAAACCTTCCGAGGGGGTCACATTAAGCGGGGTCACTTTGAAGGCATCTTACATCACCTTTCCACCCGAAAATATTGTTAGATTTGATATTTTTGTGATGTTCTGACATAAGACCTCGTTTTGACCAAGTTTGGTCCATGTACCTTATGGGGTAAAATAACCCCCTTTTTGGGCTTTTTAGGGGGCTCTAGGGTCCAGACCCAACCGGTGGAGTCAATCTTCCATACTTTTTGTGAATGACATGGTTGACCCCAATAACTTCAAGGGGTCAAACCTTTTGTACCTTATGGGGTGAAATCTTCTGTCGTAGGCTCCCAGACTACACGATGCATTTGTGAAAATTAATAAAATTAGCTATATAGCAAATTTTCACAAAAGTATTAGAGACATATTTTGGTGGCTGCCCAAATTGGCATGATGCAGTTGGTTAAATGCATTTCGTACTACAGTTTGATCACCATGCAATACAATACATCAATACGGGTGTGCCAAATGAAAATTTTGCGGCACATTTCTTGTGCAAATAAGAGGCTGTACTTAGTTTGATTGATAGGTAAAAGATATTAATTTATAGTTTTTCTTAATTCATGCAATTTTGTAGCTTTTTATCGCGACGTTTTGAAACAACAGGGGGGGGGGCAGCTGCCCCCCTGGCTCGTACGGCTATGAGTCCAGGGGGCGGCATATACTTGTTGGCGCAACCCAAAAAACATTCGTTTGAAATCTTCGCGACCCAAACGTTTCAGAAGCACATAATTTTGAGCAAAATCCTTGGCAATTTAATATCAATTCCAATACGGTCGTTCCCGCTTATTAAAGCCCACATCGGGACCCAAGGGCGCCGGAACGATTTTTGACTGGGGGGCAGGATTATGAAAAAAGGCACTTTTGTTGCTGAAAGGCCAATTTTTTTTAAGTTTTAAGATAAGATATAGCGATAATGCTAATCCATCAGCTCATTATCGAGTAATGATACAAGTGTCCCGTATACAAAGAACAATGGCACGGAAGGGCATCATGCTATATTATAATGATGTAGGCTAACCTACTGTGATACAGAATTTTGTGTCGTGAATATTATTTTGAGGCAGGGTCTTTGTACACATTCATTCATTGGCATTCGCCCCCTGCCTCCACGCTTCCGGCGCCCATGTCGGGACCGGACGATTTTGGGCTTATTAAGCGGAGACGAAACTCAGCAGGTTGGATGCCGGCGAGAATGGGAAAATTGTCCAATGTGTGGGACGCAGGCATCCGGTCACTGTGCGCAGGGCGCTGTTTATGGCAGTGTCGATGTTGTGGCAGTGAGCACTGCAGCACCAAACAGGTGCACAGTACTCTTCTGAAAAGTAGACAAGGGCTAAGGCTGCTAGACCTACACAGTGTCAGCTCTCGCTCCCCAGGTGGAGCCTGCCAGGCGCTTGAGTAGCGTAGCGCTGGATGTCAGTTTCTTGCGCAGTGACACCAAATGGTAGTGGTATGTAAGCGATCTGTCTGGTGTCACCCTAAGATATTTTGGTTCGAGGCAGAAGGACAGAGGTTTTCCATTGTTCTGAACATGCAGCTCACGATCAGCTTCCCGATTGTGTAGGTGGAAAGCTGCTGCCACAATTTTAATTTCGCTGAGTTTCAGCCGCCAACTCTGGAGATTTAATAGCTGAGAGAGTTTTAATGTCTTCGCTCAAGGTGTCTTTTAGGCTTTATAACCGTGGGCTTAAGCAGGGACTACCGTAACTTACTACAATCGAAAGTATAAATTTTCTTGTACAAAATTGTACGAAACTTAGCACATCAAAGATTGTATTTGGTTTTGCCTTACACGTTATATTTATAGTAAGTTTAAATCGTTTTGCGACCCACTGTGGATAGTCTCGCAACCCAAATTTGGGTCGCGACCCACTATTTGCGGATCCCTGTTCTAGTCAACCACTACCCCATGCAAATTTATTTGCCTACGCGCGTAAGGCACGGACACAACTTCAATTGGTAGGCTATAGTACAAATGAATCAGGTTAAAATGATGCGGTACGTAAATGGCTTGTTACAAATTAAAATTTCATTTCAATACAGCAACAATTTCAGGTACAAAACTCATTTTTTAACTTTATCTTATTTTCGATTCATTCCCAATTACGTTTCTGCGGTAAACCATGTTGTTAAGATGCAATGGTGGATATTGGATAATTAAGTCTTCAACACGTTTGCAATGTTAAAATCATTTATACAAATCTGCTGCAAGGGTCAAATCTGGCAACCCTGTTTTAGTAACTTCTGGACTGGCAGTAACTACCATACCGTAGTAACTCCTGGACCGTTACACCGGATCCAACGCTCTGATTTTGGGGTTTAAGCATTTTGACACTATTGCCATAAATGCGACAAAACTAGAGTATGAAATCAGGTGAAAAACCTGGGCCGGCTTACAACTGTGCTCTATCCAACGACATCAGGCGAATTGTAATGCTAGCAAATGGTTGGTTTGGTTTTGAATCTTTATCCTCGGACTGACAAAGCCTTGATAGGTTATTCCTGGTAGCTTCGCATACTTGTAGAGGCGTTTAGCGCAGGGCCGGTTACCGAGATTGACAGAGTGAAATTTCCGATTGTTGAAGTGTTGTTGCAGGGGAATTATTCCATCCATTAGGTGCCGCTGAATGGAGAGCAGTCCTTAGAATGTGTTGCTCAAGCGCATACCCCGAGAGTCGAACCAGCGCCGCTTGATCTTGAAGCTTCTTCGTTCACGAAGTCACGCGCTAACCAACTGAGCTATCGGGGCCGACGCGTTTCAACCAGATATGGAAGGTTTGATTGCCAGGTCCCATCAGTTAGTTCAAAAGCATCTATGTAAAATACAATTTGGGTAGAGAGGTAACTCTTTTAAACCATAAACAGACATAACTCAGCAACAACACTACATTTAACATTATAAAAACAAAAAACAAAAAGCGAACGTTTTCGGCTAGTCATATAGCCCTTTTCAAGCCTATAAGAAAATACATTATTAAAAGAAATGCTAAAGAATCATATAGTATCACAGCAAAAATATGGTCAAAGCTAAACATTTGAGAAACTGCCTCGCTCACACAAAATGATAACTGAAAATTACACAGCACAACGGGTCAAGTATTTCAGAGGTAAAATTAATTGATTGTTCAGACAAGGACTCAGGCAAATTACGCAAGAAAGACAGAAGCACAAGAGATAGTGGCACAAAACAAAGTAAATGCGAGAAACACAAGACGTGATAATTCAATCAAAAAACTGCTAAAAGGTAAGAAGCTCCGCAAGCAAATAATTGCCTGTTGAGCCCTGGGTTTAAAGGCGAGCTCGCGACATTTGCTCGAACAATGACTGTTTCAACAATGAAATTAATAAATTACGCTCATACTTTGGTGCTAATCATTATCCGACTTGGTTTTTTAACAAGGTTCTTAGAGGATTTTTGAATTCGGTTTCCACTACGTCTCCAGTTGAGGAACCTGATTTCAAAAACTTTCTAACAATCCCGTTTGTTGGCAAGGAATCCAAACGTTTTGCCACAAGTTTGTCCAGATTTATTGCCTTGAAGTTTAACGTTAAGATTTTTCCCGTTTATAAAACATTTAAAGCTGGTTATTATTTTCAGTTGAAGTCTAAAACTCCTTTCCGCTTATGTTCTAACGTCGTGTATAAGTTCACTTGCTCGCATGATGCGAGATCGTCATACGTTGGTATGACCACACGACATTTGGTGACGAGAGTGGGAGAGCATTTGAATTTAGCTAATTTTAATAAAAACAGTGCAATTAAAGACCATATTAGAAACTGCCAATCGTGCTCTAACAATAAACCGTCTTTGCAGTCTTTCAAAATTGTTCGTAAGTGTTTGTCCGAATTCGACACCAAGATTCACGAGGCATTGATCATCAAATCTTTAAACCCAGGGCTCAACAGGCAATTATTTGCTTGCGGAGCTTCTTACCTTTTAGCAGTTTTTTGATTGAATTATCACGTCTTGTGTTTCTCGCATTTACTTTGTTTTGTGCCACTATCTCTTGTGCTTCTGTCTTTCTTGCGTAATTTGCCTGAGTCCTTGTCTGAACAATCAATTAATTTTACCTCTGAAATACTTGACCCGTTGTGCTGTGTAATTTTCAGTTATCATTTTGTGTGAGCGAGGCAGTTTCTCAAATGTTTAGCTTTGACCATATTTTTGCTGTGATACTATATGATTCTTTAGCATTTCTTTTAATAATGTATTTTCTTATAGGCTTGAAAAGGGCTATATGACTAGCCGAAAACGTTCGCTTTTTGTTTTTTGTTTTATAATGTTAAATGTAGTGTTGTTGCTGAGTTATGTCTGTTTATGATCTATGTAAAAGTGCGTGAAGCAGTAAGGATATCACAATCCAGAGTCATTAGAAGCTTCCTCAGTCCAACGACAGATATTTTATCAATCTAATCCAGTGGTTCTCAACGGGGGCGGTACCGCCCGCGGGGGGGGGGGGGCGTTTTGATTTTGCAGGGGGGCGGCATGATTACCTTGGCTTAAGGGGGGGGGGGGCGTTTTGATTATTAGGGGACATTCTGGTTTAACCCATCTACCGCCCAGTGTAACGATTTCGTCAAAGAGCGCGTATCTTCGTGGTAGCATTTCCTACCTCATACCTGGTGGAGAAGGGATTCAGTTGTGTTGTTGTGCTAATACCAAATATTCGCTTTTCGTAATTAATCGTTTTTGTTGGGGGCGGTAAAATTTTGCCAGTACATAAAGGGGGCGTTGGGTAAAAAAAGGTTGGGAAACACTGATCTAATCCATTCAAAGCCTCTACAAGATTGAGCAAGATCATTCAACACGTGCAGGTTGCAATATGATCTGTGTATTAGTGTCTTGCAACAACATATGGTAAATCTAAGACCTATGATCAGGAAACCAACTGGCTTCTCATAAAAAATATAATACAAGCATAAAATTAAGACCTAAAAATTTAGGAACATTTTTTTAATAACATTTACATGGTTGTGATCCATACGAAAATCTACATTGTGTACAAGTAAAAAATTGTTAAGAAAACTACTGATTGTGGCAAGGCACAGAGAAAATTGACATTTTTTTGCATCTTAACGTCACTATTTATCATAGAATGTTCTTGTTACGACATGTTGTAGAAGTCGTTGACAATCTGGTAACGAACTGTTCAAAAGCTGACAAGTAACACGATATGCAGTATAAAGCAAGCGCACAAACTGTGAAAAATAAATAAAAGCGATTTAAATAAAGTTCTTAGTAGCAAAGGCGAAATCATATACAGCTGAAAAGCAAAATGCATGAAACTTGTAGGCTACACCAAATGCTGACTAATACCTCTCCAGCACCTCGCAAAGATGCATAAAATTAGTCATCGAAGGTATTCAAGCTCCATTTTCGATTGGTTTCAAGTGTTCATTGAACATTCCGGTTTTGAGCGTTATTGAAAATTTCTATTGACGCCAGGGCTTTCACAGCCTCACGAAGTTAACGGTCAATTCTTAACAGGATCCACGAAACCTATTAATTAACGCTGCCTCTGATTTAAATGTGATGCATTTTGCAATTTTTGTTTCGTTAGAATTACTATTATTTGGCGCGTCACCGAAAAGAGGTTAGAATTACTGAAAGTGTCGAAAGACCTAATCCCACTTTAGCGGCTTTTCAAGTTGGCCAGTCACATGATACGATGGTCTAATTTTCAGTGGTATCGCTTGGTGTTGTCTTGATTTGTGCATGCTTAACACAAGATGTCGACAAAGTGTCAATAACAAACAGATGATTTTAAATTGAAAAGGGTTCAGAATAGAAACATGAGCATCTTGTTGTTTTAAAGCTCGAAGCGAAGTGCAATCTGTTTCATTTCTGACTTTTTCACTCAGCAACTGACGACTGTCCTTCTTAAAGCATCAAAGAAAGAACCATCTTCGCGGAATACCGATGCACCAGAGGAAAGCACGTGGGCAAAATATAAAGTTGACTCACAACTACCAGAGATTGCCTCTGCAATGTCCTGAGACATTAAAGTAACGTAATCAAAATAACTTTTCTTTAAGTTGGAGCTGTTTGTCTTTTTTCAAACAAAGCAATGACCCTGTCGCAATGACATTTCTTTTAGGCGTATTTCACTTTCACATAGTTCTGCAACTTGAAGGTGCATCGATCTGTGACGCCATTATGTTTGTTTGCTTATGTAACGTCACGGAAACCTCATGCAGTCTTTCGCTGAACTCAAGCGTGACTAGAAGAAAATCAAATGAACGTCTGAAGAGCCGCGGTGATGAGCACTAAATATTTTCTCATTCCAATAATGATTTTCTAAAGCTAAAAATTCGAAGTTACGTATAACAATACCGTAGAACTGTTCGACGCAAAACTGTTAAGAAAAAGAAAAATTCTAACTATTTCATTTCATTTGAAGGAAAAATTCTTTGTCTTCTTCTACTGTCATTCAAACTTTTTAGCGAAGAATTTAGTTTCGACCAAAAAGCACATACGAATTGTGAAAGACTGGCCAACATTAATTAGGGAAATTTCCGAACAAAGTTGTAACCTCAGACTTTCAAAGGGAACAACAGAAAAAGTTACAAATCACCGTTAACAAAACATCCATGTAAAAATAAGGTCGGGAATCTATGTAGATACAGAAGCCTCCACATTATGTTCGTTTACTCACCATCGTATGTGGCAAGCATGCAGCCCAGGACAACCCTGTGACTTAAATTCTCCAATAAAATCGAGTTATGTCCACATATTATGACCTATGTGTGAACTATTGCAACAAATGATGCAAAAACATAGGAAAAGTGATGACACAGACATGGCAATTGTTCGCGTGAGGTCAACCATAGAAAATATGAAATTGTATATAACGTTAAAGAGATGTTGCTTGACATTAAGAATTTGTAAACATGGCGACAAATCACGATTACTTTCATGATGATTCCACCACACAAAACGATCGGCCTTTGACAAACAAAACATCGAGTATTTTGCTTCAAACCTGTCGAAAGAATTACAGTTCCATATCGCTATTCTACTGTAAATAAAATTGTTAATTTCTGGTGATGTCACAGACGAAAAGCCGAGTGATATCATAATGCGTCTTCTTCGCTGGTGTCAAGATTTTTCTTGAAGAGTTCGCATCAGCTTCTGCAGAGTGACGAGTTTACAAAACACCTTTTCCATCTACCATAAAGTCCCTTGGCTTTCCATGCTACCCATCTACCAGTATAGGCCCATTGGATGCCACGTGCACTTGGAAGCAATGTTGCCAAGTCAAATTTGATAACTTTTGTGTCACGATCTAGGTTGTGCAAAATGTCCGAAAAACCCTCTCGCAGAAACGCATCTGAAATGAACAAAATACGTTATATCGATGTACTAAGGATGGAGGAAGGAAGTTTTCTTCAAAAGGCATTGACTTTGAAAGTAGATGGGAAGAGGAAACGGGGCTTCCAAAAAGAACATGGGAAAAACAGGTGAAGAATGAGGCAGGAAAAGTCGGACTGAGGAAAAAAGATGCGATGGTCAGAACGAGATGGAGAATAGGCGCTGCAAGAAAAAAACCGGCCACCCCCACTAATGGGAAGAAAACCGGAGTTGGATAATGATGACAATGACAGAGTAATAAACAAAAAAAAACGTTAACCAACAAAAATAAAACAAAATTAGCCTGTCGTTGAACAATATGAAATAAAATATAAAAACGGGGTCATAAAAAAACTAGTAACAAAATCAATGGCCAATCTGTTACATACTTAATCATCAAGTCGTGTGAGTGACAGCAAGATATGTGTGCAATCCATGTTAAACTGCAGTATCATGTCGATAAAATAGGTCTCATCAAGTTTGGAATAACAAACTGGTTTTTACTTGTTAACCAACGTACAAAGCGCATGTTGTCTACCGTAGGTACTTACGTGCATTGGCTGGTACTCAACCGGGGTCTTCTTTTACACCTGATCCTGTTCCTGAAAGCGTGTCTGCAGGCACATATGCATGTCACCTCATCTTGGATAAAACGAGAGTGCACTAGACGGTTAGGATGGCACTGTTGGCATTGGCAACGGCACGTTTCTGGGTTCCACTGCTTTCGGTGGCCACATTCTCTGGGGGCACAACGTGCTTCACAAAGGCACTTGTCCTTATTCCAGACTTCAGAATCACTACACACTCGAGGAATGCAAGTTGGATGGATGGAGCTGTGAAGAGCATAAGGCGGGTTATAGGAATTATGTCAAACAGCATATGCTGATGCACCCGACTTTTGTAAGGCAAAAAACAAGACCCTTTGAGAATCGCAAGGCATCGTGCACTTGTATAAGTTAGCTGAAAATTCCATTACGTTACGTGGTGTATGACAATAGCGTAGAGGAAAAAGTTAATTTTATTTTGTTCAAGCTGCGTTTTTAGTTTTCAATTCAAAAGTTGAGACCAAATTGAATCAAAATAAAACAACTTGTATAATTTGTGGCACTTCTAGCTAAGTGATTTCTTCTGGATTAAACGCTTAACGCTCAAGACTCGCTCCATACGAGTCGATGAGATACTGCCATTCAGAGTCAGTGGATCAACAATAATTGATGGACATGCGACCGGTTTGTGTAAGAACGTTTTAGGTAGCAGCTCACGATTAAAACTAACCAACTGCATGAAAGGTTTCATAAAGAATATCCTCACGAAGCATTGGAAACATTCACTATTTAAACAAAATATTCACAACGACGTCAGCAGGTACCACCTTTGACATCTGCAGTCGGCATGTTGTGTGAAGTTGAGGGTGATGTAACTTAGACGTCGGGGAGACAGAAGTTCTTGAGAAATCTAAACAGTGCAAAAAATAATTAATTAGATAAAAAGAAAATACTCTCACCTCAATGTTGTAGGATAGAATACTATTTCAATAAATAAACCAAAATATCCAAATTCATGAAAGATTTTATTTAGCGAATACAGTTTCTAAGGCTGATGTTTTCTTCGCGTACAAAATGATAAACAACTTTCAATATTTTGGAAACCTCTCCACTAGAAGCAACAATTTTCTAATTGTGTTTTTCGGCTATCGAGTGTAGCAAGAATTCGGCGATAAACACCTGTTTCGCCTATGAGGCTGGGCTCATCAGTATCGCACCACTAATTATTGCCACATAGTTCTCAATCGCTGCTTGTCAATTGAATCCTTACCTTGAAAAAAAGAAAACATTCTAATTGTGTAATTCTAAGTATAAGGTTTCAACATGCATGACTGACAAATCCACAGGAAATAAACATCACATGGAAGACTACGCCCAAAATCAATGTTCTATGAAGTTCAGGAAGAAAATAGATGCGCTAAATTTAACGCTGTTCTAACTCTAAGGCGTGCAAACGTTTCCTTACCTCCACCTTTGTTGAGTAAATGGATGTTGGCATGCATTTATGTAAGTCATTCTGGCAGCATCCAGAGCACTTCCTCAGGAGGACGCAAGATGGGTTATAGTTCGCATTGGAAGGAAGATTGGTATGAATCTTCCGAATGTCAACTATTTCTTCTCTCACAGCGCACACGGTGCTCTCAAGAGCAGCCTCCACATCTGAAAGATAAAATAGCTGATGGAGGCATTCAAGCAAGATGAGCAACATCACATAATTAAAATAACATACAATAGTATAGAAGAACATACATACAATAGAAGAACAGTGTCTTCATATAGCTACATTGAGGCGAAAAGTTAGAAAAACAAACGCCCATCGCATAAACTTGCCAAGAATTTTATACGTTTATCCAGGACAGGAGATGATTTTTCATCATTTTAATATCTGGAGACACTTTCAAACTAAAATTTAGTTTCAACTGAAGACTGAAAGTACCGTATTAACTATCACCATTGTCATGTACAGCGCCCAGGAGCATAGTTTGACTGTGGATGTGGCGCTATATAAATATTGTTATTATTATTCAAGCCAGAAAATCATTATTTTTTTACAATAATTCAACATCTACATTAATTCAACGTCGACGTGGAATTAATGTAAAAAAAATACTGATTTTCTGGCTAGGTTGTGATCTCCAGTGATGCGTAAAACGAACAAAACCAAAGAATCAAATGTTACAATTTTGCAACGTCGCAGAAACGTCTGCACTAAATCTCTAGCATTCAAATATATTCATCCAAAAGAATAAAATTCAGAGTTTGTTTTATCCGTTATGACAGGGTAGTAATTAAACGAGGCAGATTGGAAATTTTCAGCCAACGTTGGATCTCTGAGTACGTAAGATACAAGTTTACGGGATAAGGTAGAAACAGACCACAAAAAATATCAGCAATTAATTGTGATAAAAATAAGATAACGAAGACGTAAGCCACTGGCACCAATAACATAATGCAACATCGCCGTCTAGACTGTTTACCCCTCCGGCTACAATACAACTTCTACTTGATAAAGGCACCAATTAGCAGTAAAAACATAGTTGCGGTTTCCGAGATCATGAAAATTATCTAAAAAGACAAGATGACATTCCTAAACAATTTGTTTAAACGATCAATACCAACCAAAGAAAAACTTCATTCATGATTGAGCTGGTATAGTTGCTAAATAAAAACCGGTGGCAAAAACCGATCAGTGGTGAAGTGAAAAAAAATCTCCAACAAAATATTCATCATAATTAAAAAAAACCTTGACAAATTTATGTCCTGCACTTCATACCCAGCTTAGTTCTCACACTTGCATCATACATAAAAATTATTCGTAAAAATTGCGCACACCCTAAACAAAAGATTGTGTTGTATGTAGCGCTTTATACTTCGCCAAGAAATTGCTTATTTTAATGTTTCCATGTTTGTTTCACGTACATAAGTTCACAGGCTTATGAAACACTCATTCCGGTGGAGATGCAATTTTATGAAAGGTTTTTCTGTGAAAGATGCTTTCTGGCACATTTTTAACGATTGCACTTTTCATTGGAGCGCCTTTTCATTCTTTGGATTTGCTTTATGACAAAAATAGCTCTGAGGTTGGATTGATGTGGCAGTTTTGGTACGAAATTCATCCAGCACATACAACAGTAGGCCTACCGTTATGCAAAAAAAAGCAAAAAGTTTTTTATCACTTAACGCCCTGGGAGTTCTTTTCATAATTTACAGTTACCCAAAACAGAAAGCCTGATCTTACAACATTAGTTAAAATAACAATTAGTTTGTACAAGAGTCGACGACAGAAGTTTGTTCTTTTTTCACCTAAAAATGAACGATCGTCGCACGGGGTTGGTGCGGGGTCACGACAGGTCAATGATAATGATGTTGCCAAACTGTTCCCGGCAATTAACTTACAATGTTCACTAAAACAACAGTCAAGTTATGCTAGCAATACAAAGCTATTAATTACATAGAATCCTGAACATCATCTTTTATCCCGACTTTTAACAACCTTCTACCACCCCAAAGTGTCAGTGTTGTCGCAGGCTACACTGAGAGTCAAGGGGTCACCGGACAGTGTTATCTTGGCTTCGCCATGTACAACTCACAACCTGAGTTTCGGGTAAGCGTTAGTCTGGGGTGCCAGTTATTCTTTGTTCATAAGTGTCGGACCCGAACAGCCTTGGTCAAAACTTTGCATAGCTTACAATAATACAGCAAAATTTCAAAAAAATGTTTTACAGGCCCAAAGGCTGTCATATCGCCAGCACAATGCAAATAACAATACTCCATCAAAGGGTAAAAATGCAAATTATAACGAGATGGTTACTTAAAAGCCGTTTTGAAGTTGAATATGTGATCTGTTAAGTTTATGTGGTGTTTGTCAGCAATCAAATAAAAGCTTATAATTATGAGTGTGGTTCAACAAAGCAAATTCCCTATCGTAGTTCTGCTGAACAAAAATGCACAAACAAAATGCAAATCACACACAAATCGTAATCAAAGAGACCATATATCCATTTCCTTAGCAAACAAAATCAGTCTTATAAACACTTTAACAACGAAATAAAACTGATTACAGAGGTCTTGTCATAAAGGTTCTCCTTTGCTCACCAACGAAAGCAATAATACGCTACCAGAACATCAGTTCAGTTTGATTTTATTTCTGACCATCACAACGAAAAAACAATATATCACAAACATAGCAGAGGTCTAGAAAAAGGTAGAAGCGACAAAACGCGGGCATTATAGCGTGCATGATATCAAAGCAGGACAATCAATTTAAAATATTACACGGTCACAACACTAAACACGAACTGATAGGCACCCTGCTTGTCAGGTTTTACTTCAAAATCTGTAGATTCTGTCTATAAAGGCCGTCATGATCCTAACTATACAACTGCATGGGAAAGGCACACAAATTAGATAGGAATGCCAAACTTGTAGGCAGTTCTAATAATAACCACCATCTACAATTTAGTCTGTGACGCCATAAATTCCACCAGGAAATGGCAGTTCATTTTAATTACTTTCATCTAGTAATTTACAATCCTGTTGCTGTTTGATTTTTTAATTAAAACAATTTAATGATCTTCGACTATCTATGTATAAAATGTGGGTCCACGTCTTTTAGGCGCTGACAGTTAGGCGCTGGTCTAATAGGCGCGCACACTGTGGCGTCTGGATATTTAGGTGCGGAGCACTGTGGCGCCCGTTCATTTAGGTGCTATTCCTAGTAAAGTCTGTAGATTGTATCAGCTTAGCAGGTAGGGGCGTAGGGCAATGCTTTTCACACAAAATATTATATTGAACAGGAAAATATATTGTTTTGTTAATGCGTGTGCGTTGTTGGTCATGGCTTCAGTGAGTGAAGTTGCTTAAACCGCCAATGCTTTTTCACGCAAAATGTTATATTCAACAGAAAAAATATATGGGTGAAGCTGCTTAAACCGGGAATGATTTTCACACAAATTGTTATATTGAAGAGAAAAATATGTCATGGCTTCAGTGAGTGAAGCTGCTTAAACCGGCAATGATTTTCACACAAAATGTTATATTGAACAGAAAAATATGTTGTTTTTTTAATGCGCGTGTTCAGCATTTATTTCTTGTTAGTCCAGGTTTGCGTCGGCGAAAGCTTTATCAATAAATTATTCAAGTTTCCGAACATGTATGAGTTCACTTTTAGTTAGGTCAAATAATAACTACACTAAACATCAGTAAAAAATGTACCGTAGCCTGTATTCAACTGGGCGGTAGGCTTAAGTGAAGAGTAATTTGGTTTTCCGTCAAAACCCCGACTAGGTTTAATAACGAGCGAAGTCCCACCATTATGCTTGCAACTTGTAGCCAAGGTGTAGCCTATATGCCCTGTAGAAATGTATTCATGTGAACAGTAGTAGAGCGTCTTACGCGTTCTCGTCACATGGCCAATCCATCCCGAACAAAAGTAATTGCGAAAGATAACAGATTAAGTAAAGTTCCATCCGGCTGCAACTTGTGTTCAGGATGCATTGCAAATGTCCTGTAGAAATGTGCTAATATCAAGAGTAGTAGAGCGTTTTCACGCACCTCAACTCCACACGATCTATCCGTCTCAAGTAGAAGTAATTATTAAAGGTAACAGATTGCACAAAGCTGCGCCTTTAAACCGGCAACTTCTACTCCAGAAGTACGTGTCCTGAGAAGATCAGGTGGTCTAATTGCCCTGCATATAAGCCGATGTTGGATCTGAGCACTTCATTTGCACCGAAAAGTTTGGTAAGTTTGCCACATCATAAAGCAAAGATTGATATGGCAGCTTCGACTATTTCAACTTCACGTAATCGTGAAAAAATTGCTGCTGATGGCTTCATGTATACGTTGCAGTGTTTGATTGCGCATTTTTCGTATTTATTAATTGTTTAATAAAAATCTTCATCCTTCCACCTCGTGTAGCCTACCTTCTCAAACAAAAGAGCTTGCTGTGGCTTCTTTGCTGTAGCCTAGGCTACTTGCAAAGTCAGGCACTGCACACTAAAATTTTAACCACCCGCTTCAATATAGACTAAGGTATGATTTTTTTTACTGATGTTTAGTGTCTCTTTCGCAACCACCGAGGTCAAGACGTTTAATCTAAATAACCAGACATTTTTCACACAAATCTGTTGTATTTACGCCGTAAAAACATCTCATGTGATCGACGTAGACGCACAATCTTGACATCAAATGAAAGCATACATCTTCAGCTATCCGAAGATGCAAAGCTTTGCAATAAAATTTAAAACATTCAATGTACGACTAGCAACTTTCCATACGGTGTTTTTTCTAATTTCTAAAAAAATTAAAAATTGGCAGAAAAGTGTACTTCATTATAATCTTTACTACCCAAGCATGATAAAATAATTTGAAAATATATGTAGTTTAATCGAATGCCAAAACAATTCTGCACATGAGAAAAATTTTACTTCGTTTCTGCGCGCAATGCTTTAGGAGGTACAGCAGAATGATTATGGAGAAAATTTGGAAAATTTTAAGCAAAAAGTTTACGTAATTTAGCCTACAGTCTTTTTGATCGAGAAACATTTTGTGTGAAAAGCATTGGCGGTTTAAGCAGCTTCACTCACGGAAGCCATGATATAATTTTCTGGCAAGCTGCCATGCTGATACAATCTACATACTTTACTAGGAATAGCACCTAAATGACCGGGCGCCACAGTGCTCCGCACCTAAATATCCAGACGCCACAGTGTGCGCGCCTATTAGACCAGCGCCTAACTGTCAGCGCCTAAAAGACTTGCTCCCTAAAATGTATCCTTTACAACGAGTATTTTGAATTTGATGATTATAAGATAGCAGTATTAGCATTTGAAGCACAGTTTTTATGACAAATGATTGGAACTGAGGCTATTGCTCTACGTCGTACTTGTCTCCTTGTTAAAACATGACAGTTACAATTGGGTAACCAACTCAACATTTTCACACTTCAAAATATTTCAAGGTTATCTGTCAATCAGCGTCCACTTGACATGAATTAAGCAGGTGATAGAGAATTACAAGGTAAACCCACTTGAAATGTGACAAAGGACGGTGTCGGAACGATAATATTCTGACCCTCAAATCAAATAGTATTGAAGGATTCCATTAATGTATGACAGCTCAGATGGCAGAAAGGTTTGCCTTGTCTTTGTTATTTATCGCAAATATGTTGTCTAACTCCGTCTATTGAATGTAACAACCTAAAAGCAGGCACGCGAGTAAAACAGCTGCTTTATACATACAAAGTAATGTGATAGCTCAAACACGTGGCCAACGCATCACAAGTTTCGCGAAACAATCCTTGCCAATTTTAAAACAGCTTCAACGCCAAGTTCACACATTTCTTTACAATAAATCGTTCAATAATTAAAATGTTTGGTGGTGCAAAATAAATACGGGGGGTTTCTTCCTTTTTTGTAAAACTGAAAAGAAATAGTTGTACCAAAAAGTGGAGTAACCGGAGAACTGAACTAAGCTGGTTAATACGCCTCCACTCTGTGCACCCGTTCTGAGTTGAACGGATCCGCCTCCACTGTGCAGCCAATATGAAAAGCCCAAAGGAGAATTCCTCTACATAGCAAGACCGTAGCTTTCCTGAGGGAAAGGGCGTTTCTTCTTTAAATGTGTATTATGGTTGGCATTGGTGAAAACAATCATTAAATGCAAGCAAAATTTTGATAAATCAAAAGCCACTGCATGATGGCTCACACAGAAAGTAAAATGTCCAATTGGCAACAAAATCTACATAAGATTTTCTGCTTGTAGCATACATTATATATACATGGTACAACAGTCAGAGCCTTAAAAAGAAAGTATCTAAACATATACACGTGGGCTAAGCTGTTACCGGCAACAGTTCCGCTTCACATTTCGTGGACAAAACTAATGTCACTTGAAAAACAGAAAAATGTCAATAAACTATTTTATTCACAAAATAAACACAGTAACTCGAACAAAATCAAAACCAAGTGGCCCCATTTGAGTTCATGAACGTGGTTGCCCATGATTTTCCTGAACATACTGAAAACGTGTTTAATTGTTAGTTGCTGTTGAAAGTGTATTTTAGCAACATCCAACATCAGCCTCTGAGTTTTCAAAAAAAAGGTTAAAATGTTAAAACGAAGCAGAATATTTACCTCGGTATTCTAAAATTAATAAGGCGTGTAATCTCCACCACAACCTTTCTGTGCAAATGTAGCTGAAAAACATATTATGAGAAGAGCGTGCCAAAGACATAATTATGCTTAGGTATGTAAACCTAATGTCGTAAGACATAATGTTGCTTCGGTTGATTGCATTCTGAGGTGAGTACGAGCAGGTGCGCAGAAGCACTGGTAGGCAAAATCCATGTTTTCTCTTCTTGACAAAACCGCATCGTAAAACTAAACCCATCTACAAGCACTGAAATGACGGTCAGGTGTTCTCGTACACCAACGGTTCTCAAACCTTTTTGATAGGATGCATTCCAAAAAAATGATGAACTTTTAAATTATCATGATTCACCAGTAGCAAAGAACACACTAAAACACATATGCACAAAGGTGTGTTTAGTTTGAATACAATTTGTTTGCACTTGTAAACAATTTTCTTTTTCTTTAAAATGAAACACTAAAGCGTGGAGACGTTCAGTTTTAAAACATCAACATTTTAAACACCACATAAATTCGCACCATGACCATACAAACAAAACTTTGGAAAAAAATGTCCAAAAAACAAGTCGGTCAAACACCAAACCAATATGAAAACATATTTTCTGTTGTGGCGTCATTGTTATAATGAAAGATCCAACGCCTATAAAAAACTAAAAATTGTAACAATAATTATAATGCGCTTTCTTCACTTTCCCACAACCTGCTTCAGTTCTTCAATTTGCAACTAAATTACTACATGACGTCATGAGTCCATGCTAAAGTTAGGTATCCTCATTAGTTGGTAGGATGAAGTCGTCATCTAGCACGGGTATGGTCATCATTTGGCTCAACCAGTTTCTACCCCTACTGGCAGCTGGGCACTTAATTCGCACATACATAAACCGGAATGGCCCGTTTCGGTGAGTCCGATTCGGTGAGTCCGATCCCTTAACGGGGGATTTTTTCAATTTTTTTTAAATTATCGGGTACCGTAGCCTAATTATCATTGCCGTTTTAGGGTTAGGGGTTTGGGGTTAAGGTTAAGGGTTAGAGGTTATGAACTCACCGAATCGGACTCACCGAATAGTAGCAGACCCACATAAACAGCATGAGCTTTATACAAGTGGCAGCAATAGTAATGAGTCGAACGACTAAGAAATGAAAATTCTTTAAGAACATTTTCCAAGCAAGTTGTTTGTCAATTTCCTGTTTACAAAACATGCAATCTCACAATCGTTCCAAACTTTTGAGAGGCCCAATGCGGAGAAATTTGATTTTCCTTCACAAAACGTTCTTTTATCAAACCCTTGTCAGCACGAGCTCTGCCCATGAACGATGTCCCCCTGTCTTGCTATACATCTTCTCCTAAGTCCGAACAGCCACTAATCACCACTGAGTGTTACGAAAGCCGTTTATTCGAAAAGCAGCAAACTTACTCAAGTCTACTCCCCTTCCTAGCAGGCTCTTCACTTTCACGCAAATCTTGGTAACCTTAAATACAATAGATCAAGAAAGGTTTTGGAAAAATAAGCACTGTTGGGGTATGCAAACAATAGCCTCTTGCAAATGTGCTGCAGAACAAACGACCCAATACACATTCATTGACTACCACGATCTGCACCCTTCTAGTGGCATGGACAACCTAGGGGTTCTAAAAAAACTCCAACAATTCCTAGGCATCACGTGAATAGTTGCTACTCAATCGAGAAAAATCTACCGAGGCAGCAGCACATGCCACCACATAGCACATTTATTAAATCAAATATAGTTATTACTAGAGATGTACCGATACCAATATTTTGGCCGATACCGATCCCGATACCGATATCACTTTTTTAGGCCGATACCGATACTGATACCGATATTTTGGCCGATACTTTGGTGTTATAAAAAGAAGCAATTTTGGTATTTGCAAGGAATTATATCAAGGTTTTAGTAGGTTTTTGTAATTAAAGTCCGCCGCAATTGAGGACTGGGGTATGAGGGAAGAAACATTACATCATAATTTGGGTTTCTGAAAAGTGTTTGGGCAAACTCTCCAAATAAGCTATCATAATTGATAACACTAGCCGACAAAAAACAGATCTAGTTTTCTAGTTACGGTGATTTCACTGCATGAGTGAACTTGTGCATAAGGGCTATTCCGTGTCGATTCACACAGTCAAGAAATTCAACCTTTCGATTTTCTTTAAATTTTACACACCTTTTTACTATTCTATATGATGAACACTTGCAAAATTTGAGTGAAATATATTAAGAAACACGAGAGTTATGAACCATTTATTTTGGGGGGGTCTGCTGAGGGGGCACAATTTTTTTATTTTTGGCCATGTTTGAGGCCCTATTACTGCTAAACTAAATTAGGTAACAACCCAATTTTTTTATAGGTGATAGTACTTCTGCCAAATATTAAAAAAACAACATCGTTCACTTTGTCACTCTAAAAGGTCAAAGGTCATAGACTCCCAAAGTTGGCCGTTTCCAGCTCTCGGTTAAAATTTTCCAAAATTTGAAAAGCTCACCAAGACCCCATGTTTGATTGATTTTGGCTGAAATTTGGTGGAAGTGTTGTTTACAGGATTCTCTATGAACTGAAAAAATTTTAGTACAAAATATTAAATAGGTTGGGAGATATTTTATATGAAACATGTGTCAAAATGGAAAAAAAATAAAAGTGGGGTCCTTTTAATATCCCGGTTACCCATGACCCCAGAGAAAATTTGCACTGAAATTTTATCCACATATTCACTAAGATATGACAAGTCCACCATGTAAAATTGATCCATGGTTTTCAATGTTTTATAGAAAGTATGCGTCAAAGTAAATCCAATTGTGACAACCCTTCAAAAACAGGAACAGGAAGTTCTGCACTGTGTACAAGTGTGTAGCACTGGCCTGATTGCTGAAGCTAGGTTTGGATATTGCAAAAAAGTCCTATTTTTCCTGTTTATGCCTTTTGTGTTTACTGCACAAAAACAGCAGTCGCTATTATGATATTTTGGCTCATGCCACACCATTAGACTTCTTTTGTTTCATCCATTGACGTAAATGTTCTTTCAAAGTTTTGCAAACAATGTGGGGAGCCCAAGACTTATCTTGATCCCCAACTTCACTTTACAGTAGGAAAGTAAAGGTGTGGAGTCTGGAGGTGTTGTGTGTCCACGCCTTTACTACTGTTTACTTTAAAGTTTTCTTGCTTACTTTGCTGTAAAGTGAAGTTGGAGATCAAGATAAGTCTTGGGCTCCCCACATTGTTTGCAAAACTTTGAAAGAACATTTACGTCAATGGATGAAACAAAAGAAGTCTAATGGTGTAGCATGAGCCAAAATATCATAATAGCGACTGCTGTTTTTGTGCAGTAAACACAAAAGGCATAAACAGGAGAAATAGGACTTTCTTGCAATATCCAAACCTAGCTTCAGCAATCAGGCCAGTGCTACACACTTGTACACAGTGAAGAACTTCCTGTTCCTGTTTTTGAAGGGTTGCCACAATTGGATTTACTTTGACGCATACTTTCTATAAAACATTGAGAACCATGGATCAATTTTACATGGTGGACTTGTCATATCTTAGTGAATATGTGGATAAAATTTCAGTGCAAATTTTCTCTGGGGTCATGGGTAACCAGGATATTAAAAGGACCCCATTTTTAGCTTTTTGTCCATTTTGACCCATGTTTCATATAAAATATCTCCCAATGTATTTAATATTTTGTACTAAAACTTTTTCAGTTCATAGAGAATCCTGTAAACAACACTTCCACCAAATTTTAGCCAAAATCAATCAAAAATGGGGTCTTGGTGAGCTTTTCAAATTTTGAAAAATTTTAGCTGAGAGCTGGAAACGGCCAACTTTGGGAGTCTATGACCTTTGACCTTTTAGAGTACAAAGTGAACGATGTTGTTTTTTCAATATTTGGCAGAAGTAGGCCTACTATCACCTGTAAAATAATTGGGTCGTTACCTAATTTAGTTTAGCAGTAATAGGGCCTCAAACATGGCCAAAAATAAAAAAAATTGTGCCCCCTCAGCAGACCCCCCCAAACTAAATGGTTCATAACTCTCGTGTTTCTTAATATATTTCACTCAAATTTTGCAAGTGTTCATCATATAGAATAGTAAAAAGGTGTGTAAAATTTAAAGAAAATCGAAAGGTTGAATTTCTTGACTGTGTGAATCGACACGGAATGGCCCTTATGCACAAGTTCACTCATGCAGTGGAATCACTGTAACTTAAAAAGTTGACCTGATGGAGAAAAACTGATTGCATTTTCGGATTCAGCGCCCCAAAGTTAGTCTAAATCAGTTCAAAAACCGCCGGCACCAAAAATTGTGTCAGCCAGTGTAATAAGATGTAAAATGTAAACCAAGTGATTTGTGTAGTCGTACAAAAACTATTCGACAAGTAATGTGCAACCTAAGGGCACTTGTCGTTTGGTTGAAAAGCCTTTGCCACGCCAAGACTACCCAGGTAGCAAAAATGTATAATTTTGCATCGTTTTTACGTTGCTAAACGTTTAAAAAACCAGTGTAACTTGGTTGTTTTTAGTAAGCTGGTTCTATCAGTTTGTGATTTACTTTCCACCTTTTGTTTTAATAAACTCACCAAGCTTAAACAATGTCATGGCAGAATAAGTAGGCTCAAAATGAAAGCAATGGGACTACGAATCCTCACTAAAATAATCAAAATGGTCTTGTTGCGCCTAAGATGACAACCTCATTGTGAAAAAAGGAGCTTCTTTCCGGCTATCAGCACAAGGTTGAGCAATGAGCACTCACTAGTACAGCGAGCCAAGCTGTTGCGATTCGCTAACCACAACGGTGTAGCTTCCACACTAGCCATTTCAATTCTTGTCGATGTCAATTCTTGCAACAAAACGGCTGCCGAGAAACATATAGTTGACTGGATGGTCTAAATGGCTAGCTCGACTACCCAGTGGGTAGTCTTGGCCTGGTGTTATACTCTGCTGAGAGTAAAAAAGTAATACAAATGATAAATATTGGAGAAATTGAGTCTCCTTCACAACTTAAGAATCGAACAATGCAAAACTGCTGAAACAAAACGTTTTGTTTGAGTGAAAGAATCACTGTAAGCAAACAATGCCAAAAGGTGCGCGCATAAAGTCATGGGAGTGTGAGGTATCAAAAATTTGAATAGGTTGTTATTTTTCTCCATCAATGTGACGTTAGTTACTACTTTAAAAAATCCATATCTTTTCTTCTGCAGAAAATCCACAGCAAACACCTTTTTTTTACATGTTAAGTATCGGCCACAGTATCGGCCAAATTTTGCCGATACCGATGCCGATACCGATACTCAAAAAATGGCCGATATCACCGATACCGATGCCGATACCGATATATCGGTACATCTCTAGTTATTACTATCTGAATCCTTAACAGCCTGTTTCACCTATACAGATCATCAGCAGTTCTTATTCAAATAGAATTTTGAATAATTCTATAGAATTTTGAATAATAGAAATAGAATTTTGAATAATTCTATTTAGAGATGTACCGATATATCGGTATCGGTGATATCGGCCATTTTTTGAGTATCGGTATCGGCATCGGTATCGGCAAAATTTGGCCGATACTGTGGCCGATACTAAACATGTAAAAAAGGCATTTGCTGCGGATTTTCTACAGAAGCAAAGATATAGATTTTTTAAAGTAGTAACTGACGTCACATTGATGTAGAAAAATAAAAACCTGTTCAAATTTTTGATACCATACCTCACACTCCCATGACTTCATGCGCGCACCTTTTGGCATTGTTTGCTTACAGTGATTCTTTCACTCAAACAAAACGTTTTGTTTCAGCAGTTTTGCGTTGTTCGATTCTTAAGTTGTGAAGGAGACTCAATTTCTCCAATATTTATCATTTGTGTTTCTTTTTTACTCTCAACAGAGGATAAAACCAGGCCAGGACTGCCCAGGTGGCGGAAATGGGTAATTTTGCATCGTTTTTACGTTGCTGGACGTTTGGGGGACCCGTGTAACTTGGTTATTTTTGGTGGGCTGGTTCTGTCGGTTTGTGATTTGGTTTCCGCCTTTCGTTGTGGTGGACTCGCCAAGCTTGGGCAATGTCGTGGCGGAGTGGGTGGGCTCAGGGTGGGAGCGGTGGGACTGCGGGTCCTCGCTGGGCTGGTCAATAAGTGGTCTTGTTGCGCCTGGGATGGCGGCCTCATTGTGGGGGGAGCGTTCTTCCCGGCTGTCGTTGCGGGGCTAGGCGCTCACTGGTGCGGCGGGCTGTTGCAGTTCGCTGGCCATAGCGGTGTGGCTTCCACGCTAGCCATTTAGACCATCCAATCAACTATATGTTTCTCGGCAGCCGTTTTGTAGCAAGAATTGACATCGACAAGAATTGAAATGGCTAGTGTGGAAGCTGCACCGTTGTGGTTGGCGGGTCGCGGCTGCTAGTGGCCGGGAGGGGCGCTCCTTTCTTCGCGGTGGGGTTGTCGTCTTGGGCACGGCAGGACCGTTTTGATGGGTTTGGTGAGGATTCGTGGTCCCATTGCTTTCGTTTTGCGCCTGCTAGTTCTGCCGTGGCATTGTTTGGGCTTGGTGGGTTTGTTGCAGCGAGGGGTGGAAGTTGGGTCGCGGACTGGTGGAGCCGGCTTGATGGGGGCAGCCGGGTTGCACAGTTTTTTGGACGTTTAGCAGCGTGGAGGCGATGCGGGATTGTGCATTTTTGCTGCCTGGGTGGTCTTGGCCTGGCAAAAGCTTTTCAACCAAACGACAAGCGCCCTTAGGTTGTACATTACTTGTCGAATAGTTTTTCTACGACTACACAAATCACTTGGTTTACATTTTACATCTTACTATCAATTATGATAGCCTATTTGAAGAGTTTGCGCAAACACTTTATTTAATTTTTCAGAAACCCCAATTATGATGTAATGTTTCTTCCCTTATACCCCAGTCCTCAATTATGGTGGCCTTTCATTACTAAAACCTACTATTATGACACAAAAATGCGGTTGAGATTGGATTCTTGAATCTTTAATAAATTGTGCCAATTGAAAGCTTTTTTAATAGTTTTATGCAAATAAAATAAAACTTAACATTTGATATAATTCCTTGCAAGTACCAAAATTGCATCTTTTTGCAACACCAAAGTATAGGCCAAAATATCGGTATCAGTATCGGCCTGAAAAAGTGATATCGGTATCGGGATCGGTATCGGCCAAAATATTGGTATCGGTACATCTCTAATTCTATTTGAATAAGAACTTCTGATGATCCGTATAGGTGAAACAGGCTGGAATTCAGATAGTAATAACTATAATTGATTTAATTCGCTCTGCTTTGCTTTTTTGCTTAGCATTGAGCACTTTTTGTAGTATTAATAGTATTCATTGTTTTAGCATATTTATTATATGTGCCGGAGTTGTTCTCATAATTTCTCTTCAATCAATCTTAGAGTCTTCCTAAATGGTAAGTAGGCAATGTAGGCATCTCCATCTACCACATTACGGAGCAATAATTTGTGGAGTCTGAAAAAGATACTGCTCTCTACCATAGCTTCACACAGCCAATTACATGACGAGCAAACAAACTCATAAGCAAAGATGCATTGTTATAGACTCATGGTGCTGGATCAAACTAAGGTGATTTCTATCTCGACAAACAAAAAAGAAAGCAATCTCTTACGTAATGATTTAATGTCATCATTACAACACCATACTGATGTGTAGTTGTTGCTCGAGACTATAACGAAATATCATAATTTCCCATGACAAATCTGCGGTGGGAAACACCACACACAACTGTGGGTTTTGAAACGTGATTACAAACACGATAAGCCTAACTCCATTACAGTAACGATTAATCTATCCAAGAAACAGAATTCCAGATGTGACTTTCCCACACTGCAATGTGATACAAGTTCAAGAGCAAGAGTTGATATGAAGGGCAACGACGTTGGCGGCAAGAATTGTTTTCAGAGGTTGGCGAAAATCAACAAAAGCTGTGTGTTCCGCAAACAGTTATTTCATATTTGAAAACATCAACGTGACACTTTTTTAAATTACACATCTCATTTTAGCACCAAACAAAAAATGTGCGAGAGCATCCTAAATCAAATCGAAATGTTGCGTTTTGGATCAGAGGTGTGCAAACTATTTTGCAGGCAATATTTCCATGGACTCTTCAATTGTGACAGAACAATGAAGCAAACGAATTGATCGCTGTTGCACGCAAACTGTATAATACAATTCTGTAGAAAATGTAAAAAAATCTCATTCATTGTTGCTAGCTAACCGATTGCACGCTGATCAGTAGCCATCCAGACAAAAACCGCTGTTGCTTTCGACACCCGCTTTACATTATTCGAAGTTTGTTTTGTGCATTCCAAGTATCAGAAAAAACATCACAAATCAAAACCAAAATGCCGAAACAAAATAGTCTTGAAATTCAAATTGGTCAAAAAAATGCCGGCACGATTTCAGCCACCAGTTAAGGAACAAAAGACCTACCACACTATGTTTCTTACCAACGAAATTGAGCAAAGACAGATGTCACACAGAACAATTTAAGTTAAAGATAAAACTCGAATATCTATCCACAACAAAATTATCAAGGTTGCTTTTCCTGACATACAAACAACACAAAGTCCACAAATAAAAAATACATGGACACTGTTAAACTTAGAGCTGAGAAGCCACCGCTGCAAATAAGATTTAGAATTTGGACCAGATTCTAGCTTCGAAACTAAACTTGATTAATCCACTAGTTCCGGAGGATGCACGTATTTTTAAAAAATAGCTTCGCTTTCATGAAGAACGTTTCGTAGGATTTGCCAATAAAGAGGCAGTACTTTCAAACACTCTCCTGATTTATTCATTTGGAATGTATGTTACTTTAACTTTTTCGTAAAGTTGATAATAATTGATAATAATCAACATCGTTGAAATTGATTTTTAAACTATAAATTAGCTTTCCACGCAACACTGGAGCTAGAACTAGTTTTGGATCTGCGGCTCAACGAAAAAGCTTAAAGACGATGTCAGCTCTAGTTCTAGATTAGAACAAAACTCGTGGCTCCGCAGATTCATTTCCGGTTCACCAGCCTTGGTCAGTGAAGAAGTTTGAGAACATCCATTTTTTAAAGCATATCTTTGTGCTGCAAACACAATCTTTCCCCCCTCCATGCACTCACACTGTACGGCAGACGTTTCAACAAAAACAGTTCATAGCTTCTGTATAGACTTTCTTGCCGGGGTGGAGACTGCACAATGCACATGTGAGAAGCTGGGCTGGGTGTTGTTCCTACAGATAGTGATTACTTTTGACAAGGAGTCAGAGGGTAGCAACAATAGGCTACTTTGCATTGTGAAAGTAGCAAAACCTGCAATGTCCAACAATGGAAACAATACCGTTAGAGTTGAAAAAAAGGGCTATTTCAGCTTCCTTATTTCGACGCTTGAAATGGCTGAGGAGATATAATGACTTGTAGAAACATAACAAAATCTGATTTATGCAAAATATGATATATGCTAGGTGTCTCATGGGTGGTTCAGATCTAGTTGCAACAAATTTATATATTTAATACAGCGATTCCACGCAGCAAAGCAATAAATCAAAGGAAAAACACGCGTCTTTAAAAAGTTCAATCTGCGTTTGGCAGTCTTGCTTCTCTGTTGCATTGATAACAAAAACGATTTATATCTCATAGGCAACACAAGTGATGACAGAAGTCTTACTTCTGTCAAGACTTCGAGCTATTTGTTCTTTCATGTTTCAAATAATATTTTCGTCTTAATTAGCTTGAACACTGATGATGATGATGATGATGGCTATCCCTCGTTTTCGAGGATGATGGCCTTCGCAATAAAATAAAAGCTAACGGTGAGTTCTTAAATGGCTAATTAGTCCAATCTTGGCTTTAAAAGTTCGGTTACATTTGGTACATTTAAGATCCTTTGGGAGAGTTGGTTGTGGGTGTGATTGTCGTTCTTTTCTTTGCATTTTTTGCATCTACAAAGCAACCGAAACGAAAACTTATTTTCCTGAAAAATCCCTTTACAATTTGGAAGATAAATGCATTTCTTCATTCTTGGCAGTCGAGAGATTCATATCCTCACATCAGTTGAATGTTCTGCGATGATGATATATGGCAAAAAACAAACGTCAGGCAATTCTCAGAGGTTGAGAGACATCAATGCCTACTTCATCACGGGTTCTCATTCTCACGTGAAATGATTTGAAGGAAATTTCAGACAAAAATTACTTCAACATTGCAATGAACTTATATTGAATAGACGTCAAATTTCATCAAGCACAGCATGCGGAAGTTTTCGTGCAGAGATTAGAGACCGGTACACCTCCCACGGCTTATAGCGATTGAATGTAATGGAAAAACGAATTTAAACACGGCTTTGTGGTTGACAGATACTTCCGCGTCCCAACGTGCTATTGCATGACTGTTGCATGATATCATGAAATCAAGTTCTTCCGTTTGTTCAATGATAAATCTTTGTAAATGACAAGTTAGGGCTGTGTTCAGGCGGGCAACTTTCATGAGTAAGATTATCTCCAGGGATATACATGTGTGTTCAGCACTGCTTGAAGCTAACAAATGGCAATGCAAACAGTTATGAACTAAAACCCATTACCTAATTGTGAAAAAATAAGACAGCTATTGAAGTAACATGTGAAGACTGTAACGCGGTTGTTGTGAAGGTATTTTCCAAGGTAATATTCCAAGTTGCTTGTGTGATCTGTGTACTAAAAAAGTCACTAACTGACAAAATGAACTAGAGTTGCAGAGTCCAGAACAAATATTTCAACTACTCAATCTAAAACATGCATTTGGTTGTAAAAGCACAGATATAACTTCACTATTTGAGCTGCGAACAACAACAGTGCAAAGATCAATTCTTTTGTCAAGCACAGGATCAACAAACGTCCCCTAAAACCACTCGAGGCAATTGGTGATTGGTCAGTGGTCACACAGGGCACGGGAACACAAGAACACATTCTTGCAAAGGTGTTATTGCTTTGGGAAGATAGGAAATGAATGGAAATTTTAATAAACAGAACAAGAATTCGGCTTCACTTGCGTGTGCTTGTGCATTCCAGTGAAGCCTGATGTTGATAGAATCACAAAAAGGTGAACCGATTTGCAAAATACACACAAGCTGTTCTCAGCACAAACAGAAAATCAATATTTGCATGAAAAACGTGAAGAAACGACAGCCAGACTTCAAACAACAACGTGCGGAATGCAAGAAAATAACTTGGAATAATTATGCGAAATATGATCAACCTTTCATCTCACACCACGAGCAAATCCAACTGGTGAACGTTTACACAAGGAACGCTGAAGTCGAAGATAGCATGCAATACATGTGTCAACTCATCGTACGTGTTGGATTCATTTATTAACAAATATACCGCAAAACTACATACAACCAATCAACAAAAATAGTAAAGTCTTTTAATAAAACTTTACGCTATTGCAGCTAATAAAAGTTACCTTCCCGCTATGCTATGCGCTAAGTTTAGGCCACAAAACCAAACACAACGGATTAAAAACTTTATCTTAAAACGTAGAAATATAATAATCAGACATTCCAATTGAACAAACAACTCTGGTTAACTTTGACAAACTGATACGCAATGTAATGTTGCTGTATTTTAACATTCATTTAATCAACGCATAATAAATGTTAAGTGAGATCACTTTTTCATCTTCAAATGCAAGTAGTAGATTTTTAATTGTACTTCATGCATTTGCATTGTGACTCCTTCAAGCTAACAGGCCTACACTGAAGTCTGATGTTATAAAGTTGGCTCTTACAAGGCAAGAGCGGTTTTCTTGCTTCAGATTTTCATGATCAAAGCAAAACTACGACGCAAATCTCACATCAAAGTATTTAAAACTGCCTACAAATCAACCCAATCGCTGTAATTCGTTCAAACTCTTCGTTAAGCAGGACACCTGACATGTAAAAGCTGTATCAGCATTTTGGTACATGTAGGTTTACTGAAATGCGTGACAACATTTCTCCACAAAAAGCTTTTGTTTGAACACAATTCTTTTCCATATTGTGTCATATTCATGTTACAGAAACAGCCTCACTGAAGCAGTTACACACAGTCGCAGATAGCAGAGTGAAAGTGTCAGTGTGGTTGGAAATGTGCAGTTGATAAGAAAACAGTAGCATGAAATGGTAGCCTATATAATTTCTAAACTTATCTTCTCGCATCATTTCATCCAAACATTTGAAGCAGACCGTTTAGTTGTAATAAAAAGATAACGTTAATTGGCCAATGCTCTTCTCATCAACAGTTTTTGTTTAAGTGTAAACTTCAACGCCACAGCACACACAACAAATACAATGTAATCATGAATAAAACGGTCATAATTTTGCTTATCTTTATCACATCAGAGGCCCTCTTCGTGAAACAAATTAAAACACTGCACTGCACGAATTCTTTGCTGCTGAAGTTCACTTCGTCAAAAATATGTCGTATGCATAACAACATGGTGAGTTTTAGTACAAGCTACAAGTTAAGACTTAAAGTAACTGTCGTCATAACTCACCTTGATAAACAGGTAGCCTCGGGAGAGTGCTAGCTCTTGCAGTTGTACAGAGCATGATAAGAATGAAAGTCACACCCAAAAGCTTAAGGTGAAAAATTGATTCCAACGCGGAAACTGATTTACCATCTGCAATACCCTTGAAAACTCTCCCTGACAAAAAGCAGTTGCATAAAACGTAACCACAACTGTTTGTCGAAAAATCTATGTCCTTTCGTAATATCCTTCGAGTAAACTCATTTTCTTTACTTCGATGTTCGATAGAAGGTTTGACCGGAGAAAAATGCTTCATATTCCGTAGAAAACGGGGAAACCATCCGAAGTTGCCGAATCTCAATCAACAAAATAACGTCGATAAATTTGTGGTTCAGTCTATTAAGTTGTTTATATTAAAAACACGAATTATGATTATCGTTTGCAGTCTAAAAATAGAAATATAAGATTTTAAATAACGTTGAAAAAGAAGCAATGTCTGGACACCCCGTACGCTTCTCTGTCTATTGCTTAACTGTCAAAAAATTGAGACAAAACTTCTTTAAAACATTTCACAAGATTTTATACAGCTTCGTTCTGGAGAAAAAAGAATCACCTCACACCTATAAAAAGAGCTGCTACAACTAAAGTCTGAACATACTCAGAATTTCATCAAACAACTTAACAACGATCCAGTTGTGACTTGCTACAGATATTCACTACCTGACACTAAAACTAAAAACATTTCGTTTCCTGATTTGCTTATTTTCAATAGTAGGCTAAAGCACCACCATGGATTTGCAGCTAGACCTTTATAGTTGGTGCAGTCTTTCACTGAAACCATTTAGCATAAGGCCTGTTGGTATTCGCATGGCCACATCCACAGTGCATTAAACTAATTTCATGTTCGATCGATTTCAACTTTTTTACAATACTGCAGTTTCTTTATAAAAGTAAACTCCACGTTTGACACTTCTAAGCTAGGGTTACGTCTTCACAGGCGAAACTGGTTTGAATTCAGTGACCCAAGGCAACCTTGTCAATTAACTGGGGCATTGTGACGGGACAGAAACAAGTCACGTCTGGTCTCCACCCCTCAGCAGGTAAGCATGGACAAATGGGACTATGGACATGACGGCCTCTGGCATTTTGATGTTTTTACTTGTGTTTCCAAAGATTAGAAAACCGGAGTTACCAGATTCGTGATAAAATTATGTAAAACAGATATCGACAATAAGTAGCTGACATTTTACATGCTTTCGCAGCTAACATAAAATAATAACTAATTAGGAATACCCGGTTGTTATTGTTTATTTTTTTTCTTTTTTTTTGTGGCTGAAGGTGAGAAGGAAAGGAAGCCGCTCTGTGTCTACTTTCATGACCATACTTAGTAGCATGGACAGGGGGTTCAGAGGTGTTTTTAGACCCGACCCCCGGATGATTTCAGGGGCCTGTAACCTTTGCAAGGGACCCGGAAACTTGAAGCAACGACCTCATATTCTTTTGATGTATCGTAGTTCGTTTCTCTTAAACGTGTCTTCATTTAGGGCCCAAAGATCTTATTGGTACATGGCCCAAATTATTCTCTCAACGGCTCTGTGCATGCCTTTCACAATGACACTACCAGCCACATGTATTTACTACTTAGGAGGTGTCGAACAGGCGTCGTTTCGAGTGTCCTGCAAGGACCCTCACCACTCGACCATGCGGCGGACATGTCGTTACTTCAGGCCTATAGCGATTTGACCACTTTTTAGCAATAGCACTCAAATTTTGTTTTCAACAAAAATAGTTTTATCTGCTTATGGTTCAACAAAATCACTTCTCTGCCAAAACTATAGGCTACAACTTTTTAAGGCTTCCTCTAAACAATTTTTTTCATTGTTTTTTTTTCCTGCTTCCTGTCTGTTCTAGAATTTAGTTTTTCGTGGCGCTTATTTTTCATAGCTGTGGAGTCGGAAGGTCGAGAGTCATGGAGTCAGGGCCGGATTTAGAGGATGGGGGGCCCGGGGCACTTTTAGATCGGGAGGCCCCCGTGCAAAAAATGTTTCGCGCCTACGCGCGAAAAAAGATCTTTACGTCCACAGTAGCATCAGTCCAGTACTACTGTACAGCATTTTGCAGAAACTTTGAAGGCCAAAAGCAAAAAAATAACACAAAATCACATTTTTTTCTCACATAGGGGGCCCTTCAAAAGTCGGGGGGCCCGGGGCAACTGCCCCCTCTACCCCCCCCTAAATCCGGGCCTGCATGGGGTAGGAGTCAATAATTTTTTCGTTTACAATTTTTTCCAAAAAATAATGTTTCTTGTTCTCAGTATTGCGCTCTAAAACTTTACCAGAAAATAGAAGTGTTTGTTCTTGTCAATTCTTTGTGAAAGTTGCGGTTTCAATTTCGATCACAACTTTTTTCACATTTGCTAAAATCAACAAACCAAGCATAATAATTTTTCATCACAACTCCCATGTTGGTCTCACTCAACTTCCCAATGAGTCGTCGAACATTTGACGCGGGTCACAGTGATAGCCTAAAGTTCATCACTTTCATGCTTAGCTTTATTTGTGCCCTAATAATGTTTTTATTTGAATTCAGCAAGTTTTTATTCAGTGAGTATTTTTGACTGAAGTTATAATGATGAAGCTGCTTGTGTTAAATATCTTAGAAGGCCGATAGCCTACTATACTTCAAGAATATTCTACAAAACTTATCTTTTGCTTGTGGAGATAAGCCCTCAGTTTAAACATTCATCTGTTTATGCAAGAACAACTTTTCAAATCTTGAAAGTCTCACAGCTAACAATGAAGCCGCCTAGTCCTAATACACTGATGTGGTTTGCACTTACCCTACTGAGCTAACGAGTGATCTCAATCGGTCTGTTAACGCCTAGAACATCACACGCCCAGGGCGAAAAAGAAAAATGAATTGAGTCCTGTCTTTGTCATGAGTTACCAAAGGGGGTGGGGGGTGGGCTTATATACCAGTCCCAGGTATAACCTGTCCCCCCACCCCCCATGGTAGCTCATGACAAAGACAGGACTCAATTCAATTTTCTCTTTCGCCCTGGGCGTGTGATGTTCTAGTCTTTTCCAATTGGTCTGGTGCTGGCAGTCAAGGGGAACTCCCTCTTTTTAAATAGAGAGGCTTTGTCACAGGCCACCATTGTCGCTGCTTTACGTTGCTGGCATCAGCATGCATTCAATTGATTTGCTAGGACATGGAGTTACTCCATATCTGGTTCCTCCATATACTGAACTTTTCAATTGCATTATATGCAAACAACAGCAACAAAGCGTATTTTTGTAATATTTCTTCATGTAGTATAGTTTTAATTAACTATTATTAACAATGTGTAGAAATAAGTCCAGCCAACTATTTGTTTTTTTCGCAGAAAGCAAACAAATTGTAGAACATTCAACAAGTAGCGTGGTACCGGTTGTCAAGGAGGTCCAGTGACATTTGTAGTTCGGGGCTCACGATGATTTTTATGAACCACAATCTTTCTGAAGGACGTAGATGTAGCTTTGCTTCAAACACACCAATACCTTGCAGAAACAGCCGATAAATGTCCAGGCCGCCCCGTTAGCTCAGTGGTTACGCTCTCGACCCAAGATCACGTGGCGCTGGTTCGGTTCTCGGAGTATGCGCTTAGGCAAAGCATTTCAGAACTGCTCTCCATTCAGAGGCACCTATTGGGTGGAATAGTTCTCCGGCAACAACACTTCAACAATCGGAAACTTCACTCTGTCAATCTCGGTGACAGGCCCTGCATCTAGAGCCTCTACAGTCTACAAGTATGCGAAAAAACTACCAGGAATAACTTATCAAGGCTTTGTCAGTCCGAGGATAAAGATTCAAAACTAAACCAACCAAATCAGCCGTTTAACGCAGTACATCTTATGAAATTAGTATGCCTAGCCTATTTGGTTGCGAAAACTAGCGCTTTACTCTGTAGGTGGGTTACAGTGCTTCCCAACTTTTTTCAGTTCGCCACCGACTGTCATTGTTATTTTGCGTGCGAGCCGCAATGAGACGTAATAAACAAACGAGTGAATACCAAGTTCATATAAAAAAAGAAACAGTATCTAAACAGCGAAAGTTAAACTTGAAAGTGCAGTATTGAGAATGTTTGATGGATATATTCTGAAGTACTTCAGGAAGAGACACAATCCTGGTCTAGCTAGTATTTAAAATATAACTCATTGGACAAAAGATTGACAGTTACACAGAATGACTTTGCTAATGTTATCTGAAAGTAACAAATTTTCAATCTGCCCAGTACCAACTTAGAAACAATAAATCGTGTAAAGGGAAGTGGCCTACTGAAGTTGTTGAATACTCGCAACGCATGCTTTTTTAATTGTTACACATTTGTTAAATTGTAACGTAATTGGCACATAATGACAATGCAACAACAATTTCTCGATCTCACAGTAAATTTGGAAATGCTTCTCTACCCACGCAGACCACATCATTAGCGATTGCACCATCTTCAAGCCGCCTAATGGAGTGGAAGATCTGCGAGTCCAAAAACACAGCCGCATGCTCTTGAGCGGTGTCGAACCGGCGCCCTTTCGAGCGTCGTTCCAGGATTCAAAATGACGAGGTTTCAAACAAAATGTTTTTGCTCGTTTTCGCTCTCTTGCGGTTCCAAGGACATGGTAAAAGTAAATGAGTGCATATGAGCCGAATGTACAATGGAAAAATAATTCTATCAAGAATTTTTCAACATGAACCCATTTTCGCATATAATGTTCTAACTACAAATGTCAAAATGCACGTCGTAGCGGTTGAATAAACGATAGCTTGTCAATTAAAATCAACATTAAAACTATTGAAAATAATAAAATATCATATAAAAAACCACAATGATTTTAATAACAGACACGTTTTATTCCGCTCCACCGTACAATTAAACATTCTCTTCGTGTCACGTGGTAATGGCGGAAACATCACGAATATCATTATTACGTCAAAAAACCACATCTAAGTTTATTGGAAGGCTCATCTCCTTCTAACAATATTTCCCGCTAAATCATGAGGATTTGTTACATCACCCTGAACAGCAAATAAACAATGGACAAAGTTTTACTGTAACAATTGTTTTCATTTCCCAATTGTTTCAAAACAAACGAATCGAAGGTATTCTGTTGTGATTACGCCATCTTACGTAACGATTAAAGCATTTCAGTGATCACACCTGTTGCTTGTATCTGTCAACGGCAGTGCTTTCATGATAAGAATTTATGTCATTCTTTTCACCCTTTGTGGCGTGACCATGTGACACGGAAGCGCTGAACATGCCACAAGACAAAAAAAACGTTCAAAATAATAAAACAAACTTCACATATACAATTAGTTTTTATTTGCAGCAACTTAGGGTGTAGTCAGCATTGTTACTGGGTGGTGTCACTGTGTGGGACAAGTTCTAATGAAGAAAGAAGATGGACAGTGCATTTTTCTGGATAGGCAGACAACAAAAGATGATGATAATGTTCCAACAACTTGAAACCAGTCAAGCAACATTGGTGAGTATTTCCCGCTATTTTCAGAGTATCACGTCAAAAGAGGCGTAAAGGGGCGTCAGACACAATTACGACAATCCTTCTTCTTGCGATACTACGAACACGTTCCGACAAAACGTATTCCCATTCAATTATTTCAAAACTTTATGTCAAGTGTCCTGTTACAGAGATATGAAATATTTCCTTCATGGAAGTGAAACTAGATACGAAACAGCAGCAGCCCTTCAAGCTCGACATCTGCTTGAATTTTTAAAACTGCCATGCATTCAGTGGACCTGTTGATTACATCATTCATAACCTACCTGACAAACCGCGCTAAAAAAGTGCAAAGGCTTGAGTTTGTGCAATTTCAACAATTTTGAACCTTTAACATTCGCTTCATTTACTTTTTTGATTAATCTGCATGAAGTGTGCAAACTGCGAACCACTTGATAAACCGATTTCATATCAGTTTAATTTCTACTGTAGGCCTACATAGGTCTTGTTATCACTAGTATTCTGTTATGTTAATAATAAAATGAAAGCTATTATTATTCATGCTTCAGAAAAGTTCAGACGTACATTTTTCTTCAATTTACAAACCTTGGCCATATCTTCAAAGCTTTAAGTTATACAGTTTTTTCATAAAAAAAACTTTATAGAATAAAGAAAATGGAAACAGAAGTTAAGGACATCTTTGATTCAATAAAAAATCACTAAATGCTACAGCAAGCTAAGAAAATTAACTTGCTGTACAAGTGTACAATACATTGACCCAACGTCTAGAACGTTATCAATCTGTTTTCAAAGATATTCTCTTGGAGCTGTCTCGACTTATTTGACTATACTGTGGGTTTAGTTGTCTTCAGACAATGACTGTTCTTCAAAAACCTCTATCCTTAGTCGCGCTTCTGAGATCGCACAATAGCCATAAAAGGTTTACTATGACAGAAGTCAAACATTTGTTTGAACTTGAAAGAAAACAAACAAGCTTCAACAAAGCTTTTAGTTGTTGTTTTTAAATCCAACAGAAAATACTAATCCCTTTGGAATGCGATTTTCAGTCACTTGAATATTTTAAGATAACATCGAGTTGCGGAAACATTAGATAAACACAACATGTCAGGGTTTTAATTTTGTATGATGCAAGATTTCATCATAAATTCCCCAAGTATTGACATAATTCTTATAATTTTATATGTTAGTACCAAAAAGCTAAAGTAGCCTTCTATCACAATAAAATTCCTACCATCCTTTCAACATGGTGGAGGGGCAAAATATGCTATGGAATGAAATGGAAGTTGTCCTTATTCCACACCTTGCAAAACCTTCCATTGTACAGTAGGCTATAGACTAAAACTTGCATTTTTTGTTAAGCATCTTTAATTTCACATTCCCTATTTTTTCTGCCATATGGAAATTTAGAAACTAGCTGCTTGAAAAATTGATTGTTTGATTGTTATTGAAATGTCAGTGATAAAATGATGGTAGAGTATCTTCAGTCAGAAACGCTGTGTATCAGATTAAAGCCTAATCGCATTAGCCTCCATACAGTAAGTTACACAAAATACCGGTATTTAGGCATTAAATTTTATCTTTTGGTGGTGACCTCAAATTTTGCACTGCAATTTAGTGTGAAGGCAGTGTTAAAATGAACCAGTGCAAAAAGGAGGTATGTGAAGGAATATCTGCCATTCCACGCATGAAACTTTTTTTATTCCATTTGTCAGGGTACTTAAAAAAATTACAAAGTTTGTACTGAAACTTTTCTGTCAATCCATATTATATTAATATTCGATTCTACGTCTTGTAGATTACACTGAAACATTTTCACAGCACGCAGACAAGAAATAGGTTTACCAAGAAATTTCTACAATTTTCGAATAGTGTCTGCAAATTTCCATAATGCATTTTGCCATTTTTAAACAATGATCTGACACGTGTATTTATTTGTTCATTCAAATTCGTCGGTTATAATTAACGGACTTTGGCTGGTATGATTTCTTGAAAGTTAAAGTGCTTCAAAAGTGATGATGTTTCTTAGGCAGCCGCGTAAATATCGTCTTGACTTTGATGGATATCTACAGATCGTCTACTACGCTTTTTGTTACGGTTAGTGTTCTTGCGGTTGTGTAAGTCGTTAATTGAGGCATTGATCGCTTTACAAAGCGACGGTGAAAGCTTCTATGAAGTGGTTAAGCTGCGACGAAGAAGCTGTGGGCGACGTTTCAAGTGAATTGCCAATGCTCTGAATCTAGTAGGCAGCCTTGTGTAACACTAAAGAACAATCTTGCAGCCCTCACTACAAAGTCTTTCTTAGATTACCTTCAAAGCAAGGCATGTTATGAAATGAGATGAAAAGATTGTTATCTTCTATGGTAGAAATTATAAACATGTGCAGCTTTGTTAAATCTACTCTTTCCAAATCGTTTAGCAACCATTGGTGCTTTGTAAATATTAATTGGGTGATTAGTTTAAGAATAATATCTGTGGAGAAGTATCTTCTGATTCTATTCGAAGACTCGTGACCTCAACATCACATCATTGTCATAAACCTCTTCAAAGAAGTTTTAGACCAGGGGTATCCAACCCATGGCCCGCGGAAAGGTTCTGAGTGACCCGCGCGGTATTTTTCGAACTGACTTATATTATCAACTTAATTGCCTACTTAATCTATGGCGAACTTACATTCCAAGAAATTAGCATTTATTGTTTGCTTTCTTTAATATCTTTTGCACTCTGCAGTGATACAAAAAATATGTCTTTAAATTAACATCAGAGGATTCACAGATTGGCAGTTTTCGTGACCTCATTATTCAGCAGCACTTCCTTGTGTGAGTAAGTTTTTTTTTTGCGGATGAACCATGTCAATTCCCCTGTGTGATTACTAATTTCTGACAGCCATATGGAAAACTTGCTTCGCTTTGCTAGATCGTCCATCTCACCGAACATCGCCAATTTTTTTGGAGAAAAACAGTGCCAAACTTCACATTGAAATGTCGACGTGTAGTAAAAACTGCTGACTTTACTGTATCGTGATTTGTTTATTGTTCTTATAATTGTAAAAGAGGATAATACATATTTCTAAGATTAGAACTTTGGTGCGAGGGCTTTAAATGAAAAGTTACAAGACAGAAGTTTCCAAGATTATAAATTAGCAGTAAATATTCAAGTGACCCGCGCAATCATTTGTAAACCGCATGTGACCCTTTGACCAAAAAGGTTGGACACTCCTGTTTAAAACACTGAGTTGGACTCTCCCCTAACTTTACCAAGATTCCCAATTAGGTTTGTTGCGCCATTCTTGCGTCACTTACACTCTTGCGTAACAATTGAAACAGCACTGACTGCAAACAGGAGCGACAAAAGTAACAAAATTCAAACACAGTCACAAACATTGCGTTGCAAAAACGCCTGAAATGAAAGAACGAAATGACTTAGCTTGAAAATATTGCAAAGTAACACAATAGAGTTACGCTGTATGGTGAATACTGTAAGTGGAATGCCGATTAGCAGATAGGGTTTGGCAATAGTCCCCTTTCTTTTATATTGCACCTTGGATTATGGTTTGAAAAGATAGGTGGATAGGTAGGCCTTTTAAACTGTGCAGTGCACACTGCACACCGCATATAGCCTGCATAATGCATTGCCTACATCCAGTAAAATACACTGTGAATTTGAAGTGCATGTTAAAAGGTACGATGTTGATTAAAGTAAATAATTGGCATTCGTAAAAATCTGTTCTTACTAAAACAGAAATTTCAAAGAACAAGGCTTTTGTCCCAATATGCCCCACCTTCCTATAAATGTGTTTATTGTGATAGGGAACAAGGGAAGCATGGAACCAATTCAAAACAATTATATTCCCACAACCAGTATACATGGCACACAATCAACACCTTCTTGTGGAGAAGTAAGCTTTCCTTTTTCACGGGCTTTTGACATTTTAATGAGGCTGTGCAGTAGAGGGATGGGGCAAAGTAGGGCTTTCCTGAAGAAAACATTGAGGTTACTTTGTGACGGAATGAAGCTTTACTGAAAAATCTTCAAGGATATCAGGTTGCGGCCTACAGATACGAACCCTTGTGCTTGGAGTGTCTACTTTGAATGACTTTCAATTTAAAAGCAACTCAAAAAGATACAATCTAACCAGAAAGCTACAAATCACTAAACTATGTGATAAACGGTTGCTTTCTTTTTCATGTTTTTTGTTGTTTAAGTGATGTCATGAAAGAATTGCATGTATGGTTCCTTTGTTCTTGAAATTAAAAGAAAACTATCTCGTTTAGGTAAAAATAATGAAAAGGGCAATATAACCATGATATAACGCAAGAGAACAACTGCACGCCCAGCAAGCTGGTGCAAGAGAGAGGCCCAATTACGGATCCATGGGATGCACATTGCACATTAGATAGATGATATCTCGTTTATGTTGTAGTTTTCACTCTACTGTAACTGAAAATTTAATTTAATCATGAATGTGATGCAAGTTCCACATATTTCGCAATTCTTAAACGTTTGTTTTCCGAGTCGGTTTATTTGTTTTGTCATATTTTAGGCATGATGAATTTTCTGGAAATAAATGTTGTTGATAGTAATTTAAATTTAAAAAAGGTGTAGTAAAGATACAAACGCATACATTCTAAAAATAAATTAATTTCACATAAAGGCCTGTCAATATTAAAAATACATAATACTCTTGCACCACTTCGCCATAAATGTGGCATTTGTGACCAACTAACTTTTTATTGAGAAGGAGCGATCTTCCTGGCGTCAGCACTACCTGACTACTCACTATAGAACAGCGAGCATTGTGTTTCGCTAACCATACCGGTGTAGCCTCCACACTAGCCATCAAGACTTTTCCAAAAACATCAGTGACAAAATCAGGGGTTGAAAATTATGTGGCATGAATTAGTGGTGCGACATTGATGAGCCCAGCCTCATGGGCAAAACACGTTTCTATCGCTGTCAATTCATGCTACACTCGAATCCCCAGAAACGTTTAATTGCAAACGCTACTAGAACACCACCACGTTATTCGCATATCAATGGCCAGTTGCTTTTTAATGGTTTCTGCAGTAGCCTATCTGTACAAACCTTTTGCTGTTGGTGATACAAATGATAACATTAATATTAAATAGTCAAATAACATTCAATAAAAAATCAACCAGGTTTGGTAACTACAAAAATTTATTGGTAGAGCTTTTGCCGCCGTAAAGGCGGCTTCATCAGTACTCTTATGTTTCTATTTGAATATTTTAATAGAAACATTAGATTTAATAGAAATAATAGATTAATAATTAAAATATTAAAATAAAGATAAAATAATATTAAAATATATATATTATTATATTTAAATCAAATATAGTTATTACTATCTGAATCCTTAACAGCCTGTTTCACCTTTAACGGATCATCAGAAGTTCTTATTCAAATAGAATAAGAACTTCTGATGATTTTTCTATTTGAATAAGAACTTCTGATGATCCGTTAAAGGTGAAACAGGCTGTTAAGGATTCAGATAGTAATAACTATATTTGATTTAATTCGCTCTGCTTGGCTTTTTTGCTTAGCATTGAGCACTTTTTGTAGTATTATTAAAATATTAAAATTAAAATAAGATTAAATATTAAATATTAAATAGATTTAATAGATTTAATAGAAACATTCTATTTGAGTGATTCTATTTGAATAAAAATACTGATGAAGCCGCCTTTACGGCGGCGAAAGCTCTACCAATAAATTTTTGTAGTTACCAAACCTGGTTGATTTTTTATTGATTATTATACGTTTGGTTGAATCCCTCTACATGGATCCTACAATTATTGATGATTAGCAATTCCCAAAACACTGAAAAGCCAGAACTGAGGTTAAGAGTGTGCAGAAACCTGCATAGTTGGTTTAATTTTTTTCAATGAAATCTGACAACAGTTCAAAAAGTATTAAAAAAATAGGTTCAAAAATGTTCTTGATTTAAATAAATCTTGATTTAAAAGAATATTAAAGATCTTGAATCTTTAATATATCTTGATCTTGCCTCTCAAATTGCAAATTTCCAACAGCGTTTTATGGTACACAAAAAATGTATTCACAGTTTAGTTCTTTCTAAATTTTCCTCACAAAGAGCACTGTATTATTTATTTATTTAAACAAAGTTTTTCAGTGATTTTTAACGTTGCAGAATTAAGTGAACATAGCAAGTTCCTTAAACATCTATAGACTAAAAACAAACAGGAACCAACGCATTTGTAGGGGCATGCAAAAAACGTATGAAAAAACGCGTAAAATTGAAATGCATTAGTACGAACGGACTAAGATAAATTCGTTCAATACAAGTTCAAGCACATTTAAAGATTATTTGTGAAGTATTTTATTTACAATACTTTCCTTGATCTCAGCCTGAATATAACTTTCTGAGGTGAAGAATAATTCTTCTTATTATATTTTTGAGCCGCGATTTAACATGTTGTGGTAGGCATTGGAACGCTTCAGGCAAGAAAGTGGTGTGTGATTTAACAAGAACTTCATTGATTCCATGTCTGCGGATATTGAAACAATGTAAAGAAGCATTGATTTTCTCGCTCAGATATTTATAGTTTCCGGGATTATATTGATTTTCTTCAACTTTTATTAAAATGCTTTGAGTGCTTGTGTCCAAACTTTTATTAAACATCAGCGCTATACTACATCATATTTTTGCAGCATATTTGGCTGTATTTAGCTTGCACTGCACATGCAGAATAGGGCCGAGATGTTATTGGATAAAAAGAATAACTTAAATTAAAAGAATGTTGTACTCTAATTCAGTGACAAGCATTTATTATCTTTGCTATAAAATTTCGTAAATTATAAAACTTTTCAAAGATACACTTCTGCTACATCGCATTGCTGGCTGATGTCAACGAATCAAATAATTGATGAAAAACTACGCTTCCAGCAAATTTTTATAAAGAAATTGTTTTTGCGCGAACTTAAAATTTTAAATCTTTTCATCAACATGCGTAGTTATTATAAGATATCGTAAAACCATCAAAGCGGCACCGAGGGGATGAAATAGCTCACAAATAACATCAAAAAAAGAGAAAAAATCTGTGAGCTATACCAGAAGCATCCGGGTCCAAAGAAAGGACTTATTGACTTTGTAGTTCAATGCATTGCTTGTGAATACCGTACATTTGTTTCTGTGGTAAACCAAAACAATGTGGCCTGATGACCATAGCATTGTTCTCACTTGGATTTGTTGCACCAAAAAACATAACATTGACCTTAATCTCTTCATGATGCGTTTAAAGTGACATTTACGCCACCGAACTGTTTGGTAACAATGTTAAAATTCGAACAACATAATAATGGTAACGTTCATACAAAATTGCTAAATTAACATTGCTAAGTCATGTTTATGCGACAGTCCATCGAGATCCTTTTAGTGTTTAAAAACCGAGGCAATGTTATTTGATAGTAATAAAAGTTTTTTTTTCCTTTGTTTGTTGTCATCAAAAACAAAACGAAGTTTGACTTTTCGGGTAGAAATGGTTAATGGTCACTTTTCGAGAAAGTCATACTTCGACGACCAAAAATTTTCAATAAGTATTTAGAAAATGTTCTGGTTATAAAATTTTCCGTTGGAAACGTTTGTTTGGTGCTTTCGTGGTCATTAAACTGGCCAATCTATTACGGATAATAAAGTTTTTATTTTTAGACTGTTTTTAGAATAAATAACAATTCTTGTTTATTTCATCTTCGCCACACCTGGCCATGGAATCATTAGACGTCATCTGACTTTTCGCACGTAGCTGAAAGAAAAAGAAATTTGAAGTAAATCAACATTTTTAAACGACGCCCGCTGAGTTCATCTTCACTGTCACATCAATCAACACTAACCCAGTAAAGATTTGCTTTCGAAAATGACTGAAGACTTTTGTAAAAAAATAAACCAGGTTCAAAAACAATTAGCAAACTATGGAAATGCCGGGTTTTTGTTGTTGTTATTTGGTTCAAGATGAATTTCCCAACTTAAAATGTTATTTCAAATTAATCATGTTCTCATTCAACAAGGAAAAGTAGTAGGTTAACTATAACGATTGCGTCGCTCTTTCTGTATTTAATCTTTAGGACTTTCTGTGGGCTTCATGCTAAGTTTTTTGTTTTGCAAAAACATTGTGAATAGCCTACATTATTCTTGTTTGTAAACTTGTGAACCAAATGATATGTTTTAATTTTTGCATAAACGCGATATTTCTGCTGTGAGCTTTTGGAAGAATTTCGTTTACTCTTTGATCATCCATTACTTTTATGCTTTGTTGGTAAGCTACGCTCATTCAACAGACATAAGAACTGAAAAAAATCTGAATGTAGGCTAGTTGGTGTCATTTTTTAGGCCTAGTTCAACAACAGACCAAGAAATGCATGATGCGCTGGGCTACTATTGTGTGACACAAGACGAAGAAGAAATCGCTTTAAAATAATTCAATGTTAAACAAACAAGAAATAAATATCTACCAGCGAATCGGACTCGTGTCGAACTCGTGGTACTCCTTTTATTTCTTTAACATTTAAAACAATTTGTTTTCTGCATTTGTAATATGATCTTGGTGGGAGTGGACCAGGTGTTGCTGGTCACCAATTAGGAATCTATGATGAGACTCGTCAACGGTGCCGTCAGAAACGGGCTTGTCATTGGTTGCGGTTCATTCCTTTCCTCGTGCTCCTTTTTGAACGCCTGAAATATTTTTGTTTGTTTTAGTTTTCTTTCTTTAAAACAAACAACTTGGAGAGCAGGTGTGAAATCATTTTTTAAATTACTTCAGCGTTTTTTCATATGATTAACGATCACCAAACGTCAAGATGATGTTACTTGCCGTTGTTTTGTCTATTTTTTGCGTGAAACGCATGAAATTTGCGTCAAATAATGCGTGAAATCAACAAAAACATTATTAGTTGAACAGGTCATGCTTCTCAAAAAAGGCAGTGAACCTTATGCAGAATGCAGATTTACTAAGTTACTATTTCCTTTTTGTTTACATTTCTGATAAGCCTGGCCTCGATTCTACTTCAGGTTTAATGAATTTATTATAAATTAATCGGCAACATGTAACCAATGAAGTGCAAGTTTGTACAGGTAATAAAAATCCCGATCATCATAAATTTTACCATTTTGTAGATGTGTCTATCTGCTGAGCTATTTTTTCACCACTGATTAACCAATACTGAAGATACTGAATAATCACTGAATAGGCGGCTACTTGGACTATTTGAGCAGACTTGTTGTTTTGAGTTGGTTTTTGTTGTCTCTGGTTAATTTACAACTATAGAAAAGTATAGCCTAAATCAGGGATGTCCAACTTGAATTATTTCAAGTGACAATGCGGCCCACCATAATAAAAGATTGGACATCCCCAGGGGCGCCGGAACGATTTTTGACTGGGGGGGCAAGATTACGAAAAAAGGGCACATTTGTTTACTAAAAGGCCAATTTTTTTTCAAGTTTTAAGATATAGCGATAATTCGCTACTTTGTTGTACTTATGTTTACAACAATATTTGTTTCTTACTTTTTTATATTTTACTCCACTGCAAAGCACATGGAAAGAAGAGATCTCTCCAGCTAACAGCATCAGGCTATAGGGGCCCACGAAGCAATATTCTGGGACCGCAAAGCACCTTTAAAAAAGCGCTGCGAGTTTTTTTAAACGAACTGTTGACGTGACTGCAATATCCAAACTCTATATTTTGTTTTTCTTGCGCCAAGACAGTCGCCTTTTTTCGTTCTTTTTATTATGGAAGATTGAGTGGTGGATAACCTTCTCTGCTTTTTATTTTTGGAGATTAAATATGTCGATACTTTCCCAATCTACAAGATCTTCAAAACAAGGGTTCTGTTGTTTCATCAACTTCCCGTTTGAAACCAATGCTAGCAATCCGTCGTCAGAAGACAACTTAGCCTACAGTGATTCAAGAACAATTTATTGATTTGGTGGATGATTGAGGTCCAAAGGCTATTTTCTGTGAAAGATGTGTTGCGGTGACGTTTGGGTTAAAATGGCGCAGTCCTAACCTGATATCGCAAAGATGACACCAAAACTGCTGATTTCATTTCCAACAACGTACAAATGTGAAACAGCATTTTCAACATTCCTATGTACAAAAATGTGCTGTCATGCTAATGGCCATTTGTACGTTAGAAAAACCTTCTTCATGATTAATCGTAATCTTTGACCTACTCGCTATCAAAACAAAAGCTCAAAACAGGTTGGATCTGATGCATTGTATGAAGGTGACGTTGTGTCAAACAGAACCTAACACAGGAGAAGTGGTAACAGTCAAGCAGGTGCACCCATCTCAATGGCGTGTGAATTTCTAATTGCATGTAACAAACGAATGACCGTCTTTACACCAATTTGCTTAATTTTATGGTGGACCTTGAGTCATTAAAAAACCGCAAGAAGATCGTTACACAAAATTTTTGAAAAAGGTTTCGAGAACCGCTATAGTATGAGCAGTGCTCTGTGAGCACACGCTTCAACGTTTTCACGCCTTCAACGCTTCAACGTGAAACAACTTTCTGCAAATTGTAAGACTTGACTTGCCAGACCGATGTAGAAGACTTTTTTAATTATTACAACGAGAAATTTAAAATGCTTTGAATTTAAAGGCTCTTGCTATAGAGCAAGCAAGCAAAAGTAAATCTAAAGCATTGCTTGATCATAAATAAGGGTTATAGGCGAATTCTTTGTAAACAATTCTTCGTAAAGCAATTCTTCGTAAGCAATTCTTCGTAAAACAATTGTTCGTAAACAGTTGTTGGTGAAATGAAATCCGTAAAAGAAATTTTCGTAAAGCATTTCTTCGTATACATCAAATCTCCATTGCATGCACGAATAAATGCTTTGGGAAGAATTGTTTTACAAAGAATTAACTTTACGAAGAATTGTTTTTAGTAGTGTTTTCAGTAGTCATGTTTTTATGCAATTTAGTAGTTCAAACGATCCAGCTTGGGTCACAGAGGCGATTCATTTGCTTTTCTACTTTTTTTTACCAAATTAAACCACATAAAACATGCTAACTCTATTAACTGCACACTACAAACTCCACTAGTCACTATCTTCAACGGCGAACTATGATATAAATAACAAGGAATTGTCACTGGCCCAACTTTCCAAAAATGTGGCCAGTTGCAAACAGCCAAAATTTTAACCTATCCCCTGTTGAAAATTTCCACGTTGCAAGTTTGTAGCTTTTTACCATCATCTAGCCAGTCATGAAATGGAATAATAAATGATTTGAGCAGATTGTGTGATATTGAACCGCACTTTAAAGAAAATTATAATCTCAATCTTTTGAGTAATTTTCAAATATCAGTGAAAACGTCTTTCGCAAATATCGTCCAACCATTGGCACTAGACAAAAACTAGCATCAAATTCGGCATCAGCACCCCAACGACATATAGAAACACTGAATATGACGGTTATAGGCGAATTCTTCGTAAACAATTCTTCGTAAAGCAATTCTTCGTAAGCAATTCTTCGTAAAACAATTGTTCGTAAACAGTTGTTGGTGAAATGAAATCCGTAAAAGAATTTTTCGTAAAGCATTTCTTCGTATACATCAAATCTCCATTGCATGCACGAATAAACGCTTTGGGAAGAATTGTTTTACAAAGAATTACCTTTACGAAGAATTGTTTTACGAAAAATTGCTTACGAAGAATTGCTTTACGAAGAACTGTTTACGAAGAAAACGTCGGACACCATAAATAAGATAGATAAGGCTTATTACAATTGAAATCTTGACGAGAGCTCGGCCTAATTCAAAACCGGGGTCCAAAGCGTGGCCATAAGCGAGCCCATTAGATTTTTGTAAATTATTAAAAAAACTTTCGAAGGAAAATACAAACCTTCTATAAACTATTGTATTTCAATTATTATCTTCGATTGTGGCATGTATTAACATATTGTGTTCATTAAAGATGAAGAAAGTTACTTTTTACGTCTCCATGCACTTAGGAAAATATGTTAAACATATTTGTGATCAAAATTTGGTAAAAGTATGTAATTCGCTGAAAAACCCGGTAAATCAAACGGTCGATCAACGCCCATAAGCAGAGGGGGGAATCAACATGCACTTTAAAAGGATTAAGTGTTTAGTGTTAGCTGACCAATAGATTACAACAAGTAAGCGTAATTCGGTCAAACACAACATATCATGGAATCTAATTAACCCCAATGCATGTGACCTGTAGCGTATTTAGGGGGGAGGATAAAGGGCGAAGCCCACTCCACCCCCCTAATAAAAGATTTTAACCCAAACCAAACAAACAAACCAAACAAATAGCTCAAACAAGTCTAATTTTAACCCAAGTAGAAGAAATTTGAACCAATTAACTGCCATTTTCACCAAATTTGAGCTTTCTGTGTACCGTACTACCGTTGATACTACCCGGTGTGTATTAGCCCCAGACCCCCATTGGCCTCCAGCCGCCGAGTCAGCCATTACGCGGCTGACTGACACAATGCCTTGCTCCCCCCCCTAACAAACTTTCTAAATACGCCACTGCATGTGACCGCATTCCATTTGGAGAGCCTTTTAACTTATTTAAATTTTTGAAATACTACAGATGTGGAGAAACTTAGGTTGGTTGGGTTGGTTGTTTAAGAGGTTGGTTACAAATACTTGTCATTTTTAATATTGTCCCCTTGTGTCCAATTCAAACTTTTCTGTTCACTTTTAAAAAGATTTAATTCTTGCTTTGATATCTCATAATAATTTCGTCTAGGTCATAACGAAACATATTTTATCAATGGAAGCTATTGTTTAGAATCTCAATCTAGAATCTTATAGTACGGTATTAAAAGTATTTGAAACGTTCGTTGTCAATGGATGATGAATAATGCACACCTGTTGTTATTGCTGGCAAATACACGCAGGCCCGTTTCTTTCTAAGAACAAACTCGTGCATTGATTCATTAATGATGCCAAAAAATAGGTAAGGTCTAATTGTGACATTAATAACATACTCAAAAGAATGTAATATCCAGATGTGGCTCAAGAGTACTCTGCATTAATTGGGGGTGTCGTGAACAAACATTTTTTGACCAAACAAAGATAAATTTTACAGAGAAAAGGAATTTTATGAGAAATGGTTTAAAATAAAACCAAGAAAATAAAATTGTTTAAAAATGAAACATTCGAACAGCCAATTGATATTAATCTAACATTTGCTCGCACTGAAATTATTTTCTGCTTAGAAACGATTTATTTGTTCAGTGATCAACAGTATAATGTGTTGCAATGCCTACAGCCCAAAGACTCAGCTGTCCTTTCTCGCAACGACGCATGAGCAACCAGAGGTGCCGGAAGCGGGGAGAGCAGGGGGGGGGGATGCCCCCCTGCTCTAAATTTTTCTGTGGATGGGAGGCAGGAGGGGCAATGGTGCCCTTTAAAGGTCATGTAAGCTACTGTACATTTTGCAATACGACATTACAATTTTAGCTATTAGCTTTTAGCCTAATAATAATCTTTCATTTCTGCCTCAAAATAATATTCAGGACACAAAATTCTGTATCACCGTATAGGTAATTAGCCTAACATCATTATAACATAGCATGATGCCTCCCGTGCCATTGTTCTTTATATACCGGACACTTGTATCATTACTCGATGATGAGCTGATAGATGAGCATTATTGCAAAACTTATCTTAAAACTTTGAAAAAATTGGCCTTTTAGCAACAAAAGTGCCCTTTTTTCAAAACCCTGCCCCCCCTGTCAAAAACCGTTCCGGCGCCCCTGTGAGCAAACAGAAAATTTTAGACGCCTAGATAAAAAAAATTAAAGAAACAAAAATTAAAGAAATACAAAAATTCCCAATTAATTTCGGATTTGTGTACGCAGTTAAACATTTCTACCGCAATTTAACATTGTGATTATGTTTCTCGGCAGCCGATTGTAGCAAGAATTGACAGCGATAGACATGTATTCTTCACATTGTGATTATGTTTGTAACAAAAGAAAACATACCTATAACCGCTACACCACCAGTCAAATTTTAGATTTTTTAATCTAAGATTTTCTGTAAGAAAAAAATAAGCACTGCTGACTGTGAAGTGTAAACTTAAAGCGATGGAATTGGAGCAAAATCAGGGTTGCCATATTGGCATTTTTAATGCCAAATTGAAGAAATCTGGCGTATTTTAAATGCATTTAACAGGCCATTTTTGGTTTGCATCTTATTATTTCTTTTTATCGATTTGCAATGTTAATATAAAATCAGGTTTGAATTGGCAACTTTGCCGTTTTGTTCTTTTCTCTAATTCCGATGATGCTTCCCATAATCATAACACTTTGGGGTGATTTCGTAGCCTACCTGGCCTGAGTGAAAACACTGATGAAACTTTTGAACAGTTTTTTAAAGTGTAGTGTACTGTAGCCTACTAAGCATTGCACATTGTTTGATGACGGCAACTGCCTTACATTGTTGTCGGCTGCCTGACCGAATGGTGAGAACATCAGTGCGATGCTCGAAAGAACAGCGCTCCAGAGCATGTGATTATGTCTTGGAAGCATCTGAGTCAATGATCATACAGGTAAAGCCTCCACACTAGCCATCGAGACTTCTTTTTCAACCAACAAATATTTCTAGAAAGGTGAGTCAGTGACGAAGCCAGAAAGACAATTTTAGAGAGGCAAAAGCAACTGTTGGGAGATTAAAAAAACGTCCTTCAATATGAATTACACTGGTATCAAATCATTATTATAATATTGAAACATATGTTTTGGGAGGGGACAAAATAAAATATTGGGGAAGATGATTGTTGTATTTCCAGACGTTTAATATAAAATAAACAATAATAATTGTAGCGATAGCCAACCAAGTGAGAAAACCATTTACCTCTTGTTACTTACTCACTTATGTGCACAAAAACAACTCAATATATAACAAGAAAGAAACGCAAAACAATCAACTAAGGAACGTGGTACAGAACGCTCAATTGATTACACGCGCAGTGCGGTGGTAATCAATTCCAACGTCTGTACCAGAAAACGCTGAACTGTGATTATGTAGTGACGCTGGTCACGAGTTACATATATTCAACGTAAATAAAATGACGACTATAACACCTCCCCCGATAATTTTTATACACAAAGAAAAATATGAACAAGACACCGAATTAAACAATAACTCTCAAAGTCCGAAACGGGCCGGAGGTCTGCGGCGACGGCTCGACCTTCGTGGGTTGTGCGGCCCGAATTCCGGTACAGTCGGTGTGTCGTCCGAATCCGTTCGAGCTGAGGTGGAGACAGCGGAGGAGTCGACTGTTGGTGCAGGAGTTTCTCCCGGCTCCTGGTCCTCCGATGATGCATAGCTAGGTTGCAGTTGGTCCATATGGCGCCTCCACGTCGAACCATGTGGTAGCAGACGTACCAGGAAGATTCTGCTACCCTGTCGCTTAATCACCTCGGCTGGAACCCAACGAGGATCCTGGCTTCGTCGTGGAGTGAAGGATAGCGCGTAACAGGGATCTCCCGGTTTGAAATGTCGTTTTGTAACTTCAGAGGCGTCCGTGTTGTGAGGGTTTTGTCGGGGTACCACTTGAGACGGTGTGGGGAGAAGCGTGTCGATCTTGGTTCGAATCTGACGATTGTTGAGTAATTGGCTTGGAGAGTAGCCACTCGGAGTGGGCGTGCGTCGATACTGCTGTAGGAATTCCAAGACGGCTTGTTTCGGAGGCAGGGAAGATTTGCGAAGTGCTTGCTTGAACGTACGTACGAGGCGCTCCGCCGCTCCATTGGTTTCCGGATGGTAAGGGGCACCCGTGATGTGTACCATACCCCTCTCCTTACAGAAAGTTTGGAATTCTGTGGATTTAAAAGTAGTAGCATTATCGGTAACTACAGTATGGGGATAGCCGAAATGAGCAAAATCTTCTTCTAGCAGGTTGATAGTAGCTGTTGACGATAAGGAAGTAATAGCATGAATACAGGGTGGTCCACAAAAATGTGACATATTTTGTTTATATGTCATTTCCATAAAAATTAATTCTACCTCTTGATTTTCAGGTTAGTTATAGAGTACAGCTATAAGTTTTATGTGTAGCAGTATGGAGCCGGGATATCAATTTTCAGTGGCTGAGCGGACAAAAATCATTGAACATTACTTTTCGACAAAATCTGTAATCTTGACCCAGAGTCATTTTCGTCATGACTTTTCTGGAAGGAAAACACCGTCTAGGAATACTATCAAACGCTTGTTGGAGAAGTTCAGAGACACTGACAGTGTGACTAACAACAATAAGAACCATAGTGGTCCACCTTCCACCGCAAGAACCCCCGAAAAAGTTCACGATGTTCGAACTCGTGTGGAGAAATCTCCACGGAAATCCACCAGAAGACTTTCTCAGGAACTGGGGATTTCAAGATCTTCTGTCAATAGAATTATTCATGCTGACTTGCAACTTTTCTCATACAAAATTTAGCTTCTTCAGACTCAAAGTCAAGCCAACAAGGATGAACGATTTGAATTTGGTCAGCAAATCAGTGAACGGATTGAGAACAATCCCGGTCTTTTGGATGTGCTTCTCTTTAGCGACGAGGCCCAATTCCATTTGAGTGGCCATGTGGACAAACAAAATATGAGATTTTGGGCAGAAGCACAGCCTCATGCGCATGTGCAAGCACCCTTGAGTGTAACAAAAGTCACAGTTTGGTGTGCAATAGGACGTAATGGCATTTTTGATCCCTACTTTTTTGAGGAGGACGAGGGATGCCAGGTAATGTTAACACTGAACGTTACATCAAATTGCTCACACGACAATTCATTCCAGCAGTAAGGAGGAGAAGGGGGACCGACTTGAATACAGCTGTATTCCAGCAAGACGGTGCCCCACCGCATTGCTCCAATCGTACCCTTGAGTATCTGCATCAGTACTTTCCTGGGGATCGATTGATTTCAAGGAGGACCAACAACCCCTGGCCGCCATATTCACCTGATTTTTACCCTCCTGACTACTTCCTCTGGGGATATCTGAAGGATAGAGTCTACCAGGACAATCCTGATACCATTGACAGACTAAAGGAAAACATTAGAAGAGAAATTAGAAGAATTCCAAGGGACATGTTAGGGAGAGTAATGGACAATTTCAATGTGAGAGTGGCAGCGATGATTCAGCAGCGAGGAGCATGGATCGAACATATTATCAAATATTGAAATAACTCAGAAACCGGTTCGTTTTTTCAAAAGTGCTTTTGAGGGCAAAAACTTATAGCTATGACCCATCTCCGGCTGAAAGGATTTTGAAAAATTTTCAGATTTGTAGAAATTATGAACAAACGAAATGTGTCACATTTTTGTGGACCACCCTGTACATGGGTATTTAGAAAAAGCATCAATGCTGAGTAACCAATGGTAACCCATGAATTCTACCGCATGATCTATGTGCAAGCGACTCCACGGTGCTTCTGGAACCGTCCATGATTGGACCTGGGTTTTAGATTGCGGTTGATATTCGCCACAGGTACTGCACTTGTGACAAAGTTCCGCTATGTCTCGATCGATGTTTGGCCAGTAGACGGACGTCCTTGCCAACTGCTTCATTCTCTCAATGCCGAAATGTCCTTCATGAAGCAACTGAAGGACGGAAGGACGAAGTTTGGAAGGGATGACCACTCTGGAACCGTAAAGTAGACATCCGTAACAAGTAGAAAGAGAGTCCTTGTGGAGAAGACTTGGCCGACCATCCTTCATGAATGAAACGCATTACCGTGGAAATGATAGGATCTTTAGAAGATTCTTTACGCAGTGAGGCGGCATTTGGGGTCTGGACCTGCAAATCCAAAGCATCGATAGCACAGACGATATCAATGTCATCCGCACTTTCCTCTTCATCGAAGACTTTATCCCCTCCTGCTGGTAAGCGACTCAAAGCATCAGCGTTTTGCTGATCCTTTGTCTTCCTGTACTCAATAGTGTATGTAAATTGCGACAAAAAGAGTGCCCAACGAGCCAAACGATTTGCTGCCAAAAAAGGTGTCGATTTGGTCGGGCCAAAAAGACTAAGCAATGGTTTATGATCTGTGACCAAAATGAATGATCTACCAAAAAGATATTGATAGAATTTCTTTAACGCAAAAATTATCGACAAAGCCTCTTTCTGAATTTGGCTATAGTTTCTCTGAGAGGCTGTTAATACTTTTGAAACGTTTGCTATAGGCCGTTCTGTGCCATCTGGGTAACGGTGAAACAAAGTAGCACCGATGCCCACACTAGAAGCATCACATGCGATACCTACCGGAAGTGAAGCATTGAAATGTGTAAGAACCTCATCAGTAGAAAGATAATGCTTCAGCTGAACAAAAGAGTTTTCCTCTTGTTTTCCCCATCTCCAAGGAATGTCCTTTTTCGTGAGATGGTATAGTGGTTCTGCTACAGTAGAAGCGTTCAACGGTAGAAACTTCGAGTAAAATTGTAAGGAACCTAAAAACGAACGAAGAGAAGATACGTCAGTGGGGGCAGACATCTCCAGTACGGCGTTTACCTTGGGATCTTTGGAGATGCCCTGCCTGGACAAAATGTGTCCGAGATACTCTACCTGAGGTTGTGCAAACTTACACTTGTCTTTCCTACACCTCAGGCCTTTTGAGTGAAGTCGATTGAGGAGCCGTCTAAGATTCTGGAGATGCTCCTCAGCAGTAGTGCCACTGACAAGAATGTCGTCTAGGTAGACTGCGACCCCTGGAAGGTCGGCTGTAAGGTCGTCCATGATCTTCTGAAAATAACCTGGAGCAGAAGATATGCCAAAAGGTAAAACATTTTGTAAAAGTACGCCACGGTGAGTGCTTAATGCGAGTCGTTTTCGACTGTCAGGACCAAGTCGAATCTGATTGTAGGCATCAGCCAAGTCTATCTTGCTGAAACCATACCCACCACCCAACTTTTGCATCAAGTCTTCTGGTAAGGGTAACGGGTGACGATGGGTCTCCAGGGAAGGGTTCACCGTGACTGAATAATCGCCACATATGCGTAACTTGGCCTTCGCTTCTGAAGAGTTTGAACGCTTACGGACTGGAACAACCGGTGTGCCCCAATCGCAAAACTGAACTGGTGTCCATACACCACGTGCAATGCCCGAATCATAGGCTTGTGCTAAGTCCTCCTTTAGCGCGAAAGGTACAGGCCTAGGTTTGAGAAAAACAGGTTTAGCATCAGACTTAAAATCTATGTCTAGTTCATAATCTCGTAAGCACCCGAGTTCAGGCTTAAAAACATCTTTGAACTCGTCACATAAGAGGGAGCATGCTTTCTCCAGACTCTTATCAGGCTTGTCGTATGACTGGATACTCTGTAAAGTAGAATAGTTAGACAGAAGGAATTTATCGATAGAAATTCCTAAAGACGAAATTGCATCACGACCTAGCAAGTTCAGTCCTTTGACTGTCGTGACTACAAAAGGAATATTATCTGACCTTCCCGTGGAAGGACAAGTTACCTGGGCCGTGAAAGAACCCGTGATTGGTACTAGATGCTTGGTAGCAGATTGGAACTGCGACACTGGTGCTTGCAATTGAGGTGCGCCTACCCGAGTCCAGACGTCGTTGGAAAGGAAATTTCCATTTGTAGCAGTGTCCAGTTCTAAGTGTGTGGTTACCGAATTAATGGAGATCGGTACTTCCAACTTTGAATTTCGAGGTTTTCTGCAAGAACTAGAAAGCATGTTAATTTCCTCGATACAATTTACCTTAGAAGGTTTGAATTGTCTAGCTTTCTTTCGACAAACACTCTGTAAGTGTCCCGTAATATTGCAGAAATGGCAAGTGGCTTTCTTAAACCTACAGTCATTGGCGTTGTGGTTGGAATTACCACAGCGATAGCATTCTTTATTTTTAGAAGTAAAGAAAGTACCTGTAAGTTGCCTAGTTTTTGGAGGTTTGCTGATGGTCCTTACTTTCGCAACTGGTACTGGTGGAGTGCCGTAAACAGTTTCTTTGGCCACCTTGGCTGCCTCTTCGGTTTCTGATGCAACCTCCACCGCACGTTTGAAAGTAAGTTCATCAGCTCTGATTTTGAATAACGCCTTAAGCACCGCCTCGTTACCTATTGAACAAATAAAACGAGTACGTAAAGCTTCGTCCAATGGATTTGAAATGGACGAGAAGTCACAGGTGGCAGCTGCCTGGCGTATGCGGATGGTTAGTTCTTGAGCTGTTTCACCGGGCTTGCGCTTCATTTCGCTCCAGAAACGGAATCGCTCCCTCACGATGAAGCGTTTTGGGTCGAATTGTTGAGCCATGTAATTTGTAATTTCCGTCATGGTGAGATCGTTGACTTCTTTTGGGTTTGTTTCCTGCGCAGCCAAATTTGTTAACATTTTGTAGATTGTAGGTGATTGATTGGTGAGAAAAACCTGCGGCATTTTGTCTTGTGCGACTGAATGTGCTGCTACAAAGGTGTTAAACCTCTTCCAATAGTCTGCCCACAGTTCAGTGGTGGCATCGAACGTTACGAACTTAGGTAAAGATACCTGTTGTTGTATTGTTGTTGGTTGTGGTCTTGAAGTTTGGGCTCGTATTTCTCGTAGTTGTTCAAGGTGGCGCTTTTCTTGGTTGGCAATTTGATCTTGATGACGTTGTTCTTGTTCTTGGTGACGTTGTACTTGTTCTTGGTGACGTTCTTCTTGTCTGGCAATTTGCTCCTTCGTCTGGCGTTCTTGGTTGGCAATTTGTTGTTGCAGGACTTCGATCAGTTTCTCCATGCTTCTAAAATCCTGTAGAAATTCTGTAAAGATCCTGCCGGCGACGCCAGTTAAATGTCTGTTGTATTTCCAGACGTTTAATATAAAATAAACAATAATAATTGTAGCGATAGCCAACCAAGTGAGAAAACCATTTACCTCTTGTTACTTACTCACTTATGTGCACAAAAACAACTCAATAAATATCAAGAAAGAAACGCAAAACAATCAACTAAGGAACGTGGTACAGAACGCTCAATTGATTACACGCGCAGTGCGGTGGTAATCAATTCCAACGTCTGTACCAGAAAACGCTGAACTGTGATTATGTAGTGACGCTGGTCACGAGTTACATATATTCAACGTAAATAAAATGACGACTATAACAATGATGGACGACAGTGAAGTGATGACAACAAGTAGCTTCTACTGCCATATTTTATGAATAACATTTGCAGCAACCATGGCCGGGTGCATAGGCGTAGCCAGGGGGGGGGGGGCGAAAGGGGCCATGCCCCCCACCCAAATTTTCAAAGTTTGGATTCCGAAGTTGAACCCTTTATTGAAAATATAATATAATTTGTATAAATTTATATTGTTTTCCAAGATCTCTGGCTATTAATACCCCCCCCAGGACTTGTTTTAGACACACAGAAAGACACAGGGCGTTGACAGGGGGGTCTAGGTGGTACTTTTGGACCCGGGCCCGGAATATTTGAGGGGCCCGTGTTTAAAAAATTTCCTGCGACTTCAAGCATTATCAAGATCTTAATATAATCAGATCTGAAGAAATTGCCATCAGAAGTTAAAACAACCACTTCAGCTGTCAGATGGTAAAGTACCGGGCCCACTTCAACTTTCTCGTGGTAAAATAGACACTTCTGCCACCAAACAGTAAAATAAGAATTCTGTCTAGTATAGTGATTTTCCTAACCACGAATATTACCCGAAACACGAATTTCAAAATAAAAAGGCTAATATTTGTTTAAACTCAAAAACTGAAATGGCACAGGTAAGAAGATTACTATTCCTATTTCTGCACTAAAAATTAGACCAAAACCGCTTTTCAGATTGCAGCAATTAGCAAATGTTTGACCTAGGCCCAAACGCCTTTCCCAAATCAAATTGAAAACTTACTGACTGTCTGCAGTGTTGTAAATTCTCTTCTGGTGAGCCTAAAATGACCAGTGAAACATCAATGGAATCGGGAAGTAATACTCTAGCGCCATGTGACAAATAAAAGTTCAAAAAAGCAACCGCTAGATAGAGATAGTAAGTTTTGCGGTTCAAGAAATTTTAAGATTGAGCAAGATTTGTTAAATGACCATGCTTAAACGACATCAATAAAAGTTTGCACACAACCTTTATATTCACAACTTTGTCGATGAAAGGGGTGTTAAGGACAATTTTCAAATCAAACGTCATATAAAACCGTTCATGTCTACTGAATCTTAGGGTATTACGTCATGGAATTTTTCCTAAAAAATGATGCAAGATTGCACCATCGTTCGTAAGACCTGATGAAACATTGCATCATCGCCTTTGAACACCTGTTGAGAGTTGCTTCACAATTCCTTTCATTATTGCGTCACATTAACTGCTTATGTACGTTTGAGATATTGCCATGTATTCTGATCATTCTTAAAATTGTTACTTGGAAGTTGGTCGCATATTTAACTGTTTTGCTTATTGCTTGCTAGCTGGACAAAGTTTCCGTCATTTATCTAAGTAGTTTGGATTGTAGTGACAAGTTTTTAGTGGTGTATCGCGTTGCACCCCATTTTCGATAGCCGCGGGCTAATTTTACAGAAATACACTTTTTGAATAGACGTTTCTAAAGAGTGTTTCTTTCGGTCATTGCATACAGACGAACGGATCCGGAATCTTATGTTACAATTTTCCCACGAAAAGATTATGGTTTACCGCTGTGACCATAAATAATAAAAGACGAGTTCTTGTCAGTTGGTAGGCTGCAGAAGCATAAATAATAAAAGACGTTACTCTGTCTAGTGTTTGGTACAGAAGCTAAAATAGTAAAAGACGAAGTTGTTGGTTGGTAGTGTACAGAAGTAAAAGAAAATTAAAGACATTTCTTCTCAGTTGGTACTGAAAAACTTCAAGCTAAAAATTAAAAGCGTTTCTTTGTTGGTTCTGAAGGAAAACAACATTGACATTCATTTTAAAGACAATCGATCTGTGCTTGAAGATTCAAGTGGACGAATCCAAGGAAGTTTTGTGGAACTTTTGGACTTCATTCATATACCCTTACAACTACGGTATTGTGCATTTAAATTCTTCTTGTATTTTTACGGTCTTTGCAGTTAAGTTTTTTATAACTTAATTTTGTGTGTTTGTGTAACGTAATTTTTTTTTAATTGTTAAATTTAGCCCCAACATTTAATATGTCTACACTCGGTGGCGACAGGGATTCGGGCGCCGTCGATTCGACTGAGTTTAAGCCTGATGATGTTCTTTGCGGTCGGGCAGGCCATTCTGGGGAGGGACCCAGTAACGATGAGGCTAAGTCAGTTCGAGAGGCCCGGCATCTTAGAAGGGATATTTTGACTCAAATTGGGAACTTCCTGTATAGGTTCTTTGAGTGATAAGCAGGAACTGTTAATTTTTAGATCTAACTTATCTACTTTAGAAGAGGAATTACGGCATTTCCATGCACTTTTGACTAAAATTTTTAACTCTGCAATTCTGGCAGAACTTCGTGATAGGGTAGATCCCGAATTTAACTCGTTAAAAAATAACTTCGAACAAAAAGTAAGTGAGTTCTCAGGTATGTTGGATGCTGACATACATCCTGAGGATAGCGCCTCAAATGCAAACACTAGGATGTCTGAGAGTTCGTCACGGATAGTTGCACAAATTAACCTGCAGCTAAGACGAGATGAGCTCCAGATACAAGCTGAGGCCGAAGCGAGAGCTGCTGAGTTCGCACTCAAAGACGCACAGTTGAGGGATGAACAACGTAAAGAGGTAGCTTTGGCTGAATATTGATCAGATGTGGGCTCCCGGCGTAGCTCTAAGAAGGGATCTTCTAGCCATTCCAGAAGTGAACATCAATCGCGGTTAAATTTACATAACCTTTTCCAGACGCCTGTTCAATCCGTAAGTGGACCAGCACAATCCACATCTTTTCAAGCTGTTTCAGGAGGTCTCGGGGCCGCAGCTAAAAATCTTCCGAAGGATCTAAAGCCAAGGCCAGCGAATTTTAGCCGAACTCCTCCCCCAGAGCGTACAGGTCACGGGGCCGCTATCAAAAGTAATGTTTTGCCCCCTTCACAGTTTTCTGCGCCGCTAGTTTTTGATCGCCCAGCTACACGTAATTTGAGTGGTTGTGAGAGGCGTGTCGCGTCTACTGATTTTAACGTGTGTGAGGATCGTGATCGTGTTGTACACGTGACTGAGCCCCCTCAGCACCTTAAGAGATATAGCTTGTCTTCTCCCGCTAAATCGAGTTCTCAGCAGCAGGATTGCTTTTTTGAATACCAAAATAGTAGGACGTTTTTCGATAAGGAGGCCTTGATTGGTTACGATGGTAATAATATGCCATTTATCTTCTTTAAAAATCGTGTTACGGCCTTTATGGCAGCTTCGCCCTTTAAAGGAACTCGTTTGACTTTGTTACAAGCAGCTTGTGTTAGGACAGCTGCGCAAACGATTGCTAATTTGGTTTCTGACACTCCTGGCTTGTCAAAGGAAGACAGGATAGAAATGTCGTTAGCTCGCTTGTCCCAACGTTTTGGAGCTCGTGGAAATCTTTTCGCCGAACCGGAAATTAGAAAGTATCGCTATGGTAGCAAATTGACTTCGATCTCTTCCAGTGATTTGAAAGAGTTTAAAGATGAATTGTCGCAGTGTCTGCTTTACGCGCAAGCTTATGGTCAGCGTGATAAATTAGAAGGACGTTTTGTTTTGGATTTGGCTAAGCGACTCCTGTTTGACGCTAAGCAGCGTTATCTTGACTTTTTAGGTGATCAGTATGGTGGCACTGATGACATAATCTGGTGACATAATCTGGTGATCAGTATGGTGGCTACTTTTCAGAGTTTGTTCGATTTTGTAGTACGGGAGGAAAAGCGCAAGTCGACTGATTTTAGCATTATGCTAATGGGCGATTCTGGTGAGTCGCAGCATTTTAAGAAGTTTGGCGAAAGAAAATTGCCTTCATGTCTGGTTAGGTAGACGTCGGTAAAACCCCATGATAATGTGATTTCAGGGAGTTCGCAGTACTCGACTGCTGTTGGTGCACCGCGCGGTGGTGTGACCAGACGTAGTGACATACCGGCATGTTTTTATTGTTCGTCACGTGGTCAAGTTGAATATCATTTTTTGTCTAATTGTAAAGAATTTTTGCGCTTGACACCAAAAGATCGGAGAGATGTTATTGTGAAAGCTGGCAAATGCTTGAATTGTTTGCGCCAGCATATGGTTAGGGACTGTAATCATGCAAACAACTGTCATCAATGTGGGCCTAACAACGATAGGAAACACTTTTTTCTTCTGCATGATTTTTATGTGACGTCACGTGATTCTCTGGATTCGGTCGGTAAAGATGATGCTGGTGCCAGAGTTCCTGTGCGTAATGTTAAGATTGGAAATGTTAAAGCAGCCTTTAACCGCGTTACTGCTGCTCGTGTTTTGAATCCAATGACGGGTAAATCAAAGTTGGTGTGTTGTCAGCATGATCCTGGTTCGCAGTTGACGTTTGTTTCGAGTGATTTGGTCTGCGAACTTGGCGTTAAACCATATGACAAAGCGTCGTTTAAAATGTATACTCTGGCTGGTCAGAAACCTACTTGTGCTGACCTTGTTAAACTCAACATTCAGTCGTTAGAGACGGATGAACTGTTTTGTGATATACTGTAACTTCGGTGGTTAACCCAGCTTGGGCTGACGATGTTAACTTTACCGCATAAGCAGAATTTAAGTGGTTTCCGTCATTTTCATGACGTGAATATGTTTCATTTGAATGATTGTAGTACTGTAGATGTGCTGATTGGCAACGACAACGCTTATTTGATGTGTGCTAAAGAAGAGCGTGTTGGTGAAAATCGTAGTGAACCGCATGCTTTACTCACTCCTCTCGGTTGGTTGGCTTGTGGTGGTAAGTCACCCTTAGATGAAAGCGTTGCTAACGTGTGCAGAGTGCAGACGTCTTCAGAGTCGGTTGTCATCTCTGGCTTTCAACGTAAAATTGAGTCTCGTGATATAGAAATAGCAGACCTGAATAAAGTCATTCAGGATTTGACCTTGCAAAATGAAACCTGTAAATTGTCTCGCAATGACATTTTGGCTAGAGAACTTGTTGAACCGAATATTGAGTTGAAAGATGGTCGATTTGAGATACCTGTACCGTTGAAGGAAGATATTGATTTACCTAACAATTTTGTGTTGGCGTCAGATAGAGCTGCTGCTTTAAGGAAGAAGGCTTTAAAACAACCGAAACTTCGTGATTTCCTTACTGACACCATGAAGGATCTTAAATCTAATGGTTATATTGAGCGTGCTGGTGAAGCAAAAAATGTAAAGGGATTTGAGTGGTATTTACCATACTTTGTGCCGTCACAATTAAAAAAGCGTATTGTTTCGTGGCCGATATGACTAAGTACTTTTTTCACATTTTGGACACTTCAATACGTAAGCCCAATTTTATTGAACTGCTTACGTACACAGGCAGTGCCGTTCGGATCGTGAACGAACGCCCTTTGGTACCTTTGAGTGACGACCCTAGGGATTTTACTGTAATCACCCCTGCCTCACTTTTGACCCCATACTTAGACCCATACTGTGCTGTTGGGAAACCACATGATCGTGACCAATTAAGAAGGGATTATCGGTTCAATTTGTCACTTTCTCAGCAGTTTTGGAGTAAATGGATCGATTTTTACTTGCCAGGTCTTCAGGGTCGGAAAAAATGGCTAAAAATGGCCGAGAATTTGGAGCCTAGTCAACTTGTAGTGGTGGTTGTGAAGAAAGGGGCGTTCTTCCCGACTATCAGCACAAGGCTGAGCACTCACTAGTACAGCGAGCAGTTGCGATTCGCTAACCATAACGGTGTAGCTTCCACGCTAGCCATTCAGACCATCCAATCAACAATATGTTTCTGGGTTCTCTCCAAGACATTGGTAAACGTGGGAAGTATCAACTTGGGAGAGTGCATGAGGTAGTTCCACAAATTAGGAAAGGGAAGCCTGTGGTTCGTAGAGTTAAAGTTTCCGTCTGCAACTATGATGAGAGTACGGGGAAAGTGAAAGTAGACTACGTGTTTAGGGGTATTTCGTGCCTCGCCCCCGTAAAGAACACCTAAGTGTTAGGGTTTGAGCCTGGTTTTGTCTGCGGTGACCGACACTTGTCTGATCCCAGAACAGTCGGTTATTATCGCAACCATTGTATATACGGTAGCGTTATTTTTGCGTGTACCTATGGTACCAATTTCATGTGTCGTTGCGTATTATTCTTATCGCTGTTCATTCTTTGCATGCCTTTTGTATTTGCGTATTAACTTAAACGTGAATGATTCAAACAATTTGTGTATCGTGTGTTTTCATTTATTGGCTCAAAATTGTCCTTAAATTCTTTTTTAGTTATGCCATGTTAAACTGTCATAACTAGGGGCCGCTATGTTACGGACAATTTTCAAATCAAACGTCATATAAAACCGTTCAGGTCTACTGAATCGTAGGGTATTACGTCATGGGATTTTTTCTAAAAAATGATGCAAGATTGCACCATCGTTCGTAAGACCTGATGAAACATTGCATCATCGCCTTTGAACACCTGTTGAGAATTGCTTCACAATTCCTTTCATTATTGCGTCACATTAACTGCTTATGTACATTTGAGATATTGCCATGTATTCTGATCATTCTTAAAGTTGTTACTTGGAAGTTGATCGCATATTTAACTGTTTTGCTTATTGCTTGCTAGCTGGACAAAGTTTCCGTCTTTTATCTAAGTAGTTTGGATTGTAGTGACAAGTTTTTAGTGGTGTATCGTGTTGCACCCCATTTTCGATAGCCGCGGGCTAATTTTACAGAAATACACTTTTTAAACAGACGTTTCTAAAAAGTGTTTCTTTCGGTCATTATATACAGACAAACGGATCCGGAAATCTTATGTTACAATTTTCCCAGGAAGAGATTATGGTTTACCGCTGTGACCAGGGGGCCCGAAAATAAATTGGTACCGGGCTTGAGAAATCCTGTCAACGGCTCTGGAAAGACACCAATAAATTTTGCAAATCGTAAATCGTGTAAAATTTTCTCGATTTACGCTTCTTTTAACTAATCTGTAGAAGCAATTTCAGAATGGCTTACTCTGTTGGGTTTTTGTGTAGCTGAGTTTTTTGTGTTCTTTAATTTTAGCCGCAGTTTTTGTCCGTTCGTGTGTAACAGCTACCTTTAATAAGTTAATAGCTGTTTATCTGCTAATAAATTTCATGCTAATATTGCCCTGAAAGTGTTTCCAGAAAGTGCTATAATCCATTATTTGAGTGTAATTTTGCAAAAATTTTCCGGGAAGCATGCCCCCAGACCCCCTAGAATACGCGTGCCTTCGGCACGCTCTAACCCACCACCACTTTTATTGCTTCCCTTGCTCAACCCACCAGGATACGCCACTGGACATCAGGTGGCGATGGCTTAAATCAAAAACTTTGTCGTTCTCTTCAATTTATCAAATATTTGCCCCCACCCCCAATTTTTTTTTCTGGCTACGCCACTGGCCGGGTGAGCACCGTCTCTTCCCCAACGATATCCACTATTGGGCTTCTATGTTTAGTGATGGATCTTAAAAATCAGACAAGAAAGCGTTAGGTGGTTAGGTGTAAGGGAAGTTTTAAAAACGGAAAAAGTGCTGACAGTGCGGTAGCAGATCTAAAAATAAGTTGAAGAAGGACCAGATTTTTAAGAAAGCAAAATTGATAAAGATAAATGGACTATGCAATACTTAATGTTTTTGTTTGTTTGTTTGTTTATCTTTATCCTGCATTGCGGGAAAGCGGACTTGAGCGCTATGCATCGGTGTACGCCTTCCGACGTACACCTGACCCACGCTGCAGCCGACGGCAATGTCTGTTTCCGGTTGTCTACTCTATTTATGACTTAAATTTGGTACTACCCATTACTCGAAATCGATCACTGGGTAGAGGCAATTATCGTAAAGTTTCTTGCCCAGAGAAACAACAGCAAGTGCGGGTGGCTGGAGTCGAACATGCAGGCTCTCGACTGCGAGCCCAACGCGCTAACCACTCGCCCAACGCGCTAACCAAGCAAAGCTGGATAGGGAGTGTAGGGGATTGCCTCCAAAAAAAATTAACGAATAGGTTAGCCTAGTCTTTCTTTGATCATTTTTTAGGTATTTTTGACCCAATAATGCCTTTTTTAGCAAAATGTACACTTTGTATGATGCGGTGAGATAGCGCAGCGGGTAAGGAGCTCTCTTTCCAATTATGCAACCCTGGTTCAACTCCTGGCTTATGCTGGTTGTTGAAAAACACCGATCACCTCTACCCAGGGTGTAATAAATTGGGTGGGCGTATAGTTGCAGAAGTAAAGAAAGCCGAGAGAAAGGAACTGGTCACCCTACTCTCGTTAGTGCCGAAGGCTTAGTTCGCTCCGATAGCTCAGTTGGTTAGCGCGTGACTTCTGGAACGAAGAAGTTTCAAGATCAAGCCTCGCTGGTTCGACTCTCCAAGTGTGCGCTTGAGCAACGCACGGCGTGCGCTTGAGCAAAGCACGGTGTGCGCTTGAGCTCTCCATCAGCGGCACCTAATGGATGGAATAATTCCAGGCAACAAGACTTCAACAATCGGAAACTTCACTCTGTCAATCTCGGTGACCGGGCAGCACGTTTTGAAAAGGTACCATTAAAACATCCCCTTCGAAGTTTGTTTGGTAATTACGGAAGAAAAATGAGCATAGCAGTGGTGGGAATCACACCCACGTCAATGCAATGCAATGACTACCACCGCCCTAACCCTCTGCGCTAAGCCAGGCAGTGGCAAACCGATGAGTTAATGTATGCTGTTATTTGCTTTTTTCCTTTGTTGCTCAAAGATATTTTAATGGTACCTTTTAGAAAGTTGCGACCGGGCAGCGAAATTTTTTCCACGAGATTTCTGTCTCATTTACATATTTTGGCAAAAGTTTGTATTAAAATCGTGTGAATGCACATTTTCTCGTTGGCACGGTTGGTATAGTGGTTTCATCCTCTGCCTAGTGATCGTGAGAACGAGGGTTCGACGCCCGTCGAAGTCAAACTTTTTTTAATTTTTTTAAATTAATTTTTGCGGTGCACAAGAGCTTTTCAAAAAAAGTAGAGTTAGGGAAAGCTTATATTTTATTATCATTGCAGAACTTCATTGGAAAATAGTTATTTCACCATCTGAATCAACCAATCTCTCAAAAGACTTTCGGAAAATCTGATATTTAGAGTGACTAGAGTATAACGTATAACCCACAGCCTACTGGCATGTGGGTTATACGGGTTATATGAGAACCTTATCTTCTCATCCTCCAATGCTTGGATTCAAGTATGGGACTCACCTTTTTACACTTTGTAGCCTATGTAGCCTAACCATAGATCGTTTTGTACGTAACCAAATTCATCCAATGAACAACGAGTTCGGAGCTTTACTCCTAAGTAAGTGGGACACGAGTTGGGTGGAGTGGGTTTCCATTAAAAAAGACTGACAATCGGCCCGGAAAATCGGCGTGTGGAAACCAGATTGCAAAGGTGAAAGTGTGTGACAGTGGTCTTTGCCAGGCTCAGTTTCTACCTCCACAACTTCGGATAATCTGCGAATCGGGCCATGTAAGAGCTTCTTCTACCCCACATGCCAGTAGGCTAAGCTAATCAGAATGGACCATTACCAGATCATCAGCATAGCCGTACTGGCGTGACGTAGTTTTTGGCATGTCACTGATGTAGGCTAGATGTTAAATAGTAGAGATGATAGGCTATGCATGATCCTTGCGGAAAACCGTTTATTTAAACGGTGAGGCCGACAGCACTGCCTATCCCTGGTTTTCTGCAAAAAGGTCCAATTTTCCAGAATATTTGTCAAATCGCAACACATTTTTGTCTAAAATTGTGCGAAGGAGCTTTGGTGTTAGCCCTTGGCGCCACACAGTGTCATAAACAGCAGTGAGGTCCACCAAGAATACTCCTGCTTTGTTGAACTTTCCTCAATATCCTCGATCAGCTTGACTACTTGATAAGTGGTCACAGCGGTAAACCATAATCTCTTCGTGGGAAAATTGTAACATAAGATTCCCAAATCCGTTCGTCTGCATGTAATGACCGAAAAATAAACACTCTTTTGAAACGTCTATTCAAAAGTGTATTCCTGTAAAATTAGCCCGCGGCTATCGAAAATGGGACGCAACACCGTACGCCTCTAAAACTGTCACTACAGAACAGATTACTTGGATAAAAGACGGAAATTTTGTCCAGCTAGCAAGCACCAAGCAAACAGTTAAACTTGCGACTGACTTCCAACAAACAATTTTACGAATGACTAGAATAATTTGCGATATCTCAAATGCACGTAGACAGTAACTGTGACGCAATAATGAAAGACAATTATGAAGTCATTCAAACAGGTGTTCAAGCGGCTAATGCAATATTTCATCAGGTCTTACGACCGATGGTGCAATATTTGGACATTTTCTAGCAATTTCCATGACGTAAGATGCCAGCTAGGTTAAGTAGACCATAAAGGTTTTTATATGACGTTTGATTTGGTGAACAATTGTCGGGAACATAGCGGCCCCTAGTTATGACAGTCTGACATGGCATAACTAAAAAGAATTGACGACAATTGTGAGCCAATGAATAAAAACACACGATACACAAATTGTTTGAATCACTCACGTTTAAGTTAATACGCAAATACAAAGGGCATGCAAAGAATGAACAACAATACGGAATAATACACGACGATACATGAAATTGGTACCATAGGTACATGCTAAAATGACGCTATATACAATGGTTGCGATAATAACCGACTGTTCCGGGCTCAGACAAGGGTCGGCCACCGCAGACAAAACCAGGCTCAAACCCTAACACTTAGGTGTTCTTTACGGGGGCGAGGCACGAAATATCCCTCAACACGTAGTCTACTTTCACTTTCCCCGTACTCTCATCATAGTTGCAGATGGCAACTTTAGCTCTACGAACCACAGGCTTCCCTTTCCTAATTTGTGGGACCACCTCATGCACCCTTCCAAGTTGATACTTCCCACGTTTACCAATGTCTTGGAGAGAACCTACCACTACAAGTTGACCAGGCTCCAAATTCTCGGCCATTTTTAACCATTTTTTCCGGCCCTGAAGCCCTGGCAAGTAAAAATCGATCCATTTACTCCAAAACTGCTGAGAAAGTGACAAATTGAACCGATAATCCCTTCTTAGTTGGTCACGATCATGTGGTTGCCCAACAGCACAGTATGGGTCTAAGAATGGGGTCAAAAGTGAGGCAGGGGTGATGACAGTAAAATCCCTAGGGTCGTCACTCAAAGGTACCAAAGGGCGTTCGTTCACGATCCGAACGGCACTGCCTGTGTACGTAAGCAGTTCAATAAAATTGGGCTTACGTACTGAAGAGTCCAAAATGTGAAAAAATGCAATTTTAAATTGTTTTACCATTGCCTCCCAGGCGCCACCTTGCGCCGGAGCATACGGAGGTATAAATTCCCAGTTTATCTCTCTCTGTCTCAGGGCGTTGTGAAATTCAGCTGATTCTATCAACTCGGGTAACTTCTTAGATGCTGCCTGAAAGGTGCTTCCATTATCGGAATAGATAGCATTAACCTGCCCACGTAAATATGTAAACCTAGTAAAGGCAAGTAAAAAGTCGCTCAGCGACAATGACGTAACCAGCTCAACATGAATAGCGCGAGATGCCATACATGTGAACAAGAGTCCCCAAGCTTTTTTGTGACTTCTACCTTCAACAAAAGTTAAAGGTCCAAGATAGTCTAAGCCGCAATCAAAAAAGGGTTTCCTATGGGCAGTTGTGCGAGACAAAGGTAAATCAGACATGAGCTGCCTTATAGGCCGCGCTTTCTCAATCGCACATACACCACAATCATTAAGATACCTCTTCACGGAGGCATTACCATTAGCTATCCAAAACTTCTGTCGCGTAGACAACAAAGTGTGCTGTACTCCACAGTGCGCATTTCCATTATGATGCGACAGTACAACAAGCCTAGTGAAGGGGTGTTTCGAAGGCAAAACAATCGGATGCTTTGCTTCTAGAGAAATCTCTGGAGAATTACTTAAGCGCCCTTCAATGCAGATTACACCAGCATCATCTACACAAGCTCTGTACTTTTTAAGTGAACGCAATTCTTTCAAGCGTTCCTTCTCACGTTGTGAAGCGCCAACACTACCCCGCTTTATCACTTCCTCAAGGGCATCCGGCGATCGTTTAGTCATTAAATGTACCACATCGCCATACACGCTTTTCTGAACAAACTTCACAGTTAAGTCTAAGGCTCTATTAAGATAAGAGGCGTCCAGTTTTGGCTTCACAAAGCTACGCTTTCTCGTTTTACAGCACAAAAATTCAACAAAAGCAACCAAATAAGCGATTCTCTTTTTCATAACATACAAAGAAGGTGCGACCTCGATCAATCTGTGAAGGCCATCCTGTCCAACGTCGAGCGACTCCTCTTCGTTACGAAGATATAGGCTATGGACAGGTACTGAACTGGCATTTTCTACAGATGGAATTTCTTCACACTGATAGAGAAGACTAGAACCGTTCAACCACAACTCTCGAAATTCTTTCTTTGTAATAAGATTTGGCCGTGTGCCAACATCAGCTGGGTTCATATCGGTAGGGCGAAAACGCCAATCCTGGGCTCCAGACAACAATAAAATATGCTCAACTCGACGCGTGATAAACTTATTCAAACGTAAATCAGGGTTTTTAACCCACTGCAACACAGTCCGAGAATCGCACCAAGAATACTTAAGGCAGTCGGGCATCTTCAATGCCTCGTAGGCCTGCTTCACGAGTCTTGCTGTATTCAAAGCGGCAACAAGCTTTTTCCTAGCTATCGGCCAAGAAAACTGATTTTTTACAACAATGGTAGATTTACCCAGAACGAAAGACACACTAGGAACTCCATTAACCAATCTACGCAAGTAAACAACAGAAGAGAAAGCTTGATTCGAAGCATCACTAAACCCATGCAATTGATATGAAACAACATCATCCGGACTACACACACCAGAGTTTGCAAAATACCATCTCGGTAACGAAAAATCCTTAAGCAGGTCCAAAGAGCGAAGCCACGACTCCCACTCTTTAACAAAGCTATCAGGGACCTCGGTGTCCCAATCAAACTTGTCTATCGCCAATTGCTGAAGTATCATACGTGCTTTTAGAAAAAATGGCGCTCCAAAGCCTAGCGGGTCAAAATTTTGTCCAAGCTGACTGAGCATACTTCTGCGCGTGTGTTTAGCTAAGGGCTTTAAAGAACATGCGATACGCATCTCGTCAGACTCGGTTTGCCACACACAACCCAATGTCTTCGCTGATGGCAAAGTCATATTTTCAGTCTGAAAATCAATGTCGCGAATCAAAGGTGAAAGCATCTCATTATCCAAATTTGACAAGACAATCATAGCCTCCTTGGTAGCACTCCACTTAACAAGTTTAAACCCACGGCTATCAAACAAAGCAATTGATTCATGAGTGATTTGCTGAGCTTCCTCTAAGCTATCAGCCGAAAATATAAAAATCATCCATGTACATATTATCTGCAATATTGCAGAGAGTTAGTTCACCAGCATTGCTGGGATTCTGCTCGATCATTTTCTTTATAGCCAAGCAAGCGATATATGGGCTACTCTTTATTCCCCAAGGGTGTACACAAAAACGAAATGGTACAATCTTTCCACTTTCAAGGTCATCATCTTCAAACCACAATATACGAAACAAATCCCTTTGCGACTCAGGTAACATTATTTGAAAGAAGCATTTAGTCACATCACCCATGAGACCAAATCTACCAAGCCGAAATCTAGCCAAGACATCTACCAGAGGGTTTAACAAGTCAGGACCCGAAAACATTACATCATTAACACAAGTTCCTCGAAATTCAGACTTGCCATCGTAAACAATACGCTTTTTTAATTGTGACGTCACAAAGTATGGTAAATACCATTCAAATCCCTTGACATTTCCTGCTTCACCAGCACGCTCAATATAGCCATTAGATTTAAGATCTTTCATGGTGTCAGTAAGGAAATCACGAAGTTCAGGTTGTTTTAAAGCCTTCTTCCTTAAAGCAGCAGCTCTATCTGACGCCAACACAAAATTGTTAGGTAAATCAATATCTTCCTTCAACGGTACAGGTATCTCAAATCGACCATCTTTCAACTCAATATTCGGTTCAACAAGTTCTCTAGCCAAATTATCATTGCGAGACAATTCACAGGTTTCATTTTGCAACGTCAAATCCTGAATGACTTTATTCAGGTCTGCTATTTCCATATCACGAGACTCAATTTTACGCTGAAAGCCAGAGATGACATCCGACTCTGAAGACGTCCGCACTCTGCACACGTTAGCAACGCTTTCATCTAAGGGTGACTTACCACCACAAGCCAACCAACCGAGAGGAGTGAGTAAAGCATGCGGTTCACTACGATTTTCACCAACACGCTCTTCTTTTGCACACATTAAATAAGCGTTGTCGTTGCCAATCAGCACATCTACAGTACTACAATCATTCAAATGAAACATATTCACGTCATGAAAATGACGGAAACCACTTAAATCTTGTTTATGTGGTAAAGTTTTAACATCGTCAGCCCAAGCTGGGTTAACCACCGAAGTTATATCACAAAACAGTTCATCTGTCTCTAACGATTGGATGTTGAGTTTGACAAGGTCAGCACAAGTAGGTTTCTGACCAGCCAGAGTATACATTTTAAACAACGCTTTATCATACGGTTTAACGCCAAGTTTGCACACCAAATCACTCGAAACAAACGTCAACTGCGAACCAGGATCATGCTGACAATACACCAACTTCGATTTGCCAGTTATTGGATTCAAAACACGAGCAGCAGTAACGCGGTTAAAGGTTGCTTTAACATTTCCAATCTTAACATTACGCACAGGAACTCTGGCACCAACATCATCTTTGCCAATCGAATCCAGAGAATCACGTGACGTCACATAAAAATCATGCAGAAGAAAATAGTGTTTCCTATCGTTGTTAGGGACACACTTACGACAGTTGTTTGCATGAACGCAATCCCTAACCATATGCTGGCGCAAACAATTCTAGCATTTGCCAGCTTTCACAATGACATCTCTCCGACCTTTAGGTGTCAAGCGCAAAAATTCTTTACAATTAGACAAAAAATGATATTCAACTTGACCACGTGACGAACAATAAAAACATGCCGGCATGTCACTACGTCTGGCCACACCACTGCGCGGTGCGCCAACAGCAGTCGAGTACTGCGAACTCCCTGAAATCACATTATGATGGGGTTTTACCGACGTCTGCCTAACCGGACATGAAGGCAATTTTCCTTTGCCAGACTTTTTAAAATGCTGCGACTCACCAGAATCGCCCATTAGCATAATGCTAAAATCAGTCGACTTGCGCGTTTCCTCCCGTACTACAAATTCAAACAAACTCTGAAAAGTAGGCTCATCAGTACCACCATACTGATCACCTAAAAAGTCAAGATAACGCTGCTTAGCGTCAAACGGGAGTCGCTTAGCCAAATCCAAAACAAAACGTCCTTCCAATTTGTCACGCTGATCATAAGCTTGCGCGTAAAGCAGACACTGCGACAATTCATCTTTAAACTCTTTCAAATCACTGGAAGAGATCGAAGTCAATTTGCTACCATAGCGATACTTTCTAATTTCCGGTTCGGCGAAAAGACCTCCACGAACCCCAAAGCGCTGGGACAAGCGAGCTAACGACATTTCTATCCTGTCTTCTTCTGACAAGCCAGGAGTGTCGGAAACCAAATTAGCAATCGTTTGCGCAGCTGTTCTAACACAAGCTGCTTGTAACAAAGTCAAACGAGTTCCTTTAAAGGGTGAAGCTGCCATTAAGGCCGTAACACGATTTTTAAAGAAGATAAATGGCATATTATTACCATCGTAACCAATCAAGGCCGCCTTATCGAAAAACGTCCTACTATTTTGGTATTCAAAAAAGCAATCCTGCTGCTGAGAACTCGATTTAGCGGAGAAGACAAGCTATATCCCTTAAGGGGGTGAGTGGGCTCAGTCACATGCACAGCCCGATCACGATCCTCACACACGTTAAAATCAGTAGACGCGACACGCCTCTCACAACCACTCAAATTACGTGTAGCTGGGCGATCAAAAACTAGCGGCGCAGAAAACTGTGAAGGGGGCAAAGCATTACTGCTAATGGCGGCCCCGTGACCTATACGGTCTGGGGGAGGAGTTCGGTTGTAATTCGCAGACCTTGGCTCTACAGCCTTCGGAAGACCCTTAGCCGCGGCCCCGAGACCTCCTGAAACAGCTTGAAAAGATGTGGATTGTACTGGTCCACTTACAGATTGAACAGGTGTCTGGAAAAGGTTATGTAAATTAAACTGCGATTTATGTTCACTTCTGGAATGGCTAGAAGAACCCTTCTTAGAACTACGCCGGGAGCCCACATCTGATCGATATTCAGCCAAAGCTACCTCTTTACGTTGTTCAGCCCTCAACTGTGCGTCTTTGAGTGCGAACTCAGCAGCTCTCGCTTCGGCTTTTGCGGCAGCCTCAGCTCGTATGGCCTCAGCTATTGCGGCGGCCTCAGCAGCTCTCGCTTCAGCTCTCGCTTCAGCTCTCGCTTCGGCCTCAACTCGTATGGTCTCAGCTCTCGTGGCGGCCTCAGCAGCTCTCGCTTCAGCTCTCGCTTCGGCCTCAACTCGTATGGTCTCAGCTCTCGTGGCGGCCTCAGCAGCTCTCGCTTCGGCGTCAGCTTGTATCTGGAGCTCCTCTCGTCTTAGCTGCAGGTTAATTTGTGCAACTATCCGTGACGAGCTCTCAGACATCCTAGTGCTTACATTTGAGGCGCTATCCTCAGGATGTATGTCAGCATCCAACATATCTGAGAACTCATTTACTTTTTGTTCGAAGTTATTTTTTAACGAGTTAAATTCGGGGTCTACCCTATCACGAAGTTCTGCCAAGATTGCAGAGTTAAAAATTTTAGTCAAAAGAGCATGGAAATGCCGTAAATCCTCTTCCAAAGTAGAGAACTTAGATCTAAAAATTAACAGTTCCTGCTTATCACTCAAAGAACCTAGGGCTACAGAAAGTTCCCCAATTTGAGTCAAAATATCCCTTCTAAGATGCCGGGCCTCTCGAACTGACTTAGCCTCATCGTTACTGGGTCCCTCCCCAGAATGGCCTGCCCGACCGCAAAGAACATCATCAGGCTTAAACTCAGTCGAGTCGACGGCGGTCGAGTCCCTGTCGCCACCGAGTGTAGACATATTAAATGTTGGGGCTAAATTTAACAATTAAAAAATTAAGTTACACAAACACACAAAATTATTAAGTTATAAAAAACTTAACTGCAAAGACCGTAAAAATACAAAAAAAGAATTTAAATGCACGATACCGTAACTGTACGAGTATATGAAGTCCAAAAGTCCACAAAACTTGCTTGGATTCTTCGACTTGAATCTTCAAGCACAGATCGATTGTCTTTAATCTTCTTTCTTGCCAATGAATGTCAAAGTTATTTTTCGTCAGTACCAAACTGAGAAGAAATGTCTTTAATTTTCTTTTGCTTCTGTAGACTACCAACCAACAAGATCTTCTTTTATTATTTTGCTTCTGTAGCCTACCAACCAACAACTTCGTCTTTTATTTTTTATGGTCACAGCGGTAAACCATAATCTCTTCGTGGGAAAATTGTAATATAAGATTCCCAAATCCGTTCGTCTGCATGTAATGACCGAAAAATAAACACTCTTTTGAAACGTCTATTCAAAAGTGTATTCCTGTAAAATTAGCCCGCGGCTATCGAAAATGGGACGCAACACCGTACGCCTCTAAAACTGTCACTACAGAACAGATTACTTGGATAAAAGACGGAAATTTTGTCCAGCTAGCAAGCACCGAGCAAACAGTTAAACTTGCGACTGACTTCCAACAAACAATTTTACGAATGACTAGAATAATTTGCGATATCTCAAATGCACGTAGACAGTAACTGTGACGCAATAATGAAAGACAATTATGAAGCCATTCAAACAGGTGTTCAAGCGGCTAATGCAATATTTCATCAGGTCTTACGACCGATGGTGCAATATTTGGACATTTTCTAGCAATTTCCATGACGTAAGATGCCAGCTAGACCATAACGGTTTTTATATGACGTTTGATTTGGTGAAAATTGTCGGGAACAATAAGTAGAAGCCTTGGCCTATAGCGTCTGTGCCGAAATCCAGCTTGTTTTTTAGGCAGCTGTAGGCCAACTGGTTCGATGATGCGGTGCGGACAATTTGCGGAAATGGGAGAAGGAGTTGACTAGGCTATGTTTTTTGGAATTATGAGGACATCTTTTATGGACAGCCTTTGTTGTGAAATTTTATGTTGCTTCAAGTTGATGCTGCGCACTGCTTCAAGCTGATTAGTCGGCGCGGCGTTTAATCCTTGCTTTCTTCTTTGTGTTATTGTTGTTGCTTTCTTGCTGAACGTGCAGCTAGATGGTTGTGGCCTGTTTACTTAGTTATTCAGTTATCTTATGTTCAGCCCGGATTTAGGTGGGGGCAGGTGCCCCGGGCCCCCTGATTTTTGAAGGGCCCCTCTACGTGAAAAAATGTGATTTTGTGTTATTAGCCTATTTTTTTTCCAGCTATTAAAATTTCTGCAAAATGCTGTGCAGTGCTGGATTAATGCTACTGTAGAGGTGGTTTTTCGCGCCGTAGGCGCGAGATTTTTGTTTTTGCGGGAGCCCCCCCCCCCGATCTAAAAGTGCCCCGGGCCTCCCATCAGCTAAATCCGGCCCTGCTTATGTTAGGTGCTTGTGATGGGCAGACTTTAATTTGTGTTTGTTTATATTTTGTTTAGTTGAATAAAGCCTTTACTTTAAGGTGAAACAATATGTTCATTTTTATTTGATGTTTATTACAATTTAATCAAATTGATACCAAAACTATGGATAAACTACTAAAGCCATCTCGCCTTGACCTTGGCCCAAGCTCTCCTACTGCATGCAAAGAGTGGAAGCATTGGAGAAAGACATTTGAGTATTTTGTTGAAGAAATGAAACGGGGTGAGGCTGGCCAGGCTGTCAATAAGCTTAAGCTGTTGGTGAATTGTGTTTCACACAATGTTTACGAATTCATTGATGAATGTGACGACTGACGAGTACGATGGAGCAATTGGCATTCTCCATAATTTATTTTCGAAGACCCCACATGTGATTTTTGCTCGTCATTTGTTGGCAACTACAAGACAACAGCAAGGTCAACCTCTTGAAGAATTTCTGCAACTGCTTAAAAAACTCAGCAAAGATTCAAACTTTACAAATGTGTCGGCTGAGCAACATCGGGAAGAGGCCATCCGTGACGCCTTTATAAATGGACTGTTGTCACATACAATCCGACAACGGCTTCTAGAGAATGATGCGTTGACTCTAACTGCAGCTTTCAATCAAGCTCGAACGTTAGACATAACACAGAAAAATTCAGAGGCATTTTCGATAGCCTACGTTGTTAAAATCGAAAGTTCAAAAGAATTCAGTTTCATGCTGAAGGAGGAGGCCAAGTTCCGCTTAAGACAAATATGACGTAATTTACACGCAATAAATCCTACACATGATAAACCCGACCAGTCTTGATTTTTCTTGAACCGCTCCGATAGCTCAAGATCAAGCGGCGCTGGTTCAACTCTCGGGGTGTGAGCTTGAGCAACGCACGTCAAGGACTGCTCTCCATTTAGCGGCAATTTCAACAATCGGAAATTTCACTCTGTCAATCTCGATAACCGGGCCTGCGTCAGTGCTTCAAACTTCAAAGCCTCCACAAGTATGCGAAACTGCCAGCATTGAGCTCTGCAAGAAGCTTTCCCAGTCCGAGGATAATTCAATTTTATTTATTTATTTTTTTTAAGATTCAATCAATCCAATTAATGACACGATGCATAATATGAAAGACTGCCGGCGTTTAACTACAAAAAAAGATTTTATTTGTACTTTGATTTTTATACTCTTGTTGTAAAAAAATTAATATTCCAGAAAAACATAATACAAAATTACATTTTGGGTTCTTCAGATCTCCGTTTTGAGAAAAATGTTTTGACATGCGGAAAATTTAAACTTCGTTACCATAACAACCTTATCACCCGATTCTCACCAGAGATGTTCCTGAATCCTACAACCAGACCAAGGGAACACTCTGTGTTGCTGCTCAGCCAAGTGCAACAGCTGGAATATAGGCTAGTCTTGAGCTCATGGCTAGCCTAGGCAAAAGACTGTTGCATGTGAGAGATTCTAGCTAAACGATGCTGCATAGTGGTTGCAGCTACACTTCACTTTATTTATCTGCTAATTTCAGGTTGTTAAAGCATTTTTATGTTTCGTTAATAAGTGGTCCTGAACAAGAAAAAAAGATACTACCAGCTACAGTAGTCAAAATACTAGCAGGTCAATGAACAGGATGAAGTTGGAAAACCTTGAAATGTTTAAGACATGCCTGAAGAGTAGGTATTTCATGTAGTAGGTATATGTTCATGTAGTAGGTATATGTCTAGTCTACCGGTAGCTAGCATGGCCACAAACTTCCCCCCCAAAATAACAAACAGCAAAAAATATAACAAACAAAAGCACAAATAGGTTGCATGTATGTAGGCTTCCCATACATCCCGTTTTAGGCGAGACAGTCCCGCTTTTTAACGTTTTGTTCCAGCGTCCGACCAGTCAGCCAAGCGTCCTACTTTGCAAATACTACTTTGCAAACTTCAAAGCGTCCTACTTTGCAAATACTAGTAGGGAAAAGCCGTGTAATATGAACCCTTGTGCAATATAAACCTCCTGGTATTTTAGCAAAACCCGGAAAAAAGTATCAGTCTTCTAAGAGCTTCAATTAAGTTTGCTGGTCATATAACTATAAATTTGTTTGGTGAAAGTTACGTAGTGTTGATTAAGAGTTACGAGGATATAAAGGTTTGAAGTCGGTTTCATGTTATTTTGCAGATGGAGAAATTGTTGAAAACGGCAAGCTATTTTATTATTCTTTTGGAGCTGGTATACAAGTCCCCCCCCCCCCTTGGTAAGTAACTCATGACGAAGAGGAATTGACCAAAACATGTGGATTGAAGTGTGTGAACAGTATTAAAGCAAAGGTAAAGTAATTTCACCCTATATCTTTGGTCGAGTCCTGTCTTTGTCATGAGTTACCAAGGGGGGGAGGGACTTGTATACCAGCTCCATTCTTCCTTTTGCTGTACCGGTACAATAAAAATTTAAATTGGAGTTATTTTGTATCGTTGACGTCAATTCTTTTCTATTGTTCAAACTGAAACCCATATTTAGACACAGAGAATATGCACATGAATTCTCGATAACAATACCATCCATGAAGACAGCCGGGTGGCTTTAAATGTAGGCCTATGTAATTATATCGGAAGACGTAAAGTTAAAAAATCACAGCTAAGCGGTCTTGGTCTTTGGAGGCGTCCCACTTTGAAGTTACGAAAATATGGTAAGCCCACATATATGCAGTGATAGGCCTAAACAGGAGCCCAATGAAAAGCGTTGTGGATTAAATTTGCCAGTTCCAATATTTATGTAGATAGCGTACAAGCAGTCATCATAAAATTAGGATGGAGAAAGAAACCGGACATGACGAAACATCTTCTTCAGGCACAACGCACAAGCCCGCTTCCATGTGGTCTAGGAGATCAAGGTGTTGATCTCTTTCTATGGTCAGACTGCACATCACACAGTATAATAGCCTACGATTGAGGTTCGAGATCCAGTTTAAGTTGGCGTTTCTTGTCCTTGTGAGTGAAATGTATGAGCTGGTGTAGATAAGATCATGACATCCTGATGGTGTTGATGAAGCTCTTATCCCCTTTTGTGGAAGCGTCTTGTTGCTTATGAAGAGTTGTGTTTGCTGTTAATATGTACAAACATAAAAGTACAGCACAAACAGTCGACAATATTGTTTGGTAGGCCTAATCTTTTGTAAATTCAGATTTCAACTGAAATTTTCTCAACAATGCAAAACAGCATTTCTATGTGGTCTTTCTGTTGGTACCTCTAAATGCCTATTGTCAGGCATTGTCAAAGATTTTTGGGTATTGTCAAGGTTGCCAGTTTAAATTGGACCTGTTTTAAATTATAATTTGGTTTGCGGTTGGGGTGAAGATTAAAATTATGGTCCCATAACCATTCCAAATGTCTGCCAATTTCTAAAAATGCCGACAATGCCTGGCAATGCTCAATAATACCTGTTACTTTTCAAGGGTTGCTAGATTTCCAAGTTTTGCCCGCCAACTGGACTAGTTTGGCTTCTCAATTGCGAGAAATTTTTGGCAGTTGTAGATTTTGATACTGTTGATTCCTTTGATTTCCTATTATTTCGAATCAACTTCAATAGAATAAATATAATATATACTATTTTTAATAAAAAACATTTTGCAACACTGACAATGGGTATTTAGATGTACCTCTTTCTATTGCGTATTCGTTTTGTTTAAATGTTGTTTTAGTTTATGGACAAAAAGTGACTTTGTATCAATCTTTCTAATTGAAGTAGGAAATTTGCTCCATGTTTTTGCACCTGTGAATTTTATTAAATGCTGAGTAAGCGTTTTTGAAAAGAATGGAATTTTTAGTGAATCATTATCATGGTTTCTTGTAGACAGGGTGTGCACCTCTTTGGCATATTTAAAAAGGTTGGAGCAATCTGGTAGTAAATTTTTGTGAAATTTAAGCATAAAAAGACCAATTTCCAGTTTGCACAATCGGTTCGATACCATGTGGGTTGTGGGGTCATTCCAAAGACTTTTTAAAAATGGTACTGAATCTACTTTTTGCTTGGCACTGAGTAATGGAATGGATTTGGGTAATAGTGTTCTCAGTTGCACCTCTATATGGCTGCATTTGACACTGTCTGCTTTGTAAATCGCTGAAAAGCAACGCATTCTACGATGGATACAGCGCTATATATATGAAAACAATCAAGAAAATGAAATATCTTCTGACAGGTGTCAAACCCACAACAATGCTTGATATGAACGACTCGGTTACATGTCTTGTAATGCAAAGGAATTTATTCTCACACGAGTCAGTTCAATCATAAATAGCTAAAAATTGATTTTGATCAACTAGTAGCCAGATCATCTTCAGTTAAGCTTACTCTATTTGAATAAGCTTAACTGAAGATGATCTACTGTAGCTACTAGCTGATCAAAATCGATTTAATAAATTCCTTTGCATAGAATAAATTCCGAGAATGAATTCCTTTGCATATATGTATGAATATGATATGAATATGCAATATGCATATGAATATGCATATGTATGATGAATATGATAAGAAGATGAATATGTATGTATGAATATGATATGAATATGCATATATGTATGAATATTCTACATATATCCTATGCATATATGTAGAATAAATTGCAGAGAATAAATTCCTTTGCATATATGAAAACAAAAATTATTATTATTATTTTCTTATGATTACATCTTAAGATGTCTCTCTGACAGGTCGGCTGTGCTCAGTTGTATTCAGTTCAGTTTATTGTTTTGCTTTCGATAAACAAACAAAAAGTTCATACAAATGTATTGCAGCAGGTTGGCCGCAATAAAGTGTTCTGATCCTGGCAAATTTTGTAAGTTGTGAGCATGGTGACCTATATATACAAGCCATGCTAACGTGAAAGCTTTAAATTTGACTGGAGGAAAATTAATCGCTCAGTTAAATTACCAGTACAATTGATAGTTTGAGTAGCCTAGTTCTTTGATAAATGATATTTTTTGTGCTTATTTTGGACTGCAGTTTTGCTATTGTTATCATACAAATAATAGACTAAATTTTGGCAATTGTTTTGAAAGTCAGAAGAGCATCTGACAACACTGGTAACAGGGAAAGATTTGTTGTTTTTTTAACGTGAAATCAGGAGTTTTGCGCTGATTTGAGTGATCACTGATCACACTTTGGCGATTTGGATTTTCAAAATTATCATTTCAAAGAGATGTAATGCGCATTTACCCTAAAAATTCAAAATCTGAAGTGCATTGGCCTCCGGTCATTATTTTGGCTTGCACATTGGCAAGGCCTGTGATAATGGATGGCTATCGTTGTGAGTTATTTTAACTAATTGAAGAAATAGATGCTAATGTCTCTCAACCTCTGTTTTGCTTCCTCAATGTTTTTAAGGATGAAAAGTTATACAAGGATCGTTCAGTTATGAGTTCAGTTGAATACAACCAAACAATTAAGCATGATACATAAACAAAATCAGTCAGGTTTGGAAGCGTGTATATTATAACACCAAAAGAAATTTAACATAATACATCACAATGGAGTTTTTTATCTTTTGAGCGTAGCCATAATGATATCTTGAGTGTAGCCTTGTTTGGTGTGCGTGCAATGTCTGATCTATTATTGGTTTTGTTACATTTATCAGTGAGTGATGAAAGTCTTGCATTTGTGGTAGCAGTTGGGTTTACTTCAAGTTTAAAATATCTGGTTCATGAGTACAAATCATGTGGTGTCTAGATCTTGTCAACTTGAACCTTCTGATGAGTTTTTTTGCGAACTCGATGTTCGGGTTCCGTAAAATTTGATTGGAGGCAGAGTACATCGTGCAAACAATTTTAACATGAGTTCGTTGCATCGCAGTTTTATAAAAGCTAAGGTTACCATGGCATGAGAGGGAGACTTTCCCTAAACATCACTTTTTGATGTTTTTTATCCCAAAGTTTCCCGTCACAACCCCACACAAATTCTTTTGGCAAAATGGCTGCAGAAAATGTTTTGCTTTCTTTGATTGTTTTTGAAGCACGGTGAATGATAATAATTATAACATTGTTCAATGAACATAAAATGCGTAACGCATCTAAGATGCCACTTTAGGGCCTAGACCATGTGTGGCCATCCATTTAGCCGGATGGAGACGTGAAAGTTATGCATGTGAAATAATCTCCATGCATATGGATTCTACTTGTATCGTTATTTCCTTTCACTAGATAAGCCACAACTGCTTGACATGTTCTCTCATGTTAGTATTCACAATGTAAGCCGTGCTGTTTTTTTGTTGTTCTCTTATGCTGTTTCTAGTGCATTTTGGATTGCTACATCCAACGAAAATACATTTCATATGACATCGTTTGAGTGATATAACTAAGCTTCATTAACAATCTAACGTTCACAAAAATTCTTTGTTATAAAGGTTGTTGAATTGTGTTATTATGTTGAATTTTGAAAAAGCACGGAGTCCTGACAACACGGCTTTCAAGCAGCAGCGGCTTCCAGCATGGCAGCCTATTCTGACGTCTAAGTCTGTGTTTCCAACCTTTTTATGCGTGACATTAGTCTTCATACCAGTTGGGATTGTGCTCCTTATCAATTCACAAAATGTCATAGAGTTCGTTTACAACTACACGGAATGTGAGTCGCTGGAAAATCCATCGGATACTTGCAGTTCTATACGTTCAAACCAGTTTCGCATGAATGAGTCCTGCACTTGTACCCACAACTTTACTCTCAGCAATCCGTTGCCTGGCAATGTGTTTGCATATTATGGGTTATCAAATTTTTTTCAGAACCATCGCCGTTACGTAAAGTCACGTGACGATAATCAATTGCTTGGGAATCATGTTGCTGTTTCCACAGTGAGCGCAGATTGTCAACCGTACGCCTCGTCTTTGGTGAATGGCTCATTCCAGGTGATTGCCCCCTGCGGTGCCATTGCGAACAGTCTTTTTAATGACAGTTTCACTCTAACCTCCCAGGATGGATTGACTGTCCCTTTCTTGCGGACAGGAATTGCCTGGCCGACTGATTATAAAGAAAAGTTTAACAACCCCCCTCCTATTACTGATTTAAACCAAGCGTTCATTACATACGTGAAACCAATATTCTGGCAGACCCCGGTTCAATTTTTAGACAATTCATCGATCTTCAATAATGGTTACCAGAACGAGGCTTTGATAGTTTGGATGCGAAATGCCGCTTTCCCGACCTTCCGCAAGATTTACGGGAGATTGAACCGGGCTGACGCTAATTTCGTTGACGGACTACCTGCTGGGGATTATTCACTGACTATATCCTACAACTATCCTGTGACCAGCTTCTTTGGCGAGAAGCGCTTTGTCCTATCCACAACTTCATGGATGGGAGGAAAGAACAACTTCCTAGGCATCGCCTATATTGTCTTTGGCAGCCTTAGTTTTGTGATCGGAATTGTTTTGTGTTGCATACAAAACTACGCAAAGAAGATCCACGCCATGCATGTGATCAACTAGTTGTACTGGCAAAGGGGAAGATTTTTTTTGGAAAACATGTTGTGGTCATACAAACTGACATAAACAGCACAACATTAGACATCGGTACAAGATATTGCATTGACGATTGTTTATTGCAGTTTTTTTTCTTGTCACTTTTTCCCCTCCATATCAAGAAAAACATCAGTGTTGTTTGACTGCGGCCTCAAACATGAAACGACGTCATTGTTCAAGTTTGTATACAGTACCGTACTTTCCATAATAACTGTGCTTTTCAAGATTATTGGTATGATATGCTTTATGCTAGCTGCAATTTTGATTGCTTTTGTTTTCATTTTTGTACACCACAGACTTATATTTTATATTAGCCTATAGTTTAATTTCTACATCCTTAGTTGGTTTTGCTTACACAGATCAAATCTCTTGGTTTTCTCTCTTGAATGTTGTTTGTGAGTGTCTTCTCGTTTCCTTTTGTTACCTCGCATTTTGATTCCTAATGGACTCGTTTTACTTTTCCTCACCTCCAGATTTTATTTTTTTTAACGATTGAAACGCACTTGTAGATATCAACGAGAGACCTCATCAAGCTTCATCTAGTGTTACCAGCGACCTTCCCTTCCATACCTTGTCAGGGATGTGTGTTCTGTAGAGTTGCATCAGCCACAAGCGTTGCTTTAAACTCTTTACAATGCGCAGGTCTTCAGTTAATTATGTTTCTTCTAATTCTTTGTACGTCGTGACTGTCATCGCTTTGTTACCATAGGTTTCGCGTAAGCTGACCCATGGCTACTTAAAGATACGGCCTGATCACATTTGCATAAATTTCCAGATTTTGCTAACTTTGGGCGAATGTTTAAATAAATTTTTCTATAAATTATATTTTTATGCTTTTTTTACTGTTTTCCTCAGATGACACAATAGGATACATGTTGAAAATCAAAGAAAATTTGATTTCGAAGATTTTAGTCAGACTGTCAATTTTATTCAATAACAGTCTGATTCAGCGTTTTTCAATTTACTTTTTCTCATTTGCTACTGCTTCCCCAAAGAAACAAAAAGGTTTTATGTCATTAGGAGATAGCAAAAAGTAAAAAAATCTCAGAAAATGTCAGTCAAACACTAGCAGTAGCTGTAATCAAAATCTGCAAAATGTGACAAATCAGGCCGCATCTCCAGGCGGCCATGGCTGAGCCTTTTTCTTGTTTAATTCTGTATTGGCTGTCATCGGTGGTTTTGTTACATGGCATAAATACGAGATAACACCTTTCCCCGTTTTCCTCAACACAGTCGTATTAATTCGTATCATGAGACTTTGCAGCGATAGAGTTTTAAGCCATTTGATATTGTTACTTGAAACTATGCAAGCAGTACAAAACTGTAGTGTACGAAAAGCTCATGATCGAGAACCAGAGGTGAACATCCACTACGTTGAAAGTAGCGCGCTGCCCGCTTTCTTGAGTGACATCCTAGATAGCAAAAACCGTACTTTTTATATTGCTTCAACGTTTGCAAACGGTAAATCAATATGAAAACCGTTGTTTGTTGGTTTCACTTTGTTTAATTAACTGTATTATATCAATGGGTGCAAAATAAAATCTTGTCAGTGAATATCACGCTGTTAATCGCCGGGGTACTCGAACAGCGACTGCATTGCGTGAGTTTACACTGCAGAGTTAACCACCATCAAATTGAGACAACGTTTAACAGGAAAAGGCTTGGAAAACTATGAATACAGCATTTATTTCACGTTTTGATGGGGGTGATCTGTGCTCCAAACAATACTTTGACTTTATTTGGCGTTTGAATCTCTTTTTTTTGACAAAAATATTCTAAATTATTATAGAAAAGAAACTATTCTAGATTCGAATTCTCAACTATTCAAAAATGCACATTCCTAACTAAGTGTTGGCGTCACTCTTGTCGGTATCAGCGTGGTTTGATGTTTTCCGCAATGGTCGAATGATTTCTGGTTTGATTTTTTCGCGAATTATTTCCATGAAAAATCCCCAAAAACGAGTCATTTATTTTCACTTTAAATTGGAAAGTAGCGGGAGTGCGACTGAAAGAAATGTAGCTTGCCTTTCTGCTACCGCTACATTGAAAAAAAGTAGCGCGCTACTGCCCACCTCTGTCGAGAACAATGGAGGGTTGGATACATAGGCGCCGGGTTTTGAAAATTGCCGGGGGGGCAAACTTTCTAGCCGACCGATTGCTTACATTCAAAATGCTGATGTTTGTTTGTCGGCATTGATGTTTGTTTGCGTGTATCTGCCATTGTATATCGCCAAGCTTTATAATGTAGGCTCAAGCCTCGAAATTCACGGCGGACATGTCCGCCGTCACAGCATGTGATGTCCGCAGGAAGTACCATCTAGATCGGTCATATTTGTCCGCCGAGATATAACACAGGAACTAGCGATACAAATCGTCATTGCATAGCACGAACAATTGTTGCAATAATATATTTTCCAGCGCATTCTAGCGAGCATCTAGAAAATGTGAATACTGTATCCCTTAGCTTCCATTCAAGGAGGAAAACTTTCGATTTTTACGTTGCTTCAACAATTGATGACATTGAATCAGCGTAACAAAGGTGAATTCTTCGCTAAGAATCGATAGGCGCTTTGACTCTTCAAGCGCAAGTCGTTGGTCAAATGAAAGCCTTTCAGAGTGACTTTACTGATTTTTTAAAAAGCCTTCTACAACCGTAGTTATAGTTCTGAAATGGCGAAGAATTATTATCAAGATAAAGTGATTAAGCACGACGATCGACGGCTAAAACTGGTGTGTCCGCCGAGATAGCTGCTCAGACCGGACACGTTTGTCCGCCTCAACAAAAACGAATTTCAAGGCCTGTAGGCTACTTCGAATTATATGCTTTGGTCACTTTGAACTTTAGCTCTTAATACGCGTAGATACTAAACTGAGCAAACAGCACCTCGTTATTGACACTCCCAAGAAAAAACAAAGCGAATGAAATCAAGAAAAACGTTTTTCAATCATTGTTACTATGCTTCAACGCGGAATGGCCCGTTTCGGTGAGTCCGATTCGGTGAGAGCCCTATTCGGTGATTTTTTTTTAATTATTGGGTACCGTAGCCTAAATATCATTGCCGTTTTAGAGTTAGGGGTTAGGGTTAGGGTCTTATTTCAACGTTTAGCGACGTTAAAAGGGCGGCAATCATAATTAGGTAATTAGGCTACGGTACCGGATAATTTTCAAAAAAAAATTCAAAAAATCACCGAATAGGGAACTCTCCAAAAAAGGCTCTCACCGAATCGGACTCACCGAATAGTAGCAGACCCGCTTTAACGGCACCATGCTGGCGTTTATCAGCTACCGTACTTCTGTTTCTTTTGTTATCTTGGGAGCAGCGCTCTTGTTGCAACAAGTAGATCTTTTAATTGAGATCGATCCGCAATGAAGGTCAAACTAACGCAAATTTGAACTTACAAACATTTGCTTTAGGATTTTTTTTAAATACTTTGCGGGGGGCAGCCACCCCGAGCTAAATTCACGGGGGGGCGCCGCCCCTCCGCCCCCCCGGAGTCGGCGCCTATGGTTGGATACATCAGCGAGGAAGGGACATAATGATGATATGCAAGTAGCGCATCGAGGAACAAACTAACACCACGTCATAATGCTTTATAGTTGCTTTCAATAAAATCTTGAAGAAATACGATTGTTTTCAGGTGAACTACATGAAATCATCCAGCTGGTACTGCTTAAACCTCTGTTTTCAATGTAGAAGGGTATAATTTTGCCACCCACCTGACTAAATGCGAAATTATATTGCATTGTGCCAAACTTTAGATTGTGACAATAATGTAAAGCCTCCTAATTTACCTTCATTGAATTGAAATAGTCCGTAAGCTTTTGTTCAAAATTTTACACTCCCTTCTGTAATTAGAAGAGAATAAAATTAAAAAGAGCGTAGAAGAAATAATATTATGAATTATTTATTAATGTATAACCCTAACTTAATCCATTTTTAATGGAAAAGTTGTATCAGATATGCAAAACTATGCTTGTGTGGCACTTGGTGGCTCTGGCAGTTCTGAAAAGCATGCAGTTGAAATAAATCTAATGCTAGAATTGATCGGAGCTGAATTTAACATCTCTTTTTAAGAGATCGTTGCGTTTTTCCTCTTGTCTCCGTACGCCATTGGTGTTCTTCATACTATATGGCATGATTCACATTGATAAATGCAGTGCAGTTGATTTCTATTCTAGTCGAAATGCAATTGGTAAAATCGCTTGTCATTTGAAAAGATGTGCTCAGAGAACAAAAGTTGGCCTTGTAATATTGCTGCAGTCCGATGTCGAAACGACGTAGGCTATGAATAAAACTTTTGTCATCTGAGCACATCTTGGTGTATTGTGTCATGGTTGTGCACGACTGTACGTACATGTGGCTTGAGCTTATTGTTCGTCCTTTTGTGCGATTTTCGAACGTGTATGTTAACTTTCTATTGAGTATTCCTATTATTTGTGTAACCGTCACCTATTGTGCTTACTGATTTAGCAGGTGATTTTTTTTATTGATTTAACGTCTACAGACGTTGATTCAATATAAAACAATAACTGATTTGGGCTGGGATTGTTGCCCAGGTCTCCGTTGTTGTCTCTGTTATGTTAGCAATTGTTTTGCGACAGTGGAGCAGGGAGGGGATCAATGCCTAACTTCAAAATGTCTGATTGTCGATTTTGACCACCGACAGTTTTCGAAAATGCGAAAGCAAGTTCATTCTTTTCTTCAGTAGGAGGCAAGACCTATCTCTGGAAAAAGACTAGACATAACAATGGCTGCATGATCATAGTCTAAAGTGTGCTATTTGGTGCACATCTCTGCCAAAGTGAAACAACGAAGGCTTTCAAGCCGGAACAAATGAAAACTTGTTTTACTTTCTGCAAGCATACTCTATTCACGGGTGGCTTATTACGATTTTCTGTTCCTTCCTTGAGGTCTGCTGACTTCCAGTGTTGCTCGAATGTTTAACTTAACCACGGATAGCCGGTGTTTCTAAATATTCGATTTGTTCCTCCCTGTGCTTCCTACGTATCGGTCTATCAGCAGTTTGAAATATTGATTTCAAAGATTGCAATTTTTTGTTTAAATTTTCAAATGTTCATTGATAAACTCCGGATGTTTATTTCATTTAAACGTTTTTCACCTTAAATAACACTGAAATGTTTTGCCAGGTTAAGTATGTTCTGCAAAGTGTAAATTGATGCATTGCGTAGGCTATTAGCTTTTTACACTCAATTGTGTTAGTATTTATTATTGTACTATTTCCATGCATTTTTGTTGGGGTTTTATGCAAATAAATTATTTTATCTCCTCTGTGGTACATTGCCATCAACGTTGATTAAATAGAAATTAGAATACATCTTTTTGAATTAATATTTAGTACGCGCGTACCTTGTGCAATTGTGTCATTGTAAGTTACCTGTATCCTCGGAGTAACGTTTAAATCAGCGAGAATGGTTTGGTTGGTTTTGAATCTTTATCCTCGGGTTTGACAAAGCCTTAATAGGTTATACCAGGTAGTTTCGCATACTTGTAGAAGCTTTTGACACAGATCCGGTTATCGTGATTGACATAGTAAAGTTTCCGATTATTAAAATGTTGTTGCCTGGAATTATTCCATCCACCAGGTGCCGTTTAATGGAGAGCAGTCCTTAGAATTGGTCACGCGGTAAACCATAATCTCTTCGTGGGAAAATTGTAACATAAGATTCCCGAATCCGTTCGTCTGTATGTATCGACCGAAAAAGAAACACTCCTTGAAACGTCTATTCAATAAGTGTATTCCTGTAAAATTAGCCCGCGGCTATCGAAATCGAGATGCAACGCCGTACACCTCTAAAAACTGTCACTACGATACAGATTACTTGGACAAAAGACGGAACCTTTGTCCAGCTAGCAAGCACTAAGCCAACAGTTAAATGTGCGGCCAACTTTCAAACAATCATTTTACGAATGACCAGAATAGATAGCAATATCTCAAACTCACATATGCAGTACTGTGACGCAATAATGAAAGACTATTATGAAGTCATTCAAACAGGTGTTTAAAGCTGATGTAATATTTCCTGTTTAAACAGGTTTCAAACTGAAACAGGCCCAAACAGGTCCAAACAGGTTTGACACAAGTCTTATGAACGATGGTGCAATTTTGACACATTTTCTAGCAACTTCCATGACGTAATATTCAGTAGACTTGAACGGTTTTTTTTTATATGACGTTTGATTAGGTGAACCATTGTCTGGAACAAGAATGCGTTGCTCAAGCGCACACCCCGAGCGTCGAACCAGCGCCGCGTGATCTTGAGTCGAATCAATGTTGTACGGAATCTGAGGATTGGCAATTTTCCATCAGTATCCTTGGAATGATTCCGGTGCAAGACAGGGACTTGAAAAATCTCAGTGGTCGATTCTTTATACAGTAGAATTCGTCTATAACGGCTTCGTTTATAACGTCAATGCGCCTATTAGGCCTACGTCACATTTCGCTCGGTCCCGGCAGAATTCCTATCTTTTACGTACATTGTAGTTCGGCTACAACAGCATCGCCTATAACGTCAATTCGCATGTAACAGCACCCTTTATTGGTCCCCAGACGTCTTTTGTTCGTTTATAACGTCACTTTAAGCCTTCACCAGGAACGGTCAGTCTTTTAATCCAGTTAGCGCTGCTGTTGGAAAATGTCTTCCCTTTATTTTGCTACGTCGTTCTCAGCAGGGATTTTAATTAACTGAATTAACTTTTTTCCCGCGTCGTCGTCGTTCGTATGAAGCAGAAAGTTTGTGGTCAGCCGAATGGAAGGACTTGGAGCCAACTTTTCGTCAGATCGTCAAGTGTGCGGAGGCTTGTTATTCCATTGGGAGGGGAATAGATGGGACACCCAAAGATGATGTGGTTAGCTGTTTGCTCAGTCGCACCGCACTGACAAGCAGCAGAGTCCCTTATGCCCCAGCGTGTCAAGCAAGCATTGAAGCGGCCTACTCCCGTTCTTATTCGGTTCAGTGTCACCCACTCCCTTCTCTGAAGTTCAGAACCAAGTGGGAGTGAAGAGGCAGAAGAGACATCGAATAGAACGAGGCGAGACTTTATTTCCCGCGTGAAAAACTATCACGTGTAAAAAGCAGCTCTACAGCTGACCTTAAAATAACTCAAAGCAACAGTTGTACGTGCAGTGGGCTACTGTATAAACTAATTAACTTTTTTTTTATCCCGCGTGAAAAACTATCACCTGTAAAAAGCAGCTCTACAGCTGTGTCAAAGCCGTGTCAAAACCGAAACAGCTCAAGATCAATGCCCTTTTTGCTAATAAACAATGAACTTCTCTACTATGACTGTATGTAACGAGCTGTATTGCGCAAATTTCCTGTACCTTTCGCTCCCGGCTTTCGCTGTAGGTTATTTTTTTAAACAATTTCTTTGTTTAGCCTACTGTATTTTCTGCGTTCCTTTTGTCAGTTTGGTGGTAGGCTACACAGTAGGCCTAACCCTGATTGGATTCTCTTTCTTTAATCAAAAGACAGTTGTGGAATAGTTTGCGGTAGTTCGTCTATAACGTCAATTCGGCTATAACGTCAGTTTTTGCAAATCCCCTAGAGGTACCGTTATAGGTGAATTCTACTGTAACAGGGGTGGCCAACACGTCGATCGCCAAGTCTTGACTGGTCGATCACGTCGGATTTACTGTAGCGTTGACCATACAAGATTCCTAAAAAGAGAGTTTTTCAATCAAAGTGAGAAATATTGTCGATCAACTCAGATAAAGTTCAATCAGGGTTTTTGTAGGTATGAAAACAGAATACCTCTGTAAGTCATACCGGTCGATGTCGTTAAAGATAGGCAGAAGTTTTTTTGGTGTCAGCTGTATAGGTGTTCTACAACGCTAAGAAATAAACAAACTTTAATAAATGAACCATGGTTAAATAATATTTTAGGAAAATCGTTTGTTATGTGCTAAAGGGGATAGTTGAAAAACTGTAGATGGAGTTAGCAGGAAAAGGTTTTATAGTAGTAGGCCTATATGCTCTAATATTATACTTGCGTTAAGCAGACATACTGGTAAGATTTTGGTTTGAACAACCTGGAAAGTGGTATATGTACGTTGTACGGCATCACAAGTTTCAACAATGAGTTTATTAAAAAAAACTTTTAAGATAATTTGGTGAAGAATTTATTATGCTTTGATTTCAAAGCAAGTAGGCTAAACATATTTGCTTACAACCACATGCAGAAGTTTAGTGGTTCAAAAAAGAGTAGCCAGTTCAGTAATGTGCAGTGAACTGACATTTTTAAACTAACCCCGGGTATTGGGTTGATTGCAAAATCAATTACATGTTTGTTTATTTTAAATTTGCATGAAATGTTGAATTGACTGAATACTTGTTTTTAGTTGTACGATAGAGGACACCATAGGTGATAATTTAAGCCGCTTCAAGTTGTCAGAATATGCACCAATTGTTTCAAATTTCACTTAAAAAGTTCAGGGAATGTGGGGAAATGTTGTATGGCAGAAAATTTTCACTAAGGATGAAAGGAAAAGTATATCGGAGCTGTGTGCGGCCTGCAATGCTATATGGTAGCGAGACATGGGTATTGAGAGAGAGTGAACTGGCAATCCTGAGAAGAACGGAAAGGTCAATGGTGAGAGCAATGTGTGGGGTGAAAACGAGAAAGGAAAAAAGGACTGAAGAATTGTTGGATATGCTTGAGATGAGAGAGACCATAGACCAAATGGCAAGGGCAAATGGAGTAAGATGGTATGGACATGTGATAAGGAGGGAGGAAGGAAGTTTTCTTAGAAAGGCACTAGATCTAAAGGTGGATGGGAAGAGGAAACGCGGTCGTCCAAGAAGAAACGTCGGCACCAGTGGCCGAGTGGTTAGCGCGTTGGGCTCGCAGTCGAGAGCCTGCGTGTTCGATTCCAGCCACCCGCACTGCTGTTGTTTCTCTGGGCAAGAAACTTTACGATAATTGCCTCTACCCAGTGATCGATTTCGAGTAATGGGTAGTACCAAATTTAAGTCATTAGCAGAGTGGACAACCGGAAACAGACATTGCAGTCGGCTGCAGCGTGGGTCAGGTGTACGTCGGAAGGCGTACACCGATGCATAGCGCTCAAGTCCGCTTTCCCGCAATGCAGGATAAAGATAAACAAACAAACAAAACGTGGAAACAACAAGTGAGGGATGAATTTAAAAAAGTCGGACTGAAGGAGGAAGATGCAAGGGACAGAGTGAAATGGAGAAAAGGGATTAAAACAATTGCTGCGCGGAAACAATCGGCCACCCCTACTAGTGGGGAACAAACCGACGATGGATTATGATGACTTAAAAAAAACAAAAAACTTTTTAACTGACCCAACTCTCCCCTAAAACAAAACTCCAGTAAGGGAACGTTCAAATATTACGTAACGCTTTTTTTCCGAATTTTTGACCCCCCCCCCTCCCCCATGTAACGCCAACGTAACGCTTTTTTCAATCCCCCCTCCCCCATGTAACGCTTTTTTACTACAAATTCAGCACAAAAAACTACCATTCCGTACTCGAAAGCGTTACGTAACGTTTTGCTTGAACCCCCTCCCCCCCGATGTGAGCTAACGTAACGCTTTGCATAAACCCCCCCCTCCCCCTCGAAGGCGTTACGTAATATTTGAACGTTCCCTAATGAATCGTTGCATGAGTTTTAAGACAAACCAAAGTAAAGATCACACAATCTTTCAATGCTAGCTTTGTATTTTGTGTATCACAGGCACATGAAAGAGAACAACGCAATATTTAATACTACACAGCAAGATAATCGAAAAAGACTTGACGTAGTGTCAAACTATTAATTAATTTGATAAAAAAAAAAAAACAATGACATTCAACCCTATATCGTCTTAGGTACAAGTACACGTCTTAGAAATGTTACAGCCCGTGCTCGTTTGGTTGGTAGCTATTTGACAGTACGTTCAGTGCAGCAAAATAGAATTTAAGTGATAAAATCGGTTAGATCACCAAACTTGAAAAGAATGAGGTATCACAAAATGACCTCGAATACCAGAAAAGTCTAGTTTCAATTCTCCGACATTCCAAAAATTGCCAGATGTAAAAATGCGATTTTAACTTAAATAAAAAAAGAAAACAACTGCAGCATTTGATATACAACTCACTCTGTGAATTCTTGAAAATATTGGAAAAAGTATCGGAACCGCTTTTCTATTCTCCAAATATTCGACTGAGACGCATTGAGAAGTACAAGGATAGTTAAACAGTTAACACCCTTTAGCCTTTTGCGGAAGTTGTAGCGTTGTAAAAAATAAAGGCGAGTCGAAGTCAGACCACAAAAGCTACAATACATAACAAAATACGGCCGGTCAATGCGAGGTTGACTTGAGCAACATATTATATCTATTGCTCAAATGAGACGCATCCTTGAAACAAGGACATTTGCATGAGAGGAACTTATCTTGTGCAATTACAGTCAACTCCACTTAACCGAACCACCCTGGCTTGGTTTCGACCGGTGTGGTCTGATTAATTGGACTTCTGTAAAAGCATGCCCTTTATCGTGTTATTACCCGATTCATCCCAAACAAGTTTGTTGTTCGTTAGTTTTGACAGAAAGGCAAAATCAAACAGGTTAATAATCGCCACCATTGAGAAAGCAGTTTGGTTTGGCAAACACTCGGCGTCTCGATCCAGCCTCTTGGCAGCATGAGGCTGCTCGTAAAAACGAAATAACACAATAGCGATGATCGATGATCAGGCAACATGTACAAACATCAGTTTGAAACACTGCGAATGCAAAATGAAAGAAACTTGAAACGAGAGTTCCACAAACAGTCGCCGTGCTGTGTTTGTCCACACCTGACGTGAACAACTACATCGTTCAATGACGCAATATTCTGAATTGTCAACTTGGCAAACAATACAATGATGTCATATAAGCACGAGGCCAATAAACGCAAATACAGGTGCGTATTTTGAAGTCACACGTTTAATCGCCTCTACCTGGACACCATTAAAAGTTATTATAATATGGTCCCGAGAAAGTAGAACACAGCATTTTCTTGTTATGAAAATTTTAGATCAAAAGTCATAACTAATAATAATCAACTTGTGTTCATCCTGTTTGGATGAATGTCTCTGAATCGCAATGGTGGTGTAATTTTTATACAGAACTGTCTGTCAACCGGTAATGAAGCAAAAGTCCATGCTTCCGCTTTAAAGGATACCCAGTTACCCACATTTCCGTGTAATACAATGTAATCTTCGCAAACGATATTTCCCACCAGAATTGGTGAAAATAATATTTCTTTTCAATAAAATCAAGTTCGTACAAATTTCACCACGAAAGGCTACTTCTTTGTGTATTCTGTGTTCTGCCGGAGATAAGTCACGTGACTTATTGTCTCTTCGCCGTTTCCATGGAATCAGTCAAGCGAAGAGCGGTAGGTTAGAAAATCCTTGATTGGCTGAGGCATAGGAAGTGATTGTATGACGTGGGAGGACATGGCTCTCCTAGCTGCAACACGGCAAATGTGTTTGAGGGAGAGGACACTGCCGTCCGGGTTGCTTACCAACGTCACCGCTCCATCTTGTTTCCTAAAGAAAACGTCATAATGGCTCACTTGTGAATGAAAAGCAATGATTTCGAGACATGATATTTCTGCAATGTCCAAGTACCGGGACATTAAGGCATAGCCAACTTACGATTTGCATCATTCTGCGATGTATGGTACTGTCCTTCCATTTGCTATAGAAAGAAGTTTTAATACAAGAGCATTCCTGGCTAACAGACATGATCCAGCATAGTTTGGTTGCCACCTTGACTTTAACAACAACCACCTTTACAGTCTATTTTGTCATGTCGGATATAAAAAGTGATGCTCAACAAAGCATTACTACAGAAGATAGCGCAATGGAATAATGCAAAATTTGCCAATAAAACACGCATACTTATTATTCAAATAAGTACATTTTTTTGTAAAAATAAAGTCAAGTTTGGGGATACCATTACTATAAGGCAACCTAGGGCGATCAAGTTTAGGTTGGGGATACGTCAGGGCAATCTAAAATGGCGACGTTTAATTTTTTTGACAAAATAAATCAAATATTACAAATGAATGTTGCTGAACAAATGACCAGTTGACCACTAACCCGACAGCAGCGATTCTCCCATCAGGAGAGAAGCGACATTGGTATCCAATCTTGTCCAAGGTGGTTTCTTGAATGGGAGCGCCTCGGTTCCAGGGTTTCCACAGCCGGAATCTGAAAAAAATCAATAAGATGAACCTATGGTAAAAACGTCTTTGATTTCAGAACATCATAAGAACAACTCCATAACGGGAATTTATTTAACCACTCGATTTTAACTTAAACTGTATGAACAAATTTATGCTGCCATTGCAGTTATGTTAATAACATCACTATTCAGTTCACGCAATAAAGATGAAGACACAAAACTGTGATTAACTTTTATGAAAAAGCAAGAGAGATAATATTGAAAGTTTCAGCACATGCATACCACTTCACTAGCTTCAGCAGTGCTCCCGAAACCATCCGAGACAGTCTGAGAGGAGTTAGTAGTTAGATGCCTAGCTAGGCTAGGCAGACTGATCAACAGTCGGGCTTTCAGCATTCACCCTTATTACGCTTTGTAAACTATAACCCCACACTGACGGCATACAGTGCAATATAATGCGTGCCTGCGCAATTCATTGTGGTTCAGGTCTAGATCAGGCATGGGCCAACTTTGTTGGTGTGGAACAAAATATGATATTGAATATTGACGACTTAGTGTGAATTATTTTAGCAAGCAATTACAGCAGTTACATTTACACGACCATTTAAATATCTTAAAAAGAGATGAAAAATCTCGAAAAATTTGCAAACAGTTGCTTAGTTAAAAGTTAAAACTTATTAACAACTGTATTCAAAAGATATTTTAGTTCTAGTTCACAGTCTACAATTCCAAATGTTTGTTCAACAACTTAGACTTCGCAAATGGTTTCAGAAAATATTAGGCGTATCACCGGAATCAGCGACCCAGCTTTACCAGCTCATCGGTTGATGTTAGTAAGACTAGCGAACCTGTCGTTGCATTGATCAAACCCAGAGAGCAAAATCTGTCATTTTTACATTGATTCAACGTCTGCAAACGTTGAATAATGTAAAAATAACGGAGTTTGCTATCTGGGTTTTACCGTACACCGCAGTCACAACAAAGTATCACCAACAGACGTTTGTTCAACACCGCAGGAATCACAGGTTACCTTAAGCGAGCCTTACAGAGAAAAATTGAGCGATAGCAGGTTCCATAGTAGGCCGCCTATGTCGGTGAGCAGCAAATGCCGACGGAAGCATATGGTGACTCAAGCATGTAAGCACTATAGTAGATCAACAGCGGTTTTTGGGAAATGAAGACTCTCTATAATACAGAACTTTCAACATGAAGCCTGGAAATAACACCGATCGCTAGAACATGGCGGGTCACGTGTTTGGCAATTGGCACATGTCTGATCTGGACCGCACGGAAATTGAACAGGTTCGCATTTTACTTGAAAAAGCAATAACCGACATGAACTTATTCGCTTGCTTTCACACAGAAGATAACATAAAACAACCACAATTAACAAATTATTTCAATTAAAAAGTTTTCATACAAAAACTTTACAAGCTGTTAATGTTAAGCCAAAGAACATATTCTGTGTGAAAACAAGTGTATTAGCATAACAACTACTATGTATGGCATGATACGCACGAAAGTGTCTTGCAACTATGCATGATTGCATGTAAGGCAGAGGTAAAATAGTGTGCAGAACGAAAACACTGATCCAAAAATACGATAAAGTTTTTATGGAGCCCTTGGGGAATACTTGACACTTTTTAACATTCAACTCAGGCATATCGGTAGTATGGCGGTAACCCCAACGCTAGAACAGCGCCAATTCATATGTTACATGAAAATATAAGAGCTGCTTCCTTGCCATCCCTAATGATAAATTGGTACTTTTTAACGTTTTAAATAATCACTTGCGCGTCATAAATGCACATTGTATAGCAAGCGGAAGAAAAAATTAGCAGTTTACAAATTAATTATGTTAAATCTAAAAGGCACTCAATTTATCAATAACAACAAGAAGAAATAATTTAAAAGTAGAATTAGTAAAAGTAAAATAAGTAGATAGTAAATGATAGTAGATAGTAATAAAAGTAGAACAACAAGTAGAAATAATTATAAAAGCAATTTATCTAAAGCTATAGTCTGATCGACCTACCGGTTGTCCTCGCACACAGTCGCAATCTTCAAGCCATCGCTGGAGAATGACACTGATGTCACCCACGAACCGTTCGCCCCACCTGCATATATAGCGCTAGGGAGAGGGTACTGGTGCCTGTGTGAATATAGTTGAACAAATCGTCTGTGAACTGTATCAGATATGTCGATCAGACACAAATGACGGTGACAAAGTTAAAGTCGTAAATCATGAACTGAATATAAGAAACGATGCGGCAATACACAGCATACTCGAACATAGTTCAAATAGGAAGCGCATCGTTGAGTAATGCATTAATGTGGCGCATGTGGTCTGCAATAAATAACCACAAGAACCAGAAGGTCGAAACAGGGACGCTGTGTGCCGCCATTACTCTCAATGAAACAATATGATACACCATGCAAAAGAAACAAGTGGCTACAACTTGTTTTGGAACCTAGTTTTAAAGGTTTTATTTTAGAACTATAAAAATTTAGTTTTAAAAGTTTAAGCCGCATACATCACAAGAAATATCCACGTTGGTGCACCCAGCCTTCAAGCGGCACTTTGTTACGCCTAAACTAATCCAATGAAACAACTTACCCCAGCAGCATGATTCGTTGTCCCAAATCAGGGTCCCATATCGCAACCGTCGTATCATGGGAGGCCGTGGCCAATAATGCGCCATCTGGTGACCAGGAGCAGGATACCACATCGTTGTTGTGGCCTTTCAGTGACTTCCAAGCCTGACAACTTCGTTTGTGATCCATCTTCCAAACTATGACCTGAGGGCAAGAAATATATCATCAGCATAAACAGACTTGTCTGTTTATGGTTTAAAAAAGTTACCTCTCTGCTCAAGTTAAATCATAAGCAGCTTAATAACTATGCAGTACAACGGTGAAATGTTATGTTTACATCCCAGACAGCAAACTAGTGCCTCTTTACATTGATTGAAATGTCTGCAGACGTTTGTTTTAGCGAGATCAGATCACCTTGGTCAGCCAAAAAACACCAGTACACGAATTGCGATGAAAGAGCGTTGACAAAATGAAGTTGGGAGGTTTATAAAGCTGCTGTGAGAAAATTTATTAAACGGCATTTAGCAACAGCTTTTTTGTTCTAGTGCTTTCATTCACAAGTACGCTATAATGCTTGCACAGTGTACTGTACACCTTCGTGGTAACTTGCACTTTTGCATGAATTGGATTGGCCATGATAACCCAACAAAAACGTAGCGTATTTGTTTGTGATTTACAATTACAAACCAACACATTTACAAAGCAGTAGTGCACTTGGCAAGCTGTCAAATCGATACTTTTCACTTCACCAGGCGATGGCTTGTTTGATATCACGCAGTACCAGAGATTTAGGTACAATTTTTTGTATTTTATGTGAACTGAAACGTTTCAATGCTTTCGGGCACAAAAAATCTGCTGGTTAATCACAAGTAAAAGTGTTCAACAAATACATAGCACCATCGCAAAAACGTTAACCCAACGGTGGATGATGAATCGTGTTCACCAGTCACTATGGCCCAACCACCTGGCATAACATAACTTTACGCGTCATAAGAGGCGTGGCAACTTCAACCAATCACGTCGCACAAATGGCGAGTGCTGAAATATCAAGCGATAGCAACCATGTTGGTCACGTAACAAAATATTTATGAAGTTCTTCAGTTTTTTTTGCTTTTCCCTGTTTGGAGGAAATGTGATAGAAATTGCAGAACACTGTGTGTGGACATGCAATTTGATGTTAAAACCTTGTAGTTTACAAATCATGTCAACCAAATCAAACTATGTTGAACTCAATCAAACATCTCGGCTGTGCCATAATGGAAAGTTCAGCTCCACATTCTTATATGCAATAACTACATTGGATAATGGAAAGCTTGAAATGATGAGAAATTAAGTTGACCATGAAGAGAAAAAAAAAGAATTATATACAATAAGTTATACTTAATACAATTACAGTACTATGAAAGAGTGAACTCAGGTTGAACCATTTCCAGAAACACAGATAGCTAAAATTGTTTTGAACGGGAAAACCTGACATTCTTTCGCAAAAAAACATCAAATATTTACATTGCGACGCCAAAATAATAGTGTGGTACAACTTAAGGCAATTGCAGCTCAGAAACATCCATTGATGTGCAGGCCTCGAAATTCACGGCGGACACGGCGGTCATGTCCGCCGTCACAGCATGTGATGTCCGCGGGAAGCACCATCTAGATCGGTCATATTTGTCCGCCGAGAAATAACACGGAAACTAGCGATACAAATCGTCATTGCATAGTACTAACAATTGCTGCGAGAATATAATTTCCCGCGCATTCTAGCGCGCATCCAGAAAATGTGAATACTGTATCTCTCACCCAGACAACAAAATCTATCATTCTTATATTAATTCAATGTAGACGCAGACGTTGAATCAATGTAAAAAGGATAAATTTGTTGACTGGGTCGCTTCCATTCAAGCAGGAAAACTTTCGATTCATAGGTTGCTTCAACGATTGATGACATTGAATCATCGTAACAAAGGTGAATTCTTCGCTAACAATCGATGGGAGTACCGGTACTTCCACACTAAGCAGCGCAACTTTGTTCAAGTTTTACCTCACAATGTCTGGCTTTGATCTCCGAGTAATATTGATAAGGCAAGGTTGGTTACAAAATTAGATTATACGAGTTCGGTAGGCTATTACAGCAAAATTTGTTAAGTTTTGGTATTACAATAAGAAAAGACCCAGGGAAAATTCACTTTCGCTCACATGACACGCAAAAATAAACTTAAAAAAAAGCCTGTGAAACGTTGCACAGCAGAAAATAGTAGCGTTAGTGTAGAAGTTTTCTGACTCGTGCCTAGAGCATTGTGACGCAAGAAGCCACACGACCTCGTTCAGTAGAAGTTAATCAGTTATGCGGCGTTTTGAGCAGGTACACGGCGCTTTGACTCTTCAAGCGCACGTCTTTCAGAGTGACTTCGCTGAAATTTTAAAATGCATTCTAAACCGTAGCTATAGTTCTCAAATGGCGAAGAATTTTCAAGATAAAGTGATTAAGCATGACGATCGACGCAAAAACTGGTGTGTCCGCCGTGAGACTTAATTTGTCCGCCGAGATAGCTGCTCAGACCGGACACGTTTGTCCGCCGTCAACAAAAACGAATTTCGAGGCCTGGATGTGAAACTGATGAAAGAATACTGCAGTATGTATAGCCATAGTATAACACAGGCGTAAGGCGGTTGTTTGTTTGCTTGGTTGGTCTTTAGTCAGAAACTTTGCGTTTGACAAGAAACGTGGCAAGTGTTTAGAATACAGAAAATTTAAATTTGCCTCAACTGTTATTCCATTGAACTAAGCAGCACAAAATAACAACCCTTGCTGAACTAATTTAAATTTCAGCCATAATTTAGCCTCCAAATCCAAGACACAATTTAGTCTGTCCTAACTTCACCTATCGAACACACAACAAAACATCTAAACCGTGGCCTACGAATCTAAACCCGTTTTGATTCAAATGGAAAGCGAATGTCAATGACAAAATCGGGCTGACATGAAACAATCGATGCTCAAAGCCAGGGTGTTCAAACTTTTTCTCAGTCGGGCCAGATTTGATAACACGGAAGTGCATGCGAGCCAACAGCCTTCTCTAACAATCTTGTTTTGCGTGAAAATGCATGTAATATGTATGGTAATGTTGTATAATTTAATGTCACTTTCGTGCAACAAAGCTATATGCAATTATGTATATGGAAGTATTTTGTTATATTACGGGATATGATAGATGTGGTGACTATTAGTTTTTTTTTCATCGGAAATTAACACATTAGAAACTTTGTAAAACACAGCTGTGTTAATGTGAAGGATGTAACTGACGTCTTGGTTCCTATATACCCTGGTCCAGTCCGGATCGAGGTTAATGGCAGTCAAGCGTAAAATATGACGTAGGTGGGAGTCGCTCAGCTTTGATCTCAAGCGGTCCTTGTTCAAGTTCATAACCAAGAACGTCTACTTACGAACCGAACAAGCTCAACAATTTGCTTGCAAAGTTTCGCATTTCAGAAAGTTTGTTTTTATCTAGCTGCTGGTAAAATAGCACAAAAGATGTTGTTGTAGGCTTCGCAGAGAAGCTTAATTAGCTACAGGTGAGCTGGAGCCTCATCAGGGTTCAAGCAGAAAGAAGTGAATGGCAATAAGTCCTTACAATACAATTAGCGGCAAAATCTTGAAAGCAGTCGTTGAATTTCTTAGCAAGAAAATGAATGAATGCTCGATATCTGTGACAAAATACTATCTATTTTTTTTTTAAATATAAATTGAACTTGTATGATTTCTGTATGTCTGGGGGCCAAAAAGAACACATTGTGGAACAACAGGCGCGGGCCATACAAACACGTATCGAAGGCCGGTGTAACGGTCCAGGAGTTACTGCGGTCTGAAAGTTACCGTAACTTCTGGACCGCGTATACGCGGTCTGAAAGTTACTGCCAGTCCAGAAGTTACTAAAACAGGGTTTTCAGATTTGACGCTTGCAGCAGATTTGTATAAATGATTTCAACATTGGAAACATGTTGAACTTGAAGACTTATCCACCATTGCATCTTAACATGATTTACCGCAGAAACGTAATTGGGAATGAAGCGAAAATAAGATGAAAGTTAAAAGATGAGTTTTGTACCAGAAATTGTTGCTGTTTTGGAATGAAATTTGAATTTGTAACCTAACAATTTACGTAGGCTATCATTTTAACCTGATTTGTTTGTATTATACCATTTGAAGTTGTGTCCGTGCCTTACGTGCGTTGGCAAATAAATTTGCATGGGGAGGTGATTGACTAGATGACCACTTAGCCTATAGTCTTTTGCTGTCATCCTGATTGTGCTGTAATGCAACCTACGATTTACAATGTAGTACCGTATTATGAGTGTTTTATTGACTCATTGTAGGCTATATGGCTCTGTTGAAACAAATAATTTAATTGCTCATCGCTCCAAACATTTCAAAGTTTAAATCGGGCTATACGTGAATCGGTGGCATTTAATAAGCTATACAGCATTACAGCAACAAGCCTTAATATATCGTGCAAAGTTTGCATTTGAAGGCTGACTTGTTAGCCGCTGGTGTTGAGTTGTAGTTGACGAACATAGTCTTTGACTATATTTTATGTAGGCCTATTTCATGCAAGTTAAAACCAAAGTTTTCTAGTGAATGAAGCACTGAGCCTATTTTTGGTCTGGTTCTTCAAACTACCGTTTTGAAGAAACATAAAGTAACTTAAGCTACATGTAGGCCAACCAGTAGTCAAAACGCCATCAACCTTCAGTGAGTAGGCTATCACAGTCTCACACGCGGGGAAGGCTTTAGCTTTTACGAAAGTGTTGAACACTTTGAGATTCCAATGAATTTCCGTTGGACTCCCATCGAAAACACGTGGCACAAAACTTAAAAGTCTAGAATTATGGTTTCGTAGTGAGAATATTTATCCTTGGGATTCATCTTTCGCACACTTGCAGAGGGTTTAATCTACTGACCAAGTGAAGTTTCAGTCCATTTACAAGTTTTCCCAAAAGAATTTCGAAAAAGCACACCCACTTACAATAGCAGTAACTTTTGGACTGCTTCTGCGGCGTTGCAGTCTGGAAGTTACTGTCAGTCCAAAAGTTACCAGCGGTGCCAGGCGTTTTCACAATCGATAGAAAAGCGAAAATTGTTTTAACTAAGTGTAATGAATTCATTGCTCTCAAACTAATGCAAGCTTTTCAGTTAACATTACAAAATACTTATAATTATTAATCTGACCTTTTGAGAGGTTAAAAATTTAATTATTTTTTGGAAACAAAATTAAATAAAATTTAAATGAAATATTTGGCAACTCTTGTAACTTTTGGCATGCAGTAACTCTTGGACTGCTACACCGGATTTGCCCCATGGAGCGGACTTTGACACCACTGCTGAAAGCGATGCTACTGTATCAATTCGATTCGATCACAACAACGCTTCATGGGTTCGAATCCAAACTGCCGCAAAACATTCAATTTCAAACAACAACCCAAAAATTACCGTTATAAAATGATTACAGAAAAGGTACAGCGTTACTGATCAAGAGACGATTATATTAACAGATGAAACAAGATAAACAACAAGCCGAGCCTACATGGAATGCCCTAGACTAGAGCATACACAGGCACCAAATGGCCAGTTACTGTATTGATACAAGGTACAGCTTGATTATAACTTTAACATGAGAAATATAACGTAGATCTGCATGTTGCCCTCTTTATTTTTGCACATCTTCCATGTACCTACTTCCTCCATTTCGTTCACATAACAGAATTTGACATTAATCTTCCTCCACATACACCACAAGGGTCAATATTGCTCATCGTAGTTTCCCCTTCTGTTGCACTTATCACCACCTTTGTCATTCTGATATTGACATGCATTCCTTTGTATTGAAGCGACTCCTAAGCGACTATTAAAGCGACTCCTTCCACTTCTTAAATTTCTGTCTCAGATCTTCCATCATGGTACCCAACAAAACCAAATCATCGGTGTACAGTATCTCCATCGATGAATCTTCCCTTGCGCGTTCGGTGATCACATCAACCACGATGGAAAAAATCCGAGGAGAAAGGACAGAACCCTGGTGCAGACCGACCTTCACTGAAAACTCGTCTGAGAGGACAGACCCAATGCGAACTCTTGACCTTGCACCGTCACTCCGTCATAAAGATTCATTGTTGCTTGCGCAAGTGCTTCTGGTACCCCTTTTTTTCTCATCGCCCATTTCATCACTCTTCTCGGAACTCTGTCAAACGCCTTTTTCATGTCCATAAAACACATAAGTAATTTCTTTCCGTTGTCTCGATATTCCTCAAAATAAAGCGGAATCTGTCATCCCTTTGCTAGGCATAAATCCACACTGCATCTCGTCCAGGTTCACGAATGATCTTATCCTATTCTCCATTCTACAACACCCTTTCCATCATAAAAAAATAAACTTACTAATACAAATCAAGAATATCTGTATAACAAAAGTTTCGTTCATTGTCGGGCCCAATGCAAGTGACCGAGTCTGACACAGATGTTAAAAAATGTTTTGTCTTAGTCTTCAACTCTTAAGTGTTTTTTTTACAGCATACTGTTTGCAATCGTTTCATACATTTTTCAGGTAATGAAGGTTTGAAAATGAAATAAAAAACGCGAAGTCATAGCTGCTGATTATATCTTTCTACATATCAGGTTAGTTTCTACTCAGTTAGAACTGTGAAATGTCTTTCTTTGTCAATTTCAGAAATCAAATTTCAAAACTACAAAAATTCTGTCTCATCATTTTAATTTTCACAGATTGTTGGCAAACATGACTTTTTTGAAAAAATATTTTTGCATGTTTTATGTTGATCAAAACAACATGTTTTTATTAAATATCAATTGACATCTTTTACAAACTGGTGATCTGCCAATGCATCCATAACACACAAGTGAAACTGCTTTAGTGATCAGTGCACACAGCTTAACCACAGAAGACATGGCGCTCAATCAGAAAAGCTAACCCTTTCCGATGTCTGATCAATGTACAAAAATAGCCTTTGTCGACAAGATAAAACGAAAAGCTGCTCCGGTATTCCCAAGGGCGTTTGCGTCATGTCTAGAAACGCTTTTTGATCATCGCTCACGATCAAGAATCAACTGATGATTTACCTTACAAGAATAAGACAGAACAGGTTGCTACAAGAACAAAACAAACCCAGGAGCTTGCGCAGATTCGAACCTGGAATTTTCGGCTCCTGAGTCCTGAGCTAACATTCCCAATGAGCCCCAATTTGTGAACCAGCATGCAGTGTAATAGATTACGTGATCATGTGAAACAATCTTAGCCCATTTAATGACCCTCAGAATTCAATTCGCATGAGAGATTTTGTGTGACTTTATAGTTATACAAACGTTTAGCACAAAATCTAGGCTGGTGTTGGGTATTTATAGCAAACAAAACACGACTACTACCCCGTATGCCCTTCTGCTGTAATTATACAGCATCATATATACACTACACAGCCTGTTGGCAGCAACCAGCAGTGATCTTTGCAGTAACGCACGATTTTGTGCGTCACACAAATGCCTGCAGTTGCTCATAGTATCGTAGTGTTTCACAATTCAGCCACATGATCAGCTCAGCAATAGAACTGCATGTGCTATCACTATGTTTTGTAAGCGCTAACCTGATACTGCGTTCAGGGCAAGCCAGGTGAACAAGCGAATGACCAAGATATTTGGGTTTTATTTATATTTTGTAATATTAAGAAACAGAAGATAATTTTCTAAGCCGAATCACCCGTGCGCCTGGCATCTAACCATTGTACGCAAAGCTTCAAACTGTGTTCAATTGTTTTACAAATATAAGTTGTTAACCGACGGCCAATGTTGACCATCAAAAGCATAATCAAGCAAAAGAACATTTGCTAAAAAAGTAAAAACTTAAATCTTACCGACTTTCCCATTCCCACGGATGCAAGAAGATGGTTATTTGAAGGAGAGAATGCACAGTCTAGGACAGGCCATTTGTGGCCCTTCATGGTCAAAGTCATGTTGCCATCATCTGCCAAGTCCCATACCTTCGAACAGGTATGAATGTTTTGTTAGCGTCATTCAATCTTAGAAGTCATTTAAAACTATGAACCCGTATAAATCACATGATCACCATTTTTACATGAAACTAACTAAAGCTAAAACTAAAAAAAACATAAAAAAAACACATTCGTTCAGTAAAACTGTTTGGCAACAGAGTGTAGTGAAAAAAAAAATGTATGCAAAAACTAGATGTGTTAAAAGTGGCGTTTAGGTGTAAAAACAACTTCTAAAGTAATTTGGGTCATCTTCCACCTGTATCCAGGTGGCTAAATGGTCCGAAAGGTCACGTGACCTTCAAAGTCGGCAAAAATTTCATAACTTGAGAACTGGTTTAGCTAGAATGCTGGTTCTTGGATTATAATGCTCAGAAGGTCCATGTTTATACCTGCTATTAGAAGATTTTTGTTTCTAATTATACCACGTTAATCACAAATTGGCAAAAACACATTTTTTCTTAAATATCAGCTACAATGCAAAGAAAAGAATTGTATACGGTATACACTATACAGGTGTGCGTTTACCAGCCTATTTTATACCACTGCTAGGCCAGTACAACGATACACATTTAAGTATTATACATTCATTATGTTACACTATAATTATACATAGGCGCCGACTTCTATTTTTGCACGGGGTGGCGAATAGCACAATATGGCAACCTAAAAACTTTCAAACTGCATGTTTTTGCTTGATTTTTACTAAGCCTGTTTCGTAGATGCAATTGTCTTTTCACACCTGATTTGTAGCTCGATAATTTACAAAGCAACTTTAAAACAAAGCACAGGAGGTATGTCGTGAATTTGATTGTTACGTTGCTGCTCTGACTTACTGACACTGCTCTGACACAAAGTATTTTTGCGAACAGCAGCTCTGTCAATCCAACTGTTAATCAACTGGTCAAGTTGTAACCGTGAAGCTTCAGCTTGATAAACATTTAAAATTAGGACGTGGTTCAATCGCTGTTGCGTCATGGTAGATCGCAAGTAGGTTAAAAATTATCAAAAAAGATTTTTGAGGGAGACAATGGAAAGATTGTATTTTATTGATTAATAAATCCCATTGTAAACCTAACAAATGTAACAATGACTTATGACAAGTAACAAATAAACCGATCGCAACAACAACAAGGAAAAAACTCGTAGCCACGTGTTGCATAATCTTCAGGAAGCTTGCTTGATGTTACGCGAGCATCATGCTTGTGACAAAAACAATCATTTTCTTCGCAATACTGTATTGGTTACCCTCTTGCTTTACGTTGACTTGAAGCTAAAACCAATGATCAAAAAAAGATTTAAACGTCCGTTCAAATTACATTTATTTGCAGTAAGTAAGGTAACCAAAACGGGGTGGCGGCCACCCCGTAACCCCGTAAGTCGGCGCCAGTGACTATATATAAAAAAACGAAAATTGAGCTGTTATGTATGCAGCTTGTGCATGATCACTGATTCGTGCTACTTAATAAGTTTGCCCATCAGTTCAATGGGACATGAACAATACATTGAACTGATGGGGACATGTCTAACACAATTCAGCACTCACTGGTTAAAACAAATGGTTTTTAGATAAAAATTCCTTGAAGATCCATGTTTTCATTATCTGCTGAGCGTCTATAACATTACTACATTAATGGCTGATAGAAAAGTATAATCACATACTGTACATTTGCAAAACATGTTTAGCAAACAAACCAGGAGAACCAAAAACAAGCTTACTACGGTAGCTTAACCGATTTTTAAGTTATGAAATTTTTGCCGATTTTGAAGTTCACATGACCGTTCGGGCCACTTAGCCACACGCCACTTCTAACACATCTAGTTTCTGAATAGGAGAAAAAAACTTTTTTACTCTATCCTATTCGGCAAATTCATTAAAAACAGTATATACGACCATTCACAAGTGTTTAACAATCTGATGGTTTCTTAAAACACAGCTTTTGGTTCTTCGTGAGCAGTTGAAAAATGTGCTTTGCTGAGCACTAAGAACCGTTTAACATAAAAAACTTTAAAATGATACTTTACATGGAAACTCTAACAGCATCACAGCACTTATACAAACAGAAAACACAGTGACTGAATTGAAGATCAAACACAATGATCTGAGACACTCACTTTTAACGTTTTGTCTCCGGAGCAAGACACAAGGATGGGAACACCACAGGAGGAGAATGCCAACCCATTGACACTAGCTTGGTGATCAGATAGGTGGAATACAAGAACTTCTAAAGAACAGGAAAGGGTTTTTTAAATTCGTTAAACTCGTGAGTTGATGGTATAAAACTTAACTGACTAAACTCAAAACATCTAAATGCGTGACGTATGATGTGAAGTATGTTACTAGGAATTGTGAAGAGACAAAACAAAAAATGTATCACAAAGTTCCGTTTTTTGTGTTTTTATTTTACAGCAGGAAAAGTTTCAGACATTGTTTGTTTTTTATCGACATCAAGATTAGTGAAAAACAAATGCAAGTCAGTAACGCAGATTAGAAATTGGTGTAGATGCGGAGATGAACTTTTTAAAGTAAATTAATCGTTCTGAACTTGGCATACTACAAAGCGTGGTATGTTTATACGCAATTGAAATGTCTCCACACAAGCGGAGGCTGGTTTCTCCGACACAAGAGGTTTGCAATTTCAAGTAACATTATAAAGTAAACCAATAACGTCTGGTTGAGCCGCGCAATAACCTCCCCGTGGCAAGGTATAAAAACTACGTGAGTTACAACACGTTCCAAAGCGTGCTGGTGCAGTAGTATACACATCAACTAACACTCGCCAAGCCTAACAAAGAAGCACAAAACAAGTCGAACTTTTAAGAAATGTGCATCAACACTTTTACACTTTTAATAGCAATGACTGCCTTTGAATCGGTGTTAAATATTTGAAGAACCAGATAATTGAAATTTCCCATTCATCAGTGTTTGTTGTTGTTGGTGAGGCAGCTTAATTGTAAGATACGGAAAGAAAGGTAATTTTAAGTCCAGCTTAAACATATATTTTTACCTGTTTCCACGTTCCATATTTTAATTGCTCCACCACTCAAACCAACAGCCAACAATGACGTAGTAGGAAAGCGAAAAGAGACAGACTTGAACACAGGTGCGAACTCCATTGACCTCACTTCACTGCCACAGTCAATCACGCGGCCACTAGCGAACGTAGCAACCGGTTGATTACTGCTACAAATACTTGTCAAGATTTCATTTCAAGTTGGAGATCATTGCAAAATAAAAATCTATGTAAATTCTGTCAATACCCTGCTGTGTGTAGATCAACATTTGTTACTGAGATACTTGCGTCCTCACAAATACAACCTTCTGGCCAGAGCTTGTTTAAACCAGAAACCACACAAAATTGTCACATGATTAGATAGCAAATGAGCTATCTAACAACAAGGCATAAAGTTGGTCAACATTTGTTTATGTAGAAGTGATAGTATTAAAACCTTGCTTCTGTAAATTGGTAACAAAATTACAATTAGCAGTATCAATAGTCTTCCTGCTTTTGAAGAAGAATTTTACATATTATATAACCTTTAGAACTTATCGACTAAAACACACTCTGATAGGCTTGTTCCTTAAGAGTAATCCACAAAAAACAGGGTTGAGAAAAACCCGGGTTTTTTAAAAAAGCCCAACCCGCATGGGTTTTTTTGGGGTTTATTTAAAAAAGATGCAAAAAGGGTAGATTCATGCTTATTTCACCTCAAATACTACTTTTTACCAATGAAGTGCCTCTCACTCACAGTACATGCTGGCATAACTCAATAAAATAATGCACTAGGGCTGTTTAACTATGAGGCCTTCTTGCATTTATAAATGAGTTTTAGCGTAGTACAAGGTGGCATTACTTGATTTTTGTGTACAAAAATATCCGCTGTGTTTTCAATTTATCTTTGGAAACTTCCTTCACAATCACATCCTAAAGTCCTAATTTGAAGTTTGTTTTAAGTACCTTGTAGTACTTTGGTTTATTTTTTCAATTTTCTGATAAAAATTGGACAAACAAACGAGCACAAACGACGATGATTTAACCCTCAAGGTGTGCAGTTGGGAACACACTTTAAGCACCTTGTTAACCTAGATAGGTGGTCAGCACAATGTGGGCTGCAAGTAAAATATGCCTATTGACAGATTTTTCAAAGTGAGGATAAATATTCATTGGCAAAGAGTAAAGTACAGAAAAAAAATACCTATTAATGCTCTGGGTAGAGAAACCTTCCACTGCTGCTTCGCCAGCATCGTATTTAATTACTTTGATAACACCATGACCGGTTGTCCAAGCAAATCTTCGACCAGTCTTGCAGAAGGCACAGCACCTTGCTTCCCTGCCTGGCTTCCAACGACCTGTTCTTCGATGGATGCTGGCGAGCTCATTAACGCGACTGAAATCAACTGTAAAAATATCTGTATTATTAGTACATTAAGAACAAGCACCCATGGTCCCATGCAGTTATTTCATGAAACTTCTATGAAAGACAATGAGAACATAATCTGTGTTGAAATTAATGGAATGTGGTAACTAATACTATATAATAATTCAACAATTATTATTTTAATTGCTGGCCTGGTTTTTATAGAACTCCATCCATTTTATAAAACTCTAGAAAATCATGTGGCAATTAATAGATATATTATAGTCCATATGCGTATTTGTGATTATCTTTTTTCAAGGACTGAAAAAAACGGTACAACTTTGCCAAAATGTCATGAGCTAACTGAAAATTATTTGTTGTAAATTTTGTTGTATAGGGGGTAATTCTTGTTGTAATGGCTTATCTGGGTTGCAAAAGCATGTACTCAAGCATGCAACAACTAAAATTGTTAGAAGTAATCTTTTTTATTATTATTTTTTCGTTTTATTTTGCTAGGCAAACTTGTGCTGAAAATGGCAACTTTGCTCTAAGCTTGTTTTTCAGCTATATTTTACACATTTATTTGTAGATCAAGCAATTTTAACATGGTATCTCACAACTTTGGTCACAGAAGCGGGGTTTTTAAAAAAAACTTACAGTGGAAAAATAACTTTCTTTTTTGTTTTCACAGTTTTTTGTGGTAATTGCTAAAATGACAGCTTTAGCTTTGCTTAATGGTTTGTCTTCTCATGTCTTTTTAAGCCATAAACAAATTTAATTGAAAACTTTTTGCAAAAGAAAATGGCTGTGGCTATATTTACATTATATAGTTGAGGATATATTTACACTATGTAGTGTTCACACTATATAGCCTAGTAGAGGATATGTTTACACTATATATATATGATAGTATTCACAATATGTATAATATAGCCTAGTTGAGGCTATATTATACTGTGAATACTATATAGTGTAAATGGGCGCCTAAACCGTGGGGGCATGGGTGCCAGGCATTAAACTTATTGGTACATAAAAGAATAGATGAACTAGCGATCAGCAGCAGGAAAACATTTTCTAATGCAAACCGCAACAACTTTGCGATAAATAATCACTAGAGCGAGTAGCGATGCTACAATCCCACGTAGCAAAAATCTACCATTTTGTGTCGATTCAATGTCATCAGATGTTGAATGCACCCACAAACAACACAATTTGCTGCGTAGACACAGTGTGCGTTTAGCTTCATGCGCTTGCAAACAGACTCTATCTCGATGTTTAACGCCTTTCGAAAGTCAAAACCGCTGCAGTGAATTGTCACGGCAGTGAAAAACCCCTGCTGTGAATAGTCACGGCAGTGAATCGGTCGCTGTGAAAATGAAGTCTCTGCCCGATGACCAACACAACAAGGACTGGTACAAACCGCTTTGCGCATAAAAACCCGATCAAAGGCGGGAATATGAGCAAACGCTTTTGTTTCATCTGCAACACGAAAACGGGTGTTTTACAGTGAATTGAAAGCAGGTTAATCATAAGTTGCGATATTTATTATGTCATCCATCTGAGTGACATTTTGATGAATTTATGTTGCTGTTGATGAAACACGCTTTCGCCCCCACGGCCAAAAAATAGTTAGGCGCCTATGTTTACACTATATAGTTGAAGCTATATTACACTATAGCCTATAGTTGAAGCAAAATACTGTTGCCAAATAAGGAATTCTGTCCTAATTTATTTAAAGCTGTCAAAAACATCCTAACTCTGACAACACCTGATTGTAACCATGGCAACAAGTGTGTAAAAATAGCCACTTTGAAAGAAAAAAGTGATTTAGAACACACATGAAACTGAAACTTAATCACATTTTTTATACCAAATAACCTGTCCAGCTAAATATGCTGACGGTGAAGTGTTACCACAGTGAGATGAAAAGCTTCAACAAGTCAAACCGATTTATTTGAGTTCGATGGCACAGTATAGGCCTAATAAATAAGTGAATAAAGCTGTTGTGCAACAGAACGAAAATTTGGCATGGCTAAGACAGACCATAAGCACTAAGCAGTCATCCAGTTAGCCTCAACATGACCACATATCTAACTACACATACAGGCAGGTGTGTAGACAGGCAAACCACTTCAATTGAAAAGGATTAGCAAGTTACATTGACAATCACCATTTCCTGGAAAAGTTATGAATTTCCATTTGGCAAAAAAGTCTGAGCAGGAACTTTGATGTTGCTCAATTTTTTTCTTCAACCATGTCAATGTCAAGGGACAAAATTGGGAGATGAATAGCTCCGTGGACGTGGACTAATTACAAAACCCTGTTAACTGATGAACTTGCAGTTTTTATTCAAATAAAATAAGCTAAATATGCTGCTCACCTCTTTTCGACTTTTCTGCGTATTTTAATTGCACACTTTCAATCAAATTAACCATTTCAAATGCAAAGACAGCTTGATTTATTTTTCTTCTGTTTTTCAAAGCAAGAACCACACTGTTGTTGAAACAACAAAAAAATAGTAACAAGTAGCCTATCAGTATTAAGTGGTTTAGGTTTTATGAGTAATTTAGCACAACACTAATCTATCTGTGAATACAAAAAAACACATATATATGATACATCAAATTAAAAATATGGCAGTGGCTATTTGACCGGCTCCTGTCTTTGAATCTGAAACACTATTTGACCAGTCATGACGTCACTGCATAAGCACTTTTTTCTTTTTCTCTTTCAAAGCAAAAGACGAGAAGCGCCGACATAAGTTCTAAATTCAACACGTATTCTTCAACTCAGTCCGTGGCGCGTAGGGTTCGTCTCCGGCTGCCAATCTGGATGGGATGAGTTCGATAATATCCGAAAGCAATCTTTTTTTCATTTTTTTTTTTTTATCTAAATTTTGACCCGAAGCGCATTTATGTGGTCAATTTTTAATTTGAGTAGCCTACAGTCCAAGTTAGTTAATAGTTCTCAAGTTAGTTATATACAATACTTCTTTTAAAAGAAATGATAATGGTAAAACCATTTTTTAAAGAAGTATTGTATATAACTAACTTGAGAGAAAAATGTAGGGTCGTTCGGCAACACACGTTCACTTATGACGATCGGAAAATTACCAAGAGAAATTCTCAAATTCCAGCAAATTAAAAAAACTCTAACATTATTACTCACATTTGAAAAGACATAAAAAATGGGCTGTAGGCTACTCAAATTAAAAATTGACCACAAAAATGCGCTTCGGGTCAAAATTTAGATAAAAAAAAAATGAAAAAAAAAATGCTTCCGGATAGTATCGAACTCATCCCCTCTAGATTGGCAGCCGGAGACATAACGCACGCGCCACGGACTAAGTTGAAGAATACGTGTTGAAGTTAGAACTTATATCGGCGCTTCTCGTCTGTTGCTTTGAAAGAGAAAAAGAAAAAAGTGCTTATGTAGTGACGTCATGACCGGTCAAATAGTTTTTCAGATTCAAAGACCGGAGCCGGTCAAATAGCCACTGCCTAAAAATATTTAAGGTATGAAAACCGTTCTGTATTTAAACCTTTTTTGAGTCTAGTGCAATAAAAGCCAGCAACTTTAATTAGTATAGGCCTAATCAAATAATAAATTTATTGTATTTTAAAGTAAAACTAATGCTATTTTAATTGTAATGCACCTAATAGCCTACTGATATAAATTAATCAACTACGGTAGCCTTCTTCAATCAGACTGTTTGCTTTGGTTAAGTTTTAAAGACCAGAAAGGTCCAACCTAAGTTAGTACAAAGAAATCTAAGTCAAAATAGTGTAATAATTATGTTTTATTTTGAACCCATTGCAACAACGCGCTACACTGGGATTCATAGATGCAAAACAAGCAAACAACAGGAAGCACACAGACATATGGAAAAGTCTTTAAGTTAGCTGCACTCCTTATTTTGGTATAGGCTACTATACGTCTAACTAAGTTTTAAACAACATTTTTCGCAACTTAATGAAACAGCTCAACAATTGAACTAAATCAGATTAGTTACAGGGTTTTACAGTTTCTTTTGAGCAGACTCCTAGTCTTGCTCCTAGTCCTCAATCCTGATTGTTTCATTTGTTTCTTGTTTGCATCATTGGCAAGGTTGCCAGATTTTATTGAAATTTCCAGCCCAATTGCCATTGATTGTTGGATATGAGAAGATAAGGTTCTCATTGTAGGCTACTAAGCCTTCGCACTAAGGAGAGCAGGATGACCAGTTCCTTTCTCTCGGCTGATTTTCCTACAGCAATTATGCCTACCCAATTTATTACACCCTAGGTAGAGGTGAGAGGTGTTTTCAACAACCAGCTTACCCGGGAGTCGAGCCAGGTCTGCATAATTGGAAAGCCAACGCCTTATCCGTTGCGCCATCCCATCTTCACAACAGTAGCAATCAATCAATCATCAATCATTTTATTTTTCGTCATTAATGCGTCCGGGACGAAAAAGATACTACAGTAGAATTCGCCTATAGTGACTTTGGCTATAGTGACACTTCGCCTATAGTGCCACCTGTTGCAAAGTCCCGTTTGCAAACCATATGTTTTGCATAGAAATGACTTCGCCTATAGTGACTTCGTGTATAAGAACACTTTGCTTACAGTGACACCACATTTCTGTCCCTTGGGCTCAAAAATTTCCGTATAAGGACACTTTACGGTGTATTTCCAGTTTAAGTTGGAATCATATTTTGTCCTTATCAGCATTCGCCAGTTCCCAGCCGGCAAATCCATCTTTTTACATTGATTTAACGTATGCAGAGGTTGAACCATAAAGGATTGATTTGCTGACTGGGTTTGAATTAAATCAACATGGAATGCGCATGCGCAGATACTGCACAAGTGACGTTATCAACGACGTCATCATTCGTCTATAGTGACACTTCGTTTATAGTGACACTTTTTCCGCGGTCCCTTCAGGTGTCACTATAGGCGAATTCTACTGTAACTACAAAAATCGATATAAACCTACCAGCACGTTAACGAACGGGAAAAGGTGGCAAAACCTTAAAAGGTTTAAAACGTGCCTGAATGAAAAATTATGTAGTAGGCTATAATGTGTTTTGCAATAAATGTGTTTTGCAAGAAATCTTTCCTGATGTACTCAAAAAGAGTCTGATAATACCTGTACCAAAAGTTAGTTCACCTTTACACTTTACAGATTTGCGACCAATTTCTTTATTGCCAACTTTTGCCAAAATTTTCGAAAATTTTTTATATAAACGGATGATGAATTTTATTGACAAATATAATATTTTAACCCCAGCTCAACATGGTTTTCGTGAAATTGATTCAACAAGCTTAGCATTGACAAAAATTTATGATGAATTACTTTCTAACTTGAATGATCACAAATACACATGCTCGGTTTTTGTTGATTTAAGTAAAGCTTTCGATACAGTTGATCATGGCATACTTTTAAAAAAAACTTCACCATTATGGCTTTCGTGGCAAGTTTTTAAACGTTTTAACATCTTATCTAACAAATAGAATGCAAAGTACAAAAATTAACGGTAAGAATTCTAATTTCAATGTTGTTAAATGTGGTGTCCCACAGGGGTCAATCCTTGGTCCCTTGCTTTTTCTTCTTTATGTGAATGATCTTCCAAATGCATCTTCTTTTTCAACTACACTTTTTGCTGATGACTCAAACTTTCATATGTCAGACAAATGTTTGTCATCTCTCCAAAAAAATGTCAATAGTGAAATAGGAAAAATTGATGTGTGGATGAAATCCAATAAACTTTCATTAAATTATAGTAAAACTACTTAGGCTATATGATCCTCTGCAACAAAAAAAGTGCAGCAGAAAATTTTAGTCTGTCCATCAGTGGCCGATCCATCGAAAGGAAGAAATGTATAAACTATCTAGGTGTAACTTTGGATGAGCGATTGACATGGGATAGTCATATTATTAATCTTAGAAAGCAGCTTGCAAAGGTCTGCGGCATAGCATTTAAGCTGAGATACATTGCCCCTTTAACAATATTACAAACTTTATATTATGCTTTGTTTCAATCCAAGATCCAATACTCGATTATAAATTGGCGAAGAGCAAACTCTACATTGCTTGCTCCACTACAAGTGTTACAAAACAAGTTCATTCGATCCTGCTTATTTTTGCCGAGGTCAACAAATACAACTGTTCTTTATCACCAATTTAATGTGCTCAGAATTGACGATATTATTAAATTAGAGACTGCAAAATTTATGTACAAATATGTGCACAAAATGCTGCCCCGGCCTTTGCTGGCTGCTTTATTTTTGTAAAGGAAATTCACCATCATAAAACCAGTCAGAATCAAAAGAATGATTTATATTTGCCTTCTACAACGTCAAACTCTGGTAAGAAGATGCTATGTTTTAATGGAGTGAAACTATGGAATCAAGTACCAAAAGAAAGAAAAGAAAAGTCGTAGGCCTATAATGTTTGTGCAATGATCATTCCTGAAACGTATCATCCGCTTATTTCTCTACACAGTTTTTTTATGTTGCCCTGTGTTATTTCATGGTTAATGTATTATGTAAAGTGCTGGTATTGTGCTATATGTGTTAATGTTCTTAATTTTGGGTCTTTTGTTTAAATGTTTGGGTAGCAGCCAGGGCCGGATTTACCAATAGGCTAGGCAGGCTGAAGCCTAGGGCCTCAACGTCCAGGGGCCTCGAAATTCGATTTCAAAATTTGTAATTCTTTTAAAAACTTGACAAGTTTAAACCCTACCTAAAGTACCTGTACTACCTATATGTATCAAGCTTTTCAGAGTAGAAAATTCTATACACAAGTTACAAACAGTCATTATTACGTCGTTACTCGTTTGCATCATAATAAAGGCAATTATTGCGCGCTTTCTGCTGGAAGCTTCTATGTTAAAGTGCCGCAGTCTTCTCTGCAAAAAACAGTATGAAATAATCTAGTGGTTTTCTTGGAGAATCTAGTGTTTTTTTTTAAATTTTGAGACTGGCAGCATCAACTTTCCTTCTGTTGTTAACGAAGACGATTTAGGTGATTTGCAAGAAGAATAGGGAGCTTTGCCTCAAGCGTGCAATGCTCTGCATGATAGTGATAACCTTAGCCCACCAGAGTTTTGGCTAAAACTGAAAATGGACAACCAAGGTTTAAAACTTTTAAAGGAAGCGTATCTGGAAGATGTTGACCCGAGTCCCGAAACTTACTGATGAACTTCTATGTGCAAGGAAAAAATTAACACTGCCTTTCAATATGTGGAAGCTATATTAAGACTGTTTCTAAGCTTAATGGTCACTAACTGCTCAGGAGAGAGATCTTTCTCAAGGCTCAAAAGCATCAAAAATAAACTGAGATCGACAATGTCTCAAGTTGCATGATTTTGCATTGACGAAAGCTAGAAAAAAAAATTGGTAGCCTAATCTTACTCTATTTCAGGGGTCACCAACTGGCGGGCCGCATGCGGCCCGCCACGCTGTATCGCTGCGGCCCGCGGAAGGTATCAATGTACAAGTATAACCAAAAATACTTTTCTTGAGGAGTTAAAGAGCACGAAGGCAAAAAATACTTTCCGGGAAGCATATTTTCGCTTTGCATACGATTCCACCGACCGACCAATCAGATTATAGTTCTAGGTGGGGGTTGCTTAAAGCTATTTCAATGCGATGTCCAGCCACACTGTCCCAGTGGTTGATTAAAACATCTGTTTTCGAATTTCGAAAATGTCTGTGAGCATAGGGTAGCTTATTTTAAGTTTGCAAATGTCATGTAAACACTAGTGTGCGTTTCACCGTTATTGTGTTTCACAAGCAGTGTTCTCTTTATGCAAGTTTTTGTTGGCAAAATAGATCGGTGTGCCAACTCAATTAATATAAATTGGCAAAATATTATATATAAATGTAAAGACTTTTTCTGATTGTATAATGAAAATATTTAGCTTAGTAGTAGTACTGCAAAAAATCTTCTCTGTATCGTTCCAATTTTAATATATCTCCTGCCGAAGTTCTGCAAAATGTTGTTAATCAACAAATTCTTGCCACGCTGATAAGCATCGCAAGTGACAGTTGTCTATAACAAAAGAAAGACGGTTTTATAGACTCTCACAAAAAAGATGAAAAACCAACTCATTGCTTTTTTAAAGGAATGACTGTTCATGAATTACGATAGAACTACGATTTTTGGGTGATTTCCACAAGCATTTGTTTCATGGTGCCTGGTTTCTTTTTCCCTGTTATTGGAGCCTATTTTTCGCTGATATGTTTGCAGATCACTATTGTTGCCTGTATTGCGATGTGTCAAACATTTCCTTGTTTACTGAAATTGTTAATTGCAAGATATCTTCTGTGAAGCGAAGTGACAACACCACTCTTGCTTGGCGATGAATATTCTGATGAAACCGCTCGCCTCGCTATAAGTGCGCAAAACAAGTGGCCTCGTTTATTAGGCATTGTTAAAAAAAGTCAAAAGTGGTGTAAAAAGGAGCTTGGCCTGGCAGTAGCGTTGTTCGATTAATTTTGTTGCTGCGGTATTCTAACATAAATATGAACAACATGTAACGCTGGATACTGGGTACGAAATGCGTTCTTTTCTAGCATAAGAGTCAACCTACCTAAAATTTTATTAGTGCGGCCCGCCACAGCTCTCCTTAGTGCCAAAGTGGCCCGCATGCAAAAAAGGTTGGTGACCCCTGCTCTATTTGATGGCTGTAACTATTTCTTATGTCCTCGTAAACAGTGGCGTAGCCAGGGGAGGGGAGGTTGGGGGTTTCAACCCCCCTTTGGCACGCGTGTGACGTCACGATATTGAGAATGATGCTTTCAGTCTCTTTATGTTTCTAAAACAAAGTTTGCCTAATTTTAAACAAAACTGCATTGAAAGAGCGAGTTTTGCCAATACCAAACATTCAAATATCTCAGTCAGGAATTAGCAACAAGAAAACATAGAGACTTAGCTTTATTTCCGAAAAATGCCGAAGAAAACATTATCTTATCCTTTTGCTATGCCACCGGACGGTACCATTTTACAGGAATATTCATACCCACATTTTTGTTGAAAATGCTCTCAGAATGCACCAAATTCGAAGTAATTTTTCAAAATTTTTCTGCAGGAGGCCCCCCAGAACCCCTTGCTGGGTGTCGTTTTAGGCGAATACGAATACGCCGTCAAACCCTCCCCTTTCAAAATTCCTGGATACGCCACTGCTCGTAAATCAACTTTCAATTATTGTAACGGTTGTTTGATCAGAGATATTAAAATTAAAAGCAAAACTGCCTTAACTAAATTTTTATTCTTTTAATTAAAAATTTGCACCCATGAATGTGGAAAATGAAAAGAACGAAGAGTTTAATGCACTCATATTTTTAACATTAAGCAATGACATGTGATGTTGTTTAAAGAGAATTTCTGAGCTCAAAAATAGGGAGGGGCCTCAGAAATGGAATAGCCTAGGGCCTCTCATGGTCTAAATCCGGCCCTGGTAGCAGCTGACTTTGGTGACCTTTTGGTCTTTCGCTGCCATCCTTGTTGTGCGAATTATTTGTGTTTATTGTGTTTTTGCTTTTTGTACATTACTCTGGTTACAACAATTAGGAGATGTTGCCTGTACTGCTGCCTCATAAGCAAGAAGAAGAAGCCAACAAAAAAATAAACTGAACTGAACTGAACTATATATCAGTAGTTAGCACGGCCACAAAACCTAAAACAAGACATAAAAAACACATAAGAAAAACCGCAGGACGCTACAATAGCAACGTTGAACAAAGGCATAAAAAAGATTTTGCAAAAGAGCTTCAAAATTCTTCTGTTAGCCCAGTGGTTACTCGCTCGGCTCAAGATCACACGGCGCTGGTTCGACTCTCGGGGTATGCGTTTGAGCAACGCATTTCAGGACTGCTCTCCATTCAGCAGCACCTAGTGAATGGAATAATTTCCCGGCAACAAGATTTCAACAATCGGAAACTTCGCTCTGTCTATATCGGTAAACAGCCTTGCGTCAAAAAGCCTCTACAAGTATTCAAAACTACCAGGAATAACCTATCAAGGCTTTGTCAGAAGATAAAGATTCAAAAACCAAACAGAAGTTGACATTGGTTTTTTTATTCAAATTATTATATTTATGTTTATTTAAATATCATATTTCTTTAAATATATATCATATCATATTTAAACAATAAATATCAATTAGTGGCCTATACTAGCCTACTAATAACTTACTTCAAAAAGTGCTCAATGCCAAACAAAAAGCCAAGCAGCAAATTAGGCTACATCAAATAGTATAGTTATTACTCTTTAGAACCTCTACAGCAGTGTTTCTCAAACTTTTTTAGTCCATTGCCCCCTTTTCGTTATTGAAATAAAATTTCGCCCCTTTAATTCTGTCAAGTAAAATAAACATTGATACTAGAGTGATAGACAATTTTAGTTTTGGGAATTTAATCAACAAAATTGACAGTATAGGCCTAACATGATAATGTTCAATGGGATGGATGAGCTTGGCGACTTTTACAAAGTTTTGAAATGTTTGGCGACATCTTGGTAAGATATAGTCGAAGATCACCCCGTTTATAAACTAGCAAGCGATTTCTTTGCTTTGAAAGCATCAATGTCACAGTCGAAAACCCCATTCAACCATAGCTTAGCCCAGGGGTGTCCAACCTTTTTGGCCAAAGGGCCACATGCAGTTTACAAATGATCGCGCGGGCCACTTGTACATTTACTGCTAATTTGTGATCTTAAAAATGACTGACTTATAATTTCTAATTAAAACCCTCACACCAAAATTCTAATCTTAGAAATGTCTATTATTTTTATTTTACAGTTATAAGAACAATAGACAAACCGATACATAGTAAAGTCAACAAAGTTTTTACTACACGTTGACATTTCCATGTGAAGTTTGGCACTGTTTTTCTCTAACAAATTAGGCCAAATGAGTTGAAATGGACAATTTAGCAATGCAAAGCGAGTTTTCCATATGGCTGTCAGAAATTAGTGACAACTCAGGGGATTTGACATGGTTCAACCGCGAAAAAACTTACTCGCACAAGTATGTGCTGTCGAATTATGATGTCACGAAAACTGCCAATCTGCGGATTCTCTGATATTTTTCTTAAGAGACAATTTTTTGTAAAATTTAACAATAGAAAGTTTTGAACTTCTCCCATTAAAACAAGAAATATTACTAATTGACTGACTCTTGAACCACGAGTACGATTGTGTGGAAAAGGGTGGACGTAACAGTGTGGAAAATGTGATGCGTAACAATGTGCATCGTGATGCAATAAAATTAACTTGAACAGTTGCGTAGTTTGCGTACCCCTGCACTAGGGACTATAGAATAATACGCAAAGAAAGCAGACAATAAATGCCAATTTCTCGAAATGTAAGTTCGCCATAAATTACGTAGGCGATTGAATTGATTATACCGTATATGTCATTTCGAAAAATATCACGCGGGCCAATCAGAACGTTCTCGCGGGCCACATGTGGCCCGCGGGCCACGGGTTGGACACCCCTGGCTTAGCCTATATGAAGTAGAAAACGACAAAAGTCACATTCTAGCTTCTTTCCAGAGAAGCTCATATTTGCCATCAACCTGGCACCAAAACAAATTGTATCGATCATTTTTGAATTTCACTCTTGACTCATCATCTGTTTGCATATCAATGAACTGCTTTTGAAGTTCCACTTTTATGTCTGTGGGTTCGGTAGAAAATGGTTGTACCACCCAGTTTGAAACATGGAGGTCCGCGAAATCTGCAAAGCGAAGTTTTATGTCTTTATGAAGCATGTCTAAATATGAGCAGTATTTTTGCCATTGTTCTTCTGTAATAACATTCTCGCTCAAATTGGGAAACTGAGTTAAGACATTTTGACCCAAACTTTGTTTGAATAAAGATAGGCTACTTCTGTCACAGCCTTTGCCTACTATAAAATTGGAGATAAAGTTCTGAATTCTAGCAAATTAAAATTATGAAGCCACTTATTGCTTCCCTTTGTCTGCCACTGCCACTATAACTCACCGACAAGTCTAGCCCCGATTTTTGCTGTTGAACGTTTCTAACTATATCAGCAGAGAATGTTCTGTTATAATTGAAACCTGTTATCATTTAATTGACTGGCAACCTAGGCTACTATATTCACTGCTTGTGATCAACTACTGTACTCAGTGGCGTAGCCAAGGAGGGTGGGGGTTACAACCCCCCCTTTGGCACGCGTGTGACGTCACGATACTGAGAATGATGCTTTCAGTCTAAAAAAAAATGCCTAATTTTAAAACAAAACTGCATTAAAAGAGCGAGTTTTGCCAATACCAAACATCTCAGCCAGGAATTAGCAACAAGAAAACATAGAGATTTAGCTTTATTTCCGAAAAATGCCGAAGAAAACATGATCTTATCCTTTTGCTATGCCACCGGACAGCACCATTTTACAGGAATATTCGTACCCACATTTTTGTTGAAAATGCTCTCAGAATGCACGAAATTCAAAGTAATTTTTCAAAAATTTCTGGGGGAGGCCCCTCAGACCCTCCGCCGCTGGGTTGTCAAACTCCCCCCCTTTCAAAATTCCTGGCTACGCTACTGACTGTACTAACCACCGTAGCCTACATGCTGTTTAAGACTGCTTCGCTTGGCACTGACCCGAGCCTTAATCGTAACTTACGAGGGTGAAAACCAGTGATAAAATTCGGAGGTCTCTGGCCTTAGCCTAGAGCAGTGGCTGTGGTTCTCAACCTTTTCTGAGTCATGCCCCCCAGACTGTGGCTCTAAAAGACCGTGGCCCCCTTGAGTGAAATATAAATTTATTTCTTTAAAGAACAACAAACGAAACGAAATCAATGAAAACATTTAACGAGTGATTAAATGACTTATACCTCAGTGCGAAACTTGCGCCTGATTTTGTTTTAGCAAGCCTTTTATTATAAAAGGTTCAGTCTTTGATATTCGGTCCAGTCTTTGATACAGTAAGACGAATGTCACTGTGCAGTGCGCACATCGAGACGATTACGTGCTTTCGTTTTAATGGTAGCTATGCTTTTAGCTAGCTTTACGATACTAACACCTAGCCTACATGAATGCTTTTTGTGTCACAATTGTACGTTTCTGTCAAGTAATACATATGGTCAATGGTCACAGCGGTAAACCATAATCTCTTCGTGGGAAAATTGTAACATAACATTCCCGGATCCGTTCGTCTGTATGTAATGACCGAAAGAAACACTCCTTTGAAAACGTCTATTCAAAATTGTATCTCTGTAAAATTAGCCACCTGGCTGTCGAAATTGGGATGCAACACCGTACACCACTAAAAACTTGTCACTACGATACAAACTACTTAGACAAAGACGGAATTTTCGTCCAGCTGGCAAGCACTAAGCAAACAGTTAAATATGCGACTAACTTTCAAGCAACCATTTTACGAATGACCAGAATAGATTGCAATATCTACATGTTATAATTTATCAATGAAGCCTTTTATCGTGGCCCCCCTGAGAACAATCTGTGGCCCCATTGGGGGGCCGAGGGCTACGGTTGAGAACCTCTGGCCTAGAGTTTGGCTGGCCTCGGCTGGTCAAGCCTTGGCTTAGAGGCTTTGCCCTGGCCTCGGACTGATGAATAAACTAGTGAATAACCTAGCTCAGGTATTGGCGCTGCAGTAGTTGAACAATATAAATTGATTCTAAACTACTGAAAATTACAACTGATTTCGCATGTCTGTCTCTTGTAAACTGTGTAACGCACGCCAAAACAATGGCAATATCTGGGAATATGAAGGAGAAATGTGACGTTTCAAACTTCACATTTTGCTAAGAGCACTGTGACGCTGCAATAATACATAATTTTGCAATGAATTGATTATAGATTTCAATAGCTTCAGCCTTCAAGTGATAAAGTAAACTTTTGCAAGATTGTGAGATGTTGTTACTCTATGAGTCCAGCGCCGGATTAACTATAGTAGCAGATGTAGCAGCTGCTACGGCCCGGCGCTTCACAAGGCCCCGCGCTTGGTGAGCAAAACATTTTTCTTGCAAAAAAAATGTCGACCATAGCCTAGTTGGTAAGTAATTTTTGGCTTGCAAACTAAAATGGCATAGGAGAATATTATAGTTATTTGATTAAATTACTAGTCCCAACGTTTTGTCCCTTCCTAATTATTGCAAACTTTGTATCTATGTAGGCTATGCTTTGCTGCTTCAACACACCGGTGGTCAGTTCTGGAGTGTTTAAGTGGTGGAGTGCTGAAGAGGCTCTTCTACAACAGGATGGTCCGCAGGAGCTGATACCATTAAGGTTATTAAAAAACGTTTTCTTTTAATAAAGGAGGCACTGGAGAAACTTTCGAATAACCAAAAACAAAATGCAAAATGTCGACAGCAGGCAAATGGACTCCTCGAGAAAATAGAGTTGCGCGAAACTGGAATCTTAGTGCTTTTTTTGGAATAGCTTTAGGCTACTCGATCGCTTCCGAAGGCAGCTCAAGTTTTTTTTTTTTTTTTCAAGCAAAGCAGCAAAATCTCAACAGTGCTTCAGCGTTGTGTGCCTCGTTGCGTTGATCCCTACAGACTTTCAGAGAACAATTCGCTAAGTTTGACTCAGGGGCGCAGAAGCTGACTCAAGTGAAGGATTACCGACCAACAAGCACAAGAAGAATTGTCCGAAATCGAAGGCGCGATGAGGATGTAAGCAGTGGCCGTTCAGTTCCAGAGGCAATGGATAATCACTCACCTAAAGACAGATTCCGGGTGGAAGTTTTCTCTGTAGTATTGGAAAGCCTACAATCTGCGCTGGAGCAACGTCACAAGGCATACACCCAATTGAACACACGGTTTAGTGTTTTTGCAAAATCTGCATGACCCAACACCTGCGCAGATTCAAGAAAGTGCTGACAGACTTTCAGAAGCATATTCCCAGGACGTGGAAGACGGATTGAAAGATGAACTACCTCAGTTTTCAGAATTTGTAAAGCACATTGCTATTGATCGCTTCTCTCCAGAACTCAACTATTTCACTTTGATTAAATAAAACGATATTGACACCACGTTTCCTAACATAACAATTGCCAAATTTCATCATCATCATTTTGTTCCTTCCTCGTATGGAGGGTTGGATACAATGCGCCATTGTTCTCGACCATGAGCTGTGCGTACTGCACATTCATAAGTTAATTTTGTCCATTTTGTGATGTTTGTTGTCCAAATCATTCTTGGTCTGCCTTTACTTCTTTTACCGTTTATCTTCCCTTCTATTAATGATCTTTGTAATGAATTTTGCCTTATTGTGTGTCCGAAATACTTCAATTTTCTTCTTTTGACTGTTTGTAAGAGCATTTTGCTTGAATTGAATTTGGAGAGTACTTCATCGTTAGTGATCTTTTGTTTCCATGAAATTTATAACATTTGCCTGTATGTCCAGAGCTCGAAGGCATCGATCCGTTTCTCCATTTTTTGTGACATTGTCCAAGTTTCAGAATTGTATAATAGGGTCGACCAGATATAGCATTTTAAGATCCTGAGACGAGTTGATAAATTTAAACGTTGATTGGTTAAAATATTTTTCATTTTTCCAAATGTAGTTCTTGCAATTTCTATCCGTCTAAGAATTTCATGGTCACACCTCCCATCTTCAGTTATTAAATGACCAAGATATGAAAAAGATTTTCGTTTTTGTATAATTTCGTTGTCAATTATAATTTGGAGTACTGAAGTGTCTGGTGATTTTGAGATTATCATTGATTTGGTCTTTTTAGCGTTAATTTTCATATTAAATTCTTTACCAATTGAGTTAACAAAATGCCAAATTGCCCAAATTTGCAGAGATCAAAATGCGTCGAAAAGACCTTTGAATGATATTGTTGAAGTTTTATGTTTCTCCTTGCAATTAAAACATTACATTAGACTTTTGTTGTTGTAGAGTGAAAATCAAATCTATAAAACATTTAATTACTTCCCAGTCATCATCTGTATTCTGTACCATACACAGTGATGTACGCGCATGCAAAAAATATTGACACCGTCAGCGTAAACGCAAACGTTCGAAAAAACATACGCCGTATGCGTCAACGCAACTTGTAAAAAAAGTTGGCGGCGTCAACGTCAGCGCATACACTAGCGTAAACTAATTTTGTTTGTTAGGTGCCAAACATTCACACGGAATAAACCACTCGAAACAAACAAGTTTTATTTTGAATTTCCACGAAGAAACACAAGCATCTGAAAGTGTTCATCTGACATTTTGCTGTGTTTTGGTTCCAATATGTCTTTGCCCATTGAAAACATTCTTTTAACTGCAGCGCTGGAAGGTATTGGCGTGTTGTAGCGAAAAAAATACATTAAAAAGTATGCGTTGACGCTATGCGCTAAAAAACCGCGAAAACTTTACGGCGTAGCCTCAAGCGCAAACTACCCAAAAAAATGTAGCCGCAAGCGTTAGCGCAAACAAAAAGTCTACGCCGCAAGTAGGGGAGAGTGGGGCTAGTAGGAAAGTTTTTTTTTAAAGCGAAATTTTAAAAAATTGGTGCATAACCTAACAACTTGAAGCGGCTTAACTTATCACCTATGGTGTCCTCTATCATACAACCAAAAATAAGTATTGAGTCAATTCAGCTTTTAATGAAAATTTAAAATAAACAAACATACAATTGATTTTTCAACTAACCCCATGCCTGGGGTTAGTTGAAAAACGTCAGTTTAATGACTACTAATGAACTGGATATTATTTTTTCAACCAACAAACATTTACATGGGGTTGTAAGCAAATATGTTTACTTGCTTTAAAATCAAAATGCAATGAATTCTACACTAAATCATCGCAAAAACATTTTTTAATAAACGCATTGTTAAAACTTGTGATGCCGCCTATTGCACTTTCCAAGTTATTCAAATTAAAGTTTTACAATGTATGTCTGCTTAAAACAAGTACATTGGAGCTTATACTACTTATTATCATACCACGACGATATACTCGTATCATACTACATAGGTAGTCATACCGTTATCAAAACATTTTCCAACTAACCCCACCAACTATTTTTCCAACTAGCCCCATTAGCATATGACAAACTATTTTCCTAAAATATTCAAGCATGGTGCATTGGACTGAAATTTGTTTATTTCTTAGTGTTGTAGAACTCCTACAGCTAACACACACCAAAAAACTTCTGCCTATCTTTAACGATATCGACGCATAAGATGTTTTTTAATACGCTAAAAATTTTATTTCGAAAGTAAGAAAATACAAAATTGTCAGCCAAACAGGCATACCTTGACCCAACAAATCGAAACTAACATGGATTATGTGTATGTATAAACTACTTCACATGTTGGCAGTAAATATTTAAAAAAGTTATCGAGAGTTAAAAAAATGATGATTTTTCAACTAACCCCGCCTTCCAACTAACCTCATTCTCCCCTATGCGGCGTAGAATTTGCGGCGTATACGTACATCTCTGACCGTACATCAAATCAATCTGCTACAGGCCCCGCACTTGGTTAATCCGGCACTGTATGAGTCTATGTCCATTATTGAATTTGTGGTTTATTAAACTTTATAGTTTATACTACAGTGTTGTACGCGTCAATGAAATAAATTGACGGCGTCAGGGTCAGCGCGAATTGCCTAAAAACTTTACGGCGTAAATTACTGCGTCAGCTCTTAAAAAAATTGACAGCGTCAGCGCTAATTTCTAGCGCTATTTTAGCCAGGGTCTCACAAAACTGAAGTATTTCAACCAAGTGTAGGCTAACAATAGCTATAAATAAAGAGCAGATGTTATGTTTTGAGACTGTATTGTAATTAGCTGCTTTACCTTATTAGTTATTTCTTTGTAGAACTAGAAACACAAGCATTTCAAAACGTTTGTCTGACAATCTGCTGCGTTTGGGTCCTTTCCAAACGAAAACATGCGTTCTACAGCAGCGCTGAATGGTATTGGTGAGTTGTATTTCAAAAACAAGTCTTTTAAAAACAATAGTAAATAATAAAAATTTTTGTAGTTACCAAACCTGGTTGATTTTTTATTGATTTTAAAAACAAGTCAGGAAGCGCTGTTAATCAAACGCTACAACCCAAATTTAAACAAACAATTATTTGCGGGAGGCGTCTCCATTCTTCTCAACATTTACTAGTGTATCACGTACCCGGTGGTGCAAATTCATTTGTAACTTAGTCACGCAGTTGCCTTTTCCTAATGTAATTTGCTTTTCATCTGTCTGTATGTTTTCCACTCTATTGCTTTTAATTGTTGCGTGTTTCTCGATGCTTTTAGTTAGTTGTTTAGTTAGTTAGTTACGGTAGTCACTGTCAAGAAGTGAAATTTATTGTAGTTTATAAACATTTGCAGATTCCTGATGAGGGCTTAAGTTAAGCCGAAAACGTTTGAATGTTGAACTATTTGTAAATATGTAATGTTGTAATGCTCAACCCTGTGTTATTGTTGTGCCTTGCCTGTCTTTGGTATAAAAAAGTCTTGAAAACGTTTATTCGGAAAGGTATCACTATTCCAAGCGTGCTGTGATGGCTTAGCATTTATTATATAAATCTTACTTTAACGAGGTCCACTGTACCAACATCGTTCTTTTCAGGGGCATAGAGCTCTTGAAATAAAGTTTCTTCTACCTCCGCGAAGACATTCATTGATTTTTCGCTTTCTTTCTCTAATCTCTCGTTCTCGATACTGCTCACGATATGAGTGATTACTATTTGGCGAACTTCTTCCGCTTGTATTCCAGGGAGCCATTCCAACCAACGCGAAAGCAGGTAATTCGGATGAGTTGCGCGCTTGCCAGAATACATTGTGAAACTCCCATTGTGAAACGAGATTTTCCATGAAAACAAAAAATGACGCATAGCGCTTGACGCTTAAATTCGGAAAAATAGTTGACGGCGCTATCACTTCCGTCAACTAAAAAATAAACTGACGGCGCTAACCTCAGCGTCAACGTACAACACTGATAGTACCATAGTCATAGTGCATAGAACTGATTAGCACGTTGGACTGTTATTGGTGGTTTGATAAATTTGTCCCTTTCTAGTATTTTCGCCCCCCGATCGTCCCCTTTGATTTTTTCGCCCCCCAGGAGGCGAAAAAGGGGACGATTTTGCCCACTTTAAGAAACACTGCTCTACAGCCTGTTTCACCCTAAAAGGGGAATCATCAGAAGGTCCTGAAAAATATGCAGGAGTGACCAGATTTACATAATTTGACATTTTGACGTGGTCACGTGCCTGTGCCTCACCCCCGAACCAAAATAACATTCTTTTTTGCAAAATATTTTCGCTAGCTTTGTTCGGCCAATCTTAATTTATTTGTCTTGGTAACGTTGAGCACACGTAGGGCTTCAGCAGTGGATATTAAAAAATAAAAGTAAAACTTTTCAAAAACTTCGAAAATAATGCAATATTCGAAGTAGGCCTACAAACATTGCTCATTCTACTAGTTGACAACAAAACTGACTTATTTCAGAGCGTATGCAGTTTTATAAAAACTTTCAAATAACTAATAACTTCATAAAACTTTTTTTGTTCAATTGTTTTTATGAAATGGCGTAACATGGAATTGTTACGCCACAACACCTAAACTTGAAACCTTTGAAGAATTTTATTATTATTTTTGCTTTTGACATGATCAAACTGAAGATGCTGTGATGGCGAAATTGATTTATGATTAAAAAATGAAGCCGGTAAACTCTTTGTTAAGTGATTTACAAGGCTTATGCTATCTAAGGCTACCTTGAAAATATGACTAAACAATCCGATTCAGGAAAATATGGGTTAAATTGTTAAAAAAATTGGGGTAGCGCTGACGCCAGACTATTTCAGTTTTCTAACCTAAACTTTTACCTTGTCCAGTTTTTCGCACAAAGTTTTCTTTGTGCTAAATTTTTTGGTGCCCCCTGAAAACGTACACAAAGTTTATACTGTAGTCAGGGCCGTGATAACTGCCCACGGCCGAAGGCGAAATTTTTTTTCCCACGAGATTTCTGTCTCATTTGCATATTTTGGTAAAAGTTTGTATTAAAACCGTGTGAATGCAACATTTTCTCGTTGGCACATTTTCTCGTTAGTTCAGTGGTTTCATCCTCCACCTAGTGTTCGTGAGAACGAGGATTCGACACCCGTCAAAGTCAAACTTTTTTTTTTCTTTAAATTAATTTTTGCGGTGCACAAGAGCTTTTCAAAAAAAGTAGGGTTAGGGAAAGCTTATATTTTATTATCATTGCAGAATTTTATTGGAAAATAGCTATTTCGCAATCTGAATCAACCAATCTCTCAAAACACTTTCGGAAAATCTTACTTTTAGAGTGACTAGTGGTTCCCAACCTTTTTGTCTTGGTAACCCCTTTTAAAAAAATTCGTAGATACCGCGACCCCCACTTGTATTCTTTCCTAAATGCAAGTATACTATTAACAAATAATACAACAAAAGGCAGCACTAAAAATGTTTTTCTTGCATTTATTGACAAATCAATGCGATGGTTGACCTTGTAGGTCTGCAGCTAACCGTGAAATTCGAGGTTGCGTGTTAGACAGAGCCAGTCTCATGTCGTCTTCCACATCCATTCTATTTCTTTCCTTCGTTTTCATATGAAAAACCACTCTCACTTAGATACGTCGTAGCGAAGCGCTGTAATACTTGAAAAGCCAGCTTAGAAATCTGTGGGTATGAATCATACATTTCACTCCAAAATTGGGAGAGTGACTTTGTATTGCCGGTTCGCAATTGCTAATTGCTCACTTAAATTAAACAACCAGCATTCCAGTCCCAGTTGAAAATGTCTATCGTTATGATTTCAAAAACACAAAGTTATTGCCCTGATGTAATGTTCAAGTTCTCTCTTCCTCCTACACTACAAATAAATACTTAAACAGACCACAAACTACTAGCACTAAAGCTAATCTCGTTGTTAGGATCTCATTGCGGTGTGTTTACAATTTACATCACCCGCAACCGCTTCATTTCGGTTTCATTTCTGTTGAAACTACCGACATGAAATCCAGACCGCCACGAATCTCATTTCGGTCATCGCATGCAAACAGACTACGAGTCTAGCAGACTAACCGAAACGGAAAATTTTCATTTTGGGCGCAATGAAACGTCATGTAAACGTAGCCTGGCACATAGTACTAGCGGACCGGTACCTCGTCCTACTTACATTCACTTTTGTTGTTGCATGAGCAACAGCTTCGCGACCCCCTTGGGGGTCGCGACCCCCAGGTTGGGAACCAGTGGACTAGAATCAATGAGACAGAAAGCTCGTGGGAAAAAAATTTCGCCGGCCGGAGAGCCACTGCTGTGTAGGGGCCCACTCATTTTAGTCGGTTGAATGTTTTTGACTATTTAAAATAGAAAAAAAGGAACAAATTGGTGGATTTCGGGGTGGCGCCCAAGATTGTGCTCTGGCTGTAGTTAGAAGATTTTCTTGCAAATTACTGGGTTGTCTGTATGTTAGTTTTTTTACCTATAGGAAATGAGGACACTTTATTCGTTGCTAAAATGACACAAGGAAGAAATACTTACTCCAACCTAGTTTACAGCCCAAGCCTAATGCTTTGAAGGTCCATCTTTAGGCCGGCCCATCACTTGAAAAACAATACTGTAAACAGTTTAGTCGCTTTCGCCAAAAATAGCGGCTCACCAATGGATTTTATGAGATCAAGGGAATGGGAATGTACTCCCACACATTGTTTGAGTTGCTCAAGATACCTAACATCAGGGGGCAACGTCAAAAATATTTTAAATAAGAACTTCATACTCTGTTACAGCATCGTTTGACTAAGTTTTACCATTGATTTGGGGAAAATACTCCTAGAATGCGTAATCTTAAGTTGTTTTTTTTTAATTGTCAGGGGTGGGCCCCCCAAACCACCTGTGAGTTCTCCGTCCTCGGTGAAACGTTACTGAGCTCACCTACATGTGTTCCAGACAATTGTTTACTAAATCAAACATCATATAAAAACCGTTCAGGTCTACTGAATCTTAGCGTATTACGTCATGGAATTTTTCCTAAAAAATGAGCCAAGATTGCACCATCGTTCGTAAGACTTGTATCACACCTGTTGAGAATTGCTTCACAATGTTTCACTATGACGTCACAGCAACTGCGTACGTGAGTTTGAGATATAGCAATGTATTTTAGTCATTTGTAAAATTGTTGCTTGAAAGTCGGTCGCATATTTAACTGTTTGCTTAGTGCTTGCCAGCTGGACGAAAATTCCGTCTTTATCTAAGTAGTTTGGATTGTAGTGACAAGTTTTTAGTGGTGTATCGCGTGGCACCTCATTTTCGATAGCCGCGGGCTAATTTTACAGAAATACACTTTTTGAATAGACGTTTCAGAAGAGTGTTTCTTTTTCGGTCATTACATACAGACGAACGGATCCGGGAATGTTATGTTACAATTTTCCCACGAAGAGATTATGGTTTACCGCTGTGACCAACATGTGCAAAAATACTTATTTCCCCCCTGTAACGTCTTGATCTCTCAAGATATGTTGATTCTTATACTGAATTATAGCTTCATCAAACTAGCGTCTTGCGCATACATCAGTAACTCGTGAGAATATATATTTTGTCATAATGATGGTAACCGCACATATATACAAATGGTAGATGGCGCTATAGGCCTAATCGTTCAATCTGTTACATCTTCCTTCTTCAAATAGGCAAACATTATTTACACAGCATAAAAATACAATCGTGAAATATGAACAGTAACACAAATGCTTGTAAGTCACAAGTCGGTGAATAAATCAATCACGATATCTTTGTGGGGTGACAACTTGTCTGCCAGATCGCGTTGTCCTATTTTCAAGTCGAGAAGTACTTGATTCATTTCCAACATCAGGCACATTTTGATTCAAGTCATGATTATTTGCGATACAGTTTTCATCAGGATCAAAATTGAAATCACCATGACAGTACGGATCAGCGGGCATTTGCAATAGATGTCTACGATTACGTCGAAGAGGTCCACGTTCATTGCGAACAATGTAAGATCGAGGTTCATTGCATACATTCGAAACAACAGCATTGTTCCAATAATTACGTGTTTTATAACGTACTTTATCTCCTTTCTGCAAAGTAGGTAAGGATTTTGTATGACGATCAAAATAAGACTTCTGGCGATTTTGACGTTTGCGTAAATCAGCATACACATCAACAACTTTAGGCACAAGTAAAGTGTTAGCAATAGGCAATTTACTGCGAAGACGACGACTCATCAAAATTTGAGCAGGTGAGTAACCAAGACCAGCAATGGGTGTATTACGGTACTCTAACAAAGCTAAATAAGGGTCAGTGCCTGCATCAAAAGCTTTTTTGAGCATTTTCTTTAACGTCTGAACAGTGCGTTCAGCCTGGCCATTACTCTGAGGATATTCGGGGCTGGAGGTAATACTCTTAACACCATACTCTTTACAAAACTCAACAAACTCTTTGCTTCGAAACGGCATATTGTCGCTGACAATTTCTTCAGGAATACCGTGTCTCGCACAGACATTTTTAACTTGTTCTACAACAGTCTTTGCTGTCTTGTCAGCTAAGGAAAGCAGTTCAGGGTACTTGGAATAATAATCAACAACAACAAGATAATCGCGATTTTTAACAGTCATTATGTCCATAGCAATTTTTAAAAAGCGTCCATCTGGAATTTCGTGAGAAACTAGCGGTTCACGTTGGTTGTTTCGTTGATGAGCACAACAAACATTGCATTTTGCAACAATGTTTTCGATGTCTGATAACATCCTAGGCCAATAAAGCAAGTCCTGCGCTCTGGATTTGCATTTTTCCATTCCAAAGTGGCTTTCATGGATTAAATTCAACATAAACGATCGTAACTCGACTGGAACAACGATTCGATCGTTGGCCATTATTAAATGTTCGGCTTCATGCAATATGTCACGCATATTCCAGTAACTTCTAGCTTCGACTGGAACGTCTCTTTGTGCACGAGGCCATCCATTTTTGCAATAGCTTTTGACCTTTTTTAGACCTGCATCTCGCTCTGTAGCCTCAATAAGCTCGTCCATGCGAGATGGCGTAACTGGAAGGCTAGTTATAAGAGTGTGGATTACACGAACAAGGTCATCATTCAATTCATTGTCTGGCACAACATTGAGATAAGCACGTGATAAAGTATCAGCTAGGTACATTTCTTTTCCTGGAACAAATTTAATTTTTAAATCGTATGGCTGCAAACAAAGCATTAAACGTTGAAGTCTAGGCGGAGCTTTGCACAATGGCTTCTTCATAATTGATTCAATTGGTTTGTGATCAGACTCAACAACAATAGAGTCTTTTCCATAAATGTACTGATGGAACTTTTTTGCTGCAAAAACGATAGAGAGCATCTCTTTTTCTATTTGTGCATAGTTTTGTTCGGCGGAAGTCATGGACCTAGAAGCATAGGCAATCGGTTTTCCATCTTGAAGTAAGCACGCTCCGAGTCCCTTTTGAGAAGCGTCGGACTGGATTGTTACAGGCTTCATGACATCGTAGAACGATAAAACTGGCTTACTTGTCAACAGTAATTTAAGATGAGTTAATGCTTCGTCATGAGCATCAGTCCACTTCCATTCAACTCCTTTCTTTAACAGATCACGTAAAGGCGCTGTAATGGAGGATTCATTGGGTATATATTGAGATACGAACTTCGCCATTCCTAGCAATCGTTGCAAAGAATGGACATCTGTGGGCTTGGGCATGTTCACAATAGCGTCAATTTTCTTTTCATCCGGCTTCAGACCATCTTGTGAAACAATGTTACCCATATATTCAACAGTTTTCACTTTGAGTTGGATTTTCTTTTTGTTAAACTTCACTCCTTTTTGACGAGCTCTGTCTAGCACAGCTTTGAGAATTTCACCGTGTTCTTTCTCAGAAGATGCTGCTATGATGATGTCATCAGCTATGACATGCACATTGGCAATGTCACCAAATGTCTCTTCATTTCGTTTCTGCATTATTTCAGATGCGGACGACAGTCCAAAAGGCATTCGAAGAAACCGTTTTCTACCCCAAGGGGTGTGAAACGTAGTGAGGTACGAAGATTCTTCTGTCAACTTTACATGCCAGTAAGCGTCTTTCATGTCAATTACAGTAAATAAATTCTTTCCGGACAGTTGGGATTGGACATCCGCTGGTGTGGGAATATTATGACGTTCACGCTTAATAAAAGTATTCAATGGTTTTGGGTCTAAACAAATGCGCAACGATTTGTCTTTCTCTTCAACCACAACAAGGTTATTTACCCAATCAGTTGGCGTATCAACATCAGCAATGATTTTTTGTGTTTTAAGTTTTTCAAGATGCTCTTGCAAGTGTGATCTTATAGCATAAGGGATTTTTCTGGGGTGCTGGATTACAGCTTTGGCATCAGGCTTGAGCATCATGTGGTATTCTTTATCATAAGCTCCAATGCCAGAAAAAATATCAGCATATTCATGGGTAATATTTGCAATAGTACCAGTGCCATTTTGTGTGTATGCGTCGATACGTTTAACAAGGTTTAAAATAGCACATGCATGTTCACCAAGAATAGCAATATCAATGACATCAGTTACGTAAAATAACAAGTCAAAACAATTGTCGCTTTTATCATAGCATTTAATTACGGTGGTGCCATGCGGCTTAACAACGCTATTACCAAAACCACAAAGCTTGGTGCTCGTCTGCTGCAATTCAAGACCGGACATTTGCGCAAAAAAATTGTAAGGAATAACATTTGCAGCTGCACCAGTGTCAAGCTTACACAATACAGAATATTTGTGACCATCAGGATCACCAATAAGCAGGCGAGTTCGCATTTTCGTGCTGCTTTCTTGTTCATCAATGGTAGAAACTTGTAGAAATGTTGGTTCTGATTCTTCGGCTTTGATGTCATGCATCGGCTTCGTAGGTGGATTTCGACACACCGATTTAAAATGATTACGCACACCACAGTTGAGACATGTTTTTCCATAGGCAGGGCATTGTCTAGGTGCGTGGACTTTACCACAGTATCTACAACTGTTTCTTGGCTTTGGAACGGGTTGCATCGCAGAGGCTGCGCGGTTCGTCATGGTTGGCTGGCGTTTACTACTAATGCTGTCGATATGTTGTGGTTGTGTGTTATTCATGACCAACAAATGGCTTCTTGTTGCGTCATAAGCGTGACATAAATCGATGGCTTTTGCCAGCGTTAAGTCTGAAGTTTGCATCAGCTTTTCTCTAATACATGTACTTTGGTTTGAAATACCACAAACAATTTGATCACGAAGATTTCTCTCTTTAACAGCTTGATTATGAAATGCACAGTCATTTGCAAGTGTTCTGAGATCATTAATCCAACAATCAAAAGACTCACCATCAAGTTGATTTCTATGCCAAAACTTGTAGGCCTACATGGAAAAAATTTCATTCTTCTTTGGTTCACAATATAACCGAAATTTTCTCAGTACGTGGTCGTAATTGTCTTTGCTATCATTATCATCATTGTCTGAAAAGACAAAATTGCTAAAGATTTCTTGTGCTGCAGTCCCAGCACAGTGTAGCAAGATTGCGACTTGCGTCTCTGCTGACTTCTTGCTGATCTCAGCGGCTACATAATAGGTTCGGAAAGACATCTCCCATTTTTACCATGCTTCTGCTGTGCTTGAACTGGAGAAGTTCATCGGGGCAGGCTGCTTAAAATCTGCCATGCTTTAAGACTAAAAAAACGACTATTGATAATTTTTCTTTCAATACGTAGGTTCAAGTAAGTTCTGACCCCATGTAACGTCTTGATCTCTCAAGATATGTTGATTCTTATACTGAATTATAGCTTCATCAAACTAGCGTCTTGCGCATACATCAGTAACTCGTGAGAATATATATTTTGTCATAATGATGGTAACCGCACATATATACAAATGGTAGATGGCGCTATAGGCCTAATCGTTCAATCTGTTACACCCCCCCCCCCGAAATTTTGTCTTGGCTACACCTCTGCCTAACATCAGTTGCCCACTAATCAAGTAAAAATATCTTTAACAAACAATGGAAAAACAGAAATACCAGAACAATATCACAATAATCGTTTGTTCAAGCAGTTGTTTAATTATATAATTGCTTTGTCATGGCGGCAACCACTCCACCCACTGATGTTTAATTCGAGTCCACTTCTGCAGTACTTATGATAAGACGAAAATTGTAATGCTTTAATGGTTTATAAAATAAATACCTTCCTGTAAGGTATATCAACAAGGCGGCACAAATGTAGCGTGGAGTTGAAACCAAAGAAGTCTTGCAAAGCCCTCTTACATATCTCAAGACAAGGATGCTTAAAAAAAAAATTGATGAAAAGAATTTTTTAATGAGAAGGCTAGCCGCCTTTTTACCTTTTAATAAGCAAACACATTCAGATATTACCGAAGGTTTCAAGGTCACTAGGACAACGTAAACTTGATAGTCTGGCGAATAGACAAGTTTTTTAGTCAGTTACTCCAATATTGGCTGACGTCAGAAACAGCTCGTCCGGTTGATGAGACGCAAAAGAATAATTTCTGCGCGTAGGTGATGTTCCGCTGATTGTCTCAGTCATAGAATATATTGCTATGTTGGGTAAACAAAAGGTGAGTAGTCAGTAGAATAAAAAATCATTGAAAGTTAGATAGGTAGATAAATCAATCAAATTTTACCTGCTGAGTTGAATTAAGCAAATCGTAGATTAGCAAAAACGTAAAAAACTCAATCTTTGGCAGACTCGCTTCCAAGTCTGGTAATTTACATCTACAGCAATATTTTCTGTCCTGGCGGTCACGTCAGATGAAAATATGTTTGTATGAATACAATGTTGATAGGAAACTATAGACATATTTGACTGCACTGGAGAACGAAAGTTCAGTATATTTAATAATTATTTCATCATTCAGGCCAAGGCCAACGTAAGGTAATCTACATAGCAGAGTTAACTAAGGGGTTTAACAGGTACCGTTGACCCAGGACCTGGTATGATTTTACATTTTAAGATCCCGGAATCTTTCTATTGAATCTGATAACTGGAATAAGCACAGCATATTCCTTTAAGTTCTATTGTAATATGATGTGCTTGCATCCATTCCAAATTCTTCTTTTAGGAATAGCTCCTTCCCAGACAACAGCTTGATCTGATCACGATCTGGTCAAATCTTGTAAAGACACGGATCTGGTAAACACCCAGACCAGATAAAGCGGTTGTCTGGAATTTTATTGGAAATTTTCCCTTTCTTTAATGAACTTGCAAGTAATTTTCTTTTCCTTGAGGATGCAAATCTCTTATTTTTGAAAAATTGTCATATTTGAGAAACAGGATCCCAAATTGATTCTATCAATGGCGCCTACATCTTATAAAAATGCTTAATTTCTGAAATCTAATAAGAATGTTATGATCTGCTTAACACAGAGATCGATGTATTTGACGTAAGTGCTCCGTGTTTGAAAGGTTTGCTGAACTATACGGGAAATTGTAGGAACAATACATTACGGGACGCGCAACTCCGTTGTTCCGCCAACATTAGAAGGGTCAATTGCCAATTTGACATTTTTACGCTTTTCTGCTGGCTTGCTTTCTATTAAAAACCTTAAATTACTTTAAACCAACTTCACTCTTCTTATGTAGCCTATAAAAAGTACATTATTTTGTAAATCAGAAAAAAAGCGTAACCCTTCTAGTCTTGCGGATAAGCCAAAAGCGAATGTAGTTTCGCATCCCTATGATCTACAATCCCTACAGGAATTGCAAACTTTAAAAAAGTACTTGCAGACGCTTGTTTTCACTAAGAGAGCCCATGTGAGGATTTGGATTTGATTGAATTTATTTTATCGTTTGTCAGTTTTAAAATGTTGACAAAGTCACAAGGAACTTTGCGTTTATTGGGCTTACGTTGGATAAAGTGAACTAACATGTTCGAAGTAGTATTGACATTTTTTTTTAATTTGTGAGCTCTCCTGAAGGTTGACTTATAATTATATGATTGATTGAATCTTTATCCTCGGACAGGGAAAGCTTGTTGCAGAGCTTAATCCTGGCAGTTTTGCATACTTGTAGAGGCTTTGAATCACTGACCCAGGCCCGGTCACCGAGATTGGCAGAGTGCAGTTTCCGATTGTTAAAGTTCTGTTGCCGGGAACTATTCTATCCATTAGACATTAAAAAACTAATTATGTTAACTATAAGGTGCACCATTCCATACAAACGACGTGTTTCTGTTTATAATATTCAATTTACCACAGAATTGAATATTGAATCAATGACGTGATGTTTTTTTGTAAATTATACCTTTATAAATACAGCCTTTCATCACACTGATTTACCGCTCTTGGTTTTCGTAAAACCACCCCTTAAAGGTTTTCGCAGCAAGTTGTTAGATGGTGTTGTGATTTCCAAAAATTTAATTTAGCAAGAAAAATGTTTTAAGCTTGAAAAATACGTGTGCTTACTTGTATGCAACGTTACATAATGTTGTTGGTTTAATTGTAAATGTATTAGATTGAATAATAACATGCCAGCTTTACTTGTAATAATTACCTGAGTTGTTGTAAGCTTGTACAAGTTTGTGGAGACAATACGTTGGTTTGTTTGTATAGAAGCATTCATATTTGTTGCTGTGCTAAGCTTAGTTTGTGTGTAGATAGGCTATCCGAAAATATTACTGTACAGTGCGTAATTTAAACGTGTTTTTGGTTAGTTTATCATGCGAGTGCCATGCCTAAAATAAATAGGACCATCTTGCCAACTAGCACTTTCTCAATAGTTTTTACTATTTTTTGTCTTTGTTTAAACTTTAAAGTGCTTTTCACTCACATCATTAAGTAAAATCATTGGACAGTTGAGTTTATCGTGGTAAAAAAGTGAGTGACATGGTTGAAGATGCAGAAAAGTTTGTCTTCCTTAAATCCTTTTCGTTTGCCTACAAACCTACAGCTGTTAAAATTAAGTGTGGGTAAGGGTTGGTTGCTAGACAGCTCGAGATGTGTTTCTTGGGTGAGGTGGAAAAAATGTATATCCAGCAAACTATCAGTTTTATTGGAAAAGTGATGTGAATAAAATTATATCTAAAAACATAGAAGTAGTAGGTTAGTTGTAAAATTGAAAATTTGTATTTGTTTTTAATGACATGTAAAGTCATTTTACTGTAGAACAAATATTTAGAGAATACTTTTAACAAAATTTCGGCTTAAAGTTTTTCCTACATTATTTAAAGTTTTGATGCACAAAATTTGACAGTTGTATTGCATAAAAAAGAAGGTATTTTCATGCTGTCAGCGGTTTGATAAAGTCTTTTGAATTGAATGACATAACGTAACAATGCATTCCTGAATACTGAAAAGTTTAGGTGTTCACCGGCATTATTATTTTTTCTTATTTCTGGCAGTAGCATTATTCGCAATATTTCTAGAAGTAGCGAGTACACTGTTTATCTGATGAGTGCGAAAGTAAGAAAGAAACATACAAATTGTTTGTTTTTTTTTTCTTCACTGAGGTTTCGCACATTATGACAATCTGCATCTTCCGAGCGAATCATATACAAAATAAAATTTACGAAGTTATGTACTGCAGTGCGGTGGGAAGTAAGAGAAAAAAGTGAAGTATTATTTCAAATGGTTAAAAAAAATGTGTGAGCAGTTACTTTCTACATTAGATAACATAAAACTTTCGAACATTAAATTACGAAATTAAATTACGAAGACGTTTCGAACTTAAACTGTCCTCGATTGGACATAATGTTTACTCATCAACACAATAAAGATTTATAGGCTACAGTTTCGGCGACAGATTTTCATCTTTGAGGTTGAGTAGCCTATATTGCGTGGTTTTGACTTAATGTTGATGAAGCAACTTTGCGCTGAGGTGCATTTCTGCTTTCCATGAATTTCTACATCAAAACATAAAATTTGAAGTCACTTTTGTAACAAATGAGCACCCAGAAAAGTATTCAGTTCATGTTTAGCAGTTTTAATTCAATGAAAATGTGTTACCTTTTCAAAAGTTGGAATATAAAGACTTGCCTTACCTAAATGCCCTTCACAACTTTATAAATTAACAAGATATAACCTCTTTAGAAAGCAAATTTTGGTAAGACAAAAGTTAGAATTTATTTTAAAAATTTAATTTATTTTGAAATAAAAAAAAAAATCTTGAAAAGAGCTCTGAGCAACCGAAACAGAGATTACGTTTGATGATGCAACACATTCCTCAAAAAATGTCTTAGCTGGCTTCAGCAAAAAGTTTGTTCCTAAATTCGAAGAATTTTGTCTCATATGATAGCTGACAACCTACTGAATAAAGTGTGTTAGACTGTTACAATGCAATGTTGATATTGTACATAACTTTCCTTTCAATTAACTCTCAAACATGTGAATTGACATTTACAAAGCCATACTTTGAAGTAGGTTGTTGAAAATGTTAGGTTTAATCAAGCCGTAACATCGTCATAAAAACAAAATTGTTAATTGTATGTCTTATAACTTAAAAATAAACTCACATAACCTTTGTTAAAACGTTCCGTTATTGTATTATGATGACATTGTAAGCCATCTTGGTTTCATGAAAATATGTGATTCATTTCACGAAACTTTGTTGTGGTCAAGTCAGAACCCGGGTTACCCGCGGGCAAAGAAAGTTCGGTCCCACAAATCACGTGACATTGATGAGAAGATTTACTATTCCATTAATATTTCTAATAGAAACTCACAATAAGCTATTCACAAAAGTGATTAATTATTCTGGTTTACTGTTTTGATTGTGGATTCATTAACAAAAAGAACCACCCCCAGCGATATATCGAAAGACGGGCAACCAAATAAGGTAATTAATTCATGATTTTCAGTTTTAATTATTCATCATAATTAACATCTACGTAATCACTGAACTCTACGAAGCCTTTATTTACATATAAAAGTATCAATTTGAGTTTAAATTTTTGTTTATTTTAATGCTTTTCCTAATCCAGACATGCTTGATCTTAGTGCCCACGTAGTTGCTTCCACAACACAAATACTGTAGATGGATTTCAGATTGGACTATTTAAATTTATATGAGAGGATTGCATCACGTATCTTATATCAATGAAAGAAAACCGAGTATATAATTTTAAAAATGATTATTCGAAACGTTCACCTAACATTCCCGTTGTACCTCTATAAAATGTTATATTTTATTAAAATGTGTTGTTGAAAGTACCGACGATTTATCGGAAACGATCAATCAAGCCATTTTAGCCTCGTTGTTACACTTTTTCAGATTTTAAAAGATTGAAAACAACCCGGCAAGACCAAGCAACTTTTACAATGTTCAAATATTTGGTGAGTTTCTGGCCGATGCTTTCAACTTCCAAGCAACAAAAATTATCCATACGATTGATATAATAGCAACACAGTTCTGCTTGAGTTGCGGTAGCTAAACGCGTTTTGATATACATTGATTTCTTGTCTAATTACATTAATTTCTTGTCATTCATCGTTATATGTTTGGCTTTGATCAATAGCAAACAAATGATGTCACTAATAATATTAATTATAATGTCTTGTAACAATAGAGAATGAACGTGGTTTGAGCTGAGTTGTGCAAGAATGCAAACTGGTGTTTCAGAATTAGACGACTTCACCGTTAATTCAATTGTTTAATTTACAAACCTCCACCGACGTCAATTGGAACACATTTAATATCCTTTCACATCAACCATTGTTTGGAGTAAAATTGATTAAATTAATAATTATCAAGACAGGCCAGTGTACTCTTCATTGATATGATGGTAATATAAATTTATAAAGTAAAATTAAAGATTTTTAAACGACTGGTTGACCAAAGTAATGTAAAAGTAAAATGAGTTTACTCTGAATGAAAAAAACAGCAAACCCAGCTTATTACATGAAGTGTGTAAATAAAACAGAAAACAGATGTTTAAATTCTCTTTAAACTAATCACGCTGTCGAAGATTCTCATGCGCTTTGCTGTTTGAGAAATCCCTTTAAACGAATTTTAAAGGGGATAAACACGAAAATTATTTTTGAAAAATAAATTTCATTGTTTAGTAGAATTGGAAACGCTTCACCAAAAACAACCAATTCATGTTTCTTATACTTTTTGACAAGACAAAAGCGCCTTTTAGCAGAAAAATTGTATTTTCATTGCTTCAACGCAGCCAAACGTTAAAGTTTTATTGAGAGAAAAATAAGATATGTTTAATAATTCCTGAACTGAGGTTATATAAGTACCACTAAGAGCGCTAGAGAGCGAAATGCTTCTGACAATTATGTCATTGTTTGACGATATGTTGGAGGGACTATACCCCAAAGACTGGCCGCTCAACGGGATGCCACCTGCACCAATGTAGGCTATTTAATGTTGTGTTACTTCCTGCACTAGTAACTAGTCACATGTGATCTGTCGTTGCATTCAAATGAACTTCATCGAAGAACATTTCAACACAAAACTATAAGTGGCAAGAAGATTTTTCAGTATTACGCTTTGTAAATCCAAAAATATGAACATTTTCTGTTCATCAGCAGTAGCCTACGTTTTGAAACGATATGGAAAGATATGGCTTTTTTTCGCCATTTCAAAGCTCGTCGTTTTCTTTCCAGAAAGGTAACGATTCAATTGACCGACAAAAGCAGCGGTTGAGAGCTATGTGGCATGAATTAGTGGTGCGATGCTGATGAGCCCAGCCTCATGGGCGAAACACGTGTTCATCGCTGTCAATTCTTGCAACACTCGACTGCCGAGAAACATTATTTGTACTTCTTTCACCTTTTTGTGCAAAAACTCTTTTTTTTTCTCACACGAAAAGAAGCTTCCACAGAATAGCAACAAATAACGGTGTCAGTGTAGTATGTGATCCATGCGCATGTTGCTGGTATAACTTGTGATCTACATTTCGGTTGTGATGGATGCGTGAGAATGATACTTTACTATGCTATACTGATGCTATGACTAAAACCGCGCGATCATAAACAGAAGGCAGAGCAATTTATTTCCTATCAAACCATTCACTTTAAAACGCATTTATTTGACAGCGCGGATATAAGATAGCAAGTCTAATAGGTTTTCTTTGAGAATAAATGCAAATATGCCGTAGACCACCTAAGCTACAATACTGGCACCCAAATAACTTCCTATCAACTCATCTAATTTTCTAAACATGTCCCACCTCAGAAAGCAAAATTCGTCATTTTTTACATTGACGTCTACACACGTTGAATCAATGTAAATATAACGGACTTTGCTGTCAGTAACAGATTTATGGAGGCTGTATAATTTTTGACTGCAATAATGAATACTTCCTGTATTGAAATAAAAGTAAATTACTCTTTACGCACGCTATTTATAATTGATACTTTGTATTGGACTAACCAAAGCTTATTATTCACATTATTTTATGTTTTTCGAGTGTGAATGCGGTTACTCAGCGTAGTGTAATATCACGTCATCAAGTGCGCCGAGTGTCAATGAAATTAATGGCGTCACAATTTCATGACTCTATGTTACTACAACACAAGCGATACTTTATTTTAAAAGTCAAAGTTTAGTTTAGTCAAAGAAAAGAGTTCAGCCAAACCGAAAATTTGTGAAAAGAGTTTAGTTTTTTTGGACATTTTGAAAACAGTTTAGACAAATCGAAAATGCAAAAATTAAGTCATTAGAACACGTTCTACAAGTCTGAGTTGTTACTGGATTCTAAAGCTGAAAAATTGATGGAATCGTGTAGCATTGCTTAGCTATTATTTGATGCAGTATGCGGATATAATGATAGGGCGTCCCACTATACAGTAGATCTCTATTTTGTGATAGCATTGATCGCCACAAGTTTAAAGACAAGCAACCGATACGAAATTACGAGAGAAATAAAAAACAAACTAACTTTGTACTATTGGCGTTTGATATTATCAGCACTGAATCAAATGCATCTTTAAATTGCTTGACAGTTTTAGGTTTAAAAAAAATATCGTTTGATTTAACAATTCCAACTAAATTACTTTTTGTATAAAGCTGAAGATTAACTGACGGCCTATTACAGATGTGTAGGCTATTATCTAAAGTCGAACAATTGCAACATTTCTTCGGAGTAACAACAAAAAAGGTCTTGAAAACTTTGAATTAGTTTCTGCTTTTGGACAAACAGTGACAAGAATACATGGAAACAGAACACATAACTCCCTTTCTTCCTACTTTTAGATATGTGTTCTGTTTCCATGTATTCTTGTCACTGTTTGTCCAAAAGCAGAAACTAATTCAAAGTTTTCAAGACCTTTTTTGTTGTTACTCCTTTTCTTCCTACTTTTAGATGCCACGAAATCTTACAGACCTAAACAGAGTTTAGTTAAACTAGGACTAACAATATTTGGTACTAAGCAAAAACACATGTACAGTACTGTAGCCTACTGTAGCATAATACAAAAATATACAAACGATGTTGGATATACAATATAGGCTACTCGTACATCGTCAAGCCAGGGACGTCAAGCTTATACAGTAGAAACTGATTTATGTTTCATTGCAGTAAAAAATGTTACAATTGGTTAGCCTACGCATGGCCACCTGGAGATGTTTATTGTTTAGGTGGCCATGGCCTACGTAAAATCACGTAAAAATCGGAAGTGGTAAAAGGATAGAGCCTTGACGACGACTTAGTTTATTCATTTATGAAAAATATTTATAGCAATGAAAATGTATTGAATTGCATTATTCTAATTTCTGATGTCATCTATTCCAACATTTTTTTATTTCAGTGCAATGTGGGCTAAATCAAGTTATAGATGCTTGACAAGGGCTGGGTGTTGTGATTGTGCCAATTTTCTTTTAACTTAATTACTTTTTTCGGTCTCAAGCAGGTTTTAATGCTCGCGTTTTGTCGCTTCTACCTTTTTCTCGACCTTTGCTATGTTGACGTGTATTGTTTTCGCTGAGATGGACAGAAATAACAACAATTGAACTAAACAGACGTAGGCCAATAACCGAAAACATAAGTTGCGCAAATTTTTGTGCGTGCTCTGTTGGTTTGTAACTTGATAGTTCAATGATTGAGCACAGCAACCGCTCCACCAAAACTGCAGTTTGTTGTAATCCGCCAACTCAACAATTAGAAATCCGCTAACGGATTTTCAAGTCAAGACTAAACGCTACCCAATCAGTTTAGTGGTTTGCTTCCATTACGCGTCAACTCCAGCAACCGATAGTGTCTGTTAAAAAGTGACTGTTTTAAAGTGACGCAACGAAAACGTCAGCCAAAACTGCCGTGTCTTGACACAATAATAGTCTGTAGCAGCTGGTCAGGACAACAGGGTATTGTTACGTCATAAAGTAGCAACCAAAGCCAGTTGTCAGCGAAAGCGGAAGTTCATTTTCTGTAGTTTAAAGAAAACCGGACAGGAAAGTAGGATGCTTTCTCTAATTTGCAGTCGATGTACTAACAATGACACAAAACGTTTTGAAGGTATTTTCTGTTATGCAAATGAGGCATAAATATTACGGTCAAGTTCGCAGGTCTGATTGCCATAAGAACAATAACATGCGAGTCAAATGTTTTGAATCGACGTCTGCAAAACTGTAAGTCCATATAAGATTGTCCAGAAAGCCTACCATTATTAAATTTTAGACAAGGTTTTGCTAGTTTGGTTTGTGACAAATCTTAGCCAACACATAATACAGTAGAACTGTTTTTGTATAATAGGCTATTTACTTTTAGTTTAGGAAATCTTCATGGATGATTGTTACATGAGTGGGTGACTGATGCAAAAAGTTGGTAAATTGTAGTAGTTTATTTGTTTCGTGTTACTGTTTTCATCGCACCAGTCCAACAGTTGAAGCGTTATCGGTTTGTATTATGCTGACAGCCTACATTGGCACTCGCGTGGATTTGCCATCATATGCATGCAGCTTGTGCGTTCTGTGTTGTAGGTTCTAGCCTACTCGTATTGTAGCCGGTGTGGTAAACTGTTGATCGAGTGAGCATGTGGATGTGTCCTGTTACAAAATTGTTCTTTTTTTAGTTTATAAGTGTAGATACCTAAGTCAGCGTTGGGGTTTTCAAATTTCAAGTTAAAGTTCTTGAGAATAATTTCATTTTGGTAAAAAGTTAATCGTTGGACCTACCCTAGACAATTTTGTTTCAAACTTCAGACTTGGCAAGTGCTCGATGTGCTTTGGGAAGCAATGACTGTGATTCGCAAGGGAAAAAACATGATCTGACCAAGCTTGTTCGTAATATATCTTGTTTGTCAATTTGTTGCCTGGCCATTTGTGTGGTCAACAGATGTCGACTGTGAGGTCATTGTCTGAGATGCAAAGACAGCAAATTTTACAATGTAAAAGTAAAAGTACAGCAGTTTTCTTGAAATAAACTTCTGTTATTGGTAAATTGGTGCAGTTGGCAATGATTTTTATTAGCTATCGAGTTTCTTGTGAGGTAGAGAATAGCCTACTTAGAAAATCAGAAACCCTCATATTTTGTATGTCGTATTTTTTACCACACTTCTATTTCCTTCGGCTGATGTAGACCAGGGATAAATTTTAATTAAATAATTGAATACATGAATTCAACAAGGGCCCAATTACCAGAAATGTGATTTTGAGATAAACGCGTTTTATTTTTTACTGCCATATATTTTAGTGCTGGAACTTCAATATTGGTTATATGTTTAGGTATACTGGTAAGTAGTAATAAGCATGAAAATTTCACCAGTGGGAGGTTCTGCTACGAAACTTTGGGGAAGTTAATCCACCAAAATTGGGCCCTTTTACAAATCAACAAGATTGTATGTGTTACCAACTCTTTTTTGACTATTTTATTAATAAGAAAGTGGGCACAGAATATAATAAGATTGATTCAACTACACAGAGAAAGGCAAAACTATCATGCAGCAATATTTACAACATTTCAAAGTCATGGTCACTCTTCATAATCGGAATTTTCTTCGGGTTCACTGTGAGGCATGTGCGCATTCAAGGTCTTCATGTATTCTCTTCCCTCTTCTCCCAGATATCGTGCCAGTGACTGCACATCTTTTACTTTCTTAGGATTAACTGAACATGGACCACTGTATAGGGGTTCAGTGAGGTATTCCACCCGGGTGAATGCTGGCTTTAAAAGGCGAAACATCTTTTCCATCGTCCCATTCATATCTGTAGAGGTTACGATTTGTAGCTTGTTAAGAGCATCATAGTTAAAAACTTTGAACTGTGTTATTTTCAGCGCAGCTTTGAAATCTTTTATTTGATTTCCTTTTATGACGGTTAGCTGGAAACGCTCGCGTATCATTTCGTTCCATCCGGAGTACAACTCCACATGGTCTCGTCTTCTCTGCATCCTCTCGATAATGCCGAACTGTCATTCTGTTATATATGCTTGATAATGCCGAACTGTTATACCTGCAGTTGTTTCCAGTTTTTCTTGCATCGATCTTCTTTCCTTTGCTATTCGTGTAACTTTTTCCTTCAGCACTCAATTTTTTAGCAGCATTCCGACCCCATTCTTTTTCATTCCTTCTTTTTCTTCCTCTTATTTCACTAGCTTCTTCACAAGTTGCATCAGTAACTGTTGGTTCAGACATCTTTATAGGAATTAACCTTTTTAATCAGAGATAAACTGAAGGCTACCGTACTGTATAACGACAAGGCTGATGCTGTAGGCTACTCAACCAGTAGGCTACCACAGACCAGTAGACTGTACGACAAACTAAACTAGTGCTGCCAATTCTAATATTAATAATCTTTATTCAAAGGAAAGTAATCTAAAAATGCAAAAATAATGTTCAATACATAAATAGTAAGCTGTTGCTATATTTACCTACAGCTGTAAAAGCCCCACGAGCAAAGTCCCGCAGACTACACAAAGCCAACACTGTTTTCGCTTTAGCTGACTGAATGTAACAAGGGCCCAATTCCACCAGTTGGGCCCTTGTTGCATTCAGTAGAAATATTGACCGAACATTTTTCACGTTTTGGTTATAGTAAATCGGCCGTATTTGCACGCATCATTTAGCGGACACCAAGAAGAGGAGAAAAAACACAAAAAGTGAAAATTGGCAAAATGTGGAATTGGGCCCTTTTTGAATTCACGTATTCAATTTCGCTGTTGAAGTTAAAATGGTAAAACTTTTGCTGCACTCTTGGGTTAAACTATGAAACCAAGAGTTTTGATAAGTTATGAAAACTTCATGAGGAAAGTGTTACTAGTGGAAAGGCAAAACAAATGCTTTGTTGTACAATTCTTAGTTAGTCTTAGTATACAGTTCATATCATTTTATTTTTCGTCATTAACGCGTTGGGGACTAAAACATTACTACTGCTATCCCAGACAGCAAACTAACCATTTTTTACATTGATTTAACGACTGCAGACGTTGAATTAATGTAAAAAACGATTGATTTGTTGTTTGGGGAACTACAATAGTTGATATACCAGCGCGTTAATTAACAAGAAAAGGTAAAAAACCTTGAAAAGTTTAAAACGTCCTGAATGGTGACGGGTATGTCTGCAGTTAGCACGGCCACAATTACCCAAAAAATAAACCGCAAAAAATGAAACAAAGAGAACCACATACTGTATGTGGTAATACGTAACAGCCTAATGGAAAGTGCTGAGGAAACTAAGTGACAAATAGTCACCAGAAGAGCGCGTCATTTTATTTATCAAATGCCTGGTGAACAGTTTCACTCTGTCTTAAGTGAAATTTTTCACAAATTATCGTTTTGTGACGGCAATCGTAGTTAGTCTACTTTATATAAAACAGTTACAACGCTTCATTACAATTCTGCGACTAAATTAGCAGAACTGTCAAAGCATCGTTTGAAAAGCTTAAAATGAAAATTAAGTAAATAAACCAAATGAACCTTGGTTTTGTTTCAATTACAATTTCATAGCTTCCCGGTTTAAAACTGACTTGTCACCTACACGAAGATGTCCAGGAAAGTTACCTTTCATGATGTTAATACATTACAACGAAAGCTTTAATCGAAAATTTTTTTTAACTTTTCTAAGAATGCCAGCTGATTAGTAGTTATGTGTTTCGTAACATTCCACTTAATTTTGAAGTGATTGTACATTAAAAAGCGCAAGTCGCATTATCCACACCGGCAATCTGTCCATTAGTTGATTATTATGCTTTTTATTTGTAAATCTTGTGTACGTTGAAATCGCGCTATTAACTATTCATTAGATTGATTGTGACGTAATAAGGGCAACGATTTGGAAACGGTACGATGTTATAATCGGTCATCACCAGCTTTTGTGCTTCGTCTTATACGTCGCGTATAGTTAGACTGTTAGTCGATGATCAGGATGTTTATATAGACACTCCCCAAATCATGCACATCCAGGTTGGCATAATCTTTGTATAATTTATTGTCTGTTTACGTTTGAACAATGTTAGAGGCACAGAAAGTTACCAACAGCAGTAAGTCATTCTCTTGCTTCAGGTGATGATCTACAGCTGAGCTGCTGAGGTCCTCATTTGTTTGTTCTGTTGGTGTAGTTCTCGTTTATTTTTCTAGAATTGTGGATTATTCGGCAATACGTTTGCACCAGTTTACTACCATTGTAGTTAGTAGTTATCAACAAACAATTTCGGTTGCTATATCGCTTTGAGGTGGTCATGGTGTTACTTTCTGGGAAATGTGAAGTTGGCTTTTTGGTTCGATTCCACCATCTTTTGGTTTTCGCGCTCGAGCTTCCTTGGATGTTTTAAAACTACATCACTCGCGCAAAGCTCTCACGAAAATTGGAAAGACAATAATTTCTCTTCGCAAATGTAGAAATATTATTCCTACCAAACCGTATTGTTAAAAGTATCATTTCACTTTCAGCTTTTTTGAAACCTGTTTCTTTTTTGTTGAAAGCATCATGATGTGAAAAAGCAGGTTTTTATGTTATATTTCTAACAGACAGTGCTGTCTAAAAAACAGTTATTTTTTCCACTGATGTTGTTTATCTGGTGAATAGAGAAGTTTTGAAGAGATGACTGAATCTGTGTTGACGTAATTTTAACACTTTTGTCCGTTCGTTCATTGCTTAGTACTTGGAGTGCATTTATTTAACATAATTATGTTCTGACCTACAATCTAGTACGATTTTTCATCGGATTACAGTGCAATTTCACCATTAACAATTTACTTCCTCCTTGCTTTGATGTAAATAAGCCTCAACAAGTTTTCAAGGGATCAGGTAAACTTTATCAGGGCCTGCAATATACTGACAGAACTTTTCCTGGTCGAGCTTTCCAGTTACTTCGCTTTTGAATATGGATAACTTTGCCTCATGAAAACAATAAATAAAATTAAATGCAACACAGAAAACAAAAAAACTTGGTAATTTTAACAATATATTGTACTTTTGTGGTTTCTTTCCGGAAGCTTGTTGCATCTTAGAAATTCGGTCAAGCTATGAGTCACCGGTAACCTCTTGTCGCTTTTAGAAATTGACCCACTCTCTGACCTGTCAGTGAAGGGTTTAAATTTGTGTAAACTAGATATGTAGACAAACAAGCATCACTTCTACTTCAAAAAGTATAAAATTAATTGCAACTGTCTAGCCTTAGTACAATTTTTTGAATTTTCAATACCGGTATGTTAAAGGAAGTATCCCAGGCCGTAAAAGTTGTGTTAGCTACAATACTGTTAAAGAATTATTGTATTGTTCGCTGTGTATTGTGCAATCGCGGTGAAGAAGCAGATATCAACGATATATAATTGAATTCAATTGGTGTCTCCCGGCTACGTTTCGAGATTTAGTTTAGCATAATCGCTTGAAAACGTTCTATTTCAATGAACATTATGACTGAAAGTACCGTATTAATTATCACCATTGTCATGTACAGCGCCCAGGAGCATAGTTTGACTGTGAATGTGGCGCTATATAAATATTGTTATTATTATTATTATAATGAGACTAAATTGAATAAAGTATTTTGTTGATAAGCTATAATACATTCTAAGAATCGGAAAACTATTTTATGTTTAAATTTTAATGGTTGGACTTTAATACGGTGCTAAATTGATGAGTTGTAATTTGACTTCCGCGTAATCGCATAAGCTTTGACAAGTTCAGGCCCATATTGGGAAATTTGTTAAAACTTTATACAAATGCTGCCAATATGGAAGCAACTTCATGGTTTTTCAGATTTTTGATGATATTGCATTTCGCTAACATATTAATGGTGTTTTTGCAGCCGTTGGTGAAGAAATTTACTGTGCTGTTGTTGCTGCATTTCTTAGAGGTGGTCACACTTGAAACAAATGTTTTGTTTTCAAAAGCAGTATGTTGCGTCAATGACTGGGTACGTTGAGCCAACCTTGATGCGACGCCATTGCTAGCTCGATGCTGTCGTGTTGACAACTGGGTTGCCATGCGTGGATCCCTTGAAGATGTTTGTTAAGATTTGTGTGATGAACATCCAGTACCTTCGTTCACAATGATTCTACTTCTTCTAACGTTAAAGTAACAAAGAAAATATCTATTTTCACTTAGAGGCTTACTCTTGCAGAACTCTTCACATCTTCATAGAGAGAAAGTGAATTTTGTGTGGAGACAATAGAAACATTTTTCAGATATGTCCGTATTTCAAATTTGAACAAATTTGTTTGAAGAAATGTTTGTAGCCAACGTAGTCTCCTCGGTTTGTCAAAGTGATTAGTATGCTTGTTACTAGTATGTGCACTGTCGTACAGGTCTACATTGTTCTACAGTATGTCTAATAAATAGCCTACTCCATCATCTATGCAAGTCAAACCTAAACAAATTGCTTTGGTTTTAGCTGCATTTGCCTCATCGAGAGTTTTCTACTTTGAGACAAAGCAGTGCTGCCCAACGCTTGTGCAATGTGCCATTGTGCGCACATGAACAATACGATGCAACACAGTAGTCCACAGCATTTATTAATTGCATTGCCTTTTCCTTGTTTGCATGTATAACGATGGTAGGCCTATGGGTTCAGTGTTCATATTGGAAAAGTTTGTATTATTTCACGTTGCAACTTGAGCTTTAGCTTAAGTTTACTGAAATGTCAAAGGTGATGAATAAACGCGAAAAGCATTTGGCATTTATTTTGCCGACCACTTAAGGATTTATTACATTGTCATGCCCATAGGGCGGGACATGAGTTATTGACTTTGCAGGATATCATCTCCCGTGAGTTTTGCCAATTGACAACGTGATGTATGTTGCATTGTTGCAACATCATTTTTGCATTGGGCCTGTGGTGCTAACCAGTTCAGAGTTGTGCATTGTCACTATAGCAAGTTTCAAATGTTATTTGTTGGTTCACACTGGCTCCCATTTCATTTCCCGGTGCATTATTCGTATTCTTCATCCTCATCTTAACTCTCAATTAGGTTTCCTTTAATCGAAACTCTAAACCAACCTTCCGGGAAGTGGAAGATGCCCTTCGGAAACACAAATTCTTAATCTTGAAAAATGTTTTACTCGATGATCGGTAAAAGATCTCCAGATCAGGTAATAAGTAAATTTACCCTCCTGTGTGTGATTTTTCATCCTTCTTTTATTGAGGCACTTTCAAAAGTTGCTAATAAAACTCACATCGACATCAAAAAATGACGTAGACAGACAGCTTGTTTGACATAAGTTTTTCTTGCTTTGCAATAGGAAAATATAGACTATCGTATCAGAGTAGCGAGAAAGAAACTCAAACAAAGAAGGAATAAGTCTGAAAATATATTTGTAAGAACATGAAATAAATCAATAATATTGGATGTGCAATCTGTAAACACGAGGAAATCATAGCTTATGACCAAGGTTGCCATACCGTCCTTATTTCTAAGATCTGTCCTTATTTTGAAGGGTAGTGTCTAAGAAAAATTTATGGTCCTTATTTCTACGAAATGTTCTTGCTTTTGAATTGAGTCCTTATTATGTCTTATTTTCAACAATTACAAAACTTCTATCTTTCTTTGGAATGTATCAACAAGTGGTATCGATTTGATAAGCATCCAACGCACATCAACTGGACATTGCTGAGAGATCATACAATTGAATACGAGGAAGTTAAGGGGTTGGTGAAGCAAATTGATCCGCCAATGGCAATGAAGAATGAATTGTTCGATGAGATCTCTGCTGTTAATGTTCTGCTCAAGAAAATTCCAGATAATGTGTTCTGCAAAGATGAACTTAAGGATAAGTAGATGAAAATCTTTATTGGAGATGACTACTTGCCTTTGCTCTACAGTTGGTTAGCATCATCTTCTTCCTTCCGGTAATGCGTTTGTGGAGCGAGTGTTCTCTCTTATTTAGGCTTAGTGGGCTTAAGAAAGGAACAGACTTAGTGAAATGACAGTCAAATCCCTGTTACAAGTAAAATAAACCTAGACCGGAGCTGTCGTGAGATGCACGAAGTATTTTGTAGGAACAAGGAGTTGCTAGAACAGATTGTTTCTGTCAAAATTACGGCATGTAATATGCCATGACTCGTATAAGTGCAAAGACTTATTAATTTTTTTTTTGATTGCCCTTATTAGGGGGTTCGATGTCGATGGCAACCCTTCTTACAACACAGGTGTTGTTTTAATTGTTCGTAGGATCTGGCTTCTTTGTTCTACGTGGCATTGATATCTAGTTTAAATTACTGTACATTACATAAACGTAGACCTCAAAATGTCCACAATTATATTATTTGTGAAAGTTGAGTGGAGGTGTGTACGACAACACAAATAGGTCTATGAATTGTTTATTTGAAGAACATGTATTGTGTATTTTTATGGCTATTAATAAACACTTTACAAGGTTTCTGGGATACGATTTTTCCAAAATAGCTTACTGCCCAAAAATAGTAAGCTTATTCAAAGCTATCTTTAGCAATGGCCGAGCTTCTGCAAACCTTCTTTAGTTAATACTATATTGTCGTATGATGATGGCCTTGAAAAAGTTTTTTCTTGATAGTCAATTTCAGGTAAACTTTTGGTTGTAATTACTGGTTGTGGTTGTTGGTAAGTGGACACTTGAGTTTGAGGACTAGTTTGGTTATGATGGCTGCTGTGTAGTTGTCTGCAGGCTATTGTTACATCATAGTGATAACAAGCAGGCAGTTTGCAGTAGGGATATTTTATTGTAAAATACCGAGAGAAGGTTTTTTATGTTAACTTCGGGGTCATGCTGTAGAGATTAGATAATGTTATTGATATTCCAGTAACTGTTCCGCCTTTACCCATTTTGCAACAGTTTTATTAGAAAAGACTAATCCTAATGTTTATAGACAAGCGAAATACAGTGTAAAAGAAAACGAAAGAGGAAGACATAAAATTATTGATTTAAATTTATTTACGTGCAAAAATACAACCCAGTCAATATATTTTGGTGGTTTCTGAGAATTTGTTGTTGTGTATGTTTTTATCACCGCTCTCTATGAAATGTTTTGTAGACTAATAGTTAAAAGGCACCTCACTCAACGATTTATGCACCATCAAAGAAACTTTCTAATTTTTATCATTGAAATTAATAATTGTAGCCTTGTTGCGGTGTGCCTGTGATATTGTGACAGTCATTATGGAATCATATAATTCCATGTTGCTCAGGATGTTGTTGGCTATTGTTTTGTCACAATGTCTTCTGTGTTGTCGTCAAGTAAATGGAATTTTTTGAGGAAAGCAGTTTGTTAATTATTGTTTTGACCAAAATAATAATGATGATTCTCCGATCAATTTCTTCCAATGACGGTCAATATTCTCACATGATCGTGGTAACACTATAATAAATTGTTTTTCAGACTTGACTAGTCATTTTGACAACAGGTAAACAGGTGTTTACGTAAAGCATTGCAATGTTGTGGGACTATGCTTGTCGGGTTTGAGTGCAGACTTTTGCAATTAAAGTGGTGCGTTGCAGTTGTAGACTATTTATTGATAGAACCCAGCAGACAAAGATATTATAGACATAGGCCTACAGTAAATTCAGTTCAATAACGCTTAAGTGCTTTTGCTTGTGCACGTAATCTTGATCGATAAGTACTGTAAATCCGCGTCATCAGTTTGTGTTGGGCGGTTCTATAAAATATATTGCGCTTTCGTGTAGGTTGCTGTGAACAAGCTAAATAAAATGGCTGAGCCCTGAGTTTTTGAGGTAGTTTTTAATCGTTCATTCCTGGATGGATGGACACCCTTTCAAGCTGGCTCTTGTAAATCCCGTTTATCTCAACTCAAAGCGAAAACAAAGTTATGGGTTTTGGAGTGTTTCTTATTGTTTCTAAAATAGCATGGATCTGTTCCTTAAAGTTTACTATTTTAGTCAGCTTGTCTGTTATTAATCTCACTACAACTCTACAATAACCGCAAAGAAAAAATAATAACAAAAATTTCCAAATAAGAAATATGGTTGACGTCATCACACACCGTGCACATTTTACATCGTTAAAGAAAAAGCCAAAAGGCGGTTGGATGCAAAACCACAAAAAATGGTAACCATGTCGTGAGTCATACAAAACTCTCTGTGATGGGTTGGTAGAAGCATGAAATAGTGTGACCTCAGAACCTGTGTCATTAACATGGACAAGTAACTTTCCCAATACGTTGTTAAAGTATTGGAGTTCTAATCACCTTTTTTGTGGCATAACTGATACAGAATAAAAGTTGCTTCATGACTTTTTTATATTGTTTCTGGTCACTCTTCGAAATTGTATAAAATTTAACGAAAATTCTTTTCCATGGTTTGCAGCGTTGATAGACGATTGTGGAGTTGCTTTGGGATCATGTAGACTTGGGAAAAAATAAAATGCTTGAAAAATATGCTATAAATAATTGATTGATGATGAACTACCTCAGAGAACGATTGCAGCAGCTGAATATTTCAAAATACCATCAGTGAAACCAGTCATTTTCGTATAAGCATTTACTAGGCCGAGAGATTTTGTGATAATGATAAGATAAAATGGAAGCTCCATTTCAACAATTTTGTTGATGTTAATAGGCTACAGGTTTGACAAAAATATCCGTTCAATACAATAAGTCACGGTAACATCTTTATTTAGCAGCAATCTTCTGGCATTTTAAATCAAAACCGAGCATTTTGATTTGAGTTGTGCTAACATTTCGGGTATGCGGTGATTAACTTTTGACCTCAGGAGCTGTCTCAAGTTTAGTGTTTAAATTAGCTTTTAAACCGCAACAATTCAACGTAATTTTAACGTGCATTGACAACTGTGAATTAAATTTTATGGTTATTAGCCTACAGATAACTACATGACAACTTAGCATTGAAACCCAGTTGACGATGTAATCAACACATTTTATGTGGTTTTGTTTGTTTGTTTATTTAAACTTTAAGTATTGCAAGTTAACTGGTAGTAAAACGTTCTAATCTAAATGCATTGAGTTTGAGCTAAATAACCGCATTGCATCAGCAAAGTGACGCAAAGATCGATCTTTATCAAACCAGGCGATGATCAAACATAGTTCTCTGCGGGCCTTGTGTCAACTCATTTTGATTAATTTAAATTTCCGCATTTCAAAAAAGGTCATTTCCCACCTCATGACTGTTGTTGTCCGTAACTTTCGGCGATATCTCTATTTGTATAGACCCAAACCATTGCCTGTAGAAGTTCACAAATCGATCATGATCTTTTGATGACGATACAAGCGTAGAACAACGCTAAAAACGAAATGTTGAGGGATTTTTATGTTTCTATGATCATTGCATCGATTCCTTGAAAAGGATTTGAAATTTTGGTTTCTTTATTTTAAATATAATCTTGTTTGTTGTGACGTCATCATTCCTGCACAGTGTTTATTGTTACAGCACACGGCACGTAGGCGTTCCCTTAATTTAAATCAAACTGCAACCGACAACAGCATTGACAGTCCACACAGCGCTTCTTGTGGCGAAGTATCAAGAGATCGGTTTCAGCGTAAGTTTACGTGACGTCATGTTCGTTAATACCTTTTTTGTTAATAAGATTTTCTGATATTTCGTTATTTCAAATTTTCCAATATGGGCCAGTAAGAATTACATTTTATACAGCTCCAAATCAGTAAAGTATATCTAGCAAAACATGATTGCAATCACTTGATTTGTCTAAAAGCCGTGAAATTTTCAGGGAAGTCCAACCGATCAGTGAGAGTTAAATCTCACTTGAAGGTAGACGGAACGACGGTGATACTGCGAAGAGGCCACCAGTTGTCTCAGCGGGCCAAATCCGGTCAAGTACAGCCCTTGAGCAACTCCTCCGTTGTATTCAATCGGCTGGACCCATCAGAACCTTCGCCGAAAAGCAGGATGAAAAAGTTTGTTCAAGTCAAGCAGATGAAATTGATACCTGATTGGTCAACAGACGACCTATGTGATTGGCTCAAGCAACACAATCTCGACAGTGACGGGGCCCTGACATCACAATTTCGCTCATCAGGTACTTGTGGTCGCCACATAGCGGAACCTGAGCTTGCATGGGAATACATGAACAAGTTAAAGTTTTCCAGCGACCAACAGAAACAGGACGTTCTAATGAGACTGGCTGACTCTTTGCGGGAGTCAAAAGCGGCATCGCCTTTCTCCCGCACTCCTTCAAAATCCACTAAAAACAATATGAAGATACGTCCAGCTTCAGCACTCAGTTACTCTGCTGAGTCGGTGATATCGTCGTCCGGCTATGTTAGCGGTTCCTCATCGTCATCGATGGCAACTGCTCCGTCCTCATCATCCGATCAAGACCAGCAATCAGTATCGTCAGCATCTACAACTTCCACGAAGAAAATGATGAAAACCATTGCAGACTTGAAGAGTGTTGTTTCCAAGTCAAAGTTGACTTCACCTGCCACAAAAGCAAAGTCACAAAGTTCCCTTTCCACCATCGCTGTGTATTCTGATCTCCATTCTCCTGGTAAGGGCCTTGATGTTAAATCATAATCAATGCTTTAAAGAACAGCAAGTTGAATCATAAGTAATAATTTAACTGAAAAAACGTCTTTGGTTTCTATCTGCAAAACGTTATTTTGTATTTTCGATTTAAGCCACCATTCTAAGATTCTCAGCTTAACTCCTTTTAATCTTGCTGTCTATTTTGTCTGCTTGTTTCGGTTTAATCACGTAGATTGACTTGCCCTTGGTATGCTTCTGCTGCAACAACCAATCGAAAACCTCAGGCTGACAACTGCTGCTGAAGATGCTTCAACGACAATATTGAGTGTAAAGTTGTTTAGGCCTAAAGGATGGTGGTCGACGAGAGGTAGTTGTAGAGAAAGCTATATCAAAAAGACACTATAGACCAGGGGTCACCAACTGGCGGCCCGCCACGCTGTATCGCTGCGGCCCGCGGAAGGTATCAGCGTACAAGTATAACCAAAAATAAGTTACTTTTCTTGAGGAGTTAAAGAGCACGAAGGCAAAAAATACTTTCCTATTCTCGCTTTGTTCTCGCATATTCTCGCTTTGCATACGATTCCACCGACCGACCAATCAGATTATAGTTCTAGGTGGGGGTTGCTTATTCCAATGCGATGTCCAGCCACATTGTCCCAGTGGTTGATTAAAACGTCTGTTTTCGAATTTCTGTGAGCATAGGGTTGCTTATTTTATGTTAAGTGTGTGCGTTTAACCGTTATTGTGTTTCACGACCAGTATTCTCTTTATGCAAGTTTTTGTTGGCAAAATAGGTCGGTGTGCCAACTCAATTTATAATAAATTGGCAAAATATGGAACGCTTCACGATTTTACGAGTCATCCTTGCGCAGGGACCATGCTAATCTTCTCTGTATTGTTCCAATTTTAGTACAGTATATATATGTACTGCCGAAGCAAGTAGGCTACTGCAAAATGTTGTTAATCAACAAATTCTTGCCACGCTAATAAGCACCGCATGTGACAGTGTCTATAATAAAAGAAAGACGGTTTTATAGACTCTCACAAAAAGGATGAAAAACCAACTCATTGCTTTTTAGAGGGAAGACTGTTCATGAATTACGATTTTTCGGTGATTTTCACAAACGTTTGTTTCATGGTGCCTGGTTTCTTTCTCCATGTTATTGGAGCCTATTTTTCGCTGATATGTTTGCAGGTCACTATTGTTGCTTGTATTGCGATGTGTCAAACATTTTCTTGTTTACTGAAATTGTTAATTGCAAGATATCATTTGTGAAGCGAAGTGACAACACCACTCTTGCTTGGCGATGAATATTCTGAGGAAACCGCTCGCCTAGCTACAAGTGCGCAAAACAAGTGGCCTCGTTTATTTAAACATTGTTAAAGAAGTCAAAAGTGTTGTTAAATGAGCTTGGCCTGGCAGTAGCGTTGTTCGACTAATTGTGTTGCTGCGGTATTCTAAAACAAATATTAACAACATGTAACGCTGGATACTGGGTAAGAAATTCGTTCTTTTCTAGCATAATATCAACCTACCTAAAATTTTATTAGTGCGGCCCGCCACAGCTCTCCTTAGTGCCAAAGTGGCCCGCATGCAAAAAAAGTTGGTGACCCCTGCAATAGACAATGCGCCAATACTGTGAAGTGGACTTTCAGAAGGTCTTTCCTTAAATCCCCTCACAATACACTCCAGGCAACATTCATGAATGAATTGTTTTTTTTTTTGAAACCTACGTTATTCATCTGATCGTTTTTTGACCCACAAGTCAAATATGGTGAGCTTTGACACCACGGCATTTGATCAACCTTTCCAGCTGTGGAATACCTGTCAGCTTGACCCTATATCTATAGATGTACATTTGACTTGTTTTATCATTACAAGTAGGCGATTGCAATCACTAACTTTTCTGGCAATAGTTGCAGGCGTACTCCTGGGCATGACCTTCATCGGATTTTGTCATTAAACTTTTGACAGTATCTAAAAATTAATTCTATGTTACTGTACAACATACAGCATGATTAAATGGCTGTAGTTTTTAGAAAAACTTTCGGATAAAAATTTCTATTAAAAATCCGATGTTTTTTGTGGGAAAAATTATTTTTCATCAGAAAGTAGGCTATTTCTATCGTAATTTTTATTGTAATTTCTATTGTAATTTACTGCACGAAAGAACACAAAGTTTTAAAAGTGAAAAGTTTAAAATAGATTTTATGTGGATGCGGTTATATTTAGCCTACATGTAACTTACTTTAACTTTTTTGTTAGTAACTACAGTAGGCTCAATTTAATGTAGTAACCCAGTCTTTAGTAACCCACGGTGACAACAAAGGTATCATGCATCACTATAACATATTTTTCTAGAAAACTTTGTGATGACTGAAATCCAGGTCACAGAGACGACTACCTCCACTGAGCTCATACAAATCTTTCTTGATTTTTCGTCAAACAGCGACGATATAAATCTGTTTACTTTGAGTGAAGCCACATTCCGGTCAAGTGCCATGAAAGGTGACATAACCTAGCTACGTCATGGCTAAACAATAGAAAGTTTTCTAAAGAGCAAAAGCATATTATTAAGCTATTTTACAGTCTAATATTGCAAGACTTTGCTTCAACTAGTTAACTGTACTTTGGAATAATAAACACTTTGCAGAGCCTGGAAGATATAATATCAAACACATATTCAGGACATAAAGATCGGGGTGGTATGAAAACCAAGAGAACAATCGGACCCGATGAGTATCCTCTTGCCGTCTACAGATCCATATCCTCCTCAAGTAAGAAGCAAACCACCAGGAGGTTGGAAGTGAGCCAAGAAAAAGGGGTGGTGATTAAGGTAATGAAGGTTGTTAGTTGTTACTTCCCACATAGTTCCGTCTGATAGAGATGACAGCACCCAGACACACTTCCGTTCACATGTTTGATTTACTTTAGTTTAATTTTGAAACTGCGTTGTGTAAACATCAGTACAAATTATAACACATTTGGTCGGTGTTTGCTAAAGGGCCTTATGTGAACTGTGCACAAAACTGCGCATGTCGATACTTGTCAACCACTAGCAGTTTGTAGCAATCGATTCATTATTGTAAACAGTTTTAATCAGTTGCGCACTATCGATTCCAAATAATTTCGATGAGAATTTACCAACGGACAACATCATCACAAGTTTAGATGTCAAACAATAAGTGTTGCTCCATACTCCATAGTTGCTTAGTAACAGGAAATGCCAACATAAGATTGTCACCACAATGATCTACTCACCGCAATGTTGTGACTTTGTTCTCAAATTAATTCCCACGACATTTGACAACTAGTTTGCTAATCATAGGCTATAGCGTGGGCAAGTATGAGTAAACACCGCCCTGTCACCATGAGCCTGGTACACGACCATCTCGAGCTAAAACAAAGTGCCCAACTGATAGGCCCAGAGCCGGATTTAGCTGATGGGGGGCCCGGAGGCGTCGCACCCACGTTCGTTTGAGCACCAGTCAAATATTAACCAAATATTATTCGCTATGATAAAAACTAAAATAATATCATTCATTCCAAACGTCAGAATAAAACGAAAGTTTTTGCATTTCTGACATTTTCCCCTCTTTCACTAATGATGGCTATTCCTCGTGTTCGAAGATGATGGTCTTCGCAATTAAACGCTAACGATGGGTTAATAAATGGCTAATGAGTCCAACCCTGGCTTTAAAAGTTCGGTTGCATTTGAAACATTTAAGATTCTTTGTTAGAACTGGTTGTGGGTGTAATTGACGTTCTTTCCTTTGTATTCGTTTAAACATTGAGATCTGTTCTTCTCAAACGTGGCAACACCTTCATGAGTGGCAGATCTCGAAAGCAGTCTATCCTCTGCGGCTTCCTCCCAGTTTGTATAATTGATACTTGAGATTGCTCTTCAGAGAACCGTTTGAGTTTCTTGCGAAGACGCTTGTGCTTCTGTAGATTAACGTGAAATGGATGGCACACACTCAACAAGCACACACTTGACAAGGCCACCGGCCTTGTCCAATGGCAAGGCAAGCTAAGACGAATGGAGCTGGTGACGTGCTGCAGCTTGCAGCTGATTTCACTATAGGCCGCCGTCGTTGAGCTTGATTGACTTCATCCGCCTGTTCCACCATTGGAAACTTGGGGACTTTGGAGTACGTTTTGTCTAACCTGTACCTTTTCACCAACCTGGCATGTGTGACCTTTCTGGGAGCAGTTAGATCCGGCCTGTACAGCTCTAGATGTCACTGAGGCACGGAAACTCTCTCACCACGTTCCAATGAGAGAGTACTGCAACTACTGTCACCACAGTCTACTACTCTACAACATCATGAGCTAACACGAGAATGCAACTCTTGCGCTTGGTGAAAGCTGGTCAACTCGCATAGCGTTTCCCCAGACGCGTATCGAGACGATAACATAAAGTTACATAATAATTGAGACAGTGTTTGGCTAAATTGAATTAGTAGGCCATAGCCTGTTGTAGGAAAATATTGCAAAGAATAGCTCTACTTCCAAAACAAAACTTCGTTACTAAACTTTTCATCAAACTTTCTTATGATTCAACTGATGATCCAATAGGACGCGCAGTATGACAAAATATTTGAAATGAAGTAAACAATATCACACCAAATCAGAAAAATCAATTTATTAATTATATAGAGCTTTCGCCAAACAAGTGTGGCTTCTTCAGTGTAGTCTTATTCAAATAGAATGCTTTCAAAATTGGTTTCTGGAGCACAAAATTGTTCCCGTTAATGAACCATGAGAGCATATAGCTTGACTGTTGCATTTCCCTTTTATCTCTGTTGAGCTGTCCTACATCATGCTGGGAGTAACGAAAGTCTGCTGCAATAGAGGCAGCGCCGTATAAATAACAAATGATGTTAGGTTTTTGGCCTGTAGCCTATTTTTATTTTATTAAATGAATCTCCAAGTCATCGTATGGAGTATCGTCAATGATCACTTACAATAGTTTTCATGGTTTTAGATTATTTGTCGCGTCCGGAATCATAAACTGAAAGGAAAACAATTTCGCATATCCAATCACTCAACCGTGAAACATGTGACTCACTTGGCTTTGCGCAAATTCCGACTGCGCAATGTGGATCCAGGATTGTTTGCTTTGTGCGAATTATCAGCGTCGAGTATGTATTTCGTCATGAAGATGCATAGGTATCATTGATTAGTTGTAGGAAGTTGAGGTAATATGAAATGTCTAAGCTTTGTTCACTGTAAATAAAATTACCAACCAAATGCAATAGAATTTGTAAGAAAAAAACAGTTTCGAGGATGGATATAGGTATAATTAATCACACTACCTTAGTTACCGAACCTGGCTGCTTTTGTTTTCTTATGATTTCTGTTATAAAATTACATCTGAGATCGTGTATCTTTGAATTCTCGGTAACATCGTGAAACCGGAGCAGAGGTTGAGAGACATCAGGGTCTACTGTACTTTATTACCTACTACGTCATAGATTGGATAGTGGTGCAAGCGCTTGAATTAGTGACAATAACGTGTGCACTGCTGCAAGTGCAACTAGAAATAAAATGCAACATCTGCGAAGGCTGTTGGCTTATTCTGAGATGTTAGCCTAGCCTACTAATATATTTTTTAAAGATCCGAATTACTTCTGGAACATTTTACTTTTTCATGTGTAACCTTTGACAAGGCTTTGACTTCCATGCAGTCGAACTGCGATAGTGTGTTTAAATGTCGAATTGTTTTGCAGATGTGATCAATAACGTAGAAGAAAACGAATCATTCCGCTGGCAAAGTGGTTCGGCTTTGTTGCTATGCGACCGTTCCAGTCTCAAGTGCATGCAGTCCGGTGAGTGGTCATTTATTTACGTCTTCCATATCACGACTATTCATGTGGGTTAGGCTTCCCAGCAATGATTCGACTGTCTGATAGCCATGCTTGAACTATAAAGCATACCGTAATGCTTTACAAGAAGTGTAATATCGCCTGGGCTGATACTGCTCCCAGGAATAGGCCTAGATGTCACATTTTTTACCTCACCTCAGCTACGTCATTGGTTTTATGCAAAGAATCAGCGGAAAATATGTCGTCTGCATAGCCGAGTGTTGGGAACCATGGTACGGTACTCGACATGGCGCCGGTTCGATACCGGTCAAGAGCATGTGGCTGTGTCTTCAGCAAGACAATTAAAGGCATGCCTGAAGGTGGACACAAAGATTAGCTTCCTTGCCTTCCCATCCACTTAATTTAAACCTTCCACCACCGGGCGTAAGCCTGGATACGACGAAAAAGAAGCAGAAAATATTGTTGCTGAGAATTAACACAGCAACCATAAGTCACACTGCAAGCAATAGTCATATTCTCATCTCCAGGGTTATGTTAAATAAGTTGAGGGCTACCCGGTCCATGAGCAAGCCGTATTGTCAAGCCCTACATTGGTTTGGTTGGTATTGAATCTTTATCCTCGGACTGACAAAGCCTTTGATAGGTTATTCCTGGTACTTGTTCGCATACTTGTAGAGGCTCTTGACGCAGGCCCGGTCACCGAGATTGACAGAGTGATGTTGTTCCGATTGTTGAAGTGTTGTTTTCGGGGAATTATTCCATTCACTAGGTGCCGCTGAATGGGGAGTAGTACTAAGAAAACGTTGCTCAAGCGTTGCCTTGCTCAACCCCGAGAGTCGAACCAGCGCCGTGTGATCTTGAGCCGAGCGTGTAACCACTGAGCTAAAGGGGCGTAACCCACGTCGAGCACATTGTCTACTTTAGTTACTATCGCGATAAGCTCATTTCCAGTACAGTGCAGGATACTGCGGTATCTTGTAAAACTGTATTAATAGCTATATTTATATAAGTATTAATAAGTTGTATTTATACTCACAACAGTATTGTAGGTATATATTATACAGTATTTTTTATTAAAAATGCATGGAGAATCAGCAGAGCCCTAGGCTAGTGTATTTATGGCATATGCATTTCGCTCTACTACTGTAGAGCATCATTAGTGCCTTATTCAAACAGAATCAGTGGATTAATTCAAATAGAATCAGTGTTGATTCCTGCTGTAAGAAGATCAAAAACAGAACTAAGGTAGCCCAGTGTGATTTAAAAGCTTGACAAATTCACTGGAGTAATATGTTTTATTTCAGAGTATTCTTAGCGCAGCCAGACTCTAAAGTCTACTGCAAGCCACTTGTTTTCGCTTTGCAGACCGAAGGTTGCTTGAAGAAAATCTATTTGTCTTCGGGCTTCCTCATTCCAACATTACAAGTAATTTCCCACGGTTAACAAACCATAATGAGCCACTTAGCTGCCTGATTGTGATGGAATAATTGCATTGCAGAATCCTCGGCCGGGATGGACACTTTCAAGCGTTCGTGTTCGGTTGCTTCCAATCTCTCCTTTGTGAGTAATATTTGTAATCAAGCTTTGACTATGACGTAATTATTAAAGTTTCTTTTGCTAACCAGTCTATAGACCAGTGGTTCCCAACCTTTTTGATCTTGCGGCACCCTATCAAAGAGATAAATAGTTTGCGGCACCCTGGTAAAACTGGATCAATTTTATGAGGTTTCTGTATTTCAAATAACTGTATGAAATAATACAGAATGAGTTGTAAGTTACAGTATAGCGCGCATAAATAAATGCATTTATTCAAAAGTCAGTGTGAAATTTGAGCTTGACTTCTTGCACAAAGTCCCTTAATATCTGTGGGCACATTCGATAAAGCCACCCGCATTTCTTCGGTAGGCACTTTAACAAGCAAATTTCTAATAAACCACGAACCAATCAGAAGCTACGCTGTTCATGACGTCATCAAGGTTGCGTTTAGGAAGAATAAAGGAAAAACGCAAATTCTAGCTAAATTAAATCATCGCTTTGCCATCGGTTGACTTGGCGGATTGGGTTAGGGCGGTGGTAGTCATTATATTGGCGTGGGTTTGATTCCCACCTCTGCTATAGCTCCTTTTTCTTCTGTAATTACCAAACATGCTATTCAGCCAGAGATGTAATTACCAAACAAACATCTCTGGCTGAATGCTGGAATGGTCACAATTGGACAGATAACGTAGCATCTCATTGGTTCGTGGTTGGATTGGACAGAAGTCCATGGATTGGATATCTGCATGTTAAAGTGCCTTCCCATTTCTTCCTCGACTGTAAGCAGTCGTTCTCGTTTTTTAGTTTTTACGTTCGTTAATACGGAAAATCCACTTTCACATCTAGGTATGACGTGAAAACTGCAGCAAAAGCAAAATAGCTTTCTTTCCAACGCAAAGATATTCACTTTGAATGTTTATCCAGAACTCGTCAAGAGGCATCTGCTTGTGCAACTTCCATTGTTATAAATGTCAATTAATTCTTCTTTAAGATACAAAACAATATGAGAGTCCAGTAAAAATGGATTTCTCGATTTCTTCGCAAAATAAAATCATGAAACCTGACAATAATGATGCGTTTCAAACGTTTTTATGCAAAGAACAGCAACGAGTCAAAATCTCACGCTGTTTTTCCTGGGCGGGAAAACAAAGGCTTACCGCGGATTATCAACTTACCGCCAGCGACTTCCCCACTAAGCGACTCTCCAGAAAGGAGCCGGGAATAACTGCGAGACGCGAAACTTAACTTAATAGCCTACGCACTGAAACTCGGTTAGAAATAAATAAATTTCGCACTTAACGGGTAAAAGTTAAAACAAATAATGGGCCGCACTATTGCAATATCTCAATTATCTCGCGGCACCCTTGAGCATTGCAATTGGCACCCCAGGGTGCCGCGGCACCCCGGTTGGGAACCACTGCTATAGACGATGGCAGAAGTTAACTGTAAGCCCATACATAGGCTATACCAGTCTTTTTAGGAAGAATAGAAAATAATTTGTGGAAACCCATTGCAGACCAACGGTCTTTCACTCCGAATATCATTAGGTTGTTGAAGCAAACCTTAACCGTTTCATACCAAAATGACTTCAAAAAATAGTGTTGGAGAGACATTGATATCATGACTAGAATAAATCATTTTTCTATAAATTATTTTAACACACGGAACACTCTCTTGGATTGTAGTAAAATCAAAGATAGAGTTAATGTTTGGACCAGCCCAATATAGACCAACATGATAGTCTGGTGTCGGCATTACGATTTTATCATGTGAAGCTATATGCTACATTTGCAGGTCTCTGACATCAATAGCTATTGCAATTCAGTTTGGAAATATTAGAATTGAAGAATTGATTTAATATCAATCAACGGTAGGCTACAGCACTAAGGCAAAAGTTTCGATGTCATTTCAACTCAATTAAACCAGCCCCTTTGAATCTTATTATGATTCCAATTTTGGTAAAGTTTCATTATCACTCACAGCGTAGCCGGGACTCGTCTTCCGGATCTGACACGTGGGCTCCTTACCGGATAGACAAGAACGACCATCCAACCGACGAACTCCTGGACGAGGAACCTGATTCGCGAGTCGCTCAAAACGACGTCTGCGATGGCGACGTCACGATACAAGACATTGGACTGATAGACGAATCACCTCTGACGTCACCATTCAATTTGATGTCAAACCTGAGCAGTTCTAAAGAATTTCCTGTGAGTGACGTAATGTTTAGTTCTTGTAAAATTTACAGCAGGAAATTTTTTAAAAAATCTTTGATAGCCTAAATCTAAATGTAGGTGCTTTGACAACATGTGGACGCAATAGGACATATATTTCAAAGGACTCTGAGCTTTTTTAATTGATTGAGGTTTGTGTGTAGCCTTTCTACGCATTGAAAATGATACTGTAACTTTAATCCAAACATCGTCAGCCCAAAATGCAACATTATGAAAAGCATGATCAAGATTCGGATAAAGTTGCCTTTTCAAACCTGATGTTTTGTAAATAGGCTTTATTCTGCGAATTGATGAAACAGAGTTTTTTAAGCTACTTACAATGCTGAAAAAAAATGCAAAAATATATTAAAATACCAACGTAAAAATAGCCTGCCAAACACATTGAAAAAAAACCGCTCACGTTTGTCTTTAAAATCGCTAATATGGCAATCCTGTTTGCTGCCAATATGAGACCTAGCGTTTGGCTTCCAGTCCAGATGCTATTACAGCGACGTTCATGGTAAATGGATCCATTTTCTCTAGGATTGTAACGACTCAAACTCTTTGAACGTCGAAAATTCGATTCTTCGCGCCGAAGTTCGAGAGAAAGATGAACAGATGAATGAAATGTCTCGCAAGGTGGCGCAAGTGAGGCGCTTGTTGGAAGCTGGACTGCAGCAATATCATAACGATTCGTGCGTTCATATGCTCGAAATAAACAATGGTGCTTCACTGGCTATCGAAAACGAGTTAAAGTGAGTTATAATAAGAGATGATTAATTATTTTTTAAGTAAGCTACAAAGTCATCATTAGCCTATAAAACCTATAGGCTACTATGTTAGGTAACGACAATAGTGGAAAAACATCATTTTGAATGGTCGAAGAAATTTATAGGACCTACCAAAAGCTTTTCGAGTGAAACTTGGCTGGCCGATTGCGTGGTATGAAGTGTATTTAGTTTGACGCAACTTGCTTAACTTAGAGGTTTATAGCATGGACAGTTGGACACACATATTCCTCGTCCAAAAGATCATTTTTCTGATGTAGGACTAAACACCGCTGGTCAATGTGTATGCCAAAAGGTTGTGTGAGGTTCCATCAAGCGTGTTTTAATCATTTGGTGTTAACTTTTAGAGTAATTCTTTTCACTTACGCAGAGTCTACCATAGCGAACCGATAAATATCAATTGCAATCTTTATGTGATGTGTTTATGACAGGAGCACAGAACAACAAATCAGCAACACAGAAAGTCTTCTCGGCCAGTTGTTTCGTCATCAACGTCAAGTCCTTTCCAAGCACAATCGGACCAAACCAACGTCAAACGATGAGCACATTTCCAGCAACAGCCTCCAGTCGTTGGATGATTCTGCAGAGACAGGGGTGTTGACAGATATTGAGCTTCAGATATCACTCCACCAAGCAGACCTTCTGGTGCTCAAGCACAAGCATCATGTTCTTGATATGAAGGTACAAAATGTTTAAACAATTTTGTGAATTAAACGTTGCCCAAAGATTAACCATTGTAGGCTACTATAGAATCGCCAATTTTATAGATCTATATTTCATAATCGCTTAAAGCAAATACAGTAATGATTGGATAATCTCATTGTACCTTGCAATACAGTATAGCCTGGTTGGTTGGTTTTGAATCTTTATCCTCGGACTGACAAAGCCTTGATGGTTTATTCCTGGTAGTTTCGCATATTTGTAGAGGCTCTTGACGCAGGGCCGGTTACTGAGATTGACAGAGTGAAGTTTTCCGATTGTTGCAGTGTTGTTGCCGGGGAATTATTCCATTCACTAGGTGTCGCTGAATGGAAAGCAGTCCTGAAATGCGCTCAAGCGCATACTACGAGAGTCGAACTTGCGCCGCGTGATCTTGAGCCGGCGCGTAACTACTGAGCTAACGGGGCGGACATATGTAGTTGTTCCTATATGTTGCTATGTCTGTTTTGAGGTCATGACTTTAATTAATTTATTTTTTAATCGAAATAAACAGAAGTTCGGGGTTTGCACTTTTTAAAACAAGTATTATCGGGCGTCTTTAGATGTCTTTGTTTGTCGCTAACCGGAAAGCGGAAAAGTTTCGGCACATGGTGAATGGAAGCTTGTACGACATTACCGCTGGCAGACACAACAATGAGCGATACACGCCACGTGATTGCGTGCACACGCTACACGCTTGCGAGCTTCATGCCTCCAGCGAAGGGTATGGGTTGACATTCAAGGAGGAATGGGAAACAAAGCAGAATGGGACTAGAGTTAAGGGAACGGTTTTGGGAAGTGATCATCGACAAGAAAACCTCAAAGCGGGTCAGTATATCGGCCTTTTTCTACTACTTATCATAGCTGCAAGTATTTGAATGTTTTGGATTATGTCGCATAAATAATAATGCAACAGAGGTTAGGCTAAGTTACTCACGGTCCGAGTTACTAATAGGCCGAGGTTTGTTGGATCGTGTTTATTTACACTTTGGCCCTGCTATTGCCGGTAGCAACCAATTACTTTACGCGACTACAAAAAATACAGACCACAGCGTCATTTCTGAGATCCTCCCGAAAGGGGTGTAAGCTTATCGCTACGTAGGCAATACTGATAGATACGCCATAGTGAGATTAGTAGGCCTATTGAACGCTGCCTAACCGGGTGGTGGAAGCGCGTGCAAGATGCTGTAAGGAATGCTGTAAGGAAGCCGTTGAAAGCAAGACAATTCGTTTTGCCAAGATTTTAAAGCAAGTTTAAAAGGGGGCACCCTGAAAGCTTACATTCCTTTTCGCTTGATAAAAAAAAACTACATTGCTGCGTTCAGTTAAGCATAACCTATTTTTTATTTCGAGATAAAATGTAGGTTTCGTGATGTAGCCTAGATAGAGTAAATCATTATGACCTGATCAAGTGATCATGCTTTTTAAAGAAGCTTGATTGACAAAAATCCCTGAACGAAACTGACAAAAATGCCTTTTTGTTATCCCTTACAACATCTCACAGTTCAGCGCATTTAATGATAAAACAACTTTTAAGTTTGTTTGAAATGGCGAAAAATGGTTAATTAGCATTAGTAACTTGTTTCTAATCTACAAACATACCTACGTCATAGACTATGCAAGTTTACGTATAGGAATTAGTTGAATAATATAAAATGTTGTGCCAGACTAGCTATTAAAGCTAACTAGAATTGATCAATTGAGATGTTTTTGTCATCATAGGTGACCGGCTGTTAGAGGTGAATGGAATCAACGTACAAACAGTTGGCTCCGAGTTCGTGACGAAAATTCTACGAGACACAACATCTGCGCGTGTGGTGGTGGCGCGGAAGGTTGCGAGAAGTGAAACTGACAAAATCAAAAAGGACAACAACCCTCTTCTTACCCCAGATGACGATGTTGAGGTCATAAAGAATTTCGCTGGCAACAAAATAGTCCCAGAAAACGAGGAGATGACGGATTGGCGAGAAATGACCGCGCTGCAAAGTGACCTCTCAATGCTCATGGCTGAACTTGAGGTGACTTCTCGCGCCAAGCGAGAGCTAGAACGCGATTTGGCGCGTAAGAAAAACCGCGACATAGTCCTGGAAGGTGAGAATGCGCGACTCCGCGAGCAAATCGTTGAGCTGAGAAAGCAAATAAACTATGATTCTACATGATGTCATGAAGACAAAAAAGTGAAATTTATTTATGTTAGATCATTGCTTTCATTGGAGCAGATGGGAGATAGGCCATATGTTACTTTAGTTTTAAAATGGTAAATCATATTTCTCGGCAGCCGATTGTCGCAAGAAGTGACATCGATAGACACTGTGCTTCACCCATGAGACTGAGCTCGTCAGTATCGCACCACTAATTTTGTCACAGACTATCAGCCACTGCCTTTTAACGGTCAGAATTAATGGTGTCATACTGATGAGCCCAGCCTCATGGGTGAATCACGTTGTCTATCGCTATGAATTCATGCTACAATAGGTTGCTGTGAAACATCGTTGATTAGATGGTCTAAATGGCTAGCTTGAAAGCTACACCGTTATGGCTAGCGAATCGCAATTGCTTGCTGTAGCCTACTAGTGAGTAGGCTACTCAGTACTCAGCCTTGTGCTGATACCTAAGAAAAACGCTCCGTTCTTCACGATGGTAAAGCATGTAACTTTGTTGAACTTTTTGTAATAAAGCACTTTTTTCCATTTCCTGGGTAGTTATTTTGGTAGCATTGTTAACCGGAAAAAGCAGTTTTTGTTTTTATTTTAATTTGATGGCCCAGATGAAAAAAACTGTTGAGAAATCATTTTTTTATTAAAGAGGTTGGCCTGGGTCTTATGACAAACAAAAATTGTGTATTGTTTTTAAGCTAATTGCTCCAGTTGTATCCATTGCTAGTTGCTACGCCCTGTGGTCTCAGTGGACGGGAAAGCAAGAAAGCCAATATTTGTGTCAAATTTGGTTTGGTTTTGAATCTTTATCCCCCCATAAACATTGGCTCGTAAAAACACGAGTATTACACGCGTTTCCTCAGAATTTCACGTGTTTTTCAATGTTTATGGGACCCGGACTGACAAAGCCTTGACAGGTTAGTTTTGGAGTTTCTCATACATGTAGAGGCGTTTGACGCAGGGCCGGCTACCAAGATTGGCAGAGTGAAGCTTTCCTATTGTTGCAGTGTTGTTGCCTGGAAATCAAGCATCACAGTAGGCCTACGTGCACACAATTGCATGCTTTTGAGCGCTGTCAAACGGGTGCTCTTTTGAGCGTCGTAGGCTACTAGGACAATGTAGGCCTACAACTCGGTAAATTTTAGTGATCAAGGCATATGGAACAGATTTAATGGCCTTGCGCAGTGATTTTCACTTCAGAAGTATAGGCTACTATAGGCCTAGGCTACTAGTTGACAACTTGCACTTCTGTTGAGAAAGGTGGGTGTTGCGTCACAAACGGGTGGATCCCCAAAAAAGGTGATTGTGTTCCAATAAAATTATGTTTATTTAACTTTTATTTCGTCTTCTGTAGCCTAGTTCGTGTATTACATGAAACGCTTTCAGCACGCACTTGTATCCAGAGCCAGCAGTGGACTGGAACTTGCCACTTGATCACCAGCGCCTCCCAAAAAACGAGAGCCAACAGACATGTTTTCATCCTACCCAGTCAGGCAAACGAGTCTTTTAAATCATTCGCTAGTTTAAAGAGCAGAAAATTAGTGTAGACCCATGTGTCTTCACAGCGCAAATTTTGGTGACCGGACCTGCGCCAATGGTTTTCAAAGCCTCTACAACAGGAGTTCTTAACCCTTTTTTCGTTAAGTAGCCTACCTCCTGAGTCATAAAACAATCAACTCAGCTGACACCAAATTTATAGTCTTTTGTTTGAATTAATAAAAGTTGGTTGGTTGGTTTTGAATCTTTATCCCCGGACTGACAAAGTCTTGATAGGTTATTTCTGGTAGTTTGGCATACTCGTGGAGGCTTTTGACGCAGGGTCGGTTACTGAGATTGAGTAAAGTTTTCCGATTGTGAAAATGTTGTTGACGGGGTCAGGGTATGGGATGGAATGGGGAAGACGTTTTTTTTCCATCTTTCATCTTGAGATTTTCTTCCATTCCATCTCCATTCCATCTTAAAAATCTTCCATTTCATCTCAGAAATCTCTTCCATCTTCTATCTTCACATTTTTGATCTCCGCGTTGAATATGCCACAAATAAACCTAAAAACCATAGGCTAAATTTAAGCTAAAAATTTAATAGCAGTATTTTCCTAAGGATTACGTACCGTTTGGTGTTAGAACTAGAAGCGTAGATTGATTCTATTACAGAAAGAAACAACACGTAGCAAAGTTAAAGAAACTGTAGTAGTAGTCTACGTTGGAGAAGATAAAAAAGTAACGAAATACTTGAGAAGCAACATTACTTTTGTTCAGGTTGCAAATACTTTCAAACGTTTTCTTTTGAGACATTTTTGTTTTTGTTTCCTTCTGTTTTCTATCCACTTTGCCATTGTAGTTTTTCGTTTCGAAATGTACAAAAATCTATTTCGTTTAACTGCCTTCTCGAAGCAAAACCCACGAGAATCTTCGAACATAGAACACAAGTGTCGAATGATGGAATGCTGTCAAACGTCAAGAAGTTTCCTCCTCTTGGTAGAAGTGTGAATCGTTTATTGCTTTCTGATTGGTCAATTCTGTCTAACGACAGTAGGTTTGACAAATACGCGTCAGGCAACAGTCCCGTTGGTTTAATACGAACCGAAAATCGAATTATTTCAGCAAGCAACGTAATATTTTGCATGTCTTGATAAAGCGTTAATGATGGAATTGGGATGGAATGAGTGAAGATCATCAAGATCTTCCATTCCTTTCCATCCTTGACATTTTCCATCTTCCATCCTAAAATCTCCCTTCCATTCGATTCCATCCCATCCAATTCCCTGGCCGGGGTCGTTTATTCCATTCGTTTGGTGCCGCTGATGATGATGATGATGGCGTATGAGCGATCTTTCTAGGCTAGATTGGAGGGCAGGAAATCTTCAGCCACTCAGCAGTCTCGTCGTCCAGGACCCTCAGACCATGCGCACCGTGTGGAGGCCGGTGGGTTAAGCAGTGGTGGATGACATGGTCTGCAGTCTGTTCCGTGGCACCACACTCGCATTCTGATGAAGGAGCCAGGCCCCACTTGTTAGGGACGGTACATTACGGGACGCGCAACTCCGTTGTTCCTTCATCAATTGCCAATTTGACATTTTTTTACGCTTTACTGTTGGCTTGCTTTCAACTAAAAACCTTAAATTACTTTAAAACCAACTTCACTCTTCTTATATAACCCATAAAAAGTAAAATATTTTGTAAATTACAAAAAAACGTAAATCTTCTAGTGTTGCGGATAAGCCAAAAGCGGATGAAGTTTTGCAACCCTATGATCTACAATCCCTACCCACTTGTGCATATCCGAACGAAAGCGGCCGACGCCAGTTTGCAGGCGGTTAAGCCTGACCCACGCAAGCCTTGCGAGGGACATCCCTGGTGGACGGGGATCAGCGTCGGGTATGAAGTCACGGAGCGTGGAGGTGTGATTTTGCCAGCACTCCGTGTTCCACATGTGGTTCGTCCAGTGTGCCGCACTTAAACCATGTTCTTCTGCGTTCTTAAGTAGTTGTTGTGCGGCAGGCACAAAGGGGCATCTTGATTTCAGCCGCTGCTTTATAGGTGGTGGTCGCTTGAATGTTGCATGGAGGAGATGGTCGGGGTCCAAAGCGCGGCGAGCGAGAGAAATCGTGGCTCCTTTACGGCGTAGCTCAGCGGGTTGGATGCCTGCTAGGATGGGTAGGCAGTCCGTAGGAGTGGGACGCAGGCATCCAGTCACAGTACGCAGTGCGTCGTTGATGGCGGTATCAATCTGGTGGGTGTGAGAACTACGACACCAGACCGGTGCGCAGTACTCAGCGGTGGAATGAACAAGGGCTAGGGTAGCTGTACGAAGAGTTTTAGCACCAGCTCCTCAGCCGGAACTCGCCAATCGCCTCAAAAGTGCGACGCGTGTAGATAGTTTTTTGCGCAGTGACTTCAAGTGCCGGCGGTACGTGAGTGACCTGTCCAGGGTTATGCCGAGGTATGTAGGTTCGGCACAGTAAGGCAGGCGTTCCCCATCAATGTTGATGTTTATTTCACGCTGTGCCTCCCGGTTGTTAAGGTGGAAGGCCGCCGACACTGTTTTTGACTTGCTGAGCTGTAGCTTCCATTTCTGGAGGTATGCTGATAGTGTTTGCATGTCTTGGCTGAGGTTCCTCTCCACTGACAGCCAGTTTCCTGCTGAGTGCAGGAGTGCCAGGTCGTCTGCGTAAGCATATTTCCTGGAGATGGTGGGGGGCAAGTCATAGGTGTATATGTTGAACAGGAGAGGAGCCAAGACTGAGCCCTGTGGGACGCCGTTATTAAGTCGGCGTAGTCTGCTTCGACGACCGCTACCGGTTGTGAGGGTAAAACTGCGGTTTTACACAAGTTCAATCATCATATATGGACCATGTGTCTGTCAGCTGTCAGGGAGCAGACGAAGTAACTTGCAGGTAAGGCCGCTATGCCATATGGTATCATAGGTAGCCGTGAGATCAACAAACACGGCGCCAACCTTCTTCTTAGCCGAGAAGCTGTCCTCAATGTCTTGGGTCATAAATGTGACCTGATCTACGGTTGATCGTCCGTGTCGGAAACCAGCTTGTCCACAGGGGGAGCTGCGGATCTATTACACAAGCCAACACACTTTTTGTGTCAGCATAGTAAATGTCATTCTAGGGTATATTTTGGGTGCTGAATTCAAAAATCACATCAGATTTTTTGTATCACATCAGGATTTTATGATATCTGGGTGCTGTTTTGGTAAAAATAGGTAAAATCGACTCCTGATCTGTATTGGTAGACTATGGCGTTTCATGGAATTTGAACCCTTTTTTGTCAACAAGGTCTGTGATAAAGTCTAAATTCATTACGATAAAGTCTAAAGTCTACACAAGAGATACAAACATAATATTAATGAAAACATTGAGGTATTTCAAGACCTGTTGTATTTTTTTTTTATTGTTTATTTTATTGAAGTGTGGTAACTTGAACCTAATTCTTCAAAGTTTATCTGCTAACACTAAACGTTCAACGTCATTTTTTTTACGATAGTAGGCTACATTGTTACTTTTTTCGTGTTAAGAAGTAGGTTTGATGGCTGTGCAAATCCCCAATACATATTTTAAACCTTTTGGTTTTGCCATCTTTTCCTTTTGTTGGTGCTACAGTTGCGTGTTTGTAATGTCATTCGTTATTATGTTTGCGCCAGCAAAGAAAAATAAAATTGAAGAAATTGAATAGAATAGACACATAAAAATAGGTTCAATTCTACAGAAAAAAGAAAATTCACATGCACATTTGGGAAACGTTACTCTGGACAAACTTCCCCTTGCATGATTTTTGTGAATGTTGTGAGTGGATTAAAGATTTCCATTGATCTATCGTCTTAGGTTTTCCACACAAGCTTTACATGCAGCATGTGTGGAGCCCATGATTTGTCCTGATCACCCAGGCGAATTTTAAAGTATGTAAGATATGCTTGTTTCACAAAACTTATTATGGTTTGCCTTTGGTTAGGAACAGTAGCCTATAACTGCTACATATGTAACAAAGAACATCAGGGTCATTTTCACACTTTTTTGAAGATGTCATTCTGCTACTTATTCACACCACAAACAGAATTAACACCTTGCTAATATGAAAAAATCTGAATACATGAAAATTCAAATAAGAATGAGTCATAGACAAGTTTCACATGCGCTTAAATCTCCACGTTCAGTGAAAAAGATAAAACCGATGTTATTTATCAAAAAGTAGAATGGTACTAAGCATTCAGGCGAAAGTGAATGTAACCCTGCCTGTAAGGGGTGGTTTATGGACAGTTCTCAAAAGGTACATAAGTTGGATGGTCTACCATAGACAGATGGTCCACTAGCCAGATGGTCTAGGTGACTCGTTTGACCAGTGGACCATCTAGCTAGGGGGGCTTCTGACTAGTGTACCTTCTGAAGGTAGGTCGGTCACTCCAATGGTCATGGTGTCATCATACATCTCCAAATGTTACAAAATAAAATCATTTCCGTGAATATGACAAATTTTGAAACACTTTTGGCTCATAAGGTCTTTATAAAACGGTAACAGTAAGAGAAAATTCGGCCAAAAACCCAATATTATGAGAAAAAGTATCATGCAAAAATCTCAAAAACCTGATGTGATGGATGAAATCTGATGTGATTTTTGAAATCAGCAGCCTCAATATACCCCAAATCACATCTTACATTGCAGACACAAATTTTTTTATCTTTTTTGTTGGCCTGTGTTATTGGTTCGACACGGGCGTGTATGAGTCTTTCGAGGATCTTGCAGGGAATGCAGAGCAGTGAGATTGGACGGTAGCTCTTCGGGTCCCCTTGGGGCTTCTTCGGCTTAGGACCTGCAACCACAAGGGCTCTTCTCCAGATTCTGGGAATTCTCAGGTGGCGCAAACTGCAGGAAAGGAAGTCTTTTAACCAGGACTTTAGGGAGGTAGCAGCATGGAGTATTAACTCCGGGCATAGGTGGTCAGGGCCAGGGGCTTTACCTGGCTTTATGTGCTGGAGGGCGGCGGAAAATTTTTCCGGGGTGAACTCACCCGAGATGTTGTCCCCGTCTGGGGTTGTTACCCTCCAGAGGTCGTCATTTCTTGCAAGACGGATCTATCTGATTCACGGTCTCTCGATTTGTATTTCCCGTTCTCTACAAGTTGTGAGGCGATGGAATTTGCTGAAACGGGACATTGTTGACGAGAGGCACGTGTCTGCCAGTTAGGTTGTTCAGTGTACTCCATGCTATGCGGCTGGAGTGCGTGAAGTCGATTGATTCAACGGCTTCTGTCCAGCGCTCTTTCCTCTTTGAGTCCAGCCTTGCCAGCAGAGCTGTGGCTGAGCTGTTGTCATTGCCCTGAGGGGCGTGGAGGAAGTCGGAGTAGAGACTTTCGCACTCCTTTTCCCAGCACGGTATGTAGGTCTTTTGTCGGCCGCGGGTGATGGATTGTTTTGCCGCTGATGTTATTGCATCACAAAAGTCCTGGTAGGCTTCTTCCACGTTGTTGGTGTGAGGGGATGGGAGATACTGTGTGGTTTCATTGGTGAGGAGGCTATAGTACTCCCAGTTAACCATTCTGAAGTTCCATCGCTTAACAGGCTTGCTCGGGACAGGCATTATGAGCGTTGGAGTCGTGATAATCGAGGGTCGATGTTGGGACCTGGGGAACTTCTCTAGCACACGTCTGTCCGGTTGGCAATTATCGGGGTCATCATTTGCGAAAGTCAGATCGGGGTTTGTACCAGTGTTCCAGCGTCCGGAGAAGAAGCTCGCTGCACCCTTGGGATCGTGCAGTAGGGTGAGGTTATTATTGGCTGACCATGAGGCCAGGCTTTCTCCGTCGATGTTGGTGGTGTTGTAGCCCCAGTCAACGTGGTGGCAATTAAAATCGCCAGCATAGAGGCTGGGTTGGGGGAACACTGGGATGGCTGTTGGTGTTAAGCGTGAGGGTGGTGGCTTATAGACATTGATGATGTGATAGCCTGATGTCTATGCATAACCACTCTATCTCCAAGTGGGCACTGGACTGGTCTATTGGCGTCCAGCTCAGTTGCTCATGGACAAACGTGACGAGGCCGTGTTTCCTGCTGATGGTTGCGTCTGCGAGTGTGAAGTTGGGTAATATCAACTTATCCACAGATGTGCAGTGGGTCTCCTGGAGGAGAATAACGAGGGCCTGATGTTTTGTGGCCAGATACTCGATGATGCTGAGCTTGCTGGCCGTAATGCCCTCAGTGTTCAGCTACAGCACGGTGGGTCGTCGGTACTATTCGACAGAGGAGCTGCCGCGCCCTGAGAAGGGCGTTTCCCTATCCACCCTGCGCTGAACCTGGGCCTGGTTTGCTCGAGTGTGAATGGAGAGCGAGTGTGAATGGAGGTGCCGCTGAATGGAGAGCAGTCCTTAGAATGCGTTGCTCAAGTGTAGGTTACATCCCGAGACTTGAACCTGCGGGCTCCGCTAGATCTTGAAGCATCTTCGTTCACCAAGTCACGTGCTAATCAACAGAGCTAAAGAGACGGATTAAATTTAATTACCGTAGGGCTACCAATTAAAGTTTTCTTGGGTTTTTTGAATGTCGGTCGCAAGATTTTTGCTCTTCAGGTCTAAGCCTTAAGACTGAATTTGTATAAATTTAGACCTTAAGAATTAAGATAAACTAAACTCAAGAAAATATAAAAGATAAATTAGAATTTCATCTTCTTTAAAAATTTACAAAGGAATCGCCAAGTCGAATTTCAGAAAAAATATGGAGAAAAAGAGAAGAAAAAAAGTGCGACGGAAATTCGGTCGTGATTAATTATTGTATAAAAAAATTGCCTGTGCTGGACTGGGATGTGATTAATTATCATTAAAATGCAACTTTCAATTTTGCATATTAGTTATTTTTTTCATCAAGTTGTTTATTAAATTATAAGTTGACTGGTTAGAACTTAGAAGCAATGCTACCAGAGCTTTATAATACAGTATAATTAGTATTAAACTCATATCATCAAAACTACTTTATCTTTACAGCTTTAATGTTTTATACAAATTGTTAGGCTACAATTATAATCTTTCTCCTCAGTTTGCTCTTTAATACATTTTTTGCATTTTTATCACTTTGGCAACCTTTTTGGTAAAATAACGATTGCATTTAAATCGCCAGAAAATCATTTCACTTGTAACTTTTGTAAATCAAAGTTTATTTGAACAAAAGTTGTATTTCTTTATTTTACTATATTTAATTGTATTTAAACTTTCATTTATGTTTTTTCTAAATCCGCAATTTCTAAGTCACTAAATCTGCATCTCTAAGTCACTTTGAGCCGGTTTACTTCCATTTTTACCTTTCTGAGTCTTTTTTGACATCACAACTAAGTTTTTGAATGGGAGACTTTCAAAGCAAGAACTTCAGGTAACTTAATTGTTACTTTTCGATTATTTTTTGTGTGAAATCGCCCTCGTTGCACTTGCAAATGTTGATTGTTGTAGGCAGTGTTGGGCGCGATAACTCATTTTTCAGTTAAGCGATAACGATAATCGATAAACAAAAAATGCCTAAAGCGATAACGATAAACGATAAATCAAAAAAAAGTTAAGCGATAACGATAAACGATAAATTATCGCCGATAATGTCCGATAACGATAATTTTTTTTTTCTTGATTAGCGCTGCCCCACCCCATGCAGCACGAACTGTTTTCATCAACATGACGAAAAATCGAACATAATGTAACTTACTGTAAAGGGACAAAAATTTTTGTAAGTTATACATGAATAGAATCGCAACAGCGGCAGTAGATATCGAATCTTCAACCTCTTGATCCAGAATCAAACCACTGAGGTAACCGCCGTGCTTATAATTATACCTTCAGATACCAGTTGGATGCTTTTACCAATTGAGTTACACTGCCGCTTACGTGCAGTAGGCAAAATAATTAAATCAAATGAAAATACCATAAAAAATTCCAAACTTTGTATTTTGCTTTCTACGGGCTGTTTACAGCAAAGTCAGCAATACAATTGAAAAAATTCCAAAAAACGCAAAATGCTTGAAAATTTATCAGTAATCTTAAGCGTTATTGGTAGTAAAAATGTGCATACTGTGAAATCCATCAAGCTTGTCAAATTAGTCGTGTTTGTTCAAGAACAATAACATAATTATCGTAATTTACTGATAATTTCAGATAAATTTTTCTGTTTTCTTTGTGAACACCTTCATTAAAGCAATGGCAGAACGCTGAGTTGTTGAGATAACAATTACAATATAGGCACTGTATTATTAGTGGGAATAAAAATATTTGATTCAGCGTTGGCTATGTCGCATACGTAAATCTTCGTCGTATCCAGGCTTACGCCCGGTGGTTGAAGATTTAGATTAAGTGGACGGGAAGGCAAGGAAGCCAATCTTCATGTCCACCTTCAGGCATGCCGTGTCTTGCGAAAGACAGTGTCCTGCCCTTTCGATTGCCGTTCCAGCGCTCTCACCACTCGGCTATGCAGCATAGGTAGGCTAAATGAGAAAGGTTATAGGGCAAAGTGGGGCGTGTTGTCACAATTTTTACAAATCAGCATATATCTCGTTCTGTACCAATGGTATCGAAATGCTAGATAGTGCAATTGAAAGAGGTATCATTCGGCTTCTTTCAGCTACAGTTAAAGTTTTTCTGGATTATTTCGTTTTTACATAAATGCATGTTTAATGCAAGTGAATGGACTGTGACAACACGCCCCACCCCGGGGCGTGTTGTCACAGAGCATGGGGCGTGTTGTCACAAAATTTCTGCACATGCTTTATGACTAAAATATGACAGAAACCAACAAAAAATTGTTTTAATAGAGGCTGAACGAATACAAAATATGCGAAATGCAAAAAAATTTAATGTACAACATATTGGTAAAAATTTTATGCCCACTATCAAAAACAATAAAAATGTCATCTTGAGAATTATGTATCACTATCGAATGTATGTGTGTATCATTATCTAATATTAATTTTTATTTCCTAAAAAAGCGTTGTATTTTAACAAATACGCATATTACCTCGTAGTATAAGCATAAATAATTTTTTATGTTTCTTAATATTAAAAATGCACACCTCGGGGCGTGTAGTCACAGCTGTGACAACACGCCCCGTGGTATGAAATCAGGTGGTTTCAACAACCATGTGTACATCTCTACTTACATGTCTTATCTGTTTGGTATGATGAAAAGAGCAAGCTTAAAGCTAACGAATGGTATCTTTCCTGATCAGTTATGATCATACCTTAGTTTGCCAGACCATTTTTTAGTTTAGTTATAAACCTGATTTTGCCCAAAATTCAATGGCACTCCTCATAATTTCTGCTGTGGTGACAAATTTATTAATCTTCACTGCTTGTAAGAAAGAGAACTGAAAACTATGCCTTCCATTGAAAACTCGTGGTTATACGCTTGGGTTAGGCTATCACATGGAAATCGTGCTGTGACAACACGCCCCTGTGACAACACGCCCCACTTTGCCCTACTGTATTTAGCATAATTTTACCACGCAACTCGATGCGCCTATTGTCATGCAAAAACTACTACAAGATGCAAAAAGTGTGATGTCGGTCTGCATGTCAAATGCTTCAAGCAATATCATATTCTGCAATGACTTGTTTCAGTGATGGTGGCGCGAAAGACCACGTTTCCGATGTAAAAACGGCCTCGTATTGCGACACTTTCATAAACCACTTGCCAATTTCTTTCGCTTCGCTTCAAAGGAATCTGTACCGCCTGTGCGCTTACATTTTAAGTGTAAAATTCACTCGCGATTGCCGATTGCAGCAAAACAACAAGAGACTTGTTGCATGCATTTCATTGCATTGCAATTTGCAACTCTAAAAATTATTGTGTTGTCAGGGCCGTCGCTGCAGGGGGCGTGCCCCTCCCATGACAACGACCTGTGCACACACACTTCAGGCACTGAAGAAGAACTGGTTTTAATTTTAGTTTCATGAACTAGGTGGCTAGTAAAAATATTACTTTTCATGTTCTTTCCACTTGTGTGTTGATCCGAAATAAAATTTATCGGCGATCAATTATCCGCGATAATCAAATATTGCCTTTGGCGATAACGATAAACGATAACTGAAAAAATAATTAAGCGATAACGATAAGCGATAAAAATTTATCGCCGATAATTATCGCCGATAAATTATCGCCGATAATGCCCATCACTGGTTGTAGGCCTATTTATGAAATAAAAGATTTCTTTTTTTCTAGGTTTAGTGACCGTGCATTTTTAAGATAGTGTTTTCCAAGCAATGTTTTATTAATTCATATTTTAATCCTTTTTGTTTCGTTTTGTAATCTTTCTCTTTTGTTGGTGTCAAATGCGTGTGTCTATTTTATCGTTCTTCACATGTTCGTGCCAGCAATGCTAAATAAAATTGAATTGAGTCAAGTCAAGCCAATTTATTTTGTTTTAACAGCGGCACAGCGCCATATATTAACAAACAAGCAGAGTACGTAGATATAATTGTCAAAACAATGCATTGTAGCCTACAACTGTTGGTTAGATTGTGGCGCAATCCGGATGGTAGCCAAAGACCCAGGGCTATCTAAAGAAGGGGATAAGAAGGCTTTCAATACGTCTGACAGTGGAAGGGCTTTTGTTTATCGTAAATAATCTCTGTTTACCGTAAAATGACAATTGGCACCGATAGTAGTTCAATAAATTTACTTATGATAACCTGCATTGCGCTATTAGCATCAGGCCAGGATAGCCTACTCACTGCGTGCTCATGGTTGCTTGTTAATTCAACTACGGTACCGGTATACTTGCTTTATATCTAGCCTACTGCAAAGGCTTTGTTAAGAAAAACAGCTTACTGGTAACTTTTTAACTGTTTTTTCAAACAAGTAGGCTACTCTTTAAATATGCTCTATGTAGCCTACGTTTACTAGCTGTCTTTGGTAGCTGACTGTAGCCTACTGGATGCACTACAAAACTTTTTGCAAGTTTGAAAATAACCTCATGTTTCACGCGCTACAAACTACAGCCCTGGTAGTATCATAAGAATAAGGCAATCCCTGTGAGCCTTCGCATCCCCTTCTTTAGATATCCCTGGAAAGACCATAAGCACTAAGCAGTCATCTAGTCCAGGGGTCCGCAAATACTTTTTGGTGCGACCCAAAAAGCAATCGTTCGAAGTCTTCGCGACCCAAACGTTTCGGAAGCATATATTTTTGCGCAAAACACTTTGCAAATTAATATCAATTCAAATACGGTCGTCCCCACTTATAAAGGCCACATCGGGACCGGACGATTTTGGCTGCGGGAGACAATTTTCTACCACTTTTATACCTTCAGTAATTCCGGAATGGACCGAATTGGGCTTAATAAGCGGGTGGACCTATTAACCGTGCGCTTCGTCGTCATGCAAGCCTCTGGGGCCGAGGGTCTACTCTATCCTTTTACCAGCCCAGACTCAAGTTGTTCCCGGACTACACTGGAAGGCTACTAGAGAGCAGCCAGTATTTAGTTTCATCATCCATGACACGCAGACCTTCCACTCCGTTAGGTGGCTTGAAGATGGTACAGTTATTGATGATGTGGTCTGCAGTCTGTTCCTCGGCACCACATTCACAGGAGGAGGAACAGGCCAATTCCCCAATGGCGCATGGTTGACCGGAAAAGCCCGACGCCGTACGAAGACGGTTGAGGCGCACCCATGCTTGTCTTTGTAGTGTCAGGGCGATGGGGCATGTGTCGGCGTTGGGGATGAACGAATGAAGTCCGGTGGTACTTGACTTCCTTTCAGAATTCCATTTATAGTCCGCCCAAGTATCCGCAGAGATGAAGTTCATCTGCTGCGTTGATCAGAAGTTGAGCGGCTGGCACGAATGGTTGTCTTGACTTCGGTCGACTGGGGTGCTGGTTTGGGGAAGCAGAGATCTTGTGGTGGAGAAGATGGTTAGGCTTTAGTGCCCGTCGGCCAAGAAACAGAGTGGCTTCTTCGCGACGAAGCTCAGAAGGTTGGATGCCAGCGAGAATGGCAAAATTATCCAATGGTGTGGGACGCAGGCATTCGGTAACTGTGCGCAGGGCGCTGTTTATGGCAGTGCCGATGTTATGGCAGTGTGCACTGCAGCACCAAATAGGTGCACAGTACTCTGCTGAAGAGTAGACAAGGGCTAAGACTGCTATACGCAAAGTGTCAGCCCTCGCCCCCCAGCTGTGGCCTGCCAGGCGCTGAGTAGTGCAGCGTGGGATGTCATTTTCTTGCACAGTGACACCAAATGGTGGCGGTATGTGTACGATCTGTCTAGTGTCACCCCAAGATATTCTGGTTCGGGGCAGAAGGTCAGAGGTTTTCTATTGTTCTGAACATGTAGCTCACGATCAGCTTCCCGATTGTATAGGTGGAAAGCTGCCGCCAAAGTTTTGTTTTCGCTAAGTTTCAGTCGCCAGTTCTGGAGATAAGCTGAAAGAGTTTTCATGCCCTGGCTCAAGCTGTCTTCCAGGCTGTACATATAACCGTGGGCTTAAGTACTGTAGCCTACTACAATCGAAAGTATAAATTTTCTGGTAGCCTACCAAATTGTACGAAACTCAGCACATCAAAGACTATATAGCCTATGATTGTATTTATTTTCGCCATACAAGTTATATTTATGGTAATTTTAAACCGTTTTGCGACCCACTGTAAATGGTCTCGCAACCCAAATTTGGGTCGCCACCCACTATTTGCGGACCCCTGATCTAGTCAGCCACCACCCCATCACAGTAAATCTAACTAAACATTCATTGAACTAGTGTGCAGAGGCAGGCACACTACGACACTACTTCAAGGAATAAAAAGAGTTCGCCACTGAGATTGAGAAACAACTGCTGTTGATTTGAATCTTCATTCTCAGACTGAGTAAGCCGAGGATGAAGACTCAAACCAGCGACCAAGAATTAACCAACGATCAACAATGATTGTGTGTGTAGCGGACGCGGTAGTTAGCACGCGTGCTCATATGCAGCCGTCCGTGCTGACGGCGACATTCCTGGGCAGAACCGAGATCGGAACAGGCGAGGAATGACCAGGACACGATAGTCTTCTTCACTGTCTTATCTTTTGACTGGCTTGACGGAACAGTATTTGACCAAAAGATAGAATTCTTTAAGACTGCGTTGTTTATTAACTTGACCACTAGTTCCAGAAAAACAGAAATCCAAACATAGCAAAAAGAAAACACCGAACTATTGACAATCCCACTACCAAAATACTAGCATGCTGGCGTATTACTTAGGAACTTCATCACAACAAAAAGAACTTCAACTTTGGGGAAAAGAAACTTCGTTTACGACTGCACCTTGATTACAAATAGAATAATAGCGAGTCTGAGTTGAATAATCCTCAAATCGTCTCGAACAGCATAGTAAAGTATAGTAAAGTCTAATATAGCAGTCTCGTCTAGTATAGTAATAGAGTCTAGTCTAGTAGTAGAGTGAAGGATCATAGTTGCAGTTGCTTAAAAAGAACTCTAGTTTAAATTGGAGAGGCGCATCCACAGGCATTGCCAATTCTACATGCGATCATCTAACGTAATACAACGGTGGATCCACTAGTCGCTGAAATACAGTGGTAGCCTACTGCGATTCAGGCAGAATGCAAAGATTAATTACAAGACTGCATTCCGAAAGTACGCGGTATTTGTTGATTGGGAAGGAAGATTCTGGAATACGACATGACGTCACAGTGACGCGCGTTGCGTCAAAGAAAATTAGCTCTCGGGCGCCACAGTGTGCTAGAACCGCCTCGATAGCTCAGTTGGTTAGCGTGTGACTTCTGAAACGAAGAAGCTTCAAGATCAAGCGGCGTTGGTTCGACTTTCGAGGTGTGCGCTTGAGCAATGCACGTTAAGGACTGCTTTCCATTTAGCGGCATCTAATGGATGGAATAATTCCCTGGCAACAAGACTTCAACAATCGGAAACTTCACGTACTCTGTCAATCTCGGTGACCGGGCCGCAAAACTTTTTTTCCCACGACATTTCTGTCTCATTGATTCTAGTCACTCTAAAAATAAGATTTTCGGAAATTGTTTTGAAAGATTGGTTGATTCAGATTGTGAAATAACTATTTGCCAATGAAATTCTGCAATAATAATAAAATATAAGCTTTCCCTCACCCTACTTTTTTTGAAAAGCTCTTGTGCACCGCAAAAATTAATTTAAAGAAAAAAAAAAGTTTGATATTGACTGGCGTCGAACCCTCGTTCTCACGATCACTAGGCAGAGGATGAAACCACTGAACCAACCGTGCCAACTAGAAAATGTTGCATTCACACGGTTTTAATACAAACTTTTACCAAAATATGTAAGTGAGACAGAAATGTCGTGGGAAAAAAATTCGCGCCCGGGCCTGCGTCAGTGATTCAAAGCCTCTGCAAGTATGCGAAACTGCCAGGATGCAGCTCTGCAAGAAGCTTTAATTCCCAGTCCGAGGGTAAAGATTCAATCAATCAATAGGCTACAGCACTTGCGAAAGTTTTTCTGAAATAACGGGGAAAACGTGAATACCACCACCCAGCAGTAGCGTAGCCAGGAATTTTAAAAGGGGGGGTTTTGACCACCCAACGGCGGGGGGTCTGGGGGGCCACCCCAGAAAATTTTGAAAAATTACTTTGAACTTGGTGCATTCTGAGAGCATTTTCAACAAAAATGTGGGTACGAATATTCCTGTAAAATGGTGCTGTCCGGTAGCATAGCAAAAGGATAAGATCATGTTTTCTTCGGCATGTTTCGGAAAAAAAGCTAAGTCTCTGTATTTTCTTGTTGCTAATTCCTGGCTGAGATGTTTGGTATTGGCAAAACTCGCTCTTTTAATGCAGTTTTTTTTAAAATTAGGCAATTTTTTTCAGACTGAAAGCATCATTCTCAATATCGTTACGTCACACGCGTGCCAAAGGGGGGTTGTAACCCCCAAAACCCCTCCTTGGCTACGCCACTGCCATCACCGAATTGAAATCAATCAGTGAAACTATTGTGTATTGTTTTGTGTATTCCGCTCCAAAAGATAACCAGAAAATGGAAGTGCTTGTTCAGGTCAGCTTTTGCAAAAGTCGCGGCTTTAACTTTGGGCTCGCAGTCGAGAGCCTGCATGTTCGACTTCAGCCACCCGCACTGGCTTTTGTTTCTCTGGGCAAGAAACTTTACGATAATTGCCTCTACCCAGTGATCGATTTCGAGTAATGGGTAGTACCAAATTTAAGTCATAAGTAGAGTAGACAACCGGAAACAAACATTGCCGTCGGCTGCAGCGTGGGACAGGTGTACGTCGGAAGTCGTACACCGATGCATAGCGCTCAAGTCCGCTTTCCCGCAATGCAAGATAAATATACGAAAAAAAGAATTAAAACAACATAAAAGAATAAAAGAAATCAATCTGGCATCTTTTAAAAATCTGGCAACAGTGAAAACCAGTGATCTCATTCTCAGTTTAGTTCCAACATAGGTTCTAGCATAGGGTTTAGGGCAGTGGTTCTTAACCTTTTTTCTATCAAGCCCCCCTTCAGTAATGGTCATGTGCCTCGCGCCCCCCTAGATTTTAAATAAGTATCACACCAAAAAAATGCATTTTTGTCTGTTTGTTGTACACATCAGTGAGATACTTGACACTGCTTCTTAGCGACTAAATTTTTAATGCGAGATTTAACTCCAGAGAGTAAACAATATAAGTCTCCTTCAACTCTCAGCCTGTTTCTGTATTCTACTTGGTCTTGATAGCAACGAGAGCAGAAAATGCAGCTTCACAAAGATACGTGGATCCAAACATTGTTAGAATTCGAAGAACCCGAGTTGCGATACGAGGGTAAACAGGAAGGTAATTGGCCCAGAACGTCTCAAGTTCCAGTTCTTTGAAATCTTCTTTAGCTGTGGAGTTGAATTTCATCTCAAGAAACTCCTCATGTCCTTCTTCGAAAATTTCAATTACTTCGCATTGAAAGGGGTTTCTGATGAACTTCCAGCGGTTATGCTTCTCATCCAGATCTGGAAAGTATTTGATGAACTCCGCTTTCAATTCATTAAGGTGGGTTTCTATTTGTTTCTTCAACTCAGACTCAAAGTTACCATCTTTGAGAGCAGAATCCAAGTTACTGAAGCTCGCTGGATTTCCTTGTTCAATTCGACTCTTCCAGAGGTCGAGTTTGGCTATAAAAGTTCGAATGATGTCATGATGCTTAATGATGCTGATGTTTTTCCCTTGAAATTTAAGCATTAAGTAAATAAACCTGTAAAAAAGCAATTTGAACAAAAAAGTAAAAATGAAGCAGCGTCGAGAAAATTTGATAAATCTGAAGGAGTTCAGCGCAGAATAGTTTTGTGAAGTTCTGGTCTAACTAATAAAGCAAGAATTACTGAATATATACAATATAAAATAAAATACAAAATATGACGAACAGCATAGGTCCTAGGACATTAAAGTTACAATTAAAAAAATTAAAATTGTTGTAGAACTCGCGCCCCCCCTGAGAGATGCTTCACGCCCCCCGGTTAAGAACCACTGGTTTAGGGGGAGAGAGAGAGAAACCTTTTATTTTGTCTGTTGCGACAATAGTACGGTACAATTATACACAATACGAATAAAATAGTACCATAGCTATTTAAATACCAATAGGGAATTTGTCACTTGTCCATAGATTGAGAATTTTGTACCTACTCAGGCCAGGGACAAAATAGACTCGCTTCCTATGGAACAAAGTTACACTTGCCAGCAGCAGGGTCTATTTCCGCATGATAATTGTTGAACGACTGATACTTTTTTGACTCAAAGTTTTTTCTGAATATCCATACATAGTTTTGCAACATGGCCTACCAAATTTAAGGCTTTTTTTAAATTAAACTTTACCTCAGCAGGTTCATGAAGCGATCTTATTTTGTCGTAAGTTCCAGCTGCAGAAGATGCCTCAACTGCAGCTGGTTTATTTTTCCCACTTGCATTGGTTTCCTTCAAGTGCGTGTTGTATAAACAAATTTTTCCAACTCTTGTACCAAAGATAGCCAAAGCCAAGACACAACAGGGTTGTGCATCATGGTTGCAACCTAATTCGTACGATGAACAATTCGTACCGTCAGTGCGTACCTTTAAAAGATCAAGGGAAAAAAAATTTAAAAAAGCCGAAGTCGCTGATCGCAGTTTTCGCAAGGTTAGGGTCAGCGGCGCAACTAGAAAAAATCAAAGGGGGTCGGCAACGGGTGGCCGGTCGATTGGTCGATAGACATTTGGTCGACAGTCATTTGGTCGACAGGACGTTTGGTCGACAGACAATTGGTCGACAGACATTTGGTCGATAGGACATTTGGTCGACAGGACATTTGGTCGACAGGACATTTGGTCGACAGGACATTTGGTCGACAAGACATTTGGTCGACAAGACATTTGGTCGACAAGACATTTGGTCGACAACACATTTGGTCGACAAGACATTTGGTCGACAAGACATTTGGTCGACAAGACATTTGGTCGACAAGACATTTGGTCGACAGGACATTTGGGTTAGAGTTAGGTTAGAATTAGGTTAGGGTTAGTTAACCCTAACCCTAAAATGAATTGTTCTGTCGACCAAATGTCCTGTCGACGAAATGTCTTGTCGACCGAATGTCTGTCGACCAATTGTCTGTCGACCAAATGTCCTGTCGACCAAATGTCTATCGACCAAATGACTGTCGACCAATTGACCGAGTACCCGGCAACGAGAGAGAAAACTAACAATTATTTGTAGAAGGGGATATATCACAGTTAGATTGTTAGAATATTAGCCTAGTGTAAATTGACAGCGCAATGATTCAATTCTGTGACGTGAGAAGTGACCTTTTTTCGCTCTGTCTGCGCTTGCTACTCACTCTCAAAAAAAGTTTTCCGCGCTTTCGAAAGAAGGCAGCAAATTGTTTGCTCTCCCTGGCCCACGTTTTAAAAAGTAGTCCACACAAGCTTAGGGCCTTGATACACGTCAAGTTTGACAAGATTGTAAAGAAAATTTAATTGCCGTCTTTTTGATAACGAAATTATAAAATTGGTTCAAGAATGTGTGAAGTTGTGACCATACGAAGATTGCGTGAATAAATGACGGTCTGTTAATATTTTGTATTGCGATGCGGTTTATGCGACTTGAGCGTGAAACAAGTTTGGTACGGATAGAACGTAGCTTGAACTGACACACATTAAGTGGTACGTACGGTAAGTCTCTCAATGGCAAAAGCAATCATGCTTGGTTTGGTGAGCGGAGGAAGAGGAAGGGGGCGCCCGAAAACAAGATGGCTTGACACGATTGTAAATGACAGTGGCATGGGAGTGCATGAATTGAAGGAGGCTGCGTGGGATCGAGAGATGTGGAGAAAGATGACGTATAGAGTGACCGAGAGTCGTAAACGACTGAACGGATGATGATGATGACGGTAAGTCTCAGTCTAGTTAGTCGTCCCTTTTCTTGAAGTTGCAAATCTTAAAGGGGACTGTCATGCCGACTAGACAGCCCCCCTAGTTGCGCCCCTGGTTAGGGTATCGGTTAGTTATCAGTAGCTAGGGTATTGGAGTATCGGTTAGGTATCAGTATCCGCAAACAAACAAACTGAAAAGTTTGAGAGAAAAAACTAGAACATCGCTGAACGCAGTTTCTGTTTTTCCGCAGTTTCCGCAAACATTTTAAAATTTCTGGTAATGATCCTAAGAATTTACCGAAGTCGCTGATTGCAGTTTCCGCAACCATTTAAAAAAGGTTTAGGGTTATCGTGTTTCGCAAACATACAAATTCAAAAGATCGAGAGAAAAAAATAGAACAAAGCCAAAGTCGCTGATTGCAGTTTCCGTTTTTTCGTAGTTTCCGCAAACATTTTAAAATTTCCGATAATGATCCTAAGAGTTTGCCGAAGTCGCTGATCGCAGTTTCCACAAACATTTTAAAAGGGTTTGGGTTGATCGGAGTTTCCGCAAACATTTAAAAAGGGTTAGGGGTTAAGGTTGATCGGAGTTTCCGTAAACATTTTAAAATTTCTGGCAATGATCCTAAGAGTTTTTGTTTGTTTGCGGAAAACTTTAAAATGTTTATGGAAACTGCGATCAGCGACTTCGGCTTTTTTTAATTTTTTCTCTCGATCTTTTCAAGGTACGAACTGATGGTACGAATTGTTCATGGTACGAATTAGGTTGCATCCGTGCATTATAACAATATATTTTACATATTTACAAATAGTTTTAACCGTCGGAACGTTTTTGGCTTAACTTAAGCTGAAAACACTGGTGTACAAGACTTCGCTCAAGTAGTTATAAATGCTATCACGTATATCTGTACGTCAAAGATTGGAATCGACAAAGACACATGGGTTGAGGTTAGGGATGGGCAAAATAGAAGAATAAACTATTCTAGAATTATTCTAGAATAATTTTTCAAATTTAGAATTTCGAATACCTATTCTAGAATAATCTTTTTTTAATTTCAGAAAATGTCGAAAAGCTTTGTTTTTATTGTGGTTTTATTGAAGACGCATAGTAATTGAAAAGCGGCAACGAAACGAAAAACAACAGTAACTGCCTAGGAGAGCAAGTCTTTGTTGCGATGCAGGAGTGGCTGAATAGTAAATACTTCCTGGCAAGATCTAACCACAGCAGGAACTTTTCTTTATTTTTGTTCCACCATTCACTTGCAGTCTTGCATCGCTGTTTGGCACTTTTGCCTTAAGGTACGATCGGATTTCCTCAGCAGCTGAAAGCTGTTCCTTGTCGTCTTGATGCTGAAATATTTGTCCCTTCAACACCAGAGTTCAATAGATCATAAATTTCATTGGATTTCTGCATTGTTGTGGAACTTATGACACTAGGTGTAGCGGTAGCCTCATCCAGAGTTGAATTGTGCTCCATGCTTCGTACGATAAAAATAAATGCAAATCCACAGCACAAAGGTCTTCCGACGTCCACAAACCGCACTGGTAGAGAGCTGGCTAGCCGTTTTCGCTAGAGCGAAGAGCTATCGCTGAGCCGAATGTAATTGATCAGCGAAAAATCGATAAAAAAATTTGGTAGTCGGAAAAGGGGATTTTTTAATTTCGGTTTGGAAAATTCGATTCGAAATGTCATTTCAATTCGAATAATTAGATATTCGGATTGCAACTATTCGAAATTCTATGTTGCCCATCCCTAGTTGAGGTGTGTGAACAGTAAAGCAGAAGTAAAGTAGTTTCACTCTATATGTTTGGTTCATTCCTGTCTATGATGTCATGGTATTTTTTACCCAGGCGGAGACTTGTACAATAATTCCAAATAAGCTTGGAACCAGGCAAAAATCTTGTGTATGTTGCCACAGGTGATGTTGCCAGGTTACTTTTACAAGTTTGACTATTTTGGAGCTTATCAACAGTGGTTTCATCTTGTTTAATTTCCAGTTAAACTAGGCTATTCAATTCATTCGTAAAAACTTCATAATTCTTTTCTTATTCTTCTAAATGAATATATATATACAAATTTGGTGATTTTTTTGTCATCTGGTGCGGTACCTCTGAATACCCATTGTCAGGCATTGTTCCTTTGTATTTCAGCCTTGCCATAGTTGCCAGTTCTAATCGGATCATTTTTGTGTACGTCAAAGGCTATAATTACTATACATTATGAATATTGGCTCTGAGGCTATAGGCTATTCCCCTGTTTACTGAGACAAGACGATGATCTCAGCATGCACTCAAACTTATTATTACGTAAGCTCCGTATCTTTTTGCCCAACCATAACACCAAGTGGGAAATGTAAAGTTGCTTATGAGTGAGAGGGACGGGTTAAAACAGTGGTTCCCAACCGAGGTGCCATTTACAATACTCTGGGGTGCCATGAGCTATTTTTGTATTTGTTTTTTATCTGTCTTCAAATGGTTAGCGATGAGGATCATTGTTGCTGATAACAATTTTCATGCCCGATTGTTTTTGTTGCATCATTGAGGACAGTTTTGTCATACCATAGGCCTGTATAGTGTCTTGTGGTCACAAAAGCTTAGCATGGAACCTGTCCCTTCTATTACAGCTTTCTGATGTCACAGTCAATGTTTGTACAAGTTGTGCTGATTGTCCATACCGTAGTTTAGTAGGTGAATGCTGTGCATGAAAAGGTTTTTGCTCATTTTGTATGCCAAGGGAAGACCAGTAGGCCTAAGGCCTATAGTAAAGTTTCACACTAACTTCAAAAAATGCAAACTTTACTTTGGAGTGCCACAAGGTGTTGTGAGCCTGAAAAGGTTGGGAACCACTGGGTTAAAGGTTAAGCGGAAGCCGGAAGAGTTCATGTCTTTATAACAATGCTGTCTTAGTGTCTATCTATATGATTTAACCGGAATGGCTCGTTTCGGTGAGTCTGATCCCTATTCGGTAATTTTTTCAATTTTTTTTTTTAATTATCGGGTACCTTAGCCTAATTATCATTGCCATTTTAGGGTTAGGGGTTAGAGGTTAGGAACTCACCGAATCAGACTCATCAAATCGGACTCACCGAATAGTAGCAGACCCTAATTTAACATTGCTTCATCACATTATCATTCAAATTTGTTTTGTCCTCACTAGTGGGGTGGTTGACTAAGAACACGATTCAGACCAGTTTACAAATACAAATTACATGTAGATCAAATAATTGAGTTTAACAAGTTTATTTAATAAGAGTCTATCAAGATACTTTTATAAAGTTGTTTAAACAAAAAAAAAGTATTTTCTTTTTGTAGAGTTATTTATTTCACTCCTTAGTTTAGTACCTCGATGTGCCAATAGACTGTGTGCCATGGATTTGTTTATTTTGGGAATGAAAAAGGGTGAAACAGATTGTTAAAGTTTTTAAGTAAATAGGCTAGTAGGCTGACTGTATGTAATATCATACTACTTTACACTAAAAGTGTCAAAAGTACATTACCGGTACATTTTTTTTAACTACATTTTTTTAAAACAGCTATTAACCGTAGGCAGTGGCGTGTTGAGCCGGTACACGACAACTGGGCGAGACAAAGTGGGCGATACCCACTTGGGCGAGACCAGGTGTGCGACGAGACAAGTGGGCGACGGACCAGGTGGGCAACGAGTCAAGTGGGCGACGAGTCAAGTGGGCGACGAGTCAAGTGGGCGACGAGCCAAGTGGGCGACGGACCAAGTGGGCGACGGAAGCGAAAGTTTAGCCGTTCGGAAAAAATATGACTTTTAATTTTTACTTTAAAATACAATGGTTGATTTGTGGAAGGGAGGCAATGAGAGTTCTCACGCTGAGTTTCACGAAGCATTGGAAGCAACATTTTCATTATTTGTTGTAGTCTAGTAATAGCGCTTGCTGTTTGATGTTAATTTGCATTGTGACATCATCTTGACACATTATTTTGCAATTTGCGGCGTCACGGTTTATCGTGAAGCTTAAGAGAAACCCTTCAGAAAAGAAACAAACGAAAGGTCAAAGAGTGGTAGTAAGAGTAGCCTAATTGTAATCAAAGAGTTAGAAAGGAAAACGCCGCAGAGAGTTGTTGCAGCAAAATTTGATGTGGCACAGGCGCAAATTTCACTGATATGGAAGGCACGGGAAAAGCTCTTGAACAACCATCGTAACAACAACATCGACAAAATTCACCTTAAGCAAGTAGAAGTTGTGTTTTATTTCCAGCAAACACAACTTCTTCTGTCCATCTTTCAGACCAAGGTATCATCAAGAATTTCAAACATCATTATCGATGGAGTATGTTGCAAAAACTTCCGGTCACCATCGATGCTAATAAAAACGCTGCAGCCACCAACATAGCACGCGCAATCTGTTTTTTTTTTTTTTTGCTGAGACGTTTCGGTCATTTGTCCGAAATGACTTGTAAAAATTCGGTCATTTTTTATTTATTTCGGTCATTTTTTCTGATGAAAATATTTCCTTTCAAGTAGCTGATACAAACCAAAATTTGCACTTTCTGAGTCGCTACAACATTAAGTTTCGCTGAGAAACGTTGTCGTGTTTTACCTGAGAAAAGTTGGAACAGACAAACGTTTCTTCAACGTTCATCAGCGAAACTCAACCTTGCAACACTTGTCTGAATTGACTATATATTTGTTTGCACATTTTGACCGAATTGGCTATATTTTTTTCGGACATTTTTCTAAAAAATCGGTCAATGACCGAAAAAAAAAACAGCGCACAATTAGTGTTCTTGACGCTATAAATCGTATGTGCGCGGAAAATTCAATGTCTCATAGAGACTTGCTATTAACTTGCATTTACAATGTTGTATGTGAAAGTACCAATAAAACTTTAATCCGAATGCTCTAGTCTAGACGCTGCGTAGCCGCATCAGCAGTTTACAGAACACATTGTGACTGACAGTCATTACTAGGGCCATTTTGTTTATGACCTAAAAATTGAAAAATATGACTTTAGTTTTAGATATTCTGTCAAAAATTTTATTTTAATGGATTATTTTTAGAGCATCAAATTTATGCTAATCTCCGTAGTTAATGATTCGTATGTAAGTTTTTACATGTATTTTAAACAATAACACACTCGAACAACTAACAAAAACTTCTGTTTCGCTTGAAAATCACTACAAACATTCAAATGTCTAATGCATGTACCTACCAAACCAGCTACTTAGTAGTTAAGATCTCACCACTGGCTGACGTAGTGACCTACTGCAAGTGTTTATAATATTCAGAGACTGGATTGTGTGTTGCAAAATAATGTGTCAAGATGATGTCACAATGCAAATTAACATCAAACAGCAAGCGCTATTACTAGACTATGCTAGACTACAAAAAATAATGAAAATGTTGCTTCCAATGCTTCGTGAAACTCAGCGTGAGAACTCTCATTGCCTCCCTTCCACAAATCAACCATTGTATTTTAAAGTAAAAATTAAAAGTCATATTTTATACTGACAAGCATTGATAACGGTTAGAGAACGTTCATAACTGACTTCAACCACTCTTTGGCCATTCGTTTGTCTCTTTTCTGAGAGGTTTCTCTTAAGACTTAAGCTTCACGATTAACCCGGACGCCGCAAATTGCAAAATAATGTGTCAAGATGATGTCACAATGCAAATTAACATCAAACAGCAAGCGCTATTACTAGACTACAAAAAATAATGAAAATGTTGCTTCCAATGCTTCGTGAAACTCGGCGTGAGAACTCTCATTGCTTCCCTTCTACAAATCAACCATTGTATTTTAAAGTAAAAATTAAAAGTCATATTTTATACTGACAAGCTTTGATAACGGTTAGGGAACGTTCATAACTGACTTCAACCACTCTTTGGCCATTCGTTTGTCTCTTTTCTGAGAGGTTTCTCTTAAGCTTCACGATAAACCCTGACGCCGCAAATTGCAAAATAATGTGAAAGCGCTATTACACAAAAAATAATGAAAATGTTGCTTCTAATGCTTCGTGAAACTCAGCGTGAGAACTCTCATTGCTTCCCTTCTACAAATCAACCATTGTATTTTAAAGTAAAAATTAAAAGTCATATTTTTTCCGAACGGCTAAACTTTCGCTTCCGTCGCCCACTTTGGCCGTCGCCCACTTGGCTCGTCGCCCACTTGGTCCGTCGCCCACTTGGCTCGTCGCCCACTTGACTCGTCGCCCACCTGGTCCGTCGCCCACTTGTCTCGTCGCCCACCTGGTCTCGCCCAAGTGGGTATCGCCCACTTTGTCTCGCCCAAGTGGGTATCGCCCACTTTGTCTCGCCCAGTTGTCGTGTACCGTGTTGAGCAATGGATTCAATATTAGCTTGGTTTGTAACCATATTGTTATTTGCTTTGACAGTGCTATCCAAAACATATTGAATGCCGTGCTCTACTTTGTTAAATTGTTGAAATTTTTATTTAAAACAGAAGGCAAATCCCCTTTCCCCTGCGTACGCCACTGACTGTAGGCTATCTCACAAAAAATAAATTAAATATAAAGAACTGTTATTTTTCAATGAATCAAAGTGTGTGTATTTTTAAAAATTGAATGAGGCTGTTCACCAGACATTTAGTTCCATAACATGATATATACGTTTTTCTGATGTAAACTAAGCTAAACCATCACCAGTTGTGTTAGGTGATAATCTGCTTTTATTCCGACGTTTCGTCAATCAGACATTATTGACTTCTTCAGGGGGCTAGAAGAAGTCAGTTGTGTCAAATCAATGTAAAAAAAACTGATTTTTTTCAGATGGACTTCTTACTTTTTTCATATCAGTGTGATGTTGCTACTTAAAAATATAAACAATTTTATCATGGTGATTCAGGGTTGATTGGTTTAAACCGGGGCGGTTTAAACCACCCGGTTAAAGCTGGTTAAAACCTGGTTTAAACCGGGCAGTTTTGACCACCTATTACTGGTCAAAACCCCTTTAGTGTATGAATCAAGTTGCTTTTCAATTGAATTAAAAATATTACCCCTCCAGGCCTCCATGTTTAGTAATGATGTTCAACTATATATTGTTTTGATCAATAATAACCTAAATGCTGGATTTGGAACAAAAAATATTCAATTTCTCAGTTTATTTTTGATATTTCAATCAGTTGGTTATTTTAATTATTGAGAAAATTCAAATTCTAAAAATAAGTTTCTGATGAACCAAAAAATGCTTGGTAGAACGATGAACCATTCGCACAGCCAACTGAAGTACAAGAATTTATTCCAACAATTTTTTTTTTATGAAAAACATTTGCCATCAATTTTGCCATAAAATTTGCGCAACATTTGCCCTCCCATTGCGTAGCACATAAGATGTAGCATGACATGTAATTAAGGTAGTAGTCTTAACACTGTTTGATGTCTTGTTTTTGGCGGCGCTGAAACAAGAGAAAAATCCAAGATAAATATAATTTTTTGTACGAATTTTACAGGCAGCGATATGTGGCTGCCTGACAGATCGGTATTGGCAGCCATTAATGAAAGTTCAGGCGGCCATGGTCGCCAGCTATTTCGAGGCCTGCATATCAAAATGGTGACAACTCACAACTGCTTTTATGTTTCCTAAATAGCCCAGGTAGCTGACCATTCACTACATAAAAATATTTTTCTGGGTTTTGACCGGTTTAAACCTAGTTTTCACCGGTTAAAACCAGGTTTAAACCGCTTAGTGGTCAAAACCAGTTTTGACCACTTAGAGTTAGAGATCAACCCTGTGGTGATTGGTGAAGTGTAAAAAATGTGCAATGCTCTATTGCTCTAATGTTTTTGCAAATTTTGCTTTGATGAATTGTTTTGAATAAATAGGCCTATTGGTGATGGTGTGGGTCAAATTTCGTCGATACTCCAAAATTGGCTGATAACGCCGATACCGATATATCGGTACATTTCTAGTTAAAAGTATCATTTCCTGTTTTACTTTTTCTGATCACTTTCATGACATATGTGTATTTCCTGATTAGATCTGTGGAAGGCAAATATAATTTTTTTGTGGTACATGAACATAATGTTCAAACTATCTACTGCACTGAGGAGGCCGAAATGTGTGCCATTGTCTGCAGTAATGTTCAATCATATGTGTAGAATGGCGGTGGGGGGGGGGCACATCAGGTAAGGCTTTGGCTTTTCAATTATGCAAACCTGGTTTGACTCCTGACTTCAACTGGTTGTTGAAAACACCGCTCACCTCTACCAGTCTACCTAGGGTGTAATAAATTGGGTTGACATAATTGCTGCAGAAAAGGCGGCCGAGAGAAAGGAACTGGCCACCCTGCTCTCCTTAGTGCCGATTGCCGAAGGCTTAGTACAATGAGAGCCTTATCTTCTCATACCCAACACTTCAATCAAGTAGAACCACCTTTACCTTTTAATATGTAGAAATGTTATTTAATTTTATATGTTTGTCTTACAAGAAAATATACCCTTTATCTAAGCTATATTTTGGCCAGTTATTTTTAAGAACCTTGGTATTAAAAAGATGAAGAGCAACAAAAGATGATGAACAACAATAAGTCCGCCCCGATTAGCACGTGACTTCTGGAACGAAGAAGCTTCAAGATCAAGCTGCGCTGGTTCGACTCTCGGGGTGTGAGCTTGAGCAACGCACGTTAAGGACTGCTCTCCATTCAGCTGCATCTAATGGATGGAATTGTTCCCCCGTAACAAGAGTTCAACAATCGGAAACTTCACTCTGATAATCTCGGTGACCGGGCCGCGAAATTTTTTTTCCCACGACATTTCTGTCTTATTTACATATTTTGTTAAAAATTTGTATTAAAACCGTGTGGAATGCAACGGTTTCTCGTTGGCACGGTTGGTTGAGTGGTTTCATCTTCCGCCTAGTGTACGTGAGAACGAGGGTTCGACGCCCGTCGAAGTCAAACTTTTTTTTTCTTTAAATTAATTTTTGCGGTGCACAAGAGCTTTTCAAAAAAAGTAGGGTTAGGGAAAGCTTATAATATATTTTATTATCATTGCAGAATTTCATTGGCAAATAGTTATTTAGCAATCTGAATCAACCAATCTCTCAAAACACTTACGGAAAATCTTACTTTTAGAGTGAATAGAATCAATGAGACAGAAATGTCGTGGGGAAAAAAAATTCGCGTTTGGGCCTGCGTCAGTGATTCAAAGCCTCTACAAGTATGTAAAACTACCAGAACTAAGCTCTGCAAGAAGCTTTCCCAGTCCGAAGATAAAGATTCAATCAATCAATGAGTTCCGTAATCCGTATAGTACTCGATTTATTCAATTTTTTTTTATATAATATTGTGCTGATATCACTTTGACATTTAATTTGTTTTCTATGCAATTGACTTACAGGTTGTCGACGTGTAAACTTGTTATGTAGTCATCAAAATTATGCTCACGTTTTGGCGAAGATGTTTTTTTTCCTATTGTGCATTGATTATTGTACTACTCAGCTGGGCTCATTCAGTGCAGTGTGAACTAGTACATGTTCAGTCGTTTAATGGGATCGTTGGCGCAGAAAACTTCACCCATTACAAGCTAACCCTGGAAGGGCATGTCATCGTCAAACTTCATTCCTTTGAAGGGGATGCAGACTTGTATATATCCACAGAGTCTATGAAGCCCACGTGGGACGATTATACAATGAAATCAGATACATGCAGTGATGAAGTTGTAATTGTTCATCGGTATCAGAAGCGGCCTATTGGGATTGGGGTTTATGGTTATGTCCAGTATCAGCTCAGTACTTTTCGCCTTAGTGTATATCTCGATTCAGATGAAGAAATATACTACCCTGAAGCAGAGGTTGATGAAGCACGGGATAAAAGTTCAACTCAGCATAATGCAAAAACTTCATTTTCGTCTACGGTTCAAACGGAAGAAGAGGAAGAATCAATGCTCTGGAGTATATTTGTTGGTTTTTTAAAATTGGTACTTGAAGTACTTCTTTCTTGATGTTTTTAAAAAAATATTTGCAAGGTTGCCCGTGTAGGTGTACTGCAGCCATGCATTGGCCAATGCTTATTGTGCCAATTTGTCAAATGATTTCTTGGAGTTTCTGGCCTGTTGCTAATTGTATTATCAAACAAAGTAGTATTTTAAAGTCTTGTGTTAAAATGTGTAGTTTTGATGACGTATTCTTACTTTTGTGTATACTTTCTTTTTGGTCGATCTACGATCACTTTGTCTCCATCCATATCAACTACCGGTGGTTGCATTCATAAAAATATTTTATAGAGTACAATTATTAGAAGACAGTTGCGAAAGAGCTGAATTCTGCGATGAAGCTTGCTCTATCCCAGATTAAGGTATCCGGGTTTTGAACTTAACCAACACTCTTCGAAATTGTTGATAGTCTCAAGTAGGGCTATTAAAAACAAAAATGTTTTTTTTTACGCAACATTCCTTGTCTTTATTTTGAAGTAAAAGCAATTTTCGTTTTGCTATGAACTGGAAAAAACGCACGAAAATTTATAGACTACAATTATGCTTAGATTAAAACAAAGCGCTTTGAACAATCCTTGTTTCAAAGGGTTGACTCAATGGTGTAGTCTACATGATACACAAAATTAGAAAAAAGCGAATTTAGAAAAAAATTGGAGAGCACTACAAAGACCCTTCAAAAACACGTAAAAATGGAGAACAGTCCAAGTTGGACATAGGTCTGAAACTCCTGGCCTGCCTCCAAGTTTATTTTGTTTTGTGGCATTTGGCTCCAAATACATCTTGTCTTCTTAGTTCACATTTGATATATTATTTTACATCTGTGTTATTCTATTGTATAAAATAGGCTACTATTTTTGATGACGGCGAGACTACTTCAATTTATTGTTTTGGCTTGATTTTGTTCCGACTTGCCTTTATGTTGTTTACAATAGGCTATAACGTTTGCCTTTTTTTCCCACCGGGAAAAGCTAATCGATTTTTCACTCAGTTTTGAATTAGCGCTGGACCAGGATCCTCCACTGGTGGTCATTACATATGCGAAATCACTGGCCTGAAATTTGACGTTTACATAATGTAAACTGTCGTCAATGTAATACAAAGGAATTTGTTTTCACACGAGTCAGTTCAAACATAGTTCATACAAAGCTAAAATCGATTTCGATCAGCTAGATCATCTTCAGTTAAGCTTTATTCAAGTAGAACTCTTTGAATAAGCTTAACTGAAGTTGATCTAGCTGATCGAATTGATTTTTAGCTATTTGTGATCAGTGGCGTAGCTAGGCGGGGGCGGACCGCCCCGGGCGGCACGTCTGGGGGGCGGCACTTTCAGACAGGACGTTTTGTTTTTTTGTTGATAATGCAAAAGTACACGGAAAATAAAAGCAAACAGAATGGCAACGTTCAAAACAGTGGCGTAGCCAAGGGGGAGGAGAGGTTTGGGGGTTACAACCCCCCCTTTGGCACGCATGTGACGTCACGATATTGAGAATGATGCTTTCAGTCTCTATGTCTCTAAAACAAACTTTGCCTAATTTTAAAAGAAACTCCATTAAAAGAGCGAGTTTTGCCAATACCAAACATTCAAATATCTCAGCCAGGAATTAGCAACAAGAAAACATAGAGACTTAGCTTTATTAAGTTACCGAAAAATTCCCAAGAAAACATGATCTTATCCTTTTGCTATGCCACCGGACAGCACCATTTTACAGGAATATTTATACTAGGGGATTTATACCCACATTTTTGTTGAAAATGCTCTCAGAATGCACCAAATCCAAAGTAATTTTTCAAAATTTTCTGGGGGAGGCCCCCCAGACCCCCCGCCGCTGGGTGTCGTCTTTGGCGAGAGCGCCGTCGGGCTTCGTCCGCCGGCCCTTGAAACCCCCTCTTTCAAAATTACTGGTTACGCTACTGGTTCAAAACTTACAATAATCCCACTTTAAGTCAATTAAAAAAAATCTCATTTTTACATGCTTTTTCTTGAAGGGGCGGCAAAATCTGAATCCGCCCCGGGCGGCACATTCCCTAGCTACGCAACTGTTTGTGATTGAACTGACTCGTGTGAAAATAAATTCCTTTGCATTACAAGACATGTAACCGAGTCTTTCATATCAAGCATTGTTGTGGGTTTGACACCTGTCAGAAGATATTTTCTTGGCTGTCATCAATGTATAATATTTTTGTGTTTCGTTTGTCTCACGGTCATGGTTGCCTGGATTGTAATATTTAACCATTATATTGTAATGTGCTCATTTGCGCCTCTTCACGGCTGCATTGTCACTGTCTGCTTTGTAAAGCGCTGAGGAGCAACGCGTTCTGCGATGGATACAGCGCTATATAAAAACAAGCATTATAATTACACAATACACACTCGGCGACGACATAGCTTATATTCTGAAAATATGTTGATGTCGTTTTTTATAGTGCTGAAAATGTTATGATAAAATACGCATGTTTTCTAGCATGTAACAGTAACACCATGTTTTTTAATAAAGCGGTTTTCCATTTCTTTAGCTGTAGGCCTAACTTTTTGGTTGATCAGTGATGGAGTTATTATTGCAGACTCTGGTCGTGCGAGTTCTGTTAAAATCTTGGTTTCTTGATGCATTGGGAAAGTTATCTTCTTAATTTGATTTGTAGATTAGCTTACATTTTCATTCCTAATAACATTACACTCGCTTAATTTTGCTCTGCAAAAGACTATTTATGCAAGCTGAATTAAATTTTAATAAATGTATTTCATTGAAGATCATAATGAGCAATATTTACTAAAGAAGGAAGCGATAGCATCACGCTTTTTACGTGACAAGATTTGCGCATTTTCGTGGTGCCATACAATTATGTAAACAAACGAAATTAGGCAGTTGAGGCTACTGTGTCATGTTGATTTGGGTTATTTCATTAAAGGTTTGCTCAAATGCAAGTTAATTTCATTATTGAAGCTGCTTAAATTAACATGATACAGTTTTAAAAACACTAAATTTGTAAGATTTTGATATGTTTGTTACTACAGTCTGCAAAACATACTAGCCTACACACAAATAGCCTGTAATGTGCTAAATGAAAGATTTACAGTAGGTTACGTTATTTCGTTGGTTAAGCACCCGACTCAAGATCAAGCGGTACTGATTCGATTCTAAACTGTGCTTGTGGTGCAAATGGCCGATAAGGCTATAAGCCCTACTAACATTACGTTTTTTCGTTAGCAATTTGTTGGTTAAATAACATGATATTCATTCTTCTGGTGCAAACTAAGCTAAACCTAAACTTTCACAAGACGTATAAGGTGATAATCTGCTTTTATTCCGAGGTTTCGTTAATCAGACACGACCTACTTCTTCATAGGACTAGGTGATGTAGTGACTACCTGTCTAGTAGATAGCAAAAACAGAACCATGTTGCTGTTGTGGTCAAGGGCGCGGGAAGTAGGGGTGCTCAAGGGGCTTCAGCCCCTCCTAGAGCTAATTCAGCCTCCCCTGGAATTTTTGATAATTGCTTCAGCCCCCCCTAGAAAATTCTGATAATTTAAGGTACATAACATATTTTCAGAAAATTATTCGAGCAATTATTGCTACGATGAATCGATCGAGTTCCTATTACGTGTGATCGCGCTCATCATTCGAAATAAAGAGTCGTCAATCACTGGGAACTATACCTCGCAGTAGCGGTTCCAGCCACCCTCCCTACTAACACGGCGTTCCATCGTTTATTGGACATCATTATGCAATATTCACTTTACATTTAGGCTACAGCATAGAACAGCAAGAGATCTGGTTGTTATAACGGAGTGCGGGCCAAACGTAAAGCATTATGCCTTGGATCGTTATACATTCACTGCAGTAATCATGCTCTCGATTTGATTTTGCAAGACGTTGTAAAGGAGGTGAGGCTTATTGCCGATGCCTTAAACTTCGTTCAAGGCAGTTGTAATTTGTGAATCGTCTAAACGTAAATCTTTATTCATGTCGTTTTTTGGTTCCGATGAAGTTGCCTGCAATTTTCTGGGTTTGTGTCCTACTCGTTGGTGCGTTCGTGCTTCTGCCCTCGTTCGTGTTGTTAAGTGCTACCCTACCCTGTTGCAATGTCTGACCGACATGACAGAAGATAGTGCAATGGAAGGAGACGCACGTGCAAAGATAGCCTATTCAGCTTGGTAAAATAAGCACACACGATGCGGCTTTATTTTGCGATTACCTGCAGAGGTAAAGTTTCGTTAGGTAAAGTTCCGTCGCTAGACAGCTCCAAAACAAGAAGATCTCCGCTTCTTCAGCTTTGGGTCCATGACCAGTTTCCGCGAACGGATCAAAAATCTCAGAAAAGATGAATCCGTTTCCAAGCTTGAGGAAGCAGCGAACGTCCCAGCGTCTGCCAATAACCCAAAGACGCCAAAGGATCTCCGAGTGAGCAAAACTCCAACAAAATTTTGAAACACAGAGGAATCGGATGCTTTGTCGTCTGCGGGAGAAGGAGCGTGGAAACGGCAATACATAAAAGCCCTTGAGTTGTTCAAGCTGAGCTTGATCGAAGATTCGACCAGGTGGATCTGCTTACAGCAGCCACCAGAGAAAAGGCCCTTCTGAGCTGTGCAAACGGTGAGGAAGGATCTGATACTGAGATCAGCTTACCGGATGCCATCAGAAAAGATGGCCTAAAACGGAACTTACCTTGCTCAGCGATGCTGTATAAGTGGAAAAACCGCAAACTCCGTTCAAAAGGTTGCTGAGATACTATCGCAACTAAACCCTCCAACACTGATCTTTTCAAAGAAATGTGAAAATTCGTGGAGCTCTGTCTTTGCCTCCCGGTTTCAGCTGCATCATCAGAAAGTTCTTTTTCTGCTCTAAGACGCCTGAAAACGTGGTTGAGAAGCTCAATGACACAATACAGACTTACTCATCTTGCGTTGATGTATTTCCACCAAAACATTTTGAACACTGTCGATGTCAAAAAGCTCATGACACAGTTCATATAGAGAAAAACCTGAGCGAAAAGCAATCTTCGGAAGAGTGTGAGAACTCATTTCCACAAACTGTCGTTTTCACATCACTTTCTAATTTGTTCGTTTTCTTTTTAATTTCCTGAACAGCTGCTTTGTTGTTGCCGTTCTTCGTTTCTTACAACTTACAATGTGTGTGTTTTGGCGTCGTTTTTCACACAGGAGGGACCTATAAAAGTTGCTACCAGTTTTAAACGTTCTCCTGCATAAAGGGGGTCTGGGGGGCGAAGCCTCCCAGAAGAGCTCACAACACTAATGGCAGCTTCAGCCCCCCCCCCCCCCCCCTAGAGAAAAATAGTTCTCGCGCCACTGGTTGTGGTAACAATTATATTTAAAAGTCTAATGTTTGTTATTATTTTAATTTAATATTAAGGCTGTCTTTCTACCTGACTCCATTAACAACTGTAGGAATTATAATTTTTCGTTATCAGAAAGTATGGCTTTTGTAGGTTTATAACAAAAATGAATTTAAACATTATAGAATAACGAAACAAAAGGTTACGTATTTTCACATTTCAACACTTCCAAATTGTTACATTCTACCAGTGTTGTACGCGTCAATGGAGCAAATTGACGGCGTCAGCGCGAATTGCCTAAAAACTTTACGGCGTAAACTACTGCGTCAGCTTTTAAAGAAATTGACGGCGCCAACGCTAATTTCTGGCGCTATTTTAGCCTGGGTCTCACAAAACGGAAGTATTTCAACCAAGTGTAGGCTATAGGCTAACAATAGCTAGAGATGGGCAAGATCACCAGTATTGGTGATCTTGAAGATCAAGATCACCAAGAATAGGTGATCTTGAAGATCAAGATCGTGATCTTGAAGACCAAGATCGTGATCTTGAAGATCACGATCACTTTTTGTGTACTTGAAAAAAAAATCAAGTTGTTGATCAACGATGTCACTATAGGCCTAGTTCAAGAAAGGGAAACTTATTTGATGCAATAATAGATCGCTACAGAGCAGGGATGAAAAAAAAACAATTTAAAAGTAAGTGGGCCCAGAAGCGCAGCAGTCAAAGTCAATCCAACTTCCAAATGCATTCCAAATAGCCTACTTTATATCATTTATATATTGATTTTTCGTGATTGCTTTTCGTGCCAACAAACGAAAAGTTTCCATTTTTGGGCCCAATTTGGCCAAAACATTTACAAAATTGTTAAATTGCTTTATAGTTGTTATGTATTTTAGTTTATTTGCATTGAAACGATGTACTTTGTTTTCGTTTCCCCCAGGTCTTCTCTTTTGCTTTGTATTCATCCGCATGCTTTTGTTAATTGGCACTTTTCGTTTTAGGCTTACTTTGCAGGTTTCACACTATATCTTCGTTGTGCAATTTTATAATAAAACAGAACTCCAGTATGACTCTGATTGAATGAGCTAAGAACACAACAGAGTTATTTGGCGACGAGGATGGGATGCTGAACGTCTGAACGAGAAACTTACAGCGGTACGCAGAGTGTTCAGTTTTAGTCCCTACGAGTTTTATTTTCTACAACTTTTATTTTTACAATTATTTACAATATGGACAAGGTGGTGGAATTAATGCAGTCGCAGCTAGAACATATGCGACAACAAATGCAGCAACAAGAAGAACAGGCGCGACAACAAATGCAACAGCAAGAACGTCATCATGAAGAACAACTGAAGGAGTTAATTTCAGCCCTCAAAATTCCATGCGAATCAGAAAACCAAAATCGGGTATCTCAAGCTATTCCTAAATTTTGTGAGTTTGATTCAACTTTAGAACTTTGGACTGATTATTGGTCACGTTTTTGCACATTCGTAAAAGCACAGTCCGTTCCTGATGATAAGAAGGCTCAAGTTTTCCTCACTAACCAGTCAGCCAGCATCTACAAGATGATCCTCAATCTGGCCGCACAGGAGTCTACAGCAAAGCCAATCAATGAACTTACAATGGAGGAAATTTCTAATTACATGAAGGCACAGTTCGACCCTAAGCGCTTCGTTATTCGTGAACGATTTCGCTTCTGGAGCAACTTGAAGCGGAAGGTTATAGGCAAATTGTTCGTAAAGCAATTGTTCGTAAAACAATTGTTCGTAAACTGTTTTTCGTAAAATTAAATCCGTAAAACAATTCTTCGTAAAGCATTTCTTCGTATACATCAAATTTTAACTGCATGCACGAAAAAATGCTTTAAGAAGAATTGTTTTACGAAGAATTAATTTTACGAACAATTGCTTACGAAAAATTTGTCGGACACCGAAGCGGAAACCAGGTGAGACTGTTCCAGAATTGGGTGCACGAATAAGGCAAGCCGCTGCCACGTGCGACTTTTCTTCTTTACTAATCCTTTAGATGAAGCTTTGCGTACTTGTTTTATGTGCTCGGTAGGAAACGAAGCAGTTCTTAAAGCTCTCTTTAAAATTAAACCTGACGATCTTACTTTTTCACGTGCTCTTGAAATAGCCATAGAAACTGAAGACGCTGCCAAAGTGGCTAAGGAGACGGTGTTTGGCGCTGAACCATCGTTGGTACATAAAGTTAAAGGCACCGATAGACGATATTCTTTCAAGAAAGCTACGGTGGTCAGTGCTAATGCAAACAAGCAAAGTAAGTGCTATCGATGTGGTAACTCTAATCATTTTGCTAACAACTGCAGATTTAAAAATGCGGTCTGTCCTTTCTGTAAACTTACAGGGCATGTACAAACCGCATGCCGTAAAAAAGCCGCACAAGTTCATTCTTCTAAGGTCAACTGCATAGGCCTACAGGAGGTAAATACTGTTCATAATTCGTCGAGTAAAGTTCCTAAACTCGAGGTTCGAATTTTTATTAAGTCTTTTCCCGTCTTAATGGAACTTGATACAGCTACAGGGGGAAATTTCATCTCTTCTGAAGTTTGGTCGCAGCTAGGCAAACCTATCCTGCAGACTCCGCAGCTACATTTTCAGTCGGCAAGTAAGCACTCGATGCCTATTATTGGATCTTTCACTGCCGAAGCGAGCTGCAACAAATCGGGAAAGACGACCACAGTTCAATTTATGGTATGTGAAATCCCTAACCTTAACTTATTAGGACGTGATGCTATTCAAGCACTATAGATATTTCGGTAGATAAGTTCTTTTCTTCATCTTTACATGCTATTCATCGTCACAACGACATAGATTTTAACTTGCAAAAATCATGTTCCGAGTTATGTGATCAATACGAAGACTTATTTAAACCTGAGTTAGGTTGTCTTCAGGATTACGAATTAGAGATTGAGTTTAACTCTGATTGTAAACCAGTGTTTTCGAAGCCCAGACCAGTGCCTTTCGCCATTCAAGAAGACTTAGCTCTTGCCTATGACGCCGGCATAGAAAAAGGTATCTGGACACCTGTACAATTTTGCGACTGGGGAACTCCTGTAGTACCAGTTCGCAAAGCTTCTACCGAAGGTAAGAAATCCAAATTAAGGGTTTGTGGTGACTATTCTTTGACGGTTAATCCACAACTTAAAACTCACAGGCACCCTTTGCCTCTTCCAGAGGATTTAATGCGTAAACTAGGGGGTGGCCACGGATTCACTAAGATTGACCTGGCAGATGCTTATAACCAGATTAGGTTAGGTCCAAAGTGTCGAAAAATATTGGCATTAAGTACCCATAGAGGGGTTTTACTGCAAAATGTTATGCCTTTTGGCATCTCTTCTGCTCCAGGCCATTTCCTAAAGATAATGGATGATTTAACTAGTGACCTTCCAGGTGTAGCAGTCTACCTGGATGACATTTTGATAAGTGGAGCTACAGCGGAAGAGCATTTCCAGAACCTTAAACGACTTCTCGATCGTTTATCTTCGAAAGGTCTTAGATGTAGGAAGGAAAAATGTAGATTTGCCCAGGCAAATGTCGAATACTTAGGCCATGTTTTTTCTAAACAGGGGATTTCAAAGGGTCCTAAAGTCGATGCTGTACTGAACATGCCTGCTCCTTCCAATGCTGGTACCTTACGTTCTTTTCTGGGGTCGGTTCAATTTTATTCTAAGTTTATGCCCCCAGAATTTTCTACGGTAGCGCAACCGTTATATCATTTAACCAAGAGTGGTGTTCCTTGGAGATGGGAACACAAAGAAAAATGCGCTTTTGCAAAATTAAAAACGTTTCTTTCCGCAGAAGATGTTCTCGTACACTTTAACCCGTTGCTTCCTTTAGGAATTGCGTGCGACGCATCAAGCGTGGGCATTGGCGCCACACTGTTTCACCGCTCCCCGGACGGAAGCGAGAGCCCAATAGCCAATGTGTCGAAAATCTTGACGAAGGCTCAAAGAAACTACAGCCAAATCCAAAAGGAGGCTTTGTCCATCATCTTCGCTTTGAAGAAATTTTATCAATACCTCTACGGTAGGAATTTTATTTTGGTAACGGATCATAAGCCTTTGCTTTCACTTTTTGGTCCAGATAAACCTACCCCTTTGCTGGCGGCTAACCGGTTAGCACGCTGGGCGTTGTTTTTGAGTCAATTTAGTTATACTATAGAGTATCGCAAAACAACGCATCACCAAAATGCTGACGCCTTAAGCCGTCTTCCGTCCAACGATGACACAATTTTTGATTGGGAGGAAAGTGCAGATGATGTTGATATTGTCTGCGCAATTGATACGTTGGATTTGCAGGTTAGTCATTCCGATTCTTCTACTTTGCGCAAAGAAACTTCGAAAGATCCAGTCTTGTCTAAAATCATTCGCTTTACACAAGAAGGATGGCCTGCGAAATCAAATTCTAACGATCCAATCGAACAGTTTAGAAGAGTTGCTGATTCTCTAACAACATGTTATGGTTGTTTATTATATGGTTCTAGAGTAGTTATTCCTTTTAAACTTCGCAATGATATTCTTTCTCTTTTACACGAAGGTCATTTCGGCATGCAGCGAATGAAACAACTGGCCAGGACAGCAGTCTACTGGCCCAATATCGATGCGGACATTGTCGACCTCTGCCGAACATGTACTACATGGGGTGAGCATCAAGCTGCACCAAGCAAGGCTCCTATCCACCCATGGATAGCTCCAGAGAAGCCTTGGAGTCGAATTCATGTCGATCACGCGATTAATTTTTTAGGTTCCAATTGGCTTATTGTTACCGATGCTTATAGTAAGTATCCTTCTATTCATCCAACTTCTTCCGTATCGACGTCTGCTACTATTGATCTTTTAGAGCAGGATTTTGCCCATTTTGGATACCCCCACTCCATTGTCTCAGACAATGCGACTACGTTTTCTTCAGAAGACTTCAAGAATTATTGTAAAGCTAGGGGTATAGTCCACATTACTGGAGCACCATACCATCCAGCTACGAATGGTGCTGCCGAGCGTTTGGTGCGCACTTTCAAGCAGGCGTTGAGAAAATCGTCATTACCGCCTAAAAGTGCCACCACTCAATTCTTGATGCAGTTTCACCGTACGCCTAATGCCAGTGGTTACTCTCCCGGTGAGTTATTAAACCATCGACAACTACGTACTAAATTAGATATTTTACTTCCTTCCTCAACTCAGATCACGAAACCGTCGACGAGTCCTTCGCCTCGGAAACAAAACCGGAAAACAATTAACTTCGATGTTGGTGATCCTTGTTATGCTTTATACTTTGGTCCCAGGCAAAGCCGAAGCCCTCGTTGGGTTCCTGCCGTCGTGGTGAAGCGACACGGAAGTCGTAGTTTGCAGGTTCGAGTGGACCCTCGAGGTCCAGTATGGAGACGCCATATCAACCAGCTACGTCCGCGTTACATCTCGCCGGAAGACGGGGACCCAGGGGAGACTACTTTCACGTCGTCATCGACAGCTGACGAGTTTCCGGTTCCATCGACGCCGATTGCGACCGAGGATCCATCGACGTCGATTGCGACCGAGGATTCATCGACGCCGATTGCGACCGAGGATTCATCGATGCCGACAGCGACCGACGATCCATCATCGTTATCGCATCAAGAACAAACATTAAGGCGATCAAAGAGAAGACGCCAACCACCTCTTCGTTATGGGTGGTCATAAATTTTATTGGGGAGGTGTTATGTATTTTAGTTTATTTGCATTGAAACGATGTACTTTGTTTTCGTTTCCCCCAGGTCTTCTCTTTTGCTTTGTATTCATCCGCATGCTTTTGTTAATTGGCACTTTTCGTTTTGGGCTTACTTTGCAGGTTTCACACTATATCTTCGTTGTGCAATTTTATAATAAAACAGAATTCCAGTATGACTCTGATTGAATGAGCTAAGAACACAACAATAGTGATATTGTAGCGATCCATTATTTCGTAAATATAACCCTTTCTTTTACTAATGTGAACTAGTTTAACCTAAATTTATTTCCTAAACATTCTGTAATTTTCCATGTAACCTGCTCCCGAAGTAAATAGAAAAAAGGGAACAGAAAGTAAAATGATTTGTTCGCATTTGGCGAGAGCTCACATCAAACCAGCTCAATTAGACAAAAAGCGCAGTCAGACCAACTCAAACTGAGCTCATTGAAGAAAACGTACGTAACAAGTTGGATGCCTGTTATAATGTGAAAATCCGAACCATTTTGTTTCGTTATTATACAATATTTAAATTCATTTGTCATAACTACAATGTTTAAATTCATTTCACCATAACCTACAATATTATATGAACACCTTCTGATAACTTAAAATAACAATAGTGTGGAAATTAGTTCATGGAGTCAGATAGCTAAATTAGATAGGCTAGATAGAACTTTCATCAAGCAGTTAGACAGCCTTAATATAAATTCAACTTATAAACAAACATTAGACCTTAAATAATATAGGCCTATATAAATATAACCACATTTTTATAAGTTAGCCTACATAAAATAAACGTTACCACAATATAGCTTTGGTAGAGATTGCTTTGTTGAATCATAGAGAAATAAAACATAGTAGCCTAACCTTAGCGGGTTCAACATAGGCTACGGTACTTTATTACATAGGTACAAAAAAATATAACATAGCCTAATTAAAATAAACTCAAACATTTTCGACACGTACGTGTGTCCTCATCAGGAAACAACACATAGCCTACATTGTTACATCAACCAGACATTTGTTGACAAGGGCCGGGGAGCACTTAAACCCAAACCTAAGAACTGAAATGCAATTAAAAAGCACATCGCCTCTTGTGAAACGTGCAATGACAACGTCTCGATCGGCCAATTTAAAATCATCTCTCGAGGCAGATCTGATTTTCAGGCTAAGATCATGGAAGCCTTAAGAATCAAACGTACAATCCATCTCTCAACCGGCAGTTATTCGCCTCTGACTCATCGTTCCTTTTGTGTATGTTCTAATTGTGTGTCCAATGCCTGTAGCCTACACCTCATGTGATCTGTTACCCACAGCATAATTTACTCGTAATCATTCTCATATCATTTGTTCAGTTTGTGCTTTTCAGTCCAGAGTGTCGTTACAGTTCCAGGTTACAGTGCAAAGTCAAATTTATTTTCCGATTTTTCATTTTATGTAAGCTATAGGCTATTGCAGATTTAATTTCTGATGAGAACACACGTAAGCCTACCTACATCGTATGTGTCGAAAACGTTTGAGTTTATTATGTTACGTATATCTTTGTGTTTAATAAAGTGTCTTAACCCGCTAAGGTTAGGCTACGGTACTATGTTTTATTTCTCTATGCTTTATAGTGCTGTAAAAAATATGGCGATGAACACACAAATATGATAGATTGAATATTTATCTTCGGACTGAGAAAGCTTCTTGCAGAGCTTAATCCTGGCAGTTTCGCATACTTTTAGAGGCTTTGAATCACTGACGCAGGCCCGGTCACCGAGATTATCAGAGTGAAGTTTCCGATTGTTAAAGTCTTGTTGCCAGGGAATTATTCCATCCATTAGATGCCGCTGAATGGAAAGCAGTCCTTAACGTGCATTGCTCAAGCGCACACCCCGAGAGGCGAACCAGCGCCGCTATTGATCTTGAAGTTTCTTCGTTCCAGAAGTGACGCGTTAACCAATTGAGCTATCGGGGCGGTTCATTAAATAAAGTCGGCAGCAGTGGCCGAGTGGTTAACGCGTTGGGCTCGCAGTCGAGAGCCTGCATGTTCGACTCCAGCCACCCGCACTTGCTGTTGTTTCTCTGGGCAAGAAACTTTACGATAATTGCCTCTACTCAGTGATCGATTTCGAGTAATGGGTAGTACCAAATTTAAGTCATAAGTAAAGTAGACAACCGGAAACAAACATTGCAGTCGGCTGCAGCGTGAGTCAGGTGTACGTCGGAAGGCGTACACCGATGCATAGCGCTCAAGTCCGCTTTCCCGCAATGCAGGGTAAAGATATAAAAAACGAAACAAACAAACAAAAATGTGTTCATTTAAATAAAATTTAAGTAACCGCGTTAAATAAAAAAGAAACAATACACACACAGGTATAACACCACCTGGGATAAATAATCTGCAGCAATATACGGTAGGCTGTGCGCATATGTAACAGCCGCAGCACCAATATGCAAATATACTATTGGCATCTCTCTCTCATCAACAATGCACAGCTAATTACCACAAAGTTTCAATACCAGGAGTACCGGTACTGATATATACACATATTTAACAGTTAGCAAGGTTATCCGGGAGTAACAGACTGCAGTATTATGTGCATACACAACAGCTGCACCACCAACACCAACAAACCACAATAACCACAAAGTCGCACGCAACAAACAAACAATAAAACATAAAGTCGCACGCAACAAACAATAAAACCAGGGTTCCCAGATGGCCTTTTTTAGGCCAAATTCCAGAAAACTGGCCTTTTTAAATTGCAGTTGGCCTAAAAAAATTGATGCAAATAAGGCCAGAATATCTGGCCTTATTTGGCCCTTTTTATGGCTGCAAGTTTTGACCGGTTTAAAAAGTATTATTTTAAGGAAATTCAATTTCAATTGTAATATAAAGTATCACTTATCATCATTTAGAGCCTGACCTATATTCGTTTTAATTTTAATTAGTGAGTAGAGACATAGGTAGAGAGTAGAGAATGTGTTAGCGGTGGACAGGGCGGTTCTATTAAGTTGCACCTGCCGTAAACCGTAAAGTTACACTTGCCTTGTTTGTTAATGTGATGTGTTTGCATTCCATTTGTGCAATCTTGTCGTATTTTGTTTGCTGCTTAATAATTTCAAAACCGAGTATTAGTTTTAGTTCTTATGACATCTTAAACGTATTAATTTCGTACTGGGTTGGTCTGTGAATAAGTTTATTATAAAAGCCTACGATAACACATTTCACTAATTGTTGAACACTCCACGTTTACTTCTGATCCGGTTTGCAATACGCAAAATGCTAAAGAACGACAGGGAATCGTTGCATTCGTTTATTTTTGATTTTTTAGATGCGTGGTTTTAAACGGATGCAACCTAGTTCGTACCATGAACAGTTCGGACCGTCAGTTCGTACCTTGAAAAGATCGAGAAAATTTTTTTAAAAAGCCGAAGTTGCTGATCGCAGTTTCCGCAATCATTTTAAAATTTTTTCTTTAAAAAGGTCGAGAGAAAACATAGCTCAAAGCCGAAGTCCGCTGATCGCAGTTTCCGCAAACATTTTTCCGCAGTTTCCGCTAACTCTAACCATAGAGTAATCTATGCTCTAACCCTAACCCTCGCTGATCGCAGTTTCCGCAAATTTTTTTTCGCGGTTTCCGTTAAACCTTACCCTAATTCTAACCATAGAGTAATCTATGCTCTAACTCTAACCCTCGCTGATCGCAGTTTCCGCAAACATTTTCCCGCAGTTTCCGCAAACATTTTTCCGCAGTTTCCGCTAACCTTTACCCTAACCATAGAGTAAACTATGCTCTAACCCAGGGGTGGGCAAACTTTTTGTACTGAGGGTAACATTTGAAAAAATGTTGCAGCCGGGGGGCCGCCCACTCTCATTACAAAGTAGGAAAATTTACCCGGTGTGTAAATAAACGCATATTCATATTAAACACAATTTTTGTATTTCACACTCAGTTACGTTTAAAGCTATGGCTGCAATCATCACCACAAAAGTTAATGAGACTTGTGCAACTGTTCACAGTTTTTCACAATCTTCTGCAAATTGAGAGCAAGTTTTCTGGTAGATATCCTCATAACATCATGCAAGTTGGTGTCTGTCAGCAAAGACCTGTTCTTCGACTTGTTTATTTTTAAACAAGAAAATGCTTGTTCGCATATGTATGTGGATCCAAAACAGTGTCAAAAACTTAGCAGCAAAGTTTTTTAAGTTTGGAAACAAATCGTCAGACATCGACTTGTAAAAGTCAGGCAGTTAATCTGACTTAAACCTCTCTTTCAAGTCATTATTTGCTTGCAAGTCCAGCAGTTCCACCTGTAAATCCTCAGGAGCCGAATAAACTTCTGTAGTAAATGGAGAGCTGAGCATATTAAACTGCGGTTCTAGGTTCTTTAAGTCTTGGAACCTTCTGCCGAATTCGATAGCCAAGGTATCCAACTGAACTTTATACTTTGTTGCAAGTTCACCAGAAATGTTTGCTTCTTTCAGCAAAGGAAAGTGACAAAACCTGTTGTTACCAGCTTGTCTGAGGAACAATGATAACTTCATTTGGAATGATTTACATAACGTGGACGTACATCTCGTGTGAAAATAAACCATTGCCCTCAAGTTTTACATTCAATTCGTTCAACTTTTCCATGATATCAATGGCAAACCTAAAGTCCAACCTCCACTCTTCATCAACTATGTTGGTACTAAAATCACATTGAATGCTTTTCGTTTCCAGGAACATCACGATTTCTTCTCTTAGCTCCCACACTCTCCTCAATACTTTGCCCAGGCTCAGCCAGCGTACATGGTTGTGGTAGAGGACATCCAAATGTTCAGTTTCTAAATCTGCCAGCAATGCCCGGAACTGCCTGTGGTTAAGCCTCCTGGCTCTGATAAGATTGACAATTGAATCAGTAACGTGCTTAATGTTCAGTGCACCTTTACACAAGTGCCAGCGGGCCGCATAAAATGGTCTCGCGGGCCGCATGCGGTCCGCGGGCCGTAGTTTGCCCACCCCTGCTCTAACCCTTGCTGATCGCAGTTTCCGCAAACATTTTTCCGCAGTTTCCGTTAACCGCAGTTTCCGCTTACCCGAACTCTAACCATAGAGTAATCTATGCTCTAACCCTAACCCTCGCTGATCGCAGTTTCTTTTCTCGATCTTTTCAAGGTACGAACTGACTGTACGAATAGTTCAAGGTACGAACTAGGTTGTACCGGTTTTTAACTTTTATACATCAAAGAAGTGTTGATGTGAGTGAAGGCTATATTTTATATTGCTATTGCGAAATTGAGTTTTATACATTCTTTAGTTGATACAAACAGTGTTTTATTTTAATAATTTTTCTCTAGTCATGTATAGCACTGAAAATAGTTTCCAATCATGTAGTTGTAGACATCCCTGGTACATATACTCAATAAAACAAATTCATGCTTATTGCTTAGCTAGATGTTCCGAATAGCACTGTTCATGAATTGAAGTAATAATGGTTTCTAGTTTATCTGCTACTACAGTAATTTTTCATTAATCAAATTATGCAAACGAACCAGTCATTATGCTCTGACAGTGATAAATTATTATCTGTCATATTTGATCGTAAAATGGCATTTTCAAAAAATTATTTCAATTAAGTTGTTAGCGTTTATTTAGCCTTAGAAATAAATTAAAAATTTGGCCTTTTTTTGGCTTTTTTTTATAATGGATTTGGCCTTACTATATCTTGAGTATCTGGCAACCCTGAATAAAACACAAAGTCGCACGCAACAAGGGCAACTCTGTAATGCAGTTAACCGCGGGAAAAGTTTTCTTCCTAAGAGTCCCAAATTTGAGAAATCTATCAGTTTTTTTTTAGCAAAAGGTACTGCTGTACCAACTACATTAGTCAATTTTCCAGCACGTCAATGAACTGGAAAAGGTGGCATGTTGAAAGGTTTAAAACGTGCTACATTACTGTAGGCCTACATTACACAGTATCGGGTAGCCTACATAGGTGGGCAAAGTTACTTTCAAAAGTAACTGAGTTACAGTTACTTGGCCAAAATAGTAACTGAGTTACCGTTACAGTTACCGATTTTAAAAAGTAACTAGTTACCGTTACTAGTTACAGTTACTAGTTACTTTCAGTTACTCACAAATCTGAAAATAAAATTCTGCACCTGGCCAGCTCTGCATGCAAGTCCAGTTTAACCGCAATGTTTGATATAGAGTGGTAGAGCCATCCATGCTAACATAACAGCACAAGTATGATACAAAACCAACAAGGTTTTATTTAAAAAAAATAGTCAGTGGCTTATATGTTTATTTCCTTTGAGAAATACGAGCATTTCAAAGTGCTCGTCACTCAGGCTTGCCCTTTTGGGCTTTAAAATGTCTTTGCCCAATCGTCGTCGTCCTGTGAGCCTCTGGGGCCGAGAGTCTATTTTTTTACCGCCCCAGATTCACGATGTTTCCGGACTACACTGGAAGGCTACTAGAGAGCAGCCAGTCTTTGGTTTCATCATCCATGACACGCAGACCTTCCACTCCGTTAGGTGGCTTGAAGATGTTACAGTCATTGATGATGTCCGCCACGATAATTCAATTGGTTAGCGCGTCACTTCTGGAACGAAGAAGCTTCAAGATCAAGCGGCACTGGTTCAACTCTCAGGGTATGCGCTTGAGTAACGCACGTTAAGGACTGCTCTCCATTTAGCGGCATTTATAGATGGAATAATTTCCCGGCAACGAGACTTCAACAATCGGAAACTTCACTCTGTCAATCTCGGTGACCGGGCCTGCGTCAGTGATTTAAAGCCTTTAGTCTACAAGTATGCGAAACTGCCAGGATTAAGTTCTGCAAGAAGCTTTCCCAGTGCGAGGATAAAGATTTAATCAATCAATCAATCAATGATGTGGTCTGCGGTCTGTTCCTCGGCACCACATTCACAGGAGGAGGAAGAGGCCATTTCCCATTAGTGCAAGGTTGAGCGGAAAAGCCCGACACCCGCACGGAGACGGTTGAGGCGCACCCATGCCTGTCTTGGTAGTGTCAGGTCGATGGAGCGTGTGTCGGCGTCGGAGATGAACGAATAAAGTCTGGTGATGAACAAGTGCTGCAATGAAAACAATATTTCCACTGCAGCACTTGACGAAATGGGAGAGTTATGTTTTTAAAACAGTTTTTTCATCGGTCCAATTGTGAATCTGGATCCGTTTAACTTGTCCTCATGGTCCGCTTCCAAATACTCCTATAACAGATTCAACGCGCATTGCTTTCTTTTCTTGGTTTTTGCGTGAAGTGGTGCAAAAAGTCCTCCGTGGCTCTACCTACCACCATCCAATTCAGTGTCGTTACTACTCCCCTCTTCAGCGGAGCAGTTTGCTTCTTCAATTGCTTGAAGCATGTTCTGTTTTATTTTGGTGTTCAATTCAGCAGTGTCGCTTAATGATCAGGCATTAAATACAGATAAGTCTAAATTGTGGGTGGAATGCAGTCGCAAGCTGAAAGTCGCTGTCCTCGAACCAATGACCAAATCTGGTTTTGTATTGCTTCCACAAGAACGTCCAACGACAAGCAAACAGCAATGCTGTTGCTGGTTTTAATGTCAGACAATCTTTTTAGAGGCATTGCAAGCGTTGCACTAAATGCAATAAATTTCAACTTCTTGAAGGTAACTATAACTAACATCAACAAATTGCTTTTAATCGCTGCGTGTTTCTTGATGCTTATAGTCAGTTAGTTAGTTACCATCAAGAAGTTGAAATTTACTGCATTTTTATAAATATTTTCAGGTTCCTGATGATGATGAGGGCTTAAGTTAAACCGAAAACGTTTGACTGTTACACTCATTTGTAAATATGTAAAATATATTATTATAATGCTCAACCCTGTTGTATTGTTGTATCTTGCCTGTTTTTGGTACATATTGATTAATTGCCAAAAACAATTAATTTAGCCAAATCAGTTATCAAAAATCGCCAAAAAAGAGCCAAATCATAAATATGAAGCTAAACGTCTTAAAAATACGCCAGATTTCTGAACTTTGGCGATAAATTCGCCAATATGGCAACCCTTCTCCACCAGACCACAAAACAAAAGTAGAACCGCGCATGCGCAGTGCTGCGCCGATACATCTGCGAGAAAAATGCATTATTGCGCAAAATGCAGCAAACACGCACTAAGCAAGACACAAACACGTGCAAAGAAATAAACGGCAATTAAAAACTGAAATTTCAATACGAAAGTAACTTGTAACTGTAACTGTTGAAAAAGTGCTAAAATAGGAACTAGTTACTGCGTTTCGTTACTTTTGGAAAATAGTAACGAAGTTACCGTTACAGTTACTCAAAAAGTAACTAGTTACAGTAACTAGTTACTTTTGTAACTAGTTACTGCCCACCTCTGGTAGCCTACGACAACAACATGTTTGGTAGAATTTAAGAAATTTGGCATTTTTCAAAAATTATTTTGGAAAAAATGATCAATCAGCAATACCTAAAGCTGAAAACACTAATTTGACCTAATATTAAATGTTTAGTTAGCAGCTTTCATTTCCACATGGCCTGATTGCAACTACCGGTATCTTCAGCTGTTGGTCTGATTTATGTAGGTTGTCAGATCACTTAGCATGCGACAACTTAGCAGGCGGTCCCACGAATTGCCGATAAGCACCATAAGTTTGTCAAATTACCCATAAGTCGCATCAAATTAACCATAAGCACCATAAGTCGCTTCGAATTACCTGTCAGCACCATCTGCTGCAGCGACCTGCAAATTACCAATACGCGGACCGGAAGGCAAGGAAGCCAATCTTTGTGTTCACCTTCAGGCATGCTTTCATATGTCCTGCTCCTGCCAAAGACACCGGCTCTTGAGCGGTGTCGAACTAGCAATCTTTGAAACGTTGAGCCAGTGCTCTCACCACTCGGCTATGCAGCCGACTACGAGGCTACTAGATGGCTATGCAGGCTTATAGGTAATTCGACGTTGCTTATGGGTAATTCGACGTAACTTATGGTAAGTTATAGGTAGTTCAACAAACTTATGGTGTTTATGAGTAATTCGATGCGAGTACGCGACCTATGGTGCTTATTAGGGTGGCCAAAAAAAATTGAAATTTTTTATTTTTGTTTGCACACCCTCTCATTTGAGGAGGATTCATGAAAAAATGACACTGTGAAAATTTGAAGTGAATCCGACAAAAGGAAGTGCTCTCCCACCGACCTCAAAGTTTGCTTTCTTTGTCATAATTCGTCAAAATTCCTTGAATATGTGACGTAATCCTTTTTTGACTTATCTACATTGCAGTTGCAGCATTTTTGTGTTAACCATTGTTTTACTCTGAAGTTATGATCCAATAAGTGTTTCCACATGCAGAAAAACATAAATAATGCATAAAATAGATCACATTAACAAGCGTTTGGTATGAAATTAAATGCACTAAACTTTAGCGAAAATCGCATAAAAGTACGTTCACCAGTCACGATCGCAACGCTTCAGGTGACAACACATTGCCCAGAAAAAGCAAAAGAGATGTTTGTAAAGAGTCAAGCCATTGAATTTATTTAATGGAGCTGTTGGCATGTTGGCTTTTACTTGCACTTGTTGGAAGCAGCTTTCTGTGGTGCTCGACCACCTGATAGAGGAGCTGGCGCTGTTGTTCATTTTCCGTAAGGACTTCATTGAAGTCAGTAGCTAATTTGACTGCCCAGTGCCCGCTCTGCACAATAATTGACGACTTTGAGATCATGGCATGCAAGAAATAGCAGCCTTCGATTAAATGCCTGCTGCACCACAGTGATAGCTCCAGTGTGGATTCTCATATTGCTTGATGTCGTGTCAAAACAAAGTGCAGCTAAATGCTCTGCTACAACTCGTGTATGAATTCCACTACTTTTTGGCCCATTAGTGATCCCGTTCCAACATGCAGCTTCAGAATGCCAAGCAGTATCTCGACATGCATACCAGAAACTACAATGGCCAAAGAGGCGCACTTTGTACCATTGGCATTAGTCAAATGTTTACCATGAAAATGAGCAACAAGTGGAACTGTTGGTTTAAATTTTTGCCGCACTGCAGCTGCCAGGCTTTCACGTGAGGTGTTTCGAGCATTCATGACAGAGGAATGTGACATTGTCAATTCATTTATATCAATTCCAGCTGCAGCAAGAGCAGGAGTGACAATCATCATTGCTTGACGACTTGATGTTATAGTTCTGTTCAGTGCTGCATTAAACGGGTCTGCTACTATTTGGTGAGTCCGATTCGGTGAGTTCCTAACCTCTAACCCCTAACCCTAACTCCTAACCCCTAACCCTAAAACGGCAATGATAATTAGGCTACGGTACACGATAATTTTAAAAAAAAATTGAAAAATCCCCCGTTAAGGGATCGGACTCACCGAATCGGACTCACCGAAACGGGCCATTCCGGCATTAAACAGTGGATTATCGATAATGCAGCGTTTTGGTAATGGCTGCTCCTACTGGGTTTTGTTTTGGTGTTATTTGGATTTACGGTGCAAACAGTGGGTCACTGGAAGAATCTTCATCATTTGCTGATCATTTTCAGATGAGAAAGCAGCAGCACTTGATGGTACTGGATCAATGCGATTTCTGTTGCGGCTCTGTTCATCATCTTTGCGCTTTCTATACTTTGCAGCAGCTTGCCGATGCATTTGTTGTATCCCTGATTTGTTGTCATCAGTATCTGTCATGTACCACATTGGTCTATCAAAAACTGGCAGTCTTCTGGTATTGTTGAGTGGCATGCCCAGTTAGCATGTGCAATATCAAATAATGCACTTAAACTCTGGGTGAAGTCAGCTTCTGAGGTCAGCTGGGAAGCTGAATTTCGCATCCCTTTGTGCTTTGATTCTCCTATATGCTCTTGATAGGTGCGTTTTAATTTGGTAACAACGTGAGTCTTTGCAGTGGTAGCGATATTAGCTTTCACTCACAAGAACTGTACTGCAAGCAAGTGGCAGTGTAACCTTATTGACCTTCATCTCGTAGTAGAGGTGGTGAAGAACCACACCCCATACAGGCAGCTGACATGTCCTCTCAAGAGAGTCAACACTAGAGAGTAGGTGTCCATTTGTTGACTCTTTTGAGGGCCATGTCAGCTGCCTGTATGGGGTGTGGTTCTTCGCCGTCTCTACTACGAGATGAAGGTCAATAAGATTACACTGCCACTTGCGTGCAGGGGTCTGCTACTATTCGGTGAGTCCGATTCGGTGAGTCTGATTCGGTGAGTTCCTAACCCCTAACCCTAAAACGGCAATGATAATTAGGCCACGGTACCCGATAATTAAAAAAAAAATTGAAAAAATCCCCCGTTAAGGGATCGGACTCACCGAATCGGGCCATTCCGTGCGTGCAGTACAGTTGCAGATGAAGTAATATTAACTACTACCATCTATGCCACTTTTTGGTTTGCAGCACCTTCATCAATATCTGCCCCTACAAATGACCTAGCAATGTTACAGCTCACAGAGGATTATAAAGAGGTTGACAATGCAATTTCTCAAGTGGTAGAAAAAAGTTGAGGTTGCGCTTGTGGTACATCAGTGAGGATCTTGCTGCACTGCCTTTATTCAGTTATAATAACACAGATGATGAAAAGAAGGCAATCGTTAATGCTCTTAAGAAAGACCCATTTCCTGAAGATGTTCGTCGTGTTGCCCCAAACAAAATTGTCAAGTTTCAACGTCTCTCTTTGGCACAGTTTGTAACACAGCGTTCACTTAACCTTTTCGAGTCACTGCTTCTGTCGACACATGGCGTGATCGTGATAAATGCAAAGTTTGGCGTCATCTCAAAGCCGTCAATGATTGGGCAGAGCGGGCAGTCAAATTAGCTACTGACTTCAATGAAGTCCTTACAAAAAATGAACAACAGCGCCAGCTCCCGAGCTATCGAGTGGTCGAGCACCACAGAAAGCTGCTTCCAACAAGTGCAATAAAGTCAACCAATGGCTTGACTATAAACATTTCTCTTGCAATTTCTGGGCAATGTGTTGTCACCTGAAGCGTTGCGATCGTGACTGGTGAACGTACTTTTATGCGGTTTTAGCTAAAGTTTAGTGCATTTAGTTTTATACCAAACGCTTGTTAATGTGATCTATTTTGTGCATTATTTATGTTTTTCTGCATGTGGAAACACTTATTGGATCATAAATTCAGAGTAAAACAATGGTTAACACAAAAATGCTGCAACTGTAATGTGGATAAGTCAAAAAAGAATTACGTCGCATATTCAAGGAATTTTGACGAATTATGACAAAGAAAGCAAACTTTGAGGTCGGTGGGAGAGCACTTCCAGGCCTCGAAACTGAAGGCGGCCATGGCCGCGATTAACCTACAAAAACCGACATTTTGTCCGCCGAGTCTCGCCCTTCCGTCGGCCGCATTTGTCCGCCATGAAGTTCAGAGAAAATTTTACGCAAGCGGCCTTGTGAATAAAGCACTTTGCCACTTATAATCACAAAGGATTAGAAAGCAGTCAAAGCACCCGATAAATCACAATACGGTACACACTGTCTATGCTTGAATTGTTAACATTATTGATTGACCAAGCAGCTGATGTCTGACATAAGCAGGATGCAAGTGACATCACAGTACACTTTATTGATGCGATATATTCAGTCTTCGAAATTAGCGTCGGCAATAAAAATGCCGACGCCACACGAGCGCTTGTAAGGTTAGGGTTAGACATTCCTCCCAGTCGTTATGGCACAGCCATAGATTTGTTCCTTAGTCAACACCCTGATGGAGCTCTACGATAAAGATAAGAGGCGTGTGGATTGGTATCAAAGCCCGAAAGCCGCAAAACGTGGACGCTTCATTGCGAACGGCGAAGACGGTGTAGATTTACAGCCAAGCGATGAGTTTCTTGATGTCTAATTCCAGTGATGACGCGACAACCTCGTGCTCCGATACAGCATCTGATGATTCCGATTCTGACAGCTAGTTCTTTATCAAACAGACTTTGTGTTGTTCGCAGTATCGCAATTGTACCGAAATTATGTTAGTGTCTCAAGGCCTATACATAAATCGAGGCAATCTTCTCGCAGGGAGCTATTAATTTGTTACCGACGACCTACCTGGTTGAGCAATTAACGTTATTTTATGATAATTCAACGTTGCTAGATGTCGAATTAATGTAAAACAAACGTAAGTTTCTTATTGGGCATTGTTGTTACGCAGTATCCCCCGGCGGAAAATTAAATCGATTTGTGCTGACTCGAACGTTGAATCAACCCAAAATTAACTTACTTTTCCGCCCGTGAGTTATTTAACGTGAATTACTGTAACAGCATGCGACGTGCGTATCTTGTTGCTCGCTTTATCGCTACTTTTGGGATTATTACATCACAGCAAATCAAACAGTGCGGTCGTGATACTACTCTAGTATATTTTTCGCTTCTCGTTTTACATGTTTTGGTACAATTGTTTCGTAATAAACGTTCACAGCAATTGCCGAGGCAATTTCAACTTTTGTTGTTTGGCCTCGGCAACGTTTCTGCCGTTCGAAGTTAAAATGTGCTAATTTTGAAGACTGTATGTTGATGCGTGTCGACGTTCCGATGGCCGCCATGTGCTTGTGATTGGCCGCCGAACAGCTTGCTTCAGTCGGACACGTTTGGCCGCCGAAAAAAAAAAAGTGGTTTCGAGGCCTGACTTCCTCTTGTCGGATTCACTTCAAATTTTCATAGTGTCGTTTTTTCATGAATCCTCCTCAAATGAGAGGGTGTGCAAACAAAAATAAAAAATTTCAATTTTTTTTGGCCACCCTAGTGCTTATGGGTAATTTGACGTATGACTTATGGTTCTTATGGGTAATTCGACCCGACTTATGGTGCTCAGCCTCCCTGCCCTCAGCAAGTCCATTTCAGCTACTGTCCAAATCAGCAAATGAAATTTTCATCTAGCATCAGACTTGCTTGGTCACCGGTTGCTGACTTGTTACATGCCAAGTATTGGCTTGGTCAATTTTTACTTGCTTTGGACGTTAGGTTTTTTATTTACCAATTTCAGCCACTTGCTGAAATGTTCCTTGCTCAATGATCATTTTTCACTTGGAAGTGGCTGCATTTACGGCATCGTAAATACAGCCGTTCCATGCCTTTTTTTTAATCTTTACGTTGCTTTTACTGCGCATGCGTGCTGTTGCTAGAAAAAAAGTGCGTATATAACTTCTAAATTTAACTGTTTTTGCCAAGTGAATTAGTGGCGCGTGCGATCGTTGTCTGGCTCATACTCGCAAGGATGTGAGTTCGATTCCACCGAAAGGTAACTTTTTTTTTAACTCAATTCTTACCCGAAGTGACTCAATCGTTAGGATACATATTTTTGTGGCCGTTCAGTTTAGTTTGTTTTTAGTTCTGACCATCACAACGAAAGAACAGTATGATAATGACAAACATAACAGAGGTATAGAAAAAGGTAGAAGCGACAAAACGCGGACGTTATAGCGTGAAAGATAGCAAAGCAGGACAATCAGTTTAAAATATGGCACGGTCGTAACACCTAAAAATTTTATATTCCATGCCTTTTTAGATAAAGGTAGAAGCGACAAAACGCGGTGGTTATAGCGTGCATGATACCAAAGCAGGACAATCAGTTTGAAATATGGCACGGTCGTAATCGTGGTGTCGTCGTAACACCTTAACAATTTTTTTTAAATTTAAAACAGAGAAAAAATGGCTAGTGAGTTTTTTTTGTTTAACAATTAAAATGAGTAAAAATAAATTCTAAACTTATAAAATTTTTAGGTGTTACGACCGTGCCATATTTTAAACTGATTGTCCTTCTTTGCTATCATACACGCTATAACGTCCGCGTTTTGTCGCTTCTACCTTTTTCTATACCTCTGTTATGTTTGTCATATACTGTTTTTTTGTTGTGATAGTCAGAACTAAAAACAAACTAAACTGAACGGCCACAAAAATACGTATCCCAACGATTGAGTCACTTCGGGTAAGAATTGAGTTCAAAAAAAAAAAAACCTTTCGGTGGAATCAAACTCATATCCTTGCGAGTATGAGCCAGACAACAATCGCACGCGCCACTAATTCACTTGGAATCAACAGTTGAATTTAGAAGTTATATACGCACTTTTTTTCCAGCAACAGCGCGCATGCGCAGTAAAAGCGACGTAAAGATTAAAAAAAGGCATGGAACGGCTGTATTTACGGCGCCGTAAATGCAGCCACTTCCTTTTCACTTACTCAACTGCCCTTTGCTTAGTTCATAACTGTTGACCTGTGGGAGACTCATTCATAAAATGTAGTATTTTACCAGGCATTGGTCTGATTCAGATTGGTTTCAGACCTGTCTCTGATTGCAGGATTCAGTGATTTTAATTATAGCTTTAGGCCTATAGCAGTAGGCTTGTCTAGAATATGGTCAGTTGACCTACTACAGTGTCTCACTATGGTGATGGGCATATTTAGTTACTCTCGCACAAGTGCACAACTAATACCGGTACCCCAACTTAGCCAATGGACTAGATCTACGCTTGCATTCCATACAATACAATACCGGCGTCATGGTTAGGGATGCACAATACAGAATACCTGGCTATTCTAGAATATTCTAGAATACTTAATTTCGAATCTAGAATTTCGAATCTATTCTGAAATTACAAGGCAACTTTTTGCAAATAATATCGAACAAAAAGCAAAAATATTTGTACATTATATTGAATTGCATTAGTATCACATGTCAAACAGAGTACAACATATGATAAATCAAGCATCATACGATGCATCATCAAGCATCATCATACGGTCACACGGAAACGCACTGCGTGTCTGCAGTTCTGATAACTGCGCAAACCCTATGAAGGAAGAAAAAGTCGCTTGGAACAAACAGTCCATGAAGAAAAAAGTCGGCGCGCAAGACGGAAAATATCAACTTTACATTTGTTTAATGTCGCACACTGTTCATTTAACAGATTTATTTTCGAATCCTGATATCTGGAAAGAAACTGCATTATGCGATTCGAATACATTGAGATTCGAATCTCTAAGATTCGATATTCTGTATTATATTGTGCATCCCTAGTCATGGTTAACTTACTTTTTACTGTGCAATGCGTTTATCAGGTTTATATTAGATATGCAGTAAAATGTCGCTTGACGGTTCCAGCTTTGTGACTGCAAAAATTAAACAATTGCTTATACAAGAGGTTAAAAAGTATCCTTGTCTGTATGACACAACCAGACAGTCATACCATGTGAAGCGGATGAGAAAAAGTGCTTGGGATAAAGTGGCCCAAGTTTGTGGTATGCCACAACAAGGTGGGTCTATAAATTCTAATTTGATTTTGTATGAGTGTACTGCAGACCAGAGTTGGATCAATTGTATTTGAATGTAATTAATTACGTATTTTAATGTAGCTAACTGCTCTAGGCTGCTGCTGAGCTGAGTTGGATTCTGCCTCGCTTTCTGACCTAGTCTTGTTCTGAAACGATCCCTGTTCCATATCTAGAAAGCTAAAACCTCAATTGCTAAGGTAACAGGGATCAGTAGTCAGTAGATGTAACAGAAAATATATTTTGCACTTGCTAGTGCATCGTCAGTTCTGATTGTCAGTTTTGATCAGAACTGACGATGCACTAGCAAGTGCAAAATATACTTTCTGTTACATCTACTGACTACTGATCTCTGTTACCTTAGCAATTGAGGTTTTAGTATTTTTCTGTAGTTATATATAATTGTAATTCTGACCTCATTGTTGCATAAATTGTAACTAAAAAAAATTGGTCTTAAATACGATTGGTAAGTTGCACGCATGACATCAGTTCTGTTGTTGAGCCGCTGTTTGGAGCTTAAAAGTCACTTCTACGTTGCAACCTAATCCTTATCAAATGCAATTCAATACGCTACGGTACTCCAAAAAGATATTGATGAACATAAATATTGAAACATGTAACTTAGTACTGTAGTAGTAATAGTAGTTTTTGGAAGTAATTGTGGTTTGAAAATTTTAGCACAATGTAATTAAAGATTTTTATGTCGTATTTACAATGTAATGAACTGAAAACTGTGTAATTGATCCAAATCTGCTACATACTCATACCCATAAGCTTAACCCAAGTTTCAAGTTATCGTGGAAATTGTAGGGAGTGTAAGCCTATAAAAGTGAAATACAGTACTGTCACTAAATAGTAGTTCAGAAAGTAAACAACAAAGATATTTTATGCAGAATGTATAAATAACATTGGGTAACAAAACTTTGAAATGCCTATGCAACAGAAACTTTGATGAAAATAGTTACCTAGTTTAATAAGTAGCTAAGTAAATAAGTAATGAATATCTTTACTACTATCTTATTCCTAAATCATAACATTTTGGTTTACAGTTAGTTTATAGTGCTGGATTAAATGTAATGCAGGCCTCGAAATTCGTTTTTGTTGACGGCGGACAAACGTGTCCGGTCTGAGCAGCTATCTCGGCGGACAAATTAAGTCTCAAAGCGTACACACCAGTTTTAGCATCGATCGTCTTGCTTAATCACTTTATCTTGATAATTCTTCGCCATTTGAAAACTATAGCCACGGTTTAGAAGGCTTTTTAAAAATTTTAGCGAAGTCACTCCGAAAGGCTTTCATCTGACCTACGACGTGCGCTTGAAGAGTCAAAGCGCCGTGTAGCTGTTCAATACGCCGCATAACTAATTATCTTCCACCGAACGAGGTCGTGTGGATTCTTGCGTCACAATGCTCTGGGCACTAGTCGGAAAACTTCTACACTGAAACGCTACTATTTTCTGTTGTGCAAAGTTTCACTAGGCTTTTTTTCTTTAGGTTTATTTTTGCGCGTCATGTGAGCGAAAGTGAATTTTCCCTGGGCCTTTCTTTCTTACTGTAATACCAAAACTACCATAAACAAATTTTGCTGCATCTTGCTGTAATAGCCGACTCGTATAATCTAATTTTGTAACCTACCTTGCCTTATCAATATTACTCGGAGATCAAAGCCAGACATTGTGACGTATGACTTAAACTAAGTTGCGCGTGATTAGTGTAAAAGTACCGGTACTCCCATCGGCGAAGAATTCACCTTTGTTACGCTGATTCAACGTCACCAATCGTAAATATCGAAAGTTTTCCTGCTTGAATGGAAGCTAAGGGATACAGTATTCACATTTTCTAGATGCGCGCTAGAATGCACGGGAAATTATATATTTGCATCAATTGTTCGTGCTATGCAATGACGATTTTTATCAATATTTCTCGGCGGACAAATATGACCGATCTAGATGGTACTTCCCGCGGACATCACATGCTGTGACGGCGGACATTAGGGTGGAGTGAAAAATTTTTTTTCTCTTAAATCAAAAAAGAGGGGTTCTAAAAACTTGTCATTTGACCCAAAATCACCATTAAAATTGATTTTAGGGTGTGGCACTTTTAATCGGCCGTGCCACCCGACCCTAGGGGTCGCCACGAGGTTAAATTTCATGAAATCCGCATAACTTTACAACCGTACATGCTAGAAACTTGAAATTGGTCTTAAAAGATTCAGAAGCTACATGTTTCTATCTGCTCTAAAAGCAATTTTAACCATAAATGCAACAGAAAATGATTTAAATGAAAAAAACTGATATTTTATCATTTCGCTCTCAACCATAATAAGTATGTACTGTGTGCATTGTGGAATCGTCCATTTTAGAATCTATTACATAGAGGAACAACATAATAGACTATATTTCAAAATCCATTCACAATCACAATCAATCCTGGAAGAGCACTATGTCATTGTTGGAGTACCAGGCGAGTATTATTTGACCCATGTCACACCTGAAGATGGGAAAGGAAGAACAACTGCAAATACCGTCAATGATGCCATAAAGTACACTGAACTGGGCGACAAACTTGTAGTTGTAGGAACTGATGGCACGGCAGCAATGACCGGATCATACAATGGCTTAATCAGAGCATTGGAAAAGAAGGTAGAACATTCATTGCAGTGGGTGATACTGATATGCCTTCTACACTGCAATGAACTGCCATTGCGACATGTGCTTGTAGCTATAGATGGGACAACACATAATACTTTCCAAGGAAAGATTGGATCAAAACTAAGTGGTTGTGTTTCGGATTGGCCAATTCAAAAGTTCAAACCTGGCAATCCTGAGAAGAACGGAAAGGTCAATGGTGAGAGCAATGTGTGAGGTGAAAACGAGAAGGAAAAAAAGGACTGAAGAATTGTTGGATATGCTGGAGATGAGAAAGACCATAGACCCACTGGCAAGGGCAAATGGAGTAAGATGGTATGGACATGTGATAAGGAGGGAGGAAGGAAGTTTTCTTAGAAAGGCACTAGATCTAAAGGTGGATGGGAAGAGGAAACGCGGTCGTCCAAGAAGAACGTGGAAACAACAAGTGAAGGATGAATTTAAAAAAGTCGGACTGAAGGAGAACGATGCAAGGGACAGGGTGATATGGAGAAAAGGGATTAAAACAATTGCTGCGCGGAAACAATCGGCCACCCCCACTAGTGGGGAACAAACCAACGATGGATTATGATGAAACCAATTTCAAACCAGAACTTTCCATTATTGCCCAATAAGGTTGTCGCTAACCTCAGCATAGACCAGCATTATGCTTACAGGATTTGTTGGAAAACTCTCCTTGGTCATGTGGATGATGATTTAGCAATGTTGGAGATAGGGCCAATTTTCCACTCGAGGTGGCTCACACTTGCATGCAGAATCCTGCGGTATTATACTTCAATATCAAAGCCGTCCGCAAACCGGCATACTTTGGCTGAATTTTGCTTAAATGTATATATATATACTTCCACATGGTTTCAAATCAAGCACAAAGATAAAATATCTGATGGGCCAAAGACTCTGTTCGATCTTGTCCAGAGTTGAATCGTCCAGTTCCCGTCCAAAAAAGTGAGGGGAATTTTGTTAAAGGTTGTGCAAAGAAATGCATTCTTTGCACATCCGGAGAATATTCTGGTGGGACGACAGTGAAGAAATTTGCAGAATTGCTGTGAACAAAATATTGGCGATGAGAGGATGTTTACAGCAACATGGAGTCAACATTTCACCGAATGACAACTTTGAAGGAGGTGACCTGGAACAATCAGATGAGAAGACTGGTACAAATGTTAGTTCCAGTGTGCGTTGGTTTCTTGTTCCTAAAATCAACATCAAGGCGAAGGAGTATCACAAGCTTATCAATCTAAATGACCCTGGGATTTGTGAACCTCCACTGATCAAAGCTCTAAGTCGATCCACACTTGAGGAGATTTGAGATAGTCCATTGCGACTTCAGCATCCTTGCATCCTTGCCACAATCAAAGAGTTGAACGGCACATTAAGTTGGTGACAGATGCATCATCCTCTGTAGCAAGGTATGACAGGCGTGACAGTTTGATCAGATAGAAAATTAAATCTAGACGTCTGATGAAACGCTTTGACACAGAGAAACAATTGCTTCATGAACATTGAACAGGCATAGAATACTGAGCAGTGACCATACAGAGTTACTTATTGTTGCTGTACCTTTGAGTTTCATACAATTTGGGTAGAGAGGTAACTCTTTTAAACCATAAATAGACATAACTCAGCAACAACATTACATTTAACATTATAAAAAAACAAAAAGCGAACGTTTTCGGCCAGTCATACAACCCTTTTCAAGCCTATAAGAAAAATACATTTTAAAAGAAATGCTAAAGAATCATACAGTATCACAGCAAAAATATGGTCAAATCTAAACATTTGAGAAACTGCCTCGCTCACACAAATTGATAACTTAAAATTACACAGCACAACGGGTCAAGTATTTGAGAGGTAAAATTAATTAATTGTTCAGAAAATTTTCTTTTCGCTTTTTGTTTTTTGTATTATAATGTTAAATGTAGTGTTGTTGCTGAGTTATGTCTGTTTATGGCTTTGAATTTCAGTTCATCAACATGCCTGAAGTGTCAAATGGCTGTGTTCTATATTCTTGAGTGGGCTATACATTCATTTACAATGTTAGGTCAAGAAATTTGTTTAATTCCCACTCTCCTATTTCTAAAAGTGCTTTTTTTTGCATGCATTTCATCGACTCACAATGCTTGATGCTTGTTTAATACAAATATCAGTTTTCTTTTAATAAAACGTTTTCTGTTGCACTTAGGGTAAAAATTGCTCTTAGAGCAGATAGAAACATGTTGCTTCTGAATCTTTTAAGACCAATTTCAAGTTTCTAGCATGTACGGTTGTAAAGTTATGCGGATTTCATGAAGTTTGACCTCGTCGCGACCCCTAGGGTCGGGTGGCACGGCCAATTAAAAGTGCCACACCCCAAAATCAATTTTAATGGTGATTTTGGGTCAAATGACAAGTTTTTAGAACCCCTCTTTTTTGATTTGAGAAAAAAAAAATTTTTCACTCCACCCTAGCGGACATGTCCGCCGTGAATTTCGAGGCCTGGTAATGTAACTGCATTGTAACCATGTATAATATACTCAGGATACAGTTTAATTATTCATACTTATGAGCAGTTGACACTTTGAAACTTGCCTGGAAGGGGCTGAAAGAAAAATTCAAGCGGGAAAAAAATAAACTTACCAACATCCCATCAGGATCAGATGGAACGTCATTAAGACAATGGGATTTATATGACATGATAAGTTTTGTGGATCCATTTATGCAAGTTAAAGGGTAAGCGTATTTTAACTAGGAATAGAGTTAAGCATTGATTGTATTTGTTCTTGTAGTAAGCTGGGCATTGGGCACCTTGTCTAGTCTAGGGATGCTTAATGCTAATGCACTTTGCATAAAAGATTTACACAATTTGATTCACACCCATTCCATTGTTAGTGTTCTAACCGGTTACTTATTGGTCTTCCTGCTATATTTTCCTAACTAAAATTATTTAGGGCCACTTCCAATTTTCCCTCTGGTTTGGATATTTCCCATTCAGAGGAAACTGCATCTGAAGCTGCTCTTGAAGAGAGCTCTGATAATAATTTGGTTGAAATAGCAAACTCATCTACCTCTTCGTGTACCAGCACAGCTGCTCGTGACCAAAATGCCGAAGAAGACAAAAGCTTCGTAAACTTGATGCTGGTGCTGCCACAGGGTAATGAACAAAGTTCATCATACACTGAACGTGAGTAGACGTATTTAAAAGTTTAGTTTGTACTGTACTAATTGCTCTGCTATCTGTATCATACAAAGAAGTACGGTACGGTTTAATTTTGTCCCCAAGTGCAAATCTTTATACATCGTTTCACTGGTGAATTATTGTCAATCAAAGTCCACTAATTAACATGCACCTTTTCCATTTTGCTATTATACTGGAAACACACTTTCTATTTCAAGAACCTTTTTATAGTGCATGTTGTTGCAATGTTCACTTTACAGATGGAACTGCTTGTTACCGTATGATGCTTAGCTACGTTCAGCGATGGGCAAAATGAGTACCTCTATACGAGGGATGTCCAACACATGGCACGCAGCGTATTTGAAAATGGCACTCGCTCTTCTGCAAAAATTTATGTACCAAAAACTAAGCTTTGTTACACGCTCAATTGCTGTTCAATTGTTTATTTACAATGCAACACAATCCTAGCAATTGTGACAAATATGCCTGCTATTTCCTTCTGACCAGGATTGCCGCATCCTCTTTGAGGCACTATACGTTGTTTAGATGTTTCAAAAGCAGTGCTGAACTTACTCTGCAATAAAGTTCCTGACTTACCACTGTCAAAATTGATAAGTTTAGCGACACATGGTGCACTTTCCATGACTGGCAAAGCAAATGGAACTGTGCTCAGTGGAGCTGTCTTAAGTCCATGTGTGCAAAAACTATAACAATGACCCATGTAATGGAAGTGGTAGTAAAATGTGTGAACAAAATACGTGCAATAGGTTGACACACCGACAATTTTAATAGTTTATGGAAGAAGTGAATGCAAAACATAAAGATCTGATTTACCATTCGGAGGTACATTAGTTGAGTCAAGGAAGGGTATTGGAACATTTTGTCGCTCTTTTAAAAGAAATAGGAATCTTTGCAAGAGAAGAGCCCAACATTATCTACCCAAAATGGTAAAGGTATTTTAAAGCTTTCTTCAGATCATCCCTGGGTGTTAGACCTTATCTTTTTAGTTGGTATAACGCAGCACTTAAACAGGTTATGTGTCGAACTGCAAGGCGTGGCCGTGAACAACTGCTTCCAGAAATGTTTTTAACGTAATACAAGTAAATTGAATCGGTTTCGGTTACAGTTGTCAACTGGAGAAGCGATGCAATTTAACTGCATGTCTTCATTTGTGGCAGAAACAAAGATTGATTGCATTCCAGACATTGCAAAATAATCTAAAATTTTGCGAAAGTTTGCAAAGCACTTTCAAGATCTGAATAACCGAATACATTTTTCATTTTTAACGACCATCGACCATTCACCATTAAATATAATAATCGATGCTTTAATTTTATTCATGATTGGAAGAAGAAACCAATTCAATTAAGGAATGCTCGTTTATGGATTACTCCGTTTGAAAGAACAATGTTGCCAATAGGGTTTTTCTGTATGAAACTTAAGAAATCTGAATTACGCAGCCAGCACACTAACGGTCAGTTAGATACCGTGATGCACTTTGGCATTACGCCGTTGAAGCCCGATCTTTCAAGTTGAAAGAAAACGTTTGCAAAGAAGCAGTTTTACTCACTCTCCAATGAGTTCCTCTAAGAAAGTTCAGGCTAAGTTGATGGAACCCGGCACAGTAGTGAGTACCAAAACGATTCAACGCAGGTTGTCTGTGGAAGTTGGTCTCTGATTGTGCAGACCGGACAGAAAACCATGCTTGACTCGGGCAATGAAGAACAAACGTCTGGACTTCGCCAAGAGACATGCTAGCTGGGACATACAGATGTGGAAAAGGTACTTTTTCAGACGAGTGTTCTGTACCGCAGATTTCTTTCCGAATATGTCGAGTTTGGAGGCTTATTGAAGCAATGAAGCATGCTGCGAAAAAAAATGCATTACACCAATTGTGAAACACCCATCGTCATTTTGCTGTGGAGAATTATCATGAATGGTAAAAAATATGTTAATTTGTTAACGAGCAAGTTTGAACTTTATATGAGAGTCCATAACTGCGGGTTTTCATGCAAGAGAGTGCTCCCTGTCATCAAAGCAAGGTGGTAAATCAATGGCAGTAGTAAAAAATAGTATTCAAATGTTGGATTGGCCAGGGAACAGCCCAGATTTGGGGTCCACGTCTTTTAGGCGCAGATAGTTAGGCGCCGGTCAAATAGGCGTGCACACTGTGTCGTCAGGACATTTAGGTGCGGAGCACTGAGGCGTCCGGTCATTTAGGTGCTATTCCTAGTAAAGTCTGTAGATTGTATCAGCTTGGCAGGTAGGGCAATGCTTTTCACACAAAATGTTATATTGAAATGAAAAATATGTTGTTTTGTTAATGCGCGTGCACTTATTTGTTGTTGGTGATTGCTTCAGTGAGTGAAGCTGCTTTATCCGGCAATGCTTTTCACACAAAATGTTATATTGAACAGAAAAATATGTTGTGGCTTTAGTGAGTGAAGCTTCTTAAACCGGCAATGCTTTTCACTCAAAATGTTATGTTGAACAGAAAAATAGCCTATATTTATTGTTTTTTAATGCACTTGTTCGGCATTTATTTGTTGCTAGTCTAGGTTTGCGTCGGCGAAAGCTTTATCAATAAATTATTCAAGTTTCTGAACATGACTGAGTTCACTTTTAGTTAAGTCAAATAATAACTACACTAAATATCAGTAAAAAATATACATAAATATAAAATATATGTTGTCTCACACATACTCGCAAGAATTGCCCTACCTGCCAAGCTGATACAATCTGCAGACTTTACTAGGAATAGCACCTAAATGAACGGGCGCCACAGTGCTCCGCACCTAAATATCCAGACGCCACAATGTGCGCACTTATTTGACCGGCGCCTAACTGTTTGCGCCTAAAAGACTTACTCCCCAGATTTGAAACTTCCAATGAACTTTTGTTAGACACATGTCGTATTAACAGTGTCTTAATTTTAATAGTTGCCACTACTTATTTTGTTCTGTGTTACTGTGGTTCTAAATAAATGCTTTTATCTAGTAAGAAAAATTAAATTCAGAACTAATCAGAAGTGAATTTGATCTTATTGATAAATTGTCAACATCACCAAAATAAAAGTGATCTTGATTCGCCGATCTTTAACTGCGAAATATCAAAACAAACGTTTTACAGATTAAACGGATTAATGTTTTTATAACAATGTTATAATAACGTTTTTAACAGATTAATGTGAAAGCGGCTACTTGTAGTTTATGAAAACAGGACCACTAGTTGGGTAATGTTATCCTGAAGGTTTGGGAAATTAAGACATATCTTTTGAAATATTGATATGAATGTTGGTTATATCGTGCATGACTTCATCAGCAAATGTGTTGTGTAAAGTAGAGTTTGAATAACAGTTGAAACTAGACATAGTTTAGCTACGGCCTTTGCTTAAACAGCGAAACTTCAACCCTTTGCTGGTGAGATCAGAATTTGTGTTTCATTGTACAGTGTTTTGGTATTTCACAGGAACAAAACCCACGCGGAAGAGGAAAGGTGACGTTGAACTGAATGAGCTCAATGCTACCGCTGTGAAGTTGATGCGCCATATAGAAAATACAAATAATTGCACAAGTAACGTCACCTCTATTTTCTACGGTATTTGTAGAGAAAAGAATAACTTTACTTGGCGATCAAATTCTATTATAGTACACAATAAGCTTAGAGTAGATATTGTGGAATTGGCTCTTCTGTGAATACAGTACATGATAAACCAAACTATGAAGCTACAGTAATTTTTCATTTTATTTATGCAGGAAGTAACGAGCTGGAAACAGTGGATGAGCTGTATTGCAGATCATTGGCATTGCAAATGCAAGATCTTACTGAACGGCAAAAAGCTGAGTTGAAACTAGCAATCGACAATTTACTTTTTAAACTTAGATTTGGAACTGATAACGCTTAGTTCAGTATGGTTGAAGTTTTATAATGTACCCCATGTTACTATTTCAATGCCAATTATCTATGGTATGTCATTCTGCAACGTTTTTATTAACTTTTGCAACACACACACTGTTGTTTCAGTTACGCGAGAGGAGGGCTACCATATGTCATAAAATAAATCGTCCCATGAGGACACTCAAAAATGCACAAGTGTATTCGTTTTTTGTCTTTTGAATTTTATTGCTTATATTTTTAACTGAATTTTATTTTGTTTGACTTTTGGACTAGCTTTATTAAAAGGATTTTTTCTACAAAGTATTGGAATTGATATTCACTTTAGTGATGGAACGACCTCCGGCTCCTACCTAACTCCTCCCATTTTTTTTTTAACTCCAGCTCTGGGCTGGGTGTGATAGTGGTTCCGGAACCGGAGATGTGCAAGCTGTGTGTGTGGCTGTGGTCAGGTTCATGATTTGATAAAGCTATTTTTATTTTGCCTCATTGTGGTACTGCACTACTGCACTTGCAGCAATACAAGAATAGGTCCGCCTATAACATTGGTCAACCCAGTAGCGCCCAAGAAAAAAATCAAATCTTCAGAACGTCGACCTTTTACTACTTGGTGGTATGATTGGGCAATGGATACCACTGAAAGTTTTTGTAATTGAAAAATCAAGACCCACTGTTGGATGGAATCACCATAAGTCTATGCTTCCCACGCAATGAGGAAAGTGCCACATCTCTTTGGTATTTTTGTGCAATTGTTTGTCGTCCTGTCGCATCTGGAACGCGCAATCCCTCCAGCTGCAACATGTCGCATTGTCGCTACTACATCTAAACTTCTGGTAAAATTAACACTCTATCCACGTAATGCTCTATAATTGCACGCTTAATATCTGCAAGACATAACAATTTCACCTCGTTTAAAATTGGATTCCGCAAGATGATGAATTTGCTTGTTTGTTTTTGTATTCTTTTTGTATTGTTTCATATCGTCAAACCGTATCAATTAGTTATGTAAGTCGTGCAAGGCTTGGTGGGTTGCTCTTTGAAACAGCTTCGTCCATGGTAGGATTTCTTTGTGGGGTTTTCTTCACTTTTTTATTTCCTTTTATCTTAATTTTTTTGATAGTGTGCGATCGTGCCAATTTTTTTAAACTTTTTTCGGTCACAAGCACGTTTTAACGTTCGCGTTTTGTCGCTTCTACGTTTTTGTAGATCTCTGCTATGTTGACGTGCATTGTTGTTGCTGTGATGGTCAGAAATAAAAACAACTGAACATCCCAAAGTGCCTTGCAGGTTTCCGGGATCATCTTCAACAATCGATTTGCTCATTCGGAATGATGATACGATGGTGACATAGCTGTGGGCTGTGGCTAAAATGGAGATATTTTCTGTATGGGGCTGTCCATAGCCTAAAAGATGTCCTCTTAAACTTGTAAAAAGAGCTAACCCCATATCTGCAAAATATCTGCACTATGTCAATCCCCTACGGACAACTTTATTTCCGAAAGACAAAATGTTAGTTTCAAAGGTAGTAGCCATCCTCGTTGAAAATGGTTTAATTGAAAATTTATTTTTCCAAGGAGATATACAGTATTAGAAGCACCGTACCAATTATTGTTATCTGAAGTTTTTGCTTTTAAGATTTTATTGAAGAGGTTCCGGGAAGTTTTCACACTGCATCCTTTTATATTTTCGGTAAAGTCATAAGAAGATTTGGGGATAAGTTTAATACCGAAGTTTTGTTCCATCTACGCACAAAAAGGTTGTGTGATCAGAGCCAGAACGTGACGCAGCAACAGCAAGCATTTGGCAAATAAGCTATCTTTTTCCGGCTCCATAATTTGAATCTGGTTGTAATTTGGAACCGGTTCTTAGAGATCCGTTATTCTGAAATGTGCATTCCTACTTGCTGCATTGTTGATTTTTTCCGTTCATTTTTGTGCGTGTCTCAACCGCTTCAGTATTTGCAATCAGACGCGAAACATGGTTGTGCAATCGTGGTGGGATTGCGCAGTCATATGATTGGTAAGCTAAAATGATTTTGTTGTTCGTATTACTAAAAAGGTTGTCCTGATTTCAGGACCCCCTCTTTGCTCACAAAAGTCACAATCTTCCCCCCTTGACTGCGGACGTCTTTTATGGAGAGCCCCTAATCCTGAAATGCCTGCTACGAGGTCTGCGCAAAAAGTATCCGATGGTTTCTTTTCCCGCCAAAAGTAGTGCCACCCGCGCCAAAGTTTTTTTGGCATAATTAAGCCACTATTAGGCCTACCCTGTACGTAAAAAAAAAATGTTACCCTGTACGTGTGAATCATTTGAAGCCGATCAGTTATTTCATTCTCTTAGAATTAGACGTTAAATGTAGGTGTATAGGCTACAATGTAAAAAAATCAACAACCTCTCAAGCACATGTCGCTCCACACGAAGGATAAATACATTACTTTTAAAACGTAGTCTTACTTAAAATATTCGATTGTTGGAAAAGTGGCGTAAAACCCAGCTCAGATAAAAGAGTGATTTAATCACTTTAAAGATATCAATGAAGAACAAGCCACACTCAGCGAGGCCATCCACAAGTAGAAACGAGAAGGTACGCCGATTAGAACTAGAAGATCGTGGTTTCACATAAAGAGAATTGTTGCCGGGGTGAGAATAAGCACGAGTTCATTCCATTTTAACCAAGGGTTTGCACAGGCGAAACTCGTTCCAAAAGTTGCTGCGGAAACAAGGAACGCCGAAAGGACATGTTCATCACTAGCGATGAAACGTAGTGTATGGTTACAACCCAGAAACCATGTAGTTTCATAAATTCTAGGCCATAGTTTGCACAATTCAGCATGTCCTGGGAAATTTCCTTTTGGCGTTCCTTCTGTTGCTACGTCACCAACTTGCAAACGAGTTTTGCCAAACGTAGCCTATATTGGTCTCATTCTCTTAGCTGTAAGGTATAGTAGTGTATACGAGAAGAGGAGGCAGGTTTTTGTTTTTCCAAATTCAGCTAACTTAGATGGGGCTGGGCAGTGGGCAAGACAGACATGGGCAAGTTTATTGCACCATTTACCTATCTGACAATCTTGGTAGCCTACTGTTGTCTGCTGTCAAAAAAGTTGAGTAGTCTGCGGTCAAATAAACCGCCTCAAACAAAAATATAAAAGCTATACAAAAAAATAGGCAGCATATGTTTTCACATTTAATATATTTGTTTAAACTGTCATTCCTACGGATATCAAAGTCAAAAGTTTTCCCACAGCTTTAACACTTTGCGTCTCAAAGGGAGGCCAGATTTGGCCCCCCCCCCCTCATATTTCCTTTGATTATTTGAAGCACAGTAACGCCATGCACTTGGTTTTTCTTGACTTTTCCTAAAATTGCCAGGCGGATCTGATGATATTAAATTTGATGCTAAAAGTTGTGTAGTTTTCTTGTAAATTCAAGATTTTGGTGAATTTTTGCTATTTCTAGCTCACTTCCAGCAAAGCGTGAAATGGATTACATTGCGATAACAAGCCATAAGCTCATAATTGCTTCGTGCATCGATATGCGCGAGCAGAGAGAAACATCCTCTTGTTTTCCTTTGTTTGGTTTGACCTCAATAATACAAAGCGCGTTATTTCTTATGCCACAAAAGAAAAGCCAGTGATCACAAAGCTGTTAATTAGAAACAATAATAGCAAACGTTTTTTGCGTTATCAGCTCTACAAAGAAGAGTAGCTCCACGATCAAAATTGTAGGCTATGTAGGCCACAAACTATTCAAAACAGTTGTTTCAAGCAGATAATATTCATTGACGAATAAAAAACGTTACAATAAGAAATCTTCTCTTGGGTAAATGCACGAAAACCTGGTTTCGAAATAAACGTTCTATGGAAATGCTCTCATTGACAAAACTTGCAACTGAGGAAATGTATCACTGCAAATGCTTTTGGGAGAAGCCGGAGAAATAGCGTTTTTGCAAACAGTAATTGTGAGATACACTCAAAATTATGAGATAGGCTCCATTTACACGTAGCAGCTAACTCGATGGCTACATGACCCTTCCCTGCTTTATGTTGCCTACTTGTTGTTATGTCCTGCATTTTTGTTTCACAGCGCACTGTGTGTTGTTCCAAAGAGCGCAAAATAAAGATGATAATGCCTCATCTACATTACTAAATATTTTGTAATGTAGAAGAGGCATAAAGCTAGGCGTCACATCAGACAAACAACAAATCAGCTTTTTTCATCATTGATTCAACATCTGAATACGTTGCGCCAATGTATAAGAGGCCGCTATTGTGAAGACCCGCCATTTATAAACGATCCGATTATACCAAAAGTGAGACAAACTAGTGGATCAAAGAATGAATAAATAATGCTGAGAAAACTAAATCTAAGTGACGAACAATGCCGATGTCTTCATTTATCTTTGAAAAATGCTGCCTAAACTTATCAACAAAAAATACAGTAAATAACGGCAAGGATCCCGAAAGCAGAATTTGCTCGACTTTGGCATGAATTTAATCAGACATCTACAGTAATAATTCCACACATAGGCCTACAATAACGGGCTCTCAACGGCTGTAAGATACATAATAATCAACCTGGTTCTGGGCGGTTTGTGTAACAGCTTAGGGCAGGGGTGACAAACCTTTTTGCGATCGCGGGCCACTTTGTCAATTACACATGAGTTATCGGGCCACACAACTTTTTAATCGTAACCTACTATGAAATCTTCTATAAGCGACAAGACATTATTCATGAAAAGTAACAAACGGCAGATGAAAGTAATAAAACCCACACAGTTGAAATTATCTTACACAGAATCGAAACATACAACAGTAAAAGATAAAAACAAATCAACTTGAGCAAAAAGGATAGAGCAACAGTAATTACACTGATAATGAAAACAGTTTAATTTTCGAAGCGTTTGCTTTCATATGAGTATGATTTCTTCTTTTTTTTTGGGCTCTCTCCTTTTTGCTCAAGTTCGTCGTCGTGTGAGCACAACGACTCCAGTTAACTGGAATTGCTCAAGTTGACTAAATGTTTCGACCATTAGCCTATGCTCCGAAACAACAAATCAGTTAATGAAATTTCTTTTTCAAACAACAAACAAAAGCCCATCCGAATCATTCACCTGAAGTTATCAAATGCAGCATAGAAGCATAAAATATTACAAAATAACATTGAAGTATTGAATTTTTTTGCTCTGTGGGATTTTTGGAAAGTTTTTTGCTTGACTAAGCGTTCAATATTAGGTCGAACAGACGATGTGGCAACTCTCAACTGCATACTAAGATTTTCATCTGTCAGCCTCGACCCGTAACGACTTTTTGTAAAGTGCATTTTAGAAAAGAACTGTTCGCATAGGTACGTGCTGCCGAAAACAGATGACCATTTGAGAGCGTGAGCGGCAAGAAAATAGCAAAGAAAAGGTGTATAGCCTACCAGTGAAGGCATAAAACAGCTTTGCAATGTCTTCTGTCTTTAATGCATGAGCGATTGTCAAATTGTTTTGCGGGCCGCACAAAATTCTTTGACGGGCCGCATGCGGCCCGCGGGCCGCAGGTTCGTCACCTCTGGCTTAGGGGAAGACACTACTTGACATGATGCACCACACAAAAGATTTTCAATGAAGACTGAGTCTAAAAAACCGATGTGGATTGTGCTGCACAATGACTTCAAGTTTAGGACAGAAAAGGCACAAAAATATCGCGATAAAAATAAAGACCTTGTGGGAAATTTTCGAGAATCATAACACGATGCAAATACCATAAACGCGTAGTTTGCATGCTGCTCTAAGCTGGCCGGCACCACAAAGGTAGACAATACAGGCAGTTTATAATTCGAACAGCGCAATAAACATAATAAATACGTAAACCGACAATTTTCTTTTACAAACGTTTTACGTCTAATGGTAAATTTTCCCCCAACAATTTTTTGTGAAGCGCTTGCAAACCACGGTTTTGTAAAATAATTCATCATTATTATTTTTTACTTCTCGGATATTGTAAAACGTCATCAGCAAAATCACAAAAAAAAATTTCATTACTTCAATGTAGTAGGCCTAAGAATTTTTTATAGAATTGTAGCCACGTTGTTTCAACAAAGAAGCCATTTTTTGGCAATATAAAGTTATAGAAAATAATTTGCAATCCTGCAAATATTTGGAAAGAATCTAGGAAGTCTTCTCACAATCTGGCACAAAATGATTATGTTTATTGTATCTCTGTAATATTTTTTACGACAAACTTTGAAGCTTCGTTATAAGCTTAATCATTTTTATCTTTGAAGTCAAAAGTTAATTTTTTTTTGGCCAGAAACATAATCGCTGCCTTGCTGATGTTGTCGCCTTTACGCGTATTTTTTGTGTTTCAAACAATGACGACCCAGTCAGCAATCCAGTCTTTTTACATTGATTCAACATTTTTAAACGTTAAATTTATGTAGCTTTGCTGACTGTGGGTTATTTCACATTTCCATTGTTTACGCATGTTCCTCAATTCGCTGTTGCATTGTTTCGACGCTGGCGGACTAAAAATGTATTTTCAAATTGATTGACACAATCTTCAATAAAAAGTTTAGCTTCGAACTTAGCTTTGTTGATGTAAATGCTGTATTGTTTGTGGATGTAATTTATGAGTCATGTTTATAAACACCCGTAAGCGAAATGACTTATGATGTAGCTTGCATGATATTTGTGATGCGACTTGACACAAATCCACAATTTCAAAAGCACCTAATTTGAACTTAGAAATTTCAGATAATTTCAACAACTTGTTCAATTGTCTTCTCTCTACTAAAAATATTCATACTACAAACTCAATTGTAGACCTAAAATACACAAACGAAGTTGTAAATAGCTATTCAAGCAGGCTAAGCTGTTACTTATGAGAAATTTGGTTCCATAAAACTAAAAGCTAGCCATGAGTTTGGGAATGCATTAGTTTAAAACAAAAATGTAAGACAACAAACGCAATTTTTTTTTTTTAAATCGTGTAACAATATTACTCTGATTGTAACTATTTTAGAATCAGTGAGTAGCTTACAATAAGATTTGCTCACAAGTTGTAAATCTTTATAAATGCAATGATTCGGCACACCGCACACACACTTCGTGCCTTCGATCGAGCTCATTGTTTTTCAGAACTTTGCATGAAATCGGATTAGCACGGTAATTAAATAGCGGCAAGATAAATCAAAATTGTCGTTTTTGGGTACCTTTGCAAAAATTGAAATATCAAGTTTAACATATAAAATTTTAAAATAATGACTTTTCAAACTTATAGACAAATGATTTTTTTTTACACCAGTGCAACTTCTGTTGAAATAGCACCAGCGGATAACACGTAACAGCTGATTAAATTTGATCCAAAAACGGCCCCCCCTTGAGCAGTTAACTTCAAAAAAAACGTTGAAAAGCAAAGGGTTAAATAAAACTTAAGTAATAAAAGAGAGAGTAGCCTTAGCTTGCCCGTTATGAAAAATGGAAGAAATTTTTGAAATGGAAAAGAAGAAACTCTCAGGATAAAAGATTTCTATGATGGAGTGGAAAAAAATCTCAGAATGGAAAATAGAAAAACATCTTCCATCCCATTCCCTGGTTCCTGCTATGTGTTCAACAAAAGTTGAACAAGTAAACTTCCTAAGGCCTGTATACTTTTAGTAGAAGTATGATGAAAATGATTCAACTTTGTTCATGGTTCTATTTTGTAAATTCTAAAGAAATGTTGGCTTTCTTTGACCAAGTTTTAGACGTTCCAAAAGTTTAGAATGGCATTGTTAAAAAAAGTGGGCAGTAGGCTATATCCGACTTGGGTTATGAAAATTAGTTTATTACAGAAAATCAACCAGACCAAGGATCGCATAGGGTCTGAGACTCCGAGTATGAACAAATATATTAAATGAGAAAACATAAGCAGCCTCTTTTTCGTATTTTTTTTTTTTTGACCGCAGACCACTGAACTTTTTTGATGGCAGACAACAGTATCAAGGTTGTCAGATTGGTATGCTAAAGTAAATAAAGCAATTACAAATTTTGTGACTTTTTCAACGGTAGGCCTACTGTAATTGCCCTTGGGTGTGACGTTGCGATTCTATGCAAACTACGATAAAAATTGGTAAGCCTAATTGTTCCCGACAATGGTTCACCAAATCAAATGTCATATAAAAACCGTTATGGTCTACTTAACCTAGCTGGCATCTTACGTCATGGAATTTTTCCTAAATAATGAGCCAATATTGCACCATCGTTCGTAAGACCTGATGAAACATTGCATCATCACCTTTGAACACCTGTTTGAATTGCTTCACAACTCCTTTCATTATTACGTCACATAGCTGCTTACGTGAGTTTGAGATATTGCAAATTGTTCTGATCATTCTTAAAATTGTTGCTTGGAAGTTGGTCGCATATTTAACTGTTTTGCTTAGTGCTGCCAGCTGGACAAAATTTCCGTCATTTATCTAAGTAGTTTGTTGTAGTGACAAGTTTTTTAGTGGTGTATCGGCGTTGCACCCCATTTTCGATAGCCGCGGGCTAATTTTACAGAAGTACAATTCTCGAATAGACGTTTCAGAAGAGTGTTTCTCTTTCGGTCACTACATACAGACGAACGGATCCGGAATCTTATGTTACAATTTTCCCACGAAGAGATTATGGTTTACCGCTGTGACCATAAATAATAAAAGACGAGTTCTTGTCAGTTGGTAGGCTGCAGAAGCAAAAATAATAAAAGACGTTACTCTGTCTAGTGTTTGGTACAGAAGCAGAAAGAATAAACGACGAAGTTGTTGGTTTGGTAGGCTACAGAAGCAAAGAAATAATAAAAGAAGATCTTGTTGGTTGGTAGTCTACAGAAGCACAAGAAAATTAAAGACTTTTCTTCTCAGTTGGTACTGAAGAACTTCAAGCTAAAAATTAAAGGCGTTTCTTTGTTGGTTCTGAAGAAAAAACAACATTGACATTCATTGGCAAGAAAAAAGATTAAAGACAATCGATCTGTGCTTGAAGATTCAAGTGGACGAATCCAAGCAAGTTTTGTGGAACTTTAAGATTTCATATACCCTTACATCTACGGTATTGTGCATTTAAATTCTTTTTGTATTTTTACGGTCTTTGCAGTTAAGTTTTTTATAACTACTGTAGGTAATAATTTTGTGTGTTTGTGTACCTTAATTTTTTAATTGTTAAATTTAGCCCCAACATTTAATATGTCTACACTCGGTGGCGACAGGGACTCGGCCGCCGTCGACTCGACTGAGTTTAAGCCTGATGATGTTCTTTGCGGTAGGGCAGGCCATTCTGGGGAGGGACCCAGTAACGATGAGGCTAAGTCAGTTCGAGAGGCCTGGCATCTTAGAAGGGATATTTTGACTCAAGTTGGGGAACTTTCTGTAACCCTAGGTTCTTTGGGTGATAAGCAAGAATTGTTAATTTTTAGATCTAAGTTATCTACTTTAGAAGAGGATTTACGGCATTTCCATGCTCTTTAGAGTAAAATTTTTAACTCTGCAATTTTGGCAGAACTTCGTGATAGGGTAGATCCCGAATTTAACTCGTTAAAAAATAATTTCGAACAAAAAGAAAATGAGTACTCAAATAGGTTGGATGCTGACATCATCCTGAGGATAGCGCCTCAAATGTAAGCACTAAGATGTCTGAGAGCTCGTCACGGATAGTTGCACAAATTAACCTGAACCTAAAACGAGAGGAGCTCCAGATACAAGCCGAGGCCGAAGCGAGAGCTGCTGAGGCCATACGAGCTGAGGCCGTACGAGCAGAGGCCGTCGCGAGAGCTGAGGCTGAAGCGAGAGCTGCTGAGGCCACCGCGAGAGCTGAGGCCGTACGAGCAGAGGCCGTCGCGAAAGCTGAGACCGAAACAAGAGCTACTGAGTTCGCACTAAAAGACGCTCAGTTGAAAGCTGAACAACGTAAGGAGGTAGCTTTAGCTGAATATCGTTCAGAGGCGGGCTCCCGGCGTAGCTCTAAGAAGGGATCTTCTAGGCATTCCAGAAGTGAACATCAATCGCAGTTAAATTTAGATAACCTTTTCCAGACACCTGTTCAATCCGTAAGTTGTCCAGTACAATCCACATGTTTTCAAGCTGTTTCAGGAGGTCTCAGGGCCGCGGCTAAGGATCTTCGGAAGGATCTAAAGCCAAGGCCTGCGAATTATAGCCGAACTCCTCTCCCAGAGCGTACAGGTCACGGAGCCGCAAGTAGCAGTAATGTTTTGCCCTCTTTACAGTTTTCTGCGTAGCTAGGTTTTGATCGCCCAGCTACACGTAATTTAAGTAGTTGTGAGAGGCGTGTCGCGTCTACTGATTTTAACGTTTGTGAGGATCGTGATAGGGCTGTGCATGTGACTGAGCCCCCTCAGCTCCTTAAGGGATATAGCTTGTCTTCTCCCGCTAAATCGAGTTCTCAACAACAGGATTGCTTTTTTGAATACCAAAATATTAGGACGTTTTTTGATAAGGCGGCCTTGATTGGTTACGATGGTAATAATATGCCATTTATCTTCTTTAAAAATCGTATTACGGCCTTGATGGCAGCTTCTCTCTTTAAAGGAACTCGTTTGACTTTGTTACAAGCAGCTTGTGTTAGGACAGTTGCGCAAACGATTGCTAATTTGGTTTCTGACACTCCTGGCTTGTCAGAGGAGGACAGGATAGAAATGTCGTTAGCTCGCTTGTCCAAACGTTGTGGAGTTCGTGGAGGTCTTTTCGCCGAACCAGAAATTAGAAAGTATCGCTATGGTAGCAAATTAACTTCGATCTCTTTCAGTGATTTGAAAGAGTTTAAAGATGAATTGTCGCAGTGTCTGCTTTACGCTCAAGCTTATGGTCAGCGTGATAAATTAGAAGGACGTTTTGTTTTGGATTTGGCTAAGCGACTCCCGTTTGACGCTAAGCAGCGTTATCTTGACTTTTTGGGTGATCAGTATGGTGGCACTAATGAGCCTACTTTTCAGAGTTTGTTCGATTTTGTTGTACGAGAGGAAACGCGTAAGTCGACTGATTTTGCTATTATGCTAATGGGCGATTCTGGTGAGTCGCAGCATTTTAAAAAGTTTGGCAAAGGAAAATTGCCTTCATGTCCGGTTAGGCAGACGTCGGTAAAACCCCATGATGATGTGATGTCAGGGAGTTCGCAGTACTCAACTGGTGTTGGCGCACCGCGCGGTGGTGTGGCCAGACGTAGAGACATGCCGGCATGTATTTGTTGTTCGTCACGTGGTCAAGTTGAATATCATTTTTTGTTTACTTGTAAAGATTTTTTGCGCTTGACACCTAAAGATCGGAGAGATGTTATTATGAAAGCTGGCAAATGCTTGAATTGTTTGCGCCAGCATATGGTTAGGGATTGCGTTCATGCAAACAACTGTCGTAACTGTGGGCCTAACAACGATAGGAAACACTATTTTTCTTCTGCATGATTTTTATGTGACGTCACGTGATTCTCTGGATTCGGTCGGTGAAGATGATGCTGGTGCCAGAGTTCCTGTGCGTAATGTTAAGATTGGAAATGTTAAAGCAGCCTTTAACCGCGTTACTGCTGCTCGTGTTTTGAATCCAATGACTGGCAAATCGAAGTTGGTGTATTGTCAGCATGATCCTGGTTCGCAGTTGACGTTTGTTTCGAGTGATTTGGTGTGCGAACTTGGCGTTAAACCGTATGACAAAGCGTCGTTTAAAATGGATACTCTAGCTGGTCAGAAACCTACTTGTGCTGACCTTGTTAAACTCAACATCCAGTCGTTAGAGACGGATGAACTGTTTTGTGATATAACTTCGGTGGTTAACCCAGCTTGGGCTGACGATGTTAAAACTTTACCGCATAAGCAGGATTTAAGTGGTTTCCGTCATTTTCATGACGTAGATATGTTTCATTTGAATGTTTGTAGTAGCCTGTAGATGTACTGATTGGCAACGACAACGCTTATTTGATGTGGGCTAAACAAGAGCGTGTTGGTGAGAATCGTAGTGAACCGCATGCTTTACTCACTCCTCTCGGTTGGTTGGCTTGTGGTGGTAAGTCACCCTTAGATGAAAGCGTTGCTAACGTGTGCAGAGTACAGAAGTCTTTAGAGTCGGATGTCATCTCTGGCTTTCAGCGTAAAATTGAGTCTCGTGATATGGAAATAGCAGACCTGAATAAAGTCATTCAGGAATTGACCTTGCAAAATGAAACCTGTGAATTGTCTTGCAATGACATTTTGGCTAGAGAACTTGTTGAACCGAATATTGAGTTGAAAGATGGTCGATTTGAGATACCTGTACCGTTGAAGGAAGATATTGATTTATCTAGCAAATTTGTGTTGGCGTCAGATAGAGCTGCTGCTTTAAGAAAGAAAGCTTTAAAAGAACCTGAACTTCGTGATTTCCTTACCGACACCATGAAAGATCTTAAATCTAATAGTTATATTGAGCGTGCTGGTGAAGCAGGAAATGTAAAGGGCTTTCAGTGGTATTTACCATGCTTTGTGACGTCACAATTAAAAAAGCGTATTGTTTACGATGGCAAGTCTGAATTTCGAGGAACTTGTGTTAATGATGTAATGTTTTCGGGTCCTGATTTGTTAAACCTTCTGGTAGATGTCTTGGCTACATTTCGGCTTAGTGGATTTGGTTTCGTGGCCGATATGACCAAGTACTTTTTTCACATTTTGGACTCTTCAATTCGTAAGCCCAATTTTATTGAACTGCTTACGTACACAGGCAGTGCCGTTCGGATCGTGAACGAACGCCCTTTGGTACCTTTGAGTGACGACCCTAGGGATTTTACATTCATCACCCCTGCCTCACTTTAGACCCCATACTTAGACCCATACTGTGCTGTTGGGCAACCACATGATCGTGACCAACTAAGAAGGGATTATCGGTTCAATTTGTCACTTTCTCAGCAGTTTTGGAGTAAATGGATCGATTTTTACTTGCTAGGGCTTCAGGGCCGGAAAAAATGGTTAAAAATGGCCGAGAATTTGGAGCCTGGTCAACTTGTAGTGGTAGGTTCTCTCCAAGACATTGGTAAACGTGGGAAGTATCAACTTGGGAGGGTGCATCAGGTGGTTCCACAAATTAGGAAAGGGAAGCCTGTGGTTCGTAGAGCTAAAGTTGCCGTCTGCAACTATGATGAGTGCACGGGGAAAGTGAAAGTAGACTACGTGTTGAGGGATATCTCGTGCCTCGCCCCCGTAAAGAACACTTAAGTGTTAGGGTTTGAGCCTAGTTTTGTCTGCGGTGGCCGACCCTTGTCTGAGCCCAGAACAGTCGGTTATTATCGCAACAATTGTAGCCTATATAGCGTCATTTTAGTGTGTAGCCTACCTATGGTACCAATTTCATGTATCGTCGCGTACTACTTTTATTGTTGTTCATTCTTTGCATGCCCTTTGTAGTTGCGTATTAACTTAAACGTGAGTGATTCAAACAATTTTTGTATCGTGTGTTTTTATTCATTGGCTCACAATTGTCGTCAATTCTTTTTTAGTTATGCCATGTCAGACTGTCATAACTAGGGGCCGCTATGTTCCCGACAATAGTTCACCAAATCAAACGTCATATAAAAACCGTTATGGTCTACTTAACCTAGCTGGCATTTTACGCCATGGAATTTTTCCTAAAAAATGAGTCAATATTGCACCATCGTTCGTAAGACCTGATGAAACATTGCATCATCACCTTTGAACACCTGTTTGAATTGCTTCACAATTCCTTTCATTATTACGTCACATAGCTGCTTACGTGAGTTTGAGATATTGCAAATTATTCTGATCATTCTTAAAATTGTTGCTTGGAAGTTGGTCGCATATTTAACTGTTTTGCTTAGTGCTGCCAGCTGAACAAAATTTCCGTCTTTTATCTAAGTAGTTTGTTGTAGTGACAAGTTTTTTAGTGGTGTATCGGCGTTGCACCCCATTTTCGGTAGCCGCGGGCTAATTTTACAGAAATACAATTCTCGAATAGACGTTTCAGAAGAGTGTTTCTCTTTCGGTCATTACATACAGACGAACGGATCCGGGATCTTATGTTATAATTTTTCCACGAAGAGATTATGGTTTACCGCTGTGACCACCAATAACAACAGTAACTAACTTATTACAAATCTTAAGCCAGTGATTTAGTAGGTAAAAGCAACAGTTGGCAATAATAACCAGGTTGCTTACAGTAAAAATTGTTTTTTGCAACATCATTGACCATCTGTGACCTTTGCAGTTTGTGTAACTTATTATTTTGTTGTTTTGGGTATGGACAGCTTTGTCTGACGCAAATAAATAATAATAATTAATTGATCAAAATCTTCGTTTTTTCAAGACAATTACACAAAAAGAGATGTTTATCTTCACGATGTTGATTTTTAAAATCACCTTTGTTTGTACTCGCCTACAGTGCCGCTGAATATGCAGCTCCGGCATGGTGTCCCAGCAAGTATACCAAATGGTCGGACACTCGCCTGAACGAGATAATGCGCATTGTTACTGGATGCTCACGACCAACACCACAGCAATACTTACCGTACCACTACTGTCCGCATCCTACCTGCTCATGTAGCCTACGCAGAGAAGCGCTGGTATTTCATTAATGAACAAAGCCTGTGTTAATCCGAACCACATACCACACGATCGCGCATCTACTGTACCGGTACTCTTAATGTCCCAATTATATAACGTTTATCACGGCGCCCCTTTGTACTGTAAGGCATGTTGCAAAGCTCCAATGTTAGCACGTTGGATGCCCGGTCTGAGGAAATGAGCACTGCTTCTGATGACCGGCATCTAATGGATGGAATAATTCCCCGGCAACAACAACAATAGGAAAACCTCACTCTGTCAATCTCGGTAACCGGCCCTGCGTCGAGAGCCTCTACAATGTATGCGAAACTGCCAGTAATAACCTATCAAGGCTTTGTCAGTCCGAAGATAAAGATTCAAAACCAACCAACCCCACAAACGATGACCATGAGAACGTTTCCAGATTGAATTAGTCGAAGATGCATTTTCCACGAGATGAAAGCCTCTGCCATGAGCAGTTGAGCACGTTACAGGCTACAGACAGTGATGCAGTTTGTTGTAGAACTTACACGGTCGCACGATCAAATTTGCAACTGCAGACGAATTTTGGTCAGTCGATGCTCGACAAACCAAGCGCATGCGCTTTTCAGGCTCAGTGTAGACAAGTCTTAGGACAGAAACATGAAGCCGACAACTAGAATGTAAGATTAGTTTATTTATCAACTCAAGTGTGACCTCACAATAACACGAAAGCATTGCCAATCATACGACTCCATTCATCGCACTCCTTTTATTAGTCATTGTGGATAAATGCGACGCCCGGCCCATCCTCATCTCGCTATTGCACGCTGAGATTGGGATGAGCGGGGGCAAGACTAAATGACACATCAAATTCGAATCAACCTGCGCTTTGTTGCCAAGGGCAACGCCTTGTGTGACGTCATAATTGCACAGTACGGAGGTGCCAGGTGGGATATAATATTTACAAAAGCGTTGCCGAAAAACAAACGTTGAATCAAAGTTAAGCGATCAACCCGCTTCTTCCAGCGCCACCAGGTTTTGGTGAGTCATATTAAAATGAAAATCAGGTCACACCAGCTTGTCCAATAACAAAGTAAGGTGGACGCATCAGCACCAGGGGAGGACAGACCCGACCTTCTCCACTTACTCATTCCTGACTCAAATTAGGTCAGCAACAAATCGTAAACTTTGAAAAGGGTTTTTTGAAAGTTTATTTCGTTATTTGTTAGCGCCGGTCGTCGAGTTCAACATGCAGTTGTTGAAAACAAATAAAATCATTGTGGGCTTCCTTTGAAAATATCACACGCTTAAATAGAATCTAACTATCGGCACGCGTCTTCAGTCATGACACGTTAACATGAATATATTTACACAAAGACATCAGACAATTACAACATCGCTGACAAAATCAGTTCATCCTGCGTTGTTTGACATATCAACGAAAAATACGCTAATTTTGTCAACCGGAATAAGAAATCACCGAAAGCAGACAGTCGTTAGTCATTACAGACTCTCCAGTGGAACTCAAATTGAAACAATAAGAAACTAGCTACTGTCCCAGAAGTTACAGGCGCCTTGCAGTTTGATCATTATTTCAAAAGCAAAAATTTAACGGAGATTTAGTAGAAATATAATTTTCCACCGCTAAAATTAAGCATAGGTAATTTGGCTCTAACATCCAACCGCCAATATTTCAAGTGAGTAACGACGGGCAGGCATGGCCATATTGCTTAACACTGGCTAAGAGGGTCAGCAAGTGATTTATATCGGGTGGGATATCATTGTAATAATCTATGAAGGAATGGAGTTAAATAATGTCAATTGATCAAAAGAATGCAACTTAGAGTGCACATTATACTTCAGCCACATCCGGACATCTATCAAGGCTCAGCAGCATCCTCCTTTGTTCCCTTCTACAGGGTTGCTTTTGATGTCCACATTAGGTCGTTGATCTGCAACAATGATGTGATTGATTTCGATGGACGTTTTAAACTTTTCAGGTATTTGCAAAACACTAGTAGTATGAAAATATAGGAACAATTCTGTGCCCAAATTGTATCAATATGATGACGACATAAATCTACTCTTGTCACCGTAGAATTGACAAGTTCCAAGTTAGTCGTCTTTTACTTTTACGTGTAATATCAAAACACTTACTCGGCGACGCAGCAGTGCCCGGACCCATTCGATTTTTTATTTCGGCCGCCATTGTTAAAAAGGCTTGTTCAACATTATTCGCTGTTTTGGCACTCGTCTCCAGAAAGGGAATTTTTAGAGTGTCGGCGTATTCCTGCAATGCAAATGATGATAAACGCCACGTCATTGAAATCAAAAAATGAAATATCTTCTGACAGGTGTCAAGGTGCATCGCTTGTATGACATCATTAAAATGATTGTTTAGTATTGACTGGAAGTATTTCTTCGCTTTGTGAAGCCGCTCATAGTGGCAGAAGTCATAAACATCGTAGATCAAAAACCACTCCATCGTTTGATCCCACGGATAAGGCGGTGAGAAATACGGAAGTACAATGTGCTACGGAACCAAAGGATGAATCACGAGGATCGAAGATTGGAAACAACAGAAATATGAATGCTTTATTACAAAGATCTTGAAGGATATAATTAAAGATGAAAGTATTCGAGAGGTGACACAAGTAAAAAGCATCCGTGAGTTTCTTAGAAGGCACTGTTTGCGATGGTATGGGCATGTTGTAGAACGTATGTCTGATGATAAGACTCCAGCAACACCCGCCAACCAAAACAAACGCCAGGTCTCATTCACTGAAGGGACAAACGGACGATAATGAAGGAGGTGCAATATAGCAATGCGTAAAACGCTCAAAATTCAACTTCAATATAATCAATTAAACTAAAAAGCCACTATTTTTAAGTTTTCTGTTAGACGAAGACCATACCTTAGCAGAGGTGTAATCCACGACTTTTTTTGTTGTTAAATCACATTTATTTCCCACTAATAACTTGTTGACATTTTCACTGGCATAGCGGTCTATCTCTTGTAGCCACTGCTTTACATTGTTAAAGGATTCCTGCAACAAAGGCACAGATTAACGAACTGTAATCGTAACATCCAAACATGAAATGGCACGCATAGTGGCATTAAACAAGCAACATTTTGCAAGATAACAATATTAATCCATCTGTCATCCCAATTTGTAAATGCTTGTTCAATTTCTTGTGTGAAGTTTAAACACAGCGTTTTTTTCTTGACGAAATCAAAGTATTTTGTGAAACCTCATTCCAACAAATTGTATGGCGTCTACTGAGCATAAATTTATAAATTGTTACAGTGGATGAGAATTATGATAAGAATCTGGCAAACAGAGACAACCTATCAAATAACTTCATAAAAAGCCAGATACGACCAATCATCTACAATTCAAATGAACGAGAAACGAGGGCTACATGTTCGTATGAGCTTGAGGGGTCGATGCCTGGTTCAGGTGAGACAATTGAAGCAGAAGTCTATCGCTATCGGAACTAGCAGTTCCAGCAACAGCCCAGTTCTCTGACCAGATCGGAAGATATAACGAAGTAAGAACATCTTTTAAGAGCGTTCTTGCGAGTGACTATTCTGTGGCGTGATACGCATGATGGAGAATCGTTGATAATTTTGTTGCTTACTGTTGCTACGACTACATCATCTTCATTAATCTATTAATACAGACATGGTCAGGAAGTAATGTGCTTTACAACATCGTATTTAATCGTATAACCAAGGTAGTTGTTGTTTGTATGAGCACGGTAGACGCAGATGGGGATATTGGTCAGTGAATTTACATCAAAATAAAAATACAGGTAACAAAGCAATAATTGTAATGAAATACAATGATACAATTTGTGTTTAAACAATTGTCGGTATGGCAAGGGTGAATTTACATTCAAAAGACGACCAGAAGCAAACGATCATTTTGGATTTCTTACCTGGTCAGTGACATCATAAACGACAATAATCCCATGAGCCCCACGGTAATAGCTTGATGTGATTGTTCGGAATCTTTCCTGACCGGCTGTGTCCCACTGCAAACACATGATGTGTCAACTATCGTATTGAAATTACTTTTGAACAAAACCTCGATGGCTGTGCGCGAACCATCAGACTACAAAGCAATGATGTTACAAGTACAGTATCTAGATATGAATCAATCATTCAAATACAAAATCCATTGATAAAGTTTTCACCTTTTATTTGATAGTTTGTTTTTTTATATAAAAATTGGAAATGTAATAAAAATCTGATGTTGATGCTACATGAAATACTTACAATTTGAAGTTTTATTGTTTTTCCATCTAATTCTATTGTTCGGATTTTGAAGTCCACTCCGATTGTGCTAATGTAACTTTCAGTGTATGTATCGTCCTGAAAACGTTGGTTGTTTAACGGTGAATTGTTTCAAGTCATTGTTTAACAATTTCAGTAAACAAAGTCAAAAACAGAAAACCTCAGGTCTTTTTCTGTTAGACTAGACCAGTGGTGGGCAACATTTTTGCATGCGTGGGCCAAATAAAGTAATGATAATACGGAGGAGGGTCGCAATGATACTCATTCAATAACATGACAGTAGGCAAGCTCAACGTTAAGTATTTTAACTCGTACGGTAATTGTTCAATATGAAGCCTATTCTCATATTGTCTTTTTAGCTCCTTGACCTTGAGTTTGTCCTTTCAGCATCCTTTAAAGCAGGGTGTGCAACGTGCGGCCCGCGAAGAAAAATTGTGCGACCCGCGAAGATGTGCCAATTTTGAGTTATGTGCAGCGCGCAAAATGTGTTTATAATTTAGTTTAGTCTGGCACATGTGAACAATTCATTGTGGAGTGGATTATTGTAGATTTCGCACCTAATGTTAACCATCTTAGAAATCTCCCACCGGCCACCGCTAATCCATTATATTTAATTATTTGGAACGTAAAAATGTATGGTCACATAAAAGGCATTATGAACAAATTACGACTTTGGAAAGCTCACGTACAGACAGGAAATCTTTTCCACTTTCCAACTTTGAGATATTATGGAATACATCCTGAGAAGAATTTAACTGAATTTGCAGACCAACTTGAAAAATTGTTGTATGAATTTTTGGCTCCTTTCAAGGACTTCAAATCTCATGAACATTTGTTTGGTATATTTGCTTCGCCATTCAACACAGACATTGACAAAGCACCAGAAGATATAACTTGATTACTTGAACTGATTGATCTTCAAGAGAAAACGGATTTGAAAGCAAAGTATTTAGAAATGAATCTTGGCGATTTTTACTAAAAACATCTCAACTAAGATGACTTTCCACATTTGAAAAAATCCATGGCTTCAAAAATGGCTCTTTTTGGGTCAACATATTTGTGCGAACAATTTTTTTCTAAAATGGGCGTCATGAAATCTCCCTATTGATCGGTTCTGACAGACGAACACTTGGAAAATGGACTTCAAATTGCGAGCACTTCGATTAAAGTAAATTTGGAAAAAGCCGTCGGGAAAAGAAGCCAGCTGCAAACTTCTCACTGAACTCGTTTAAATACGGTGTGACAATAAATTTGAATAGCAGTTTTCTTCAGAAATTTATGCGTCTTAACTTATTATTTCTGATAGGAGATAATCCCTAATAACGCCATAGAATAATATGAATAACAAAAAACTACTTTTTTGTGCCTACAACTACTAGAAATCATATGTTAAATAAACGTGCGGCCCGCGGTTTCATCCAGTTATTTATATCTGGCCCTCCTGTAATAAAGGTTGCACACCCCTGCTTTAAAGCTCACTCACATTCACGGAGAGATATTTTCGATTTGTCTTGTAACTGCACTTGGAAAAGCTGATGGTTGAAAATAACAACTTTTTCTCTGGACAAAATTTCTGCAACTGCCATCAAGCATTCCTTTATACATTCACCTTTCACGCATGTTTTTTGCTGTCAGTTTTGACACTGCGCAACTCGCTTAAATATTTCTTTCACCTTCTGTGTCCATCTTTAGAAAGAATAAAGACTGTTGCTGCAAAGATTCTGTGAGTCCACTCTACATCTACAAGCTTTATCTTCAGATCTTCTGCAAACTCAGTACAACTCTATGACACAATTCTAACGCACACACACCTACAATAATATAACTATAACGTATAACCACTACGTCTACTCTGTAAGCCTATCCGTATCAGTGGACTGGTGAGTTTAAAAAGTGTTTTTGTAGCCTAAAAACACGTTGGTACATTTAAGAGATATACATCATAAATTGTATCTAGACGACCAGGAAAAAAGACCAATTTTGAATGCAATCACTGGCCGAATCCAGCAAGCGGGCTGTAAGTTGCCCACCCATGGACTAGCCCCATTGAGAAATTTTAAAAGATGTGTAATAGATTGCCTGAAATAAGCAAGATATCTTTTTATCACCACACTTCCCAAAATCATGCTAAATAACCAGAAATTGATTTTGAATAGAAGGGCATTCGATGAAAGTGCTTTCTATTGAAATATAGTTTCACTGTCAGGGCTTAGCAGAACAAAAATGGATGATTTTAGCAAAAAATAGACAAAAAACGTTTAGGACTCTGGAGGCAGGGTATCACATAATCTGAGAGCAAAATAGTTGTCATTTTTGGATTTCTCATAGTCATAGACGTAGAGTTTTAAAAATTACCAGGGGTGCAGTTATATCAGAATATCACACGCATAAACATCAAATACCGTATATACCCGAGTATAGGTCGATATTTTCGCAAGTTATTTTCACCTTAAAAAGCAGGTTCGACTTATAGGCTACACGGGACAAGCTGTTGTCTCCAGCTCGGCAGCCTTCAAAATTAATGCATTTTTGCTACGGCAAAATCATTACCTTACGGATTGTGAAATGGCGTCCGCCAAAGTAAAAGTTTTGAATACCGTACGTTTATTTGCAGTGATTCAAACTTAATTTTCAAATTTAATGATTTCTTGTCAATTCTAAACTTTATACGCTTGTTAACCGATTAATTTTTGTTTTTGCGTGTAGGGCAGGGGTGTGCAACGTGCGGCCCGCGGGCCAAATGCGGCCCGCAAAGATGTGCCAATTTTGAATTGTGTGCGGCCCGCAAAACGTGTTTATAATTTAGTTTAGTCTGGTACGTGTGAACAATTCATTGTGGAGTGGATTATTGCAGATTTCGCACCTTCTGTTAACCATTTTAGAAATCTCCCACCGGCCACCGCTAATCCATTGTATTTAATTATTTGGAACGTAAAAATGTATGGTCACATATAGACCGAGAGCCTACGACAGAAGATTTCACCCCATAAGGTACAAAAGGTTTGACCCCTTGAAGTTACTGGGGTCAACCATGTCACTCACAAAAAGTATGGAAGATTGACCGCACCGGGTGGATCTGGACCCTAGAGCCCCCTAAAAAGCCCAAAAAGGGGGTTAATTTCACCCCATAAGGTACATGGACCAAACTTGGTGAAAACGAAGTTCTATGTCAGGACATCACAAAAATATCAAATCTAACAATATTTTCGAGTGGAAAGGTGATGTAAGACTCCCCCCAAAGTGACCCCCCAGGGGGTTAATTTCACCCCATAAGGTACATGGACCAAAGTTGGTCAAAACGAAGTCTTATGTCAGGACATCACAAAAATATCAAATCTAACAATATTTTCGGGTGGAAAGGTGATGTAAGATGCCTTCAAAGTGACTTCCCTTAATGTGACCCCCTCGGAAGGTTTATTCCACCCCATAAGGTACATGGACCAAACTTGGTCAAAATGAAGTCTTATGTCAGGACATCACAAAAATATCAAATCTAACAATATTTTCGGGTGGAAAGGTGATGTAAGATGCCTTCAAAGTGACTTCCCTTAATGTGACCCCCTCGGAAGGTTTATTCCACCCCATAAGGTACATGGACCAAACTTGGTCAAAATGAAGTCTTATGTCAGGACATCACAAAAATATCAAATCTAACAATATTTTCGGGTGGAAAGGTGGTGTAAGATGACTTCAAAGTGACTTTCCTTAATGTGACCCCCTCGGAAGGTGTATTTCACCCCGTAAAGTACATGGACCAAACTTGGTCAAAACGAAGTCTTATGTCAGGACATCACAAAAATATCAAATCTAACAATATTTTCGGGTGGAAAGGTGATGTAAGATGTCATCAAAGTGACCCCCAGAGGGTTTATTTCACCATAGAGTACATGGACCAAACGTGGTCAAAACGAAGTCTTCTAGGGCACCACAAAATATCAAATCTAACAATACTCTCAGTTGGAAAGGTGATAAAAGACCTACCCAAAAGTGAATCTCCTCCTATAGTTTAATTTACTTCATCCCTTTCTCGAACCAACCTTGGTGTAACGAAAGTGCTATGCCAGGATAGTACGAATGGATTAAATTTAAAAATATTTTTATATAGGTTTTGATGAAATACATTCACAAGCTGTCCCATGATGCATGAAATGGAACTATAGCCTACTTTACAAAAAGTTTTTGTATAAATCATATTAAGTCAATCGAAAAAAGGCAACAGGACATGACAATACATGGCTTTGTAACACCAAAAACAGAAAGTACGTAAGAAGCATATAGGCTACAGTAGCCAGAAAATTGATCCAAGATCTTGATACCACCACTAAATGTGGACTTAATCGAACAACTGACTATCCAAATCAAAACGTTTCGAAATGAATCATTTGGAACGTTAATTTAGGCAGTAATGAACATTTTCCAGCTGCTACAATAAATAACCCAATAAACCCAATGTAGTAAATTTTTGTTTAATGCCATTTGCTTCATGTCTCCAATCAGTTATTGTAACTGTTCATTCATAAACAGAGATTGTTTGTGTAAATGTAAACGGTAACTCAATTGGTTAGCGCGTCACTTCTGGAACGAAGAAGCTTCAAGATCAATAGCGGCGCTGGTTCGACTCTCGGGGTGTGCGCTTGAGCAACGCACGTTAAGGGCTGCTCTCCATTCAGCGGCATCTAATGGATGGAATAATTCCCCGACAACAAGCCTTCAACAATCGGAAACTTCACTCTGTCAATCTCGGTGACCGGGCCTGCGCCAGTGATTCAAAGCCTCTACAAGTATGCGAAACTGCCAGGATTAAGCTCTGCAAGAAGCTTTCCCAGTCCGAGGATAAAGATTCAATCAATCAATCACTGGTGTCGCTTTTACTTTCTTCGTCTTATTCTTCAGATTCATACAATTCTCCTGTTATATACAGAGAAATAAAGACTGTACGAAACAATTGCTATTATGCACTACAGATATGCGTAACATACAATAGTAATTTTATTATCTTTTACAGACGTCTATTTTTCTTCGAATAATGCAACATTGCAACTTACTATTAACTGGAAAAAGTTCAACATTTATTTGTTATTTAGTGCACCCAGGCATTTTTCTCAAGATTGCAGAAACTATTGGTTATAGGTTCCTAAAACGAAACTTTACAGCCAGTTATTGGCTAATGTTTACAGTAAGAAAGTAAACGACTGATAGACCAGGAGAAAGTTTTATATTTATAAAGGGTAACCCAAGCGACATCCAATGCTGTTTACCTTCTTCTTGACTTTCCTGGATGAGATCAGATTCCACGCAGAGACATCTAAAGATGCTTTATACCTTTACCTTCAAACCACACCACTTTATAAGAACCTCCTTCTTCTTTCCAGCCATACTCTAGCAGCAACGTTGCTGCTTGTTCACTTCTAGTTGAAGATAACCACCATCTTGTGATGAGATGTGTGCGCCTTGTCTTCTGGAGAAGTACTCGTAAACAAAGTGGTAGAGTACTACTATCTACAGTAGCTTCTGGTATGCATGATATCCTTTCATTTTCTTTTTTGGGTTTGTAGCCGTCTAAAAACATTTGTAAACGGACTTCGTTGACATAATTAATTTTCTTGTTTTTGTACATGTTACACACAAAGTTCTCTATGGCGATGATAGTGTCTTCACTAATTTCTTTGTCGTGTCCGAGTTGGCTAAAAGCTGCCTGCGCTTCGTGGTTTCCTTGGAGTAATTTCAGCGGCCGCACTTTCCCTTTCCTGCTAAATGACGAGGTGTAATCAGAATCTGTAAAGGCATGATATGCAGGTAAACACTTGCAAATCGTCACTCCAAGTGCGGTAGGCCTATGCAGCTGGTTGATGTTGATGTACCGCTGCGTGTTATTGCTTTGCAAGCCAGCTTCTATCCATATCTTTAATGAAGGATCAAAAGTTCCATAGCAACCTAAGCCAATTACAAGACAGTCAGTGTCAGACGTGCGGATAACCACATTGCTTGGGGCTGGTACATCGCAGACAGCTTGCTTTATCTCTGTATATAACAGGAGAATTGTATGAATCTGAAGAATAAGATGAAGAAAGTGAAAGCGACAGCAGTGACAATGAAGAATAAAGAAACGACCGTTTACATTTACACGAACAATCTCTGTTTATGAATGAACAGTTACGATAACTGATTGGAGACATGAAGCAAATGGCATTAAATAAAAATTTACTGCATTGGGTTTATTAGGTTATTTATTGTAGCAGCTGGAAAATGTTCATTACTGCCTAAATTAACGTTCCAAATGATTCATTTCGAAACGTTTTGATTTGGATAGTCAGCTGTTCGATTAAGTCCACATTTAGTGGTGGTATCAAGATCTTGGATCAATTTTCTGGCTACTGTAGCCTATATGCTTCTTGTGTACTTTCTGTTTTTGGTGTTACAAAGCCATGTATTGTCATGTCCTGTTGCCTTTTTTCGATTGACTTAATATGATTTATACAAAAACTTTTTGTAAAGTAGGCTATAGTTCCATTTCATGCATCATGGGACAGCTTGTGAATGTATTTCATCAAAACCTATATAAAAATATTTTTAAATTTAATCCATTCGTACTGTCCTGGCATAGCACTTTCGTTACACCAAGGTTGGTTCGAGAAAGGGATGAAGTAAATTAAACTATAGGAGGAGATTCACTTTTGGGTAGGTCTTTTATCACCTTTCCAACTGAGAGTATTGTTAGATTTGATATTTTGTGGTGCCCTAGAAGACTTCGTTTTGACCACGTTTGGTCCATGTACTCTATGGTGAAATAAACCCTCTGGGGGTCACTTTGATGACATCTTACATCACCTTTCCACCCGAAAATATTGTTAGATTTGATATTTTTGTGATGTCCTGACATAAGACTTCGTTTTGACCAAGTTTGGTCCATGTACTTTACGGGGTGAAATACACCTTCCGAGGGGGTCACATTAAGGAAAGTCACTTTGAAGTCATCTTACACCACCTTTCCACCCGAAAATATTGTTAGATTTGATATTTTTGTGATGTCCTGACATAAGACTTCATTTTGACCAAGTTTGGTCCATGTACCTTATGGGGTGGAATAAACCTTCCGAGGGGGTCACATTAAGGGAAGTCACTTTGAAGGCATCTTACATCACCTTTCCACCCGAAAATATTGTTAGATTTGATATTTTTGTGATGTCCTGACATAAGACTTCATTTTGACCAAGTTTGGTCCATGTACCTTATGGGGTGGAATAAACCTTCCGAGGGGGTCACATTAAGGGAAGTCACTTTGAAGGCATCTTACATCACCTTTCCACCCGAAAATATTGTTAGATTTGATATTTTTGTGATGTCCTGACATAAGACTTCGTTTTGACCAACTTTGGTCCATGTACCTTATGGGGTGAAATTAACCCCCTGGGGGGTCACTTTGGGGGGAGTCTTACATCACCTTTCCACTCGAAAATATTGTTAGATTTGATATTTTTGTGATGTCCTGACATAGAACTTCGTTTTCACCAAGTTTGGTCCATGTACCTTATGGGGTGAAATTAACCCCCTTTTTGGGCTTTTTAGGGGGCTCTAGGGTCCAGATCCACCCGGTGCGGTCAATCTTCCATACTTTTTGTGAGTGACATGGTTGACCCCAGTAACTTCAAGGGGTCAAACCTTTTGTACCTTATGGGGTGAAATCTTCTGTCGTAGGCTCCCAGACTAATAAAAGGCATTATGAACAAAGTACGACTTTGGAAAGCTCACGTACAGACAGGAAATCTTTTCCACTTTCCAACTTTAAGAAACTATGGAATGCATCCTGAGAAGAAAACTGAATTTGCTGACCAACTTGAAAAATTGTTGTATGAATTTTTGGCTCGTTTCAAGGACTTCAAATCTCATGAACATTTGTTTGGTATATTCGCTTCGCCATTCAACACAGACATTAACAAAGCACCAGAAGATATAACTTGAACTGATTGATCTTCAAGAGAAAACGGATTTGAAAGCAAAGTATTTAGAAATGAATCTTGGCGATTTTTACCGAAAGCATTTCAACTAAGATGACTTTCCACATTTGAAAAATCCATGGCTGCAAAAATGGCACTTTTTGGCTCAACATATTTGTGCGAACATTTTTTTCTAAAACGGGCGTCATGAAATCTCCCTATTGATCGGTTCTGACAGACAAACACTTGGAAAATGGACTTCGAATTGCGATCATTAAAGTAAAGTATTAAAGTAAAGTATAGTAATATCCATTAAAGTAAATTTGGAAAAAGCCGTCGGGAAAAGAAGCCAGCTGCAAACTTCTCACTGAACTCGTTTAAAGACGGTGTAACAATAAATTTGAATAGCAGTTTTCTTCAGAAATGTATGCGTCCTAACTTATTATTTCTGGAAGGAGATAACCCCTAATATAAGAATAATATGAATAACAAAAAAATACTCTTTTGTGCCTGCAACTACTAAAAATCATATGTTAAATAAACGTGTGGCCCGCGGTTTCACCAAGTTATTCATATCTGGCCCTCCTGTAATAAAGGTTGCACACCCCTGGTGTAGGATAATCGTTGAAGTCGATGTCAAACCTTAGCGGCTGCATAAAGCAATGATGTCAGGTTAGCTAGGTGATAATGGCGGTATAAGAGACCTCGTTAGTGCAGGCGATATCTGCGACCAAGACTATTAAACACCTTTTCTTTTATCGGTTTTCGATTTAATTCTCGCACATTGCAAACTATCTTTGCTTCAAGATTAGAACATCATGGGGAGTCATAATAGCACATTTTGCTGGCCTAGTTTTGTTTGAGTTCAACCACTCAGGTCAGAGTTTCAGTTTTTCATTTGCACTACTGAATAAGCTTTTTCGCCCGAGATAAACAATTGGTGGCGCAGGCGGACATTAGCCAATTTTTTTACTTTAATTCAATTTCTGCCAGTGTTGAATGTTCATGTGTTCATGAGCGGATTCCGATTCTCATGCGTCTGTCAACAAAACAATGCATTCTGTTGAATCATAGTTGATCTCACAGCAGGAAGACCTTGTTGAAAATACCTCATCTAATTTAGTTGGTTTACTTATTACTGCCGTGAATATTGTTACGTGACTATTCTAGCAGCATAAGGTACTCTACGCTCTACTTTGAAATTTCTTCACCCTATGTCAATACTGATAAGAGCGGGGGGTGCGCCGCACCCCTGCACCCCCTAACTCTACGCCAGTGCTCATAGTTAAAACCATAAAAATCAATGCAAGAGGGTAAAAAATTTGAAAGTAATTTTGAACAGGCCTAATCTGTGGTGCTACATATGTGTGCCACTGATCCTCAAACGTTTACATTGTTCATGCATCAGGAAAGTTGGCTTCAAATTGTTGACCTATGTTATTCTTAAGCAAGTGCGTTCAAAAACACCATTGACACATTGCTCAGCTAAAATAGAATATTAATTACTTACAGCGAATCTTAACAACAGACAAGACTTTCCAACACCTGAATCTCCAATAAGCAGTAACTTGAAGAGGTAATCACTGAAAAACAGAATTATACTGTATAACTATCACAATGGTACTGCTATTTTGCATTCATCAAATGCTGGCATTTGCACAACAATCTAATTCTAACTTCTTAGTGTAATTTATTAAGAATCGATTGAGTTGTACATTGAATATCCTTGTGTAAAGTAGATCATTTTAAATATGATATACTGTACATATGGTATAACAGAATAAATGCATCTGTAAGATAAACTTTGTTTTTGGAGCAACCTCTAGGTTTTGTTTTTAATTATCTTTGTCATAAAGTAATTGTTTACATTATATAACATGCAATCTCATTGAACGATCCTAAGTAGTCCATCAAAAATGTCTTAATTTTTTATATGTGTTTAGCTATTACCTATATTGAGATTAAAATATATTTTATGATGTTTCTTAATTGCTAAGCGATTATATATGTGTTGTGTAATCATCATTGCATGCCAATTAATAAAAAATACAGTGCAGCAGCAACCAACGATGAATCATACAACATACTAAACCAACAGTAAAGCAAAAGCATCAATCTCGGATAGCAGAATGTCATGCTCCAGAGCTCATTTCACGTAAGAAAAACCAAGACATTTTGACACAGCTGAATTGACGTGAGACAACGGCCAACCTGACGCAGGCACATCTCATCATAAGACTATTTGATGCAAGTTTTATTCTATCTTGTAATTAATCTTGAGCAATTTAATCTTACTGCAATTCCAAAAAAATTTTTACAAAAATGACAAGACATTTTAGAAGTGCTCGAAAGTGTTATATTATACCAAACATCCTAATTCATAACGCATCTTGTTTGGAAAACAAATTTTTTTTTTAGCCATTTAAGTCCTACTGAAAGAAACAAAAGAAATTTATTGACAAATGGACTTTTCCTTTAGAATATACTGCATAATACTGCTCCAAACATTCCTAGCAGACAAAAATGCTAAAATACCAAAGCACGCCTTTTAGTTACAGACAGTTAGGTGCTTGGGAAATAAGTACTCACACTATGGCGTTAGGATATTTAGGTGCAGCGCCCGGTCATTAAGGTGCAAGTCTATTTCATTAGGTGCTTGATCGTAATACTGCAGACAGTGGTATACGCATGATTTTCTCAGGGAGTACTTAGTATATAACAACAATATGTAACTGAACATTTAGAACTTACTACTCTGGGTTCATGGTCATGACTTTGTCTGCTTTCCAATGCACAATATGTATTGCTTAAATCACACAAGATCTGTTCACTGCTTTACCATGTATATAATTACTAATTAACAGAGGTAAAATATCCTTAAGTGTGCAAAAGGAACACACAAAATTAATGTATGCACTGCAAAATATCACAATAATGAACTTTGTAAAATACAAAGTAGAAACCTTAGTTTATTTCTAAAAAAATTATGTCACTAAGATAGCAGAGTAATTAAAAATCTATCATCCTGGATGTACCCAGGTGAGGACAAAAACAAACTTTGTGCTATTATAAGAATCTTATCTTACATCATAAAAAATGCTGATAATTCAAAGCATGTAACCTTAAGTTTTGTTCTTCGAGGCTTATGTTAGTAAAACTAAAACTAAAAAAATTCTATTTCAGAACAAAGTTTTTTTTAACAATTGTGTAAATTGCCCAAGGCAGTTTAATTTGTAAAATCACAGGAAAGGTCTAGAAAATGTAAAAGATTAAGTTGCTTTTCAAAGAATTTTATTTTGCTGTTTTGTCGAAACAAAATTGTTTTTCTACACTTCTACCAATAATCTCCACCTAGCTGCTTAAAAACATAAGCTATGTCAAATCAAAGCAAGTCTTCATGGCGCAATCTGAATCCCATGATCCATACAGAAGCAAGGGTTGTTAAACACAGTTATATTTAGTCGTCATTTTTTTTATGTTTTCATTCATTCTATTTGTTTTTATTCCATTTCCAATCGTTTCATACATTTGTTCAAGTAACAACTGTTTTCATTTATCATAACAAAAAACTGCAAAAAAATTGTTAAATAAAATATACCGGTACCGGTATATAGCTGCAGTTTTGACTAAGCTAATGGCTAAAACAGGTCGTTAATATCTACATTTTAAAGTAAGCAACGATCATGCAGCTAAAAGCAAAACTCAATCTATTGCAATATGAGGCAATTAAACGCAAAAAGTAATTTTCAGGGTAGGGGAGGATTTTGGGTAAAAATTTCAATTTTTTTCTGTATGTCCCAGGCCCCGAAACTAAAGGCGGCCATGGCCGCGATTAACCTACACAAACCGACATTTAGTCCGCCGGGTCTCACCCTTCCGTCGGCCGCATTTGTCCGCCATGAAGTTCCGAGAAAATTTTACGCAAGTGGTCTTGTAAATAAAGTACTTTGCCACTTATAATCACAAAGGATTAGAAAGCAGTCAAAGCACCCGATAAATCACAATACACACTGTCTATGCTTGAATTGTTAACATTATTCATTGACCAAGCAGCTGATGTTTGACGATAAGCAGGATGTATGTGACATCACAATACACTTTATTGATGCGATATATTCAGTCTTCGAAATTAGCGCCGACACATGAATGGCGCATTAGCGTCGGCAATAATAATGATGAGGCCAAACGAGCGCTTGTAAGGTTAGGCCTAGACATTCCTCCCAGTCGTTACGGCACAGCCATAGATTTGTTTCTTGGTCAACACCCTGATGGAGCTCTACGAAAAAGAGGCGTGTGGATTGGTATCAAAGCCCGAAAGCCGCAAAACGTGAACGCTTTATTGCAAACAGCAAAGACGGTGTAGATTTACAGCCTCTTGATGTGTCTGATTCCAGTAATGACGCGACAACCTCATGCTCCAATACAGCATCTGATGATTCCGATTCTGACAGCTAGTTCTTTATCAAACAGACTTTGTGTTGTTCGCAGTATCCCAATTGTGCCAAAATTATGTTAGTGTATACGTAAATCGGGGCAATTTTCTCGCAGGGAGCTATTAATTTGTTACCGGTACCTGGTTGAGTAATTAACGTTATTTTATGATAATTCAACGTTGTTAGATGTCAAATTAATGTGAAACAAATGTAAATTTCTTATTGGGCATTGTTGTTACGCAATATAACCCGCCGAAAATTAAATTGATTTGTGCTGACTCGAATGTTGAATCAACCCAAAATTAACTTACTTTTTCCCCTGTGAGTTATTTAAAGGCCTACTAAAGGAAATTTTCAAAATGGAATTAAGCATTAAAATGGGTAAACTGAACACTCAAGAATACATTTTTAAAAAAATTACCGAAAAAAAATTGTTTTCAAGGGCGCTGGCAAGGCCCAAAGTCCAATGTTTCATTTATTTTTTATTTTTTTCAAAATGACCAAAAAGTGGAAACACTGCTAGAGTATACGTCATAAAGTCTAAGAGCTCCAGCAGGACCAGCAATATCAAAAGTCTTTTCGCGCGCTGGGTTGCAAAGTTTGGATGTGTTGCGTTCAAAGGAGTTTTGCAGGATAGTTTTACACGTTTTTTAAGTTTCTAGGATATTTCGTTGAGTAATAGTAGCAATGTTACGAGAAAGGTGAGGTAGGCTACGGTAGTATAAATGTAGTAGCATTGCTAAAACTTAAATGTCCATAATATCAATATTGCAGCATAGGCTGACTATTGTAGAAACAATATTGCAACATACCGTAGCAAATACTATGCCTAACTTTTGTGTTGTGTTTGGCTGCGACACGACAGGATTGCATAAGCCTGAAGTTGGTATGTTTGAGTTTCCTAAAGACAGTACGCAAAAAAGGAAATGGAAAAAATTTGTCAACACCACAAGTAAGTGGAGTGGACCAAAATCACACCACAGAATTTGTGGTCTGCATTTTCAAGAAGCAGACTTCAAAAATCTTCTTCAATTCAAAATGGGATATGCCAAAAAACTTTACTTGAAACCTGGTGCATGTCCATCAATCTTTCCTTCTCCACCAGGAACTAGTGCAACAGCTGAAAGATCACATTTGACTTCTTCCTGGCGACCAGCTTATAGAAGACGTCAAGTTAATGAAGTAATGTTGATTTTATAGTTTATTGTATTTAGTTAGAATTGCAGTATTAGGTTTTGATGGATGCAACCTAGTTCGTACCCTGAACAGTTAGTACTCTCAGTTCGTACCCTGAAAAGTTCAAGAAAAAAATAAAAAAGCCGAAGTCGCTGATCGCAGTTTCCGCTAACCCTCACTCATCTCAGTTTCCGCAAACATTTTTCCGCAGTTTCCGATAACCCTAACCCTCGATTTTGTTTGCGAAAACTCCGATCAGCGACTTCGGTCTCCGGCTTTGTGCTATTAAACTCCGATCAGTGTCTTCAGCTTTTTTAATTTTTTCTTTCGATCTTTTCAGGGTACGAGTTGAGGGCATGAATTGTTTAGGGTACGAATTTGGGTGCATCCGGGTAAAAGAACTAATCAGCAGTTAACTAAGGCTGCAGCATGTTGACAATCACTGGCTTTGGGCCTACCAATACCTAGCACACTACCATGTAGCAACTATTTTCTTATTACTTGGTATTTTTGCTTCAGTGGATAGCTGAAGACATTGCTGCTCACAAGAATAGTGATACTGTTGTGAGCACAGATGGTGACAGTGAAGCACATGATTCTGTGAGAATGGATGATGACCTAGATACACATGAAACATTGGTACGTTGTTGATGGATGACTTAATGCTGATTTCTTATGAACATAGACAATAAACATAGCATAATCTACACCAGGGATAACGAACCTGTTTGCGGTCGCGGGCCATTTTGTCACACAACTTTTTAATTGTAACCTACTATGAAATCTTTTAGAAGCGCCTCAAGATATTATTCATGAATACTGTAGTAACAAATGGCGGATGAAAGTAATAAAACCCACACAGTTGAAATTTGTCAAAATGCTTGAAGCTCAGCATTTCCTTATGGCTTACTAATTGGTGGAAGAGAAATGCAGTTTTTGGCATTCTACACTTTCTTGCAGAATGTTAACTGTTGCACTATTACTATTAGGTTTTCCTTCATTCTGACGTATCCTGTCAAACTGACAAGTGTGCTGCAACCAAAGTGACTTGTGATGTAGCAACACAATATGACGCATCGGATTTTGGTGTTCCACTGTCAAAAGGATGCCAAGCTACAATTAAGCCCAAAAAAGCTTCAAAAAGTAAGGAATGTTTAATACTAATTTGTTGTACAAAAAGTTTATAAAGTGCACATTTGTTGGTTTGTGAAATAGAATTGTTGTGAAACAGCGTATTACTGCCAAACGGTAGTCCAAAATCTACAACACTGTAATCTGTTGAGACATGCTTATTAGAATTTTAAGCTCTGCAGACTAAATCTGAGGAGTTAAAACCTTAGAGGGAACACTGAAACCTTGTGGAAATGAAAAATTATATGTACAATTTGCACGTCATGGTAATCACACGTATATTTATAGCAACTTTATTATAGAAGAGGTTATTATTTAACAAAAAAAATTTTCTCAGAAATTCAGTGTACCATGTCAATAAATAGTGTCGGGGTGACTTGCAACCTACAAGAAAAAAAGCGAAGGCCATTGGCTGTTATGGCTTCCACTCCAAAAAAGGCACGACTGGGTACCCAAAACATTTCGTTTGAAGACAACGAAAAAGCGGATCCAGATTTTTCCTTAAACCATCTCACTGATATATCTCTCGATGAAAGTATGGAAAAACAACCGAGGTCTGTATAAAACATATTGTTATATAAAACAAAAACAATATTCATATTTTTGTGGTGTAGCTCTTGATAAAACGAAACCATGCTTATCTTTCTGACAAAGTTTTTTATTTTAATACAGCCCTTATAAAGCAGGGATAAGCAATATTTTCAGTACAAAGGTGCATTACATAACTAAACTGTGTAGTGTATATTTCAGTGTAGTGTATATTACCATTCAGTGTTCAGCTTTACTAAATACAAAAGAAGTAAATCACCGACCGTAGCGGATAAGTGCTCAGTTAAACATTGCATCCGCTATAGGTTTATAAGGCCTTAAACCTGCAACACGTTTAGCTTCGGTTTGCATGAAGCAAGTGGTTAGGATCCCTCGCCCGGCGAGCCAGGTGTATAACGGCTCCCTTTCGGCGAAGCTCAGCAGGTTGGATGCCTGTGAGGATTGGTAAATACTCTGTTGGAGTTGGGCGCAGGCATCCAGTCACAGTTCGCAATGCATCGTTGATTGGGCTGTCGATGAGGCGGGTGTGGGCACTGCGGCACCAGGCAGGGACGCAGTATTCAGCAGTGGAGTGGACCAAAGCCAGGGTTGCAGTGCGCAAGGTGTACTGTTTATATTTCTTGAGTTGCATTTTTCCGACCGGTACTATTTTATATCAACAGGTGTTCGTGTTGTCATTGTGTGCCAATGGATAAACAAGATCAAGCTTTGTGCTGCTGTGATGTAGATGCAGCACGGATGAAAGATATGCTAGATGGCACACCAGGCATATCTTGCATCACAGAACACCCAGGGTTTGATGCAGTGTGCTTGAATCCGTGGGTGCTGGAGACCGCACACTTCGCATACATGCAGCATTATAACAGAACGGGAGCAGAGCATGGACCACAACATAGGTATGTAACTGAGTTTGATAGGTTTTGTTAACGCCATGGTCAAAAATCGGCATGCTGAGTTACTATACCATGTTAAGGTTGCTCAATGCTCACTGTAAAATTTTCACGATTTCTGATGTAATTCAGACAGTAACAACGTTCATGTATGCAGGCGTTATAGGCACATAGCTTATCGACAATTTGTACGGTGGGTGTGGGGCCACCTTGGGCGTTCAATTCGTGTACCGCTGCCAGCATGTGTGGTCAACAAAGTGAGGGAGAAGTTTCCGAGTGAAGGTTATGTTGGATTCAAGTATCCGGATCTTCAATAAGGTACCTATTATTGTATGAAATGTATTTCATTTACGTTAAAATAGTAGCTTGATGTACGAATTGGTATACCGGTACAGCAAATAAGCCTAAAAAATGTTTCTAAGTTCCCAAATAAAAAAAATTTTGCGTACCCTACCTGCATTTCAATTATTGCCAATTTTTTTTTTGTTTGATTCAACGTTCATCTTTGTATTATGGGGTTATAACGGTTATTTTTTTCCAAAGGTTATATCGAAGATTTACTGGAGTTGGCAGTGGCACTAACCCGCCATCAGAGCAGTTTCACTTCCTACCGAGCTGATTGGGTTTCACAGTTTTCCGCTCCAACAACATGCATGATTACATTTACTCTGTTTGTTTAATATATGGCGCTGTTGAAACAAAATAAATTGACTTGACTTGATATCAGCTTATTTGTCTCCAAGTTAGCAATTCCGATCAGCAAAAATAAAGTAAAAAAGAATATTTTTAAATTACATTAAAATAGCCTTAGTAATAAGTAAGTCTGCACCGAGTGAAAAATGCACTAAACTATGAAAAGCAATTCAATGTCTTGTCAAATCTACATAAAATTGCTTACTTTGTTGGTCGAAGAATTGTATTTGATCAGACGAGCGTGAATTGGCACCGTAGCCTATGTAAAGTTGGTTAGCTGTCTAATGGTTGTAGAAGATGTGTATGCCATTTCTTTGAAAGCAGTATTTGAAATACGCAGTATTTGAAATACGCAACATTATTTAATTATACAAGTATAAAAATTACGGATTGTCATTGTAGAAACTCTGGTTAATGAGAAAATACATACAGTTAAATCGCCCGCAGTAACAACTATTGCGCGATCAGTTCATTCCTAGACTTTATGACGTAGACTGTAAAATCGCACGCTTCACTGCTCACGCCATTCTCGTTATGAAAGCTCTGACAAAAGCACGCGCGGAATGGTGATCAGCCCGCAATGGGGCAAAATTTTATTGAAAATCGTTTTATGGTAGCATGTTAAACACAAAGAACGTGGAAAATCGCCAAGTCAGGTTTTTCCTTTAGTACCCCTTTAAAGTGAATTACTGTAACAGCGTGTGACGTGCGCATCTTGTTGCTCGCTTTATCGTTAGTTGCTACTTTTGGTATTATATTATACTATTATTACATCACAACAAATCAAACAGTGCGGTCGCGATAGACTACTCTAGTATATTTTTCACTTCTCATTTTACATTAGGCTGGGCCAAAAAAACCAAGTTGTTCAGAATTTAATGTAAGTTTCCTAAAAGTTGTGAGTGACTGTCAGAAACACAAAAATGTAAATTTGATAAAAAAAAATTAACGTCTTACGGTAAGACAGTCTGTTACCATGGAAACCATTACCGACAACTACATAAAATGCCTAAAATATTGATTTATCACGCTTTGAATGACCCTCAGAGATGCTGCTGGTACCAAATGATGCAGAATTGAAAGCCAAAGATGATATGACAACTAGACAGTGGGTGTGATACAATTTAATAAAAAATATTTGCAAAAAAGTCAATTTTGTTTCGAATTTTGTGTATAAAATTCAAACTTTCTATAATAATAGGCATATTGGTTTTCTATTTGCTGGGCCTCACTTCTAAAGGCATGAATACCAAGACCTTGCTGTGGCTCTTTGACAAGTGTTCCCCATCTTTAGTGTACCAGGAAATAGAGCTTGACCGATATCATTTTTTCAGGCCAATATCGATATGATATGCATCAACTACGATAAATTTGCTACCAAAGTTATTAAGCAACAAACCAGTGCGAAAAAGTTTATGCATTGGTTGCTTAATAGAAAAACCATTCTTAACATTAATCATAAAAACACCAAACAAAACAGAAACAACTAAATGCAATACTGTTTTGTGTTCAAATCAATAATCAAAGTTCAACAGTTTGAAACTGCAGTTCAAAAAACATAGTTTCTCAGCATTAATGCCAAGAAGAGAACACCTTTTGTCATCGTGAATCAGTCCAACACGACAGGAGTTTCTGCTAGGATTCGCACAAAGACCTTTGTCACCGCCACTAGCCCGACAAACAGAAGAACAACTATAGCAATTGGAGCGGGAACTCTAACCAGGCAGCACCAATTAAATAGGCAGTGAGAAGAGCGTCCTTCCATGTGCACAAAGCAAAACATTCGAAAGAATACCAACGTGCTGCAGGCAAAAATGGACTGTGTGCAGCCGTGTGCGCAAAATCAAAACGAGAGAGTTTAAATGCGCTCTTTACAAGCACGTTTGAGCAACTTGTGTTTCTTCTAAAGGCATGTATGACTGGTTTTGAGTGTGCTTTTGGTGGCCAATGTTTATCTGCGAAAAATAGCCGATGCAATATATCGGTCGAGTTCTACCAGGAAACCATGGATTCACTGGCCCTTATCCACCAAACAGGGGAACAGGTTCTTCTTCGGTACCATGAGTATCATAAACAACTGTAGCAAGCCAGCCATCTTCAGTCTAGTGCATTGGATACCGCCAGACTTGTAACAAAGGACTTGCAGGACTGGTGAGCAAATACTGGTATTACCCTTAAATCGTCGCAAGCGATAGAACAGATGATCCTTACAGTTATTGAAGAATACAAACTAAGGAAGAGTAAGAGGAATAGGTCAACAGATACAGAGCCAAAAAGGGGAGTTTTTGGAAAACACGAGGCAGACATTTTGGACTGGAGACAGAGCTTGGTAGAAGTTTTCTGCAACTGGCATGTAGACACCACATCCATGAGTTGATTGGGGGAGCATCTTGCTCAATTGTGTATAGCCCAACCACATGACACAATGAACAGCTGTTCAAGCAACTGGTGAACAATTGGAGCGAATTGAACCACAACTACACATTGATCGAGGTGACTGCTCCATAAAGAGAGTTGACAGGCTATATACATAACGCCATCACCTTCCTTCAGACATGGATCGAGAACAGCACCAAGGAGACACTTCAACATGACTACCTGGAGGTGACAGAACTAACACTGCTGTTTCTTGGAGGGATCGTCCCTGCCAGTTGGAGATCCATCACCATCAAAGCGGCTGGGGCATTCCACCACGCCCGTTGGATTAGCAAAACTTTGTACATGTTTAAGGTGGCACTCTTCCGATGCCAGCTTGGGAATGTATATGCACCCGAAGAATTGGAAGACATCACCACTCACCAGTCTTGCTGTATTCTTGGCAATCTTTTACACGAAAGCATAGTTAACGTGCAGGAGTGCTGCTGATGCACCATCGAATGACCTGGTACTAATGAAGAACCCCCTCAAGGCAGAGGCCAGTATCAGCAAGGACCCAATGATGTGGCCTGCCAAATTTCTCTCCTTTGTTGTTTTGGCCAGACAGAAGCTACAAAACCATATGTGGTATCTCTCAGAGAGATTGGTCTCTTTGGCACGCTTCTCAGAACGAACATCATCTGACAAACAGACAATGAAAAATGCTATGCTGATTGCTGAGGTACCATGACGTGACAGACAGTACACAGACAAGAAAACAGGAGATGCCAGCCTCATCAATTGGACACAAAAGCCCTCAAAGACTTCATTGGACATGACTCTTGGAGCATGTTTGAGCTCTTGAATATTGACTCCAGCTTTGTCAAGCTGCCCGTTGCACAATGGACCACCTCAGATAACTACCGTCATGGCAAGAAAGTTGTGGCCAACCTCCATGTTGTCAATGACGCAGCAAAGCGGGCACTAGGACTCGCCACAGATTTGAACATAAATAAAGCGTCCAAATGTGAAGAGCAGCTCGGCTCCAGGCACTATACAGAGTTGTGAAGGGTGTCCGAGACCGAGAGTCAAGTCAATTTATTTTGTTTTAACAGCGCCATATATTAACAAAAAATCAGAGTAAAATGTAATTGTCAAAACAATGCATTGTACAACTGTTGGTAAGATTATGGCGCAATCAGGATGGTAGCGAAAGACCATAAGCAGTCATCTAGTCAGCCACCACCAGAGAAGCTGCATGGACTGGCAACGTCATCTGAGGTTGTGACAAAAAACTCACTGGCCTCCGTTTTGTACAGTTGGGACTAATATGAATGTTTATTGTATGAGTTTGCATTGTGTACTGAAGTTACTTGGAAGTAATTGACTTCCATTGGTACAATTCGGGATAACTAATTTTCATTTTGTTCAATAATTGACCATAAATGTGAAGAAAATATGTTGTTTTATTTAAAAGTGGAATTAATTGTTTCATAGGCATCGTGTATAATATGTTCCATGCTCTTTGGCTGTCTTTTCTGCATATTTTGGTACCAAAATGAGCCCTGACAGTCATTCACAGCCTGAAAAATCACCACTTTAGTCAAGTTGTTGTCTTGACGGAAACGGTTACTATGGTAACGGACTGTCTGACCGTAAGAGGTCATTGAAAAATAAAAATTTTATCATGGGTTTGCTCCTGATACCCATTCACAACTTTTAGGTGACTTACAACTTCGTAGTATAAATTCTTAAAAATAACCCCTTTTTTGGCCCAGCCTATTTTACATGTTTTGGTACAATTGTTTCGTAATAAAAGTTCACAGCAATTGCCGAGGCAATTTCAACTTTTGTCGTTTGGCCTCGGCAACGTTTCTGCCGAAGTAAAATATTCTAATTTTGAAGACTGTATGTTGATGCGTGTCGAAGTTCCGATGGCCGTCATGTGCTTGTGATTGGTCGCCAAACAGCTTGCTTCAGTCGGACACGTTTGGCTGCCGGAAAAAAAAGTTGTTTCGAGGCCTGTGTCCTGTTGTATTGTAAAACCAGCATTAAAGTTGGTTTTGAAAAAAATCAGACTTTTGAGAATAATGACGTCATATTTTATGTCCGCACCTTGGTTCTCTGTCCGCAATTTGGTGATTATAGCTAGTCCGCAGCCTGGTGCTTTGTCCGCAGCTTGGTGCTCAGAGTGAAGAAAATGAAAAGGGTGAAGAAAATGAAAGAAATGGTATGGGTTACTAAACAAAACCAAGGAAACTGACTACATTGTAGACGTTAAAGCAGAAAATTTCTAATCTTGCAAAAAAAAATTGGCGTTCTAGCCCAGTCACCCAGTCAAAAGTTATAGCAATTTTTAAAAAAAATGTCCGCATACTGGTGAACCCACTGCGACTCTGCCATAGTTGAACTGGCGGTGGCGTAACAACATTGAGCAGATGTCCCTACTAAAGGAGTTGGCTCTGAAATATCTCGGCATACCTGCCACATCAGGCCACACCTGCCATCATACCTGCAACAAACATCTACTTTGATTGTGTTGCTTTTGTGTTTAAAATTGCAAATAAACATTGAATAAAATTCTTTACTTTTTGTGTTGCTGGAGCCTGGAAGTTAATAGGATTCGGTATTCTGGATTTGATTTAGTATTTCGGAATAATTCTGGAATAGTGAATTATTCTGAATTGCCCACCCCTAAGTGTAATTTGCTAATGTGCACTGATAGGCTACTCTTTGAGCTTTTTTATCGTTAACTATCAGCACCTACAAGTCGCTGATTGGAGTTTTCGCAAACATTTCAAAAATCTAAAGTTGTTGGTCAGAGTTGCCACAAACATTTCAAAATTAATCAAACTTCACTTTCTTCCTCTCAATGCTAGACTACAGTTTTATTATTCTTGTTTGGCTTACTCTAACATGTTTTCCTTCTTTCGCTATTCATAAATGCGTTGTTCCAATAAAAACGTAAATCGTGGGCTGTATTGCATGACAGCCCCTATGAATGACTTTAGCTCATTGTGACGTTGCCTACCGTAACAGGAAAGAAACAAGACAGTGGGGCGCAATTGCATTGGAATTTTCTAGCTGTAGTAGCATTGGTAACACAACGTAGGCTAATGACAGTGTTTTATAGCTAAGCTATACAAAAATCGCAACAGTTTATCGATTTTATTTTAAAACTCTTAGTATCATTACCGGTCAATACACAAATCGAATTAAGATTTTAGCCTCTCCAATCTCCATTACAAATGATCACGAGCTGCCATACTGCAATGATCTATTCACTTCCAACAACATTTCTAGACAAAATTACAAAGAAAAAAATCTCACTTATTTTGTGGTGGCCCCAATACAAATTCAAAACACGTTCGCTACCAACATACATATACGTGGTCACAAAAAAAAATACACACTGTTTGCAATCACCATGAATCTGGTCTTTTGTTTGCCAAACTGCATGAGTCTGACTGTTTTAGAAAGAGGAAGATTTGTATTGTCTAAAAGTTGAAAGAAATTACTGGGTTTGTATTTAAATTTTTTCTGCAATTTTCAATTAAAGTGAAGTTTGTCCAGCTCTTTCTTCGCATAACGCGTCAATATCTCTGTGACAAGCGTAACACTTGCCTGACATCTACCGGTGAAGTTTATCGCAGTTTGAAGATTTTTTCCGATATCTAAACGGAAGCGAAAAAATCAAAAAAACACAGAATTCTTGTAGTTTGTCAGAAATTTTAGTCATTTAAGGCATTTTCAAAAGAAAATACCGTACACAAAATTTGTAAACATACTGTAAAAGACGGTTGAAAATGCAACAACTTTCATGTTTTGATTTTTTTTCTAGTAGTTACCGTTCTCAAAATACAGCAGTTCAAAATCAAAGCCTTGCTCAAGCTAAACTCTAAAAAAATGCATCAAAAAAAAGCGTGGCAGTGAAAGTGTTTTAATTCAGGGTCCAACCTATTTCGTCCCCTGAAAAGATTGAAAAAAAATACAACAGAGCCGAAGTCGCTGATCGGAGTTGCCGCAAACATTTCAAAATTTCTCTTGATCTTTTCAGGGGACGAAATAGGTCAAAATTCGATTTTGTTGATGTGGACAAACGTGTCTGGTCTGAACAGCTATCTCGGCATACAAATTAAGTCTCACGGCGGACACACTAGATTTAACATCAATCGTCATGTTTAATCACTTTTATCTTGATAATTCTTTGCCATTTGAGAACTATAGCTACCATATAATATGATACAGTTTAAAATGCTTTTTAAAATTTTAGCAAAGTCAATCTGAAAGGCTTTCATCAGACCAGACTATTGACGAGTCAAAGCGTCCTGTAGCTGCCCAATACACCACATAACTGAATGACTTCCACCGAACGAGGTCGTGTGTCTTCTTGCATCACAATGCTCTGGGCATGAGTCGGAAAACTTCTGCACTAACGTTACTGTTTTCTGCTGTGTAACATTTCACTAGGTTTTTTTCTTTAGGTTTGTTTTTGCATGACATGTGAGCGAAAATAACGAAGAGTAGAATTTTTCCTGGGCCTTTCCTTTCTTATTGTAATACCACAAGTTTTACTGCATCTTGACGTAATAGCCTATTCGTACGGATGCAACCTAATTCGTACCATGAACAATTCGTACCGTCAGTTCGTACCTAGAAAAGATCGAGAGAAAAAATTAAAAACAGCCGAAGTCGCTGATCTCAGTTTCCGCAAACATTTTAAAATTTTCCGCAAACTATTTAAAATTTTCCGCAAACAAACAAAAACTCTTAGGATCATTACCAGAAATTTTAAAATGTTTGCGGAAACTCCGATCAACCCTAACCCTTTTAAAATGTTTGCAGAAACTCTGATCAACCTTAACCCTTTTAAAATGTTTGCGGAAACTGCGATCAGCGACTTCGGCAAACTCTTAGGATCATTACCGGAAATTTTAAAATGTTTGCGGAAACTGCGATCAACGACATCGGCTTTGTTTCATTTTTTTATCTCGATCTTTTCAGTTTGTTTGCGGAAAACCCTAACCCGGGCAACACTAAAAGGTGGAAATAAGCCGAAATAACTTTAGAATTAAAACAGTCATAGTATTTAATGATCTCACAATTGCTTCTAAATAATATCTTTCAATGATATTTCAACATAAGAAAATGTTCGGTATTGAGTTGTGGCTAAAAATCGCCTTTCCGCCTTTTTCCTATTTCAATAAATTCCATTAAATTTCAAAATTTACTCCAATAACTGTAGAATTAAAACAGTCAAAGTATTTAATGACCTCACAATTGCTTCTAAACAATATCTTTCAATGATATTTCAACTGACATGAAGGCGTAAGTAATTCCACGTTGCTTATGGGTAATTCGACGCGACTTATGGGTAATTCGACGCGACGCGACTTATGGAGCTTATGGGTAATTCGACGCGAGTCGAATTACCCATAAGTCGCGTCGAATTACCCATAAGCCCCGTAAGTCGCGTCGAATTACCCAAATGCCCCATAAGTCGCGTCGAATTACCCATAAGCAACGTGGAATTACTTACGCCTCATGTCAGCGTATATGTAATCTGCAGGCTTTGGTATCGTGCACGTTATAACGTCCGCGTTTTGTCGCTTCTACCTTTTATAGATCTGTGCTAAGTTTGTCGTGTATTGTTTTTTCGTTGTGATGGTCAGAAATAAAAACAAACTAAACTGATAATATTGTGAGCGTTCTCGAAACATTACCCATATAAACAAATTAAGCGAAGATTTCACGAGCGCTTGCGTGGCTGAGTGGTTAAGGCAAAGGCTATTGAATTTGGTGACACGGGTTTGATTACCACCCTTGCCATTATTCTTTTTTTTCTTTAATTATCAAGTTTAAAGCAAGAATTAAGTCTCTGGCTGAGTGCGAGAACGATTGCTATGCTGCAGTCACCTGGTTCATAGGGAAAATTGTCCAATGTTAAGGTGTTTTATGGGACAAAACACTCCATCTGCTGCAGCAAACTGCAGATTACACATAAGCGGACGGGAAGGCAACGAAGCCAATCTTTGTGTCCACCTTTAGGCATGCCTTCAAGTGTCCTGCTCTTGAGCGGTGTCGAACTATATTTTGGAACGCCCAGCCAGTGCTCCTCACCACTCGGCTATGCATTCGACTACTAGGCTTCTAGACGGTTATAGACTACACTCTACACTATACAGGCTTATGGGTAATTTGACGTTACTTCTAGGTAATTCAATGCTACTTATGGTGCTTATGGGTAATTCGACGCGACTTATGGGGCTTATGGGTAATTTGACGCGACTTACGGGGCTTATGGGTAATTCGACGCGACTTATGGGGCTTATGGGTAATTCGACGCGACTTATGGGGCGTATGGGTAATTCGACGCGACTTATGGATACTTATGGTGCTTATGGGTAATTCGTGGGACCGTTCATGATGAAGTAATCGCTATGTTAAACAATATGGACGCCAAGATCGTATTTCCGCGTTTTCTACATCGGCATCAAATCGCTACTTCTGTGGACAATACGCCATTTCATGCCCGGCTTATTTCGGCGTTTCCGCCTTTTAGTGTTGCCCCCCTAAACCTTTTAAAATGTCTGAGGAAACTCCGATCAACCCTAACCCTCCTTTTAAAATGTTTACAGAAACTGCGATTAGCGACTTCTGCAAACTCTTAGGATCATTACCGGAAATTATAAAATATTTGCAGAAACTGCAGAAAAACGGAAACTGCGATCAGCGATGTTCTATTTTTTTCTCTCAATCTTTTCACTTTGTTTGTTTGCGGATACCGATACAATTCAATTCATTTTTCTTTGTCGGAAAACAACAGCAATGATAAAGTTACCAACAAAGGAAACGGATACCAAAAGGAAAAGGATACCTAACCGATACTTCGAATCCGGTACCTCTAAATACCCATTGTCAGGCATTGTAGGCATTGTCGGGCATTGTCAGGCATTGTCGGGCAATGTCAGGCATTGTCGGTTTTTTGGGGGGTTGTGGAGCATTTCTAGGGGTTGTGGAGCATTTCTAGGGGTTGTCGAGCATTTTCAGGGGTTGTCAGGCATTGCAGAGTAGCTACTTTCAGGCATTGTCTAGAATTTCCAAGCATTGTCTACGATTTCCAGGCGTTGTCGATCATGATCAGTGGTTGACGGGTTTGTTAGGCATTATAGAACATTTTCAAGCATTGTCGAAAATTTTCAGGGGTTGTCGAGCATTTTCAGGGTTTGTCAGGCATTGTAGAGTATTAAATGAACGGAGCACGTAAAAATTGCGAGATGAAACTACAGCCCTGATCAATTTTAAGAAGGCAGAGTATAGTTATATAGAGCCATAGTAGAACACTAAAAAAACTAGCTGCTGCTAACAAACTTGAAAAACTGCAGCTAAATTTGCGAATAAGTGTTTTTTTTCAGAATTAGTGATCCTCATAATGATGCATGATTTATAAAAACATTTCAAATTTTTTTGTTTTACTTATGGCAATAACGTAAAAAAATTGAGGGGTTACCGTAGTTCGCCCGCAAATAATGACGTTGGTCCAACGTTTTGTACAACTGCACACCAACATTGGAAAGAACGACTTCCTAATTCTAAGTTTTTTTGCATTTTTATGGTCCCATTACAATTGTAAAGGGAATACCATGAAGCAAACTTAAACAATTCTTCGAAGGTATCTTCAATTAAAATATTTCAAAAGTTGGCAAAACTACATTACCCTCAGCCAACCCGAACAACCGTCAGCCAACGTTGGGCCAAGGAAAAATGTTTACTGGGTAGCTACTTTCAGGCATTGTCTATAATTTCAAGGCATTGTCTAGGATTTCCAGGCATTGTTGATCATTATCAATGGTTGGCAGGCTTGTTAGGCATTGTCGGAAATTTTCAAGCATTGTCGAACATATTCAGGGGTTGTCGAGCATTTTCAGGGGTTGTCAGGCATTGTAGAGTAGCTATACTTTCAGGCATTGTTGGGCATTTCCATGCATTGTCTAGGATTTCCAGGCATTGTTGATCATTATTAGTGGTTGAGGGGTTTGTCAGGCATTGTCGAACATATTCAGGGGTGGTCGAGCGTTTTCAGGTGTCAGGGGTTGTCAGGCATTGTAAAATACTTTAGATTCTTTCTGGCAGGCATTGTCGGACATCTTCAGGCATTGTTTAGGATTTCCAGGCATTGTCGAACATATTCAGTGGTTGATAGGTTTGTTAGAATGCCTGACTACCCCTGAAAATGCTCGACAACCCCTGAAAATGTTCGACAATGCCTGACAAACCCCTCAACTACTAATAATGATCAACAATGCCTGGAAATTCTAGACAATGCATGGAAATGCCCAACAATGCCTGAAAGTAGCTACTCTACAATGCCTGACAACCCTTGAAAATGTTCGACAATGCCTGAAAATGTTCTATAATGCCTAATAAGCCTGTCAACCACTGATAATGATCGACAATGTCTGGAAATCCTAGACAATGCCTGGAAATTATCGACAATGCCTGACAACCCTTGAAAATGCTCAACAATCCCTGAAAATGTTCGACAATGCCTGAAAATGTTCCATAATGACTACCAAACCTGTCAACCACTGATATTGATCGACAATGCCTGGAAATCCTAGACAATGCATGGAAATTATCAACAATGCTTGAAAGTAGCTACTCTACAATGCTTGACAACCCCTGAAAATGCTCGACAATGCTTGAAAATGTTCTATAATGCCTAACAAATCCGTCAACCACTGATCATGATCGACAATGCCTGGAAATCGTAGACAATGCCTGGAAATTCTAGACAATGCCTGAAAGTAGCTACTCTACAATGCCTGACAACCCCTGAAAATGCTTGACAACCCCTAGAAATGCTCTACAACCCCCCTGAAAAGCCGACAATGCCCGACAATGCCGGACAATGCCCGACAATGCCTGACAATGCCCGACAATGCCTGACAATGCCCAACAATGCCTGACAATGCCCGACAATGCCTACCGTACAATGCCTGACAATGGGTATTTAGAGGTACCCCTTCGAATCCCAACCTAACCTAATTGCACCCCAACCTACGGTAATTCGTACCTTGAACAATTTGTACCCTCAGTTCATACCCTGAAAAAATCGAGAAAAAATTAAAAAAATCCAAAATAGCACACGGATCGGAGTTTCCGCTTAACCCTAACTTTAGAATGTTTGCGGAAACTCTGATTAGCGACTTTGGCTTTGTTGCGATCAGCGACTTCGGCTTTGTGATGTTTTTTCTCTTGATCTTTTCAGGGTACGAAATGAGGGTACGGATTGTTCAGGGTACAAACTAGGTTGCACCCTACTCGTATCATCTAATTTTGCAACCAACCTTGCCTTATCAATATTACTCGAAGATCAAAGGCAGACATTGTGAAGACTAGAAATAAGTTGTGAGTGATTAGGGTAGAAGTACTGTACTCCCATCCATTCTTAGCGATGAATTCACCTTTGTTACGCTGATTAGATGTCATCAATCGTTGAAGCAACGTAAAAATCTAAAGCTTTCCTGCTTAAATGTAAGCTAAGGGATATACCACAGTATTACCGTAACATTTCCTAGATGTGCGCTACAATGCCTACAACACGCCTTAGCACACATTGAGGTAAAACATCATGCTCGACTGAATGTGTGCATATAGTCTCAAAGGCTAGCCTATATGCACAATATATATATATGTCGTAAATGTAGCCTCTGCCTTAATCGTTTGCTTCAGATATGCACACATGTTCAACATCCATATCGAGTTAGATGCAAAATACACAAACAGGGGAAAGACTACAAACATCTCAATCTTCCTTGTACAACAATTTACAAGTAATATCATAAAATTTTAATCTTACATAAACATCCGTATTTAGCACGGTACAAATTAGGTTATTTTTGGAGTCTGAGCAGCGTAACAGAAAATTATACATGTTTTTCCTCCATGAACATGTTAGGGTATGCATTTATCGTAACTTTGCTTAACAATGCTGATGTAATTACCTTACTTAAACCACCAGGTGATGGCCTAATTAAACTAGAAATAGGGAGTGTCACCTTATCACAACCTTTTTGGGTGAACTTTCACAGCTGATCCGTGAGGTAGAGGTAAATCAAACACTGTGATTAAAAGAGTGATACTTACAACCCTGATATGAATAAAAACTACTCCATGTGGAGTTTTATATCGGCTATCAGTACTCAGGAATTGCCATATTTCTCCAAACTTTTAAATCCCGACTTCATGTAAGCAGTTTACTTTTTGACGTCACAAAAAAGACGTGGCATGATTAGCCTGTTCAGCTGTCATGTGACAAACCTCAAACTAAACTACAACCAGCAGAGAGTTCTTTGTGACTGATACAGATTTGCAGCCAACCAGTAAAAAGAAAAATTCAACCAACATCGCTGCTTCTTTTGTAATTTCCGATTATCACCACTGGTTCGCAAGTTAAAGAACAATGGCCTCTGGGGTAGAGTTTGGACATTGTGAGAAAGCTTATTGACCGATTTTTAAACCAGGACATTGAGAGCAGTAACAGATAGGAATTTGTAAAAGAAATACGGTAGGCTACGGTAACTTAATTTTTTTTAAGTATCTCACCACTCACATTTGTGAGCTGTTTTGCGGGGGAGGGTCGCTACTCCTCACACCCGTTGGTCGACGTTGCCTTACATGCGAGAGTGGGAGCTCCCGATGTTGGGTTGCTCAGCGAAGGCAAGTCGACCCTTGTGTTCTATCAGAAACAACTTAGGTTTGTTTCGGGCTCTGTGCGGAATATGCTTTGCGGGCCCAGGGATATCTAAAGAAGGGGATGCGAAGGCTCACAGCGATTGCCTTATTCTTATGACACTACCAGGGCGGTAGTTTGTAGTGCGTAAAACATGCAGTTCTTTTCACAATTGCAGAAAGTTTTGTTGTGCAACTGGTACAGTCAGCTACAGATGACAGTTAGAAAATGTTACATAGAGCATATTTAAAGAATACTTGTTTGGAAAGACAGTTGAAAAGTTACAAGTTAGCTGCTTTTTTTAACAAAGTCTTTGCAGTAGGCCAGGTTTAAAGCAAATAAACGGGTAGTTGAATTAACAAGTAACCATGAGCGTGCAGTGAGTATCCAGGCTTGATACTGATAGCGCAATGCAGGTTATCATAACAAGAGTTATTAAACTACTAACAGTGCCGATTGTCAGTTTACGGTAAACAGAGATTATTTACGATAAACAGAAGCCCTTCTATTGTCAGACGTATTAAAAGCCTTCATATCCCCTTCTCTAGATATCCCTGTGCGGGCCCCAATAACAATGATCCAATTCTGTAGCGTAGCTAGGTATTTTTAAACGGGAGGTTGGTATGACGGTCGGCGGGTGAAGCCTGACGGCGTGATCGCCGAAGGCGACACCCAGTGGCTGGGGGGCCCCCCAGAAAATTTTGAAAAATTACTTTGAATTTGGGGCATTCTGAGAGCATGTTCAACAAAAATTTGGGTATGAATATTACTGTAAAATGGTGCTGTCCAGTGGCATAGCAAAAGGATAAGATCATGCTTTCTTCAGCATTTTTTGGAAATAAAGCTATGTTTCTATGTTGAGTCTGGATGCAACCTATTTCGTCCCCTGAAAATTTCGTACCCTGAAGTCGGAGTAACAAAATCAAATTTCGACCTATTTCGTCCCCTGAAAAGATCAAGAGAAATTTTGAAATGTTTGCGGCAACTCCGATCAGCGACTTCGGCTCTGTTGTTTTTTCTTCTCGATCTTTTCAGGGTACGAAATGTTCAGGGGAAAAAATAGGTTGCACCCGTTGAGTCTCTATGTTTTCTTGTTGCTAATTCCTTTGTTGAATTCACTTGTTGAATTTTCCATTGGAAATGACAAAATTACCGTACTGCATTTTCTGAGTAAATTGAGGGCCCTCTAATTTGCGGGCCCTGTGCGATCGCACGGTTTGCACACCCCAAAGACCGGCACTGCCCATATGCCAGGGGTATCCAATGTCCGGCCAACAGGTCATTGCTGCCGTGATGCGTTATTATATGGCCGCGGAGATTTTGGCACAATGTGTTTTTCTGTATTTCATAGTGTAGTACAGTAGCACGCATAGTTTAACTCATTGGTCACAGCGGTAAACCATAATCTCTTCGTGGGAAAATTGTAACATAAAGTTCCCGGATCCGTTTGTCTGCATATAGTGACCGAAAAAGAAACACTTCTTGAAACGTCTATTCAATAAGTGTATTCCTGTAAAATTAGCCCGCGGCTATCGAAATGGAGATGCAATGCCTACACCTCTAAAACTGTCACTACGATACAGATTACTTGGATAAAAGACGGAGAATTTGTCCAGCTAGCAAGCACCAAATAAACCAGTTAAATGTGCGACCGACTTCCAACAAACAACTTCGAGAATGAATCAGAAAAATTTGTGATAACTCAAAGGCACGCCAGCAGTAGCGCGACGCAACATTTCATGTTTAAACCGGTTTCAACTGGTTTGACACAGGTCTTACGATCGATGGTGCAATTTTGGCTCATGTTTTAGGAATTTCCATGACGTAATATTCAGTAGACCCAAACGGTTTCTACATGACGTTTGACCAGGCGAACAACCGTCTGGAACATAGCGGCCCCTAGTTATGACAGTCTGACATGGCATAACTAAAAAAGAATTGACGACAATTGTGAGCCAATGAATAAAAACACATGATACACAAATTGTTTGAAGCACTCACGTTTAAGTTAATACGCAAATACAAAGGGCATGCAAAGAATGAACAGCAATAAAAATAAACACGACGATACATGAAATTGGTACCATAGGTAGTAGGTACACGCAAAAAAATGACGCTATCTACAATGGTTGCGATAATAACCGACTGTTCTGGGCTCAGACAAGTGTCGGCCACCGCAGACAAAACCAGGCTCAAACCCTAACACTTAGGTGTTCTTTACGGGGGCGAGGCACGAAATATCCCTCAACACATAGTCTACTTTCACTTTCCCCGTACTCTCATCATAGTTGCAGACGGCAACTTTAGCTCTACGAACCACAGGCTTCCCTTTCCTAATTTGTGGAACTACCTCATGCACCCTCCCAAGTTGATACTTCCCACGTTTACCAATGTCCTGGAGAGAACCTACCACTACAAGTTGACTAGGCTTCAAATTCTCGGCCATTTTTTGCCATTTTTTCCGGCCCTGAAGACCTGGCAAGTAAAAATCGATCCATTTACTCCAAAACTGCTGAGAGAGTGACAAATTGAACCGATAATCCCTTCTTAATTGGTCACGATCATGTGGTTGCCCAACAGCACAGTATGGGTCTAAGTATGGGGTCAAAAGTGAGGCAGGGGTGATGACAGTAAAATCCCTAGGGTCGTCACTCAAAGGTACTAAAGGGCGTTCGTTCACGATCCGAACGGCACTGCCTGTGTACGTAAGCAGTTCAATAAAATTGGGCTTACGAATTGAAGAGTCCGAGATGTGAAAAAATGCAATTTTAAATTGTTTAACCATTGCCTCCCAGGCGCCACCTTGCGCCGGAGCATACGGAGGTATAAATTCCCAGTTTATCTCTCTCTGTCTCAGGGCGTTGTGAAATTCAGCTGATTCTATCAACTCGGGTAACTTCTTAGATGCTGCCTGAAAGGTACTTCCATTGTCGGAATAGATAGCATTAACCTGCCCACGTAAATCTGTAAACCTTGTAAAGGCAAGTAAAAAATCACTCAGCGACAATGACGTAACAAGCTCAACATGAATAGCGCGAGATGCCATACATGTGAACAAGAGTCCCCAAGCTTTTTTGTGACTTCTACCTTCAACAAAAGTTAAAGGTCCAAGATAGTCTAAGCCGCAATCAAAAAAGGGTTTCCTATGCGCAGTTGTGCGAGACAAAGGTAAATCAGACATGAGCTGCCTTATAGGCCGTGCTTTCTCAATCGCACATACACCACAATCATTAAGATACCTCTTCACGGAGGCATTACCATTAGCGATCCAAAACTTCTGTCGCGTAGACAACAAAGTGTGCTGTACTCCACAGTGCGCATTTCCATTATCATGCGACAGTACAACAAGCCTAGTGAAGGGGTGCTTCGAAGGCAAAACAATCGGATGCTTTGCTTCAAGAGAGCTCGGGAGAATTACTTAAGCGCCCTTCAATGCGGATTACACCAGCGTCATCTACACAAGGTCTGTACTTTTTAAGTGAACGTAATTCTTTCAAGCGTTCCTTCTCACGTTGCGAAGCGCCAACACTACTGTGGTATTTACGTCTTGACAACATCTGCAATTTGTGTTTGGTGGTTATGCCATCTGCTGCTTGATTAAGAAGCGCGATGCCTCTGGCACCACAAGCATTCTTTCCTTTCAACTGCTTTGCCAGAGCGTCGCAGTCTTGTGTTTGAAACTATATGTTACAGTAGAAGTTTGTGTTGTATGCCTACTACGTTACCTATTGCTATCAGTTTGTCTTTAGTTCTTATTGTTTTGTATTTCTATATTTCAGTGAATAAAAGCCTCAATTGGTTATTAAATGTTTCATCTCAACTACCTCGCTTTATCACTTCCTCAAGGGCATCCGGCGATCGTTTGGTCATTAAATGTACCACATCGCCATACACGCTCTTCTGAACAAACTTCACAGCCAACTCTGAAGCACTGTTAAGATAAGATGCATCCAGTTTTGGCTTCACAAAGCTACGCTTTCTCGTTTTACAGCACAAAAATTCAACAAAAGCAACCAAATAAGCGATTCTCTTTTTCATAACATACAAAGAAGGTGCGGCCTCGATCAATCTGTGAAGACCACCCTGTCCAACGTCAAGCGACTCCTCTTCGTCACGAAGATATAGGCTATGGACAGGAACTGGAGTGGCATTTTCTACAGATGGAATTTCCTCACACTGGTAGAGAAGACTAGAACCATTTAACCACAACTCTCGAAATTCTTTCTTTGTAATAAGATTTGGCCTTGTGCCAACATCAGCTGGGTTCATATCGGTAGGGCAAAAACGCCAATCCTGGGCTCCAGACAACAATAAAATATGCTCAACTCGACGCGTAATAAACTTATTCAAACGTAAATCAGGGTTTTTAACCCACTGCAACACAGTACGAGAATCACACCAAAAATACTTAAGGCAGTCGGGCATCTTCAATGCCTCGTAGGCCTGCTTCACGAGTCTTGCTGTATTCAAAGCGGCAACAAGCTCTTTCCTAGCTATCGGCCAAGAAAACTGATTTTTTACAACAATGGTAGATTTACCCAGAACGAAAGACACACTCGGAACTCCGTTAACCAGTCTACGTAAGTAAACAACAGAAGAGAAAGCTTGATTCGAAGCATCACTAAACCCATGCAATTGATATGAAACAATATCATCCGGACTACACACACCAGAGTTTGCAAAATACCATCTCGGTAACGAAAAATCCTTAAGCAGGTCCAAAGAGCGAAGCCACGACTCCCACTCTTTAACAAAGCTATCAGGGACCTCGGTGTCCCAATCAAACTCGTCTATCGCCAATTGCTGAAGTATAAGGCGTGCTTTTAGAAAAAATGGCGCTCCAAAGCCTAGCGGATCAAAATTTTGTCCAAGCTGACTGAGCATACTTCGGCGCGTGTGTTTAGCTAAGGGCTTTAAGGAACATGCGATACGCATCTCGTCAGACTCGGTTTGCCACACACAACCCAATGTCTTCGCTGATGGCAAAGTCATATTTTCAGTCTGAAAGTCAATGTCACGAATCAAAGGTGAAAGCATCTCATTATCCAAATTTGACAAGACAATCATAGCCTCCTTGTTAGCACTCCACTTACCAAGTTTAAACCCACGGCTATCAAACAAAGCAATTGATTCATGAGTGATTTGCTGAGCTTCCTCTAAGCTATCAGCCGAAAATATAAAATCATCCATGTAGGCTACATATTATTTGCAATATTGCAGAGAGTCAATTCACCAGCACTGCTGGGATTCTGCTCGATCATTTTCTTTATAGCCAAGCAAGCGATATACGGGCTACTCTTTATTCCCCAAGGGTGTACACAAAAACGAAATGGTACCATCCTACCATTTTCAAGGTCATCATCTTCAAACCACAATATACGAAACAAATCCCTTTGCGACTCAGGTAACTTTATTTGAAAGAAGCATTTAGTCACATCAGCCATGAGACCAAATCTACCAAGCCGAAATCTAGCCAAGACATCTACCAGAGGGTTTAACAAGTCAGGACCCGAAAACATTACATCATTAACACAAGTTCCTCGAAATTCAGACTTGCCATCCTAAACAATGCGCTTTTTTAATTGTGACCTTACAAAGTATGGTAAATACCATTCAAATCCCTTGACATTTCCTGCTTCACCAGTACGCTCAATATAGCCATTTGATTTAAGATCTTTCATGGTGTCAGTAAGGAAATCACGAAGTTCAGGTTGTTTTAAAGCCTTCTTCCTTAAAGCAGCAACTCTATCTGACGCCAACACAAAATTGTTTGGTAGATCAATATCTTCCTTCAACGGAACAGGTATCTCAATTCGACCATCTTTCAACTCAATATTCGGTTCAACAAGTTCTCTAGCCAACTTATCATTGCGAGACAATTCACAGGTTTCATTTTGCAACGTCAAATCCTGAATGACTTTATTCAGGTCTGCTATTTCCATATCACGAGACTCAATTTTACGCCGAAAGCCAGAGATGACATCCGACTCTGAAGACGTCTGCACTCTGCACACTTTAGCAACGCTTTCATCTAAGGGTGACTTACCACCACAAGCCAACCAACCGAGAGGAATGAGTAAAGCATGCGGTTCACTACGATTTTCACCAACACGCTCTTGTTTAGCCCACATCAAATAAGCGTTGTCGTTGCCAATCAGTACATCTACAGTACTACAATCATTCAAATGAAACATATTCACGTCATGAAAATGACGAAAACCATTTAAATCTTGTTTATGCGGTAAAGTTTTAACATCATCAGCCCAAGCTGGGTTAACCACCGAGGTTATATCACAAAACAGTTCATCTGTCTCTAACGACTGGATGTTGAGTTTGACAAGGTCAGCACAAGTAGCTTTCTGACCAGCCAGGGTATCCATTTTAAACGACGCTTTATCGTACGGTTTAAGATCAAGTTCACACACCAAATCACTCGAAACAAACGTCAACTGCGAACCAGGATCATGCTGACAATACACCAACTTCGATTTGCCAGTCATTGGATTCAAAACACGAGCAGCAGTAATGCGGTTAAAGGCTGCTTTTACATTTCCAATCTTAACATTACGCACAGGAACTCTGGCACGAGCATCATCTTTCCCAATCGAATCCAGAGAATCACGTGACGTCACATAAAAATCATGAAGAAGAAAATAGTGTTTCCTATCGTTGTTAGGCCCACACTTACGACAGTTATTTGCATGAACGCAATCCCTAACCATATGCTGGCGCAAACAATTCAAGCATTTGCCAGCTTTCACAATGACATCTCTCCGTTCTTTAGGTGTCAAGCGCAAAAATTCTTTACAATTAGACAAAAAATGATATTCAACTTGACCACGTGACGAACAACAAATGCATGCCGGTAGGTTTTTACGTCTGGCTTCACCACCGCGCGGTGCGCCAACAACAGTCGAGTACTGCGAACTCCCTGACATCACATCATCGTGGGGTTTTACGGACGTCTGCCTAACCGGACATGAAGGCAATTTTCCTTTGCCAAACTTTTTAAAATGCTGCGACTCACCAGAATCGCCCATTAGCATAATGCTAAAATCAGTCGACTTACGCGTTTCCTCTCGTACAACAAAATCGAACAAACTCTGAAAAGTAGGCTCATTAGTGCCACCATACTGATCACCCAAAAAGTCAAGATAACGCTGCTTAGCGTCAAACGGGAGTCGCTTAGCCAAATCCAAAACAAAACGTCCTTCCAATTTGTCACGCTGACCATAAGCTTGCGCGTAAAGCAGACACTGCGACAATTCATCTTTAAACTCTTTCAGATCACTGGAAGAGGTCGAAGTCAGTTTGCTACCATAGCGATACTTTCTAATTTCTGGTTCGGCAAAAAGACCTCCACGAACCCCAAAACGCTGGGACAAGCGAGCTAACGACATTTCTATCCTGTCTTCCTCTGACAAGCCAGGGGTGTCAGAAACCAAATTAGCAATCGTTTGCGCAGCTGTCCTAACACAAGCTGCTTGTAACAAAGTTAAACGAGTCCCCTTAAAGGGCGAAGCTGCCATTAAGGCCGTAACACGATTTTTAAAGAAGATAAATGGCATATTATTACCATCGTAACCAATCAAGGCCGCCTTATCGAAAAACGTCCTACTATTTTGGTATTCAAAAAAGCAATCCTGCTGTTGAGAACTCGATTTAGCGGGAGAAGACAAGCTATATCCCTTAAGGGGCTGAGTGGGCTCAGTCACGTGCACAGCCCGATCACGATCCTCACACACGTTAAAATCAGGAGACGCGATACGCCTCTCACAACCACCCAAATTACGTGTAGCTGGGCGATCAAAACCTAGCTACGCAGAAAACTGTGAAGGGGGCAAAGCATTACTACTAATGGCGGCCCCAGTGACCTGTACGCTCTGGGGGAGGAGTTCGGTTGTAATTCGCAGACCTTGGCTCTACAGCATTCGGAAGACCCTTAGCCGCGGCCCCGAGACCTCCTGAAACAGCTGGAAAACGTGTGGATTGCCCTGGTCCACTCACAGGTTGAACGGGCGTTTGGAAAAGGTTATGTAAATTAAACTGCGATTGATGTTCATTTCTGGAATGCCTAGAAGATCCCTTCTTAGAGCTACGCCGAGAGCCCACCTCTGATCGATATTCAGCTAAAACTACCTCTTTACGTTGTTCAGCCCTCAACTGAGCGTCTTTGAGTGCGAACTCAGCAGCTCTCGCGGCTGCCTCAGCTCGAATGGCCTCAGCTCTCGCGGCAGCCTCAGTTCGTATGGCCTCAGCTCTCGCGGCAGCCTCAGCTCGAATGGCCTCAGCTCTCGCGGCAGCCTCAGCAGCTCTCACTTCGGCCTCAGCTCTCGCGGCAGCCTCAGCTCGAATGGCCTCAGCTTGTATCTGGAGCTCCTCTCGTCTTAGCTGCAGGTTAATTTGTGCCACTATCCGAGACGAAGTCCTAGACATCCCAGTGCTTACATTTGAGGCGCTATCCTCAGGATGTATGTCAGCATCCAACATATCTGAGAACTCACTTTCTTTTTGTTCAAAGTTATTTTTTAACGAGTTAAATTCGGGATCTACCCTATCACGAAGTTCTGCCAAGATTGCAGAGTTAAAGATTTTAGTCAAAAGTGCATGGAAATGCCGTAATTCCTCTTCTAAAGTAGATAACTTAGATCTAAAAATTAACAGTTCCTGCTTATCACTCAAAGAACCTAGGGCTACAGAAAGTTTCCCAATTTGAGTCAAAATATCCCGTCTAAGATGCCGGGCCTCTCGAACTGACTTAGCCTCATCGTTAATGGGTCCCTCCCCAGAATGGCCTGCCCGACCGCAAAGAACATCATCAGGCTTAAACTCAGTCGAGTCTACGGCAGTCGAGTCCTTGTCGCCACCGAGTGTAGACATATTAAATGTTGAGGCTAAATTAACAATTAAAAAAATTAAGTTACACAAACACACAAATTTATTAGGCTACAGTAGTTATAAAAAACTTAACTGCAAAGACCGTAAAAATACAAAAAAGAATTTAAATGCACGATACCGTAGCTGTACGAGTATGAAGTCCTAAAATCCACAAAACTTGCTTGGATTCTTCCACTTGAATCTACAAGCACAGATGGATTGTCTTTTAATCTTCTTTCTTGCCAATGAATGTCAAAGTTATTTTTCTTCAGTACCAAACTGAGAAGAAATGTCTTTACTTTTCTTTGCTTCTGTAAGAGTGTAGACTACCAACCAACAAATCTTCTTTTATTATTTCTTGTACTTCTAAGTAGTTCTTCTGCACTAGCTGACAACAAACACGTCGTTTATTTATTTTTTGCTTTAATTTCTTCTTGACCTACCAGCTAACAAGAACTCGTCTTTTATTTTTTGTGCCTTCAAGTGCTTCTTGGCCCACCAGCTAACAAGAACTCGTCTTTTATTTTTTATGGTCACAGCGGTAAACCATAATCTCTTCGTGGGAAAATTGTAACATAAAGTTCCCGGATCCGTTTGTCTGCATATAGTGACCGAAAAAGAAACACTTCTTGAAACGTCTATTCAATAAGTGTATTCCTGTAAAATTAGCCCGCGGCTATCGAAATGGAGATGCAATGCCTACACCTCTAAAACTGTCACTACGATACAGATTACTTGGATAAAAGACGGAGAATTTGTCCAGCTAGCAAGCACCAAATAAACCAGTTAAATGTGCGACCGACTTCCAACAAACAACTTCGAGAATGAATCAGAAAAATTTGTGATAACTCAAAGGCACACCAGCAGTAGCGCGACGCAACATTTCATGTTTAAACCGGTTTCAACTGGTTTGACACAGGTCTTACGATCGATGGTGCAATTTTGGCTCATGTTTTAGGAATTTCCATGACGTAATATTCAGTAGACCCGAACGGTTTCTACATGACGTTTGACCAGGCGAACAACCGTCTGGAACACTCATCATCATCATCATTACGTTCCTTCCTCGTATTGAGGGTTGGATACAATGCGCCATTGTTCTCGACCATGAGCTGTTCGTACTACATTTTCATAACTTAATTTTGTCCATTTAGTGATGTTTGATGTCCAAATCATTCTTGGTCTACCTTTGTTTCTTTTACCGTTTATCTTCCCTTCCATTAATGATCTTTGTAACGAGTTTTGCCTTATTGTGTGTCCAAAATACTTTAATTTTTTTCTTTTGACTATTTGTAAGAGAATTTTGCTTGAATTAAATTTGGATAATACTTCATCGTTAGTGATCTTTTGTTTCCATGAAATTTTAAACATTTGCCTGTATGACCAGAGCTCGAAGGCATCGATCCGTTTTTCCATTATTTGTGACACTGTCTAAGTTTCAGAGTTGTATAAAAGGGTTGACCAGACATAGCATTTTAATATTCTTTGACGAATTGATAAACTTAAACTTTGATTGATTAACACATTTTTCATTTTTCCAAATATAGTTCTTGCAATTTCTATCCGTCTTAGAATTTCATGTTCACATCTCCCATCTTCAGAAATGTCCAAGATAAGAAAAAGATTTAACTTTTTGTATACCGTATTTTGATTGTCAATTATAATTTGGAGTTGTCGGATTTGTCGTCTGTTGATTTGTCGGAGTTGTCGTCGATTTGGATTTGGAGTTTGGAGTTGTATAATTTGGAGATTGTCAATTATAATTTGGAGTAATTTAACTAGATTCGGTTAAATAAGCTTACATTCACTTTCTTTGGTCCAGCTGAAAGCACTAGGCCTATGTCACAACTTAGGTTATAATTGATTCACTCGATCAGCCTCAAGCAAGCTTTAAAAAGCCAGTCTTGACTTCCGAAAAGAAACTGACGTGGTTAATGTCTTTAAAAAAACTAAATAAATATTGAAGTAAAGAAAAACTATTTGATTCCTTGTAGGCCTATAGCCTAGCCTATGCCCTATCTCGTCCAGATATCTCAGTTGGTTAGAGCGTGATTTCTGGAACGAAAAAATTTCAATTAAAATCAAGCAGCGCTGGTTCGACTCTCGGGGAGTGCGCTTGAGTAGACTTACGCACGTTAAGTACTGCTCTCCATTCAGCTGCATCTAATGGATGGAATAATTCCCTGGCAACAAGACTTCAACGATCGAAAAGTTTACTCTGTCAATCTCAGTGGCCGGGCCTATGTCGTGACTCAAAGCCTCTAGGCTACAAGTTGCCTATGCTAAACTGCCAGGATTAAGCTTTGCAAGAAGCTTTCCCAGTCCGAGGATAAAAATTCAATCAATCAAATCTGTAGCAGGCTACTATGACCGAGCTCCGTCTGCTCCCTGACAGACACATGGTCCATATGATGATGGAACTTGTGCAAAACCGCAGTTTTACCCTCACAACCGGTAGCGGTCGTCGAAGCAGACTACGCCGACTTAAAAACGGCGTCCCACAGGGCTCAGTCTTGGCTCCTCTCCTGTTCAACATATACACCTACGACTTGCCCCCCACCACCTCCAGGAAGTATGCTTACGCAGACGACCTGGCACTCCTGCACTCAGCAGGAAACTGGCAGTCAGTGGAGAGGAACCTCAGCCAAGACATGCAAACACTATCAGCATACCTCCAGAAATGGAAGCTACAGCTCAGCAAGCCAAAGACAGTGTCGGCGGCCTTCCACCTTAACAACCGGGAGGCACAGCGTGAGATAAACATCAAGATTGATGGGGAACGCCTGCCCTACTGTGCCGAACCTACATACCTCGGCATAACCCTGGACAGGTCACTCACGTACCGCCGGCACTTGAAGTCACTGCGCAAAAAACTATCTACACGCGTCGCACTTTTGAGGCGATTGGCGGGTTCCGGCTGGGGAGCTGGTGCTAAAACTCTTCGTACAGCTACCCTAGCCCTTGTTTATTCCACCGCTGAGTACTGCGCGCCGGTCTGGTGTCGTAGTTCTCACACCCACCAGATTGATACCGCCATTAACGACGCACTGCGTACTGTGACTGGATGCCTGCGTCCCACTCCAACGGACTGCCTACCCATCCTAGCAGGCATCCAACCCGCTGAGCTACGCCGTAAAGGAGCCACGATTTCTCTCGCTCGCCGCGCTTTGGACCCCGACCATCTCCTCCATGCAACACTCAAGAGACCACCACCTATAAAGCAGCGCTTGAAATCAAGACTCCCCTTTGTGCCTGCCGCACAACAACTCCTTAAGCACGCAGAAGAACTTAGTTTAAGTGCGGCACACTGGACGAACCACATGTGGAACACGGAGTGGCAAAATCACACCTCCACGCTCCGTGACTTCATACCCAACGCCGATCCCCGTCCACCAGGGATGTCCCTCGCAAGGCTTGCGTGGGTCAGGCTTAACCGCCTGCGAACTGGCGTCGGCCGCTTTCGTTCGGACATGCACAAATGGGGCCTGGCTCCTTCATCAGAATGCGAGTGTGGTGCCACGGAACAGACCGCAGACCATGTCATCCACCACTGCCTAACCCACCGGCCTCCACACGGTGCGCATGGTCTGAGAATCCTGGACGACGAGACTGCCGAGTGGTTGAAGATTTCCTGCCCTCCAATCTAGCCTGGAAAGATCGCTCATACGCCATCATCATCATCATGACCGAGCTGAATGCTGTAGCCGTGTTTTCCGCTCCTCGTACCCTCCGACCAGGGGGCACAGCTATTTAGAGGCCCATTCATTTTAGAGTTTTTTTTTTACTGTTTAAAAAATAACAAAAACCTGCAACAGAAGTTCACTAATGAATCGTTTAAATCAGAGGTCACCAAACTACGGCCCACGGGCCGGAACGCTAACTGATTTCATCCGGCCCGCTACGTGCTACGGAAATAACAGCTGCACTACAACTGTCAAGGAAAAAAGTTCGTTCTTATAGTTCGTTGTTGTATGTTGAATTTGTTCATTTTTCTACCAGGCAGCCTACATGTTGGTGTTCTGGTTTTATCATTAGGCCACCACAAATGGGGACAGCCTAGGCCAACTTTCGAAAGATGTAATGTTTTTTCAATTTTGAGCGCGATGCCCTGTAGCGTATCACAGCAGGGGATAGCTTTTCCAGTAACCTTTCAATTTTCATCACAACTTTGCTATTCCACTGCTTACTTTGTTATTTATTGTGCTCAATTCAAGTCAATGGAGATTCTAAATAGTTGTATATCTTTTCGCAATTTGCATCCGGCCCGCAGTTGTTAATCTCGCAGCAATCCTGCCCTCAGAGAAAAAAGTTTGGTGACCCCTGGTTTAAATCATGCAAGGCCGCATTTTTTGCTTCACAAACTCCTGGCTGATATGGCTCACCTCCGTCTAGGAGCCCACACATTTAGTTTGTGCAACTTTTTTTGGCTTATTTTTTTCATTTTTGTAAAATTTTCTCCCTCACTCAAGCACATTTTGTACTTTTTTCTACCTAATCGGCAACATTGGGCAAGCATAGTTTCAAAAGTGGATTAAGGGAATAGGCTAAACAGTTTTTTGTGTTTCACAAAAAACTTACAAAATAATGTGATATTCCGAAATAATTGACAGATTGACAGAGTGAAGTTTCCGATTGTTGAAGTCTTGTTTCCGGGGAATCATTCTATCCACTGGGTACCGCTGAACGGAGAGCAGTCCTTAGTAGGCTATGCGTAGCTCAAGCGCACACCCCGAGAGCAGGGGCGCCGGAACGATTTTTGACTGGGGGGGCAAGATTACGAAAAAAGGGCACTTTTGTGGCCAATTTTTTTTCAAGTTTTAAGATAAGACATAGCGATAATGCTAATCTATCAGCTCACTATGTATTGAGTAATGATAGCCTACAAGTGTCCGGTATACAAAGAAGGGCATCATGCTATTTTATAATGATGTAACCTACGGTCAAGCCTTAAAGCAGCCTGCGGCCATGGCCGCTAAGTAGTGCTTGAATGAACCGCCGGTGCTACCTCCTCAATCGGCCAAGTTTGGCCGCCGGTCTCTCCTAGCCAATTATTTAATTTCGCAATACAATGATCGTGGATTAACTGTCGAAAACATGCAGTATCAAAGAGTGACGCAAAGTTAGGTCAGCGCGTTATAATCGCCACTGTTGCATTGTGTGGGGAATATTTGTTATTGATGGAATATCCATCTGCGATCGCCAGCGCTGTAAGTCTTGTTTGTAGTTCCCGACGTTTATTTTAACAAAGTCTTAATCCGAATTGCTAATTTACATCGGCTGGCAATATTGTCGTTTTTATGTCGATTCGATGTTGTCGGACATTGAACCGTTGTTAAAAAGGAGAACAAAGTTACTTGACATCAATGGGGAAAACATTTTTTGATCATATTTTGCAAAAATTATGCTTCTTTTAGTAATGTCTTTTAGTAATGTACATCATTGAAATAGCTAAAACCTCAATTGCTAAGGCAACAGGATCAGATGTCAGTAGATGTAACAGAAAAAATATTTCGCACTTGCTAGTGCATCGTCAGTTCTGATAAAGGGCAGTTAAAGCCTACAAGTAATGTTTTAATCATTGAAATACTTATTTTATTACCTTGCCGTCATCGTCAACACATGTCGAACGTTGTTTTTCGTTGATAAAAAGAATTCTAGGGGAGTAGCGAACTTTTATAAAATCAGCCACATTGGAGAGAGAGAGAGAGAGATGATTGTTTATTTGCTTTTCTAATACGAGTCGAGAAAAAGAAACACAATTACATACAAATCAAATTATAGCAATAGAAAGGTCTGGCAGCACCGAACAACCTTGCGGTTAACCAGTCAAGGTGCTGCCTGACATCAGACATCATACAATACATTTGCAGCGTTAGACATTACAAGTTATACATTACCTAAATCAATAAACAGCATGATTGAACAGTAGCTTCGAAATCGAAATGAAACATATAAGGTTTTGTAGGAAAATGAATCAAGACCAGCTAGGAAAAACATAAGCATAATAATGAATCATATCGGGTATAATAACACAAAGTACACGAATACGAGGTTACATGTAGATAAAATAATTTAACTAAACAAGTATGTTTAATAAGAATTTAACAAGGTAATTTTATAAAGTTTTTTAAACAAAGCAAGGTGTTTGCTTTTCATACATTCATCTAATTCACTCCACAATTTAGTACCCCGATGTGCCAAAAGATTGTGTGCCACGGATTTGTTTATTTGTGGAAGAAAATACTTCATTTTATTTAATTGTCGAGTGTTGTGCGAGTGAATATTATCAAGTTTTATAAAACGATCTTGCAATTCAGGTGGTAGATTATTATTGGAAACTTTATGCATAAATTTGGCAATTTCAAGTTTGTAAATATCTTCACGTTGTAAAATATTCAAAGATTTGTATAAGTTAGTGACGTGACTGAATTTTGTACTTCTAGTGATTGCGCGAATAATATTATTGTGTCTGACGTCTACTTCCTTGATTAGCGTTTTACTTGCAGTACCCCATATAGTAATACCGTATTGGACACGACTATATACTAAACTATAATACAACATGAGCAATGTTTCTTCTAATACATAGTTACAAAGGCGATAAAAAATTCCAGAATATCGAGCCAACTGCAGCGACAAATGTTTAATGTGTGACGACCAGGTTAGATTTTCATCGACATAGATTCCCAGATACTTAACTGTTTTAACTCTTTCTATCACTGTTTGGTTTATACACAACCTGAAATTAGTTTCAACAGTACGCTTTGGCACTTTGTTTATTAAAATGTAGCTTGTTTTAGAGACACTCGTGCGAGTGTCGTTTGAATAGTACTGGATTACAATCCCGATAAAACAGTTATTGCGTGGTGCAGCGATTCTATTGTAGGACGTCGCCCAGGCCCAGACTTCAACAACGCTAAGTGATCATTTTAGCATTGTTGCAAGTTTAATTCTATTTAGGCCTACTTGTGCTATCGTTATTTTTATTTTGTATTTTGGCCTCCAAGCACGCAGATTTGGCCGCCGAGAAGGAGCTCCCGGTAGGCCACGATGGCAGTCAAAAAAAAAACGAGTTTTGAGGCCTGTACTGTGTTGCAAAATTTTGTGCCGTAAATATTATTTTGAGGCAAAAATGAAAGATTATAATTAGGCTAAAAGCGAATAGCAGAAATTGTTATATTGCAAAATGTGCAGTAGCTTACATGACTTTAAAAGGGCACCATTGCCCCCCTGCCCCTCCATCTGCAGAAAATTTGAGGGCAGGGGGCATTCGCCCCCCCTGCCCCCCCGCTTCCGGCGCCCCTGCCCGAGAGTCGAACCAGCGCCGCTTGATCCTGATGATTCTTTTTTGTTCACGAAGTCACGCGCTAACAAACTGAGTTATCGGGGCAGACTATTTTAAATGAAAACGATGTTACTGCCACTCAGGGTTGGAAATCGTTAGTCAAAAAGCAATGACTATTTCACTATTCAATAGTGTCCAAAAAAGCAATGATTTTCCGCTATCGATACTTAAAAAAAGCAATGAATAACAATTACTGCAATGAAATTAAATGTACTTTATAATTGTGCTCAGATCGAACAAGTTAAGTTTGCCAAATACCTTGGCATTATTTTTGACAATGGTCTAAATTTTGAACCTCATATTAATATACTCCACAAGAAACTTTCTATATCTGTAGGGATATTGTCGAAACTCAAATACACTCTTCCAAACAAAACATTATTACAATTATACTACGCACTGGTACATTCTCATATCGTATATGGGATAACGATTTGGGGTTCATGCTGCAAGACACAAATGAACAAGCTTAGCACCTTGCAAAATAAGGCTGTCAGAATAGTAGCAGGTGGCAGGTGGTCTGATCATGTCACACCTTTCTATAAGAAACTTAACATACTCAAGCTTAAAGATTTGTACGAACACGAAACTGCTAAATTCATGTTTAAATTTGATACGGATGTATTGCCCCTGCCTTTCGCACACTACTTTGAAAAAACCAAACTCATGTATAATGCACGTCTTACTAGACACTCTTCCAATGATTGGTATTTTGTCCCACGTTACGCCTCATCCCGACTCCAGCGCAGCATTAAATATGCCGGAGTGAAAGTCTGGAACTCCTTACCAACGAGCTTGCGTAAATTGTCATTTTATTCTTTTAAAAAACAACACAAATATTCCCTCATCGCCAAATATTAGCACGATTAATTTTGTATTACCTTTATGCTACCGATAGACTACTAAATATATTTCTCTGTGACCATCTTCTAACACCTTGTCTCAATTTTCGTTATTGAATTATTCTTATCGCAATTTTAGAACTTCTATTAGAATCTGGGGTAGCCTATCTGCTTGACTCGAAGACCCATGGTCTCTTCGCAGATTCCCGTTGCTGGAAATTCCTTTTTTATTGCTGTATTTATTGTATTATATTTACCTACAACGAAATAAAATCAATCAATCAATCAATCAAAAAAATTACTAAAAATTGACTGGCCAAAAAACAAGCAACCTGCAAACTCAAAAAAAAATACGAAAACTCAAAAAAAACAAGCCCAAACTTGCGGGAAAACGGCAAGGTTGGCAACATTGTTAACGACTCTCACTGGCATGGTTTTTCTGAACTGTGTTGCCGAAAAATTTTCCTTAATCCTTTAAAGCCCGAAAACCGGAAGGGTACTAGGTCGGATAGTAATCCAAAAACTAAATCTCGTAAATCCGTTTTAACGACGAAGGAAGTGAACAACAAAAAATGATTCAGCAGTTCCCCAAATATCGATTAGTGAAAAACGAATAATGATTTCGTTGCTTGCATAAAAAAGCAGTGAATAACGCGCATTCGATATTTACTTTTAAAAAGAATGGGTATAAGCATTCGATATTCAGAAAGCAACGAATAACGCTATCGAATAGTGACAACTAGTCGTTACTTCCAACCCTGCTGCCACTCTATCGAGATAACAGTAGTAGGCCTATAGCCTAGGCTACTAAATGTAAATTCCACTCAAAGACTAGAAATAAGCAAATTTATGTTCAAATTTTATAATAACAAACTACCGGAAAACTTCAAAACTTTCTTCACACATGTATCATCTATACCAGGGGTTCTTAAACTGGGGTCCGTGGACCTCCAAGGGGTACGCGGACTAGTTATAAGGGGTCCATGAAGGCCCAATGGAAATCTTAGTGTATAATTTCAAAAATGCAGTGATGTACGCGCATACAAAAAATATTGACGCAGTCAGCGTTAACGCAAACGTTCCAAAAACCATACGCCGTATGTGTCAACGCAACTTGTAAAAAAAGTTGGTGGCGTCAGCGTCAGCGCATACACGTCAGCGTCAGCTCAAACTCATTTTGTTTGCTAGGTGCCAAGCATTCACACGGTATAAACCACTCGAAACAAACAAGTTTTATTTTGAATTTCCACGAAGATACACAAGCATCTGAAAGTGTTCATCTGACATTTTGCTGTGTTTTGATTCCAATATGTCTTTGCCCATTGAAAACATTCTTTCAACTGCAGCGCTGGAAGGTATTGGCGTGTTGTAGCGAAAAAAAGACATTAAAAAGTATGCGTTGACGCTATGCGCTAAAACACCGCAAAAACTTTACGGCGTAGCCTCAAGCGCAAACTATCCAAAAAAATGTGGCCGAAAGCGTTAGCGTAAACAAAAAGTCTACGCCGCAAGTATTCGGCGTAGAATTTGCGGCGTATACGTTGCCTACATCTCTGCAAAAATGAATTGTTGTTTTGTTGTCTTTGCCACATTGTTGTTTTTACCGCTATTTGAAGATTGCAAAATTTTATCAGATGCAGCTAAGCTAGACGTCAGCTAGGCTAGGTTAAGATTGTGAAAGGTTTATGTAGCCTATATCCTCTTTTGGTAAAGAGAGCCATGACTGCTATAATCCCTTTTGCGACTACATGCTTATGTGAGTCTGGATTTTCATCCTTGGTAACTATCAAAACAAAGAGTCGAAACCGGTTGGATGCAAAGGATGACATGCGTGTTGCCCTATCAAAGACGAAGCCACAGTTTCATGTTCTTGTTGAAGACAAACAGCAGCAATGCAGCATCCTTCACATTAATGAAATTAAATCGAAGATATTGAAAAACAATCTGCATTCGCTATTTTTTAAATTAAAAAAAAAACATAAAGTTTGTTACCTCAAATCAAATACAGTATAGTTAAGCTACTACTCTTTATACCAGGGGTCACCAAACTACGGCCCGCGGGCCAGAACCGGCCCGCAAACTGATTTCATCCGGCCCGCCACGTGGTGCGGAAATAACAGCTGCACTACAACTGTTAAGGAAAAAAGTTCTTATTTCGTGTGCTTCCTTTGGCATTAGCAACCGTCTTTGGCTTTGCCTTTTTGTGTAATAGAGACTTCTTTGTTAAAATTGTTCGTTCTTATAGTTCGTTGTCGTATGTTGAATTTGTAAGTTACATTTTTCCACCAGGCACCCTACATGTTGGTGTTCTGTTTTTATCATTAGGCCACCACAAATGGGGAAAGCCTAGGCCAAATTTGGAAAGATGTAATGTTTTTTCAAGAGCACGATGCCCTGTAGCGTAGGCCCTATCACAGCAGGGGATAACACAGCAGCGTAACTTTTCCAGCAACCTTTCGATTTTCATCAAAACTCTGCTGACTTTGTTATTTATTGTGCTCAATTCATCAAGTCAATAGAGATTCCAAATAGTTGTATATCTTTTCGCAATTTGCATCCGGCCCACGTCAGCTGTTAATCTCGCAGCAATCCGGCCCTCAGAGAAAAAAGTTTGGTGACCCATGCTCTATACCCTTGACACCCTGTTTCACCTTAAAAGGAGGATCATCAGAAGGTCCTAAGTCAAATAGAAATAAATTTTGTTACCAACTCATTTTAATTTTATTGCGTTATGTCCAGTTCATGCTGATCAAAAAAGTTTCTCGGAGTATGCCATAAAGGGGTCCGCGCAAACCAAATTTTTTTTAAGTGGTCCGCGTTAAAAAAAAATTTAAGAACCCCTAATCTATACATTCGTATGACGCTCAAGCTCCAATTTGCTTCAGGCAAGCCAGGGATATCTAAAGAAGGGGATGCGAAGGCTCACAGCGATTGCCTTATTCTTATGACACTACCAGGGCGGTAGTTTGTAGTGCGTAAAACATGCAGTTCTTTTCACAATTGCAGAAAGTTTTGTTGTGCAACTGGTACAGTCAGCTACAGATGACAGTTAGAAAATGTTACATAGAGCATATTTAAAGAATACTTGTTTGGAAAGACAGTTGAAAAGTTACAAGTTAGCTGCTTTTTTTAACAAAGTCTTTGCAGTAGGCCAGGTTTAAAGCAAATAAACGGGTAGTTGAATTAACAAGTAACCATGAGCGTGCAGTGAGTATCCAGGCTTGATACTGATAGCGCAATGCAGGTTATCATAACAAGAGTTATTAAACTACTAACAGTGCCGATTGTCAGTTTACGGTAAACAGAGATTATTTACGATAAACAGAAGCCCTTCTATTGTCAGACGTATTAAAAGCCTTCATATCCCCTTCTCTAGATATCCCTGAGGCAAGCAATGGCATCTGGACTAGAAGTTAAACGCTGCCGGACAAGATGAGGAGGTCTGCTTTGTTAGCTCAGTGGTTATTCACCCGACTCAAGATAAAGCGGTGCTGGTTCGGCTCTCGAGATGTGCGCTTGAGTAACGCATTTTAGGACTGCTCTCCATTCAGCGGCACCAAGTGAATGAAATAGTTACCAGGCAACAATACTTCAACAACAAGCGAAATTTTCACTTTGTCGATTTCAGTGACCGAGTCTGCGTCAGTGGTTCAAAGCCTCTGCAAGTGTGCGAAAATGCCAGGATTAAGCTCTCAAAAAAAGCTTTTCCGGTCCGAGGATAAAGATCAAATCAATTAATCAAACAAGATTGCCATATATAGCATGTTTAATCCCAAATTTTATAAATTTAGCTTTTTTTAATGGATAGGCCTACTCAGGTTAAAATATGGCACCGTCGCAACACCTAATAGGCTATGATGGTAATCAGTGACGTTCGGTGGCTTAAACCGTTGGGAAAGCAACTTGGAAATATGCTGCAGCAAGGTAGTAGGCACGAAGGGCGTGACCGTCGGGCAAAGCCCAAAGGCGTGTTGCCGAAGGCCACACTTCAAGCGGGGGGTCTGGGGGGCCTCCCGCAGAAATTTTTGAAAAACACTTCCAATTTGGTGCGCTCCGAGAGCATTTCCAAAACAAATCAAAAATAAAAATCTGTCAAATTGTGCTTCGCCTATGTCGTGATCATAACTTACATCCATTTAATGTTTAGAAGTCATGAACAATCTTAATTTTAACGTTGCAGGACCAAAATCCAGTGTTAGACATGGAATAATAGTTGTCTAAATATTTAATTCGTCATGAATGTTCATTCTCAGATATTCAGTTAGGCCTACACTACAAAAACTAACACTTAGGCCTAAACATTACAACCGCAAGCAATTTGTACAAACATCTGGATAAGTTTGCCTCCTGCGTATAAAAGCTTAACGAACTAAATATTGCATCCGCACCTGAACGTTCATTGGCGAAGTAACGTTATATCAACGCTGTAAAAAGGGCAAAGGCATGACTATGAAAGCTAGTAGGCTAAAGTACATGGCGTCTGGCGAGGAGACATCAAAAAACAGCAACAATCTTTTCGGCATTATGATGCTGTGCTGTGTACCGTGACGAGAGACCATTCTGACGAGTTAGTCTAGCGAATGTACGCATTGACGTCACTGGGAAAGCAACTTTAACCATAACACATCTGATTGGCTAAGCAGCGGTGACGTTTTGCAAAACGAGTGAGGATTGGATAAAACGAAGGCGTTTTTTGACATTTTTGGACGTGGAGAAAGCAACTTTGATAGTTGCTTCCCTGGAGCCTCAGTGGCTGTTTCTGACAGGAGCGTTTGCGTTACTTGGCATTTATAGGCAAGACATGCGGTTTGGTGAAGACTTAAACTACTCACAAGCGTTACGAGTAATTCTAGTCACGAATACAGTAATTTTCAAGTTAAAATAGACGTGATAAAAATAATAAGAAGTTAAACCTAGAATTCAGTCATTATATTTTGCATAGTTTTCGCTCAGGTAAGCACTGCTTTCCTTGCTTTCCCTCACCGATCGTCACCGATGGTAATCATGTTGCTGACAAAATCAGCTTCAACCCAAAATGCAATAGGCTATTATGAAAAGCATTATCAAAATTTGGGAAAAGTTGCCTTCTGATGTTTTGTAAATAGATTACTGCGAATTGATAAAACAGAGTTTTTTTTAAACTATTGAAAAAGCTAAAAAAAAAATTAAAAACGCCAAAAATATTCCAAAACGCCAGGCTCAAACTGGCCTGCGTAACATATTAAAAAAAACACCAATAAATTCGACATTAAATCTGCCAATACGGCAATACCACCGAGCCTCAATCTTGTCCATATAGGGCTTGACTTCAAGTCCAGATATCACATAGCGACAGGGCCGGATTTAGATCATGAGAGGCCCTAGGCTATTCCATTTCTGGGGCCCTCCCTATTTTTGAGGTCAGAATTTCTCTCTAAACAACATCACATGTCATTCATCATCAGTCGTCATCTCCACCAGTAGCAAATTGCGCATCAACATGTGTTATTTGCTTCCAATAGTGGCGATTTTCAGCCAACACGCTCAGTGTCGCTAAGTTGAGTCCGGTCCATGATTGGATATTGTCTTGCCAACATTTTGGTTGTCTGCCACGTTTTCTTTTTCCTTCTACCTTGCCTTCTGTGCAAACTTTGCTGATTCCGAATTGTGATCTTTTAGTGTGGCCGAACAGTTTTAAAACTTTTGATTTTATTATTGCTGCAATTGGATGTAGTTTTGTCATAGTTAAAAGATCTTCTGTTTTCGTGTGGTCAAGTAGCCTTTTGTTGGTCATGCTTCTCATGATGTGATTTTGGAAGGTAGTGAGTTTTTTCGTTGTTGATGATGTCCAATTTACGCATTCTAGACTGTACAGCACGACTGGTAAAACTATTAAGAGTTAAACTGACTGGTAAAGCGGCGGTCTTATACATATGTGGCTAGAATACGGTGCGATACTGATGAGCCCAACCTCATGTCTATCGCTGTCAATTCTTGCTACAAATCGGCTGCCGAGAAACAAAACTATTGGATGTTGGAATCTTTCTGTTCTTTTCAAATACTGCCCAGCCTTTTCTATAATTTGTTCCAGGGCTAGGATTTGCTCTATTGTTCCTCTTCCTGGTTGGTAGGTTGTTTGTGTAGGGTGGAGGGATGCATATTGCATATAAGTCATTTTTTACGCGTGTCGCAATAATAGTGATAAAGAGTTTGTACAGTATATATGATTGAGTTATAGACTTATTGGACGGTAATTGCTGCAGTATTGGACGGTAATTGCTGCTATTGCCTTTCTTGTAGATTACAATTATTAGAGCTTCTTTAAAATTGCTTAACATGTCTTCTTTAACATGTCATTGTTTAATGTTAAAAATATGAGTGCAGTAAACTCTTCGTTCTTTTTATTTTCCACATTCATGTGTGCAAATTTTTAATTAAAAGAATAAAAATTTAGTTAAGGCAGTTTTGCTTTTAATTTTAATTTCTTTGATCAAACAACTGTTACAATAACTGTAAAATTTATTTACGAGGACAAAAGAAATAGTTACAGACATCAAATAGAGTAATACTAAAAAGGTAAAGGTGAGTCCCATACTTGATTCAAGTGTCGGGTATGAGCAGATAGGTTCTCATTGTACTAAGCCTTCGGCACTAAGGAGAGTAGGGTGGCTGTTCCTTTCTCTCGGTCGCCTTTACCTCAGCAACTACGCCTACCCAATTTATTACACCCTGGGTAGAGGTGAGCGGTGTTTTCAACAGCCAGCTGAAGCCGGGAGTCGAACCAGGTTTGCATAATTGGAAAACCAACGCCTTATCCGTGGCGCCATCCCACCGCATAATTTGGTAGACTATAGGCTACCAATTTTTTTTCTAGCTTTTGTCAAAGCAAAGTGATGCAAAAGTTCATCAAAATTTATCTGTTTTAAGTTTGTCACTCTCAATGCGCAGAATGCTCAGTGCGGACAACCTTTCTTGAGACATTGTCGATCTCAGTTTATTTTTGATGCTTTTGAGCCTTGAGAAAAATTTCTCTCCTGTGCAGTTAGTGACCATTAAGCTTAGAAACAGTCTTAATATTGCTTCCACATTAGGAAAGGCAGTGTTAATGTTTTCCATGCACATAATTTAATAAAGGTCTCCATGTTTTTTTTTTGTTTGTCGTATCCAGGCTTACATCCGGTGATTGAAGATTTAGATTAAGTGGACGGGAAGGCAAGGAAGCCAATCTTCGTGTCCACTTTCAGGCATGTCTTTAGGTGTCCTGCCAAAGACACATGAGACAAGGAAATATATTGCTCTTCTGTACCGGTAAGCCCTTGGTTTTGTGTTTGTCTCACATACAAATGCAAATATAGAAGTTCATCAGCAAGTTTCGGGTCAACATCTTTCGGATACGCTTCCTTTATAAGTTCTACGCCTCGTACAATTTCTACCTTAGTTGCTTTCAGATTAGCAAGAAAGAGGAACATTTCTGCAATGTTGCTGTACACATTAGCTCTTCTTCTTAAATTGGTTTCAAGTACGTCGAGCATAGGGATAAAGGAATTTATTTTAAACCTTTCCTTTGAAGAGAGTTCACTTAAATCGTCAGGTGCATTTCTTTGTCTCCTAGTGACAGCTCTGTAGTTAATATTTGGCAAGGTTGCTTTTGCTTGCTGATCAAACTCGTCAAACTCATCTCTAATTTCGCTTAGAAAGTCTACAAGTGAATTGTACAATTCGGCACAAGTACTTATAAATAACAATTCAGATTTCTGAAATGCTTTGTTAATCCTGTGAAAACGACCTAGCACTATGGACCAAAAATGCAACATAAACACAAATTCCAATTTTTCCATTTTTTGCAAATGACAGTTTGCAAATGCAAACGAAGTAATAATGTATGTTTACAACGTGGTTGAAACCAGTTGTGCATAGAATTTTCTACTCTGAAAATTTTGATATATATAATATACTTTATAGGAAGGATTTAAACTTGTCAAGTTTTTAAAAGAATTAAAAACTTCGAAACCGAGTCCCTGGACGTTGAGGCCCTAGGCTTCAGCCTGTCTAGCCTATTGGTAAATCCAGCCCTGCTATAGCGACGTCAAAGAAGAGACGAATTGACGAAGAGACGCCAAATAATTGGAAAACAGATAACCTACAAGTTCTATTGCATAGGTGTTTCTTCAGCTCGATTGCCTTTTTTGTGATTTCCATTATATTTTAAGTTATTCTCAATAACATGAGCTGTTTGTTAACTACATGCGTAAGTATTGTAAACACTTCCGGCCAATGTCCAATGGAAACAAAAAAGATGTCTATTTTAAGTTAAATAATAGTTCCCAGAAAGCCACTTTATCTGGTCCAGATTTGGTCAGATCCGTACCCGACCTGGTAATGATCAGAACCAGATAAAGTAGCCGTCTATGAGGCTAGTTCTTGTTGCCATCAGATGCTGCCATGATGGATTTTAGCCAAGAGAACTGTATTTCTATTTAACTGCCAGAAGTCATATCAGTCATCTGCAACCAAGGTATTCTACTAAAAATCAGGTTTTATCTTCTCGCCAACCTCACCAACGGAGATAACAGCCAGCAAATGTTATTTTGTCAACTGGAGCGTCACAAACAACGACTTGCAAGTTTTGTATTAGGTAGCCTATATCGTCAACATAGCATGGTTTAGAAATAAAATAGTTAAATAAATTTCCTGCGCGCTAAGCTGTCACGACCAGCAGTGGCGGCTGGTCGTGGCAGCAGTGGCGGTTGGCTTTGAATTGTAGGGGAAGGGAAGGTAATTTGATACGGAAGGTAATTTGATACACCCCCCCTACAGAAATGTACAAAAAATATTAGTCAAAAATATTGGCATTAGGTGGAAGATCTGTGAAAATAATGCCTACAAAAATTGCACCATGCAGCTAACTCGTGCTTTTGTGGCATAAAATTGTAAAAGTGTGTTTTTTGAGTATTTTGGTAAAATTTTTAACTCATGAATATTTTCGTCTGGAAAATTAAAGAAAAGTTCCTGAAAGATGAATCCAAACTCATTTGACAGTTCATTGAAAAGGCTTCAAGGCATGTCACGTTTTTTCTGCAATGTGCATCCAAGCATACAAAAATCAGAATTTTATAACTTTTTTTGAAAAAGGTAAATTGATACATGTGCAGAAGGTAAATTGATACAGTAGTTCTTTTTTGTGATGTGATAAATGTGGTCATTGATCTAGTTGATTTAAATAAGTTATTTTTTATTAACTAGACCTGCTACTTTGGGAAACAACTATTATATAGGCTTTTGTAGGCCTACACGCTATCTGCTGTCAAAAAATGAGAACAGCGCAAAGCACCCCCCTAGAATAAGAACTCTAGCCAATCATCCTTCCCATGTCCATCTCGCAGCAGAAGCTTTGCCGCACACATAGGTCTTAACATTCATCTTTGCACCCAAGCACGCCAACAAAACATTAAATTTTTATTTATTGCTTTGCTGTCAAATGGGATTTCTGTGTTAGTTTTACTGTATCAAATTACCTTCCGGGTGTATCAATTTACCTTCCGTGGAAGGTAAATTAATACATTTGAGTGACGTTTTTAAAATTTCAATTAAAAAACAAGTAACAAAAATAGAAAAGTAAAAATGTTTTTAAAAAGTGTGTAAGGGATCAGACTTTCATTTCAGCTTAAATCAATAGTTTTTGTCACGTAATTTTCAGTTAACAGGCAAAAATGTTAAAAGTGTTTCAAATTACCTTCCCTTCCCCTACAAATGGAGGTGCTTTGTGTTGTTTCCGTATAATTTTGAAAATGAGTAGTACCGGTATATAATGTATAGGTTATGTCGACCAAGGACTCAGGGGGGAATTTAAGACTAGAGCCAGGGATAACTTTAGGGCTGCTAATCTTTCCAAGTAGCTCAGGAATTTAAAGAAACCACCCTGTATTCTTTGAATATAACGCATTTTTCTTAGACGTTTTTTAATTTGGGGTCCAAGGGTCTCATTGCTACCGGGCCCTGATTATCTCCTCAACGGCCCTGCTGATCACTACATAGGCGTAGCCAGGGGGGGGCAAAAGGGGCCATGCCTCCCCCCCAAATTTTCAAAGTTTGGATTCCGAAGTTGAGCCCTTTGTTTAAAATATAATAAAATTTGTAGAAATTTATAACGTTTTCCAAGACATCTGGCTATTAACACCCGCAAGGACTTGTTTTAGACACACAGAAAGACACCAATAAATTTTGCAAATCGTAAATCGCGCAAAAGATTTACGTTTCTTTTAACTAATTTGTGGAGCAATTTTACAATGGCTTACTCTGTTGGGTTTTTGTGTAGTTATTGAGTTTTTGTGTGGCTGAGTTTTTGGTGTTCTCTAATTTTAGCCGCAGTTTTTGCCCGTTCGTGTGTACGAGCTACCTTTAATAAGTTAATAGCTGTTTATCTGCTAATAAATTTCATACAAATATTACCCTAAAAGTGGTTCCAGAAAGCGCTATAATCCATTATTTAAGTGTAAATTTGCAAAATTTTTCCGGGGGCGCATGCCCCCGGACCCCCCTACAATACGCGTGCCTTCGGCACGCTCTAACCCCCACCAGTTTTATTGCTTCCCTTGCTCAACTCACCAGGATACGCCACTGCACATCAGGTGGCGATGGCTTAATCAAACACTTTGTCGTTCTCATCATTTCATCAAATATTTGGCCCCCCCCCAAAAATTTTTTCTGGCTACGCCACTGGATCACTATCGAGTGACACTTTACCAAACTTACCATCGACGCCAACGCGGGTATTCTGGCGGGGTTGGCACAACACCTTTTTTGTCAACGTCATGATCCTCACCATGTGGCAAGTTTCGTCTCTTACGTTTTAGATCTCCACCTACATGCAAAGTAAGTTTGCGACGGCCGCAAAAATTCTAATTTAAAATTGTGCTAGTCATAGTGCTTTTTTAACAGGACTTTTGAGATGGGATTTATGAAAACGGAACGTTACACAGACAAGTCGCTTCCAAAATACGGATGTAATTGGCTAAATTCCGTGAGAGCAGAATTTAGGTTTGGAATTCTAATTTAAAATTGTTCTATCGTAGTGGCTCATGGGTCCCCCAGGAAGTTTCGATAAAACATTATCTCAGATTTGCGCCTAATTCTCAACTGTGGGGACGTTTTCCGAAAGGAACTTCTTCAAGAGCATTTTCCTTTGTGGCAGTTCAAAAAAATGCTTTTGTTTAGCTTTATGCAGATTATGTGGAGCTTTTATTCTAGCGGCCCCATAACCCACACAGCGTCGTGTTGTCTCGGGGTGTGCGCTTGAGCAACGCACGTTAAGGACTGCTCTCCATTCAGCGGCATCTAATGGATGGAATAGTTCCCCGGCAACAACACTTCAACAATCGGAAATTTCACTCTGTCAGTCTCGGTGATCGGGCCTGCGTCAGTGATTTAAAGCCTCTACAAGTACGCGAAACTGCCAGGATTAAGCTCTGCAAGAAGCTTTCCCAGTCCGAGGATAAAGATTCAATCAATCAATCAATCAAACGTTGGACAACCGGAAGTATTCCGTCAAGACCGTCAGCGCAACGTTGGGGCATACAGCATTTGGCCAGCGGACAAACGTGAGCTCATCGTCGGCTAAACAAATCAACGCAGTCTATACTGTGGTGTCAACAATTACATTCTTCTGGAACACCTGTCAGAAGATATTTCATTTTCTTGATCATTCTTCTGGAATGTTCCATTTACAAATGTACGGTAATTAAAGATACTTTCAAATATATTTACGTAATTGCATATTTCAATGACAAGAATTAAATGTTTCAATATGTATGTTCATGGATGATTTTTGAGAGTTTGATTTTATCAAAGATAAGTGGAGTTGTAGGCTACTAGATGAAGATTAAGTTGCAATGTAGAAGTCCCTTTCGAAACCCCACTAGCGGATGAACAAAAGTACTGATGTCATGCGTGCAACCTACCAAATGTAACCTAAACTAAACAAATTTTTGAAATTACGATTACGCAACAAAGTCTTAATTACAATAACATGAAAATGTGTAATTAATTACATCAATTCTGCTCGTTGCTCGCTAACAAGGGAATGACTGAATGCTTGCCTGCAGTGTTGCCTCTAAGGTGCGCAACTGAGCAAATGCGCAGTACCACCAGACTATTTGCGCAGTAAAATCTCATTCTTGCGCATTTGCAATTTCCAAATTTAAAAGCAAAATGATTTTCAACATTATTTTTGGACAGAACGCTTCTGCGCTTATCGCATTTATACCGTGTGCTGATGCACATGAGCATACAGTACCCTTTTGTTACATCACAACCCTTTGTCTTTGCTTCACAAACAAACACAAACATAATTTGTTCGCTTTTTATTAAACTTCTTCTAGACCAGTGGTTTCCAAACTCGGTTCACAAAGTTGGTAATTCATTTTAACTCAGCATTAACATGCTCATGCTCACTAAATCAAATATTTGCTCAGCGTAAAATTTTCTTAGAAGGAACAGAACACTGCTTGCCTGTATCACGGTACCACTCATTTCATTAGTCATTATTGTACCGTAGCCAGTGCTTCCACTTCTGACAATTGATAAATCCTCTTCAATTTCCTTTTATGTCCTGAAAAATCCTTTTTTTCTCAGTCAGAAATCCTTCAAAATTTCCTTGATTGGCGAGGTTATTTTTGACGTTATTTAAGTTGAAATAGGTGCCAATACAACTTTAAAGTTTTTTTAATCTCACCTAAGTTTACCGGTACGTTTTAACCTGATAGAACAGAAAATCAGTGAATTGAAGAAGTGGTAGGGTATTCAAATCGCTACAAAAAACAACACCTTGCAGGGAGTAGCATGGCTAATTTAGTTGACAAACCCAATCTATTAGAACAGTAGGCTACACAAAAGCAGCACATATTGTACAATAACATGGTTTACTTCCTTTGTTCACTGTCCAGCCAAAAACTGCTTGTTAGTTAGTCGGTTCTGCGACATTTACCACCTGGAGTCCTGGACATCATTTACGAATTACCACTCTCATCTTTCCCACCCAGAGTCCTAACCTATCCCTAACACCGAAAATGTACAGGTGGTAAATGTCCAGTACCGTAACGAATTATCCATCCATTAACAAATTTATTTTTGTGTTTAGTTCAGTTTTCCTTGATGCGCTAACTTGTCCAACTTTATAAGCTAAGCAATCTCTTTTTTCTCCTTGTCAGTGACATCTTCACAATCTTCTGAGACTGATGAAAAACTTCAGGATACTAGGCCTATTCATGATACTGACTCAGTCTGACTGTGTACACTATACATGTCGTATACACAGACTAGCTAGCTCTATTATTATGACCATAACAGGTTATAACTAACTTTTTTAAACCGAATGGATACCACTAGCCTAAGCTTATCCTACCCATCTGTATGTCGAAGCTCAGTGAACTTTGTCATTGCTACTCAAGTTCAACCGTAAATCAACGGATTAACTAATTTTAACCAAAAGAATTGAGAACTAACACATTCACTGCACTCACGTCCAATTCCCAAAATAGAGAGAATGGGAAAGAGAGTAAGAGGGGGTTCCGGATGGCGAGTGGCGACGAAACCAGATGATCATCGTTAATCCAGTCGTTTTAGAAGTTTTGAAATAACTAACTTTTTTAAACCGGATGGATACCACTAGCCTAAGCTTACCATATCCAACTGTATGTCGAAGCTCAGTGAAATTTGTCATTGCTACTCAAGTTCAACCGTAAATCAACGGATTAACTAAATTTAACCATCAGAATTGAGAACTAACACATTCACTGCACTCACGTCCAATTTCCAAAATAGATAGAATGGGAAAGGGAGTGAGAGGGAGTTCCGGATGGCGAGTGGCGACCAGAGGTGGGCAGTAGCGCGCTACTTTTGTAGCACCGCTACTTTTTTGGTAAAAGTAGCGGTAGCGGCGCTACTTTTTAGTTGGAGTAGCGGATGCAGTAGCGGCGCTATTTTTTTCCAAAGTAGCGGTAGCGGGAGAGGCGCTACTTTTTTTCAGTCGCACTCCCGCTACCCGCTACTTTTTAATTTAAATTGAAAAAAATGCTTGTTTGTTTTTGCAATACTGGCGTGGTCAAGCAGCTATATAATCGGTTTGGTTGCAAAGTTTCGGTCTTTTCTAGCTGACGTCAACTTCTTCGGCGAATATCTCCGTGTGATGAAGCCTATCTGCCAGGCTTTAGACATTCTCCAGAGCGAGTCCAAGGCGCATTACGGAGTCTTGCTTCCAGCCATCACAATTTGCGGGAAGAAGTTGACCGAAATCAGTGATCTTGTGACCTGTGAAGAGTTGAAAGTGAAAGTCCTTGAGGGGGTGAAGAAACGATTCAACAAGTGCTTCAACGACATGAAATGCGTTATGGCATCATGTCTTCAACTCTCCTTCAAGCGTGGCTACAATTTTTGCACTACGTTTCCACGGATGATGCTGACGCACTGCGAGAAAAATTTAAGACAGATGTAATTCGACTGTTGCGGGAGACATCAAGCCAGGTTGATACCGAGAAGAGTGACACCAACAGTCCAACACCAGTCATGACTTCGAGGATGTATTTTTTGGAGTGAAAACGTTGGTGCAGAAGGAAGCAGCAATTGTGGACGTCTTTTTTTCGGACAAGAGCAAGTCCTTGAGCTTTTCGATTACCGAGATAAAACATATGTTCATTAAATACAACACCCCCATTCCTTCCAGTGCTGCGGTGGAGAGACTTTTCTCTGTTGGAAAAGATGTACTTAACCGGGCAGGACTTAATGATTCTCATTTTGAAATACTCGTGTTTTTGAAAGATGCGTAACAATAAATTTCCCTTAAAATGTGTTTTCTATAACGACGTTAAAATGACAGCGTAAACGAATGATAACATTCGTTTTCAAGGTCATTTTTGCGTCACTAGGGACTTGAGTGTTTCCTAGTGTCATTTTAGACAAAAGTAGCGGAAGAAGTAGCGGTAGCACGTAGCGCGCTACTTTGGCCCGAGTAGCGGTAGCGCGTAGCGCGCTACTTTTGTAAATTTGTAGCGGGTAACGGTAGTGCACGATACTTTGGCCCAAGTAGCGGTAGCGGGTAGCGCGCTACTTTAAAAGTAGCGCGTGCCCACCTCTGGTGGGGACGGAAACCAGCTGAACATCGTTATCCAATTCCCTTTTTAGGACAAAATTTCCTTAAAAATCCTTAAAAAATCCTTCTGATCTTCATTTCCTTTTTTTATCCTTCGATGCGTTGAAAAATCCCGATTTCGGGATAAAATCCTTCAAAGTGAAAGCACTGACCGTAGCTTACTAGACAATACAGTAATAGCTGATTTCCCAATTATTACGTAATAATCATTCTAATTTTTTTTGCTGGGATTTTTTCTTGTCTGTGAGAAAATGCTGTTTTCGTTAGTTTTTAAGAAAACGCAAATTGAATTAGTATGATTTTTGTGTGTTTGCTGGCCAAAAATAACACATTGTGCAACAAGGGGCCGTTCAAACAGCGAGCCATTCAAAAACGTATCGTAGGCCATACTTTGGACACCCCTGTCCTAGATCAATGTTTTTGAAGCAGTAAATGATAAAGCTTCTCTATTGATCAGTCGTTGAGTGAAGATCTCTCAAAAACAAGCTTGCCTCAGTTTTGTAAAAATACCATTTTGTGCTTTGCTCCCCCACTCATTTTTGAATGAATGCTGTGACAACCCAGCGACAGAGGACGCTATTGAGTAACCAACACACAGAATTGCGCAAGACGTCATCAAATTCGAACACATTGTAATCGTTGTGAATATTACGCTGTAACAGGCCGACTACAGAGTTAACGAGCAGGTTTATGTAGCATTTTAGTTTTAGAAAACTTTTTCTTACGTTTCTTCATACTAGCGTCGGTTGGCTGTGTGCAAGTATTTGTAAATAAAAAAGTAATTTCAAAGGCCAGTATTCAACTTTAGCTCAAATTTGACAATGTTTTTGGTATTTGGAGCCCCGCATGAAGTAGAAAAGAATAAATAATAGTTTTGAAAGGCGAAACAGTGTTTTTTAGTGTCCAGCTGTTATTACACGCTTTACAATGTCAATAAAATATGTCAAGCATTATGGGATGTTCCCTTCAGCTCAAAGATCAATTAGGCGCTCAACAGTATGAGCAGGAAGTTTACCGCCACAGGTGATTAATTGTATAGACTAATGTAACATCAGTAGGTCTAGGGTAGGCTGACTAGTGGTTGATGCCAAATAAGCAAGACTAGCTAAAGATATCAGACGGTCGCATTTGTGATGCAAAAGAATGTATGCTATGACTCGATGCAGTATCTAAGTCTCGTGCATTCTTAATGTTCGCTATTAGTTACAGCTTATTAGTTACAGCTTATCAAAATCAATGAAGCTGAAGTTTTTGGGAATTGCAATGCCGGTTTGGTTTTTGAAGGTTTTTGTTGTGTCTCGAAGAATCTCTCATTCTTTCATTGCATGAGGCTACAGTACGCTACCGAACTTGTTTCGGGAGACACACAGGTCTAAACAAGCAAAATCGATAAGCAACTCTCCCAGAGTAGCAACAACCACAGTACAGGTTATAAATCATATCTATTTACTGTAAAAGTAACTTTTTCAAAGCAAATTCCACAGCTTCTCCCTTTCTGCGAGTGTGATATGCTGAAGAACAGACCGCAGACCATACTGACGAGTGACGACTGTACCATTTTTCGCGACCACTAAAAAGGGTTGAATGCTTATTGCTTAGGCCTTAGATATTTTGAATAATGAGACCTGAGGTTGACTGCCCCCTCGTAGCCGTTTAGTAGTCTAAATAGTGCAAGTTAAGCATGGATGAATGGTGTGGTTATAGAGGAAAAAACATTTGCTCCATAGGCTCAACGAAAAATCTCCTTGTTATTAGCAAAGGTTTGCTTTCGAGGCCACTTCCCACAGCTTGAGCCAAAGACGTGCGCTGACGTAAATGCTTCAGGAAGGTGAGACGTTCGATGAAATGTTGACCGAACGTGGCTTTTGACAGTAAACTTTACCGGAATACCGAAAGTTTCATAATTTAAAATATTTTCTGAATAACGTAAACGTTACAAGATAGCACTTCTTTTTGTATTTTTCGCAGCAACATTAAAGCATAAGAACAAGTGATATTGTTTCCAATTTGTCAAAATTATCGACGTCAGGTCTAAGAAATGCACACAAGCCATGGACAAATCGCCTGAAGGTAAGATTCGGTCAAACACATTGCCAGTGGTGCAATTACTGACATGTTTGAAAACTGAAAATTCGAAACCATTTAGCTTAAAAGTGGTGGAATAGTAATTTCAAAGAATGCTTTACTAGCGATTAGTAGGCTAAACAATGTAACATAAGCATTGATAAAATTTCCTTCTGAAAGTGACAAGGAATCAATTTTAAACAATACTGTCTGCTGATAAAGAGTTCCAACACTTTCTTGCTGAAACACGAAAACATCGCATAACAAGTCAGTTTGATAACCTGAACAGGTTTTGCAACACAAGGCTGCAGAAAGCCGTTTTGGAAGAGCACAGTAGGCTAGTCTAATAGACTTACCACACTACAGTGCGGTAAGGCAGGAAGGAGTGTCTAGTTTGTAAGAAATATTGTTACAAAGTTTTCTGTGGTGTCGATATCTCGTATAATAGCATACAAATTTATTTTCTTTTGTTTTTGAGCGATCCATCTTACCAAACCTAATGTGGTCTCCACCCCTACCAATAACTACCCGAAGCGTTGACTTTGGCCGTTGACTAAAAGGCAAATTTTTCGTTACCGTTCCCACTTTTTATTACCGTATATTTTTGTTACACGGTAGCTTTACTCACACAATAAGAAACCATTTCAATCACTACAGCCTACTTGGAGTGCTACCAACGCATAGACAAGAAGAAGACGACATTTCAACCAATGGTAGCATATTTTCGTCATTATTCAACAATTTCTGTAGATGTGATAAACACCTAGAATTTAGGGTAGGGCACTTTCATATCAGTTTATTATCGTATTTGAACACATAACAATAATACTTCGATTCATGGCGACTGGCAGTATCAGATTTCTCGTCTTTTTATGACACTTCATTTAAAAAACGCAATTTGAAACTGGTCTGGGTGCAATAAAGACAAAATATTGATGATTTAACTACAACAGTACCTTTGCTACGAGGCTTTTCGCACATCAGAACCCTTGTTTCAAAATGCAAGCATTTTGTCATTCCAACTAAAAATGGCCCGGTTTGATAAAATCGACGTGATATCGATTTCACTGACATCTTCACAGCACTGAAAACCGCTGTAGAAATACGCAAGGATCTTTTATCTCAGTTATAACGTCTGAACAAAAAGCATTGAACCAAGTTTGTTTCTAGACATTCAACCGCTGTGGTAACGTGATGGCCTAAGTAGCATTAGTTGTGGAAAGTCAAAACATTTCTAACTGTTTTCTTCAAAGTAGGCGATACATTATCATAAATTATTGATGCTTTGAAAAATATCGAATAATTTTATTAGTCTCACAACTAACGCTTCGATCTGCAGATAACATAACGTCATGAGGTACTGACACTAGCGCCAACATATCGCGGCATTGGCTTGAATAATTTATGTTGAACACATTATTTTTGGAAAATTTGTGCCGACAAAGTGTCTAAAAAGTCTCGCATCGATGTTGCATTGCACATGCCACATTGCGGAAGCTGTGAAGGAAGTGCAGTTGCTGCAGACATAAAGAGGTTTGGCAGCTCTGTATGTTAGCGGCAATGTGGCAGAGTGCGCGGTGATTTCCGTTTGAAAACGTTTGGTGATTTTGCATTAATAAAGTATCAACTAAACAAAAACTCGAGCTTTCTTATAGATTTAACTTTTGTGATCAAATAGAAATGCAAATACCCTAATTCCTAGCTTGGCCAAGACAACGATCCAAATAAGTCAAACATTAAAATTTCAGCTATAAAAGACGTAGTCTAAAAACATCAAATACCGCCGGTAGACTGCTATAAAAGATTTATTGTTGCGCGTATTCTGCTCGTCCAGTGATTCCCAACCGAGGTACAATATGCTAAGCTCAAGAGTAGCCTGAACTTTTGCTCTGGATGAATGTTTGTTTTTGCTTTTTTTTCATTGTTGCAGCGTTGATTTAATTCAAACTGGTAGTTCAAAAACTGTGTAATTGCTGAAACCTCCTTTGCTATATTGGCCTACTGCACTACGATTGCATTAACTGCATTACTTAGTCATTTATGTTTTTGTCGTAGGCTATAAAGACTTATGCTTGCTGATTACGTATTCAAATTAAAGACCAGGAATTCCCACATACAACTGAACAATATCTCATTGAAGCAATTCTAAGCGAAATCTAAATTAAAAACAGCCTTACAAAATTTTTGTAATTGTTTTACTACCGTCAATTTAAACTGACGCTAGGACTAGGAGCAGAAGGGTACAGGTAAAACATGATTTCTTTGTTGAGCGCCTTTGTATTTTTTCAAATTTTTAGAATTAAAATTTTTAACAATGATCACACAAAATATCAGACTAATACAACACCATGCAGGCTACATCAAACAATATACGAAATACTGTTGTAGTGAATATAAAATGTAGAATTGAAAGAGTATCCAGAAGACATAATATTGCGCAAAAGTGGATTAATAGATCTTTCGCAGCGTTCAACAAATGGATAACATTTTTTTCTAGTTAGAGCATCAAAAGTTAAAATGTCGTTTTGTACCTGATACACTCTAGCACTATCGTATCTCGACAAATTGTGAATAATTCTGTACGAGTCGTTGTAAGCAACTCGTATATGATTTAAAGTACAAGTTTTATAATTACACCATAGCTGAGAACCATACATTGGCATACAATATGATTTAAACAAGCTTTGGGTAAAAATGTTAACCTAACGTTACTATTTGGTTAATGATGTTTTTATTGCTTATTTGAGTCTAAACCAGAGGTTGGCAACTTTTTTGCATGCGCTGGCCAAATGAACTAATGAAAAGGCAGAGGCGGGCCACAACCGCAGGGCCGGACTTAGATAAAGAAAGGCCCTAGACCAGTGGTTCTCAACCTTTTCTGAGTCATGGCCCCCCAGACTGTGGCTCTGAAAGACCGTGGCCCCCTTGAGTAAAATAAAAATGTATGTTGTTTAAAGAACAACGAACGAAACGAAATCAATGAAAACAGTTAACGAGTGATTAAATGATTTATACCTCAGTGCGAAACTTGCGCAAACAGTGAGATAGAACATACGATGAAAAAACATGCTTTTAGCTAGCTTTACGATACGAACACTTACATCAGTACTTTTTGTGTCACAATTCTACGTTTCTGTCAATTAATACACGTTACAATTCATTAATAAAGCCTTTTATCGTGCCCCCCCCTGAGAACGCTCTGTGGCCCCCCTTGGGGGGCCGAGGGCTACGGTTGAGAGCCCCTGCTCTAAACTATTGTCCATTTTAAGATCCAGATCCGATCCGGATCCAGTGGAAAACAGTAAGATCCGGATCCAGTTCCTGTAAACCTCTGCCAATCATACGCTACGTTTTCCGTGACGGGAAAAAGCGCAAAAAGCAGATGATAAAAAGTAAATTGAACGAACGTTTTGCCGTCGACAGCGTGGCCTAGCGAGTTAGGCTCGAGGAAGTAGTCGTTTCGATGACGCGAGTTTGACTCCCACGCTTGCCATGACTCTTTTTCTTGTATAATTGCCAAACAACGTTCAACTCACTGGCTGAGTACTAGAAGATTCACACTGACGATAGCAACTTCCAGGTCACGGACAACCCGGCTTCTGCTTGGTTCTGGATTTCAGTGGCTGTAGTAGAATTTATTTTTGTAAAAATGGCTACCCAAAAATTTGATATGAAAAACAATTTTGCTTTTGCAAATATTTCCTACACTAACCAAGTATTAATATTTTATATTCAGTTTTGATTTACAAACGTGTGTTGTTTCTTACAGTATCCTCTCCGGCTGTATGGTTTTTGTTTGGTATTGTCATTCTGACGTTGCTCCTTGTCATCTTCTACTTGTACTTCACTAAGAAAGGTTGCTTTAAGTCTTGTCAAGGTTGTGACGGCATCTTGGACGAAGACAGCACATCGGCAAAGAGGAGTTTGGGTAACTTGCATAAGTTTCTTTTATTTCTACTTTTGTAATTTTGAACCAGAGTAATAATGAAGTTACAAAATAATGAATGACAGACTTTTTTACTAAAAATTCATAGAACATGACTTGGTAAATGTGGTCCGAAAGCTAATGTACTTCGCTACTACCACAGCAAACTCGCAGCATCAGGTTAGAACAAGTCGTTAGTATAATATACATTGTGAATTTGCTAAAAATTGTTTGGAATGCAGAACAGCAAACTGCTGTGCTGTATTTAGACGGGGCTTAACACTGAACACCATAAAATATGCATCACCATAAAATATTAAGATAGCACCGATGAAAGAACGGCTCACGAGCACTGGAGTTGTAGCTTAAATGAGGTCGAGCTTTCTAGTGTTTGAAAGGATTTGTTTCAGATTCGGAAATTAAAATTCCTTAGAATATTAGGCTATAATGTAACCTACAGCAGATGGAATGAAAATGCCAATAGTGTTATGGGATGTAATAAAATGCCGCTTCCAAGATGGCAAGAGTTGTTTTGTGTAAGCATGCTTGACACTACACAAAAATGACTTCTCTTTCGCTTATTTTTTAAGATGGCTTTGTTCTGTAAAGGAGGCCTGGATATTCGCTCGCTTCCAGGTCCAACTTGTTCCTCCAAGGGACTTTATTTTTAACTTTGTCTTGTAATCCTTTGGTTGTGTGCCACAATGCTGTTACCAAAAGAACAACAGTAACTTACTACATAATAAAACTAACTTTTAAATGAGCAGAAAATCAAAAACCTGTTAGTGATAGCTCTGCGCTCTCTAATTCAGGCTTATTGATATCTAGGAACACCGGTTCTTGATATTTGTACATGACGTAATGCAGGTAGGAGGGTAGCCTACGTTGTCAGTAACTCAATTGTTAACACAATTAATTGATCTAAAGCATAATTGAAATAAAACGTAGCCTATGAAATTTCAACAAAGTTTCCAACCATGATTACTCCATGATTCTGGCTCAAAGGAATCTCAAGACAAACAAAATCATCATCAATCTTGTTTTTGTTTGAACCTTCTTCGCCACTCCAAGGATTGAGAGGTTGTGCCTTTTACCATCCTTGAGCAGTGACGATGACTCGGTCTAGATATTTGGCCAGGTATCGAGTAGCTACTGAATTGATTCGTTATCCAGTTCACACAGATCACGCACACTATTTGGTGCATGGTAGATGGCGCAGTTGCAGATGATGCAGTCTGCGGTTTGTTTCTCTGTGCCACACTCAATGATCGCGGATGGAGTCATCTCCCATTTGTGCATGTTTGAGCGGAAGTCCGACACCTATGCGCAAGCGGTTGAGCCGCACCCAAGCCTTCCTTGACGAAAGCATTTCTTTTGGGTGGGGGCCGGTATTGAAGATGAAACTTTGGAGTCTTGAGGAGTTTTTTTTCACTCCGAGTTCCAGGTAGCCGCACTGACGGATTGGTCTTCAATGGTTTTCGCCAAGAGTTGTGCGGCCTGTACAAATGAGTGTCTCGATTTCAATCGCCGGGGTTGTTTACACACAGACTCGTAGAAACTTGAGTGGAGCAAGTGGTTGAGGTTCATAGCATGAAGAGAAAGAGACAAATTATTACTTAAACACACAAAAAAAAACGAAAAATAACGGCTTAAAACACAAAACACTGCCACAAGATGCAAACGAATATGGCCTCTGTAAGCGTAAGTTTTTTACGCTGTGGCTGTTTTTACGCTAAGCTATGATTCGTCCTGAAATGATTAAAGAAGAATGAAAAGTGATGCACTCAAATCAACTCAAGAGCATTAATTTCGAAAACAATTAGACATCTGCAGCATGATTAAAGTTGACAAAAATATTAATCACCGTGCAGTACAACAAAATTTAGGAGGCGGTGGTCCGTTTGGTCACATCTTATAATTGCAATTGATAGATTCTAGTATAATTACGTTCTATCATTCTTTTAACACCGAGAAGCATTTTATCATATAGATAAAAACTTATTCGTAGGCTATAGAAGTAAATGAATTGCTTCAGCTGTTTAGTCAACAAGAACTTGTTTTTAAAGTATCCTTAAAAATGAATGTAGTCCTAATGCATTGCAAACCTTGATCTTGGCTTTTAAACATAGGTGGGTCGAAGGGAAGTTAAAATGTGTATTTCGTAGATATGTAATTCTCCCAGTCGTCTTTAATATTTTCAGGAAAAAATAACCTACAACTTTAAAATTAGATGATGACTAATTTTAAATGAAACTAGAAACTAGACGGAAAAAACTATAAGCTATAGCAACAGAAACTAGATGATGACTTTCACCAAAACGTAACTTGCATCGATTTAAAAATTTAAACTTTTGCTTAATTGTCAAAGCTGTTAGACTATATACCAAATACATCTAGTATTTGGCCTGTGTGACAGCCAACCTCGTAATAATGACTGGAAGAAAACAAAATGCAACCACGTAGACATTCCATGAGAGGTGATGAAGTTGACATCACTAGAGAACGTTTACTTGCCATATGGTTTGATGCTTGTGAAAGTGGCAGTTTCTAAAAGGTTTGCCTACAAATGAGATGCTTCGATTATTATATTGCATATTATTTCCTGTTTTAACTTTCTGAAAGGTGAAAGTAAGCATGTCATATGGCCCTTGAGAACTAAATTTATAAAAGATGCATGTTTTGTGCTGTCTATGACAGACATGAAAAAATTTAGGTGTTATTTTATTCACACTTGACTTGCTTGAAAACTGCAATGGAAATTACCAGGCAGAGTCTACTTAAGAGACAATTTGACATGCTTAAAAAACACATAGAATCTGATCAAGCTTGCAGCATAAAGAGCACTAATGTCAAAATTTGTCTGCTTTAGCACTTTTTTGAAACAAAATATAGAATATCACAAAAACTACAATAAATTTGAAATAATAATAATTAATGGAAGGAAAATGTCGTGACAAACGATACCGTGAGATAACGTAATATTTGTCACAAACCAAAGGATTACAGCAAACACAGTTAAGCTGAGTTGCTGTAATCCTTGGATTTCTGGTCAATGTTTTCAGATTTAGCAGCCTCTTTCTGCCTACTGAAAAATAATTTTTCAAAAACACATTGGCATCATTCAAACACAGTCCAGTTAAGATAATGGTCTAATCAAAATATTGTGTTATACTTTAAGCAGGGCTGGTAGTATTTTTGTGCAATACTTATAAACGACTAAAACGTAGGCTAGGAGAGGCAAAAAATTCCGTATTTCGATATACAGCTCTTTATATCATTAATTTGTTGTATGGATGGATGGTCATCTATTTTTGTTTGAATACAAAACAGAAAAAAACGTAAAATGTGCATCCAATGAGTATAAAGCAGAGTTGGATCAATTACAATTTATTGCAATTGTAATAAAATGTAGGCTAATTAAATGTAATTAATGTAATTAACTACACATTTTCATGTAATTGTAATTATAATTGTGATTTAGACTTTTGTTGTGTAACCTAATTTTAATTGTAGGCTATTTGTAATTTCAAAACATTTATTCTAAATTAGAATTACGTTTCGTAAGTCGTACGCATAATATCAGTACTTTTGTTGATCCGCTCGTTAGTGTTCAAAAGGGAATTCTACGTTGCAACCATATCTTTATCAAATCCAATTCTACTTGTTCTTGATAAAACCATCATTGTACAAAACAATCGAATAGCATGAACACATTGGGAAATGAGTGCAATTTGAAAAATTCAGAACAATGTGATGTTGTAATATAGGTACAAATTTTGTAATTTAATCTAATTGAACTGAAAACTATGTTACTGAATCCAACTCTGGTATCAAGCTACAGTAGGCTGTAAATAATTTCTCGACTTTTTCACCACAAAAATACGTCTTTTTTAATTTTAATTTGGAAAAAAAGAACGCAAACAGATTACCGTTCCGGATAAAATAGAAGGCAATCAAACGAAGAAGCAACAATAAACAACAAAACAATACAAAATAACATGTCAAGCTTATTCTCAGGAGGTAGGGTGTGGAGGGTTCAACCCCAGCACCTCGTTAAATGGAGACCACTGTTACACAATAAATGATAAACTATAGATATTGCACTAAAGTAGGCTGAGCTATACAATATATTATAGGCTGTAACAAAAGTGGGTCACTCGCATATCTTAGGAGAGACCTTTGCTTGATTTAGAAAATCATATAGTCTATAGAATAGACTGCAGCTACAGTATACTTGTCGTATAGAAACACTGTGCTTTGAAATTTTAAGCTTAAAGTTTAACGGCAGCGCTGTGCAGTGTGCAATCATCCACCAGTTATCTGATTTAAAGCTGATGTGATTTACAAAGTTTTTCGCATGGAAATTGTATATTGGCCTAACCTTTGTATTAGTTGTGAAATAATAATTGTGTTAAGGAACTTGTACAAAAGTCTTAATGGGAGATGATTTGATTTTCTTTGTGTACACTGTACTTCGTTCGACATGAAAAGTGAGGTAAACGCTTTGATGCTGTCATTACAGTAAAGCTATAAAAGCTGTACGCGCGGGCCACTCAGAACCTTCACATAGGCCACATGTGGCCCGCGAGCCACGGATTGGACGCCCCTGCTATAAAAGCCATAGCTTGGTTGAATACTTCAGCGCTCAAGCTTGTTTTTACCTGATTGGCTAAAAACATGTATCCCATTTATTATACTGCTTTTATTTGAATATGATGCTGTAAAAGCCGCATTAACGGCGGCAAATTTTTATCAATAAATTTTTTGAACAAGTTTCCAAACTTGAATAGTTTTGTTTACTTATTATGTTGCTCGTTCATACTCGTTCAGTTATATCTTAATTGAAGAATTCTTGCATAACTGCTTAATCTTATCCTCAATAACATTGAGAGACCAGAACAGAGGTTGAGAGGTACCAGCTTCCACTTCATTACACATCAACAAAAAGTTGTGAAAATTATAAACTCAATTTTCTTAGAATTACATTAGCATATCTGAGGGTTGGATCCACTAACAGTGGATTAATTATTCATGGTCTAAGTAAATCCTCCGATTAAGAAGTTTAATTTGAGGATAATTTGTTTCCTTTCATGCACCAACAGCAATCGTTTGATCAGAAACGTCGATTACTGATGTGCCAATGAACATCTCCCTCATTTACAGACGGTTAGCTTGATCGGCTTGATGGGTTAAGTAAATCCTCCGATTAAGAAGTTTAATTTGCGGATAATTTGTTTCCTTTCTTGATCGGCTGTTGACGCATCCAACCGGAGCTGTGGAATGTTCGTATTTGATGATACAAACTCCTGCAGCCAAATGGAACCAAGGTAGAAAGGGCACAAACACAGCAAAAGGCTGATTGTCTGAATCAGTGTCTGTAGCCGAAGGCGATGATGATTCACTTTGGTCGCTGGAAAGCAGCAATGATCAAGTGAATTGTGAAACCATAAAATGCAAACGGTTTAACAAGGTTCAAGTCAATCCAAGACAAAATAATTTGCTGTACCGACAACTTGAATGAAGGAGAGATATACGTTGCATTTTAACTAGATTGGAAACTATGCAGACTAGTGGACAAGCATACAGTTCAGTTCAGTATATTTATTTTTTCTGGTGGCGAATAAAAAAAAATATCCGCAACACAATAAACAAAAGTAACTCGAACAGCAAAAACGGCAGTGAAAGACCAAAAGGTCACCAAAGTCAGCTGCCACCCGAATAAATAGGAAACTACAATGAGGCTTGTTCGCGCTGAAGTCCAGCTAAGTTGAAACAAGTGATGAAAAGTCAGGTCAGAGATTAAATTATTTATCTTAAGGTTGTTTTAAAATTATTGTTGTTTGTAAAGACTTTTGCTTCGTTTCAATAAAAAAAATCGCTTCGAACAGTCCTAGATTAGATTTTTCATTTGTAATGCAAGATAGCCGCCGTCAGGTTAACGCATCGCAATAACCACAGGGCAGCAGCAGGCATCCATTGAATCGACATGTCAGCGAAAGCCTACTGTGTCAGCGAAAGGCGTGACGTCCCACCAAGCCACCGAATACTCTAATTACTCTAAGCTCAACCACGAAATTAAGAATTTGAAAGCATCTTTCCACTTCCAACTCAACATACACGTTTGTAAGATTATAATAGTACCCAATGATGTTAATAAGGGGTCTTGGTGGTACTTTTAGACTCAGCCCGGGGTCATTTTAAGGGCCTGGAAGTAGCCTATTTCAAGGAGCCTGAGAGAGAAAACAAGCAACAAATATTCTTTGGAGTTTTTTTTCTTCACATAGCTCTTGTTTAGAGGGCCCGGTCCTTTTATCTACACCGGGCGGAAATTATCCTCTTTAACGGGTCTGAGCTCTGATGGTAGGCCTACTGAAAAAAGGTTAGCCTATTTATCTAACTTACTTTGTCAAAGTAAGCTGTTCAGCAGTTTAATATTATAATTTGGTCAAACGTTTTTTTGAATTTTTATCATAAATCATTCCAGCTAAACATATTAATTTGGATTCAGTTCTTGTATTAAGTTATAATTAGACCACGATCTTACTAGACTATTTCTCTTTGAGGTATTTCTCAACCGAAGCCATGCACACTTTTACTGCATGATGTTAACTTTGAAGCCTGTGTAGCTTAATTTAAATACCTTTTTTTATATTAAGCCACAATATTGATAATTTTACCAACAAATCAAACAGAATTTTTTGCTAATTTAAAAAAGATAAATGAAATATCTTAACATTTTGGACTAGTTTTTTCATAAAAATTCTTAAAGCCTGCAGAAATTTAAAAAGTGTTTTCTCAATTCCTACAACATAAAACATTCCTTTTTCAGTTCAGAATGTTATTTTTGTGCGTATTTAAACAATTGTTTGTTTTTATGAGAACATAATCTTGAATCTGTACGCAAGAAAATTGAACTAAACTTTAATTTTAATAAATTTAATAAAAGAAAAATAGTTTAGTAAGCTTTTACAAATTCTTGCCATGAAGTTATTTTTCAACTTCTGAATTTTTTATTCGAACCTAGAGTCCTATAAAAAAAAATATTTCAATAGTCACTTATCCTTACCATGGTCTCCTCGAAATCCCAGCTACAATAGCAAGTGAATTCTACATTAGGCTACTTGCTAGGTTCAACGCGTCTTGCTTGTAAAGCGTCTTTGTCACACTTGATGTGTTGGAACAATTCAAATGTTGCGTACGACCGATCACAATAGAGTTGATTGGGTGGTCTAAATGGCTAGCGTGGAAGCTACACCGTTATGGTTAAGCAAATCGCAACTTCTCGCTGTATGAAGACCAACCTTTTGCATTCTATGTTAAATTGCAGTATTTAAGCATTGTTTGAAGTTAATTTGGCTGTTCAAATATAAGAATTATATCATCACCAAAACGTAATTGATTGGTGTATTTACTATTCACCGTCTATTTTGATTTCTTTATCTTCCCAATTAAGTTGTTGAAAAATTTCTTCCAGGACTGTTGTAAATAATTTTGGAAATAATGTGTCACCTTGGCGTTCTTCTTGTTGAATTGGAAATGGTTTGGAATCTTTATGTAATAGAATCATGTGTTTTTTATTTAAATATTTTTCAAAAGCTTGGTGTATGGTTGATCCATTGGTAGTCTGGCCACTCGGCATGCGACAACTCAGCAAGTTCTTTAACTCAGCAAGTAGCCTACATTTTAGCTACTGCCCAAGTGAGCAAATGAAATTTTCATCTAGCATCGAACTTGCTTGGTCACCGCTTGCTAAATTGAATTTGCTGACTTGTTACCAGTGTTGTACGCGTCAATGAAATAAATTGACGGCGTCATTGTCAGCGCGAATTGCCTAAAAACTTTACGGCGCAAAGTACTACGCCAGCTCAGAAATTGACGGCGTTAGAGTCAGCGCTATTTTAGCCAGGGTCTCACAAAACGGAAGTATTTCAACCAAGTGTAGGATAACAATAGCTATAAATAAAGAGCAGGTTTTATGTTTTGAGGCTATATTGTAATTAGCTGCTTTAGTTATTTCTTTGTAGAAACACAAACATTTCAAAACGTTTGTCTGACAATCTGCTGCGTTTGGGACGCATATTGTCCTTTCCAAGTAAAAACATGCGTTCCACAGCAGTGCTGAATGGTATTGGTGGGTTGTATTTCAAAAACAAGCCTTGAAAACGTTTACTCGGAAGTCGGAAAGGTATCACTGTTCCAAGCGTGCTGTGATGGCTTAGCATATATAAATCTTATTTTAACGACATCCACTGCACCAACATCGTTCTTTTCAGGGGCATAGAGCTCTTGAAATAAAGTATCTTCAACCTCCGCGATGACATCCATTGATTTTCGCTTTCTCTCTCTGATCCCTCGTTCTCGATACTGCTCAAGGTATGAGTGATCACCATTTGGCGAACTTCTTCCGCTTGTATTCCAGGGAGCCATTCCAACCAACTCGAAAACCGGTAATTCGGATGAGTCGCGCTGGCCAGAATACATTGTTCTCATTGTGAAACGAGATTTTCCATGAAAACAAAAAATGACGCATAGCGCTTGATGCTTAAAAATCGGCAAAATAGTTGACGGCGCTATCACTTCCGTCAACTAAAAAATCAACTGACGGTGCTAGCCTCAGCGTCAACAAAAAGTTGACACCATTAAATGACGCCGTCAAATTGGCGGCGTCAACGTACAACACTACTTGTTACATGCCAAGCCAGTTTTTACTTGCTTAGGTTCATTATTTTCCAATTTCAGCCACTTGCTGAAATGCTACCAGCTCAGTTGTCACTTGTTCAACTGCAATGTGTTGAGTTCACAACTGCTGAGTTGTAGGAGACTCGATCAATTTCTTATATTTCTCGTGCTGAGATGACAGCTGATGTTTGAATAGAGTCAAACCCCTTTTTATAATCTACCAGTCCAAGGCGGAGTGGAGTTTTTGTATAGGCTACATTATATTGTTTTCTAGATTAGTTAATTGACGGCATGCAGGTGGTTCATGATTAAAACACATTTTCTAAAGCGAGCCATGGCCACCTAAAGATACGGCCTGATTTGTCACATTTTGCAGAAATTTCCGGGTTTTTTTAACTTTGGGCGAACGTTTAAATAAATTTTTCTAAAAATTAGATTTTTAGGCTTTCTTTATTCTTATCCCCAGATGACAAAATAGGTTTTAACATCCTCACATGTTGAAAAACAAAGAAAATTTGATTTCGAAGATTTTAGTCAGACTGTTAATTTTCAATAACAGTCTGATTTTGCGTTTTCCAACTTACTTTTTCGCATTTGCTACTGCTTCCCCAAGGCAACAAAAAAGTTTTATGTCATTAGGAAACCGCAAAAAGTAAAAACATCTCAAAAAATGTCAGTCAAGCACTAGCAGTAGCTGTAATCAAAATCTGCAAAATGTGACAAATCAGGCCGCATCTCCAGGTGGCCATGAGCGAGCTTATTCTTTGGGCTGTTATTGGTCTAAACTTTTAGCAATCCTGTTATTAATTACTCCGGTAAAAACTTGTAAACTATTGGACGTACACTAACAACATTATTGCGAAAATATATTATTAAGCATTTAATAAAAAATAAAAACTTATAATGCACCTCATGAATATAAAGCCTCATGTTTCTAGTGTTGAAGGCTGCAATTTCTTATCAGGTTATAATTTCTATGCCGAGAAGGGATAAATTTTCAATTATTATGATGGTTTGATAAGTGGATAATAAAATGGCTTTAAATTAGCTTTGGAATAGATTTTTACAGGCAAGTTTTGGGCTACCGCTAGTGTAAAATAATATTTCTTCCAAAAAGCTTGAAAAACATCTGGGAACATTTTTATTTTAATGCACCCTTCGTTTTTCTGGTAGTTGGACTGTGGACATATTGTACTTCTATGAACCCCAGCTTAATTGTTTAAAAAAATTATTTCACAATGCTCGTCTATATGATATGCATGGACGAAGCGCTGTTCCAAAAAGGGAAGGTATTCAGAGAAGTTTCTGCTTTTTTCTGTTGTAAAGTAAAAGTGATCTATTGGTATCAGGGCTAAGCCAACGAAAGCTGCTGCAACGAAAATCTATTTTATTGCCTTCTTTATGGAATTTTTTTTGCACGCCACTTCACATGAATTATTTTGATGCATCGTTGACGCTTCGGCTTTGCACACTATGACGATGCTTATTCTCATTCGATATGAAGTGATTAGGTCGATATGCCTTTGTAACCTTTATCTTACATTCCTCCTATGTATAAAGGCATATCGACCTAATCACTACTCCGTGTATAAAAGGATTCTTATTTTAGCTTTCTCTACAATTTTTGCGTTTTCAATTATTTGCTGTTGAAGAAGAGATGAGAGCAGCATTATCAAATATGCGCCCAAACATTGAAAGGATTTGCGCTGAAACTCAAGCGCAAATTTCGTACTGACTTTGTTTCAAATGAATTTCAACAAATTGTTCACGAAATGATACGCGGCTGTAGTTGGTTTTGTTTTTGCGAAAACTCTTTTTAAAAGTATTTTTGTTTAAGGCAGAAACGTTTTGGTTTGACTGAGGGTGCCGCCAAATTATTTGGTTGTTTGCAGGGTACCGTAAGCCAAAAAATGTTGAGAACCACTGGGCTACACCATAATATTTTTATCGAATATTAATTATCAAATAGTTTCAATTCTTCTGTTGATGTTCGATTTTTCTTTCGAGTTTCGAGTTTCCTTTTTGTGATGCGGTTTGTTTTTTAATTTTTGAAGAACACTTTGCAAGATCACTTTAAAGAGTAAATTTTGGTGCTTTCTGCATTCTGGAATTATTGCACGTTTCGTTTCGGATGTAGAACCAAACAAAATAAATTCTTCACTAAGAAAACAATTGCGAAAAGAAAACAAGACAAGTAATTTCGACTGGAAACAAAAAACGAAATATTTCGAAATTCTATGTCATAATCAAAATATATTGCACCCAAAGTGTAGTTTTTTTTAACCTTTCTAATCTTGAAAGCTGTAACTTTCCTCGTTTGACTCAGTTGGATTTTCTCCTAAAAATAATCATTGGTTCAAGTTTTGAGCTAACATACGTTTGTATTGCATTGTTTTGTCACAAAGCAAACTATTTTTTCTAAAAGAATTTGGCGTGAATGAGCGCACGAAGATGCGTTACCAGTGTATACTGAGCAAACATCTTCGCGCGGGTTACGTTTGACGCGGTAAACTAATGTATGAAGAAATGGTTTATTTCACGTTAAAGTGCAGAAGTTATATATTGACGTCACTTAGATCTTGTGAGCTTTGTTCTTTAACGTGTACTGTAGTTGGAATCGAGATGAGATTACCAAGCTAGGTTTGGAAAAGGTTCTAATCTTAGCTATTTTAAATATGTCTAGTAGCCTTACCTTCCTTTTTTCACATAAATATTCTCAATAACAAAATAAAGCAAGATTAAATTTCCCAATTGAGAGTTGTTGTACTGCAAAAGTGTAGTTTAAAATAAAGTTTCACAGTCTAAGACTGTTAGACGTATTTACAACAGATCTTATGACACTATGTAAAAGCTTTTGATTACTAGAACAAGCTTCAGTGCATTTAAAATGCAGCTTACGTAGCCTAGTAAGAAGCAGCTAGATAACAGCCAGCTGAATGATATTCAGCAATGACTAATAAGAACAAGATTGAGGCAAGTTCGGCGAAACAAATCGTCGTTTCAGTTTTCTGTCAGATTGAAAGTTTTTGACAAGTCTTAAGATATTAATTAGAATTTCAATTCGAGATATTAGTTGTTCATCCTGTTTCCATATTCTTTGTGTAGGCTATGGGCCTACTGATCTGTATACATTTCTTTAGTCACATTGGTGCCCATTGCTAATCGATGTTACATTTTTGCGTAAAACAGGATACTGGACATTGGGAATTGGAGTGGTTTCGTTTTGCTTAATCCTATTAGTAGGAACGTAGGTAAATATCCCCCCCCCCCCAGAAAAATAATACAAACTGGTGATAAACCACCCTAAAAAACACCGCACCTGAAAAATTTATCTGGTTGATATCTCCACCTTGAATAAAAATTAAAACTATTTTTACTAGGATGAATATCAGAACAAATTTTTTCTTATTGAATGTTTACAAGAGGAACTTTTTTAGAGAGGTTTTACCGTTGTGTTGTTACAGTTAAAAATGATGCTCCTTTATTAAAATTGACATTGTGACGCAGTTAACTTGTAGACGGCAGTAGGCGTCCTACTTTTTCCCACTTTTAAGCTTCACTGAGGTTTCAAAGAAAAAAAAAAGCGACATAGGCCCCGTAGGCCCCTATTCGGAAATGGAAAATTTCAACAGTGGGCTAATATGCAAAGTATTAGAAAGTCAATTAAATCCTTTTTTGAATGGTGGAAAAATTAGTAGTTTTGTTTGTTGTTCCAACAACCACATGCTCTTCCTCAAGTAGCCACGTAAAAACTTGTGTGGAGGAGAGCACACAAAAGTTTTTTTTAGATAGCAGGGAGATCGCACTGATATCTTTGAAAACAATTTTTTATAAACTTTGAGTAATAATAACAATAAATATGATCTATTTACTGAAACCTCGCTAATTTTTTGTTGGCATGACCATAGACGACGACGTCCATTTCGTCGAATAAAAGTTTGTTCGGATTAGCTTCAATCTTATAACTTCATACAAGGAATGTTTAGGAAGAAATTTTTTGGTCAAAATAAAAGTTTATATTATATCGAAACGAAATAAAAGACAAATCATTTTGCGTCGAAATGTTTACGTTGACTGAAACGTTTACTGCGCCATTTCCGTTGGTACTTTTGTGATAGTAAGTTCAAAATATTTTTTTCTTTCAAAAAGTCTTTGATGGATTTTTTTCGACTTCAATTTCATTTTCAACAAACTGTGGCGTGTCCCTTTACAATACTGTCTGCCAAAAAACTAACTATTTGACGTAAACGACATTGCGTTCTGGGTTGGCTCATTGGCTGCTCTGTTCGTATTTTGGCTGCTCGTTTATTGGTGACTCAATAAATTGTATTGTTGCTCTGTTCTTCGCGGACATTGGTGGGGTAGTGGAGATGTCCTGGATACTCAGATTTTGAATCTCAACAGTTACGCAGATCTTGAATCTAACATTATGAACAAATCAACAATCAATGTTGCCAGACGCCCGCCAGTAAATTTTCTCAGCACCGGTAGAAAATCAAAATCCTCCCAATGCGATGCATTCAATTTTCCTCCATACTTTTTGCGTACTTCCTGATGTCTTTAAGAAATGTTTTTCACGTCGCCTAGGTAGGCTAGTTTTCTTGGATTCCAGATTTAAGGTAAACCTCCTTATCTGGCAACGCTGTTTCAAACAGACTGTGTCAGTAGATTAAAGCAATGACCTTTGTTTATTATTATCACGTTGTTAATTGCAGACAGCCACAGTGATTTCTGCCTTAAAAATGTGTATTTGAAAAAAATTGTCACGTGATATGACGTCAACATGTTGCTTCAAAGGCCTGCTATCCCACATTACGGGAACTCCCTTTCAGAGTGATGTGGCAGCTGAAATCAAAATAGCTCGAGCTCAAGGTAAAACTCACGACTCGCTCAATTCCGTCGACAGTCTCGAAGACGTAGAAGAAGAGGGAGAAGATAACTTGGCGTCTTCTAATGGGCGCATTTCACAAAAGTTTCGTGGTTCGATTACGAAGTTACGGCGTAGTCAGCAAGGAATTAATAGATCGACTGGAAGTGTCAATCAAAACAACGGGTTGAATAACGGCGAAATAGGTGAGATTTCATAACCGTGTTTTTCTGACGTAAAACAATTCTGACGTCATCCAGTTGCGATAAACTAAAAGCATAGAAAGAAAAGCCATAACATTAAGTATAAACATTATTAGAAATTTCTTTACAAATGAAAGAAAATCTAATCAAAAAATAAAAAGCCCAAAATGTAGATACCAAACTCATGTTCAGCAAACAAACGTTTCGAAAACTATACTGTCTTCATCTTCAGTGTTATAAATGTAAGCAATCCCTGATGCCGCTTAGGTTAAATTTATAACACTGAAGATGAAGACAGTATAGTTTTCGAAACGTTTGTTTGCTGAACATGAGTTTGGTATCTACATTTTGGGCTCTTTATTTTTTGATTAGATTAACCAGGCGTTCCAACCATTTTGCTCCTGAAAGAAAATCATTTCCTAAAAACCTATTGTGCAAGAAAATCTGATCTGTGGTAATTTATGCCACCATGGGTATATGTATAACTAACGGCAATGTTATCAAAAGGAAAGTAGTATATCTATTGGATACGATAACACATGTTGGGTGTAAGTGTGTATTCCTAATGGAGCATAGGAAGAGGAACTACTGTAGTCCATCGACCCAGCCATGCCTTAGCAGTGTTTTTGCTGCCGCATTACTCTAGTCTACCTACTGGGAACGAACTGTGCTCTTCGTCAAACATGTGCGTGACCAGAGAGAGGGTTCTGAGTGCCATCTCTGATATCTTTAGTGGCAAAGTCATTGGCATCTTTGTTATCTTTAGCACCACTTTTATTTATAGTGGCCCAATACTGATATTTAATATCAAGAACAATTACGTTTGTTTTTTTAATCTCCAATCGTCCACAAGTTCTGTTATCAATTTAAGCTTGTTTGCGTGATTCAGAAGGAAGCATGCATGTGGCGTGTTTGCAATTAACTTACTACCTCTGTTTGAAACTGTGATCATCCATTTCTTTACCTTTGTAAATGTGTGTTTCTCGGCAGTCGAGTGTAGCAAGAATTGACAGCAATAGACAGACACGTGTTTCTCCCATGAGGCTGGACTCATCAGTGTCGCACCACTAATTCATGCCACATAATTCTCAACCCCTGCTTTTGTCACTGCTGTTTTTGGAAAAATCTTGATGGCTGATGTGAAGGCTACACCGGCATGGTTAGCGAAACACAATGCTCGCTGTTCTATAGTGAGTAGTCAGGTAGTGCTGACGCTAGGAAGATCGCTCCTTCTTAACTTTGTAAATGTGCTTATGTCAAAGTTTTGCTCTAAAAAGCCTTATGTGAGTGATACTCCGGTATTCGCAAACCAGGAAAATCAACATTACAAGTACTGCATTAGTTAATTTATTACAAAAGCAAGATAGTTTGTAGCTGTGATGCCAATGTTGTAGATTTGCTAGTCCGCCCCGATAGCTCAGTTGGTTAGCGCGTGACTTCTGGAACGAAGAAGCTTCAAGATCAAGCGGCGCTGGTTCGACTCTCGGGGTGTGCGCTTGAGCAACGCAAGTTAAGGACTGCTCTCCATTCAGCGGCATCTAATGAATGGATTGGTTCCCCGGCAACAAGACTTCAACAATTGGAAACTTCACTTTGTTAATCTCAGTGACCGGGCCTGCGTCAGTGATTCAAAGCCTCTACAAGTATGCAAAACTGCCAGGATTAAGCTCTGCAAGAAGCTTTCCCAGTCCAAGGATAAAGATTCAATCAATTAATCAATCAATAATTCAGGCCTAGTGTCGTCATATAGGCTACGTTTTTGATGTAATCTTGTTCAGAGGTATATCAAAATGTGCAAAGTTTTTTGTTTTGTTTTAGGAGAATCAGTTTGTTGTTGCAGATTAACTGACTTTCTGCATTCAAGTTTAAAATTAGCCTTTGCAAGTATTTGCCGCATTCATAATACTTTCCGATTAAAAATAAAATTATTTTTACTGTTAGTACTGGCTTGTAATTCTTAAATTAAATGATTGCCGATTTGAATAACTGTCAAATCCACATTCATCGGCTGGATAAAAAAAAATTAAAAGTTCTAAATCCAGCTCCGATTTGAATTAAACTTTCCGCTATATTAAATGTCATTGTTTCATTATCACAAAACATGCAGTTTTTCCATCATGAAAGTTGAAGTTCAATTTTCAAAAGGTGCAAGGCCTCCATTGAATTGAAAAGTACCGTAGTAGTATTATTAACATGACTGAAACCTGAAATTTGAAATATTGATATTTTCGTTGGTCTTGAAAACTATTGCGTAGTAACCTAGCTTACTTTACAAAGCGGTCTTTGAAATATTTATAAGCCAAGTGCGTTCCATCCACAAGGTAGTGGAAGATAAGGTAAACTTTTCATGATTTAGTTCACAGTAGGATTATCCTTTAAATTATGAAAAAAGTGCTGACGACACTTGGATAGAAAATCCAAAGTTCTAAGAAAATATTTTTTGTTTAAACAACAGCCTTTGTTAGAAACGTTTACTCAACAAAAATAAAACTTTTCAGATGACTAAAACTTATTTGTTTGTTTAGCCTTTTTTAAAAACATTTTTATACACTTTTATGTGTTTGCCTATTATGTAAACATTATTTTCACACTATGAGACGTGGAGTATAAGTCTTGTTACTCAACGCAACAAACAGTTTACCAGACTCATTTAAAAAATAAAGTAATGATAAAAGACAGTCAACCGCTTCAAGTGGACAGTTTGCTGGGTTGGTTTACAAAAACAGAAAAGTTTTATTAGTCAATGAGACATGGAGCAGTGATTTTAAAACACTTGGATATACCTTGTGAACTTTTAAAAGACAATTTTTCTGCTGTTGTTGGTCTATTTATATTCTTTAAAAGTCATCGTGTTGCATTACCGTCCTTAATCCACATTGCATTTCAATATGCGGGATAAATTAATTTTGTGTTTTCCTTTAACCGGAATAGTTTTTGAAAATGTAATCGCTGCATTGTTGACATCCACCTGCTAAGAAATAACTAAACAGCTATCAGGTCTGTTAGAAAGATAGAGTGGTGTGGAAACATATGTGACGCTATCTGCGAGCAGTGACATGACTGGCTGATGATGGCGCTGATCAGACCCCGTAGGGAGGAAGTTGTAAAACGTAACAGACGTTGTGACCAGTTGCAACTGAAGACTTGCATCTAAATCCAATCACTTACAGATTTAAACCTTATAATGTGTTTGAAAAAAGTTTTTTAAAAACTGAATGAGATTGCAAACAAAAGAATCATTGTTCCTGAAGCCGGAGTCGTGGAGCCGGATTTCTGCATTCCAACTGCACGGCTCCGACTTCACATCTCAGGTGGTGCCCCGTTTTGTGTTAACTATGAGGCAACGTTTTTCACACATGTTAGTGCGAATGCCTTGGGATTTTTCCCTTTTTAGGCCTATGCGCTGCGTTTTTATGCTTTTTTTGTAGTGGTGGACTGGTAGCATTGCATAATGCATATTATGGTCTTGTCAGCAGCAAAAATAAGTTCACTTGACTAGATTTTATATTAACTTTACAGTACTTTATATTTACTTTACAGTATATATCCGTCTTATGCTTTTCAGCAAAATCCTTTGACGATTCCGACACCGAGTCATCTTCAGATAGCGATGAAGAAACCTTTCGAAATTTGCGGAGAACAATGAGAAGATCTAACGCTTCCTTATCGAAAACACATCCAGCTCACCATCAAGCGGAAGCTACGTCAACTGAAACGTTGGAAATTGTTGAAGGTAATGCGACTTATTCCTGAGTGATAAAGTAGCCTAGAAGCTGATGTGTCTTAATCTATTGGAATAAGTTGACGAAGAAGCGCAATCAATGAACTATACAACTTTCCGAACGTGGCTGATTTTATTAACTTGATTGATATTTTTATTTGAAACCATTTTTGCAGTCACACATTGCAAGTTCCTTTTGCTATCACGTCTAAGTGTTAGATAACGTTGCTCATTTGTCCAAAATCTGAGAATTGGTAAGGGTAGGCTTGCTGCACTCTACGTTTTTGTCTAATAGAGGAAGGACAACTAAAGTTTCTTAGTTTTTCTGTAACTCAGAAAATTCTTTGTCCTTTTTTTTTTTTTTTTTTTATTATTTTATAGAGATACTCTGAGTGTTTGTCATTTATCAATGTGAAATGTAGCCAGGATCATTTCTACTTGAAGCCCGATTAATCCATTTGAGGGGGGGTGGAGCAAAAACAAGAAAAAGCAATAGTTAAAAACTTTAATTAGTATCACTAACTGATTATACGTGAGGAAAGTCAAAACAATTAAGGGGTTGCTCGGCTCTCTCACACTACAAAATTGCACTAAAAGTTAACGTTTTATTTCATTACCAGGACAAAGTCAGATTAACCTCACTCCAAGCGTCAGTGGTACGGCCTGTGATCTGGCGCCGGTAGATGACCCACTCGTCCACTTGGGAGAAGCATCACACAGCAGGAGCCCAGAGCACCACGTAAATTAATAATTTTCTATTTATTGCAACATTATCATTATTTACCTGTTGGTGCATGCCCATAAAAAAAACATGGCAAAAAAACGGTATTTTAATTTGGCGTCAAGCTTATTTGTTTTCGTAATCTTTCAAAGTTCATATGATTTTTTGTGTACAACATGAAAACAAGAAAAAAATTGCGTGAGAATTTTACCACTTAGAAAATGCCTAAAGTATAAATTAAGTTGCTTTCTGGCTTGTCAAAGGCTTTTTAACTGTTACGATCGTGGAATTTTTGAAGTAAACTATTTCGCATAGACATTTCCTCTTTGTTGCGATATCAATTTCTCGATCTGGACTTCGTATGGAATTAATTGATTTTTCTAAAAAAATTGTTTCGTTGAAATAAACTTCGTTTCGAATATTTTTATTTATATCTATTCGGTCACGCTTCAGCAAACACAAATAAAACATTGTAGGGTTCTTATTCTACTCCTCCGACCACATGCAGACCTCCAGTGAAGGTCAGCAACCGCATCGATGATGTTGGCTTCCATCGGCGTTACCAAAAACTCATAATTTAAACTTAATGCAGCAACAAGAACCGACATAAATCGTCAAATCTCTCATAGAAACTTTTCTACCTCCATCACTTATATTGTGTCCATGCAAAATGTCCATTCAAAGTAACTTGTTGTGACGGGAGTAACAAATAAATTAATCAAATCCGTAGTTTTTCAAAACTTTCTGTAAAAGCCTTGGTGTGTTTTGTCTGTAATTTTCTTACATATTCTGCTTTTTTAAATTTTCCAAATATTTGCTTTGAAGCAACGTATCTAACACAAAGAACCGATGATTTTTATCACCAAATATACATTCCGAAGTGAAGTTTGTTTGGATTAATTCGGTATTTTGTATTGATGCACAAATAATCCCAAATGTTAGAGAACCAAATATACATGTACAGGAAAACATAACGAGTCACAGGCCGTCCGCCAGCAATGACGTGGGAGAACGTAATTGGACAGTAGGAGAAGTTGAAAGCGTGTACAGCAGGGAGATTTCATCATCCTTAATGGAGGTGGGTGATAACGTCATCAACCATCAATCGATAGTAACGACATCATGATGAAAAACATCAGCATCTATGAATCATGAAAGTAGAGATATAAAAAATGTTTAAATATTTTTCTGCTTTTACCAGTTTTTTACGTAAGCTACACTTGTTATCGTTTGTCTATCTGCGTCACCAGACCTTTTTAATAAAACTTCAAAAAATGAAAAATTGAAATACTTCGTTTTGACCCAAAATGGTTTGTTGAAAGTCGTTAGTAAACATTAATTCGCCATTTACCATTAAGCTCTTGATATAACGACACAATCACTTAGTAGACCTTGAGTGCTTATTGGAATACTGTCCTCGCTTCAAAAACATCATTTGCAATTTTGTTCGAAATTAATATCACAGCATAACGTTTGGAACGCCTACAATACGTCATCATGCAACTTATCCTAGGTTTTATGGCACACAAAATGTCTAGCGCTTATTAAGATAAGAACGATAACGGGTAAATTAATTGACGGTAACTATTTGCTAGAAGTTAAGAAATAAAAATTCATGTAGAAAATATTGCAATTATTTGATATAGTTATTGAGTACAATATTTACATGGCGAGTTTATGGACAAATAGATACAATTAAAATATACAAAAAAAAATTGCTCCATCATAACACGAAACACCCATTATCCCAGCTGGTAACAAAAGTTGCCATTTTTGCATCGTTTCAACTACTGACAACGTTGCTAGTTGTTGAAATGATGTAAAAAGGGCAACTTTTGCTTGCTGGGATCGTACAAACGAAAAGAGTAACTAAGTCTTTCATTTAGTTTTCAAATGAATAAATTTAAATCCTTGCAATACTGTAACTTTAATTGTTCTTCTGGCTTTACTTTCACTTCAAGTGGGGTCGCCGGTGCAGATTGCAGTCCTCCGCATCACTCTGTCAGTAGCATCTTCCTCCTTCACTTCCACTATTTCCATGTATTCTTCACACAATTCCCCATCTTCTTTTTGGCCTTCCTCGCTTTCTTTTTCCAATTTCCAATTGTCTTATTCTTCTTCTGATGTAATCTTCGTCTCTTCTTACGACGTGACCGTGATGACATTTACGGCGATGACCTCTCCAACTTGCATTCGTTCTCTGATGATTTTATTTCTTACTGTGTCCTTCTTTGTCAAACCCAGAAACCATCGCAACATATTCATTTCTGCCACTTGCCTTTTCCCTTTCTGTGTTTTCGTCAGGGCTACCACCTGCATCTCATACAACACTGCTGGTCTTACTATCGTTTTATAAAGTGTCTCTTTCAGCTTTTCTGGCATCTTTCTGTCACACTTGACTCCTGTTATTTTCTTCCACGCTCCCCGTCGTGGTTGGCATCTCTTTGTTACCTCTCTGTCACTCGTACCGTTCTCATGAAGTATGGAATCAAGATATTTGAATTCTGAAACTTGTTTCACCGTTTTTCCTTGCAGTTGTATTTCTGCCTCATTTTCTTTGTCATTATCATCTGTTGACCTTTGGAGTTCGAGATATTCTATTTTTCCTGCTTATTTTCATACTTCTATCTTCCATGGCTGCTCTCCAAGTCTCCAGCCTCTGTTCCGCTTCCTCTCTCGTCTTTGCACACAACACAACGTCGTCTGCAAACAGCATCTCACAGTGCTTCTTTCTGTATGTGTCCTGTTAAGCAATCCATAATAACAGAAAAGAGAAACCGGCTAAGTACAGATCCTTGATGCAACCCAAACGATACCTCAATTTCTGCGTGATTCCTGCCCCACACTTCACTCGTATCCTACTTCCTTGATACGTGTCTTAGATCAAACGAACATACTTCTCTACTACTTCTTTTATTCTAAGGCAGTTCCAAATCTCCTGTCTTGGTACCTTAACACTGTAAGTTGTAATTGCGATCCGATAATGTGACATCTTGCTTGTTGTCTGACGACAATTTTAACATGACTTTCCCAATAAAAGGTGTGACGTATCAACGATCTACAAAACTTTATTGAGGTATAAAGTTTATAAGGTCCGCCCCGTTAGCTCAGTGGTTTCACGCCCGGCTCAAGATCACGCGGCGCAAGTTCGACTCGAGGTGTGCGCTTGAGCAACGCACGTTAAGGACTGCTCTCCATTCAGAGGCACCTAGTGAATGGAATAATTCCCCGGCAACAACACTTCAACAATCGTAAAACTTTACTCTGCCAATCTCGGTAACTGGCCCTGCGTCAAGAGCCTCTACAAGTATGCGAAACTACCAGGAATAACCAATCAAGGCTTTGTCAGTTCGAGGATAAAGATTCAAAACCAACCAACCAAATATGACATATTTTATAGTTAAAGATTAATGTTATTTGTTAATTTTAAACATATGTAGGATGACGAAGTTGCTGCGGCGATGGCAGTAAAGCCTCCGATGGAAGATGATGAAGATAAGGATGACGATGAAGGAGTCCTCATATCTGCCTGCGGAACTCTTGATATTGCACTTCAATATTTTCTAACAGAGAAGAAGTTGCAAATTACTATTTTAGAGGCGATTGATCTTCCATCTAAGGACAGAGGTGGAGCTAGCATCATTCAGGTAACTTTGATTTATGTTACCTTTTATTGTTACTTTTTGTTGTAACCAACATTATGTTGTGTTGCATGTAGTTTGTGAAATATGCAGCAATAAGCTACTGTAAAAAGTTTGTTACTCAAATAATGTTGTGCAAGGGCAGGAAAGTCCATGTGGTCTAGCATAGACCTGACAGCAGGTGATTGCTCATTGTAAATTGCTCAATTATTCAACTATTGCACTAGTTATGATTTACTGTAATTAACCAACCATTTTTCCCATTGATTGGTGAAGATGTTTCACAGCTAACAATATAATTCACTATTTGAGTGTTGCCTTTTGGTGCTGATGCTGTTGTCAACATTCAGGTCCACGCGGTTGTCTTGCCAGCAAAGCGCAAGCGCTACAAAACTAAAGTGCAGCACATCAACTCCCCCCACTTTCACGAGACGTTCAAGCTCAGCCACATTGCCCCTGGCGACCTCAGGGGGCTTGGACTGCGACTCAGACTTTATGGAATTGGAAAGGTGCTTGAGAAAGTTAATTTTGATTTTTTTTTGTCAGTAGGCTACAGTTAGTTGAGACTTTTAAAATCGAAATAAATGATCTTTTCCCACAGCAAATTACCTTTCGGTGTAACAACGTAAAATACCAAATATTATCAAAACGGACTTTAGTTTATTTTCCCTTGAACATATGAACTTTAGCCTCACAAGTGTTGTTATTAGAACTTCTTTGATGCATTTTTGATGCTGGTTACAGGTGAGAGACAGACTGATTGGAGAGGCATCGGTAATGTTTGACGAACTGAACCTGATCAGAGATCCACAATTAACCATCACGCTCCAAATGGAACCAAGGACTGATGTAAACGTACGTTTTCGACTCTCCTCGTTATTATTTGAAAGATAGCTGCTAAGAATCAAATCTTTTATAGAGTTTTAGATAACGTCTGATAAATAGGAAGAATTCTTTGCTTGTGCTCTACACGTATAGTTACTTGCTTTTCTTTCTGTTACAGCGAACTGATATGGACCAATCAGCAACCCAGAACGAACCTGACGTGTCAGCTGTGGCTACATTGGCTCATGGTGGAAGTCTACCTGAGCTATTATTGTCTCTTGCCTATGATGAGATGACGGGACGTCTCAGTGTGGAAGTTGTGAAGGGATCTCATTTCCGCAATCTCTCTATGGCTAAACCTCCAGGTGGATACCAGTTCAATTATCGCGATCATTTTGACTGCTCATTCACATTATGCGTTCATAAGCTGACCGGCAGATCAAGATTTCATAGATTTGTGATCAGAGGCTAAAAATTTCACACGACAGCTGTCTACGAAGCTAACCACGCGCTGCAGGATTATTCGGTCAGATAGACTTCATCTGGGTTTGTTGCATTGACAAGTTGATGCAACATGTGCTCAGCCGTAATATTTTACTAATACCTAATCCAGGAAGGTCTAATAGTTAGATTTGGCGTCATTCAGAGGTACAGAAACACAGAAATAGACCAAATGACGTTGTATAATATTGAAGCATCTGCTTGGCGAATCAATTGATGTTGCTGTGATGACGCGGTTCACACATCACGTGTTTCGGCATTCATCTATCCATTTGTAACATCTGAATAAAATGTGCACAGACCACATTTCCAAATATCGTCTTCTCACAAAACATTGTTTACTCCAATACTGATGAATTGATTTGATATTCATCCTCACTCAGGGAAATCTTCTTTGGCAGCTTAATCCTGGTAGTTTCGCATACTTGTAGATGCTTTGAACCACTGACACAGGCTCGGCCACCGAGATCGACAAAGTGAAGTTTCCGCTTGTTGTTGAAGTGTTTTGCCGGGTAATTATTCCAACTACTTGGTAACAGTATGCTAAACATTTTTTGACTAAACCAGACGCTTTCTCTTTTTTATATTTTGTACAGAATCAATACAATTTTGAATTGTTTGTATGCAGATACATTTGTCAAGTTAATCCTGTTGAACTCCGCGTTTCAAGAAATGGCTCAAAGCAAAACAACTGTAAGAAGATCTCAACCTAATCCTGTGTTCAAGGAGACGTTTTATTTCCAGGTAGGTTATTGCGTTTACATAAAGGACGTCTAAGTGCAAAAGCATGAAATATATCAAGTCATCAAAATACCACATGTTAGTGGGATTTCGCAGAAACCATTGCAGATTTCTCCATAAAAGATTTTTTTATATATCAAGCCTTTACCTTGAAAAGATATGCATGATACAATCACCTATTTAGCAAACTGAAATTGTATTTAGGCCTAAACCATAGTTAATATCAAGTCTACAATAATTGAATAAAGTATGATAAATTTACAAATGGAGGTTGAGAGAGTGTGGAATATAGTATTTTAATAAACCTAATTGTTTCTGTTAACTTTATCTTTGTTGAAAGCCTTGAATCTTACTGACAACTTCAAAAGCACCAAACTCTTTTTCTTGCACCGAAAGATTGAAGTAAAATAATTATTTTCAAATTGCCATGTTTCAAATATTTCACGTTTCCGAACTTGTCAAGTTTAATGGTTCAAAGTCATCTTAATATAAGTAGCCATTGAGTATTGACTCATAAATAAAACAAAAAATACATCAAGTGATTATTATACAGTAGCTTTATTACTTTTTATTAATGACTTGATATTACATTTTTGGATCTCATTTTTAAAGCTGTTTATTTATGACACCTTGCAGATTTTCATGAGGAAACTGTTTAATCATGCTATTAAATGCAAACTATGCCCTATTTATAGGTGGTTTTCACACCAACTGTAAATTGTAATTCGGATCTATTAGCTTGCCAAACTATATCCGTCAACCTTTAAAAACATAACATTATAAAGCGATTTTGCTAGCATGCCATTGCAAAATAATAGTAGACGATGGTGGAAAACCTGAATTTGCTTCTTCGGAACGCTATTTAATATACTTTATAGTAAAATCCAATCTTTTGTACTTTTCTTAGGTAGCTCAGTTCCAGCTAGCTGAGGTGTCCTTAATGGTAAGCGTCTACTGCAATCGCACAGTCAAACGAAAGTCTATGCTTGGTTGGATATCTATGGGAAGAAACAACAGCTGTGAGTTCGATGAACAACATTGGACTGAGATGAGGGGAGCAAAGGGCAAAGTGGTCAGCAGATGGCACACTCTTATTGAATCATAAACACTAGGTGGTGTATCGCCATCGTATCCATCTCCAAGTTCCCCTTACGCTTTCAACATGGAACAAGAGAAGGCGGCGAACGGAGCCGCAGACCTGATCGGCTCTTGTTCATTCCGTGAACTCTCACTTCATTCACTGCTTCGTTGCTTCCCAGTTTGACTTCGATCTTTCGTATCAGCTCATTGTCAGCAGTTTTGTTTGTTCAGGTTTTTGACCCAACTGATGCAAATAAGTGAGATATGAAGTTGAAGCAAAAACAAAACTATAAAATTTAATGTTTTAGAAAACAAAACTACGATACTCAACTTCGTAAATTTTTTTATTATGATAAAAAAATGATGTTTGTGATTATATAAACTATAAAAACAAACAAACAATTTCTCAACCTTCCTCGTTCTTCTTTACGCACAGGGCATGCTACGGAATAGAGTGGAAATTTTCCATACTTCACGTCCTGCAATTTTGTTTTACACAATTGAAAATGTTCCACTTCAATTTCTAATCTCTTACACACTTTCACCGGTGAACGTTTTGTTGTTTATCTTGCATTGCGGGAAAGCGGACTTGAGCGCTATGCATCGGTGTACGCCTTCCGACGTACACCTGACCCACGCTGCAGCCGACGGCAATGTCTGTTTCCGGTTGTTTACTCTGCTTATGACTTAAATTTGGTACTACCCGTTACTCGAATCGATCACTGGGTAGAGGCAATTATCGTAAAGTTTCTTGCCTAGAGAAACAACAGCAATTGCCGGTGGCTGGAGTCGAACATGCAGGCTCTCAACTGCGATCCCAACGCGCTAACCACTCGGCCACTGCTGCCGACTCTGACCGCTGTTAAATGACTCTCACCGCTGTTAAATGACTCTCACCGAACGTTAAATCTGACCGCAAATGTTGCTATTGAAGTGGAAAGTAACATAGTCTCCCATGTCAAGTCAGTGAGACTATTATACCAGGCGAACAGAAATCAGAAGTGAAAAGCCTTCAGTGTGTAATATTAAATTCTAAGTCGGCCATCGTAAGACTTCTCAAACTTTTATATAATCTAACACTGTGATATGAAGATAAGGTTAGAATAAGACCAGTAGCCAAAACCAAGTGAAATTTCATACACCCTATAAAAGTCTTTCATTCTATTCTGCTTTAAAACTTCCATATTTTCAACTGAATTTTTGCCTTTTATTCCATAGCATGTCTTACGGAGCAATATGAGACAAACAAAAGCAATAGCTCATTTATTTAGTACCATAGTGGAACGATTAATTTCCGTGATTGTGCTATCTGTGAAAAATAATTTGTAGGAGGTTTTGATTGTTCAATTCTGGGAATTTTTATCCTGGAAAGACTTGGAAAGCTTAATCCTGGAAGTTTCGCATACTTGTAGAGGCTTTGAACCACTGACGCAAGGCCGGTTACCGAGATCGACAGAGTGGAGTTTCCTCTTGTTGAAATGTTGCTGCCTGAATTTTTTCATTCCACCAGAAGCCGCTGAACGAAGACTAGCCTTTGAAATGCGTTGCTCAACCGCACACCCGAGAGTCGAACCAGCGCCGCTTGATCTTGAGGTTTCTTTGTGTGCAACGTCGGCGCTAACCAACTTACGAGAAGAATGCCGATGCCAGAGGTTGATCAGAGATATTTATGTTTAAAATTTATTTTTTGTCAAATTTGTTTTTACTTTTATTTTTGGAAGTTTATTGTGTATTGTCTTATATTTTTCTTTCGGAGTTAGTCTGCGTTTTTTTGCCATGAATTTTTGATGACACTAATGCAAATGCTTTTTACGAAGGAATAAATTTTGTCAGAAATTGGAAAAAGATGAGACCGAATATAGAAATAAGTGTTGTATAAATGAAATGCAATTGCGCTTAATTTTCAATGAACTATTTGTAGCATATCATTTTTCACTGCCTACGACGCCAATTGAGATATACTTACCACATCAAAATTATTTTCAAATGGGCAAACAATGACCTAAGCCATTACTACTGAAAAGTTTAGGTGTTTATCAGGACAATTATCGTTTCTAGCACTAGTTGCAACGTTCATCTGATAAAAATGTAAGTAAAAGCAACAATAAACAGGATGATTTATTGTCAAATTTAAGTAAGTTTTGACATCAACTGCTGCATTTTTTTTTGGAAGAACCTACAGCACATTCGACGTATTTCATAGTAAAAGAAGTAGGCCTAGGCTATGGTCGATGTCATTTTGACTGGTTTCGATTATCAAAATTCAATAAATGCAAAATTGATTCAAAAACATCATTTTAGAATATGCTAGAAAAGTCTCAGAGGAACTCGACACCGCTTTATTGTCTCCAACCCTTGACGAAGGGAAGGAACTTGATGATGAGAAAAAAATAATACAATTTATACAAAAATAAAATTTTAGGAAAGTAGTAGGCTATCATGTAGCAAAAATACTTTTGAATTTTGTCATATCTGATTTGTATCGCCCAGACGTAGCTGTATTACAGTAGATTGTCAACATTGGTCGTGTCGGCTGTGCAGAGTAGTTTAGAGACAAATGCAAGCCGGTACTAATAATAGCATTCCTAGGCCAGAAAAACAAGACATCGCTAAAAAAATGTTTAGTTTTCCGGACCCAGTGGAAAGATTTCAGGCACCTAAAATGCTGTTGTTTCTCTGGGCAAGAAACTTAATGATAATTGCCTCTACCTAGTGATCGATTTCGAGTAATGGGTAGTACCAAATTTAAGTCATAAGTAAAGTAGACAACCGGAAAACAGACATTGCCGTCGGCTGCAGCGTGGGTCAGGTGTATGTCGGAAGGCGTACACCGATGCATAGCGCTCAAGTCCGCTTTCCCGCAATGCAGGATAAAGATAAACAAACAAACAAACAATTCTGGGTCCAAAAACTACCTCCTGTACTCCATTGGCTGAGAATGCCAATAAAGATGAGCAAATCGAAGTTTTTTTTGTAATTAACGGTTATCAATTCTAAGGAATGCTCTCAAGAAAACCTGACGTAGCCTACGCCACTATCTGCGGCCCAACTGCCACTGCTAATGTAACGTGCGGAATTTTCTATTTGTAGCCTACAGTGTTGTACGTTGACGCCGTCAATTTGACGGCGTCATTTGACGGCGTCAACTTTTTGTTGACGCTGAGGCTAGCGCCGTCAAATTATTTTTCAGTTGACGGAAGTGATAGCGCCGTCAACTATTTTGCCGATTTTAAGCGTCAAGCGCTAAGCGTCATTTTTTGTTTTCATGGAAAATCTCGTTTCACAATAAGAGTTTCACAATGTATTCTGGCCAGCGCGACTCATCCGAATTACCGGCTTTTGCGTTGGTTGGAATGGCTCCCTGGAATACATGCGGAAGAAGTTCGCCAAATGGTGATCACCCATGTATTGAGAACGAGGGATCAGAGACAGAAAGCGAAAAATCCATGAATGGCATCGCGGACGTTGAATATAGCCTACTTTATTTCAAGAGCTCTATGCCCCTGAAAAGAGCGATGTTGGTGCAGTGGACCTCGTTAAAAGATTTATACATGCTAAACTATCACAGCACGCTTGGAACAGTGATACCTTTCCAACTAAACGTTTTCAACTTGTTTTTGAAATACAACACACCAATACCAACCAGCGCTGCTGTGGAACGCATGTTTTCACTTGGAAAGGACAATATGCGCAGGGGCGCCGGAAGCGGGGGGGAGCAGGGGGAGCGAATGCCCCCCTGCCCTCAAATTTCTGTGGATGGGGAGGGAAGAGGGGGCAATGGTGCCCTTTTAAGGTCATGTAAGCTACTGCACACTTTGCATTATAACAATTTATGCTATTCGCTATTAGCCTAATTATAATGTTCTATTTTTGCCTCAAAATAATATTCACGACACAAAATTCTCCATCACAGTAAGTTATATTACATCATTATAAAATAGCATTATGCCCTTCCGTGCCATTGTTCTTTGTATAGCGGACACTTGTATCATTACTCGACAATGAGCTGATAGATGAGCATTATCGCTATATCTTATCTTAAAACTTACAAAAAAGATTGGCCTTTCAGCAACAAAAGTGCCCTTTTTTCATACTCCTGCCCATCCAGTCAAAAATCGCTCCGGCGCCCCTGAATATGCGTTCCAAACGCAGCAGATTGTCAGACAAACGTTTTAAAATGCTTGTTTTTCTGCAAGGAAATAACTAATAGGCTGAGCAGCTAATTACAATACAGTCTCAAAGCATAATACCTGCTCTTTATTTATAGCTATTGTTAGGCTGAACTTGGTTGAAATATTTCCGTTTTATGAGACGCTGGCAAAAAATAGCGCTAGAAATTAGCGCTGACGCTGACGCCGTCAATTTCTTTAAGAGCTTGCGCAGTCCTTTACGCCGTAAAGTTTTTAGGCAATTCGCGCTGACGCTGACGCCGTCAAATTATTTCAATGACGCGTACAACACTGGTAGCCTATTCTCTGTGATGGAAAAAAAATCTTTATGAACATGATTATTGAGAAAAGGAGTATCGGATATTTTCTCGCGGAATGATGTAACTACACTATTAATTCTTCACAAACAGTGACGTGAGACTAGGCTACTTTAGAATATAGGTAAAATTTTCTGTGATTTCTGTGTAGGCTATTGTGAATAGCCTCCTTTCAAACGTATGCTACAACGAAACGAAATTGTTTGACTTTCGAAATGCAATTCAGTTTGAAACCAAGACAAGCTTAGCTTTAATACGAAATATTTTCATTTCAAACAGCTCCGACAACCATTATTAACAATGGTAACAACCAAAGCCGTACGAGCCAGGGGGGCAGAGGGAGCAGCCGCCCCCTGTTGTTTCAAAACGTCGCGAATTCGAGCAAAATCTTGAAATTATTAGGGCAAAAATTGCTATATGAAAAGCTACAAAATTGCATGAATTAAGAAAAACTATAAATTAATATCTTTCACCTATCAATCAAACTAAGTACAGCCTCTTACTTGCACAAGAAATGTGCCGCAAAATTTTCATTTGGCACACCCGTATTGATGTATTGTATTGCATGGTGATCAAACTGTAGTACGAAATGCATTTAACCAACTGCATCATGCCAATTTGGGCAGCCACCAAAATATGTCTCTAATACTTTTGTGAAACTGCCCAAATTAAAACGTAAAATTGGCTATATAGCTAATTTTATTAATTTTTACAAATGCATCCTGTTGAGTTGGGCAGCTGAAAACATGAAATTATCTGATAAAACTGATTAGGCCTAGTCTGTTTATGCAACTTCCCAAATTGGCATGAGGCAGTTTCTCCAAAATGAACAAATTCATTAATTTTTCCCATTTACATAACTGTATCGTTTAGATTTGGGCAAAAAAAAAAATGAAATTATCTGATCGTCGTCGTCGTGTGACCGCCTGGGGCCGAGGGTCTATCCTTTTACCACCCCAGATTCACGATGTTCCCTGACTACATTGGAAGGCTACTAGAGAGCAGCCAGTCTTTGGTTTCATCATCCATGACACGCAGACCTTCCACTCCATTAGGTGGCTTGAAGATGGAGCAGTCATTGATGATGTGGTCTGCGGTCTGTTTCTCGGCACCACATTCACAGGAGGAGGAAGAGGCCATTTCCCATTGGTGCATGGTTGAGCGGAAAAGCCCGACGCCCGTTGTTCCCGACAATTTTGTTCACCAAATCAAACGTCATATAAAAACCGTTATGGTCTACTTAACCTAGATGGCATCTTACGTCATAGAAATTGCTAGAAAATGTCCAAATATTGCACCATCGTTCGTAAGACCTGATGAAACATTGCATCATCACCTTTGAACACCTGTTTGAATTGCTTGACAATGCTTTTCACTATTACGTCACAGTAACTGTTTACGTGAGTTTGAAATATTGAAATTTATTCTCGTCATTTTAAAATTGTTGCTTGAAGAGGTTGGTCGCATGTTTAACTGTTTCGCTTAGTGCTGCTAGCTGAACGAAAGTTCCGTCTTTTATCTAAGTAGTTTGTTGTAGTGACAAGTTTTAGTGGTGTACGGTGTTGCATCCCAATTTCGACAGCCAGGTGGCTAATTTTACAGAAATACAATTTTGAATAGACGGTTTCAAAAGAGTGTTTCTTTCGGTCATTACATACAGACGAACGGATCCGAGAATCTTATGTTACAATTTTCCCACGAAGAGATTATGGTTTACCGCTGTGACCATAAATAATAAAAGACGAGTTCTTGTCGGTTGGTAGGCTGCAGAAGCAAAAGAATAAAAGACGTTACTCTGTCTAGTGTTTGGTACTGAAGCAAAATAATAAAAGACGAAGTTATTGGTTTGGTAGGCTACAGAAGCAAAGAAATAATAAAAGAAGATCTTGTTGGTTGGTAGTCTACAGAAGCACAAGAAAATTAAAGACTTTTCTTCTCAGTTGGTACTGAAGAACTTCAAGCTAAAAATTAAAGGCGTTTCTTTGTTGGTTTTGAAGAAAAAACTACATTGACATTCATTGGCAAGAAAAAAGAAAATTAAAGACAATCGATCTGTGCTTGAAGATTCAAGTGGACGAATCCAAGCAAGTTTTGTGGAACTTTTGGACTTCATTCATATACCCTTACATCTCCGGTATTGTGCATTTAAATTCTTTTTATATTTTTACGGTCTTTGCAGTTAAGTTTTTTATAACTACTGTAATAATTTTGTGTGTTTGTGTAACTTAATTTTTTAATTGTTAAGTTTAGCCTCAACATTTAATATGTCTACACTCGGTGGCGACAGGGACTCGGCCGCCGTCGACTCGACTGAGTTTAAGCCTGATGATGTTCTTTGCGGTCGGGCAGGCCATTCTGAGGAGGGACCCAGTAACGATAAGGCTAAGTCAGTTCGAGAGGCCCGGCATCTTAGAAGGGATATTTTGACTCAAATTGGGGAACTTTCTGTAGCCCTAGGTTCTTGGGGTGATAAGCAAGAATTGTTAAATTTTAGATCTAAGTTGTCTACTTTAGAAGAGGAATTACGGCATTTCCATGCACTTTTGAGTAAAATATTCAACTCTGCAATTTTGGCAGAACTTCGTGATAGGGTAGATCCCGAATTTAACTCGTTGAAAAATAACTTCGAACAAAAAGTAAGTGAGTTCTCAGATATGTTGGATGATGACATACATCCTGAGGATAACGCCTCAAATGTAAGCACTAGGATGTCTAGGAGTTCGTCTTGGATAGTTGCACAAATTAACCTACAGCTAAGACGAGAGGAGCTCCAGATACAAGCTGAGACCGAAGCGAGAGCTGCTGAGGCCATGGCGAGAGCTGAGGCCATACAAGCTGAGGCTGCCGTGAGAGCTGAGGCCGCACGAGCAGAGGCTGCCGCGAGAGCTGAGGCCAACGCGAGAGCTGCTGAGGCCGCACGAGCAGAGGCAGCCGCGAGAGCTGAGGCCGAAGCGAGAGCTGCTGAGGCCGCCGCAAGAGCCGAAGCGAGAGCTGCTGAGGCTGCTGCGAAAGCCAAAGCGAGAGCTGCTGAGTTTGCATTCAAAGACGCACAGGTGAGGGCTGAACAACGTAAGGAGGTAGCTTTAGCTGAATATCGATCAGAGTTGGGCTCCCGGCGTAGCTCTAAGAAGGGATCTTCTAGGCATTCCAGAAGTGAACATCAATCGCGGTTAAATTTAGATAACCTTTTCCAGACGCCTGTTCAATCCGTAAATGGTCCAGTGCAATCCACATGTTTTCAAAATGTTTCAGGAGTTTTCGGGGCCGCGGCTAAGGATCTTCCGAAGGATCTAAAGCTAAGGCCTGCGAATTATAGCCGAACTCCTGCCCCAGAGCGTACAGGTCACGGGGCCGCTATCAGAAGTAATGTTTTGCCCCCTTCACAGTTTTCTGCACCGCTAGTTTTTGATCGCCCAGCTACACGTAATTTGGGTGGTTGTGAGAGGCGTATCGCGTCTCCTGATTTTAACTTGTGTAAGGAGCGTGATCGGGCTGGGCATGTGACTGAGCCCCCTCAGCCCCTTAAGGGATATAGCTTGTCTTCTCCCGCTAAATCGAGTTCTCAACAACAGGATTGCTTTTTTGAATACCAAAATAGTAGGACGTTTTTCGATAAGGCGGCCTTGATTGGTTACGATGGTAATAATTTGCCATTTATCTTCTTTAAAAATCGTGTTACGGCCTTAATGGCAGTTTCTCCCTTTAAAGGAACTCGTTTGACTTTGTTACAAGCAGCTTGTGTTAGAACAGCTGCGCAAACGATTGCTAATTTGGTTTCCGACACTCCTGACTTGTCAGAAGAAGACAGGATAGGAATGTCGTTAGCTCGCTTGTCCAGCGTTTTGGAGTTCTTGGAGGTCTTTTCGCCGAACCAGAAATTAGAAAGTATCGCTATGGTAGCAAATTAACTTCGATCTCTTCCAGTGATTTGAAAGAGTTTAAAGATGAATTGTCGCAGTGTCTGCTTTACGCGCAAGCTTATGGTCAGCGTGACAAATTGGAAGGACGTTTTGTTTTGAATTTAGCTAAGCGACTCCCGTTTGACGCTAAGCAGCGTTATCTTGACTTTTTAGGTGATCAGTATGGTGGCACTGATGAGCCTACTTTTCAGAGTTTGTTTGAATTTGTAGTACGGGAGGAAACGCGCAAGTCGACTGATTTTAGCATTATGCTAATGGGCGATTCTGGTGAGTCGCAGCATTTTAAAAAGTTTGGCAAAGGAAAATTGCCTTCATGTCCGGTTAGGCAGACGTCGGTAAAACCCTATGATAATGTGATTTCAGGTAGTTCGCAGTACTCGACTGGTGTTGGCGCACCGCGCGGTGGTGTGGCCAGACGTAGAAACCTACCGGCATGCATTTATTGTTCGTCACGTGGTCAAGTTGAATATCATTTTTTGTCTAATTGTAAAGAATTTTTGCGCTTGACACCTAAAGATCGGAGAAATGTTATTGTGAAAGCTGGAAAATGCTTGAATTGTTTGCGCCAGCATATGGTTAGGGACTGTAATCATGCAAACAACTGTTGTCAGTGTGGGCCTAACAACGATAGGAAACACTATTTTTCTTCTGCATGGTTTTTATGTGACGTCACGTGATTCTCTGGATTCGATCGGTAAAGATGATGCTCGTGCCAGAGTTCCTGTCCGTAATGTTAAGTTTGGAAATGTTAAAGCAGCCTTTAACCGCGTTACTGCTGCTCTTATTTTGAATCCAATGACTGGCAAATCGAAGTTGGTGTATTGTCAGCATGATCCTGGTTCGCAGTTGACTTTTGTTTCGAGTGATTTGGTGTGCGAACTTGGCGTTAAACCGTATGACAAAGCGTCGTTTAAAATGGATACTCTGGCTGGTCAGAAACCTACTTGTGCTAACCTTGTTAAACTCAACATCCAGTCGTTAGAGACGGATGAATTGTTTTGTGATATAGCTTCGGTGGTTAACCCAGCTTGGGCTGACGATGTTAAAACTTCACCGCATAAGCAGGATTTAAGTGGTTTCCGTCATTTTCATGACGTGAATATGTTTCATTTGAATGATTGTAGTACTGTAGATGTACTGATTGGCAACGACAACGCTTATTTGATGTGGGCAAAAGAAGAGCGTGTTGGTGAGAATCGTAGTGAACCGCATGCTTTACTCACTCCTCTCGGTTGGTTGGCTTGTGGTGGTAAGTCACCCTTAGATGAAAGCGTTGCTAACGTGTGCAGAGTACAGACGTCTTTAGAGTCGGATGTCATCTCTGGCTTTCAGCGTAAAATTGAGTCTCGTGATATGGAAATAGCAGACCTGAATAAAGTCATTCAGGATTTGACGTTGCAAAATGAAACCTGTGAATTGTCTCGCAATGACATTTTGGCTAGAGAACTTGTTGAACCGAATATTGAGTTGAAAGATGGTCGATTTGAGATATCTGTACCGTTGAAGGAAAATATTGATTTACCTAACAATTTTGTGTTGGCGTCAGATAGAGCTGTTGCTTTAAAGAAAAAGGCTTTAAAACAACCTGAACTTCGTGATTTCCTTACTGACACCATGAAGGATCTTAAATCTAATGGCTATATTGAGCGTGCTGGTGAAGCAGAAAATGTAAAGGGATTTGAGTGGTATTTACCATACTTTGTAACGTCACAATTAAAAAAGCGTATTGTCAACGATGGCAATTCTGAATTTCGAGGAACTTGTGTTAATGATGTAATGTTTTCGTGTCTTGATTTGTTAAACCCTCTGGCAGATGTCTTGGCCAGATTTCGGCTTAGTGGATTTGGTTTCGTGGCCGATATGACCAAGTACTTTTTTCACATTTTGGACTCTTCAATACATAAGCCCTATTTTATTGAACTGCTTACGTACACAGGCAGTGCCGTTCGGATCGTGAACGAACGCCCTTTGGTACCTTTGAGTGACGACCCTAGGGATTTTACTGTCATCACCCCTGCCTCACTTTTGACCCCATATTTAGACCCATACTGTGCTGTTGGGAAACCACATGATCGTGACCAACTAAAAAGGGATTATCGGTTCAATTTGTCACTTTCTCAGCAGTTTTGGAGCAAATAGATAGATTTTTACTTGCCAGGGCTTCAGGGCCGGAAAAAATGGCTAAAAATGGCCGAGAATTTGGAGCCTGGTCAACTTGTAGTAGTGGGCTCTCTCCAAGACATTGGTAAACGTGGGAAGTATCAACTTGGGAGGGTGCATGAGGTGGTCCCACAAATTAGGAAAGGGAAGCCTGTGGTTCGTAGAGCCAAAGTTGCCGTCTGCAACTATGATGAGAGTACGGGGAAAGTGAAAGTAGACTACGTGTTGAGGGATATTTCGTGCCTCGCCCCCGTAAAGAACACCTAAGTGTTAGGGTTTGAGCCTGGTTTTGTCTGCGGTGGCCGACACTTGTCTGAGTCCAGAACAGTCGGTTATTATCGCAACCATTGTATATAGCGTCATTTTAGCGTGTACCTATGGTACCAATTTCATGTATCGTCGCGTATTATTCTTATTGCTGTTCATTTATTGCATGCCCTTTGTATTTGCGTATTAATTTAAACGTGAATGATTCAAACAATTTGTGTATCGTGTGTTTTTATTCATTGGCTCACAATTGTCGTCAATTCTTTTTTAGTTATGCCATGTCAGACTGTCATAACTAGGGGCCGCTATGTTCCCGACAATTTTGTTCACCAAATCAAACGTCATATAAAAACCGTTATGGTCTACTTAACCTAGCTGGCATCTTACGTCATGGAAATTGCTAGAAAATGTCCAAATATTGCACCATCGTTCGTAAGACCTGATGAAACATTGCATCATCACCTTTGAACACCTGTTTGAATTGCTTGACAATGCTTTTCACTATTACGTCACAGTAACTGTTTACGTGAGTCTGAAATATTGAAATTTATTCTCGTCATTTTAAAATTGTTGCTTGAAGAGGTTGGTCGCATGTTTAACTGTTTCGCTTAGTGCTGCTAGCTGAACGAAAGTTCCGTCTTTTATCTAAGTAGTTTGTTGTAGTGACAAGTTTTAGTGGTGTACGGTGTTGCATTCCAATTTCGACAGCCAGGTGGCTAATTTTACAGAAATACAATTTTGAATAGACGGTTTCAAAAGAGTGTTTCTTTCGGTCATTACATACAGACGAACGGATCCGGAAATCTTATGTTACAATTTTTCCACGAAGAGATTATGGTTTACCGCTGTGACCACTCGTACGGAGTGGTTAGCGCGTTGGGATCGCAGTCGAGAGCCTGCATGTTCGACTCCAGCCACCCGCACTTGCTGTTGTTTCCCTGGGCAAGAAACTTTACGATAATTGCCTCTACCCAGTGATCGATTTCGAGTAATGAGTAGTACCAAATTTAAGTCATAAGTAGAGTAGACAACCGGAAACAGACATTGCCGTCGGCTGCAGCGTGGGTCAGGTGTACGTCGGAAGGCGTACACCGATGCATAGCGCTCAAGTCCGCTTTCCCGCAATGCAGGATAAAGATATGAAAAACAATACAAACAAAACAATACGGAGACGGTTGAGGCGCACCCATGCCTGTCTTGGTAGTGTTAGACCGATGGGGCGTGTGTCGGCGTCGGGGATGAACGAATAGAGTCTGGTGGCAGTGGACTTCCATTCAACTCCATTTATGGTCCGCCCAAGCAGCCGCAGAGATGTCTTGTACATAGGCTTCTTGATTTCAGTCGACGGGGGTGCTCGTTTGGGAGAGCAGAGATCTTGTGGTGGAGAAGGTGGTTAGGCTCCAGTGCCCGTCGACCGAGGTACAGAGTGGCTTCTTCGTGACGAAGCTCAGCGGGTTGGATGCCAGCGAGAATGGGGAGATTGTCCAATGGTGTGGGACGCAGGCATCCGGTCACTGTGCGAAGGGCGATGTTTATGGCAGTGCCGATGTTATGGCAGTGAGCACTGCGGCACCAAACAGGTGCACAGTAAGGCAAACCGGGGCGTGTTGTCACAAGGGGGGTGTTGTCACAGCAATTTTTTTTGTACTTGCACTTACTGCTTCGAGTCTATATTTGTAGCACGTGCTTTGTTAAGAGTCATCTTCATTTTGAGGTTAGCAAAGTCAAGAAAAGACAGCAGGTTTAGCTTAAATTAAATTATTATCAAAAACTTGGTCATCGATGTAAATTTCACTAACTTTTCAAAATTGTGTGACGCTTTCGTAAGAGCAGTTTGACCGCAAGTATGAAATCAATTTTATAGCTTATTATGTTAGGTGTTTAGCTGACACTTTAGAAGTTAAGAGCGTGCCTTTTCTAGCTGCCATTAAAAATTTTGTCTGACTGCGTACGTCGGGGCGAGTTGTCACAGCTGTGATGATGGTCACATCTTATGAGAAGCAGAAGCAAAATTTGGCATAAACTACCGAACCCTTGGTCGATATGTGAAAGCAAGGAAACAAGACCCAAAGCAGTTGTTGAATTAATTTCAACTTGTTTACTGTATAAATGTGTAAATTCCACGTAATAAAACTTGATTTTGTAAGGCCAACCGGGGCGTGTTGTCACAGGTTTGGGGTTTTTCCATTTGTGCTTTTGCTATATACAATGTAAGTGATTTGGTTATATCATTCGTACATTGTCCACTTACACTTCCTTTTGCCACTAGTTATACTTTTTAATCGCAAAAGGATTTCAAGAAAATCAAATTTTTGTAAAAAAAAAAAAATTGTGACAACACGCCCCATGCTTTGTGACAACACGCCCCGTGCTGGGGCGTGTTGTCACAATTTTTTTTTTACAAAAATTTGATTTTCTTAAAATCCTTTTGCGGTTAAAAAGTTTAACTAGTGGCAAAAGGAAGTGTAAGTGGACAGTGTACGAATGATATAACTAAATCACTTGCATTGTATATAGCAAAAGCACAAATCGAAAAACCCCAAACCTGTGACAACACGCCCCGGTTTGCCTTACTCTGCTGAAGAGTAGACAAGGGCTAAGGCTGCTATACGCAAAGTGTCAGCCCTCGCCCCCCAGCTAGAGCCTGCCAGGCGCTTGAGTAGCGCAGTGCGGGATGTCAGTTTCTTGCGCAGTGACACCAAATGGTAGCGATATTTGAGCGATCTGTCCAGTGTCACCCCAAGATATCTTGGTTCTGGGCAGAAGGACAGAGGTTTTTCGTTGTTCTGGACGTGTAGCTCACGATCAGCTTCCCGATTATGGAGGTGGAAAGCTGCTGCTACAGTTTTGGCTTCGCTGAGTTTCAGTCGCCAGTTCTGGAGATAGGCTGAGAGAGTTTTCATGTCCTGGCTCAAGGTGTCTTCTACATTTTCCCACGACGTTGTGGAGTGGAGAATTGCCAGGTCGTCCGCATAAGCATATTTTTCGGAGACCGTAGTTGGCAGGTCGTGGGTGTAGATGTTGAAAAGAAGTGGAGCCAGGACCGATCCCTGTGGGACGCCGTTTTTCAGGCGTCTCAGTCTGTTTCGCCGTGAGCTACCGGTGGTGAGGGTGAAGCTTCGAACAGTGCAAATTATCTGATCATAGTCTATATATAAAACTGCCAAAATTGGCATGATGCAGTTGCCTCAGCATCAAAATTTACAAAGTCTTTAATTTTTTTCATAATATCCACAAATGCATTATCTTGATTTGGGAAACTACAAAATATGAGTTTATGTAAATCTGGTAAATACTTTTATAAAACAATTCGGGTGGAGAAGTTACAGTACTTTTTCAACTATAAACGGACATAGCTAAGCAACACCACAACATTTAACAAAAAAATGTTATAGCCTACCTGTTAAAAGTAATGTTAATGTTGTGGTGTTGCTTAGCTTTGTTTGGTTACTTTTATAAAACTACCCAAATTAAAATGATGCAGTTGAGCCCCAAAATAAAAAAAATATTTAGTTTGTTTATGCAACTGTGTCATGTTAATTTCAGCAACATTTAAAATGCTACTGCTGCAATATATATAATACTCCTAAATGTTACTCCTACAGTCCTACCTACCATGCCAAAGTGCAGAAGCATCGAACAGTGCACAAACAAGGTACTGTATCTTCAAAGATGACTTCAGTTGTTCTATCTTGATTACTTTGGTAAGAAATTCTAGCTAGCTGGTGATCTTGTTATGTTAGTTTTTCACTGTTATCATGCACCGCATAGGGGAGATCGGGGATAGTTCGGACGCGGGGATACCTCGGATAAGGCATTTGACGTCACAGTAGAGTATTGTTAAATCACGTTTACCAAAGCTTTGTGGCTCCATTACAAATCAGGATAAAGTTTGCAAGTATGTCTAGTTTTCTTAGAAAGTTGAGGCCGAAAAAGTAATTTTATCAGTGATATCAAGATTTTAAAATTGTAGCCTACGTGTAAGGCCATAATTCCGTTGCAGTTAACCAAAACAAACTTTTTATTGATTGAGGTTGTAGTTAGAAAGCAATACTCAGATAAGCAAGTGATGATTTTGACCAGCAGTTAATCAGGTAGCCATATTTTCTTCATTTACCTGTAGTCACGTGGTCGGGGATACTTCGGACATAATGGCCGAGGTATCCCCGTGGAAAAAATCAAACTTAAACAAAATCTTATTTTCAGATCCTTTGAATAATTTGTTGGATTTTAAAGACATAATGGTTCGGACATAAAAAAAAATATATATTCTGTATTAACTGTCAAATCAACTCAAAACGTCTGCATAAAATTCCGGGACCGGATAAAATTGCTGTCCGAGATGACCCCAGGCATGTCCGAAATTACCCCGGTACCGGGGTGACTTTGGACATTTGAGGACCGTAGAAATTATGCTTTTTATAAGCATTTCCGGTTTGCTGAAACAAACGATACTCTTACTCTTTTTTGGCAAAGCTTTAAGGTTTACAACAAAATAATATTTATGAACTTGCTGTGTAATTTAAAAAAAATATAGGCTGTTTTCAAAAAATCGTCCGAGCTATCCCCGGTCTCCCCTACATTATATTTGGGCAGTTTCTATAAAAGCGTGCAGATTTAGGCAAATTGACGTTCTGCCTCCCCCCCCCAAAATGGTTTGGTCTCGTACGGCTATGGTAACAACAATCGAATGAGTAGCCCACCTGTAGCCTAACTTCTGATTTTAGCTCATTGACTATAAACGATTTTAACTCCTGATTGAAACATACAAAAATGTGTAACATGCTTGCATACGGTATCTGAAACAAACAAATAAATATAAAAGCGCAGAAATGAATTGTAAGCCTGCAAGGGTTACACAGAACCCAAAGTCAATTATGAGTGGTGTCAGAGAACATAGAAATGAATGACGTATGCAGAGCTCGCAGAAGTTACAATCTACTACCAGAAATCCAGGGATAGCAAAACATAAGCTATTATTAGGCTACTTATTAGGCTATAAGTTGTTTGAATTCAGTGCATTGTCGACTAGGGTGGCTCGTTTTTGAACTTTTTTTCTAAATTCTCTCTGGGTAGTGGGGAAATGGTGCCAATGAGTGAGGAAACAATCATGACAAAATTTGAGATTCGTAACAAATTGTCTTCAGCCTCCTCATGGGGCCCAAAAATCGAAAAATGAGGTCAAAAACGCAATTTTTTCCAAAAATATTTTTAGTTTGGGTAGATACAATATTGTTTAGATATATCTAATTAACCTAAGAAAAAAAAATTGGAGTCATTTGAACTATTCCTTCAGCTTCCTCACAGCTTCTGAAAATTTCCATTTTGCTGAAAATTTTGCATTTTTGTGTGTGGTTACATAACTACAAACTTCGTCAGTGACGTAAATTCAAATAAAAGACGTCAATTTTTCCTACCAAATTAACCCAATTTTATTAAAAAATGACGCAACAGCTCAGGGCAGGTCTATAAAGAGAAGTACAATGACGTTTTATAATTGGCAAAATGTCTAACGCAATTATGTATTATGTAACCACCCACAAAAATGCGAAATTTTCAGCAAAATGGAAATTTTCAGAAGCTGTAAGGAAGCTGAAAGAATAGTTCAAATGACTCCAATTTTTTTGCTTAGGTTAATTAGATATATCTAAACAATATTGTATCTACCCAAACTAAAATATTTTTGGAAACAATTTCGTTTTTGACCCCATTTTTCGATTTTTGGGCCCCATGAGGAGGCTGAAGACGGCAGCAGTGGCCGAGTGGTTAGCGCGTTGGGCTCGCAGTCGAGAGCCTGCATGTTCGACTCCAGCCACCAGCACTTGCTGCTGTTTCTCTGGGCAAGAAACTTTACGATAATTGCCTCTACCCAGTGATCGATTTCGAGTAATGGGTAGTACCAAATTTAAGTCATAAGTAGAGTAGACAACCGGAAACAGACATTGCAGTCGGCTGCAGCGTGGGTCAGGTGTACGTCGGAAGGCGTACACTGATGCATAGCGCTCAAGTCCGCTTTCCCGCAATGCAGGATAAAGATAATAAAACAAAAACAAACAAAAAAAAAATTTGTTACGAATCTCAAATTTTGTCATGAGCGTTTTCTCACTCATTGGCACCAGTTCCCCACTACCCCAAGAGAATTAAAAAAAAAGTTCAAAAACGAGCCACCCTATTGTCGACCTTGTCGAATGAACGTAATGTTCTCTAAAAGAAACTAGTTTTTCAAGTTATTGATTAAGATTGAATAAAAAAATAATAAACTCTAGCAGACGCTATAAGGAATAATGTGCCCATGATCTTGCCCAGCTATCCACTCATATTATAAGCCGTACGACAGAACGACTACACCCCATGGACCAGGATGGCGAGGAGTGATCAGAGCACGAGGCTTTGCGATTTTAAACAACCTTCTGTTACTGAACAACGACTGCTGTAATATATAGCCTGCTGTTATAGCAGATCGCATCCAACAGAATACTATATCGTCGACGGTGCTACCAAAATCGTATCATTTATTCCAGACAAAGAAAAACATGTGTGGCTAATAAAAGTGCTTATTGTCTGCAAATATGTGGGCTGTGCATTCACAATGATCTGTGGACTTATATGCACTGTACCGTCATTTTCATGCTTATACCTATACCACAAATGCTTCATCCATTCATCAGCATAACACAAGATATCAAACAAGCAACAACTATTTTATAAATAGATCAAACACAGAATTTGGCAAAAAGTCTATGCAGGTATTGGGACCAATGGTCTGGTCAGAGGTTCCAAGTAGGCTAAAAAACTTATCATTTCATTGTTTCAAAAAAGAGATCAAAACGTTAATTTTACAAAGCTACAGTGCATCGTAAGTGATATGTTATGGAAGCCAACTTGCCAGTTTCATTATTATGCAATACAATGTTCAGTCCGAAACTTGATTAATTTCTGCTTGCTTCTTGGAATTTTGTGTTTAGGCCTACGTTATCTTAAATATGTTTTTTTTTTGGTGCTTATGTTGAAGCGCGAGAACGTTTTAACGTTTTATTTTTCTCTTGTAAGCTTATTTTAAACGGCAAAATCGTCATTTTTGTAGGGTGGCAATTGACTGGTAGACCGTATGGTCATTTCGTTGTCTCCCTGTCGGTATGGGAACTTGTGTAACTTTGCATTGTGTATATTAATTGCATATTTCAAACATGTACCTATGTTCCTGTTACTGACAAATAAAACATTGATTGATTGATTGATTGATTGATAGCTTATTTCTTGCTATAGTAATCATTCGTTGTGTTACTTGGTTCAATCAGTGTTTAGAGCGTTTACTGCCACTGGTATGATTGTAACAAACGATAATTTGTCCCCATTTTATTTAAATTGTAATGCGACTGCCTCGAGTCTAAATTTATCGTTGAACCGTAGCGCTCTTTAAATTTCGTTCTTTTGGAAAGTGTGCGTGACTCGACAGGCAGAATTGCTGTAAGGGAAAATATTTTTTACAAATGGTGCGTTGTATGTAAACTCTAAATTCTGGATTATGTTTTAACCAGTCGGTAAGTTTGTAATCAAGGTGAGGTAAGTGCTCTCTTATTTGTTTGTGTTGCATGCTGTTGTTAGTGTTTAAACTCAGTAACGTACATTACAAGTCATTTGGACATACTATTGTGCTGAAGTTGTAGTGCCTGACAGTGTGAACAGTTAGACAGAGCTTTACCCTACTTGGTCTGAGTTAGAGTCTAATACCTAAGCCCATCAGTAAGTGTTTTCTCATACACACATTCCTTAAGTTACATTAGATTTGTAAAAAAATATTTTCCCTTACAGCAATCCTGCCTGTCGAGTCACGCACAATATCACTTATCATATGAATCTTTCTAGTCGTTAGAGTAGACTTAAGTTTAAGTGATGATTGGTGTAGGTTCTTTTTCGAAGGATTCAATATTGCAGTGTATGTTCAGGTCTTGGTTTCATCATGTGCCTAAGCCTTATGCTAGGCCGGGGATATAGTGAGCATCGGGATACGAAATCACGTGACCTCGCGCGAGCACTTCTGCGCACAGTAGTGTCACTGTTTGGCAAGTATTCAAAGTTTAAACAGGGTTGTTGGTGGTTGGGACGCACGTTGAAGACTAGTTAGTAATGAAGTTTAGTTGTGCAATAGGGACAGAAAGGCTAATGAACGTCTTTTGCATGCTGGTTTTCTGTAGGCTATCTGCAAATACACATTTAAATACTTTACAAGTGGATTTAGACTAGGTTTATAAGACATTAGCCTACGGTATTTTGTAATGTCCATTGAAGCAAATTTGTGTGATCAGTGTTGTTTTCTGTGCAAAGTGGAATAATAAGAAACAAAACAGGCAGTTCTGAGATTATTGAGGTTTATTTTTTGTATTAAAAACATGACTGAGGTCTGAGGATACTTTTTATACAAATGATTAGTTTGTGGGCCTACGGTACATTGGATATGTAGCCTTGTCATTGTAGTGAGAGCTTTCAAGAGTTAATTTGTCAGAACAAGAGCTAGTAGTAAGAGTATGAGTTAATTTCAATACATCACACCATCCATACACTGACTAGTATCATTGACTAATCCAATGTAGTTTTGTGCATATTAAATTGTGCTAGGCCATAGGCAGGTGAAGCAGTTGCCCAGGGCTCTATCATCAACAAAGTCACTAATTTTGGCAAAAATGTATGTAATTAAGCAATGTTTGGGAAACTACAAAACTAGAACAATCTGATAAAGTAGGCTATGTTAATTTGTTGTTTGTAGGCTACAACTCCATAACAGGATAGCAATATTTGTGCCCACAGACATGAAATCATTTGTAAACCTTTGTGCATCTGCCCAAAATAGAAATTGCAAAAACCTGTAAACATACTGAATAGGCCTACACTTTTTGCTACTTCATGTCCACTTGAAGAATTGTTTACTTGATTAAAAATGTAAAAAACTTTCAATCACTCCTTTATGAAACAGAAACATTTCTTCAGTTTAGGAATAAGAAATATATATATATTATGGAAAGACCTTGTTTTAGAAAAAATTGACATGCAGCTCTGCTCATCAGTTTTGAATAGCCTACCATATATACTTTGTTTGCTTAATACTAGCTAATACAATATGATACTTTATTACTTTGTTAATATCATACTGACCATGGTTATTTTTTTATTCTAAAGGACGAAGGTCTTAGTAGTCTACTGCATAACAGACAGAGTGAACGTAAAGTGCAGAGTTGGCCAGTTTCACAGTAGCCATAGTTGTAATACACGCTAGGCCTATATATTCCTAAACTCAGTCGATGGCTGTTTTGGTATTTGGGCACTTTCATTAAAATTGCACACATTTTTACCCCCTAAAGTGGCTCTGTACGGATATAGCTGTAGGCCTATGCTATAATATGAAGTACCGTACATCAGTATAGGCTAACTAAAGGGCTAGCTTGTTAGTAGTCCAGAAAGTTATTTATAAACAAAAGTATACATATGTTAAATTTTAGTAGCAATCCAAGGTTTTAATCTGATCTTTCATTTAGGTTTTATTGTGATAAATTCAGTGCTTTAATAATCTATATTTGTGAAATGGGGTTTGTGTGTTGTGTAACAAGCTGTAAAAGTGGGTACAAGTCTTGCAAGACTGTAGTGAAAGTACCAATGTTTTGATTTCCGAAAGATGAAGAAATGAAAAAAAGATGCTGCTTGTTTCTTAAATTTAATTGCAATGTGTGGAAAATCATGTCTGTCACTGTGTCACAACACCTACAAAAGGTAAGAATAAGATCAAAAGAATGGCTTTAGTTTGGTTGTTAAATTTATTTAATTAGGTTGAAATTGTGTAGAGTGACAACAGTACTTATTACGGCCCAGCAAATAAGTTTTTTTTTCTTATTTATTCACCGTCTTCTGAGTTTGATTCGAGGCAAAAAAGGTTCGTTCTGGCGAGGATAGTAGGTCTAAATTGTATGTTGTGTACCAATGGGTGTACAGTAGTACACTACTCAGAAATTACTAATGTGCACTGCATTTTTTCAGCTTTTCGAAAAAGAGATGAGATGTGTTCTCCAATTGAAGCTGATGGAATCAAACAACAACCGAGTTTGACCTTCTTGGGAAAAGCTAGAGATCTATTTATACTTTGGAAAAAAAGAAACCTTTCTGGGCTCACTTCACAGACATTTACTGCATGCATTTAGACCATGGGTGCGGTTCCGGAGTTGGCGCAACATTGATAACCAACCATCATTTCACCTATGTTCTCACTGGAAAATTTTTGTCCAATTCAATAGAAGGACGGTTTGGGTGGTATCAGCAAGCCAATGGTGGTAATTTTTTCATGTTTGTAAAACAAGTTCTGGAAGCTGAAAAAAAATTCGCATTCTTAGTTTGTTGCAGCAACATGATCTTCTTGCAGCAGGTAACCTCACAACCCTTGATGCTTTTCCACTCGGCTTTGACGTTTCGATGTCAACTGTTCCGTTTACAGATGTTTGATGGTTTACTAATTTTTTTCTGCGGTTAATGTGAATGACCTCTCCGATGCTGATGCTAATGTGACGTATCTTGTGAGCGGATTGGCCACAGTATCTCTCGAGTGCTTGTAAGATGTTATTGGTAAAAAATGTTGATGGGCCGAGTCTCCTTGAGTCGGTACCACATTATCGTGCACATCTTTTTGAAATAGCTGACCGTGGTGGTTTATCCGCTCCCACAGAATACTGCTTTGCAGTGACAGCGCTGGCTGTTCAATATTACACTGCTATATTGTGTGATGACTTGGCTAAGTCGAAACTGTTTAGTTTGTTGAATTAGCGTTTTATTTTCACTTCTTCAATCTTGAATGTCGAAGAGTCTCGTGGTATTGGCGATTTAGTTCAGCAAAAGTGTGATAATGGACATTCCGACGTTAACTTAATTGTGTGCACTGCATTTAACTATTTCGCTAAAAATGAACTGAAACGATTTAATGCCCCGGAGATTGCACCTTCCACAATGGTGACTAATCGAAAGGTTCGAAAACTTACTTTAAAAAGCACACACAAAAGTTAGTTATGTTTTGTTACACGTTTTTATTGCTACTTTATTCTTATTTGTTATACCTCACAGCCAATAGAGTTGCTACTCTCATAAACACCTGAACAGTTTTTTCAAGCTTGCTTGGTATTGTACTGTAATGTTTATTATATGCTTACTTCACATTTATTTACAACCAATCGTATGAAGTGAGTATTGGTGAAGTTGCTGTTGTATATTTACGTCTACTTGTCTATATTACGAAACATAGTGTAATCTAAATGGCGATATAAAGTAGACATTTACACTGTAGAATATTTGACTTGGGTAAGGTGTTGGAAGCATTAATTACGTTGTTCAAATTGCTTGTATCATCAATCTTATCATTTACTTGCTTCCTTGATTGTCACTACTGCATGGTATTGTGCTATGTCATGTTACACCATCTGATGTATCTTCTTGAAGAAGTCAATTATATTGATTGACAAAACGTACGAAAATAGATGTTATCGTTTTCATTACTGTGTAGCTGTTAATAGTGTTAGTTAACATGCGTATTGCGTAACTATAATGTGTCAATGACAGTAGTCTATGTACGACTTGTACGTGCTTCAGTGCATTCAATGTTGTGCTGGACTAGTGCGCGTATATATTAACACCGTATAATAATGAATACCGTATAATATAATGTTTATAGACCTGCAATAAATTTATATTTTCAACTACAATAGTCATGAATGCTTTTTGCACATTAAAATGCAGTGGAACGGTTACGAGCAACCTATTTGTGCAAAATAGTTGTTTGCTACAATCGCCCTTCTCCCAACAACGCCTGAAATCGCCTTCGCGTCCCGATACTCACTATGACCCGTGCTAGGCCTATTTGCCCAGTGTAGATACGAATGTAGCTGCACTATCTGCGGCTTGACTCATACTACATATTTTTTCGTTTGTTACGTTGTAGCCTAGTTATCGTCAATTTTTGTTTTCCTCAACTTCGAAGCCTTGCAATATACTGATACCCCGTAGTTGCTTGCTTCGGCACATCCGTTTTTGGTCTGGTAGTTTTTAGAGCAAAGAAGAGCCCGGCGCGTGTAGCTGTAGCCTACATTGCCAGTCTTATATGACTGTTGATGTTTGCAGAGCATCTGATGTCAGCCACAGCCTATACTTTTTGGACAGTTGTAATGCGGAGATATGTTAAGGCAAGATTGTCTTGGTTAAGCGCAAACCATAAAACTTGTAAGAGAAGCGGGGAAGTTAACACAAGATTCCAAATAAAATTTCACAAATTGGCCACTTAAATTTACGACCAATTGTATTTCCCAACATCGCTGAAATAAAAGTAACCTGCGCTTGCAGTTTGCTTTTATTCTGACCATCACAACGAAAAATAATACATGGCAAACAAAGCAGAGGTCCAAAAAAGGGTAGAAGCGGAGCTGACACGTTTTGTCAAGAAAGCAGATCATCTAAGGTAGACCTACTAGGCCTACTACTCATTCTAAACTAACGATGGAAGCATTCCTCAATTATGTCACAAGATTTTGTTCTCCCAGGACCCAGGTCATCTCTTCTTTGAAATATGGGCTGCACCAATAATGTTTTTGTGAAAAATTTATTAAAAATACCGTATGCTACCGTACTTCAGTTTGTTTTGTTGGTTAATCAACCACGAAGTAGGCCTAGACTAGGTCTACTTGTAAAGAACAATAAACAAACTATTTTAAAAGTAGCCTAGTTCTATGCCAGAAGAAAAACTTCATTGTTATTTGAAAGTGGTCTTCTTGCATATAGGTACTTTTCAAAAAAAAACTAAGTTTTCTTGTTGACGAAGCATCAGAGCGGATATAAATACAATGTCGGGTTTTGCTATAGTCTAACTTTGAAAGTTTGTCAACGGATATTTGAAAAAGCCTACTTACTCAATGGCTTCCACACGCTTAACGTCTTGTTTCTATGGAAACCAATGTGAACATGTCAGCGCAAATCGTAAAGCCGAAACACGCCAGACATGAAAACACGCCCACCCGCTATATGCTAAATGCTAGAGAAGCTCAGTGTGAACCCCGCAGAAGTCAGACAAAAAGATGGTGCAAAATGCAACTGAAATTATCGGGTAGAAGCAGCGAGCCACGACGTCAAAACTTTCAGCTGGAATCTAAAAGGTGAGTGGGTCAATTAAAGAATCCGGATAATTATTACGTATGCGGAACGCACATAAAACAACGCAATTATTAAGTAGAGTCATTTTTAGAAGATCCGTGACCGTGTTGAGGATACCAAAGTTTATCAGTGGATTTAACAAGGGCAACTGATACTAAAAAAAATAAGCTCCCATATACCTCGCGAAAATGGCGGGAAAGTTGTTATTTTAGACGTTTTTCAAAATGGCCGCCACCGCCATCTTGGAAAACTGATAAAGTTCTATTTCTTGACGTGGATGGCCAAAAATGACAATTTAGATGTCAATTCCCACTAATTTTGGTATCAGAAACACAATGGGATGGCATAGTTCATGATTCAGAGTCTTCTTGACCTCAAAATCCAAGATAGCAAACGTATGCGGTCCCCTACTGTATTAAGATTCACTATCACTTCAGGACAAATATGATGCACAGCTGTCAGAAACACTTCCGCTATCATCATCGCTGTTCCCTATATATAGATGACTTGTAGTTGTTGGAAGTTCCAGGGATGGTGGAAGTGCAGGTTGGGTATAGCGTACTGGGAGGCGTATGCCATTTACAAGGTGCCATCCATGGCCAATTGGTGATGGATGATTCTGAAGCTGGAAGTTTTTCTGCAGATATGTGAGGTAATTGGTGCGCTCTAAGTGTGGTCGTAGACTGTCAGAGTCAGGTACCAGTCTGATGATCGTCTTTTTCTTGAGTACTGACCACTTTGCTGCTCTCACCTCTCCCAGTGTCTTGTGTTTGGTGTCACGATAGATGTACCGGATAACAAATTTCTGTAAGTCATTGATGATTTCTTGTGTGACCGGGAGGATTGTGCCACAACTCTTAAGGAGGTTGTGAGCTTCTGATGATTGTTCTACACTGTAAACAATAGTTTTTTTGCCTACTCCATAAAAGCCGGAGTTATGATCGCATCCGGTAAGAACATGAAGTGGGATCAAAGAATGCGTCATTGCCTCATCACACAAACACCGAGCACTTATCAGCTGAGATTTTCGTTTCAAGCACAAGAGTCCTGATATTTTCCGAGCCCCATAGGCTGCCTGAACATAGTTATCGGTATCCTCAGTGTCTATGACAAGAGCTTCTGAATACCCCTCGGATTGCAGCTTACCATATAGAGTGTGAACAGAGCTGTGTCTGCTTCTGCATGGGTGCATGTGAGATTCTGCAATACTTCATCTGTGGTGAGATTCTTTGCTGGTTTTCCAATAACACAATATATGAGCTGAGTTAGTGATTGTTGTTCCCGACAATGGTTCACCAAATCAAACGTCATATAAAACCGTTCAGGTCTACTGAATCTTAGCGTATTACGTCATGGAATTTTTCCTAAAAAAATGAGCCAAGATTGCACCATCGTTCGTAAGACTTGTATCACACCTGTTGAGAATTGCTTCACAATGTTTCACTATGACGTCACAGTAACTGCGTACGTGAGTTTGAGATATAGCAATGTATTCTAGTCATTCGTAAAATTGTTGCTTGAAAGTTAGTCGCAAATTTAACTGTTTCGCTTAGTGCTGCTAGCTGGACAAAATTTCCGTCTTTTATTTAAGTAGTTTGTTGTAGTGACAAGTTTTAGTGGTGTACGGTGTTGCATCCCAATTTCGACAGCCAGGTGGCTAATTTTACAGAAATACAATTTTGAATAGACGGTTTCAAAAGAGTGTTTCTTTCGGTCATTACATACAGACGAACGGATCCGAGAATCTTATGTTACAATTTTCCCACGAAGAGATTATGGTTTACCGCTGTGATCAATTATTGTAAATGCCCTTCTTTTGAAGGCAGCCTCGATGAATGCTTGAAGGCGAACTTTATTCTCTGGCTTACTAAGAAGAGCATGAAAGTCTCTACTGGAAGGAAATTTGTCCTCTGACTTCATAAACACATTGCGAATGGACTGATTTTTTGATGGTGTTGTCGTTCACTATCTTTGATGGAGAAGTCTTTCTCGTACGAGTCATTCACCAAGATAATACGTTCTGCATTCGTATATCGGTTCAGTACAAAGTTCACAAGTTTCTCACCATACTCTCCTCACGTTAACTTAATTGGTTCCATCTGCTTTTTCTCTGTCTTCAGTAGTAGGGGTTGTTAGACGCCATATTAGTCCTATGTGTACTATTGATGTGTAAATATCAAGGTAAGGCATGGATGTCATTGTCAGCTTTTCCTGTAGCTTACTCTTCTGCGTTTTGCTCATAGTACCAGTTGCATTAAATATTGAAAGGCACTCATCTGTTACTCGATGCTGCATTAAGTTTTCGGTGTTTAAGCCATCACTTGCCTCAACAAGTTTGATGACAGAGGAAAATGCCTTACTCTGCACTTCTTCAGTTGCCTGTTTCAGGTTTTCACATCCTGTCTTCTCGATTTCTTGAGTTGCAAAATTACCTCTTTTACTATACGTGGTATTCGGACAGTATGGGACTTTGTTTTGGAATAGACTCTTTTATCTAAAAATTATTCCACTCTCTTTTCTCCATCGGCCTTTGCAGACTTCAGATCAGCAAAGAGAGCTGGAGAGGCTTGAATTCCAGATTGTAGGGATCTTAGTGTCTGATCTGACTGGTCAAATGGATCACTATGGAACTCGGTGAGACATGCACTGATATCCTGCACAGATTGTTCATCTATCTTCATCTTACTTGGGGCACAATCTGCGTGCTTTCTTGAACCTAGCCTATACATATTGCGGGTGTTCCTTCAGAGAGTTTAAATGGACACTCAGTTGAATGCTTCAGGTCAGTAACTGACCAAAAATTTCTAAGCATAAGTAGGCTACATCGTTGTAACTGATTCCCAGGCCATCCTTATGTAACATGTCTACCATTTCTCTGCTCTTTGCCATACCATGTAGCAGTACAGCTAGGTTTGTCTCAAATGTAGTACGTCTTCCAGTGATGTAGCTGGTCAAAATAGATGCATTTGATCTGACTGGGGGCGTGTCATTGACTTCAGACTTAGTGGGGTGCTTTAACCAAGTGATGAACTTCAAGAGGAGATCGTTTTGGTCTTCATTTTCTAACTCATATATGTATGGAGGCCAAGGAATAGTTTTTGTTTTGATGATCTGAGTCTCCCAGCTACATTCTTCACCAGGTTATCGTCGCTTACACCTAGAGAGGATATTGCAGCCTCAAGATATGAACCTGCAGCTCTCGTATCATATACCAGTTCACTCACATCCGGGACTCACATTCTTCTGACCTCGTTCATGAAATGCTATGTCATTTCCGAATTCCTTGATCAGAATATCCTTCAAGAAACTGGACTTTGCTGTGGAATAAGTTAGTACCCATAATTTGAAGTAATGCGTTTGTAATCCATTTGTAGACCTTGCAGTGTACGGATTTCATGATTTTCAAAGATAACTTGACGGACATGATGAAAGAAGATTGCTTGAGCCTCTCGAAGATTAACCTGTTGCAGATGCTCTGTATTTTCATCAGACAAAGACTTCTTCAGAGGGTTGCTGACATAATTGCGCCAACATCCACGATGATAACGAATTTCCAATCCAAAAGCCGTTCGACTGTCTGGGAGAGATGCGAGTAAGGTACCGGAATTCAATCTTTCTCTTATAAGCTCATCCAACAAACAAACTGTAGGAATGTGAACCGGTTCCATGCGTCTTCTTTTGACAGAAGTTTGGATTTGCCAGGATTACTGTTTTTTTGTGGTCCCTTCATACACCACACACAGAGATTCTTATCATGAACCACTCCAGTAACCTACTAGAACGAAGCTTTTTAGGCACATTTCCTGGGAGTTGTTGATTTGAAGTTGATGCTTGAGCTTCTTCTTCCTGTTCAGATTTGCGTTTACGATTCTGTGCTTGCTGAATATAGCGATTACTGCTGATCTGGATGTAACATTTACTATGCATGTACAGGTCTTTAGGCTCCTTGTCCCATTCCACTGCTGCATAGGCATGCTGAAATTTATCAAGTTCCTTACACCTAAAAGTCTTGCTATTCAGATTCTTCCACTTTGTATCAGATGCATTGTCCATACGATCATTAGCATCAGCAGCATATAGCTGCTATACACGGTTGTTGACATAATATGCATTTTAATTCGGGCCCTGAGTAAGGCACATCACTATCTCTGCTATCCATGCTTAATGAATCTTAAGCAATAGACCTGCAAAAAGTAAACAGAAATCTTGATCAGTCAGCATTCTTGGTTTAGATTTTAGTTTCAGAGGATCCGTGACCGTGTTTAGGATACCAAAGTTTTTCAGTGAATTTAAAAGCATCATATTTGTCCTGAAGTGATAGTGAATCTTACTACAGTAGGGGACCGCATAACCTACGCCTGCCATCTTGGATTTTGAGGTCAAGGAGATTTTGAATCATGAATTATGCTATCCCATTGTGTTTCTGACACCAAAATTAGTGGGAATTGACATCTAAATTGTCATTTTTTGCCATCCACGTCAAGAAATAGAACTTTATCAGTTTTCCAAGATGGCGGTGGTGGCCATTTTGAAAAACGTCTAAAATAACAACTTTCCCGCCATTTTCGCGAGGTATATGGGAGCTTATTTTTTTTAGTATCAGTTGCCCTTGTTAAATCCACTGAGAAACTTTGGTATCCTCAACACGGTCACGGATCTTCTAAAAATGACTCTAGGCTAGGGGAAGGTCTTGACCTACGAGCCACTTTTTAGATTTTTTGCGTTAACTTTTTTTTTGCTGAAGTTAGAACGCTCAAATTTTTAAAGCATTTAGCATAACTATTGGGGCAGATCATGGGCAAGTTTCAGATCAATATCTTTAATAGCGTAACTGTTATAAACATTTTCCTGAAAGTTTTCAAAGTGGCTCAAGGGTGCTGCTGGTAATGACCCATGAACCACCGAAATTAACCCATAAGCCACTGCAATTAAACCAACCAATTTTGTTTGATTTCTGTTATGAAATGTACTTTAGACGCAAAAAAACACAAGCATACAAAAAGTAGGCTACAAAGGTACTATTAATGGACCAACTAAACAATCCCCCCAGTAAAATCCGTAGTTTTTTCGCCCCTCCTAGCATTACTCAAAATAAGGGTGGGGGAGGGAAATAGTTCGGCTGGGCACAAGTGGGGGAAAGATTTCAGCAGACCATTTTCCCTCTCCCACCCCATTTGGGACTTTGCTAGGAAGGAAGGAAAATCTACAAATTTTGATGGGAGGGAGAGCTTTTTCAGTTGATCCTGATTAATAAAATACATTAGATGCTGCTAAAGAAATTGTCCTCAGTTTATGCATTTAACACAAAACCTATTCAATGTTGTAGCAGGTTCAAACTACACAGAAATGTTTGATCCCTTGTGTCCGTTTAGTGGAGCCACAAGGATTTGGTGGAGGAAGCAACAATACGACATCACATATTTGCACAGTGTGAATGTCTTCAACAACAGGTTCAACAAAATCATTTCCCTTCGAATTCCTTCTCAAAAACGACACCTTTACATAAACTTCATCATTTTTTTCTTTTGTGATCTTTCCAATATAATGTAGTGCACGTCTCGCTTCTCACAAAACTTAAAAACCACAAAGTCCCCAATGCTAACCGTAGTTTCATCTTTCGAATCATTGATCGTGTCGTCTCCCTCACTTTCATCCGAAGTGTTGTCATTAAGATGCAGAACAGTTGCATTTTCAGCTTTACCAAAATTTACCAGGTACTTTCCAAATCTTCTGACAGCACTTTAAAAAAATTTCTCTTTTTTCTTTGTCCAACTGAGCAGATTTTCTTGCAGCAACCTGGAGGCTTACATCTTCAGCAGCATTGGGTGTGGTAGCATTTTATGCTGCTTTAGCCGGCGAGTCAGTGATGACTGCTGATTTTACTCGCTTAGACTTACGGTTTGTCACTTTTTTCTCAGTTGAGCATGTGGAAATGGCCTCACCTGTCCTGGTGTTAGGCCTACCTTGTTTGTGCTTCTTTCAAATACCTTGATAGCGTGGTTCGGTCAACTTTGTTATCTCTTGCTGCTGCACGTAGCCTATTGCTTTCTATTCTGGAGAATATCTTGGCTGTGCCATTGACATTTCAAGGCCAGTGAAGTCTCCCCATTTTTTGCTTAACTTTGGTCTAGGACTAGGTGATATGTTTTGATTTCTATACTAATAACATATAAGTAAGCTATAAATATAAATTAAAAAGTGATTAAAAAACTGTTAGTCATTGTGCAACATTTTGAAAATAGGCCTACAGCTTTGGTCTGTTGGCCTAACTACAGGAACAGGCTAGTAGCCTACTATTGTATTAGTAGGTGAGTAGGCTAGCCTACCTAGCTAAATTACACTTAAGACTTACAACATAATACACCTATACAGTCCTACATACTATGAAATAAATGGCATCACCCATGAACCATGGCTCAAGAGTCATGCTCCTAGGTGGCTCATGGGTCAAGACCAGCCTGATTGGCATGCTTTACATCAGAACTAAAAAATTAAAGCAAGTTATTAGCCACAATCTGATTAAGATTCAGCACTAATGCCTACCATTGCATATCCGAAATACAGCTTCCTGCACTGAGCTAAACCTTAAGTACCAGAACAAAAAATCAATGGCACCAAAAATTTACTCTCGAATGCTCAAAACAGAACTTTCTTTACAACTGGAAAACGCCTTTTAGCTCTAACCCAGAATTTTCCATGGAACCTTCTGAGACATTAACACGTTCAGAAATAGTACACGTTGGCGCTAGAGTGCAACAGATTTTTTTTGAAGGGGGCGGCTCATGGGTAAACCCGGTTCATAGGTCAAGACCTTCCCCTACTATATTCAATTCAATTTATTTTTCTTTGTCGGAAAACAACAGCAATGATAAAGTTACAAATAGTGAACGGGAACAAAACCAACAAAAGGAAAAGGTGGCAAAACTACAAAAGTTTAAAACGTGCATGCGATGCAAATTTAAAGGTTACGCACACGAAAGTAAATTAAGCACGGCCACTATAACAGTTTAAAGTAGATGAATTAGTTGGAAGAACAAGTTGGCTCCATATACCAAAAGCAACTGGAGGTGTGGAAATTAAGCAACTGGAAATTAAGCGCAATAAATCTTACAATACCATTGTCAGAAGTAATTAGAGGTGCAAGAATTGCAATACACACAATAAGCACGTCTATCAGACCTGTGTCAGCAGTGTAGAGAAGTAGACACACACACTGCAAAATCTGCAATAACAAAATCTCTGGAATGCCGTTGAGACAGGAAAAGTTATGAAACGGCAATGACTGCAGTGGAAAAAATAATTTCCTTGCATCTGGCAACACTGATTGATGGTTTGCCAATAAAAAATTGTTTGTAGTTCGCCCTGCCGTTCCCAGTAACCCTGAAAAAACCTGAAGATTACAATTTTACATAACATGTCAACATTCGCACAAGGTTTTTGTGCCCGAGATATCAATGCAAACCATTTATCATTACAAAAAATTGTTTCAAACAATCTTAGTCGCCTATGAGTTTACTTATAAAATATTCAAAACATTACCACTGTACGAAATCTTAGACATCCGCACTCACTTTTTTCTTCCCAAGACTTTAAGTGAAACACTCTCCTTTTAAGTCGATTATCTTATTTGTTATGATTGTGCATATGACTAGGGCAGGAACAAGCATAATCACAAGTGACAAACCAATTTTTATTGCACTGAACTGCTAAATAAAGGCAGTGGCTATTTGACCGGCTCCGGTCTTTGAATCTGAAACACTATTTGACCGGTCATGACGTCACTGCATAAGCACTTTTTCTCTTTCAAAGCAAAAGACGAGAAGCGCCGAGATAAGTTCTAAATTCAACACGTATTCTTCAACTCAGTCCGTGGCGCGTGCGATACGTCTCCGGCTGCCAATCTAGAGGGGATGAGTTTGATACCATCCGGAAGCATTCTTTTATTTATTTATTTTTTATCTAAATTTTGACCCGAAGCGCATTTATGTGGTCAATTTTTAATTTGAGTAGCCTACAGTCCAAGTTAGTTAATAGTTCTCAAGTATAGTTCTCAAGTTAGTTATATACAATACTTCTTTTAAAAGAAATGATAATGGTAAAACCATTTTTTAAAGAAGTATTGTATATAACTAACTTGAGAGAAAAATGTAGGGTCGTTCGGCAACACACGTTCACTTATGACGATCGGAAAATTACCAAGAGAAATTCTCAAATTCCAGCAAATTAAAAAAACTCTAACAGTATTACTCACATTTGAAAAGACATAAAAAATGGGCTGTAGGCTACTCAAATTAAAAATTGACCACAAAAATGCGCTTCGGGTCAAAATTTAGATAAAAAAAAAAATGAAAAAAAAAAGTGCTCCTGGATGGTATCGAACTCATCCCCTCTAGACTGGCAGCCGGAGACGTATCGCACGCGCCACGGACTGAGTTGAAGAATACGTGTTGAAGTTAGAACTTATATCGGCGCTTCTCGTCTGTTGCTTTGAAAAAGAAAAAAGCGCTTATGTAGTGACGTCATGACCGGTCAAATAGTGTTTCAGATTCAAAGACCGGAGCCGGTCAAATAGCCACTGCCCTAAATAAACATAGCAATGTTGTCCCTCAGTGGTTACTGGTTAGGCATCCCATTTAAGATTATGCAGCGCTGGTTCTCGGGGTGTGTGCTTGAGCATTGCAGTTTAGGACTGCTCTCCATTCAGCGGCTTTTAGTGAATGCAATGATACCTCGGCACCAGCATTTCAACAATTGGAAACTTCACTCTATCAATCTCAATAATCGGCCCTGCATCAAAAGCCTCCACAAGTATGCGAAACTATCAGGAATAAACTTTTAGAGGCTTTTTCAGTCTGAGAATAAAGATTCAAAACCGAATCAAGCAACTTCTTAGACTAAAGTGTCATGTCTTCTGAGAGTTAATTCAAAACTAATCTCCTAGCTATATATTTCACTACTGCAATGTTGTTATTTGTGGAATTGGCATGTTGTCATAATCGACAATAATAGAATTATCTCTTAAGTTTTATTGACACAACATCTTAGTTATGGCAGCAAACATTTGTTATTTTATCAACTTGATTACCGTATCACATTACCGACTCTTAGGTTGTGTTAGTAAGCATGCTACGACGAGTGAAACACCTGAGAAAAAAGGCTGCAAAATACAGATTTACCGCTTCACTCAATCATCTGGATGTCCAAGGATCAAAGTCATGGTGAGTGCTACTGTGTTTGATGTGTTAACCCAAGGTTATAATAAGATGGAACTGTCAAATAATGACTCATTTCAACAATAATGCTGGGCTATAGATTGTGCTCTATGTTCAAAAAATTAAGTTTTCTTGTGTTGCTGTTGTATGTCTTCAAATTATGCTCAAATACTGGTAACATTGAACAAGCTATAGCTATCACACCATTTTGTTTCTATCAATTCTTTGTAACGCACTTACAATTGGCATTGCACAATTTTGCAATTGTTTTCAATTTTTGTTAAACTAGATAGGTTTATTAGTAGGCATAACACAACCAGTGGACCGCTATTTGGACTTTCCATTTCAGAGAAATCCCAGTCTGGACAATTCTAAAATTCCACATCGGTATCTGTTTATTCAAAGCAATTACCTTATATATAATAGAGGTTGACCAAATGAAGTGTCAGCGAAAACGTCTCAACTAAAGAAAGTGAAAAAACAGTTATCAAATAGCATTTCGTGATTTACAATAGATGTTAAGTAAATGAACTCTTAGCCAAAAAAAAATGGTTAAACAGTAAGTAAGTAAAGTGTCAGCAAAAAAGTCTCAACTAAAGTCTCAATAAGAAAAAAATAAACAGTTATCAATGGTCTTCGAAACTAAGCCTGTAGGCCATGTTAGGCTGGCTTCCACAAGCCAACATTTCTCCATACTGTTGGTATTCAAACTGTTTTTCTCTTCACTCAGTTGCGTATTAGTAGCCTATTGCATTACTATATACTTGGCTTGGGCACCAGAATTACTTGCCAATGACTATTAGTTCGTTTTGCAAAAATTTCTTGTTATTAATGTTAACCATTGTTATAGATTAGTCAATTGCTTTACCTTTTCCATAGGTATGGAAAGATAAACATAAAAACCTCCTACCTAAATAATTCCTACAAATTGTTGAAAATTCCCCAAATCAGTTCTCTCCGAATTGGATTCGCTGAAACTAGCTATTCTGAACACAACGTAGTGCATTTTCAACTATTGTATCAAAGTATGTGTACAATTAAAGCATTTTTCTCCAAACTGTGACAGTCGGACCAGGGACGCCAGAACGATTTTTGATTGGGGGGGCAGGATTATGAAAAAAGGGCACTTTTGATGCTGAAAGGCCTTTTATTAAGTTTTAAGATATATATAGCGATAATGCTCATCTATCAGCTAATTATCGAGTAATGATATAATAAGTATCAGGTACACAAAGAACAATGGCACGAAAGGACATCATGCTATGTTATAATGATGTAGGGCCTGTGGGCTAACCTACTGTGATACCGGTAGCCTACAGACTTTTATGTCATGAATATTATTTTGAGGCAATAATGAAAGGTTACAATTAGGTTAAAAGCGAATAGCAGAAATTGTTATAACTTATTGCAAAATGTACAGTAGCTTACATGACCTTAAAAGGGCACTATTGCCCCCTCTGCCCCCCATCCACAGAAAAATTGAGGGCCGGGGGGCATCTGCCCCCCACTTCCAGCGCCCCTGAGTCGGACTTCTTTTCATCATTAATGATCTCTGTTACATTACAACGTCAACTCTGATCGCCAGTTAATGTGATCATTCCTTTTGTTTGTTAAAGAAATCAAGCTGTGTGAAAATTGGATCTATGCACTATGCAGGGCAGGGGATTACAGCCACTGTTTATACTTTTGACCACTTGTATCTGTCTTGTGGCCTCACTTGGTCTTGAGTTTGCTTTTGAACGTCACAGACAATTATAAATGTGAAAGAAAAAAAAGGGACTTTCTCCTTTTGTTTCCTAGTAAATGTTTCTCACTCAATTTTCATCATACTATACGATATGACAAAAGAAGTCTTTATGAGTGGTGTAAATGAATTCAACCTGAATGATGCAATCTGTATGCCCGATTGACATGTTTGCTTGTTCGGCGTAATGACTTTAGCCCTAAAGATGCAAGTCTTGGTTATTTTTTGTGTCCGATGTTGAGGTTGTATATCACTTGCTTATGTCATTGTCTGCCTGTAGTAGCCACTGCTGAGCGATGGCCTTGCATTCTTGCTTATGTATAACAAAAGTCAATGTCTAATTTTTACCAATATTTCATTAATTAATTTCTTGATTTTTCAATTGTTTTATATCAATAACGTAGATATCAATAAACATTGAACAGATGCTACAAGTTAAACAACAAAGTCACAAAACAGATGTTAAACAGGTTCTAGTATATAAATAATCTAGTATATGATATATAAAAAATCTAGTATATAGTTGATTTTTCATTTCTCACTTCTATCGATACATCACTGAAATAAAATTTGGATAATATAATTAGTATATTTTGGCATTGGCATGCTACTAACATGCTCTAAATGAAGTTTGGCTTCTGGCCATTGATAATAATTTACACCACTACTTCATGAACATCACAAGGTAACAACATGAAGTAAACAAGACTTGCATCATTAGGGTTGGTCATTCCACCTTATCATTTGGTAAGAAGTCATTCAGGCATGGTGGACATTTGTGAGATACAGATCATGTCATTCTGGTTATCACTCAAACCGTGTCGTTAAGTTGTAGACTGACATGTCATATTTTACAGACTTTACAAACTAACAAATCAATTGAAATTTTAATATGATGCTTTTGTACTTTGTGTTTTTGTAATTTTAAAGTTGATTGTTTGCATTTCATAGGCAACCTTACAAGTTGGTAATTGTGTGGACTAGAAGAAAAAAGAGAACATGCACAATGGTAAAAATTTTTGAATCAGTACTATTTTATATTTCATTGTAAACCATACCATCTGCCAAAGAGGAGACATTTTTAGACATTGGAATATTTTGATACATGTCCAAAAGGCCAGCTGGGTTGCAGGTCTGTGGCCCTGACAGCCCAAAGTTTATGATCAAGTACAACTGAATTGTTTACAACTATTTAATATTACTCTGATTCAGTATCATGAAAATTGGTTTGTTAACAAATGAACGGTCAAACGCGTTGTCTAGGTAAAAAAGTTCTCTAAAGATCACTTACTCTTGAAGCTATCATTTCTAAAACAATCATTTCTTTTTATTAACGTTTATATAACGTGTTGACTGTTGGTGTTGCCATGACTTTTTTCTGATTGCAAATTCACCACAGGTAGCAATGCGTCACCGACGAACTCTGGTAAAAATTGTGTCATTTATATATATCAAGAAAATGGCTTAAATTTAACTTTACTTTAAATTTAGACTTAACAACAAAAATACCATTTAATTGGAGTTACAGAGTAAATTAGATATAATTTTTCATGACTGGTGAAATATATATTTTATTAGATTATCTGGATGATTTATTGCAGGCTCAGAGTTGGCGTCCTAGTATTGAAAACCCATACAAAGGAGTAATAACGTGGTCGGGTCAGAAACAGGAATCACTTGAAATTATAGTGACTCTGTTTCAAGATCACGGTTCCTCAGGCTACGAACCTAAAGACTGGGTATTTGTGCTGGAAAACGTAAGTTATGTTTGGTACTAAGCAATGACGGAATGGCCCGTTTCGGTGAGTCCGATCCCTTAACAGGGGATTTTTTCAATTTTTTTTTTAAATTGTCGGGTACCGTAGCCTAATTATCATTGCCGTTTTAGGGTTAGGGTTAGAGGTTAGGAACTCACCGAATCGGATTCACCGAATAGTAGCAGACCCAAGCAATGACTAATAGCCAGACTTCTCAGTAAATGTTTGCAGTGTGATTTGTTAAAAAAAGAATTATTATGAGTTTGTCCAATTTTCATTGAACCATCGTTTGTTGCCGAGCAATCTAATAACTCTCATCTTTTCATCCTTCTTTTTATATCTCACATAATATTTCATCTTTTATGTTTGTTTACAGCTTGTGTTTTCAAAGGTATAGGATAGCTTTTGCGTCACAACAAGTGATGGGAATTCAACAAAAAATATCTGCACATTGTAAAATATGCTGAAAGGGTCAAATAGAATTTACGCTAAATAGTCTCGCTTTGAAATGAATCTGCGGCGAGACTTCCCTATGACAGGTCGGCCGCGTCAGAATCAGAATATCGTGTGCTCCCGCTTTCTTTAACTGCCTTGTGTGAACTCAGCACGCGTGCCCTTGGTTTTCCACAACTGTCATAAGACCGTTGCGTTAAAGTGGTTCTCTTGCTGACTTGGTCAAATAATCTTGCATCGACGATAAAAAGCCGTATCGCGCACAATACTACTGTACAATGTACATGCTAATTTTAATTTGTTATTTGGAATTATTTTTTATAGAGTAAGTCTGATTGGTATTTGTTATTTATATGCAGGAGTCACGAGACGGGAAAAGAAAACCAGTGGCAACTGCCCGCCTTGACATGGCGAAGTACGTTGCTGAAGTCCCAACCCCACAGACTGTTAACATTCCATTCAAACCTCTCTCAGGGAAGCTTGCATCTGCCAAGTTGTCGTTAGCACTGACATGCGTGCTGTTGTCGGTAGGGCCTGCCACGTGAGTTGTTTTTATTTCATTTTACAAGAACAATCATTTTATTACGTCTATTTATGTAGCAGTAATATTCGCAGTTATGCTAATGTGTCACATATTTTATGTTTCTGTACTTAGCTTATATTGCTGCATAATTAATTGTTTTTACAAAACTGACCGCACATTTTTGTTGTGATTGACACCTATCACCAAACTTAATCACCCATTTTTTGATGGCCTAAATGTCACTAGATACTATAAAGTTAAACAACTTAGTAGTTCGCGAAAAATCAAAGCTTTCAGATGCCACTACCGCGTTATAGATGAAAGTTGCCTCTAGTGGGTAATTGCGTGGTGACTTGCATTGATTGTTTGGCAGTGAGGCAGACCTCGTATCGATGGCAGGAAGCACGACCAGCGAAGACACGATCAGACTCGGCGACATCGATGTTGGAAATATCCGAGACTTGGACGACCTTGATGGTGGGTATCACTGGTGGGATGATGGGTTTGTTGCTTGGGGATGAATTACGTTGCTAGTGAAGCTTGCATATGGTTGAGTTTTCTGTTTCTACCAAGATGGCAAATTTGCATCGCTACGTAGCTAGATTAGCAAATATTGAACGGCTCAAGAGAATGTTGTTTTTGTGCCCCAGTTTATAAATTGTATTGGTCCCATTAATGTTACATACAAAACACCATTCTTTGTCATCTTACGATCGGTGAACCTTACGTCATTCACTTTGACGCCAGAACGATTGTGGAACGACTTTCAAGTTTAAGTTGCAGCATAGACTAGTAGTAGGAGACTTAAATATGAAAAAAGTGAAGAAAATTGTGAAGAAAGAACGAGTTTTTGTGAGAAATGTGTGGAAACTGGAGGAAAAAGAAACGAGAATTAAGTTTGTGAAAAGAGCAAAAGAGCTGGTAAACATGAGTGCGCAGGACTTGTGGGCTTCATTTCAGAAAGGTGTCCTAGCAGCATGTGATGAAGTATGTGGGAAAAAGAAAGTGAGGAGGGATCGTGGAGACACATGGTGGTGGGATGAGGAGGTGAAGCATGCGATTTCACAGAAAAGAGATGCATACAAGCAGTGGCGCAAAAATGGGTCAGAAGAGAATAAAAAGAAGTATAAGAGTATGAAAAAGAAGGCAAAGAGGGTTGTTGCAAGAGCTATGAAGAATGGTGCTGAGGAGGAACTTAATAAAATGGGGGAAAGCCAAAACAAAGTATTCAGACTCATAAAGCAAATGAAAAGGGATGGGAAAGATATTGTAGGGGGAAGATGTATAAGGAGTGGAGATGGGAAGTTGCATTTCAGCCCGGAAAGCAGAGGAGAAGTGTGGAAGGAACATATGGAAAATGTTATGAATGAGGAGAATGTATGGGATCATATGACAGAGGTTGATCTGGTGGAGGGTCCAGTGGGAAAGGTTACTCGTGATGAAGTGGTGGAGGCAATGGGACAAATGAAACTGCATAAAGCAGCTGATCCATCAGAAGTGAGCGTAGAGATGATAAAAGCAAGTGGAGAGTTGGGAATTGAAGTAATGCTACAACTTAGCCAAAGGGTATTAGATGGAGAGGGAATGCCGGAGGAGTGGAAGCATAGTATTGTTGTTCCACTGTTCAAGAGAAAAGGGGATGTGAGAAGTTGCAGTGCATATAGAGGTGTAAAACTACTAGAGCATGGAATGAAAATTGTGGAGCGAATACTAGAAAAGAGGTTAAGAACATTGGTGAAATTAAATGATATGCAGTTTGGATTTATGCCAGGAAAAGGTACAGTGGATGCTCTGTTTATATTGAGAAGAATGCAGGAGGAATACCGAGAGAAGCAGAGAAAACTATATATGTGTTTCGTCGACTTAGAAAAGGCATTTGACAGAGTACCAAGGAAAGTGATGGAATGGGCAATGAGGAAAAGAGGTATACCGGAGGTATTAGTGAGAGCTGTGATGTCTATGTATGAGGATGCAAGAACAAAAGTGAGAGTTGGATCAAATTATTCAAACGAGTTTTCTGTGAAGGTTGGTGTACACCAGGGATCAGTTTTGTCACCTCTGATATTTGCTATTGTGGTTGACGTTGTAACTGAAGGAGTGAGGGAGGGCTTATTGAGTGAAATTTTGTATGCAGACGACCTGGTCTTGACAAGTAATAGTATGGAGGGAATGGAGAGAAAGTTTGAGAAATGGAAAGAAGCATTTGAAACCAAGGGTATGAAGGTGAATCTTGAAAAAACAAAAGTGATGGTGAGTGGAGCAGAAGGAACAGTTGTTGAGAGCAAAGTAGATCCCTGTGGAATATGTGGCAAGAGAGTGATGAGAAATTCAATGCAATGCAAGGAATGTGGAAAGTGGGTACATGCAAGATGTGCTAATGTCAAGAGAGCCGCAACAAGATTGGCGAAGTGTTTTGTTTGTGGGAAATGCAGTAAAGGAAGGAATGAAGTGGAAGGCCATGATGATGAGTTCTTCCATGGCATCGAAACAGTGACAGACTTCTGTTATCTGGGTGATCGGATAAATGGAAGTGGTGGATGTGAAGCAGCGATGACAACAAAGGCAAGATTGGGCTGGGCAAAGTTCAGGGAATGTGGGGAAATGCTGCATGGCAGAAAATTTTCACTAAGGATGAAAGGAAAAGTATATCGGAGCTGTGTGCGGCCTGCAATGCTATATGGTAGCGAGACATGGGTATTGAGGGAGAGTGAACTGGCAATCCTGAGAAGAACGGAAAGGTCAATGGTGAGAGCAATGTGTGGGGTGAAAACGAGAAGGGAAAAAAGGACTGAAGAATTGTTGGATATGCTAGAGATGAGAGAGACCATAGACCAACCGGCAAGGGCAAATGGAGTAAGATGGTATGGACATGTGATAAAGAGCGGAATGGCCCGTTTCGGCTAGTCCGATTGGGCTGATCCGATTCGGCTAGTCCGATTCGGCTATTACCCTTTTCGGCTACAGCCCGATTCGGCTAGTCCGATTTGGCTGATCCGATTCGGCTAGTTCCCTATTGGGCTACAGTCTTTAGCGGTTAGTTCCCTATTCGGCAATTTTTTGAAAATCCAACGATAATCCTTCTGTAATCCAACAAAATCCAACATCGTTTCTTTTGCATTCCGACAAATTTAGCGAAAAATGTTTGAATTATTAAATTTCTTTTATAGTTGAAATTATCGAAGCTTTAGATGAGTGGGGTTTTGACCTAACCAATGAGATCTTAAAACTAAAAAGCGAATTAAATTTATTTTTGAACTATTAATGTTTGCTCAGATGAAATTGACATGTATCATGCGTCGCCGTCTGCATGCAAACTTAGAATATATTAGAATCCTCAACTATTACAAAATTCTAAATCCAACGACGCCTTCTGTTTATTTACAGTAGAGAATTTTGTATTTTGATCTCGAAGCTTTAGATGAGTGGGGTTTAGACCTAACCACTGAGATCATAAATCATATTTATGACACCGGCATAGGCACCGACTTTTAATTTTGCACGGGGTGGCGGATAGCACAATATGGCAACCTAAAAACTTTCAAACTGCATGTTTTTGTTTTTTACTAAGCGTGTTTCGTAGATGCAATTGTCTTTTCACACCTGATTTGTAGCTCGATTATTTACAAAACAACTTTACAACAAACCACAGGAAGTATGTCGTGAATTTTATTGTTACGTTGTCGCTCCGACATTTAACATTTGGCAAAAGTATTTTTGCGAACGGCAGCTCTGTCAATCCAACTGTTAATCAACTGGTCAAGTTGTAACCGTTAAGCTTCAGCTTGATAAACATTTAAAATTAGGATGTGGTTCTATCGCTGTTGCGTCATGGTAGATCACAAGTAGGTTTTTATGCGCCTGAGTGCACTACTAAACGATCGCTCCGCCTCGCAGGTGGTGGAAGGCAACGATAAGTATATTTTCACAATGCAGACCCCGTTTGGAAGCATTAATGATCTTGTTTCATTGCTTGCAAATAGATCAAACAGTTGCGACAGTTGAACGCTTTTTCGGTGGCATCTTTAAGCTGAATAAAACTGGAATGTCGGGGAAAACTTTTACTGGACGACTTTTTGTAATTTTTTCTATGATGTAACAAGCAACTCCTAACTTATGTCGGACCAATAAATTCCCTCCTCAAACTTTTACAGGACAACTTTTCGTAATTTTTTCTATGATGTAACAAGCAACTCCTATGTAAGACCAATAAATTCCCGCCTCACAATTTGTCACGCATTGACACGCAATATTACATTATTACTGCATGAAGTAGATAACAAAGTAGAAATTAAAGCAAGACGTAGATGACAGTACACTCCAATTGAAATCGGAAAACAATTCAAAATGCAAAATCTTGAGTAATTGAAAAAGACTGCTTTATTATTGGAAATTGGCAGGGGGTGTAGCTTTCCTCGAATAGAATCATGTAAACGTGTAAATTTGCAGAACGTTAAAACTGCTACTTTACTAGGAGCACTTTTTAAATAAAAACTCAAAAAGTTTCAAAAATTGCATTTGTTTTAATAAAATTTGAAAATAGATATTCATTTAGGAGGTGGAGCTATAAATCATCGAGATAATTTTATTTCCAAGTATTTTATAGCTGGCATAATTTATAGCGATATTATGAGCAGTTTAAAATTTTTCAAAAAAGATTTTTGAGGGAGGCAATGGAAAGATCGTATTTTATTGATTAATAAATCCCATTGTAAACCTAACAATTGTAACAATGACTTATGAAAAGTAACAAATAATACGATCGCAACAAGGAAAAAACTCGTAGCCACGGCTGCCACGTGTTGCGTAATCTTCACGTAGCTTGCTTGATGTTACGCGAGTATCATGCTTGTGACAAAAACAATCATTTTCTTCGCAATACTGTATTGGTTCACCTCTTGCTTTACGTTGACTTGAAGCGAAAACCAATGATCAAAAAAAGATTTAAACGTTCGTTCAAATTACATTTATTTGCAGTAAGTAATGTAACCTAAACGGGGTGGCTGCCATCATGCCATAGAGGTTATGGGGTGGCGTGGCTGGCCACCCCGTAAGTCGGCGCCAGTGGATGCATTAGACATTTGCATTTTTGTAATGATTTTCAAGCGAAACAGAAGTGTTTTGTTAGTTGTTCGAGTGTGTTATTGTTCAAAATACATGTAAAAACTTACATACGAGTTATTAATTAGAGATTAGCATAAATTTGATGCTATAAAACAAAGTCATATATTATCATATATTTCAAAAAATAAAGTCATATTTTTCAATTTTTTATGTAAAAAAAATGGCCCTAGTAATAAGTAATAGCACAACGTCACTATCAAAGCAGTTGTAATTATTAGGGTAGGCCAGTCCGTGGTGCATTCCCAGGTCCAACGTCAATGCAGGTGAACAATGGTTGCGATTATTACAATTCAAGTACTTGACATTTCTTGGCACATTTTCTCAAATGATCGAAATATAGTCATCATAACACACATTATTATCTGATTTGTTGCCACACAAGTGTGGATGCGAGCCTTGCATTTGTCATCACGTCGGGAACAACGCCAGTATTTCTTAAGCCCGTCTGGACTATATTGAGCTAGTTGAAACATGTAGCCATCATGTAGAAAAACCCCACCTTTGCGCTGCGTACTAATCGATTCCTCTGCCATGATCAAGTAACATCAACTGAGAGTCTAACGAAGGAACTAACCAAAGAAATTTCAGGTCAGGTAACGCCGAAACCCAGGTTTACTCTAAACTGCCACTTAGGTTTTAACTTCATCTTTTATGGCAAACGCTATTTGGCAACTGTCTTTTTTTCGTTGACACGTTTTGGCTGAGACTTCATCTCATTAACCCCTATTGGTAATCATGAAAACTGTTATTTTCATGTAAAACACATATTTTGAACGAACCCAGACATCAAAACTCGTCATTTTTACATTGATTCAACGTCTGCAGACGTTGAATGAATGTAAAAATGACGGATTTTGCCGTCTGGGAAAGCACTCAAAGGTAAACACTGGATAAAATGCAAGAATGCAAAAGATACCATATTGTCGAATTAAAATACAAAATCCTCTAAATAAACAGAAGAACCGGACATACATTTCTCTGTTATCATTTTTAATGTAAAAATTCCTTTTGTGGTCCCTTTGTCTGAAAATAAAAACTGTGCTGTTGAAATTTCCGATTGTAGTTTTGATCTCAATCTCATCAACATGATTCGGAGTAAGCTGTTTGTTACGTAATTCACAAGGCTAATTGTTCTGTGGAGTGACCATTCTGTTGCTCCGTTTTTTTTTTGGTAAAGTTATGAATATGGAACGTACCATATCACTAGGGATGTAACCGGTGTCATAAATATGATTTATGATCTCAGTGGTTAGGTCTTGACTCCACTCATCTAAAGCTTCGAGATCAACTATTGTGGAATAAAATACAAAATTCTCTACTGCAAATAAACAGAAGGCGTCGTTGGATTTAGAATTTTGTAATAGTTGAGGATTCTAATATATTCTAAGTTTGCATGCAGACGGCGATGCATGATACACGTCAATTTTATCTGAGCAAACATTGATAGTTCAAAAATAAATTTAATTCGTTTTTTAGTTTTAAGATCTCAATGGTTAGGTCTAAACCCCACTCATCTAAAGCTTCGATGATTTCAACTAGGCTATAAAAGAAGCGATATTACAACATTCTCTAAATAAACAGAAGACGTCGTTGTCCATTTTATGTGAGCAAACAGTTAAATTTAATAGTTCAAACATTTTTCGCTAGATTTCATTTCAATTTGTTTTTCTTTGTCGGAATGCAAAAGAAACGATGTTGGATTACAGAAGGATTATCGTTGGATTTTCAAAAAAATTGCCAAATAGGGAACTAACCGCTAAAGACTGTAGCCCAATAGGGAACTAGCCGAATCGGATCAGCCAAATCGGACTAGCCGAATCGGGCTGTAGCCGAAAAGGGTAATAGCCGAATCGGACTAGCCGAATCGGATCAGCCCAATCGGACCAGCCGAATAGTAGCAGACCCGATAAAGAGGGAGGAAGGAAGTTTTCTTAGAAAGGCACTAGATCTAAAGGTGGATGGGAAGAGGAAACGCGGTCGTCCAAGAAGAACGTGGAAACAACAAGTGAAGGATGAGTTTAAAAAAGTCGGACTGAAAGAGGAAGATGCAAGGGACAGGGTGAAATGGAGAAAAGGGATTAAGACAATTGCTGCGCGGAAACAATCGGCCACCCCCACTAGTGGGGAACAAACCGACGATGGATTATGATGATGATGAGTCATAGCTTATTTTTAAAAATACTTCCATTTGAATTCTGCGAGTTGTTTGCTTGAATATTAAATATACTGATATATACCTTCAGGCATATTTTCTTTGACAATCTATAAAGAAAACAATATGATTCCAAAAAACGCGCGTTGTTTTCTTTGCGATCTTCCTGGAAATATTTCAGGCTCCTGGAATGACCCCGTATCCTAAACTCTCTCCTGGCCCCCTCAACGACACTGCTTGATATTAAACGTCAAAACTGGCGTGTGCACATAAACCTCGGCAAGTTTTATATCTTTCAACAAGAGTACACAGCCAGTGCCACAATTGAAGATATTTGCTGGAAGATTGACAGCTTGAGTAAATTTTGCGTTTGTTGAAGCATTTTCTATTAACTATTCCATTCACCAGAGGCCGCTGAATGAACAGTTATAAGTGTATTGCTCAAGCGCACAAGTTGTTTGCTTGCTTGCATTAATCTTTAAGTTATAGCACGATCACGTCACATCACACCATTGCAATGCCATATACTCGCCGTGTCTTTAAAGTGTTTGTTCCACACTTCTGTCACATTGCATCCACTCGATCGCGCTGAGTCAGGAATTAATTTGGGTGTTCGGACTTTGCACCTTGTAGTCATCACTTACATACCTGCTTGTACACCGGGGATCTTTATTTTACGATAAAGCAAGTCTGCGATAGTTTGTATGGTATTTGGCTTGCAGGTTGCTATCTTTGTTGCGACATAAATCGAGTCTACAATGAATCTTAATGGCCGTTGGTGTGCCCGCGTGGGAATAATTACTAATCTTACCACAATCCGCAACTTCTGAAAGTATTTTAATACTGATTAGTGCACTGGAGTTTGTAATTAGTGAAATTTAAAATAGCTTGTTATCAAAATGTCTAGGAAGCAAGTTTAAAGTTTTACATAATTTACATTAGCTTAGATTCAATACATCGTCACAGCGCTATCTTTGTTTTCAGCTGCCAGCTCAAGGAGCAGTTCGATTGGTGGGAAGGCTGGCAACTCCGTCACACATCAAGAACTGCGCAACCTGACCAATCAGATTGAAGCGTTGAACCGGGTCACGGATGAGCAACTCCATGATACAACAAACAACGTTGCTCGAAGTAGTAATTGTTTTTTTTCCTTACGTCATCACTGACGATCATTTGTTGACCACGCTCCGTGATGGAACCTCTAAAGCAGTGATTCCCAAACTTTTTCCATTCACGTACCATACAACAGTTTTATACAGTGTTAGCGTACCACCTATACCAAAAAAAAACTCAAACTACACTACAAAAGGCAAACAAGTTTAACGAATATCAACACAGCGCTCCGAGACAAAAATATCATTAAAATTAGACTAAATTTCATTAATCTGCCAAGCTGTCGCATGAGTAGAAAATCAATAAATAAGCTGTTCTACTTTTGCTACCATCAGCAGCAACATTGAAAACTGAAAAGTGTTGGCTTTTCTGTTTAACAACCCAGGTCAGCGGTTCTCAAACTGTGCGTCGAGACGCCCTTGGTGCGTAGTTTCAATTTTTTAAGGGCTTCGCACAATGATTTCTTTCGTAACTTATCTATAATCAATTGCGGTAATAAAACGCTTACAGATATTATTATTCCCTGTCTAACATGAGCATTAGAACTCATTATTACGAAACTATAGCAAATAAAAATGGCTGAAATTCCTGTATCTGGGTGCGTCGCAAATCAAACAAACTTTTCAAAAAGCGTGGCTATGAAAAAAGTTTGAAAATCGCTGACCTAAGTATTGCGTCATAAACGCTTGAATCCCTCAGAATAAAATTAATTATGCCACAATAATGCACATTGTGTGATCTGAAAGTTTGCGCAAATTGCATTATTTTATTTTAACTATTGTCAACTTAAGTAAGTTTCTCGCGTACCACAGTTTGGGAACCACTACTCTAAAGATGCCAAGGCGGTGATTGATCACGTGATCAGCTTTACTTTGAAGAATAGCAAATGTTTTGGGATATTTTTCTTCGTGTCATTATCTTCCCAAAGTTCAAAAGTTTTTGCAATCTCGGACCAGTGCTTGTCCCATCACCTACAATTCATGTCAGGTTTTGAAAGCAATCAAACTTTCAAGACTGAAGCAATCGCATCTCTACAAACATTGTTGTGTACCTGTCGTGTGTTTGTGTTCTTTGTTAATGCGTTTTCTTTAAGACAATACTTGTTTATTGCGCCTACAATGCTAACTCGTGTTTTATCATGACATGCCTTTGACAGACGACCAACCAACACGAAGTCGTCAGTCCAGCATCAACAGCTCTCGCTCCGACACCGCTTCCGTCCGTAGCAGATCTTCCTTTCAGAGAAGGTGAGTAGTCATACGTTCGAGCAATGGTTCTTAAACTGGGGAGGGGGCATAAAGATTCCCCAAAGGGGCGCGAACGTGGTAGGCTGTTGCACTAACATGCCACTGTATTGTGCTACAAGTGAACAGAAATATTCAGGCTTGTCCATGGGAATGGGATTCCCACGGCAATCCCATGGGAAATGTCCCATGGGATGGGATGGGACAGCACGAATTGCATTTCCCATGGGACAGTAGCTAGGCATTTTTATTTAAAAATATTTTAGACAGATTGTCAGATGATAATGAATTGTCATAGATAGACAACTTTTCTGAACTTTAAAGTTAACAAAGTCAATAAGTTTTGTCGTTTTGTATCTCTTTTTGTACATTTAGTCCTATCTAGTACACATTAGACTTAAATTTCCATAAATTTAATAACATTTATTGAATTGTATTTTGATGGGAATCCCATGGGATGGGACGGGACAGGCATGAATTGCTATGGGATGGGACAGAAAAAAATGTCCCATGGACAAGCCTGGAAATATTGGTGACATCTTAACTTGTGTGTCGATTATTGACTGGAAGTGTTAATGTGACCTGGTTTTGACTTATTCCCAGCGCCTATTCTTGCAGTATTTCATTTTGTCCATTGTTCGATAACTATTTCTGTTTGTGACGTTATTTTGTGTAAAAGTTGCTTTTTTGCACTTGCAAGTGCGAAGACACAAGCTCAAAACATTCTTAACTGTGAACCTGACATGCGATGTACCGTGTACGTTTGCTTCAACTAAGCCACGAATTAAACTGCTGGCTTCGAAAAAGCAGCCACATCTCCTCGTTAATGCGAGGAAAAGTAGATTGTGATCTACTTTATATTTTGATTTATGTATAATGGAAAATAAAAAATAAACTTTGTTTTAAAATCCCAAACATGTAGACCTTAGGAATAGGTAGTTTGACTTTGATTTGTAACTTAAACTAGAAAAGGGGGGTACGAAGTTTTACAAGTGACGTCAAGAGGGGCGCAGCCAATAAAAATTAAGAACCCCTGCATTGGAAGCTCAAAATTATTGTGCTTCCATGTGACCTGTAAAAGAAAGGCTTTGTTAGTTCAATGATGCGTGAAACGAATTACTGATTAATTGTGACGTGTAAATGTTTGACGTGGTCACTGGCAAAAGGTGTGCCGCTCAACACTATGCCACAGCTATTGCACGTGCAAGTTTATATCCTTTTATGCATATGTGTATCTTGACCAATTGCTAACCTCTCGTTGTAATGCAGGAATGTGATAGGCGGAGTCGCGGAAGAAGTTCCACCTGATGAGAGTGAAGTTGTCAACCGTTTTAGCGCCTCTTCTGGTGAGATTTGGTATTGTCCAAATGTTTCAACAAATTCAGTACAAGTTGCTTTATGTCCAAATCAGTTGAAGTCACAATGTAAAAGAGATCTATGAAACTTTTTATTTGGTATCTTAAGCCATGGCCTCCTGGTGATCCGGTTTGATTTGTCACATTTTGCCTGCTTCTACTGCCTGACTGCATTTTTAAGATTTTTTTTAGTTTTGGCTACCTCGTAATAGTCTAAAAGCTTTTTGTTAGGGAAGCAGTAAAAAACTTTAAAATCAGACTGTCAACATGCTGCTAACAGTCTGACTGAAAATGTTTAAATCAAATTGTCACTGTATTTCAAAGCCTTATGATCTTAGAGAGCAAAATGGGGAAGAGAGCGAAAGAGACGTTAAAATATAATTTTTTTTTAATTTCATTCAGATAGTTGCCAAACGTTGACAGAATCTGGAGAATGTATTTCTAAGTAGCTATGCTTTAGCTGGCCATTTAGCCAACCATTACACCGCTCAGTGACATTGTGAGTGCACCCGTGTTCCTTGGACAACGTAAATTCAAGTACAATAATGCACTGCGTGAGCTATGCGCCCCACTTATATTGCTTTGACACACAATCGTTCGATTCCAAGCTGATTGATTTTCTATTAGATTCATCCGATGAATCCGGTTCAGTTCAGAAACGTCGGTTGCGGTCATCTGCAGACTTCCTACCTGCTACCGAGGTAAATTTTAGAAAAAACTGTCTTAGTCTGTAATTTATCTGTATCTGTAATTTTATCTAAAACTTTTCTATGCACATCATTCACCTACTGAAGTACAATCGAATCAGCACAACTTGTAACCTACAGATATTGACAGCACAAAGCCACTAAAATATGTACCGAGGGTGCCATAGCCTACTGAGGATTTGTGATTACCAAACATCGTATACGCTACGACAAAAAATGTCCCTTAATAATATAACAATATTTTTATCAGCAACCATGATCCTGTCTAACAATTTGAAGATACATAAAAAACTGAATATGAGAAATAGTTCGCGTTACCCCGGAGTATTGTAAATGGCATCCCAGTGTGCCACGGCACCTGGTTGAGAACCACTTCTCTAGAGACCCTCCCCAGTAAATCCTATTTTACCCCTTCAAAGGCACTCACTACTGCAGTACTAAATAAAAGTAATTATTTTATTTGCGCATCAAACAAGGCGTCATATGAATTCAAGACGAACTTTGATGGTTTGATTTTCTCCACATATTTGTCTAGATGGAATCCTCCCCCATCCAGGGGTCCCCCGCTCCGGATGTAGAAAAATCTTTACTTGATTGGTGCCAGAGAGCAACGGCCGGTCACCGAGGAGTGAAAGTGACCAACTTTACAACGTCCTGGAGGAACGGACTGGCCCTCTGTGCAGTGTTGCATCATTATGAACCCTCCCTGATGTGAGTCAACTTAGCAACCTTACTTCACCGATCATCAAAAATTCATCAGTGAAAAATCCCTAAATGGAATTACTTGATACTTGGCCATATAAAATGCTAGAGCAGGTTCCCTATTGATTTTCTTTTGCTCCCTTTCACACAGCTGCATTGCGTCGTGATTGCTCCACCTTGTGGACGAGCAATTTAGCTTATACTCGACACTAGCGTATAATGGTTGAAAGTGAAGCATAAACAGTAAAACACTTGGTTGGTTTGAAGCAAGGCGTTTCTGGATTAAGTATTTCTCAGTTTAACAAAACTTTTTTGCTTTCAGAGCTTACGACGAACTGAATGCCCTCAATGGAAAATCCAACGTTAGAAAGGTAAACGTTACTAATAGTTTATTTATAAAAGATTTATAAGCGCACAGTATTATATAAATTCTTTTTTTTCTGTTGACAATGACTTACTGACGTTAATTGTTAATATTTGTTCCGTTTGTTTGTATTATTAGGCACACCGCAGACAGACCAATGTAGGGATTGAATTTGTAATGTCACTGCCAAACACGTCGTTCATATTATATTGCGTTGAGGTGAAGGAAAACTTCGGCCACTGTTAAATCATTTCTTTTTAAAGTTATCATCTCTGCTTTATTGTGAAGTTGGACTTGATATTATTGTGTCCAGGCGATGGAAGGGTTTCGATCCCTGGGTGTTACGGGTACCTCCTCCCGACATCCTCCGGTGTCCAACAAGAACCAGTTGATATCGTTTCTGCAGCTGGTTCGTAAGCACTTCCATGATGAGGATGATACAGATGAGGTGCGTTCGTGATTGAAACAATGCACAGTAATGGCCGATGGAACAGCAACGTGGTTGTGATGTCATATGCAATCCAAAATCGTCATACAGTTAACCTAGTCGAGTGGATAAATAATTGTGATATCACAATTAGCAGTTTCAAGATTTAATATCAGGCTTACTGTCTTAGGCGTTACATCATAGTCTTTTTGTCAAGTCGTTAAACTTTTGAGGTACACCTCAGTTACACGCAGCTCCTGGATTGGGAAACCTACCTTATACTGTTGTCGAAATTACTTACAGTGACAGACAATAAGTTCTTAAAGTTAAATTTCCGCCTTTCTTTGAAACATTACCGTCAATACCTGGTTGTTTTCATGTTAATTTATACTGATAGGGATTACCTGCGTGACCAAATATTGACGTTTTTGTGATTATGTTTTGCAGGTTGATGTTGTGCCTGACTTGGCGTCCCCTGTTATTATTGCGGCATCCCCGCACCCTCAGACAGCCCATCGTGGCTTGCCCACCAACGTGCTCAACCTCTGTGAGACAGCCCGGACTAAGTTGCTCTCCGACTTGGAAGAGAAAGAGGTTGAAGATGACGTTTTTTCTTCCGCTCTGGACGAAGCTCTGGAGTCGTCGCTCATAGAAGATTCTTCTCAAGCCACCAAAGAACTACCTGAACCCTCCCTTAGTGCAGGATCAGAAGTCTTTATTTCTCCAAAGCAGCGGAAGAGTTCTTCTTTGCTCAACCACCTGGAGGAACCAAGGAAGATCACAGTCATCCCTGATAATTCAAGCCGCGACACAGTCCCCTTGGATGTTGTACTAAGTAGCCTCAACGTGGGAGGTAGTTCATCGGCCCACCAAGGCAAGTCAGAGGTGGGAGGTGGCATATTGTCACGTGTAGCACCTGACTTGACACGCAACGACCCAGTTGAAGACCCTCATGTTGAAGGGGGCGACGCAGATCGTTCTTTAATTGACTCTGGAAATCCATTTGTAGATAGTTCAGAATTTTTCTCGGAAAACAAACTTATTCCAAATAACGAAGTAAGTTTTCAAAACCCGTGTATACAAGACGATCAACTAGGAAAGGAATCAGAGATCAGTGTCCACATTCACATCTTTTCCCAAGAACCTACCAAGACCCTTTCTGAAACATCCGCCATTGATGACTCTGCTATTGAATGTCCCTTTGATGTTTCATCAAGAGAACAAAATGACACAATTGATGAGTTGATTCTCAAAGAATCAGAAAGTGCTTGTACGGAATCCGACCAATCAAATTACAGCATCTCCGGAGAAGCTGTCGTTAGTGACCAGGAACTTGATGACGTCAGCGCAGTCGAACGAAAGGAATTACCAAACATTGTAGAAGGAAGTGCGTTTAAAAAAACACTACTTTCAGATTCAGAGCGCCTGTTGATTGGTGCGTCTGTCGAAGCGGAACATGACGTGGATGATGCGTCTATTGAAGCCGAACCGATCGGGGAGGTCAAAACTTGTGCTTCAGAGGTAAGATGCATCTTAGGATTTTATGAAATCCATTGTGCAAAACTTTGATCCATGTAACTTTTTTTCCGGGATAAACATTCTGAACATTCATAGTTTCTCAACTTTATCAAAACCTATGACAGCAGCCGTGCTTGCTTCCTTGCTTTTGTCGAAGCGAGGCGCATGTTGGACTTTCTTTCGAATTGATCTCCGATGTTGCATTGCTTGTGTTGATGTGTGAACATCGATGATTACAGATGGAGGTTGTGGTTAAGCTTCCTGTGGTGGATCAGCAGGAGGATAAGAGCAAGGATGATGACCTCCAGGACACAGTGGAACGGCTTCTGGTGGGTGGGCTGATGTAGACAGTTACGCATTGTTTGCGATTGTAACTTGTGGTTTAGTTATAAATCACCTTATAAATCACTTCGCCGGTGACTTCTTTCTAAGCGCCCATTTCATACATAAACTCGTCACAAAAAGTTTATGGATATTATTTCATTGTTATTGCTGCTGTGGCGTTGTTGAGATAGTTATAATTTATCGTTTTATTTTAGAAGTCTTCAGCTGCTCGTACTAGGAAGGCCAAGGCGATGGAGCTTCTGGAAAGGGCGCGGATGGAGGCGAACTCCAAGTCCAATGTGAAAGAGGAACCCCAGTCCGCTGAGGTGAGGGAGGTTTTCAGTTTAAAACTGTGTCGTTAATCTTTTTCGCGCGAATCAACTGCTGCTTTTATATTCTGTGTCCTGCTTCCGGTAGATTGGGAAAATACAAACACCCATGTTTTGTTGTTTAGCCAACACATTGTTGTGACGTGTGTGCATCCGAAACTGTGTCGTCACGTAATATTATTATATGCAATAGCAGCATTTCGAAATTTGATGCAATAACGCGCTCGGCTAAACTATAAAGGTATGCATCGTGGGAGCCACTGGTCGACAGCAATATGTGACTCTGATACAATGCTAAACTGTGGTTATTGTGTAATAATTCATGCGCTTTGCAGCAGTGTCGTTGTAGACTGTGACTGCGTTTCGTCTTGAATCTCGATTGGTTTGTTGATGAAACAAGTTACGCTGGCAAACATCATATATTGTTTCGGCGCCTCATTGCTATTACGTTTCAAGCGACGACAGCTTCGATAGTTTGTAGCTTTCTAAGGTCTGGTGACCATGAAAACAGTTGATGTTTCACGGTCCCTTCCTAAACCCTCGTTTGTCCTCAGCATGACCTCAACCAATTGGATGATCTTTGTTATGGTTGGAGGTGAGATGAAAGGTTGATGGAAGTGTGGTTTGTTACAACAACAGCACCAGTGCCCACGCAACTCGACACTTTTCGACCTCCTGACAGCTATGCAGTGTTTATAACATGCCACATAGCTCCAACCCTTGCATAAGCAATTGGATGTTTCAAGCCTGCAAGCGAGGGATGAATGTCACTCGGCTGTTAGAATGTATGGCGACGACGCGCCATTGTATCGCTATTTGTTTGGACGCCGCAACTACGCGTAACTGAATCGATGGCCGTGGTCATGCTTCGGTGACTTAATCCTCTTTGAGAGTTCATGAACTTTATAAAATGCATCTTATCGATTGATGGCCGTTGGGGGTCTGGGAACACCTATCTCATTGTAACCTAATCGATGCATACCTTCACAGAGTAAAGGGTAGTTTTCGTAACCCCCAAAACATGTTCTTTCATTTCTCAGCGCAGTAATTTTGTTATTTAAGCAGATTTAAATTGTTTATCATTCTATTCGGTTGCTGCAGGAAGTAAAGAGGCAAGAAGAAGTCCGTCAGAGGGCGAAAAAGCTCATCGAAGAGACGAGGGCCACTCTTGGTCGAGCAAAGAAGCTTGAAGACCATGACAGCGACAATGACAATACAAGTGAGTGGGTATGATGGCCAGAGTGAGCGATGAACTCTCTTTTTTTATAAAACGATTATGTTTGAGGCCATGTTTAGCGTAACACTTAAATTTCGCATTTATTTTGCGACAGCACAACTGCTTGTGATCTGCTGTGCCGTAGTTCTGAGTTACGTGTTTGATTCATTTGAAAAATTAACGTCCGAGACTAAACTTGGATTCAAATGTACTTCTGATTTCCGTGCTCTCCATAGAATGGAGTGGCCGCTTTTTATTTCTCAGGTCACGCAGGCTCCCCCCTAGTAGTACGCGAGTGATGCTTTCAACAAATACTTGAGAGAGTGAATTGCAATTTTAGTCTAGAGTTAAAAAAGTAAAGTAATTGATACGCTTAAGTTATTGAATATCGATAGGTTATGAAGGGTAATGTTACTCCGCCCGCGTTGATCGTTCCCAAAGACGATCTGATAATTGTTTGAAAGTATCTTATGATTACAGGCAACACTTCCAGTCTCCCCTCCTTTGATCGCCTTTCGACATCCCCGGATCAAAAATCTCCATCTGTCTCCTCATTGAATGCCTTTTCAACTTCATCGCCTAATCTTCCTTCCCCGAGCATCCGTTCCACATCGATTTGCTCTGACGCTGAACAGGCGCTGACATCCTCACCTATTGGTAGTATACACATCGAAAAGCTTCCTGAAAAGTTAGATATCGACGATAGACCGGTAAAGGCTCACTCAAGCACGTTGATTCCCCAAGCTTCTACACCCCCTCGCTCCCCAACCCCCACCAGTGCCTCACCCGATGATCGATCTGACTACATCGACGACCCACTTCGCCAGAATCACTCTTTAAACCACAAAGGTATATTTCAGGCTCCCTAACTTTACGTCATGGCCTGATGAAGTTGTGCATATTATTTCCGGATTGTGAAAACCTTTACACATTTTCTTAAAATAAAACGGTTAAAATATCTAAAATTTTCGTCTTTAATTAACTTGATACCGTTTCATTTACGTTCACCATAGTACATCTGTAGTTTTTTTTTTGAAAATTTCTGTTTGAAAAGAGTTTTTCAAACAGAAATAGAAATAAGTCCTACCCAGTGGCGACGTGACCAAAGCTTTCAAAATGCGTTGTAAATGGAGAACGTGCTTGCTTTTTAACTGACGTCATAGTGCTCTTTTAAAACAGAGAACTTGTATGGTATGAAGTGAATTTCTTTTTAATTTGAATTTATGACAATTTTTCTTGTAACATTTGGTTCAAAGGATGATCTAGTTATTTAATAACTTTTTAATAAGCCTGGTAGACCTACTGGGGTTATCATTACGCGTGGTGTTCATTGCACCCAAAAGATCATCAGTGCATGAGAAACTCCTCATGAAAACTCGCTCATTCATGCGTAACGTTACAAAGCAATGATGGAGGAATTCCGTATTCCATACCTCCTACCTGCTACATTGTGTTGCTTTAGTCTCTATATTTTGTTTAAACATGAACAGTTGAACACTATGCGAATAACGTGATCAGCCTGTGCCGATGATAACCATCCAGTAGTGCCTGTTGCAATGTGGCAACCTTGCAAGGTTTTCATGGTAACAAGTGGCACTGCCTGTAGATCGTGTGGTTTGACCCAGGAAAAGTAAATCATGAAATATTCTCTGTTCTGTTTTTATTTGGTGGAACTTCCAGATGCTAACGGTATGTGTATTTGTCAGCAAGATTTGCTCTAGAAAACATCTTAAAGGGTTTTTCAGATAAAGTGCTATTTAAAAGTTTCTTGAAACCGCTTTAACGGAGCCGTTCTTAAACCAGAAAGTTAACAGTCTTTCATGACAGATCCGTTGATGAACGGGATGTCCCCACCCTCTGTCAAGATGAGGAACCATCATGATGCGACGAGATCAGGTCAGTGTTCTTGTTTTTGATGCATCACAAATATGAGCGATGTTTTTGAAACTTTTTTTCTGTAGTTCTACGATTTGAGCTCATATGTTGCTCCTTCTAGTTTGGATGAACTAGAAAGCTAATCGAGTAAAACGTAGCCTGTAGTGTGCAATCCACGGATGCTATCTGCGAGGTAGTGGTTTGACTTTCCTGTGTTGGTTTGTCCACAAACACTGACTCAACATCAGCAACAATTAGTTCATAGAACTAGGACTCGTTGAGGTTGTCGGAGATGACAGGTTAGCTGTCAGCATGAATTGACGAAGAGAGTGTGTGTGGTACTCGAATTTTGTATGCATGACTGACAAACGTAGTGCATCTTATCATTACTGTACTTTGGCTAACTTTTGGCCTTACATAATTTAGTGACCTAGCTAAGAGGTCCCCTGTTTCCATGACGCTCGATTAATAAGTACGACATGTTTTTCTCAGATAAACACACTTTGATGACCTGGCAGTATTGCCTATGTACCGACAAAGCACCAGCGTTGGGAAACCCTTGGTTCAGACCTACTATGTTCGCATAGTTCCAAATAAATGTAAAATAGCTTTGTTTGCATTTCCTTTCGTTAAGTTTATTTGTTTGCAAAAACTATTTTCTAATAGGTTGCCAAACTGAATCACCATCTGCAGATCCTGAACCATTATTCGCATCAGGCAGAATCCATTCCAATACTAATCCAGCTTTGTTGGGTCAGTGCTGTTGTTGCATGCAATTTCTATACACACAATTATATGTTTCTCGACAGCCGATTGTAACAAAAATTGACAACGATAGACACGTGTTTCTCCCATGAGGCTGGGCTCATCAGTATCGCACCACTAATTCATGCCACATAGCTCTCAACTCCTGCTTTTGTCAGTCAATTGAATCCTTGCTACCGTGGTAGAAATCACATTATTGCATCATTTGCTTTAGATTTGAAAGCAAGGAGCATTTATGCCATCATGTTTCAATATTTTTTATCATTTATATATATACAATATTATATATAGTAATGGATGAGCAATTGAGCGATTGTGTGGCTAATGGCCATTTAGGCAAATGCTCTGAAACAGCCATGCGTCAGAATCCAGAATCTGTAATTGGTAAATAGCCTCCTAAATTGCATTTCACATCATATATACAGACTACAGTAGAGTAGTACTTTCACCAGTTTAACTATAAGGCCTTCTTGCATAAATGAGTTTTAGTGTAGTATACACAAAGTGGGATTACTTGATTTTTGTGTACTGTACAATATCCACTGCGTTTTCAGTTTATTCTTGGAAATTTACTTCACAATCACATCCTTAAGTCCTAATTTGAAGTTTGTTTTAAGTGCCTTGTAGTGTTTTTGTTCATTTTTTTAATTTTCTAATAAAAACTGGACAAATATGGTGCTCTGGGTTTTTTACGGTTTTTTTTACGGTTTTTTTTTGCGGTTTTTTTTACGGGTTTTTTTGGTTTTTTTTAAGTGTTTCTTTACGGGTTTTTTTGGGTCGGGTAAAATACCGACAACCCTGCTTCAAAATACTGCATCAGATATTGTTTCAGTTGCATCATCTTATATCTGATGCAGTATTTTGAAGTAATGCAAAAATCGTCATAAATCAAGTCTGGTCTTAATCTTTTGGCCACGACTATATGTACCTTGTGACGTCACAGCGTCACGGCTGGATGCGCGCGAGACCTTGCAAACGGGTATCAAACAAAAGCGGCCTTAGCGAGACGAGGGCAACAAAATTTGGATTTTTTTTTCCTAAAATGCATGTTGTACACAATGACATCACGCTGAAACAAAAAACTCACAAAAGTTAATTTGGGTTTCCCCGCCCTTTAAAATCCACTATATCTGTACTCTGCTCCATGTTCTCTTCATGTAATCATAACGACTGTAGTTGCATATGAAACGTTCATCTGTTTGTAGTAACTGTGATGCCATCTGGTGCTTCTTTTGAAGCAAGGCGATCGCAAACTTGTGAATAAAATATGACTCGCATTTCATCCACAGACATGATGCCAGTAGCCGAAACATCGGAAATCCACAAGCGATGGAGCGTTGCCATGGCGAAAAAGTCAACTTCGTCGCTTCCAGAAGGAGTCGATGACGTAAGTGGGTGTTATCATTGAAAGGGGCGTTCCCATTGATCACCTGATTGTTGTAAGGTAGTTGTAGCCAAGGCTGCAGATCTACATCTGCTCAAATTGTAAAATTTGATTAGTTTTGGTTTTGGACATAGGTATTAGGTAACCTCTTTTCAAAACAGTGCGCTAATTTTTAATAGTGTGATGTGGGTATTTTGCTATCTTTTCACTTTTTTTCTAAACGTGAAAAGCAGTAAAGTAAAGAAGTGGTGTGTGACACAGCCTTCTGTGGGCTACCGTACTGCATAGAATGCCTAGTAATGCCAGAGCTACTGTAACAAAATCTACAGCTTGAGCTAGAAGATTGATGCTTGATAGATCCGTAGTCAACGTGTACTTACAATGGCTGCCCAATGCCCATCCCTGGTTGCAACTAAACGTGTTAAAGAAGGGTAGGGGTGTCAATAAATGCGGAATGGAAGAATAGTGTAAAGTTATCTCGCGCCGTGGTCCTCGGAATTTTGATGAAAGACTACTTCTATTGAACGGTGAGATGGCGCAACGGATAAGGCGTTGGCTTTTCAATTATGCAATCCTGGTTCGATTCCCGGCTTATGCTGGTTGTTGAAATACACCGCTCACCTCTACCCAGGGTGTAATAAATTGGGTGGGCGTAGTTGCTGAAGGAAAGGCGGTCGAGAGAAAGGAACTGGCCACCCTACTCTCGTTAGTGCCGAAGGCTTAGTACAATGAGAACCTTATCTTCTCATCCCCCGATGCTTGAATCAAGTATGAGACCCACCTTTACCTTTACTTCTATTGATGATATAATCACACAACAACGGATTATTATCTTTGCCGGATCGCTGCGACTCTTTCCAAATATGATTTACTAAAAAGGGAATTGAGATTTGAAATTTGAAAAACTACTTTATTAGTTTTGTTCGGAAGATTTTAAGAAGACAGCTCAGTTAGTTGATTTATACAAACCAACAACTAAATGCGTCTAATTGTTAACAAACTTAAAGCAACTAAGACTGACGTAGAAAAACAAAAGTACCTCAAACCCAACGTAATGGTAGATGAAAACAATGCAGTATGTCATGATAGTCATTTCTTATATCTACTGTACTCAGTACTTGTGCCTGTCGATGCAAAAAAGCTTGATTTGTATGGAACCATGTCCGTCATACCCTCACAATACATTTTTTGTCGATTGCTGTTTATATCATTTTTGTTTTGCAAATTGTGTATTCCCATTGGTCAATGGGAAAAACTATTCCGAGAAGTCAGGTTCCTGAAACAACAAAATACAAAACTTGGAAACATTAGAAGCATCGCAAATTAAGGTTTGCACGCCCACTAAGCAGGGTTTTATGCCAGCAACCCCGGTGACTGAAATCGAGACACCCATTTGTACAGGCCGCACAGCTCTTGATGAAAACTGCTGAAGGTTAATCCATCAGTGCGGCTACATGGGCGGACCACCAATGGAGTTCGGAGTGGAAGAAGAACTCATCAAGACTCCAAAGTTTAATCTCCGACACCGGCCCCCACCCAACTTGAATGCTTTTGCCAAGGAAGGCCTGGGTGCGGCTCAACCGCCTACGCACTGGCATCGGACTATTCCGCTCCAACATGCACAAATGAGGAATGGCTCCATCCGCGATCATTGAATGTGGTACAGAGGAACAAATCGCAGACCACACCATCTGCAACTGCGCCATCTACCATGCGCCAAATGGTGTACATGGTCTGCGTGAACTGGAATCTATTCATTGGCTGCTCGACACCTGCCCAAACATCTAGATTGAGTCGCCGCCACTGCTCAAGGTGGTAAAAGTCAGAGACCCTCAACCCCAGGAGTGAAGAAGAAGGGTTGTAAAAAATCGTTTTTTTTTAATAAAACCCAGCCCGCCCGGGTTTTTATTGGCAAAAATGGGTTTTATCACGTATAAATAGCCGAAAAATTTTTTTTGCGGAATTTGATTATTATTTATGCAATATGCATTCATGTGAAAAATCATGCTCTTAGGCAGTGAGTTGCTGGTTGCTAAGCCTGCTAAATGTAAAAAAATTGCTTCAAACATATACATTACTTTTTTTCTTTCTAGCCATATTTGCAACAAAACTAATGCTAAAAAAGATAACAATCCCAATGAACACCCAAACTTTGCAGTAATTATCTGATTAGTTATTGGAAATAAAACTTTTGGAAAAAAGCTTTGTTCCATCACAGGTGTTGCCACAAGTTTTTTGTTGAACAACTTTGAAGTTTTCTCAAATTGAATCAGAATACCTCATCCGGCAACACTAACTTTGTAGATCCAGCCATGTCTTTTTTTTAAAAACAAGGGTTTTTATGCCGAAAGTTTCAGCCTCCAACCGGAGTTGACATTCTCTGGCCGGAACGTTCTACCTTCTACCTCCGGCCAAAATGTTACCTCCTGTGCATCACTAGTCATGAGCGGAATGGATGGTGAGCTTGTCATCTACCTGTTCCCTGGATCGGCATTAGATAAAACTGGCTCATGATTTTCAAATTGTTCGTGCGAATATATCAAGATGACATCACTGATGCAAATAACTTGCGCAGACGGAAGCGGAAAGGTTGGCGCTGGATCGAGAAATGAAAGGAGTCGAGGAAAGATCCATGGAGGTCCAGGTCGAGATGCAGGAAATGAAGACTTCAGGTATTTCAACTTTAAGTTTAATGTTGTTTTCACCGAATGACACTAAACAATACTCTAAGTCTAGTTCATACCTTTCCTACCATTCACACATTGCAAGTGCTATACAATGAATACTATTACTACAACAAAAGGTGCTCGGTGGCAAGCAAAATTCCAAGCAGAGCTAATTACATTAAATATAGTTACTATTCTCTAAAACCTCTACACTCTACAGCCTATTTCGCCCTAAAAGGGGGATCATCAGAAGATCCGTATTCAAATGGAGTCTTTTTATTTTATTAATCTATTCTTTTTGAAAAAGGACCTTCTGATGATGCCCCTTTTAGGGTGAAACGGGTTATAAAGGCTTTAGAAAGCAATAACTATATTTGTTGCAAGTGCTATATGTATTCCGTAGACTTTCAGTTTGACGCACAATTTATCTTTTTTCGCCTTCAGATGTAATATGAGCAAAAAACAGCATTTTATCCCACGTCGACTGACTATGGAAAGGGCGGACATATGTTATGGAATCCTAGGCTTCCTTGGTTATGCGTCATTTTTATTGTCAACTGACATGTCTGAAATCTTTTTTTTATTACTCAACAATAACAACACAGATTACCAACACAACGAGGTGACAATACAGACATTGTACATTACTCATCAGCATATCAGCAAGATGCAAGCAAATTCGAATTCACTATCTACTTATGTGGTTTTATTTCAGTCGGTGATTGTAAAAAGTAAACAATTTAAAGAATTGCCATTCGTAGTTCCAAACACAATGAACTGGTCATTTGCTATCACATGGTATTCCAGTTTTGCTGATATCCAAGAAAAAACATCTTCCCAATAATTTTGTACAAGTGACATACACCGCACCGCGGATGAGTGCACTAAATTTATTTTGCCGTCAGCTGTCGCACCAGAGCAAGGTCCTAAGAACAAACCCTAACCCAAAGGGCATTGCGTTTAGCTTTTAACCTCGAAACTTTCAAGTTTTATGAATAATAACGATGATGTGATGTTTCATCCCAATTTTGAAAGCTCTTTATTGACGTTAGTTGCTTCAGAACCAATCGCGTATCAACACTGACGTTTGAAGTGGCAATTATTTTTATATTTGTTTATGTTTTAATGAGAAATTAGTTGACTTATAATTATTTCTATAGTTGAGAAGGAGCGATCTTTCTGGCGTCAGCACTACCTGACTACTCATTATAGAACAGCGAGCATTGTGTTTCGCTAACCATATCGGTGTAGCCTCCACACTAACCATCAAGACTTTTCCCAAAAACATGTGTTTTTCGCGCCACTGAATTAGTAGTGCGATATTGATGAGCCCAGCCTCATGGGCGAAACACGTGTCTATCGCTGTCAATTCTTACTACAAATCGGCTGCCGAGAAACACAATTATTTCCATGTCAAGTTTGCCAGGACTTGAACGTCTTGTTAGAGACGTGCTTGTGGAGAGCGGTTTCTCACTATGGTGCTACGTGTCCTGGAACTTTCATAGTTATCACGAGCTGAACTTGTGACACTACTATGGAAAAGTACTACTTCTGTATTTTAAGCACATCTCGTTGTGATCCGTCATTTCTTATAAAGCCAACCCGTTCCGTACGTTTCCTATGCCCCATCTACCGCTTGGTGACGCGCCTGCACCGCCATCAGGGACTCTCTAACGTCACAAGCGCTTTACTAAATTGGCGTTATTATGACGTCAGACGTCAATCGAGCAGATGCGATCAAGTTTTGACCCTCATAAAAGATTCAAGTTAATCCCGCGTGGTGGGCCATGTATGCCGCGCATGAAGTGGCGCGCTAATCCACCTTCCGTGTGCGCACAGCTGAATGAAGAATACTCATCTCCAATTAGAAATAAAACAATACTTTAATGCATTATTATCTTTTCTTTGTTTTTTTAATTTAGTTTTTGGCACCCCAAGGCTGAGCTATAACTTCATCAGCACCTTGGGATTTGATCTACATCAGCCCTGTTTCTTAATGTCACTTGTTGAAGCATACCTCGCAACGGGAGCATCGCGTGTACCACCGCGTTAGATGCGCCAGTGGCGGCTTCAGCAACATAAATCTAATCCCTTTCATTACGATACGGCCTTAAGCCGTTGATAACGCTTGATCGGATGATTGTTATCTGGTGGATGCAGTTAACTTGATCGGATTTACTTTCCTGTAATCTTCCGCTTCAGTAGCGAGCACCGTCCCTGCTGGATGGACGTGCCAGGCGTGCTGGTTTACCATGATGCTTACAACTTTTGATCAGGTACAGACTAGAAATGCGTCAAATTATTATTCGCTTGCTTCTGGTTGCGCAGTTGATGGCCAGGGTGACATGATAGAAATACATTCGAGAGAGCGCCAAGTTACAAAGTTGGTGGAAGCTTGTCAGCAGCAAATCGAAAACAAAATGGCGGATAAGTGTGAGGTTGTCTGCAGTTGGGAGTTTTATGTGTTTATTATTTGTCCTCCTATCGCTGTCTTAGTTTATTATTGGAGGCGCATCAATTGCATCCCCTGAGGAGAGCGGCCAATTACCACTCTAGTATTTTCTCATCGCATTTATGTGCAATTTTCCACCACATTTTTTTACAGATCGGCACTTGTGGACCTGGGCAACGATTTCAACTATAATGGGTCGCTTCGACTGTGACGAGATAGAGATAGCGTTTAAGGAGCATTTGCACTATGCCTTTTCAGTGCACTAGCTCGCACCGTTTGCATCATTTGTTGACACTTTTTTGTTCGGTAACTCACCTACCTGGATATCTGGCTGGACACATGAAATAAATTCAATGAAATTATTTCAGTGACATGCCAACTCCATAGAGCAAATGTTCCTTCACCAATAAGCCAATGGCGGCCACTTTAAAGTAGAGCTTCGACGATGTTCTGTTTGTGATGCTATCGGTAGAAGGGCGACCTCATGTCAGTCAGGATTAGTAGGCAGGCTTCCATTACAACTTCAAACGCGCCCGTAGCTCCCTATATTTTGTGTATTTATTCTCTAACCAGTGTGTGTGTGCGCGCCTATGCATGATCGCTCAACGATTCAGCAATTCGCTCTTTGTAACAATAAAACAACAACAAACGATGCCACAACGACGTTACCTAGGTAATTGCGACAACGAGTATTTACTTGGCAAGTGAAAGGTGCGACCGTTGCAAGAAGCATTTTCTCTCATGGACGAAACCAATGTTCAGGTTACTTGAAATTGCTCCAACTTTCAATTATTCACCTTCTTGATCGGAGCTCCTGGCGTCGGATTACAATTGCCCCATCGGAGAAAGTTCGTTCGTGTCTATGATAACAATGCCTTTGTGACGCTTCACGCCTACCGTGTTGTAATAAAATGTTTTCAGTAATTCATACAATGGCGATGAATATGAGTGGATCGGAAAGCGCGTGTCCTCACATTCCTTTGATAGGATTTTAAGTTTTTTTTAAACAAAATCTTTAATGGAACTAAAGCATTGGATTTGATCAAGCTGGGAAAACTTAATCACAAAACTGAATCGAATTTAGTGGAATGGAAGATATCGTGTGAAGTTAACGTTTGTAACTTTTTAGCCGCGCGCTTCATCGCCGCTGCTGTTGAACGAATGGTCTGTCATTGCTGGTGTCAAGTTGATAAATTTAAGACGGTAGTTGACGAATTGGCAAATTCCCTGACGTTCCTTCCCTGGGATTGGCTTTGTCGTACGTCGATGCGAATTTGACGTTGACGTCTTTTGACTCGTCAACTCATAAAAGAAACGTAGATCGTGAGTGAAACTTGCATACTTCTGTGCACTCTGGTCGCGTTTGCCTTGGCCGAGTTAGTGTGACTTTGGAATTGCAATCATACAATCGACCTCCAATCGAATGCTGCTGCGTCACTGCTGTTTACTAAGGGATCGAAGCACACACTGGATGCGCATGGAGAAATGATTACGATAAAATCTTGGTCACTTTATTTTGACAAGTCTCGTCGTTTGAACAAGAATTTTGAATTAGTGACTTTTCCATCGAGGCTTTTAATCTTCTTGCGCCGATATATGGCTGGAGGGAACCGTGAGAAATTCTCCTTCTCCTGCTTCTTGCTTTGTGGGGTGAATACCCCACTGAGAATAACTGCTGTTGCTCTGTCTGTATTACGTTAAAAAACGTCATAAAACGCGAGGAATGTTGATTTTGTTACATGAATGAGTCGGTGGCGTGTTGCTGGTATGCCGTAATATTTGTTATGACTTACAACCCGTTCACAGAACACCGTTTACTCTCCAATGTTACGCTGATGCTATCGTCAATGTTTCGCCAAGCCCGCCTACCATGAAGAAAGGTGGCGCAGCAGGCTTTGATTTGAAAACACGCCATGACAAAATCTAATGATTCACACGACGCTTCACGACACGCCGCCACCACTAAGTCTGCGAGCCGATTTGTAGCAAATTGTTAAGTTTTGCATCGCGACACTAAATTCCATTTGTTGATTTTATTTCGTTTTTTATCGTCCATTTTCGTGGTCCACCTGACAGCGTCACTGTCCATCGCTTGTGACGCTTCAATTGTAGATAATCGTCGCATTAATTGAGTGACTGTGACACACGCAAAGTATTTTGTTGGTTAAGATTGCAGGGCATAGACTCGCGCGACAACCTAGGTGGTCCTTTATCTAAACGTGGACAGCCAGTCAGTCAGCGTTCTTCTCATCTTGTCTTTATCACCTTCACTTCTAAATTAGAGAAATCAACTTGCTGTTATTTTCACATTTGAATACGTCAAAATAACATAAACAGGTTGGTTTTCAGCAAGTCTTGTCTACCTGTGTTGAATACGCAATGTCTAAAGTAGATTCCACTTTTTCTGCCAAAATCTCTGATTTCGTTCTGCTATGCTGGCTCTATTTGTGACGTCATTGTCTTTTGATGAATTGACCATGAGGTGGCGCAAGTGGTGCGGCCATTGACTACACTGACTTTAGCTGCATGGGTGGCCTGTCAATCAACTAACGCTGATTTGTTTGCGGTCAATCAAGCGTGTCGGCGTGACGTTAAATCCAATTTTCTTGATTTGTCCCCTGTCGCTGATGCAATTGCAGTTGTGCCGTTGCTTTGCCGAACGGAAACGTAGAACCGATGAAAACATCTGCTAGCACCGGATCTGGAGTGAAGCGGTAGAAAGGCTGGTTGCCAATGAGGTTAATTTGGAGCAAGAAGATGTCTCGTTGATTCGTTCTCACTGTAGCTCCGCTCAACGTCTTTTTCGCTCGAATCAGACAAATGTTCTGTACTGCGAGTGCGAACAATCGCTTGACTAGAAACAGGGCGTTGATGGGTTTGTCGCAATGAGTCGATTTTTCATATTTCCGAGATATTTTTGTGATTTCGTAATTTTTCATCAAGACTCTATCCCATTCACCCACTTGATGTGCTTTTGGTAAACTTCCATTGTTTTGTGGCAGTTTATCGAAATAAGCCAAAACAAAACCCTCCGTTGCTGTGGCATTACCATGTTTCTTCATTGCTGCCTGCTTGAACATATTCATTCGTTGACAGGCGACACGTCGTTAGGTGTCGCCGTGTGAGAAAACATTGACTGCATCGCTCATTGACACGCAAGCTTCGATTTGAATCTTTAAGCTTGCCTTGATCAATGGTGAAGACTGCTAGGCAATGACATCAAGTAGTTGAATGAGTTTCGCTTTTAGCAGCATGATCGTTGCTTACTTCACAGTGTAGATTCAAACGATCTGTTATAGCCTGATGCTGCGGGTTCTTTTTGGCAATATCAAATTACACTAGCTTTCGGAACACAGTTCCCTAGTCATGTGCTATGACGACTATGATCGCTATAACAGATCGTTTGAATCTACACTGTGAAGTAATGACATCAAGCATTGCAGCATGGTGTGGTTATTAGCCATTGTGGTTGTATCAATGCAATGGCAGTGCTATGAGAACTTGTCCACCATCAAGAAAGTAAATTATAAAACTGCCAATTCGGCTCGGCTGCTTTAGACGCCAAAAGTTAAGTGGAAGTCCCTGTCTACAGATTCATGCCGCATATAGAATTAGTTATACTTTTGGTGGTGTTTTCATTGAGGCTATGTACTGCAAGGGAACTTTAATTTTTGCGGACACGATATTCTCCTACTGTTTTGACGATATGCGGTAACTTGTTCGCTCAGTTTATCAGCAATGCCATGATTCCATAAGCCAAGGTAGCAATGAACGTGTTGGCACACCTTTTATATGAACTCATTGTTGCCACAAAGGCAAACTACATGGTCTTGTCGACCAAAACTTTATTCTCTGTTATGACAGCATATTTTTTCTGCGTTAGGTTTAGTTGTCTTAGAACAAGACACGAAATAACCAGAAAGCAAATTGACAATTGAGTTGAAGTGACAAGTCGCCGGTAGAAGTTCCCACGGTCATTGAGCTCTGCTCAACCACTTGTCTATGACGTCACCCTCATCGACAACGCTCTGTGACGTGACAAGCGTTCCACGGTGGGACATGATGAATGGGCGACGCCTGTTGTGTCGTGCTGTGCGACATCAAACACGGCAAGCACTTGGTGGACTTGTTCATTCTATTGATGCCTAGTTACGTTAATTCTACGTTAGGATGACAACGTTAAGGCTGCAGCGGAAACGCAAGCCTTGTTCTTGGGTTTGTGGCTGTAAGTTAGGCCGACGTAAACCGAAGGTCAGCGGAAACATGTTGGGAGTGCCTGTTAGGAAGAAATTATTTACTATGGTTAATACACGTTAACATTAACACACAGTAATACACGTTAACACGTCTGAAATATTGTCAATAAATGGTTTTGCAACATCTTTACTATCAGATCACATCCGGTTTCTTCATCGGCACCATCACCCTCCGCACAATCTTCCGGGCAAGGACTCGTGTGACCGCATTAAGCTTACATCCTGATCTTCAATTTCCGGCCGAATCCTAACAGTCTTGTCGGAGCATCCTCCTTGAATAACGAAAAACATGTTTTCTTGTTTCTCGGCATTCGAGTGTAGCAAGAACTCAGCGATAGACACGTGTTTTGCCCATGAGGCTGGGCTCATCAGTATCGCACCACTAGTTCTTAGTGCTGACGCCAGGAAGATCGCTCCTTCTCGCTGAACCTGTTTTCTTGTTAACTTGGCAATTTAACTGTTCTTTCCATGATTTAAAGAGTTGGCTATGTGAAAGCAACAATTTTAGTGTCAATGATGACATAATCCAACTTGAAATCACAAAGTCCATTATATGTAGTTGCGGAGTTGGTTCTAGTAGTAGGCATCCTTCCATCTTTTCAGATGATGGTAGCACTCTGGGTACGGCAGCTTCTCATGTGGCTCTGAAGTCCAATCCTGGCGTGGCAGTCTCGTCTACAGTTTGGACATATGAAATCAGAGGAGTTCTGAGGCTGCTGTCTCTCTTTTCTTCTTTGTCTTTTTTGCTCTAGGTGCTTCCTCCGCCTCGACTGACCCTTTGCTAGACCCGCGCTGACTTCGTAGCGCCATCTGTTGCGGTTTGCTGCAATCAGTTCCCAGCTGGCAGGGTCTATGTCAGTTAGCTTCAGGTCGCGTTTGCAAACGTCTCTGTAACGCAGTGCAGGTCGTCCTACTGGGCGTTTCCTTGTGGCAAGTTCACTGTACAGAATGTCCTTTGGAATGCGCCCATCCTTCATTCTGGATACATGCCCCAACCAGCGTAGACGTCGCTGGCAGAGTTGGTTCTAGGGATACAGGATAAAGGTACCACGACGAGAACAATGGACTCGAAATGAAGCTGCATTGTTTTGGTCATATGTTGACGCCGAAATGACCTACTTTCTGTTTCAGGCCGGCGATCGGACAAACGAAGGGAAGCGGAACTTACCCAGGAATGGTTCCAGTTGGTCAATAAGAAGAACGCCATACTACGTCAGCAAGACCAGTTGGCGCTTATGTGAGTTGTTCCTCTTTGCAATAATTTCCACACTGATCCAACGGCTTTGTTCATCCCTGGGAGGTTGAATCATTGCAATGACTGCTTAAGTGCTTAACAGTGATCTACACCTCTTCAGCAACAATAGGCAGCGATAATATTGACTACGTGATATAACCAACCGGCCGGGTCTAATGAGATATTGCTTTTTATTATTTATGTAAACATATGTTCAACATAATATTCACTGGCGATTCCTCGTTTGGTTGCCACAGTGCTGTCGGTGGTCACGCTTCACCGAACGTTTTGTCCCAACCCGGATGTTGTGAAAATATTCAACACAACGATGATGACCGAGTGGCGGCCATTTCCATTCAACCTCGATGTCCACTTTCTCATTGATATGAAAGTTTTGTAAAGAAACAGAAATTAGAAATTGCAACAACAAAATATAGAAAATTTACATAACAATTTAAAACATTTTCTTATGCAAAAAAAAAAAAACTAAAAACGTCTCAGACGACATCCTGTTTTTTGATATCGTAGTTTATTTTAGGGAAGAAGAGAATATGATCTTAAAGAGAGTTGAAACTATCCATGAAGAATTGATTCCTCTCATGGAAATTGAAGGTTAGTTTTAAAATTGTACACGGTGTAGTTGTGGTGTTAAAAACAATGTTCATTTCGAGACAAGAAACTGATTGTGGTATTAATGATAAATTTGTTGTGGAATACTTCAAGCATACGCTCACTATCGGATTTGCTTTCTACGCCACGTCTTCAGATGGCGAAGGCATCGTGCTAGGTTTGCCAGCCGCCTCCACTTAGTTATTCCTACACGTCTACATGGGGAAGAACCTCAACTCAAACGACTTTAGTTTGTAATGTGGTCTCATGTGTATGGGAACCATTCGTCCCTGTTTTTGAAGGGTATGTCCCCATTTTTATGTAAAATAATTTGCTACCGATGATGTTCAAAAACACACAAATATACTATTTTTTTACATTTTAAACAGTCAATACAAAATACTCGCTTATTCACCGTTGAACAAGTAGGCATTGGTTTTATTTTGCGATTATCAAGTTTGCACTTCATCTTATGATGCATAGACATTAGACAATTAGACATGTTTAAGTGATCTGGAGACCAGACCAACTGGTGTGGCATGAACGCGACATTATTGTAAAGTTTTCCGCGTTATTCTATAAAAAGCAGATTTTATTCCTACACCATGCTGTTTGGTAACAAAACGGTGGATTGCTGTAGCCATTGCTCAGAACTGAATACATCAAGTCATGATTCAATTAGAAGCTTATTTTTGTAGTTAAGTTGCTAAACGTGCGTAGTTATAAAAACTATACTACATATTACTGTTTATGAATAAGTAGGCTCATGCCAAAGCGTAAATGACAAATTGCTTCTTGCGATTTATTTTTTAATGAAAGAGTTCACTTCCACTGAAGTTTATTTGTTCGTTGGTGAATTTCGGCTGAAGTGTTTTTGTTTTCATTTTTATTGTGCGGTAGTTATTGACATTATTAGTCAGACAATGCAAAAACCTGTAGTAACGATCGATATCATGTGTAGAAAAAAGTGTGTTCTCTTTTTTTGATGATGAAAATATGGCAAGCCCGTTAATTTGGAACTTGAGTCTGACTTGTTGTACTTCGCAAATGAAAGGAAGTTTAACAAATGGCCTCTCGATGTGAAGTTGGTAAGATTGCAGCTGATCACAACTGGATGATTGCCCCAACAAACATCTCTGCTATCTCACCCAACCAGCTATTGTAGTTTTATTTCCTACACTTTTATCTTGGTCTCCTTATCTAGTATCAGGTTGTTTGAACCGGCTTAACACCACTATGCTGGATGCTAGGAAAGCGGATTAGAGACTTCTGATCAAGTTTATCTTTCCATCTCATGTGTGTGGTTGCCTTATAAGCTGCTTTTGTTACCGCTTATCTTCGACTTATACTTTATATGATTCCGATCTCGGATCAAAGCACCAACAACTTGAACGTGGTAGCTGCCGCGTGCTGCGCTGTTGCTGCGCGCCTGCATCGGCGTGTACACCACCGAGCACATTAATCCTCTTACGTCAACTCTATAGCATTGTGACGTTGCGATATTCGATCATATGAATGTTTATGTTTACAAGAAATGCGCTTGCGGTCATAATTTCCCGCTTTTAATTGCACCTTATAAGCGCTTGCTGCAAAAGCTTGCGTTGTTATTGCGTTTCAAGCTAAAAGTAAAAAGTTTAATAAACTCTGTTTTTGGTGCTTGGCTTGCTCAGAGGCTGTTTCTCGTATCGAGAGTTGTCGTCGTTTTTAATTAACTGAATGCCAAGCGACCAGCAATCGCAACCGCAACTTTCCTCGAAATGTTTTCTGCGATCTTTCTTCGTAGCGATCTGCTTAGGCATAAACACCGTGGTTTTGCCATCTTTGGTATCTCGTTGTTGCAACAGACAATAGAGCCGTTCCCGTTCCTACGCCAGCGATCGTTGCCGCCTGTTTGTGAGTTTGGACCTCCTCCTTTTTGCATCCCCGCCTGGTTTGTTTCAGCATGTTTATCCTCAGTTCGAGCTATCCGACGATATGTATGTCAGAGCCTCATGCCTAAAAATACCAACCCTCCGCACGTGAGGTGCGGTGATGACGGATTGTGACGTCACAAGCAGGGAATGTTGTCAACTTCATCGATCATGTTGTTGTGATACGCACGCTCTCCATCCACCTTGTTAAACTCGGTATTGTACTACAGAATCCATGAAGACGGCAGCGCAGAAAGAGAGGGAACTCCTCCTCTTGGAAGAGAAGGTCCGCCTGGTGAACGAGCGTGATCGTGTGGTGCAGAACATGAATGAAAAAGAACAGACGTAAGTGTTGAGAATTATCGCACAGATGCCACCCGTCGTTTTCTTTGCACTCCATTCCAGAGGTGCAAGTTGTATTCATGTGTTTTTGGCCTGAAAGTTAAACTTTTGATGAATGTTTTATCCGTTTTGTTTTCAATTTTTACGTTGAACCCAACTCGCAAATCTGTTTCGTGTCTTGCGCTCTGGTGTGGAAGATTTACTCCGTAGATTTGTGTCCTGGGCCCTGTGCTACAACACTAGAAAGCAACATATATCGTTTCTTCGTCTAAGACATTTACATAACAGATCCATGTTGCAGGGCTCTTGATGAGGAGGAACTTCTGCAGACCAATCTTGGACAGAACATGTCATCAGTGATGCAACAGGACGAAAAATGTCTTGTCATGTGATGACTTCACCCCTGTATTGCACCAAAGCGTCTGTTTGGGTTGATTTAAGTTTTTTTCGTATTGTCTCAGACTTTTTGCAATTAAATCTGGCTTGTGTTGGTCATTGAGGCAGCTGATGTCATCATTGACGTCATATTTTTCTCACACTTTTGCGTTGATATTTTTGAAGTGCAATTTAGTTCTGTTATTTTCCGTTGAAGAAAAACTAACGTTTGACGCTGTACAAGACCTTATCACCTGGTGACGTGAAGCCGGTGCAATACCAGACTCTCATCACGAATCAAAGTTCAGTTGTCATGCCCATCGTTGACCGCCCACTTCAAACCGTGCGCCTACTTACTTTCTAATCATAACCGCTTGCAATTTTTTTGAAGAAATTTATCAAGTGTTCATTGCGTATTGCAGCTTTATAAATCTTTATCTTGACGACTGTGTGCATCTACGTGCTTAGACAGGGACTCCAACCCACAACCTCCGCATCTTCAACATAAGGCGTTAGCCATATCCAATTACTTAACAACCACTGATTGCTCATTTACATTGTGATGTCACAATCGATGAACAAGCGATAAGCGCCATTATGTACACGAGATAAGGCGGGTATTAGCATATACAACTCCATATCTGCTCTATCTTCACGCCACGAGGTCGCACTTGCTCAGTGAGCTAGCTCGTATTTGGAAGCCGTTGAGAACTTTGATGTGCACTGGCAATTGTTTCAAACCTCAATGCTGGCCCCACAGCTGCGCTGCGAGGGACGGGCCGCAACGATGCCAGGGCTGGCGTGTTTATGACAAGGCGACTTATAGGGCAAGTTCAATTCTGTTAATTATTATTCGTCTAACAAGATCACATGCTAACGTGCCTCGAGGCTGATCTGTGGCAAAGCTACGATGGCTTGTTCACTTGTTGAATGAATAATATCGACTACAGCAAGTTTGTTTCCAACGAGATGATCACTGACCAGCAGAAGGACAAGGGCCACATTCTTGTGTCGGATTAATCAGTCGCAAGATCAACATGATGAACGAGCCTTCATCGACCTGTGTTATTACATGGTTTTGTTTACGTAGTGTGAGTAGGCTACTTTTGATTGTTTTAGGCCTTTGTTGCTTAGTCATAGAGAATCTCACGATAGAGTGGCTGTCGGACAGAAGAAAAATATTATTTTTTATTGACTTATTTTAATTTTTTTTAAGTTATTCTGCTTCTTTATTCAAAACTTCCACAGGTTAGCCTACATTTTAATAGGATCTACCCCACCTAGTCTTGTCTGAGCACAGAGTTGCTTGTTTTAAGTTTGTAAATGCCATGTAAACATTAGTAGCCTATGCGTTGCACTACTGTTGTGCTTCATGAGTTGCGATAGAAACGTTGTTACGGTGTTTTCGACAAACTTTTGTTTCATAGTTGCTGGCCCTTTCTCCTTGTTATTGGAGTCTATGTTTCAGGTCAACATTGAGACGTGTCAAAATTTTTCTTGTTACTTTAGTGAAATGATTATTTTCAAGATATCATTCGCGAACAGAATAACGCTCTTGCTGGCCAATCAACATTGTGATGAAATTGCTTGCCTCGCTATAACGTCACAAAACAAGTGGTCTGGTTTAATGGGCATTGTTAAAGAAGTCAAAAGTGTTAAAAGAGCTTGGCCTGGCAGTAGGCCTAGCGTTCTTTGAATATTTTTTTTTTGTTGCGTTATTAAGAGAAGTAGGCTAGGCCATTAACAACAAGTAACGCTGAGTACTGGGATAAAATGCGTTTGTTTCTGGCATAAGGGTCAATTTATCTAACATTGCATCAGTACTGCCCGTCACAGCTTTCCTCAGATGATTTTGTGGAACCTGGTGTATATTTTATAACTTAACAAATGGAACAGCTCAGCCACATCATGACAGTGAGAGCAATGCTCGTTTCTGAAGACATTTCAATCAATAAGAATTAACAGAAACTGACAGCGAATGTTTTATATGATGATGGTCAATTATTTTTTATAAAATTGTTACTAAATATTTTTTTTATTATTGACGTTCCAACAAAATTACGACCCTTTGATAAAAAAGGTTTGGGCTACAAATTTTCTCTTTTTAAATCCACCCAAACTGTTTGTTAATTTAAACTCTCTTTTCGCTACGCTACTTCTATCTCGTGTGAATAACTGTGACATTACCGAGTTCTGTTAAAACTTCTCGCTGACTTCAAAACCACCGCGTTTAATCCAAGATTCATGTATTTTGAGAAATTGTAGCTTTTAAAATTTCTATATTTACAAACCATGCAGGTGTGTTGCTCATAAGTCGCTTTGTGGCGATGACTCATGATATAGTTCATAGGCAAATTTTGGTTACTCGTACAATTCTTTAATAAGAAATTTGTTGATGGGAAGTTAGTCCTTTAAACTTATTTGTTCAAACCTAAAACACCTTGCTGTAAAAAAAGAAACAAAATATTTCTGCAAGAGCGAAGAAAACTGAAGACAAGTCATCGAGCCAGTAGTTTTGGCATGCCTGCAAAAAGTAGTTGTTTTCTTTTTATTTGATAGAATAGCCTAGCTCAGTGTTTGCCAACCTTAAAGAAATTCAACGTTTATATTGCAGTGCATGCTACGACCAATACTAAACCACTTGTGAAAAAATTGTACGGTCCTATTTTTTTTTTTGGTGTCTACAATAAAGCGATTTTAAATTTCAGTAGGTACGTTAATTTCATCAGTGAAAATTTTTCCATAGCAAATTGGGCAAACTGTTAACACTGTTGATAGACTGCACGTTTTGTTGAAAGAAGAGAATAGTTTAGTTATTTTTCAAATAAAGAAACCTCGAGAAGTATAATGCTTAGGCCTTGGGCGTCGCATCGCTGACGTAGGTCCAGATCAGTAGCCTAGCGAATCTAGGGAGGCATTTGGTCACTCGCATTTGACTACAAAGGAGTTGTAAAGTCACCAGTAGTAAGACTAGGGTTTGAAAAACATTGTTCTAGAATATAGAAGACAGATGAAACTTTTTGCGATATCGATATAAAAAATAAGCAGAATAGTTTGCACTTTCATAACAAATTTTACATGCAAAAATAGCTTTACATGATTTGTAGGTATGTAAGGTGGTCAAAGTTCTCCGATTAAACTGCAGCCTGCTTACGGTACCTTCCTGTTAGTGGCATGGCTAAAGATAAATCATAACTTCTTTTATAAAAACTAAATTATTGACTCGATCAAATATCAATGCCAACCACCGCAACCAAACGTAATCTGAGAAATATTCTGTTTCACAGAAGAGTCCACAAAAGTTGGCCTTGCAATCATCTGTGAGCTGCAGCCATCGACAAAGAACCGGATGGTAACCAATCCGGAAACAGGTTTCTGAGGTCAACCTTAACAATCTTGTTCTCTTCTTTCTTGTTCAGCGGTCTGATGTATGTGACCCTAGTTCTTTCGGGAGTAACAAGCGCAGGCTTGTACCTCCTGTGGATGAGAGCTTGTCGGGTATCTGGGTCTTCCGGAGTGTTCAGTTGTGAGCAGGAAGATCCCAGTTTGGCCTCGTCGTACGCTTGCTCGCTGCCCTGGAGGTTGCAGTGACATGAAAGGTTCAACCCGTATTGCACTTTAGTCTGGCATCGACTCGCAGCGGACGCTTTCGTGCAGTAGCCTAATGTAAGACTGCGTCGCAGTTTCAGCTTATAGTGGTATAGTCGAGTCAGGACAGGTGTTAGCCTGTTAGGTATAGTTGGTCTTGGTCATATCTTGGTTCGGTGTTGGCTTCGAGAATTAAGTAAAGTAGACTAACCGGGTTGTTTTCATTCTGCAGTTTGCAAAGATGTTTTGTTTGTCAGCTTTGCTGAGCATAATTTCAAAGACCCCCTAAAATGAAATGGATGCCTGTCCGACCCGATAGCTCAATTGGTTAGCGCGTCACTTCTGGAACGAAGAAGCTTCAAGATCAAGTGGCGCTGGTTCGACTCTCGGGGTGTGCGCTTGAGCAACGCATGTTAAGGACTGCTCTCCATTCAGCTGCATCTAATGGATGGAATAGTTCCCCGGCAACAAGACTTCAACAATCGAAAAACTTCACTCTGTTAATCTCGGTGATCGGGCCTGCGTCAGTGGTTCAAAGCCTCTACAAGTATGCGAAACTGCCAGGATTAAGCTCTGCAAGAAGCTTTCCCGGTCCGAGGATAAAGAATCATTCAATCAATCAATCAAACCTTCAGTTGAATGGGGTACTTGTTTGAAGGAACGCATACAATAGTGTCGAGAAAATATCTTGAATCCTGTGCTCGTGTTATGTTGATAATTATGTTATTGCATCATCACAAACGGTTGCTCAATGCAAACTAGGCTTAATACAAGTGTTGCTAAATTGACATGAATAGTTGAAACTCTTATTCAATCTGTTATAAGAATTAAGACTCTAAGAATTAAGAAATGAAGAAAGTAAACTCATGCTCAAATCACGTTTCAAAAAGTTTAGTGGTCGAAACGTAACCTGAACCAAAACATGAAAAGTTGCTGTTTTTTCAAAACTTGTAGGCCTATATCAATTTTCATCTCCAATTCTTTCACAAGTATTTCAGAAACACAGAAAATCAGGTAGGGCTCAATGCTCTCCCTTTCAAAAGGTGCACTTTGTGACTTGAGTCAGTTGATCGCTCAAAGTATATTTCTAGGTTGTATTCAAATGCAAAGAGTTTTACTTGTGTTAAAAACTTTATTTTTTGTTTTTGTATAAAATAAGATTTTCGGAGACGATTGTCTTCCACCCGTAGCCGCATTCCCGGCTTAGATTGTTACTGGTGAGTCTACATTGCTGAAGTGACTTCCGATCTGACTTCGTTGGCTGTCTCAGAATGAACAATTGAAGGTTTTATTGGAACATTGCCACGAAAATTCATCATTTTTTCTATGAATGACAAGATTCATAAAATTTCTAAATCACTTCCATCAAGGAAATCTGACCATTGTTGCGCAACAAAAGCAACCAAATAAAATCCTGTCATGAAAGTCAATGGGCACGTACTCGCGAGTTGCTGTGATAACTTTCCTTGTTCGTTTCATATTCATTTCGGTCATGCAAATTGTTTGCTATTTTAGTGAAATCTTGGACTCATCAACAACCAAAAAGCAGGTTGCCCTTTCCGGGCCAAAATCTGCAAATTTACACTTTTAAAGATTTGCACAAACGCAATGTTTTGTAAGTCTAACAGTAACTGTCTTTCGAACCACAAACGATTGTATTGACAAATTTATACCAAGCCGATGGACGCACCCATCAGTAGGCCTATGGCATAATTGCAATGGAATTGCAGGAGTCAGTGTGTTATGTCATGATCAAAACCGAAAGCTATTTTCCAAAAATAGGGCATTATGTTCTTGCTGTTCTACATCCCCCCAACACAATATTGGCAAAAACCTCTCTCACTTCATAAGGTTATTCGTTTGCTGTTCACAAAAATTCTGGAAGGTCGAGTCAAAAATGTGCCTTTATAAAAAATAACTTCTCACATTAAAAAGCTCCTGCAGTAGGCTGTGCAATGTGCATTCTAAATGACACAACTCTTTGCAATCACCAGTTCCTGTGCACAGTATACCCTCGAGCAGCTTTCGCATGGCAAGGTGATGAAACAAAGAGTTTAAAGTTATGCAAGCGAAAAAGCAATATAACGTTTTTTTAGGCTTATCTAAGTTCTCTTCTCCAGCTTACGTAACACTAATATGATGGTTTTTACTAACTCCTCTTCTAAAGGCATCAGGTCTTTTTATCCGTTTGTTCATTCTAAAGTACGAACCAAACTGAAAAATTAAGAATGACTGGCGACGCAAATGTTTCAAAGGAATTAGTGCGATCGTTGAATAGCGAGACTTGAAAATAATGAAAACTTATGAATTAAATATTAGAGTGAAACCATTATTGCTAATTTGCATTCATTATTAAGTTCTAAATACTGACATTTGAGCAACAATCTTATTGGTTAGCATTGTTTCTCACATAACAATCAACTTCGTTATAGCAATAGCATCTTTAATTCAAATTTTGTGATATTTAACTTCTCAATTGAACCAACAAATGTGTTTTATACAATTAGCAAAAATGGGCAAATATCTCTGTGATCATAAAATTTAACAACAACCGTGTATACTATCTTCTTTAAATTACAATATATTTCAATTGAAACTTTTGATTGTCTTTGGATGGTTTTGGGCATATTGCGGGAAAATAGTAGTGGGACAACCAGCTTTTCCTTCATATTGGTACAAGAATAAAAAAGCCTGAAGTTGCTACAAGTCTCAGGGCTGCCGGACACTTTGGCAAGATTTGTAATAATACATCCATAAATAATATCTACAAGTGGATTTTAATTACTCAAACAGATTTTTTACTCAATATCAATGTCTACACTTCAGTTTCAAGTTACAGAAAACAAAGTACGAATATTGTTGAACATTTAGTTTAGGATTTCTAGTTGAATTGATTTATAATGAACCAGGCTATGACGGTACTAAAACTCTTTTTAATTATGTTTTTAAGAACGACATGTTGATACCGACAGTTGCGACAACCCAGGGTGAGCAAATCATTTTTTTTTTTGAACACCATCTTTTTCCAACCCTCCCCATACTTTCAATATAAAAACAACAACGAATCATGTTTCATTTTCGAGATTCATTTTTGGACTCATCATAGCATAAACACTAAACAGTCAAAAAGTAATATTTTAATTTTGACCGAAATCTTTCATAAGTTATTGTTTTGTTGTTCTTACAAATTATTGCAACGTATCTTATTGTTTTTGCATGTTGCCAAATGTGGTCAGTGAAATAAAGGAAAAGCCTTTACCTCATCAAATTAAGTTTTATACTTTGCAAAACGTTTTTTATTTTTACTCAGTTTTGCGTCAGATGAGAAGACAACGGATTGATAAGCGACTTTTTAAGCAAAAACTTTTAAAGTGTTTAAGTACGGATCAAGTTAACAAGATCAACGCATAAGTTCTCACATGCCGAAAAAGAAAAATATTACAGTGTCTGTCTTCATAACAGTTATAACGTAATCTTTAGTCTCGCTCTGCTCCAAAAATCAGCATTCACGTCACTTTAACGTATAAAGTTCAAAAAATTTGAAAGCAGCATCCTTCTCATGCTGGAGACCAGGGCAGATGGCAAGGCATACGGGTTTCCATTATGACAAAAACTATTTTTTTTTTTTGCGAAAACTCAATCCGGCTTATAAAGTCAAATGTCACTTCGCCATTCTGTAACAAACCAATCCGTTTAAATGGGATTTAACAAAAAAGTCAATTTCGTATAAAATTTAAACCAAATTATAACCGATTTTGCTCTTGAGTTTTTATCTGCATTTTGGAAATGATTTCAAAAGCATCCTTCTGTTTTGCTTGATACTATGAAGTCATGGCAGATGACCAACAATTTGATAAAAAACAAAGTTTGAATGCTTTTAATATTTTGATTTTGAATCAATGATTAGGATACTCTAGGTCGGCAAGGTAGACGTTTTTATAGGGTTTAAAAGGTAGAACCCCTTCATCGATCTAGTTCATAGGATTACAGTGATGTATAAAATGGGGTTTTGACTAAGGAGACGAACTTAAAAGTTGCTCTATGATTAACATAAGGTTGTGTCGTAAACTCCGTTGCACAACAAGTCATATAAAACAAGCAAACTATAACAAGCATCATATAACAAACATATAACAAACATATAACAAACATATAACAAACATGAAACAAGCATCATATGAAACAAGCAAACTATATTTTGAAGTGTAGAAAGTAAAATGGTTTCTACCACATTATAATAAAGATAGTTTGCTCCAATCCTTAAAGCGTGTTTGAAAGGCTGCTTCCATTCATCTCACAATTTTCGCATCATCTCTTTGTTATGTAAAGCTTCCCACACCAAATCATGCTTGGAAGCTCTGAGTTAACTCAGCTCTTCATTGTTGTTCTGATGACGACGTCACAAGAGTGTGGGTGAGCAGTAAACCCCCAAGTGGTTGTTTGCTTTTGTTATTTTAAGAAGATTATCGCTCGCCTTACTCTGGCTTGACGTTTGAGATTTAATTCGAGGCGCTAATGGCTGGTCACGCTTTCTTGTGCATACCCGTCCCTCTCCGTGGCCCAAGTTGGTGTTTTCTTTTTGCAAAGTTATAACCTTTCTTAACGCTCCTTTGCCGTTAAATTACCTTGAGACATCCGTTTTTATACAAAAAGCTTCCAACTTTATTAATCTGTTTTGATCGGCTTAAAGCGGTATCGGGGCGTCGCGCAGGCCCATGGGTAGCTCAGATGCTCATGTCATAAGTCGAGACAGCTAGAATGAGATAGCGCGTAGGGTCGAGAAGTGGTCTAAGAACTTTCGTTGCGAAACTGACTTTAATTTTGTTGTGCACTGTGTGCGTCGATTCCAAGAGACTCGTAGTTATCGTGGGTCGTGGTCACGCTTCTAATACGAAATTGTGCTTGTTGGTAATTAGTAAAACATGAATGAAAATGGGTTAGAATAACTTTCATTCTTTCACCAATTTGTATTGTCCACGTTGAAATAAATACCATTCTACATCATCATCGACAAGGAAAGCAATTACATAAATGGCGGTACAGATCGCGATTTGGACGGTCTGTCACCACTGCAAGCAGCTGGACGAATTACTTATTTGTCCCATTATAAGGAAACAATAGCACGCTGGCAACATGCAAGGACGGATAATCCGTTCAAGGATAAGCTAAGAATTAATCATTGTTTTACAAAACACAATTTAGAAGGATTTTGCGGCGGCGACGTCACAAAGGAGATTATTGCGTTGACAGCGGTTTGAATAATGGAATGACGAATGTAATCGCCGCTGGAGTCTCATTATTCTTATTGGATGGTGTCACGTGGAAAACGAATTTTCATACAAGTCCTCAGTTATTTTAAATTTTTACGCTAATCAAAGTTTTAAATCTTCACAACAGCTTTATAAATATTTCTTATACGCACAAAAAGTTGGCATGAGTGGTTGCAGCGCGATACATGACAATGAGTACAGGCCTTGCGCTTTCGGGGTCGATGTTCCACTTTAAACATCAATTTTTTTGTTATTTAATATATAATCTTGTTTGCTTTTGTATGAAGAAACTAACTTAGGCTAAATGGGACCTTTTGCAGAGACAGTGCATTGCAAGCGTGCAACGAGACTTTGTGCACCAGCAATGAACCTCACAAATGATTTGACCTTGCGCTGGGGAAGATTAAGTTGAAAGCGATTTTCTTCTCGTGCTCAACAACATGGAACAAGAAATCATAACGTTTGCTTGCTTTGATTTTAAAATCAACATGTCGCTGCAAGGTTGATTATTGTAAAAACTATCAAAAAAATTCTACTGCTTGTACAGTAATTTAATCTGTAAGGATTTCATCAGTTTTGTATAGAAGGGGTAAAAATCAAAACTAAGTGACTTTAAAAAATGGCGACAATTTTAGCAGTTTAGTTTTGAGTTATGCTTGAACTGTTCGTCTCATTCCTCAAACGGCCACATTTACAAGTCCTGTATTTTCTTGTAACGAGCAGTTTTTTTCCTAATAGACTAGCAATTTCAAAATATTTAATTTCAAACAATTTTGATACCAGTGAGTCATGCGTCTTCAACTCTACTTTAGGCCTATACCCTTTCACTATTTCTACTGAAAATTTTCACATTTGCAGAAAACTAAAAATCTTTTCCCACTCTTGGCACAATTTAATCCTTTACGTACTTAGGTGAATATTTCTTCTGTAATTTTCATCCGACATAAAACACAATGGTTATATTTGCCTACCAAGTACAAGCTTTTCATAAACGCGGTTTTATTTGCTGCTTTGCAAAGTTAATTTCAAACCACAATGTCTTGAACAGTTACAACTAATTATCGCGCTTGCAATCGTTGAAATGGTCATTTGTAATTGTAAAATAATGAATACTGATGAGGAGCGAGGTGGTACGATTACGCATACCAACGATTTGTGAAAACATTCAGTGTACAGTGGAGGAAAACAAAATGGCTCTTTTGATATTTGTAATCAAACGCTAGCTGCAATGATAGGAATGATAAATAAGCTGCAACAACGTACAACTCACGAAGAGGAAGACAAGCATGGTACCCCACTCAAGTGTGATAAACAACCAGTGATGTTGATTGTATCTGCGAGATCTCGATTAGTAATTATTTATGTCAGTTTGCAGTCGCCTATGACGAGAATGACCAGTAAACGAGCATAAAGTTGCGGAATGGACTGGTTCTTGAAACACGAACTTGCTGGTTCTTGAAACTTTTAAAATACGAATTAGAAATGTGATTTATAAAACTACCGCTGGCAATTAATTCAACGTCTGTAAATTCGACCGATGCAAAACTAGAGGTCATTTCCAAAATGTAACCTACTTTGTAAAGTGGAAGTTAGTAAGCTATTTTTTATTGTGATGATGGTTGGGTGGTAGGAGGCGAAAGTTAGTGATCTGACAGAAAACTTTTCATTACCAAGCTGGGCCAACATTTGAACATTTGATGGCCACAGAGCGTCGGAAAATGGTAACTAGATTGTCAACGGCTTAGGGTGTAGCAAGGAATAGCCTACCCTACATAATAATGAAAGCAACTTCATCAGAATAAATTTGATATAGGATTTTGACTAGTTTTTAGCAAATGATTTTTATGAATCATTCCTTCAATATCTTGTTAATTTAATGCAATATAACAAAATGGATTCATTTACTTCGTTTTTATCTGTGCAGCCTAGTAATCATATTAAAATAAGATAATAGGCTTGCTTTTTAAACAAGATTTCGCCATATAAATGTGAAAATAAATTTCTTCCACTAAGCACCTATCGTCTTACGCTTAGCCCATCATTAGCTAAATACATTTTTGCAAAGCAGACAATCAAATACTTTCTTCTACTCAAATTATTTTTCGTTTTAATTAACATACACAGATCGGAGTGTTGGATGTAGGCTACTAGAATATCTTTAAATAAATTCCCGAATTTTGAATCGAAGCGAACTTTAAATCGAAGCAGAACCAACAAACCTCAGATACGTTCGATTATACTTTTGGATTATCTTCTTTATTCGCGGAAAGTTTCACATGTGACTGTTATGACGACATAATGATCGCCAGTTACTTGCTTTTCCAATCCTTTCGCTAGTGTTGGAGCTGCAGCCACAAAATAATTTTTGATGCTGCTTCAGTATTTATACTAAACTTTCAAGTCTTTCTTCTTATTTGTATAAACTTGATGACTTTTTGAGGCCAAGTGCACATTAAATATGAAACTGTCAGCAGTGCCACAATCAATGTGCCTAGTCCCACGGTAAGCTACATTTTTGTTCTAAAATGGGTGAACTATTTTATTGTGTAATTCCGTTGTAGTGTTTCATCGAATACTGACCCACAGTAACCTTTACTTCCGCAATATTTTATTGTGAAATCTGCTTCTAGAACATTTTGTGTATATGTGACTCTGGAAACTTCTTCGACTTGTTGACCCGAAGAATGAATTCTTATGAGTGATATTACCCTATAGTCTCTGGAAGCTTCTGGTCCAAGTAACCTGTTACAAATAGCCGTGTGATTTGATTACAGTTATTATTAGAGTTGTGTATTATGAAGATTAGAAGTTGTAATAAAAAGTGTATTAAAGACGATTGTAGAGTTCCAGCCGATATTGAATAGATTGTAAAAATGGAAGTGACTGTCAATTGTAAAGTATAGCTGTTGTAAGTAGTAGTGTAGGCCATGGCCACCTAAAGATACGGCCTGATTTGTCACATTTTGCAGAAATTTCCAGGTTTTTCTAACTTTGGGCGAACGTTTAAATAAATTTTTCTAAAAATTAGATTTTTACGCTTTCTTTATTCTTTTCCCCAGATGATACAATAGGTTTTAACATCCTCACATGTTGAAAAACAAAGAAAATTTGATTTTGTAAATTTTAGTCAGACTGTTAATTTTCAATAACAGTCTGATTTTGCGTTTTTCAACTTACTTTTTTTCATTTGCTACTGCTTCCCCAAGGCAACAAAAAAGTTTTATGTCATTGGGAAACCGTACAAAGTAAAAACATCTCAGAAAATGTCAGTCAAGCACTAGCAGTAGCTGTAATCAAAATTTGCAAAATGTGACAAATCAGGCCACATCTCCAGGTGGCCATGTGTAGGCCTATATTTATTTTGACATAGACGAAGACGCTTGCTGTCCAAAATTTGAGTTCTTTATGTGCTGGAAGTGGTGAACCATTCGTCAGTTCAAGAATTTTCATCTATCATCTCACAAGCAAAACCATTCGACCATTTATCTGACAGTTTAACGTTTAATATCCCAATAAACTACGTCATCGATTTTTTCAAAGTCTGTTACGAGTATAAACTAAAAAGAATTGTGACAAGCAAAATGAAACAAATATTTGTTTCTAGGGTTGCACCAAACCAATCATATCCTTGATGGCCCCACGCTTAGAAATTGTTCAGGAGTGAAATGTATTTAAAAATTGCAAAGCATCCATTGTTTTTCAATGTGTGGCTTTGGTACATTATTATTCCAGTTGAGGCATATGCAAGATTTTTCAGTTTAAGTTTTCCTCGTCAGAGATCGCTTACAAATTAGTTGACTATCTGCTCTGTTTGTAATTTTCTAAAAATAATATTTTAGTATCTCTTGCTGCCTGGTGATCTTGTATCAGTAAAGGGGGCAGTAAAAGATGAGAAAATAATTTATAAAAAAGTCTATTGGCAACAATCGACGAAATCTACAAAGCTTTGCAAATGTCACATGTAAAGCCACACCGATAAAGAAAAACAGCAGTGGACCTGCTTCTCTCGCTAAAATTGCCTACTATTGCATTTCTTGGATTGTATGCCGAGGTTACTAGAAATGTTATGCGGAAGCTACAGCGTAAAAAAGGTGGCAATGACAAGACAAGGTTATAATATATGCCCTTGCTCAAAAATATTCTTAAAATCTGGAATGCTGTTAAAACTCTTAAAATTTCTTTGCTGGGACGCCTTAGTAAAAACAAAATTTTCTTACATTTATGAAAATTGACTTTAAAAAGTGATACGGCTGTTGCGATTGCACAGATAAAGGCGTCACTTTCACTATTCCCAGTTGTTTCTGATAGCATGTGATCATCATTACGTCGATGTGACGACCTGCAACAAAGAAAGATGCCACTAAACCAATCTTTATTTACAACGTAACCGTAACATCATCAGATGATACGTCAGAAGAAGGAAAGTAGTTTTAATAGATCTATTTAATTTAGACTGAATGTATCCAGAGATTTAGGTTCATCTGCTGCATAAGTTTGACAAATACTTTGCTAGAGTAGTTTGTTGTGTTCGTTTGTCACTGTTTATATTCATTGGAAAGTTTCTTTGCTTTGATCCACTAACGATTTTAGGAAACTTTCTCAATTGACGATAGCAGACTGGTCAGATTTTGTTAGACTCAAATATTTCCCATGAACCAAATCTGTTTATTTGTTTACAAAGACAATACAAATGTAAACACGATAACGTCATAGAAGGAGTGGTATCCTACATCTTACGCACTGACAACCTATTATTAAGAAACAAAGCAAACTCTAAAAATCAAAGTGGCAATTTGCAGCAACGAATTATTAGGAGGTGTTACTTCAGTCGGTATCTTTGATAATCCCAAATTTGCTCTTCCTCTTCACGATGGCTAAAAAGAATCAGCTCCATGCAAAATGGCGGGTAATCGTCTTATTGTTTTAAAGTTTCCAGGTTGTGGCGATGGCCGCGGCTGATTTCGAATCATGCGAAACTTAAAAATTTATATACTGTACTGCAGTTTCAGCAATGGCAGAGCAGAAAATTAGAGAGTTAAGAGGAATCGTGATGAATGTTTTCATTGGTTTTGAGTCATTTCAACAACTCAGGCCCCTCACAGGCCATCCAACTATCGCTGTGGTTTCATTTTAAATCCTTTAAAACTTTTAGATTTGAAATATAAATTGGTTGGAACTTGGAACATTGAATAAACATTTGTAAACGTGTAACTTATGAATTACACGTAGAGTTTTGTTTTTGATCAACCTTCCTCATTGGTTAGCATTGCGGCTTTTTGAAATTATAAAGTTCTATAAATAAAATGTACGACCGAAATAAAATTAATTATATGGTTGCCATTAAGGTCGAGAGTAACGAGCCAAGATGGGTGGCGCCTTCGATACGCCGAGTCATAGAGGATGGTGTCATCTTGCTACAGTACAGTTGCCACACGGCAACATACTCGCTAGTTCGTGGCGATGTTTCTGTATGTTGATATTTGATGTCATGGAATGATCTGCCACAATTTATTTAAAAAAAATCTGTAAATGTTAATACTCTGCGGCCTGTTCTGTTATACCGCGAGCGGCTTAAGCAGCGATCACAGCATGTCCTTGTTGATGATGAAGAAGGATTATCCCATCAGTTGAAAGAAACCGCGACTCTTCCGCGAACCCACTGTTTGCTCTAGTTGGCATTCTTTGGCTTCCATATTAGTTCCTTGCAAATATTTACTTGTTTTGCAATCGTAGTTCTAACCTAGTATTGTTAATAACCGCTGTTTAAAAGTGGGCCGCTTGAGTAACAGTCACATCCTTGCGAGACTTAATTATGATATTTGTCGACGAAAAACAATAGATTATGACATGCGTTGTGTGTTACTTCAGTGTCCACACTAGTAACCACCAATCATCCAAAAAGAGAGACCCTTTGCATGTTAGATGCTTGATAAGTAAAAATGCTGCGATATTTTGAGGAAAGGTGATTGGAAACACTTCTGCTTCTTAATACTTTCTCGGAACCTGCAAAAAAACTGCCGAGTGAACAACTCTTCGAACATCCAGAAAATGTAAACACACTTGATGTTTAGGAGAAGTACACGATTGAAGGATGGCTTCTGATAGCTCTAGTTGGACAAAGACACCCATTGACATTGACTGACTTTGTTGTTGCGAATAGAACGTACAATGTGCTCTTCGTTGCCATAGAAACCTCAGGACAACTTTCTGATAAAGCTCGCTTATGTTGATGTGCAACGTAGTGTTGTTAGAATACAAACCTATTCATCGAAAATGTTATATACAGCAGCCGATTATGTTGAATAAGATAAATAATCTTAGTTTGATGTCAAAGTAATGTTGCTGTCATCACTTTATGTTTCTATCACACTTGGTCAATTATGTTTTTTTTTAATTTTCCAAATGAAATTGTAGTTAAAATTAAAAAAAATTTAGGATGTTGTTTAGGATGTTGTATCACAATCAAGTCGAGTTTAAATACTTTTTTCCTTCATCGTTATAATACTTTGCCACAGCAAAGATTAAAATATACGCACGAGGCAACTTTAGCACAAACTTAATGTTCTCATTGTAGATATTAAAATTATTCAAAGTCTCGAAGAAAAAGTTCAAGAAAAAAGTAAAATAAAACATTTTATACAGTAGGTGCACCTCGGTATTTTGTATAGATATGGATGCATAATTATGTCTGTTGTGGAAGTTTGGATCTTTAACGAATCAATCATCTGCTTGCATGTAACACCAGATGATGAAATGAAATACCGTCGATCAGTGGCGTAGCCAAGGGGGGGAGGGGGGTTTGGGGGTTATAACCCCCCCTTTGGCACGCGTGTGACGTCACGATATTGAGAATGATGCTTTCAGTCTAAAAAAAAATGCCTAATTTTATACAAAACTGCATTAAAAGAGCGAGTTTACCAATACCAAACATTCAAACATCTCAGCCAGGAATTAGCAACAAGAAAACATAGAGACTTAGCTTTATTTTCGAAAAATGCCGAAAAAACATGATCTTATCCTTTTGCTATGCCATCGGACACCACCATTTTACAGAAATATTCATATCCACATTTTTGTTGAAAATGCTCTCAGAATGCACCAAATTCAAAGCAATTTTTCAAAATTTTCTGGGGGAGGCCCCCCAGACCCCCCGCCGCTGGGTCGTCAAACCCTCTCCCTTTCTAAATTCCTGACTACGCTACTGCCGTCGGTGTACAATGTACATATAGTAGTGGATGTGTTTTCAAACAAATATAAATTGCTTTTTTTCTTCAGATGATAGTTGTGTATTTTATCTTAATGAGGGCACAGCGTTGCACACAAAGCGTCCCACTTTGTTTTGTTTTTCAACTTAATTACATTGTTGCCAATCATTTGTACAGACGTGTGTCGAACTATTTAGCTTTTGTTGGGGATGTATTCAACTATTCATGTGAGGAAGATCGAAATGAAAATCAATCTAGGAAATTTCTCGCATGGTGAAAAATGACCTGTGGCAAATCAAATACCCCGCACCATTCATGCCACTTCTGGCGGTACATTTTTTACCGATTGATATTTCTTGAATGTAGGTTTGCTTCACTGCAGGTTGGGTTGAAACTGCTTGTCCTGTTTTACGACTTGTTTTTGCCGCGATATTGTTGATGTACTTACGTGGAAGATTTTTACTGAATAAACTCTCACTGAAAGATTGTTCTACATTTTCTTCTTCATAGCCAAGCTGCACTGCTGATCTAACTTTGAAGTTACTGGGAATGTAAAACCTCATTTCAATCACAACTGTAGTTACGTTGTTTGTAGTTAGGCTGAACACCTTTTAAGTTTGTAGTTACGTTGTAGGCTAATTGTAATTTTTTTTTCCACTTTGCGTTCACACTTCAAATGGAAATCCCTTTAAACCGACGTTTTTGATTCTAACGACATTCTAGTAGTTTATAAATGAAAGCCAAAGTTGTCTTGGTCACAAAATAAAGTATTTGCATTCTCAGATTTAATTGTTTAACAGTCTGAGACTGTTATCAACAAACATATTATTGCTTTGAAAACCAACTTTCTAAGGTTAGACAAAACAGCATTGGTCATCATTCACAAAAGTGGTGATATTAGATTTTTGAGGGCGCAGTCGTTTTTATCTTGTGATGTTTAAGCAAGTCTGTCACCTGTACATTGTACAATCCTCCAGCTATCTAAAACAACAAATCTAATAATTTGTTTTCTTAAAGTATTAATTGTGGACGTTAACAGTTTTTAGATAGTTATCAACTGAGTGATTTGTGCACCTTTTAATTGAGATATTGTTAATAAAAAATAAAGACAAATTTCTTCAATCGGCTTGTTCTTAGTTGTAAAACAGGAGTCAGAAAATAGGGGTAAGTTACTCCGGACGAGGTAAAATCAAAATTTTTGTGAATGATTTTTATGGTTTGTTATCTTATAAGTTTTCTCGGGATATTCCAATTTTGTTCCCAAACGGTGTCTGGAATTCTTTGGGTGTGTTAGGGTAGTTAAAGCACACAAGATTGTCTGTGCAACTAGAAGCCATAAAACTTCTTTTAGTTTTTTAACAACTCAATGCGTCTCCACAAACAAGGCTTTTTGTTATAGCATGCTTAAAATCTAAGCATTGCTTCGCAATCCTGATATTTAAGTTACTTAAACAAGAAACTCAGTTTTTAGAAAATTTGTGGCCAAAGTTAAGCAGCAGGCCTACCATTGTTCGCATTCTTCCACGGGATCGATATGTTTCTGTGAAAACAAGACTTTATTATTTTCTGTTTCTATGATTTTTCAACATCATATCTTTCCAAAGCAAAAATACATTTGTGAGTTTACCTAAAAATGATGACAAAATACAGTTACTGGTGCAGCTGTAAAATTTTTCCCATTTTCAAAGACATCTAAATAGATGCATTAAATCATGGAAGCAATAGTAAACTTTTCGCATAACTTTGGATAACGCATCTTAAGCAATCTCGGTGATGGTGATATCTTCTTTTTGTGAATAGGTGGCAATTTTAAAATCTAAAAATTTGTTGACAACCGCCATGCCTACAACTTTCATTTATTAAACGCAAGATATTAAAGCAGCCCTAATACAAAAGCTTTCTTCGACAACAATTGATTGTAAGAACTCAGCATGTGACAGCAATAACAGTACAAAACCCGTGTAATAATGCAAGCAATTTGTACGGAAATTAATAATGGAGTTTTCAATAAAAAACATTTTGCAAATCCTATCATATTGTAGGTCATGCGAATGTAATGGGCTCCCATCTTTGTGCAAGCGTGCAGAGAAGATAAGCAGCTTACTGAGGTATTAGAGGGTATTACATCTTGCATTGCTTCACTAGATGGCCGCCTGCTGTTTGAAACAAACATGTCCGGAGCGGACGACATAAGCTTCCTGCGACCGACGCGCTGGATGCTCTAAACCCCGTGATTGCATGTCCCCTAGAACAAATCGTTTTCGCCTGACCGTGAATGAAATAAACGCAGAAAGGACTTGACGTGTTAGACCAGGCGTCTGTTTTTCCTCAAATGTGTATCCTTCTATGTGATGTAAGGTCAATCGACAATTTTCGTGTATTCTTCTTTTACATACTTGTTTTGAATGATTTTATAAGTTAGAAGCAGTTATTTTTGCCCGTCATCATCTTCTGCAGCTCAAAAAACTGCTTTTGCACATATTATTCTGTAGTCAGTTTTGTGCTGAATGACAGTGCCAAGCTGCTTCAGTTTCCCCTGTTACCAGTGCCAGTATACGGAAAAGTTAAGATACAATTATTCAGTGCAAATCAGCCACTTTGTCGTGTTGGCGTTAGTTTAATAATTTATTTTTTTACATTCATTCATGAAATAAAGATATTTAGACCAAAGTTGTGTGATGGTTCTCAACTTAATTTTATGTTTAGCATCTTGTGAATTTTCTTTCATTTAGATCTTATTTATGCTATAGCTGGTGAATGAAACGTCGTTACATTAGTTTGTCATACCACGATCTCGGAAGTTCTTATTGTACTCTGCTTTTATTTGAAAATTTTTTATTACTGGTAAACAAAATTTGTTAATGAGCACAAGCATGACCCCCCGCCTTGACCAATTGCCAAGCAAGTTTAGCTGACGTGGTGCAGCTTTGAGAATGACTGTGGTGCCTAAAATCAAAGTTGATTTCTAATTAAAACTGAAGTGACATTGAGTGGAAGTGGTGCTTGGGGGATGGAGTTTGAGAGGTGTTTTTAGTTTCTTTCTATTTGGCGTAGTGAGCCCTTCCTGGCCTCTTACCACAAACCCATCAATTTGTTGCCACCGTACTTCGATTTTCACACGTCCGAAGTGCCTCTTCAAGCCACTCATTGTGACGTTTCAACGCCAGCGTTCAACCATCGCCGTTCACTGGTTAGTGGTTTTGTCACTACAAATTCAAGCAATATGCGATTGTGACAAGCAGACAACATTTAAATCACGTCTAATCAGTTTTGCTTATAAAGGTCGTCGGTTTACAAATTGACAATAACAATACAAGAATGGCGCCTATGCTCGTTGCTTTATGAGGCAACAATTTATAAGTTTCCTGGCTTTGTCTTCCATCACGGTGGTGCATAGCGTATAGTCAGTTTCAAACACTTCAGTGGCCACTTGAGCAGATCTGCCTTCTACTTGTCAATCACGTGGTAATTGATTATTTCAATGATATTATTGCTGGCCAGTCAGTTTGTGTTTGTCTGCTTATGTTCATTTCTTGCCATGTTGGGACTTCGACATGTTTCTCGCCATTGTTTGTGACGACATAATGGCTGAGTGTTATTCTAAAATATAAAATATTTTTTTAAATTGATTTCTATACAATGAACAAGCGAGAGAGGAAAAATAAGAAAAAGCGCTGGCAGCGCCGCCGGAGTGGCAGATTATCTTGTTCGGCCTAGGCTCAAATAACAGAAAGAGTGGCAGAGCTGACGGCGGCTTTCGAGTGAAAAGAGCAAGATTGTTGTAGTTGAAAATAATAAGGTGCTGATCCTAAAAAAGCGGCCTAGGCTGCTTAGTAAAGAGCCGACCCTTGCTGTATTATCCAGATTACCATCAGGCTTATTGGCGGCTACCTTGGTTAAATGTCTTCACCGGTAACTTCAAGTTGGTGAGATCCGATTGGATTAGTTTGTATGAATCTCGTCTTAGCTGCTTGTACCGGCATCTAAATCGTCTAAACCTGATTTACACGACAAATTCGACTTTTTAAAGATTATCTCTTATCAAAGCCATCAGCTTTGTTTGCAGAATAAGAACAGTACAAGTAGCCACGAGATGCGTTTCAGCCTAAAACTAATCGAGAAATAATTACAAACAATCTTGAATAAATTTTTTGTTAAGCATTTTTTTATTGTCTTGGAACTAAGAAATAACTAAATAACACAATTCCATTATAGTTGCCAACAACTGATAAACTGTTGAAGATAGATGATAACATTTATGTTCATGTAGCGACTACAATCTTCACTTCTACATCATTTTTATTCTGTTTGAAATAAAGATAGCCTCTAAATGCATCAGACATGGAAAGAATATGATCTACTGTAAAACACTGCAATGAGTCAATTTTTTTTATATTTATTTCAAAGAATGCCATTAACTTTATTGGTTAACTTTGAAGTAAAACTTTTGCTTCTAACTAAAAAAAACTTTCAACGAATGTTTTATGTCTTTGTAACGAAGCAGCAGACCAAAAAAGAAGCTGTGACTTTCTATGCAAAGATTTTTGGGAAGACTAAAGAAGCAACATTAGCAACTGGTAACCAATGTTTAGTTTGCAATTGAGTTTTTCCTAAGCTCATGCGTAAATACGTTTCATTAATTTCATACTATATTCTGACAACTATCTCGCGACATCTATATTAGCATTACTAACACTTGTGTGCAGCGTTAATGTTGGGTTGTTTAGACTTGCTAAATCTATTATCAGCGACGAGTCGGTAATTAAAACAATAGGCGACGCTGTAGCGTGGAATGGCGGCATCTCGTTATTTTCCAGTCAAAATCTGAAGTTTTTCTTACTATTTTTAGTTTTACAAACCTATACAGAGTACAGGTGGATTGTTTAATTAACGGCCGTCAAGTTGCCATCCTTCTCGTTCATTGTCATAATAACCTGTAGTTTTGAAAGCCAACAAAGCTTTGTTGCATCAACAGCGGTGCGCACGCCCGCAGGGTCCATGTAGTTTCATCGACGATTTCAAGAGCCTGCCACTAGACAAGACACAGGGTCGGAAGAGGGTTGTCGTTCTTTTGCTTGTTTTTTTTTAAATAAATGTCGGAACAGCAGTTTAAGGTGATGACATTTTACGCTTATGATGCACAATTTTGATTTCTTGTTAATAATTTGAAAGCATTCAAATGCGTTGTGATGTTTTAATGTAGCCTAGTATATAATATAGTAACGTACAAATTTAACATTTTTGTATCTTGTATAGTTGCAATCTTGAGAATTAATTTGTTATCTAATTAGTTATATAGCGTCTAGATTCTATAAAAATAGTTACCCTACGCTTTTTATTGCAATGAAAATTACTATCAATATGATACCGACTTTTGGCATATTACTTTGCCGTATTTTGATAATGTCCAGACGGTGAATTTTTTTTCAACTTCCGATGTAAAAGCGCAATACAAAATGGTGCTTTGCTCGTTGCAAACCGCTCGTCGCTATAATCGCTGATGCATTATATTGAAAATACAGAAATATTGTTAAGTAACTCACTAAGCTCACAAAATGCAGAAGCAAAACGATACCATACGCTATTTGAGCATGATGGTGATACAGAAATTAGATTGCATAGTTTTTAGTAAGTAGAAAATGGTAAACTCCAATATTATGTGAATTCGTTGTTAGGAGGCATAGCGCAAGCGTTATAGGTGGTTTTAACTTTGCATTTAAGCAACGTCTTGAATGTCAAAAATATTTCCAGTTTCAGTAACATATGAAACCTGTTAATTTTTCAATTGCTCATAACAAGAATATCAACTTTTGTGAAAGAAATGCTGTAAAGAAATTATGTTTGAATGTGATTAAAGCAAAACTAAATTAACAGTTATTTTTACTGTTTATATTGAACTCTCTGATACGGAATTATGTTTCAGCTCGTTTTAAAAACAACCCTGAATGTATTTATTATTTATTAGCAAGTGGATAAAAAATTATGCAAAGTTGAGTATTAAGAATGTAATGTTCAGAAATTCGATAGTAGGCCACGTTGTTTGTTGGAAAGTTTTACATTGTTGTAATGTTAAGGAATTTCTATAAACAATGCCCTTCTAACATGATGAAACAATGATGGTTGATGTATGTTTTAGAACTTTCTGGTATGCTTTGATGAATAATATATCTAGACCGGCAGTTGTAGACCACAGCACATCATATTTATCAATGCATGAGAAAAATGAAACCGACTTTTCAGCATGTTTTGCATTACTTAAAAAGCTATTGCAACAAGTGTGCAGTATAAAAACAATTTAGAATTTTAAGGTTAGGGGTGTTAATTATTAAAAAACCTAAACTTATTTTTCAGAATTCTATCGAGTGTTTTCATGAAATTATTTCTAAATATCAAAATAGAAACACAAGAAAACCATAATTTAATTCTTTTAAAAAAAACTTTAGCATATCTTTATTTAAATAGTTTTCGCAATTATTCAGTCTCTGTCAAGAAATATCCTTGGCAAAAAAGTCCCAGGTTTGAAAGAGATATAAAAAGAAATATGGCCACATCAATATTCTCTTCTTCCTAGCTCATAGAAGACACTCAGCATCTCATGGCCAGTTGTTGTCTTTTCTGCAGCTCTGGTGTTTTGCACGTTTTGCCGATCAAATCAAGAACTTTACTGTCAATGCATCAAATTTATATCAAGCGTTGCACCTTTTCCATGCCACCAGATGTACATTAATGATAGAATGGGCATTGGTGGATATTTTAAGTTTTATTATTAAATTGCACAAAAGGAAGCAGTTGGTGATTTTAAACTAAAACGCCTCAAACAGTCACCACTCAACGAAGTTCATAAACATGTACTCAAATTGTTTAAAAATGCTGCTAGATTTTTCGAGAAATTTTAAATCAGAAATTTTAAATGAATAGTTCAGTCATTTGAGCGTCAACGCAGCAAGTGTCGACTAATTTTAGTTTCGATGTATGTTTCATTGACATCATGACCATTGATCAAGTAGCAACGCTTCTTCTCACAAGTTTTTTAAGACGTTTACATTACAAGCAAAGGTTTGAAAATTAAAAAAAAAACTAACAACAGCTTTCAGATGCTCAAATAAAACAAAGTGAAAGTTAGCGATGAAACGTAGAGACGAAAACTAACTAATGAGCACCTGTCAGACGTACTTGTTGTTTAAAATTGTCGCTTGCCGCTTAAATCACCCGATACTTGCTGCATGAAACATCGTTATATTTTAATTTTCCTTTTAATTAAGTACAACTATGTTAATATTTTTTATTATATTAAGGATACCTTGGAATATGAATAGTATCTTCTCTCGCAAGAAAAAACTAGTGCAGGTTAAAAAATCATTTTTTAGTACACTTAAGCAGTGATTCTGTTTTGTATTTGCTGAGATTAATTCATGCAGTGGTTGACAAACTTTCCATGCACTATCGTGGAACAATATTGTTGTAGCATTGCATTGTATTGAAAGCTTTATTGCTATTATCACAATGATGTCTTAATTAAAACCAGCAGTTTACTGGATAACTATCATGAAAACTCATTTGTCCTCAGACTCCTCTGCAGCGTAAAAGACTTGCATAGAAATTGTCAGTTTCAATGATTCTGTTAGATATGCACAATACGTTAATACTTTTGTTTTAGTTACAAGCACTCTTAATCAAACCCATTTTTGTCACAAGAAAGCTTCTAACCTGCATCTTCCTTTACAGTTTGCCTCATCACAATTCTGATTTTAATCTTAAAATTTTGATGGTGGAACTTGATAACTTTTATTGCTCAATAATGTCATGATGTCACGATGACGATAAAGGTGACATAGTCTGGTTGTGTTTATCCAACTGGGAATGTAATGTGTGATGTTTGTATCTCACATCTTGCTTCTAGCGGCGCAATACTATTAGCATGGAGTTTAAGTGCCGGCCATGCATTGACGTCCAATCAAAAGCTTGTGACCTAATAACAGCTTTGCTTCAAGATAATGTTAATACAATGTTGTGTCTTGTTGGAGTGATTGCGCAATGCAAGTGGGTGGTCGCCACACTTCCCACCTTCAATTGGTGAGAGGGGACGTGATAATTCTTTCAGCGTGCGGAGGACCAAATAACGCTCGAATTGCGGATGAATTTTTAGGTCTATCTGATATAAAGATAATAATTAATGTATATCTCGAAGACTTCAAGTGGAGGACATATAACAAGTTTAAAACAGACAGTGGCGCAGATTCTTTGTTTAAAACTTTTTAGTAAATTTTCGCCTTTTTCTCAATTTGGTGAGAAAGGAATTGAAGTTTATTTAACTACATTTCCACCCAAAGAAAAAATCTCCACTTGAGGTTTCATGACGTCGCAAAAATAACTTATTTCCATAATTGCATGTTTTATAAATAAACTTTAAATTTTTGATTTATTTTCATAACTTTAAAAACGTTTTTTTTTTTTTGCTTTTCCACCACCCTTTGGTTTTTGAACACAGGTGGAAGTGAATGTTTTGCACTACCACACTCCAATGTTTGGCTATTTAATCCCGACCTTTGTCAGGCACGTGGAAATTCTTAAATTTTTATCCGCTATGTGGTGTACAAACGTTACTGTCTGGTCAATGCAAATAATTGCATCAGTTTTTCTGGCAACTGAGCACAATTAAAATCGTTGTCAAATTTCCTTCATGTTTCGACGCTCACTGCTTTGATGTGGTCGCGCTCTTATAACCAGCAGAGCGATGCAATGATTGGCCGAAGTATTCCGTCATTCAAATTACGAACCCATTTCAGTCGATTTGACGATAGATTCAACGTGAGCTACCTGTGAAGTGTTTCTGCTTACGTACGGTCTGGGACTGTATTACGCTCGTGGAATGCGTCATACTAAAATCACCCAGCTAGCAAGCGCGCTAGAACAAAGGTTTGATAAAGAAACGCCCCAGTGCTCTTGCTTCGATTGCCAGGGAAAAGGTTTCCTATGTTCGAGACGTGGCTGATTCCTGCTGAACGGAACATTTCTTTTCCTGAAATATGCTTCAGCACATTTTTAACTTTTCATTTAAATTTCAAGTAATATTAGTTTAAAACCAACCTATCCGTGCCAGACCATTAGTCTATCTAATAGTGGTCTTCAGTATCCTTCAGATGTGATCACATTATTGGTGTTCCTCGACATTCCTGGAAAGGACACAAGGTAACGGTCACGCTACATAGACGTAAGGCTAGGAGAGAGTGTCAGCTTTCTAACAACACTTTACTAGAATTGAGACTTGGCCCAAACAAGCACTTAAAAATTTTCGAGTATGTAAAAGTCGAACTGCAGCTCTCTACAAGAGCAACGCTAGGCCTGCGACGTCGCAGTTTTAGGATTAGCAGAGCGTAAATAGTTTAAGGCTCAGTGTTTCAGTGAACGACTTGTCAAATAAGTTTTTGGTGATTTCGTGCGTGACTTGCAATTACATCATACAGAAGGCTGCTTGGTACACTGACTGATTTCCATTTGCTTTCATCAGAACATCTTGCAAATTTATATACAAAATTATACAGTAAGTAACTTCACACAACTTCGATAACAATCAAAATACGCTTCTCTGTTTAGATTTCTGACCGCTTTCTATGAATGACGTCACGAGACAAAGATCTACAGCGCTGAGGGCTGTAGTGTTAAGTCGCGCGGAAAGAATCGTAATTCAATGAAATTTACCAGTGATCACCAAGCGTAGAAAAATTCATTTTCATGTTTTCGAAAGCAAGTTAGCGTCTATTGAAGACAAACAACCACAAATTGTTACATTGAAGTTTGTATTGCGAGCAATATAAGCGATTGCCTGCTCTCTCACTTACACAAGTCTTTCCACCCCATTGATATTCTCAGGCTGTCCAAGCTAAGAACTCATCGATCATAATTAATCAAACCCCGGCGGTCGCGCAATGACATCGAAAACGCGATCGCAACTTCAAAGCGTTAACTTCTTGCCACGCGCAAACTGACAATATATTCTCACCAGCACAGAACAATTAATTTGAAGTTATATTATGTTGTAGTTGCTTCATAAGGCGCTTTTAAGTGAACCGCTGTTATTGTGCGTTGCATACCGGCTTAGTCACACTTTATCTACAGACTAGTTTTAACCAGCTTGACAGGTAAAGTTGTGATAAGCGCCTTCATTCCATCTGACACACCGTTTGGTCGCACAATTCAAAGGCGACAAAATTGTTGGTCAGTAGGCTAACAAAAACGTCACTATAGCCCCAAAGCAAACTGCTTAAGGAAAAAGTTTTGTGTGAATCTGAACATTATTTAAAAATTCATCTTTTCACCCAGTAACGTAAAACTTAATGTCAAATTAAAGAGTTACGATTCCAATGACAGGCTTAGACTTCTGTTGACTGTTATATTTCCAGGGTATTCACGCCAACACGAAAGGACTTGTGCTTCCATCTGGTTCTGTATGGTTTGTTTGCATTAGACAAGGCAGATTGTCAGTGCAATGTCTGCTGGCGGACTAGAATTGCAGGTTGTCGAGTTTGCCAGGTTGTTGCACAGGCAAAGCCGTGGTTCTTGTCAAATCAGTGAAGCAAGTTAATATTCTCAGTTGTTGCTAATATATTGTTTGTAAGTCAATTCACAAATCAAGCTGAATCTGACAAGCAGTTTTATGAGTTCTAAAAATTACTTGATGTCAGGCTGATCTAATGTGCACTTGACTGCAACACTTTGTCTTACAGACTTTTAGTATTTTGCGAACAAGTGTTGGATAAGACAGGTGTGTTTTGATACGATTGTGTTTTTGTTGGTTATTGATTTCTTAGCTCGCGAAGATGTACCGATATATCTACCAACAAGAATAATGGATTATTGTTTGCTATGCGGGGTCGCCATTTTATCTCTGGGTATTAGTTTGGGTCACATGTAGTAGAGAGAACTACTCGTTGGCTAGGTAAGCAACACAGTTACATTTTGGTGTTTATGTAATCTTCTGAAGTTTATTCCTGCAAGTAGCTTTTGTGTAAGCAACTACTGATAGAAATTTTCATTTAGTTTTGTTTCTCTAAACTGAGATGACACTTACCCTGAAAAAATCATTTCAAATTTTAGTAGCCTACTAAGATTAAGTCAAGTAATCGCAATGCGTTTGTTGAACACAAAGCAGAGAAACACTTTAGTTTATTACAAACGAAGATAACAGTGCAGTTCTGGAAGGCGTTAAGTTTGTAACCACCATGAGGAAAGCTGTTTGAAAATAATTATGTCAAGCTTTTTCAAATAATCTTAGGCTACTTGAACACCTGAACTTAACACATTTCTGACATGGCATTGCCAGGAGAGTAGCTTTATTTGCTTGTTTTGTTTAGAGTTAGGTTTGTGGATGAGATATTCAAACATTCTATATCTTTATACCTTTTTATTTGTCTTAGTGCAACCTGCATTCGAAGAAGAGTTCAGTGACCTAAATTCAACCTGTTTGATTAGCCCAAAGTGTTAAAAAATTGTTTGTGCTTTTGTCTAATACTGTACCTTTATCCAGACGAGCCCGCCGGCTAGCTCATGTCAATCTTTCTTTTTTTACGTAAATTCAACGTATAAAGGAATGATCTCGACATCAAGCAATATTTTGTGATCAGTGATTCTTTGTAGACAAAACCAGTGGCTCATATTTCGCCTTTGCCTGCAACGAACATTTGGAACTAAAGTAGATTTTTACATAGCAAAAGAGAAGAATGAGTTTGTCAAGTATTTTTGGCCACAGATCAAAGGCTGTACTGATTGTGGTATATTTCATATTTATATATTACCGTTTCGTAGTTATAATAAGGTCAGAAAAGTCACAGAATAGAGCATCGCCAGCTTCATGTAACTGCCAGTTTTGGGATACGACAGAATTGGATTTCACGAGCTTTCAGTGCAACAAGCTTGATGAAAAAGTTTTTTCAACAAAATCTGAACCAGCAGCAGGGTGTACATTGAAGCATAAAATAACGAGAAACGCCGTTTTAAAGCATCAATATACTGTATGGTTATGATTTATCTACAGCATTTCAGATAAAGCTTTAAGCGCTGTTATGCTTGGAAGAGGGTCTGTCAGCAGAACTAAACGCTTTCCGATTGCTTTCTGTTACATTAACATTAAATTTGTTATTCAATTCAATCATTATAATGAATAACTTCCTCTGCAAATATCCGCTGTGTGGCTTTGTGGCTAACCAACTCTATCAACCATTATAAATGGTCTCTTTAAAGTTACAAATATTTTTTTATTTACAAGGGTTTTCAGATTTTTAAACAAATTTTGTCCAAAACATGTTTGTTATTATGGAACCAAATGCAGTTTGGCCACTTTTCATCACCGATCTGGTTGATGTGGTTGATAAAGCATTAAAGTGAACTATTAATTAAATTACATAAATACCAAACAATATAAAGAAAATTGTGAAAGGAAGAAGTTACTGCATTGTTAAACTTTACTATTTTCGAAATGATGCAGTAATAGCTATTCTCTCCAATTTGCACATCAGCGTTTCGCTTCATGTTCAGCCCTGTGTATTAGTTGATGATATTTCACCAGTTTGTTTTTGCCCTTACGTATTGTGACTTGTAAACTCTTTGTGTTATGGAGAATAAACGATAATGAGTAATTGTTTTCAGCTTGAATTACGATAGGTGTGCAAGTGCAATTGTACAGCACATGTTGTGGTTAAAATATGTGTTTGCATACTTTACTGCTTGAAGAACTTCTATTGAATTTTCCAAAAGTTTTTAAGTTTGACTAAGATTTCTGTATTTGACTTCTGTTGTGATTGTGACATTGCATGTTTGGATATAAGAAAGTGGCCAGGCAGAGAATTGAACCAGGGTCTTCTGCTTGCCGTCTTGATATGAACATTTCCAACCACCACATTTATCTTATGATTAAATTGATTGTCAGTGTGGCTTTATAGCGCCACCCAGACAATAATTGTCAAACCGCTTAGCATCGATTTCAGAGCAAATAATTGATCAAATAGCTTCCTTTAGATTGGTCGCTTATATGTCGCACAAGTTAATCTAATGAAAGGCTATAACCCTATGGGAGATCTTACCTCACATGAATGATTTTGTAGATTTACTTTGTATTTTACGTTTCAAAACTTATTTGATGGTATTATTTTTATAAAATTTTTTGATGTCAGTAAATTCCAAAAAAATATCTGCATTTGTAAGTACGGTATTTATTTTGTTATTGGTTTAAAAGAATATATTATTTCTATAACGAAAGAATTTATGAAACTAAATACCAAATAATAAGAAGGAAAATATTTACATTTGTTTCAGGTTAGAGTTCTACAGAACGAGTTGTTTTATACTTTAGTATGCTGATATTTTTTACTTTAGCTGTGTATTGCCTCTCTGGCAACATCCACAGTGAAATTCTCACCTTGCAGGCTCTACCATTGAGTAGCTGCATGATTTGCGAAGAGACACCAAATTACAATGCGACAATTTTAACAAGGTTTTTAACCCAATTTGAAGGAAAATCATTTCTGGAACGTGCTGATGGCATTTCACTTTAACCAAAGCACTTACAATTGGAAGCGTATCCGGGGGCAAGCTGTGGTTTAGCCTGCATTTATATACCTAAACTAAACAAACTAGATAGCCATAAACATATTTAACATTTGATTCATCACAGTTAAAACTGTTACGCTTTGATAAAATTTCCAGTAATTTGTATTCAAATACTTTATCAAATGTTTATTTTCACAAAATTCTATTTGTGTGTAGAATATTTTTGATGGTTATCCTGAGATCTTTAAGAAGTTGGTCTTTCTGGAGAATGGTTTAATTAGTATCTTTTCATAATGCTTGAGCTGTGATGTCACACCTGACAAAGCACTTGCTCAACAAGGAGCAACATGTTTTAGCTTTCATTGGAAAGACAATTTGTGTGTGTTGAATGGCAACCTTGCATTTTTTTAACAGGATTTACTGTTTCCTTTAACCATTCCTGGAAGAAAGCCTATTGAAAGTGATTGTAAGATTTAAAAAATATGCTAATCGAATGGTATAATTTTAGTTTAAAACTGAATCAAACCTAGGAAATAATTGTTTTAGTGAATGTTGTCATTATTTTTAAATCACTATGAAGTGCAATTGCAACTAAGTGCATGTCATGTATGAGTGTGGCTAATCCGCATGAACTTTTAGACATTTGATTGTTGTCCGAGGCTATAGCCTTCCACCTACAATAGGATTTGTTGAATCGCTTGTTAATGTCAAAATTGATTGCAATTATTGGAGCGTGAAATGTATGACTGTTGGTGCGTGAAGATTTATTATTTCTTTTGACGTCATGCCGAGTTGAATCCGCCGTGGTGACGTCAAAAGAGAAAGACCACCCAGCTGTGTTGGAATAATGTGGAAATGTTTGATTATGGTTTTAAAATGCTCTCATACTTTTGTTGCTTTGTATATTAGAAATACTAGGAATGCGTCTTATGTTTTTTTCTATGTGTATTCTTTTTCAGACATGAAAGGTATGACGGTTCTATTTTATGCGGGGTCTTGTATGGTGTCTAAAAGGAGTTTCTTGTCTACAAAATGACAAATTGAATTTTTTTAGATAAAAATTCTTTTTGGCATCACTTTTAGAAATACAGCGAGTGTTTCAGTTTCCGTATAAAGGCCGGCGTTAATCTTGTTATTCATAATTGTAAGAAAACGTGATTTGCTTGATAGTTTCTTGAACCTTGCAAGCGATCGTCCTCGATGTGCCGCCATTTTTCCAATTGAGCAAGAATGCTCAGTCTAGCCTGGGTACTGTGGCTCAGTAATTTATCATGCCGTTCCCGCTTGAGCAAGCCTGCATGCTAATCAGCTCAATGTTCTTGTTATGTAACGATAACGACTCAGTAAAGCTATTTACAAGTGGATAAGTTAACTGTACCTAGTTTCTTCCGTTTTTTATTGTTCGGGGAGGTTTGAATTTGTGGGCGTTTATAACTTTAAAATAATCATGATATGATGCAAAGATCCATGAAGCGTACAAAGATGTTGTGATCGTTGTTGACTCTTATAGGACGCTTCTTCATTAGGTTGTCTTCTTGTTAGGGTCCGGTAAAAATTTTAAACTCCTGCGTAATCGCAGCCTGGGTATGATGGCGATCAGCTATCGGTCATCACTTTGATAATTTTCAAATGAATATACAATAATAAGAATCTGGTGATGTTTGTGTGGATAAGATTAAAATGTGGTAGGAAACTGAACAAGAAAAAGTTGTTTCTGAAAAAGCTTAAGGCATTAAAATGATATCGTGAGGAAGAAGTTTACTATTTCGGAGACGTTGCTTTGATGTTTTTGATCGTCTGTTGTGAGTAGATAGATGAAAGTGTTTCACGATAACCACCTGGAAATATAAGATATATCTACATGAAGCTAACGCTTATTGATGTTGATCAACGTAAAACTATTGAATATTGTGACTTAGTGGCGCTTGTGGAGACTTTGACATGTTGTGGTGGGATCATCCAATGTTGGTTTACAGGAAATTAGTTGGATCTAGGCTTTGCTAAGAAGATTACACATACAAGTTTGAAATACTTTAAAGTCTGATTTGAGTCAGGATTAATTTCCCTCCATAAGTTCATGTGTCATCGTGTAAAATAAATATTAATAATTTTTTTGTGGTTTTCAGAAAAACTCCAAAGGTATTTTTGTAGTCTTTCTCCAAAATCGTTTTCAAGCGTCCTTTCTTAATATATCAAACTTTTTGAAAGCCGACCTGCCACAGTTATTTTGCATCAAACACAAAGAACAATTCCACACCATGTTGGCATGATTTAAAGGATAGACGTATGCTCCAAAACGGTCTACAGTTTATAGAATACTTCATCCTGAATATGATTGTAGTTTGAAAACTTATAACTTTTTATTTCAATAAAAGTAAGTCACGCGCTAAATTTGTAGATTTTGCTTTATTTGGAGTTTACCAGACAATAAACTGTGACTTCCTCAGTAAATTTTTTTCATGTAGAATGTCAGAAATATCATTCTTATTATGGCAGCACTCCTCAGTGGTACATGTCGTTGGTTCTTTGGCTGTTTTAATGACTTCAATGTTAAGGATAACACAATACAAACAGGCATCGGATGATCGATGGACAATTCTAAGACTTGTTGCTTTTCTCGTTGAAAATATGAAGGTGGTCTGTTTACCTCTGATGGAAGAGGCAGGTTTACTTATATTTTGTGTCGGTTTGATGAATTGCTGTCCGTTGCTGCCATGTAGCCCGGAGGCGACCACAGCCGATGGAAGTTTATGTTACAACTGCATCGGTTAAGAACACTTGATTGCGCGCTTATCAATATGAACATAGCCGAAGCATTGTTGAGTCATATTACCCACTTTACAAAGCAAAATCGGCAGTTGATATGGCAACATTGCATCAACGTAATTTACTGTGTGTTGTCTAGAAATCTGGAATAGATCTACAGTTAAAATACTTTTGTATGCTCACATATTCAAGTAAAAATTTTTCTTACAAAATATTCTCATCAAAAGTGTTTAATCATGTCAGTGGCGACTTAATGACGCCCACAAGTGATGATAATTGCTGCTTGTCTCACCTTGTTATTGTGAGTGGTGATCGTAATTGCTAGACGGCCTCTTTCGAAATTGAAATTGTTTTATTAATTTGGTGGATATGTATTTTATGACCTGTGTGCATTTTTAATCGTTGGTATTGCAACATACAAACCGCAAAGAAGTTAAATTTTTTTCCGTTTCTGTTTTTTGAAGATATTTCTTATCTTTCACAAATTGTGATTTTCTTTAAAGTTTTCCATGATCTCTTGAGTTGTTGTTTGATGAAAGTGGGACTTAAAGTTTGTTTATGGTTTAAACGGAATGGAATTTCAAGCTTGCTTTCAAATCGCCCATGTGTTTGATTTTGCATGAAACCGCATTTCTTAATTAACTTCTAGGCAGTGACAAGCGAGCTTAGAGTTTGCGGGACTCAAAATAGTTCACCACAACCGGTGGCCATTCTTTTCAAACAAAGCGAATTCTCTTTGCCATCAATAAACAAGACATCGTTTTGAAAAAGCTAAGCCCGACCAACATCTGATCTCGATTCTTGCCCAGCAATGATGATGTGGCGGCCTTATACGGCTGCACCTGTTAACCAATAATAAGAGCACACCTCCATCAATGGCTCTGCGGTACAATGTTTATCGTTTTATGAATTCTTGATTGGATTTTGGGCGAAGCTGAAACCTAAAAATAACCAAAGTTCTTTGTCAGTTGTAGTTTGGATAAAGTTTCTATTTATCAAAGCTGCTCTTTCATAGACAAGATGAAACAAACTCCAATGATTTAGCACATTGCGGTATGCTCCCTCTTGTCGAGTCACAATGTAATTTCTTGACAAAGTTACATTGTTGTTTGAGTAATTATTTGTAGGACATGTCCATGACCAACAAGAACAGGATATTCGAGACGAAATTAATTTGAGAGAAACAAGTTTTCACTGGAAAACTTCGTTCAAAATCACACGAAACCAAGATAAAGAAACTTTATGTCAAAACTAAGCGAACTGTCGTTTCCAGACATTCCTAATCCCTAATTTTTATCTTCACATAATTCCCAGAAACGTACGATGCTACGCGTATCTAACTTTACCTCACTGTTGGAGTTCAGAAATTTCTAACTGTTTCGTTTTAAGTTGACAAAGAAATCTCATTAATTTCGAAAGTTAAACAAGACAAATGGGTTTTGCAAATAAACGAGATTTCCTTTTAAAAAAATTTCAAAATAGATTGTTGCCAGACGATCATAAAGAATGTTGCATTTGACCAGGCGATGAACAATTTTTATGTACAAACCTTCGCATTTTTTCATTTCCAATCTAAAAGCGAAACTCAATGAAGCGCTCGATGCAGTTTATTGTTTATTTGACATCATGACGTCATTAGCGATGCTCATTGTTATATATTTCGTCATCAGTAGGGTACCACACTGAAAAGTTGCCATCGCTTCAAGCACATCAATTATTTCAGATGCTGGTTTTAACTAAAAGGTATGTGTTTGTGGAAATGAACTTTATTAGTTATGAAAATACTGTTTGAAATTTCTCACCTTGTTTTTTGGTTTTTGCACGAAGCCACACTGGGGTGGCAAAATTAAGAAGAAAGTAGTCAGTCATTTTTTGTGCTACCTGCAGTCGTCGGTTGTGGCGCAGTGAGTCTTCGTGCGATCGCATCGCCACCGGCGCCATTTTGTTTGCTTAACAAAAGGTTTCGCTGCTGGATACCCGGCTGCAGAGAATGATTGCGCATCCTGTTTGAGAAGTTGAAGCGTCCAACAATGGCTCCGGATGTACGACACGCACTTCAATTAACTGTTGCCATGTGTCAAAAAAAACAACAAGTTTTGTTTACAAGTCCAAGCAAGGTTGTTTGGTTAGTAGCAATGCACTTCGACACTTCCAGTGTACTTCCTTGTTTTTTTTTTAAATTAAGCAAACTAATTTCCAAATAAATACAGAACGTTAGACAATTTTTCCTAAGATTTGATTAAAACATTTTACTTCTGGAATATCCAAGCACACTCTCCAAATCTAGATCCAGCTGCGCCTCCTGAATTGAACCAAATCGCTGACTTCCCTATGTATTATTTTATATTGCACATAGTTGATTGTGTTGCGTGTTAGGTTTCTGCTTCTATTGCTCAACGCAACTTCGACAAGAATTGTTTTGGTGCAATTGATATTTTGGACCTACTCTTTTCTGACATTCGTAATATAACATTGACTTCTAACATGTCGCTTCAGGAACAAGTTTGGCTTTCTTGCAGACATTATCGCACAGTCTTTCTTGTCAGCTTTTTCGTGAGATTCTAAATCAACTCACGAGCACACAAACAAACTGGTTGATCAATTTACAAATAAAAAATGCTGCATCTGAGTCCTGATGATGAAGTCGCGTTATTGAGGTTAATATCTCAACTAAGTCTTTGCACAGAAGTCTTCACTTAAATAGGCGGGCATCCTTTGCCACCAACCAAACACAAATAAGTTCTAGGCCAGACCTATCCATCATTCAATTTTTAAGGTTTTTAACGTTAATGTTACATCTTTTACCGTTGTTTTGCTTTTCAAATATTAGTTGTTTTTCGTTCAAGCCTCTATGTTTTTGTTAGCACAGAAACTCTAAGTAGTCGCCCGCAGATAATCTTTGTGCAAATGGACACTGCATTGGCGCTAATTTTTTGTTTACATCTTCCAAATAGTTAGCCACCTTTCTACGCCGGTGTACTTTTTCAAACCTTCAGCATCTACGAAACCAGTCATTGCAGTCCATTTTGCAACTTCTCTCCTTCACTGCGATTGTGACGTCAAAATGATGTGCAGCTTTTATCGCCTCCTCTCTTTCTTGAACAATTTAATCTATTTCTCTTATGTTCTTTTGAGCAATTTGGAGACAATAGGACTGCGCATGCATCTTTGTCTCTCCATTTTCAACTTTAATTAATTTGAGTTGGTAGGATTGAGATTATGTTTTCATATCAGACTTCCTTTATTCGCGAGGCAATCTGGCGTTGCCAATCTACTGGACCGTAGTGAAGACTTAGATAATTTCGTTCGAATTCATCAGTTTTTAAATATGCACAATTGCATATTCAGAAAGTGAAAAATAAGTTCAAATCGAAAAAGAAACTAGATTTGTGCAAATAAAACGATCCAAGAATAGATGTGTCTTTGGCAAACCTAAGAAGTCTCCCAGTGGCATGAAAGCACGTAGAAGTCAGTTGAATACAATCACGGGCTAAGCTTTTTCAACAAGAGAATTGAAAATTTAAACCAGAAAGTTACCCTAGTTATGTCAATATTTTTTGGTAATGTGGTAGAACTTTCATTGATTTATGTGGTACCGTACTGCAAAAGCAATTGCAAGCTAAAATAAATGAACCACACTGTGCTGCAGATTACCTTTAAAATGTGCTTTTTCGCATGTGGTAAACGCACAAATCAAAAAATTAATTTATATTTGTGTTTTGTGTTTCTCTAAAGCTTTACAACAACTATAAAGGGGGTTTTACTTGAGACACAAATGCACAGCTGTGAGATATAATGCTGTTTTATGTTGGTATGATAAACCGAAATTTATGTAGCTCATCTAATTATTTGAATTGCTAGTAAAACAATCTTATTGATTTCAGGTTTTAGCAGTAGTGATAAAAACTCCTTTGTGGTTTGATAGGTTTGAGCTTGTAAAATATTCAAAATCAACCAAGAAACTTCCAGTGAGATATTTGAAACTGCCCGAAGAAAGTGCCCGAACCATCCTATGAGCGACCGCGGTAAGCATCTTGTGCCTTAAGCATCTTGTGCCTTGAGTGTATGGAACGATAAACATTTGAAACCAGTTTTCTTCTGACTATAACTTTTGGTTAGCAGCATTGCAAGGAAATGTACTTTAAAACATCTAAGAGGTCATGTTGGTTGTTAGGTTTATCAATAAGTCCAGCCGTCTGATGAAGATTTTTTATGTAAATTTAATCAAGGCAAAACGAAAAATATATTTATGGAGAAACTAATTTCGGAATGAAGCCAAAAATTTGGCGTCCAAAAGACAGTTTGCTTTTAACACTAAAAGTTTTAGTTAGCAGCACTGCAAAGAAATGTAATTTAAAATATCTTTTAAAGGATAGAATTTCGAAAAGACTGTTTTAACACTAGTACAGTAGTTTCATTTCAACCTAGTTTTAAACTTCCATGCTTCTAGTTTTGCTGGTCATTGAATAATTGTAGCTTGAAAACAAAACAAAAAATTGCCTGATTAGGACAGTTATGATCACTTAAACGCGGAACGGGTTTAATATTTTTCAACAAGTAATATTCAACTTAACAATTAATTTTTCTTTTTGAAAACTGGAACTTTATTGGGGCAAAGTAACTCAAAATCCTTGCATCCAGACAGAACAGCAGAGACTCTAACCTAGGAATGTCCTTGTTTCGAGGATTACTTGAATTTATTTGATTAGCCTTTTTTGTGTTGTTTGTTTGACCAATTTCTTCTCACCGTTGCAATTTTGGTGTTTACCAAGGAAGCACCACGATCCCCTGTTGCTTGTACTCACTTTGATACCACATAGCTAGTTTTAGAGTTTGCTTCTGATATCGAGCTTTTGAATTTACTTTCCACAACCACCCTCGAAAATTGCGTGTTTAGAAAACCGTGGTGTGTAATTATACATTTTAATTAACTTTTTTCTATTGTTCAATTCCTACAAAAACTTAATCACTTTTTCGTCTTCATTAAACAGTAAATTGCCTTTGAAAGTGACTCGCAAAACAAAACCATTTGTGACATCATAGGCAGATTGGCACCAGGACTGTGACGCAGGAAGAATGCACATTGCACAATGGTGCAATTAAAAGCTTGGAACGGGGGTAGCCACACCGGCCACTGGAATCAGCCGTCGGGCTTAGCCCAGACAGGCGATTTAGTTTGTCGCATGGGAGCTCGTCTTGGTCTCAAGGTCCTACTGAACGCAAGAACTCTTATGAGCCAAATGAGCAGCCTGTGTCTGACTTTGGGCAGGGTGTAGATGTGTAGCCTTCAGATTTAACTTGCGGAATTAAAACGTACACAAAACTATCAGCTGTTTTTGGCACCTCCTCAGTCAATAGAACTTTGGGGTTGTTGGTTGAGTACAAGGTGGTGTCAATACCGAATGATGGCAAACACGGGGAAGAAGTTGGCTACATTGAATTTGCTTCTCAAGTTCGTGATTTCTACCATGTTTGAAAAGAAAAGCTTTACAAAGTTTGGACGTAAGGAAGACCAGCAAACTTTTCATTAGTTTACTTGCGAGTTCTGAGTAGTTTTTGTTGATTTTATTCCCAGGGGCGTTGACAGGGGGGTCTAGGTGGTACTTTTAGACCCGGACCCGGAATATTTAAGGGGCCCAGATTTAAAAAATTCCCTGCTACTTCAAACATTATCAAAATCTTATAATATAATCAGAATCAGATCTAAAGGAATTGCCATCAGAGGTTAAAACAGCCATTTCAGCCGTCAGATGGTAAAGTACCGGGCCCCTTCTGGGTACCGGGCCCACTTCAGCTTTCTGGTGGTGAAATAGCCACTTCTGCCACCAAACAGTAGAATAAGAATTTAGTCTAGAATAGTGATTTCCCTAACCACAAATATTACCCGAAACACGAATTTAAAAATAAACAGGCTGATATTTGTTCAAACTCAAAAACTGAAATGGCACAGGTAAGAAGATTACTATCCTTATTTCTGCACTAAAAATTAGACCAAAACCGCTTTTCAGATTGCAGCAATCAGCAAATGTTTGACCTAGGCCCAAACACCTTTCCCAAATCAAATTAAAAACTTTCTGACTGTCTGCAGTGCTGTAAATTCTCTTCTGGTGAGCCTAGAATGACCGGTGAAACATTAATGGAATCGGGAAGTAATACTCTAGCGCCATGTGACAAATAAAAGTTCAAAAAAGCAACCTCTAGATAGAGATAGTAAGTTTTGCGGTTCAAGAAATTTTAAGATTGCGCAAGATTTGTTAAATGACCATGCTTAACCCTTTGCTTTTCAACGTTTTTTTGGAAGTTAACTGCTCAAGGGGGGGCCGTTTTTGGATCAAATTCAATCAGCTGTTACGTGTTATCCGCTGATGCTATTTGAACAGAAGTTGCACTGGTGTGAAAGCAAATCATTTGTATATAAGTTTGAAAAGTCATTATTTTAAAATTTTATATGTTAAACTTGATATTTCAATTTTTGCAAAGGTACCCAAAAACGACAATTTTGATTTAACTTGCCGCTATTTAATTACCGTGCTAATCCGATTTCATGCAAACTTCTGAATAACAAAGAGCTCGATCGAACGCACGAAGTGTGTGTGCGGTGTGCCGAATCATTGCATTGATTAGAATTTACGACTTGCGAGCAAATCTTATTGTAAGCTACTCACTGATTCTAAAATAGTTACAATCAAAGTAACATTGTTACACGAATTTGAAAAAAAAACAAAACTGCGTTTGTTGTCTTACATTTTTATCCTAAACTAATGCATTCCCAAACTCATGGCTAGCTTCTAGTTTTATGGAACCAAATTTCTCATAAGTAACACCTTAGCCTGCTTGAATAGCTGTTTACATCTTCGTTTGTGTATTTAGGTCTACAATTGAGTTTGTAGTATGAATATTTTTAGTAGAGAGAAGACAGTTGAACAAGTTGTTGAAATTATCTGAAATTTCTAAGTTCAAATTAGGTGCTTTTGAAATTGTGGATTTGTGTCAAGTCGCATCACAAATATCATGCAGGCCACATCATAAGTCATTTCGCTTACGGGTGTTTATAAACATGACTCATAAATTACATCCACAAAAAATACAGCATTTATATCAACAAAGCTAAGTTCGAAGCTCACTTTTTATTGAAGATTGTGTCAATCAATTCGAAATAATGCAACAGCGAATTGCCGCCAGCGTCGAAATAATGCAACAGCGAATTGAGGAACGTGCGTAAACAAAGGAAATGTGAAATAACCCACAGTCAGCAAATCTACATAAATTTAACGTTTACAAATGTTGAATCAATGTAAAAGGACTGGATTGCTGACTGGGTCCTTATTGTTTGAAGCACTAAAAATACGCGTAATATCGACAACATCAGCAAGGCAGTGATTATGTTTCTGGCCAAAAAAAAAAAAATAACTTTTGACTTCAAAGATAAAAATGATTATAACGAAGCTTCAAAGTTTGTCGTAAAACATTTTACAGAGATACAATAAACATAATCATTTTGTGCCAGATTGTGAGAAGACTTCCTAGATTCTTTCCAACCATTTGCATGATTGCAAATTATTTTCTATAACTCTATATTGCTAAAAAATGGCTTCTTTGTTGAAACAACGTGGCTACAATTCTATAAGAAATTCTTAGGCCTACTACATTGAAGTAATGAAATTTTTTTTGTGATTTTGCTGATGACGTTTTACAATATCCGAGAAGTAAAAAATAATAATGATGAATTATTTTATAAAACCGTGGTTTGCAAGTGCTTCACAAAAAATTGTTGAGGGAAAATTTACTATTAGACGTAAAACGTTTGTAAAAGAAAATTGTCGGTTTACGTATTTATAATGTTTATTGCGCTGTTATCGAATTATAAACTGCCTGTATTGTCTACCTTTGTGGTTGCCGGCCAGCTTAGAGCAGCATGCAAACCATGCGTTTTTGGTATTTGCATCGTGTTATGATTCTCGAAAATCTCCCACAAGGTCTTTATTTTTATCGTGATATTTTTGTGCCTTGTCTGTCCTGAACTTGAAGTCATTGTGCAGCACAATCCACATCGGTTTTTAGACTCAGTCTTCATTGAAAATCTTTTGTGTGGTGCATCATTTCAAGTAGTGTCTTCCCCTAAACTGTTACACAAATCGCCCAGAACCAGAACCATCGTGTTATCTTACAGCAGTTGAGAGCCCGTTATTGTATGTGTGGAATTATTACTGTAGATGTCTGACTAAATTCATGCCAAAGTTGAGCAAATTCTGCTTTCGGGATCCTTGCCGTTATTTACTGTATTTTTTGTTGATAAGTTTGGGCAGCATTTTTCCAAGATAAATGAAGACATCGGTATTGTTCGTCACTTAGATTTAGTTTTCTCAGCATTGTTTATTCATTCTTTGATCCATTAGTTTGTCCCACTTTTGGTATAATCGGATCGTTTATAGCCTAAATGGCGGGTCTTCACAATAGCCGGCCTCTTATACATTGGCGCAACGTATTCAGATGTTGAATCAATGATGAAGAAAGCTGATTTGTTGTTTGTCTTATGTGACGCCTAACTTTATGCCTCGTCTACAGTACAAAATATTTTGTAATGTACATTGTGTACATTGTACATTTTGTTTGTAGGCCTACATTACAAAATATTTTGTAATGTAGATGAAGCATTATCATCTTTATTTTGCGCTCTTTGGAACAAAACACAGTGCACTGTGAAACAAAAATACAGGACATAACAACAAGTAGGCGACATAAATCAGTGAAGGGACGCCATCGAGTTAGCTGCTACGTGTAAATGAAGCCTATCTCATAATTTTGAGTATCTCACAATTACTGTTTGCAAAAACGCTATTTCTCCGGCTTCTCCCAAAAGCATTTGCAGTGATACATTTCCTCAATTGCAAGTTTTGTCAATGAGAGCATTTCCATAGAACGTTTATTTCGAAACCAAGTTTTCGTGTCTTTATCCAAGAGAAGATTTCTTATTGTAACGTTTTTTATTCGTCAATGAATATTATCTGCTTGAAACAACTGTTTTGAATAGTTTGTGGCCTCCATAGCCTACTATTTTGATCGTGGATTGCTATTCTTCTTTGTAGAGCTGATAACGCAAAAAACGTTTGCTATTATTGTTTCTAATTAACAGCTTTGCGATCACTGGCTTTTCTTTGTAGCATAAGAAATAACGCGCTTTGTATTATTGAGGTCAAACCAAACAAAAGAAAGCAAGAGAATGCTTCTCTCTGCTCGCGCATATCGATGCACGAAGCAATTATGAGCTTATGGCTTGTCATCGCAATGTAATCCATTTTACGCTTTGCTGGAAGTTAGCTAGAAATAGCAAAAATTCACCAAAATCTTGAATTTACAAGAAAACTACACAACTTTTAGCATCAAATTTAATATCATCAGATCCGCCTGGCAATTTTAGGAAAAGTCAAGAAAAACCAAGTGCATGGCGTTACTGTGCTTCAAATAATTAAAGGAAATATGAGGGGGGGGCCAAATCCGGCCTCCCTTTGAGGAGCAAAGTGTTAAACGACATCAATAAAAGTTTGTACACAACCTTTATATTCACAACTTTGTCGATGAAGGGGGCCCGAAAATAAATTGGTACCGGGCCCGAGAAATCCTGTCAACGGCCCTGTTTATTCCAAAACGAAGACAAAAGATCTAATGCTTACGGTCATTTGAAATTTCAATGAGTTGATCTTTTTTGGTGTTGAATGTTATTATTTAAGAAAGAACTTTACCATACTCAGTTATTCACTAGTTTTAATGTTTTCTTTGTACATAAATACAATTTTAAGAGAGAAATTATTTGATATAATATGATGCGATCTCTAATTGACTTAATTGGATTTGGCCTGGTTATGTTCCCACAATACTTTTGCAACTTCTTTAGCAGCCCGGTTTTAAAGGGTCACGCCTGAAAGCGTGGAATATTCAGAATGTCCTACCTTTGACGTAAGACTTTGATACTTCTTTGAGACCTACCTGAGACCTCTTTGTAAAATCGACAAGCAACGTCTTTCTTAGATTAAAGATCTTCCAAAAGTAAACTCTTGTAACAATTTTGCAATTTTCACAGTGTACCAGACACCGGCTATAGCATTAAATGTCTGCATAGATATGCTTCAACTATAAATTTATAAAATTGTTGAAATTTGTTACTGCAACAACTCAATCAGCTTGACGACTATGGTCGTCATCAACTCGCACTTTTGGCAGCCATTTTTATTCAGTGCTTACGCAACGCTGCAGTCTTTACATGCCCGTGTGGTTGTGGACCGCTGGTACAGAGCTACTGAATACCAATCTATGAACAGTTTGCATGAAAAAACAATCACTGAAGAAGCACTCTCAAGAACTCTTCTGTAACCAATATCATAAAGACAAAGCTCGTTTAACTTTATGCAGTACTCTTGTTGGGATTCTTATAGATGTCAACAAGATATATCATTGTCCCTTTTCTGAAGACGTCGTACTCAAAATAACAAACCATAAAAAGTGAATTAGAGAAATGTGAAAAAAACATAACACATCCCAAACGCTGAAGGAACTTTTACAATTGAATTTTAACAGTCAAAGCTTCGCTATAGCAGTGCTTCTCTACCTTGGACGCATCCCGAGCGCTGCATCTCAATTTCTTATACCTGCGACTATTTAAGAGTGCAACAACAAAAGTGCAACAACGTATTTTGAGAACGCGATGAAATATTATTCGTAGCTACATTGGTAGCAGATGCGATAAAAGACAAACAAGTTACGACTCCAAGAGCGTGATGTCGATCCATGTTTTCCTCATGATTTACAAACTCTTTCAGCTCAAAACAACGTTTTTATATGAAATTCTTGTGTGAGAGTACTTGAGACTGACCGTGCTTTTACTGGCTCCTAGTCTACAGCATTGTTGTCCAGACTCTAGGAAAGTCTGATCAGAGAAAATAATTGCATTTGTTAGAGGGGGGCTTGCCAAGTAATTTAAAAGAAATTAATTAGTCAAAGCAAAAGCTCAAAATAACCAACCCATTACCACAATAGCGTAAGAAGCGCATAGCTGAAAAGTCTTCTCGCGGAAATTTTTTGAGAAAGATTCCTATTTGACCGATTTGTGCATAATTTCTTTTTTAGAATTAAAATTTGCTAAAAACCTTTTTTTCTGTAATGAAATTTCAACTAATTGATACTGCCAACTTTGTTTTTGATGGTCGATGCTTCAACCAATCAATTGCAGCCCCTTCGCTTCATGCTTCAACTGTTTCATGATACAGTACAGCTTGCTGCACTTTCGTTCTTTTGCAGCGAAGTTTTAATTTTAACAAAAAGATAGAGCATCGCACTAAATCGAACTTGCCAATTTAGTGTGGCACTCCACTTTTTTTTTATTCTTTTAAATCACACTAAGCATTCTTTTAGAATACATTATTGGGGAATTCAGAACAAGGTTTTAATGAAAGTTTAGTAACGACGTTTTATTTTGGAATTTAATTTCAATACCTTCAAAAGATCTTATAAAAATTGCAATTTGGACATGACCACTTTTTTTCGTAATTATTTTTGTTCATATACCTGTACAAACAATTGTATACAATCATCTTTTGACACTGTTTTTAGTTCAGTGTGCATTTCTTCGGCTTTCTAATCGTCATTCGCTTTGTAGAGACCAGTTGTTTTGGGAAACTTACAATATTTTGACGTAACAATAGAAATAAACAAACAAAATTGTTATCTTCAATTATCTGTTTAATTTACGTTTAAATAATTGACAAGCGTTGCCTGTGAAGATTTATAACTGAACAAGCCGACTAGAATGGACAGCGTGAGAAAGGATTTTGTTGCCATTGGAGTTAGAGTGTGACTCGCATTACATCCTGCATGCTTCTTCCTCCCCTTGTACCTTCATCGGTGTGCTACTAAACTGTGAAAACAACTTTGTTCTCCACGAAGGGATAGAGCGGCATCCAAAACACCGCCTGGTTCAGTCTTTCCTGGTGCCATGCAACTTTTAACGGTAGTAGAAGACCTTTGGACAGACAACAAACTTTGTTAATTTAGAAAACTTTTGTTAAGCCGGAGTAATTGGCAAATAAGTTAGTTTCGAATTCAGAACGAAATTATATTACTGCTGCTTGAAAACGAAACGAAATCAGGACAATATGTTTTGCATCGAAACTAAACGTTTCAAGTATTTACAACAGCTCAAAGGTAGAGATATGCATCAATTTCACAATAAAATAACTTTTTGTAAACACACAAACAAGGTGTTCTGGCTTCAACACAACGTCATTAAACCACCACCAGTCACAATACTCAAACGCTTCCTCAGCTCAAAGACCTGACCAGCTTTATACGACAGAGACAGGTTTCATAAATTGCTCTCGTGTTTTTATTGCTGAGAAAACTTGTCATTATGATAAAGAGTATTGATTTTATTATCATTGGACAATTTTTTAGTAGTATGTTGTCATAGTTTTGTCAGTTTACGTGTTTATAACAAAAAAAAACTTAGCTAGCGAGGTGGGGTCCGCTGTCTCTCATCTTGGTTGATGGGACGACAGCGAATCCCTCCGAGCAGCTTCAAACAAGCGCACTATCGACAGATAGACTGGAAGATGCCCTACCTGAAATCTCCCCACTATCCCATGAACGGGCTGGGTATCGGAGCGGACATGAACCTTCTTCACCCGTCTGTCAGCTACCCAGGTATGAATCACAAGTCACGCACTGCTGCAGTGACGTCACGAACCGAGATGAATCACGTGATTGGAGAGCTTAATTTCTCGAATTTCGTTGGAAAACAATTTGATTGTGGAATTACTTGCCGCCGTTTCTGTAGGCATCGCGGCTTTGTGCTTGCATATTGTGACTTGTTGTCTGTAAACTGCTCTATCTAAACAGCAGCAAACACCGTGAGTGAAATAAATAAACCCAGGTTATTATGTAAACACGTCACCGAAGATAGAGATCTGAGCTATGTCAACATCATCTAATCAATGTTCAATAGCGTTGTTGTTCCATTCGCAGCTGGATAAAATTCATTAACATTTACAATATCATATAAAAAGTAGAACTAGAAATGCAACATATGAATAATGTCTGTTTAATAACCGATCCAGTTTGTCGATTCCACTTTTTTTGTATTGCAACAACCAAATTTTCTTAAACTTTTATTGAAAAACTTTCATCCTAGTGTGATGCATCACTTGCGAAAAAATTTAAATAGATTGTGTTTTAGTGATGAAAACAGTTGATTGACATTGATGCGTCACATATGATATTCTCTTCGAACCATTGTTTAACTCACTGACAAAATACTTGACTTTCATCAACCTAATTAGAATTTTTTATTTTTCATGTTTTTTTTTTCGTCACGTGATTTCATCATCCACTTGAATTGTGACGTGACAGGTGATTCGGCGGCTTGCTATTTTCAACGTGAGTAATTGCGATAAGTTTTACATTTTCTACATTCAATGCTTAGAATTACAGTAAGTCTTTAAAAAGTTCCTGCTCATGCTATTTTGTTTTTGCAAACTTATTCACCATAAATGTGCACGACATAACTTAAAATCTGTCCACCCTACAGTAGTTTTACCTTGTATATGTGCGATGTGTTTGTTTGCTTTAGTTAAGTCTAACTAGTGCAAATAAATCGGTTATTTATTTATAACGTTCCCCGCAAAAACATATATTGAAGACATAATGACATTTTTAAATAAGGATTATTTTGACTCCACTATTTAGATATATAGTCTGCGGTTGATCAACTCTTGCAAATAAAACAAAAGTTCTAAATATTTAAACGATCATCAGCATTGTGCCTCCACAAGGCATCACAATGGTCATTGTCCTTCACCGCTCACTGGTGGTGTCCTTCAATTAAGTCAAACTTTGAGGAATAACTACATGATCGCTTCTAAATGCGAAGACAAATGAAAAACTTGTATATTCCAACACGACAAGTTATGGGTAGACCAAAAAATTGATTAAAAAATAGGGTGCCACGGTTGCAAGCAGAAATGCCCAGGGAATCACAGCGCATCTAGTTCTTAATCGCATTAACAAACATAATAAATAAGTTGGGCTTTCATTGTTTCTATTATTATTATAGTAGTAAAAACACTGAACTACGAAAATTCAATTGTTACTTAGTGTTATAACGCTTTATTTTCCAACAGGTATGCAAGGACTACACCAAGGAACTAAAAACATGCAGTTTGGTTCCCCTCCAGGATACGGTAGGTAGTCAGCTAACAAATCGACTTGTGTGTAGTTTAGTATTTTATTCGCCGCTTGTGTATGCGGATGTCAAAGGCCACGTTGAGTGCTCAATAGCTTAAATCATGTAAGGACGTATTTAATCCTTCAAAATTTCCCGATTAGGGGCCCACCTCTATTTAGGGCTCCCGACTCACCAATATTTAGTTAGTCTAGCGTTTTTCGGCTATTTAAAATGAAAAATGTGACAATACTGCTACAAAAACTACCCATTTTATATCTTAGACAGCATCAAAGTTTGTATTGCTGATCATCATTAGAAATGACTGTTTAAAATCAACGAAACCAGTAAATCTAAGCTATTTTATTAGTTTATAGAAGAAGAAATAATACTACCATCTCGCTTTTTTGAAAAGTGTCTTTCAAGGGTTGACAGAGTAAGACTTGTCCAACACGAAATGTTCGTGAAATGAAGAAAATGTTCGATATTGGCAGCCAATAGTGTTGACAGGGATTTTCCAGAGCATACTTTTGCATCCGAGGCGATTTTATTAATTCAAAAACTTTTTAAGGGGGCTTGCATCAGGAAAAAACTTTACAACGCCAGATTTTATGGAGTTATCTTGTTGCGTTGAAGTATTTTGTATTCACACCAGCGTTTTTTAATTTTTTGAAAACAAAAACTGAGTCATTTTTGAACTGGTTTTAATTTTTGTACTTCAAATGTGATGCAATTGCCAGTTTCGGAGGCGGCCTCTTTCACTGGTATCAGGTCCAAATTTTCCTCAGAAACGGCCATGTTGGCAGCATTCTGGCGAAACCAGTCGGAGTCGGACATATTTGGCGTACCCGTAACAAACGAGCTTGTAGTACTTTTTAGTTTAGTTCCATAGCTCTTTTTATTGTTATGTAGTCAAAGATAATATGATAATATTCTAAAAGATTGTGGAATCAACGTCAGATGTTTTTTCTCCGAATTCACAACCCATGGTTTGAGAAACTTTCAAGGCACCGTCGTTGAAAAAATAAGAGCCCACTAGTAGGTTTTGGGATGAGGATGATTGACACGGCCCTGGCGCGAGTGGGATGAGGATGATTGACACGGCCCTGGCGCGAGTGAATAAAATAAAACTTCTAATTTACGGAAAATAGAAAAATAATTTAGATAAAGCAGTATTTTTAACCATAGGTACCAAGGCAATAATGATTTCACAAGACGCAATTTAATGATACCAAAGTTATGCAGTAACATTTTGAAGGAAATTGCTGTAATCTTGGATGGCCTACTTGGGTAGTTTAGCAGCGATTGGTGAACAAATGGTTAATAGAATAGTTTTCTTTGGAAAGCGATTAATATTTATTGTTATCTTTCATCAGGCTCATCACGGAAGCAGAGGAGAGAGAGGACAACTTTCACTCGCGCTCAACTCGATATTCTAGAAACGCTCTTCACAAAGACTCGGTATCCGGACATATTTATGAGGGAAGAAGTCGCCCTGAAGATCAACCTCCCAGAGTCAAGAGTGCAGGTGATATGAACCACATGATGTCAGCAGTATTTTTGGGCATTACTATTCTTGATCTGGCCATGCACTCCTTCGAATTGCCGACAAATTATTAAGCAAATATTTTATCTGTAGAGGGCGGATTATTTCCTGGATAGAACAACCCTTGCGCGTTCATATTTGTCTTTACGTGATTTTCTTCACTGTTTTGCGACGAGTCGTATCAGTGTTGTGGCTTACAGGGTTAAAGGCCGAGTAAGAGAATATAACGAGATTTGACGTAATCGAACAAAGAATCATTTAATGCGAGTTTGAGTTATTACTGATGTCATACCTCACGTTTCCCACGTGATACTGCGGCGTCACAACGGCGCCATAAAACAACGTAAAGCCTACTCCGCCGTGTCAAGTATGAAAATTGTCTCGCACTAAAATGACCAGAAGGACATTTAATGAATTTAGCGTCACCGTTTGAACGAAGATGTCAGCATAGACAAATGAAATTTTGTTGCCAACTTTTGTATTCTGGTTGGTTTACTCATTTTTTACCTCAGAACGTTGTTCAGCACTGCGGAGAAGTTTTGGCGTTCACTGTCAGTAAACAAAGCATTTGTGTTCTCAAATAAAAAGTATTCTTTTGCCGCAGCCTTTAACGTTGTTTCCTCTGCTCAGTTAATAACTTCCAGTATGAATTAATTGATATTTTGCAATAAATCATTTGTTTAGTCAAGTTCGACTGCACTATTGTGAGATATAATATACACGAGTGTATTTACAAAAATAGAAGTAACATCAATTGGATAGAATTTGGTTTTTCCAGTTCACCCTGCCTGCTCAGAGCTTCTTCCGAAAAGACATATCCGTTAGATGCTTTGTTGTTGTTGATATACCACAATGTCTATCGATTATTCTTTTACACTTGTTGTTTTGATTCGTAGGTTTGGTTCAAGAATCGAAGAGCCAAATGTCGACAGCAAGTCCAACAGCAAGAACAAAAAAAGAAAAGCGGCTCAACTGGGTCCACTTCCAGCTCTTCCAGCGGCTCAGGATCAAATGGAGGAAGTACAACCATTCCAAATAAAAAGAAAAGTCCTCCTACAACCCCAACGTCAACTTGCAGCTCTTCTCCACCATTTTCTCAACCTCCACAACCGCTATCTGCGACTGGAGGTCACCCTCCGTTAACACAGCAGCCATCGGCCACGTCACCAATACCCAGCTCTCCAGTGTCGTCTAGCGGTAAAACAACTTCAGTATCCAGCACCAACCACTCAGCGGCCGTTCCCCATCAGCAGCAAGGGTCACATGGCCATAACTCACTAGTTCAAAATGGATCTTCATCCAATATATGGAGCCCAGCATCAGTGTCCCCAGGTGCAAGCAGCGATGGAAACTCCCACGTAGGAGCAGCTATAGGATATCATACAGGAGGTGGCGCCACCAGAAACTCTCCATACATGGCCGCAGCAGCTGCTGTAGCCCACGCTGCTCATTCCCCATATGCTATGTCGAATAATCCCCAATTACCAAACGGAAGTTACCCCCAGAACTATCCTAACTCTCACTCTTACTTTGGAACCATGGAAACTTCATATCTGCCATCCTTCCATGCTGCTACAGGACACGGGTCCGGTATGGGAGAGATGTCCATGGGAGGACAACATGCTCACGCGTCCCACCACGGGGCATCACAAAGTCATGCGACTGGTCATCAGTTCGTGCCTCAATCATATCCTTACCACCATTCGGGAGCGTCATCAAGCGCCAACGCATATCCGGCGTCATCTGAATGCCTCGACTACAGCAAAGACCAAAGTCAAGCGTGGAAGTTTCAAGTTCTCTGAGGAATGAGAAACACTTCAATGCTGCACAAAATGCGGCGAAGATGATTGGATTGCTCGAAGATCTTGCCATTTTCTTGTCTTGAGTTGCTGTCTGCTGCGGAGGGGTGTTGACCCATCCAGCTCACACGACAAAACTGTTTGCTTCTTGCTGCCAACAGTAAAAACTACATTAACACTTGGGTGCGCTGTGGAGTCGAAGGACAACCTAACGCCCTGCTGTTAATAAACATTTCTGCTCAAGAAATTCTAGAACATCGTGACAGTTTAGCAATTGTTTCATTTTAATCAAATCTTCATCTCACCCAATTGATGTGACCTTACCTAGACGCTTTTGTTGTGAGCGATATTTTACTGGACCAGTTTATCGCGTAAAACATTGATGGACTTTCTCAGGCGCGCAACTTGTCACAAAGTTAGCTGTTACAACGATCAATTGGACTCACGAAATCCATCCAACTGAAAAAGAAAATTTTGAAAGCATAATTATCAATTAGATATCAAGATTTATTTGAAAAGGCTTCTTGAATAGCCTAATTTATTTATTTGCTGGATTTCGTTCGCCAATTAAGTTGTTTCTTTGTTGTTGCAGAGAAAACGCTAGAATATTTGTCCGATTATTGCAATTGGCCAAAACTAAATAGCCTCCATTCTTTCAACATTCCGAATATGACACAATTCCGCTGTTTTCATTGCCAACACCATGTGAGGCGTATCACAGGCGTACGAGTCAGAAGAGCAATAGGGAAGTTACTCTTGGTTGTCAAAATACGCCAACAACTCGGACAGAACCCACAATTATTTAGGCTAAGGTTGCCAAGCAAAAAGCAACAATAATAAATGTAAATGTGCAACAATTAGAAAATATTTGCTGTAGAATTTGTTTTTGGCAGACTCATATTATTGTTGCAGAGTGACCAAAATAAACAAATTCTTACTAAGTTTGTTTGTTCACAACAACGTATGTCAGTATGTCACATTGATTTAGGCAGCCACAAAATATGAAATTCTTTTGAATCTGAAAATGTCCAAATTGATACGATGCTGTTGGACTCGAACCTGTTAACCCGAGTTCAATAACATCCTTAATTTACACAGCTGCACCATGTTGGCAGCCATAAAATGTCAAATTGTTTCAATCTTATCAATCCCTTCATGGAACCGCCCAAAGCAACATAACGTGAGTACTCATTTTATTGAACATAATGTAGCTCACAATATGGAATTAGGCACTCTGTGCTATGTTCTGCCTGTTTGAGCAGCTTCTGAATAAATGCAGGCTAAGGTAATGTAATAAAGTGTATGTTCGTTTATTGGTTGTAACCTAACACTTCATAATTGGTTACTAATATGTGTGAACACAGCGAACTTTCATGCATCTGTCCAAAATAGTATAATACATGTAGTAAAAAAGCTGTGAAAACACCAACCATAATTACTGCTACTTTACCTTTAGTTGAAAGGTCATTTTCTTTGAGAATATTGACTGTAGTTACGATACTTGTTTCGATATGTAAGCTATGCTAAGTAAAATAGCATGGCAACAATTACAAAAAAGAAGAAACACCAAGTTGCAAAAAATGTGCAGCCTCTTGTAGGATTTTCATTTGGCGGACTCGTATTGTTGTTGTATAGATTTTGGTTGTCTACAAGTATACCATGTTGATTTGGGCAGCCACAACTGATATGACCTAACTACATATTTGGGCAATATCAATAAATCCATGCTAGTATCGCGCGGCTATGTTGCTAGTTGAGGTAAGCTTCTGAATCCCCCCCGATGTCCATGAACGCCCCTGCTTTTTTATACCCCGTTTGTCAATATGTCCTTGACCAGATGGCAGCGACCTTCTATTATTTTGTTGATATGAAATAGCTTGTATCGCTGCAGTGTTGTCAGGAACAACCGCCGATTGATGTTGCCGTTTATCGTCGTTTCCGTTACTCGTTTTCACCTTCATACAGAACAGTCATGATTTGTTTGCAGCACTGTTTGCTTCATCGATGACGTGTCACCTACGTCACACACGTGTTACTTTTTGTTGCGCAGATTTTTGTTGTCAACGCCACGCCCGCTAGCACCTCATCTGTTAACTTTCTTATTCGTCTTTGTTCAGTATTGTTGACGTCACATTATGATGACGGGTATCTTATTCAAAACTTTTGAAAATCCACCAACTCTATTTTCATGACAAGTGACATCATGCTTGAGTGGTCATTCTTTAACTGACGTCATTGGTTTTTACAATGTCACTTTATTGTCGCTCATCAAAGATAAGACAGGTTACAAGTCTGGTTACAGTTATTTCAACTATTATTTGGACTTAGAAGATCGATAAACGTTTGACCAAAACAGCGTCACGCAATTTTCCTCTTCTCTGCAATCTATTGACATTGCAGAGCAGGAAGATTTATCTTTGAACGACTTAATGTGAAAATTTTCTTGTAATTATTTTGTTGATGTTTGTTGACTCATTATGAAAGAATAAAACTTGCAACATGGGAAACACTTGTAGCTGTAACCACAAACCAAAATGCGAGTCAGGAAAAACACATTTCCCTCGATGGAAAAGTATGAAAAAGCGGCCGTAGCTCATTGACAAAACCTCAATCCAACCACTCACCCGGAGTTCGGAAAAGTCCGTTTCCAGTTAATCAACCAAGTATGCAATCGAAAACTAGGATCTTGAGACTTCTTCAACGTAACATCTTATTGAAAACTTAATCGGAACGGTCGCAATCCTTCAAAAAATGTTAAAACTACTATATGCCATCAAGAATTGATGGTGAGAATCTGAATGTTCGTAGCCTACTGATAAAGCTTCTTTGAGAACCTGCGATTCTTATAGGGTACTCGTGGAGGCTTTGAACCACTGACGCAGGTCCGGTCACTGAGATTGACAAAGTGAAGTTTCCGATTATTATGGAAGCCCTGTTGTGAGTAATTCCTGCCGCTGTGATGCTCACAAAATAATCACGTTTGAGATGCCTGTCTAAAACACACTGGTGTTTTTAGGACAGCTTTATTGAACTCATAGCGAACAGTTTTGTTCAGACATAGACTACACTCTAGGCTCTAGCCTACAGATGATGCATTTTCAGACTTTATTTTGGCAGCGAGAAAGCCTAGTCAGGGATGTTAAAGAAGATAATTTTGGGCCCGGTACCAATGTGGACCTCGGGTCTCAAATCGACATTGCTAAGAATTTCCAAAGAAGACGCGATGATTTCTTCGTTCCGGGGCCCTAAAAGCATCCCGGATCCAAAAGTAGTCTACCCCCTGGGCCTAGTGTTCAGAAAATTTCTTATCACAATGCGTTTTAATACGAGTCTGGCCGCAACTGCTTCCTTTGCAGAAGCTACATTTGCTTTGAATATTCTGCCATACGAGTTCTTAGTTGGTCATTTTTGTAAAATCTTTAGACTCAGCTTAGATATTTCATCTTAAATAATCTCATAATAAAAACAATTCAGTTAGGAAGATTAATCAGCGTCTTTTTAATCAATACAAAACTCCATAACAGCATTTGGATCAATGATTTTGGAAAGTAATCACCGAAATTATTAGTTACCGCTGCTTTCGTTAAACATACACTATGAAGAACTATTCAACTACCTTGCAAAGTCAAAACGGCAGTGCGAACGAGTGACATCATTGGCTTCAGCACGTGTTTTCCAATCAAAAAAAAGTCTCCCTGCCACTGGAAGGAATTTGGTTGGTTTTGAATCTTTATCCTCGGACTGACAAAGCGTTGACAAGTTATTCCTGATATACTTGTAGAGAGTTTTGACGCAGAGCCAGTTACCGAGACTGACAGATTGAAAGGTCCAATTGTTGTTGCCGGGGAATTATTCCATTCACTTGGTTCCGCTGAATGGAGAGCAGTTCTTAGCATGCGTTGCCCAAGCGCACATCCCAAGAGTCGAACCAGCACCGCTTGATCTTGAAGGTTCTTAGTTCCAAAAGTCACGCGCTAACCAATTGAGCTATCGGTGCGGACAAATTAGGGTGCTATAGGCTACTAAGTGAACAGACGTTTTAATGCGCTATTGAGAAAGCTCAAGGACTTGCTTGTGTACGAAAAAAGGTCTCCACACTAGTGATGCAAGCCGCGCCGCGCCGCGCCGCGTACGCGGCCGCTTTTGACTTTTTCGCCGCGTGCCGCGCCGCGCCGCGTGGAAGGTTGAAATGACAAAGCCGCGCCGCGCCGCTTGCCGCGTAAACTTTCAAGAAATTAATTTTTCGTAAACGTAAACTTTCAAGAAATTAAACTTTCGTAAACGTAAACTTTCAACTTTTCAAGAATCAGCTATGAAACTTCAAATTTAAATTGGAAACACGGATCAGTTATTTTTCCCTTCGGAAACCCTAAGATGGAAAGCTATGCAAATGCAAATTGCAAATGGCTTGCAGTTGACAGGGTTTTAGGGCTTGCTTGTCAGGGAAGCTGTACGAATGTTTTTGGTTAGTAGCCTAGCTGATAAGCTCAGTTACCAGGCTATAGGCCTAGCGCAACTACCGCATTATTTACTATATCAGTTAGCCCAGTGAGTTCAGGCTATAAGTTTTACTCTTGTGTGTGTAGTTCATATAGCCACTGGCATTATAATTGCATTATTGCTTACAAAAAGTGTTCAAAAGTCCTGATACTGGATCCAGGAACATTCTATTTGTCTTAGTTTGTATTATGTCTTAGAACTTAGATGCATTGCTGATAAGAGAATATGATCTGGTTAGCCTGGCCAATTAGTGCACAACTGTATTGGTACTAGGTTACCAGTTATATGCCATGGATGCTTTTTCCTACAATTGACTTTCTAAACAATAACTCGTTAAAATATTTTTTTTTAATTTTGTAATTTGCGGTGTGCAGTGCGGTGCAGTGTCAAAGCAGTGCCGGTCTTTGGGATGTGCAAACCGTGCGATCGCACAGGGCCCGCAAATTAGGGGGCCCGCAATTTACTCAGAAAATGCAGTAATTTTGTCATTTTCAAAGAAAAAATTCAACAAGTGAATTCAGCAAAGAAATTCGCAACAAGAAAACATGGAGACAACGAATTCAACCTATTTCGTCGCCTGAATATTTCGTACCCTGAAAAGATCGAGAAAAAAAAAACGACATAGCCGAAATCGCTGATCGGAGTTGCCGCAAACATTTCAAAATTTCTCGATCTTTTCAGGGGACGAAATGAGTTGAAATTTAATTTTGTTACACGATTTCAGGGGACGAAATAGGTTGCATCCAGACTCAACATACTGTAGAGACATAGCTTTATTTCCGAAAAATGCCAAAGAAAGCATGATCTTATCCTTTTGCTATGCCACCGGACAGCACCATTTCACAGTAATATTCATACCTAAATTTTTGTTGAACATGCTCTCAGAATGTCCCAAATTCAAAGTAATTTTTCAAAATTTTCTGGGGGAGGCCCCCCAGACCCCCCACCGCTGGTTGTCGTCTTTGGCGAGCACGCCGCCATCACCGCCCCTCCCCTTTCAAAGTACCTAGCTACGCCACTGAATTGGATTATTGTCATTGGGGCCCGCAAAAGCATATTCCGCACAGGGCCCGAAAAACCCTAAGACCGGCACTGGTCAAAGTTCCAGATAAATTGCGGTGTGCGGTGCGGTGCGCGGATAGATGAGTCAGTTGCGGTGCGGTGTGCGGATAAAAATTTTGGGTTCGCTGCATCTCTACTCCACACTTGACCTTTCTTTCAGTACTGACGTTTCATGCGATGGCACCAATACACCAAAAAGCTGATGTTGGTGTCACTCTTGTCGGTATCAACGTGGTTTGATATTTCCAAGAATAGTCAAATGATTTCTGCCTCGATTTTTCACACATTGTTTCCATAAAAAATCTCCATAAACGAGTCATTTTTTTAAAACTTTAAATTGTAAAGTATTGGGAGTGCGACTAAAACAAATGCAACGTCTCTCTGTTACATTGAAAAAAAAGTAGCCCACCACTGCTAATTACCCATGGGTGAAATCAAGAATGAAATGGGTCATTCCTTCAAGAGGATTACATTACAATTTTAGTTGCTGTTATACGTCTCTACCCACCACTAACTTACATGCTCAATAGTACAGCTGGTATTTAGCATTACAATGGGGGTTGTTAGAAGCAGTGGGGCTGCAAACGACTTCGCGGGGGGGTCTCCCCCCAGAAAAATCGCATTAAATTTGGAGCGTTCTGAGCATGTTTTTACCCAAATTTGGAAAAAATGCATTCAAACTTTGTTGAAAAGTTGATGTATTCCTAAGCTGTATTTAAAAAAAGCTGACAGTGAGCTTATTGCTTTGGAGACAAACTTTACTAGTAGGCCGATTGAGCTTAGTCTTGACTAGCCTAGCCGTTGCATACAAGGTTCAAGTGATTTTGAGATGCCCTAGGCTGGCACTTCCTATAGCCGAACCTGTTGAATACACTAACCCTACAGCTAACACTTCTACATTCATGGCTCATCGCTACTCTGGGAAATAAAAACTAACGTTAAAAGTCTGTAAAGTTATTCGGTTAGGTGGGGCTGTTTTTCATGCAGCCCAAACAGATTCAAAAATTGCTGTAAAATACCAAAAGAGGTGGAGCTTCAAGGCTAATTTTTAGCCAATCAGAGCGCTTGAAATCCAGAATCTCGGGCTGCAAAGAAGTTTGCCCAAAATCGGTGTTGCCAAACAAAACTTTTAATATTTTAATTTTCGATCCGCAATTCTTAAGTGAAAAAAGTACGGTAACCGGGTCGGACAAACACAGAGGAAAACATATTTTCCCTCTTCTCTTTCTTTCAGGTGGGAGTTTTCATGGCACGAGCCGCCACTGGTTAGGAGTAAATAAGTTTGTCAAAACAAGTTTCCCAAGTCTTGCACAACACACGGCAGTGTTGTGGCATAGTAGTAGCGTGGTTACACTGACAGAGCTCTTTACCATCCACTCATTTGATTTAAATCTTCACATGACAAATAGCAAAAACAGGAAAGTTTATTGATTTGACAAAATACAACCACACCTCCCAAGCCGCATAGTCTGCATCAGCAAACAAATAAGACACGGTAATAATGAACCAGGCTACAACCTACAATGAGCACCGGGAGGTAAACACAGCGTCCACATCGTACCAGACAACAGGGGCACTATCTGGGATAGAGGGTCTAATTTTCTCATTACTGACTTGTAATTAATTACTATGGCGATTTTGCGATTGAAAGGTACGTAATAATGATGTCATGGGTCACATGGAACATTGTTTTCTGTACTCCCACATTACGACAGCACCGCTGACGTGGACGTTTAGGGAACGAACTACTCCCATCTGGGGGATCTCCAGACAAACATCAAGCAAGGGGAGGAGAGAGGCAGTGATGCCTTCTTTTTCGTTTCCCAAAACCACTACAGATTTCTTCGGGAATCTAAAACATTATAAGCAAATATTTGTTAGATCGGACATTGCTTCATTTTTTATATATAAACATTAAAAATTATTAAATATGACGAGTAACCAAAAGGCTTTCAAAGTGTGGTTTATGACCAAGTGTTGGGTCATTTTGGGGTTGTCAAGTTGTATAGACACATCATACATAAAATTATTTGTGACCTCCATAAGAAAATTAAAAGTATGACTGTTGAAGTTGGACGTGTTTGAAGAAGATCTAGAAGAGCAAGTGGGGACTTTAAAGTATCGATTTCGGGGGAGGGTTGGAGTCAGCAGTTCAAATCATTTGAAGCATGCAAAGTGTGCTAATGTCAAGAGAGCCGCAACAAGATTGGCGAAGTGTTTTGTTTGTGGGAAATGCAGTAAAGGAAGGAATGAAGTGGAAGGCCATGATGATGAGTTCTGCCATGGCATCGAAACAGTGACAGACTTCTGTTATCTGGGTGATCGGATAAATGAAAGTGGTGGATGTGAAGCAGCGGTGACAACAAGGGCAAGATTGGGCTGGGCAAAGTTCAGGGAATGTGGGGAAATGTTGTATGGCAGAAAATTTTCACTAAGGATGAAAGGAAAAGTATATCGGAGCTGTGTGCGGCCTGCAATGCTATATGGTAGCGAGACATGGGTATTGAGAGAGAGTGAACTGGCAATCCTGAGAAGAACGGAAAGGTCAATGGTGAGAGCAATGTGTGGGGTGAAAACGAGAAAGGAAAAAAGGACTGAAGAATTGTTGGATATGCTTGAGATGAGAGAGACCATAGACCAAATGGCAAGGGCAAATGGAGTAAGATGGTATGGACATGTGATAAGGAGGGAGGAAGGAAGTTTTCTTAGAAAGGAACTAGATCTAAAGGTGGATGAGAAGAGGAAACGCGGTCGTCCAAGAAGAACGTGGAAACAACAAGTGAAGGATGAATTTAAAAAAGTCGGACTAAAGGAGGAAGATGCAAGGGACAGGGTGAAATGGAGAAAAGGGATTAAAACAATTGCTGCGCGGAAACAATCGGCCACCTCCACTAGTGGGGAACAAACCGACGATGGATTATGATGATGAAAGTGTCAGGATTAAACATCACAATTTATTTTGGTTTGAACATAAAGATCACCTCAATCAACCAAAAGTTTCTGAAAATGGCGGCACAGGCACACTTGTTTCTTGACAACTACCAAGATTAAATCAACAAATATTTATTATACATCAAATCAGAAGTTATAAGGTAGTAATAGCTACGAAGGACCGGAGAAAACAATTGCCAACCTCAAATGCGTATTTTGATGCCAAAACAAGTCTTAATACCAGTGTAACCTTTTCTGATGCCCATTCTTTGATCAGTGAAACTAATTGTGCTCTAAAATTGTCTGTTTGCCTCGGCCACTATCGTGTGGACAAGTAGCTAGTTGTAGACTGGAGTGGGAATGTTAAAACGAGGCAGAAAAAATTGATCTTTTTGTAGATTGCGTGGATTGGAATGAGTTCGTCACGTACCGATATTCTTTAAGATTTGTATCGTGAAATGATGATTTCAAATTGATTAACTTTCAGCCTATTCAACAAGAGTCGCACAGTATACTCTGCTTTTTTTTACTTAACAGGAGTTGTATTCTTTTCTTTAAAATCAGCATGCAGAACAAAAACGTTTGAGAAATCCTGGCATACGTGGCTTGTATCGATCTTCTTCATATTGAAAAGATTTGTTGAAAATAATCTCTGTTCACGAGGGCATCAAACCTAAGCTGGCCATGGAAGCGCAATAACCAGAAGAACTAAGTCAGTTGAGTAAAACAGAGAAATATTAAATGAGAAAAGCCGTAACTGTGCTCGCTGTACTAGTGAGTGCTCAGCCTTGTGCTAATAGCCAGGAAGAACGCTCTTTCGTCACACTTTGCACATGAAAGTTAATACTTTTATAAGAACGCATGCAAAGTGATTATATTTTGACCACATAACACTGTGTTTTAAAAACAAAGAAAAACGACACACATGCTGCTGCACAAATCATTCTTTTCGTTTGCGTCAACTGCGTTGAGTGAAGAAGTTTAATTGGTGATGGTGAAAATTTATATCTGATGAAAACGTACGCGTAAACGATCACTTGCATCCAAAACCCCTGTCAAAGGATGAACTACTTTTCCTGGAGGACCATCAATTTCTTGCGGTTGTCGCTTACTTGTATTGAGTGAGGCAGATACTCTGCTCAGTTTGTTCAACGCCTACGATCGTGTAGCCCTCCTTCTTCATCATAGTGAGGAAACCGCTCAACTGATGCTTCTTTACCTCCTCCATCCGGACCCACTTGTGCGCGGTTACCGAGAGAGCTTGGTAGAGTTTGTCCTCGACGCAAGATACGCTGTTAACGACAATCCGTTCGGCACCTGAGATGAACAACATCTTGTGATGAGGGCTTGGTCAAGGTGGCTCGGGAAACATCGGACTTTGCAATTGAAAAATGTCAAGATCAAGCATGTGGTTTAACTCTCAGTTTGCAACCTTGAGGAGCGTTCATCTCCGTCAATAATGTGTCCGACAATCAATCATGTAATGAAGCAGTGATAGCTTAGAAGTTGCACCGACAGTCAGCTAAATGCAATGTGCTCGCTGTGCTGGTGGATACTCATTACTCAGCCTAGTGTTGGCACTAAGAAGAACTTCCTCTGCTAGCTATACATTAATACGATTATATCATATCCTTGCTACGCGAGACTGCTGTGTTAAACAAGAATTCACGGTACAATGATTTTAAACGGTACAAAACCTACAAAAACTACACATATAGTAATGCAATGCTGAAGCAACAAAATCTTACCAAAAACTTCACACGTCCTCGTGAGACCACCGAGGTTAGATGGCTTGTCAATCAACGAAGCTACCAACACCAAACCCTCTTTGGCGACCTGGGTGTAACGGATACGAGTGAATACATTGAAAACGAAACGTTTCTGAATAACTGTCAAGTCGATGGATAGCCAACTTATTGCACTTCCTAACATATAACAAATTTGGTCCAACTTTGGCCAACTTCTTTTTAGCGCACTTAGAAACGAAAATGTTTGAACTGTTCCGCGATTTTTACCCTAAAATGTATGTACGTTATGTTGACGATATTTTTGCAATTTTTGACAACGATCAGTCTTGTTCGCAATTTTTAAACCTTTTAAATGCTCAATATCAAAACATCAAATTTACTGTTGAAAAATCTGATGACACTATTGCCTTTTTAGACGTTGAGGTAAAAATAAATCATGACTCGTTTGACACACAAATCTGGAGAAAACCCATCAACACTGGCCTACTTTTAAATTACAATGCTTTTTGCCCAAATAAGTGGAAATTTGGATTAATCTTATGTCTTTTATCTCGTGCCCGTTTGGTTTGCTCAACGGACTTGTTGTTCCACAATGAAACTAACAAGTTGAAAAATATGCTACATTTAAATGGATACCCGTCATACTTTTTTGATAAAATATTAAAAGCTTCTTTGGATACGAAACCGAAAGATAAACCCGAAGAAGACGATTTTAGCAACTTTTTTTATAGACCATTCTTGGGAAAAGATTCGGTAAGATTTTCAAAAAATCTAGCTAAAATTGTCAAAAAGAAATTTGATTGTGACATTTACCCTGTATATAGAATGTTCAAAGTAGGCAGATATTTTCAGCTGAAGTCACCTACGCCCTTTGCTCTATGTTCTAATGTCGTTTATAAATTCAGTTGTTTGCGTGATGCAAGCCTGACATACATCGGTATGTCAACAAGACATTTATCGACTAGAGCTGGGGAACACCTGAATTTGAATTCTATACAGAAAAGCGCAATTAAAGATCACATTTTTTCATGTACAGAATGCCAAAATAACGTTTCTATCAAGCAGTTTGAGATCATGTCCAGAGGCAGGTCTGAGTATCAAACTAAGATCTTGAAAGCCTTGTACATAAAACGTTACAATCCACTTTTGAACAGACAATTGTATGCTTGCGGCTCGTCTTTCTTGCTCTCTGTATTTTAAAATTAGTTTTTCGCACCTTGCCTTTCTACCATATCATGTGATCTGTTTAACACCTTTTGATGCAGTTACCTTTGGTTCTCGTGGAGCCTATATCGTTGAGTTTGAGCTAGTCAGAAGTATTGTGCAGTTTTTGTCTGTTTCTGTTTATAGATTTACTTAACCATTGTAATTTTTTTTCAGATGTAGTTAAGTTGTATGTATATTATTCCTGAAGAGGACATCTTGTGATGTCGAAAACGTTCGATACTTAATTTGTTGCGTAGTTTTATGTTTATGTAAATGTAATAAACTTGAAGATGTTAAACTTGATCACGTTGCTCGGCTTCGTATGCTTATGGTTCAACAAGACAAACTCTCTACCGAAGCTATATAACAAATTATCAGCAAAAAAACTTATTATCTTCTTCATCGCCTCTTGTTTTAAAATAAAGAAACAGTAAGCTGTTTTTCAATCTCTAAAGTAGGCTAAATAAGATGAAGCTGACTTACGCTTTTAGACTGGTCAGGAACTACAATCTTCTTTTGCATGTTCAACCTTTTCTTTTGGTCATCAATGAGGTCATTAGGAGTGATGCCTGGACTAGGGGCGGCCACATCCGACCGCTGGTTACCAGGGGCGGCCACCCAACAAGAAGGGCTTAGATTCCAAAGGACATCACGTTTGTTATGAAGTGGCAGCCTAGAAAACATAATATGGAAATGCTTGCGACATTTTATGGGAAACATGGCAATCGTGTGAATTGCTGTTAATACTTTGTTTCGTTTATTTTGATTAAACAGAAAAATTCATGCTACAACTCTTCGCTTTTCATACGCATCACACTTTATGGTTGAAAAATCGTTAGCTCAACATTCCTTTTACAATAGATTGAGTTTCGCTTGCAGCATGATCATGATTCCTTCTGCAGCCGTACAACATCAAGGTACGTGTATGGGTGAAGTAGCATGGCATGCAATCGATTAATTGCATAACGCTTCGCATATTAATGATCGACCAAAACATTACTTATAGAAATATCATCAATCGCAATAGATGCAACATATTGATGCTTGTAGTTGCTGTTCTGAGATAATACAAGGAAACAAAAGAGCATTTATTTTATGCAAAATATATCAAGTCTGGACTTGGACCCTCAAGAACTACTCACCAAGCATCGCTGAGCAGGTGGGCCACTGTGTCCACGCTCGGAGGCTCCATTTGACACAGTGCGGGGAATGAGATAAAGATAGACTCAATCGAATAGTCCATGAGAGGATCAAGCTGGAAGAGCATGAAGTGCTCCTTGATTCTCCTCCAGTTTTTTACTACATTCCCAGATGATGAGTCAGCAAACATGAGACAGGCAGGGAGAGAGGGATAGGCAGCGTGGAGCATCTCAGCTTTTCCTGCGACACAGGAACAAACAAAATTACAGACAACGACCAGTTTGGCGAACCATTTCATCGCAAAGCGTTATTTACTGCTTAAAACATATATTTGGCATCACTTTATTTACTAACCCAGACGTGCAGCCACAAAACAAAATTCATAAAGTAACTGTCCGCCCCGTTAGCTCAGTGGTTAAGCATCCGACTCAAGATCACGCGGCGCTGGTTCGGCTCTCGGGGTGTGCGCTTGAGCAACGCATTTCAGGACTGCTTTCTATTCAGCGGCACCTAGTGGATGGAAAAATTTCCAGGCAACAACATTTCAACAACAATCGGAAAACTTCACTCTGTTAATCTCGGTGATCGGCCCTGCGTCAAAAGCCTCTACAAGTATGCGATACTACCAGGAATAACCGATCAAAGGCTTTGTCAGTCCTAGGATAAAGATTCAAAACCAACAAAGACATCACACATTTTAAAGAAACTAAAGTAAATCTAGCATGAAAAAAATATGAATGCAGTAATTCCAGCGGGTAACATCACAGTGTATCTTTTCCTCCAGTAATTATGAAACTTTTTACTTGTAAGTCTGCCTTTTTCTCTTTCGTAAGGCTTTTTTTTCTTACTTGTAAGGCTACCTTTTTCTCTTTCGTACCTTTCGAAAAACTGTTTTGATCGGCCCAAGCTGGGCTCTCCCAAGCAGATATTTTGTGACGTGGTCATATTTATGTTGATGCTAGTTAGTGCTGGAGCTATCCATACACGTTTCAATAGACAAGGCAAACATTCTATTAAAATTTAAGGAGCGATTGCCTTTTGAGCTTTGGCCAAAATACGAACAAAAATTTCTCATGGAATGCTGTTTGGATTGAAACCGGAATTTTTCATCACAATTTTCATCAACCACAAGTGCTTTAACTTCTAATACCTTGATCCTTGAAATGTTGATCAACTTTATGGAGGACTGCGTTGCCATAGAGACGAATTGAAAAATGCTGACTCATGCACCAGGGCAGGGTAAGTTTCACCAGATCGAGGAAGAATTTGTTCTGACGACGAAACAAAAGAAACCGATAAAAACTAAGAATCTGATCATTACAAGCTCATCCTCATAAGAATAAAAAACAAAAAACAGTGGCTAAACGGATGACCCACATTATAGTATTACATTAACTGCGTTCACTATTTCTCTATATCTTTATTAGTAGGGCCAGTAACAATAATTATTAAAGTCTTTTTTTGGTGGTACAAAAATTTTTAAAACTGATAACAGCGAAAGAACTGCACTGTTATGAGCTCTATTTAAAAAGTCATAGTAATAAAAAGTCATATTTTCTGTTATAAATGATAAAATATGACATTTTTCTTTTTGCTTTAAAATGCAAAGATTTAACCTTAGCAACTTTGTGGATGTAGTCCAAGCAGCTCCTGTAGACATTGAAATTTAATAATTTGTGAACAGGGGCGTAGTCAGTGGAGGAAAGGGGGCAATTGCCCCCTTCCCGAAATCATTTTGTACCTGCAACCGACTAACAGACTTGTAAGCTAGTAAAAAGCAAAAGAAAAGTTAATAAAAGAAATGTCTTTCTTTGGGAAAGGTAAGACCTATACAAATGATCAAAAGCTGACCAATCAGTTGACATAAATCAGCCGATGCTATAATGGACAAACTTAAATTCTCAAAATGGTAAGTTGCGCACATACACAGTACAAGAGGCCTATGATGATATTAACTCATTTGAATTGGGAAGCGACTCTGTGCAATGGAAAAAATATACTAAGAAACGATTAGAAAAAATATGATGCAAAAGCAATGGTGAAGCTGAGTGGAGCAGATACTTCTCCAGCATTGTGTGCAAAATTGTTGAAATGCTATTTCAGCATATGTGGAGCGGTCATTTTTCCTTTATAAACCAAACTTTTGTCAACACAGAAATTTCGCAGACGCAAATATTGTATACTAGTTACTAGTACATGAAATTGTACTTGAATGCTAATTGATTAGATGCATTAGAGTTAGACGTTTGAATTCTTCTTGTGATTTTGAAGTGAAATAAGTATTTTGTTCGTTGTTCGAATATGTTGTTGTTCAAATACAAATACATGTTCAAATACATACATGTTCAAATACATGTAAAAACTTGCATGCGAGTTGTTAATTACGAGACTAGCATAAATTTGATGCTTAAAAATGAAGTCATATATTTCAAAAAAATAAAGTCATATTTTTCGATTTTTTTATGTCATAAAAAACTTACCCTACTTATTAGATTTCAGTCGCATGTTTGGTCAAGGTGCGGTTCAGTGTAAGTGCCACAAAATATAGGAGAGGGAGAAACAATGAGGTGCTCTCTACCTGTTCCTCCATGGGGGTGTCATGGCGTCGGGAAGCTCCACAAAGCAGGAGAATGGAGAGGAAGGATGAGATGCATGAGAACGAAGAGCTCTTTGTGACGTTGCGTTCGAGTTGTGACGTCAAAATCTCTTCAAAGCGTCGGAATCTGCGCAAGTAGATAAATAACAATAAAAAATACGTCACAAATTTAAGCACATTTTTAAATGTAATTCTCTATAAATCGTTATCGCTGATCATTTAAAAAGTGAAGAAAAACATGTGCAAGATGTACGACGATTATGCACATGAAGCCAATGAACAAACTGATTGCCCTTCAAAAATAACGACCGCGGTAAGTGTTTTAGCTGCATGGCATAATAAAACTGAAGACCTGCCATGTTTCGTCTTGCCAAGATAACTGATTAGAAATTCAATTTAGTCGCACAACTTATGTTGTCACTTGATCATTTTGACCGGATCCTTGGACGAAATATGTTGAAATCTTTCACCACAACACCACATTAAATTATCAAAAGTATTAACCTGAAAAGAAGCAGTACTAGGGCCCATTCGACAAGATGCCTCACAGAAGCTTGTATATCCATAGAGAGGCGTGATGCTAACTTCCTGATCATGGTTTCTGCTTCTTTTTCTGAAACGAAGGGAAGGAGCAAAAGAATATTCTGCCAGATTTTTTGCTTCATCAGATGAGAGGAGGAACCGAGATGACATCGAGGTTGCTCCTATGCAGAAACATTGCAACTGCATCATCTATAGACGTAAATCTTTCGACTGAGAGAGAAAATTTTACTACTTCATTTTGAAATAGAATCTAATTAACAGTTAGACCATGGCCACCTAAAGATATGGCCTGATTTGTCACATTTTGCAGAAATTACCAGGTTTTCTAACTTTGGGCGAACGTTTAAATATTTTTTTCTAAAAATTAGATTTTTGCGCTTTCTTTATTCTTTTCCCCAGATGACACAATAGGTTTTAACATCCTCACATGTTGAAAAACAAAGAAAATTTGATTTCGAAGATTTTAGTCAGACTGTTAATTTTCAATAACAGTCTGATTTTGCGTTTTTCAACTTACCTTTTCTCATTTGCTATTGTTTCCCCAAGGCAACAAAAAAGTTTTATGTCATTAGGAAACCGCAAAAAGTAAAAACATCTCAAAAAATGTCAGTCAAGCACTAGCAGTAGCTGTAATCAAAATCTGCAAAATGTGACAAATCAGGCCGCATCTCCAGGTGGCTATGGTTAGATCTGATATGAATGATAGTAAATCAACTTGATTGCGTTCAATCAAGAATCTATGAAAGCTGTGAAAGCACCTGCCGAGAGTAAGTGGCAGTATTAAAAGTGCTGTCGGTGTTTTTCAAACGTCCAATAAATTTGTATTGGTAACAGAGTTCCAAGTAATCCACTAACTACGCTAAAGAGACCGGAAGTTCGAAACACTAGCCACTGTCCGTAGTTAAGTTTTAACAATATCTTTTTAGACATTATCTTTAAAGGAATAAAACAAGAGCATTGAGAAGGGATATCTGTTGAAAACCTAGCACACTTTTGTCTATCGCACTCTTTTAAGGCCATGCAGTTACATAGCAACAAAAACATAACATTGCATCACGTCAAATTAGAGTTACCTTAGTTATGACGTCATCCCGCTGAAGCAAAGAGTGCAATACGTCATTGCCAAACTTGACATGCTCAGGAATAGATAAAGTCAAAGCAAGTAACACCGAGGTGGCAACGAGGTTTACGGTGGTTCCTTGACAACACAATCTATCGGTTAACAATGCCGACAGATAATCTATCGGTTAACAATGCCGACAGATAAGGATGAGTCGTTAGGCAGAGGGCACTTCAAATCTTGTAACAATGTCTATCGAAGAATTGTCACTCACAGTCTCAAAAGTAAAAGATGTGGGACTCCCTCTCATCCGGGACATTCCCGTTAATGACTCGTTAGCTTTTAACTTTGTTAATGGTTGTAAATAGCTATTAAAAGTGCTTGTAATTTCAAAAAGTTACCATTAAACTAAACTTCCAAAAAAGCTTTCTCCAACTATTTAAACAAAATTCCAACATTTTAATTTATTTGTAAGCAAAATTATTCATAATCTATAAACCTTCATCAAACGAAGTGAGCACTTCCTTGGCAGCTCCGGCACTAACAAGAGCTTCTCGGGATGATTTGGAGGTTTTAGTAGCTGGAGGAGAATATGTTAGACAATGCAAGAAAAAATCGTTGTGCTCCTTCGCAGAGATAAGTGAGGTGGACGTTAGCTCAACACTTTGTGGATGGTTGAAATCGAGGATCCGAAGATCTTTTGAAGAGAAACAGTTTCCTTTTCGCGATTTATGCAAATTTGAATTAGCCTTTCCATTTTCCTTTGTGGTATTAACGTCAGTGAACAACCAAAATCCCTTGCAAGCAATTATAACGTCATAAAGAAGACCCAGTTTTAACTTAGAATGGAAGGAAATTTCACTGAAAACATCATCTAATACTTTACGTATCGGTGATCCCGAAGTGGAACTCAAGATACAGGGTTGGAAAGTAGCAGCAATAAACAGTTTGTACAGAGCTCGAAACGAAGGTGAATGGAATGAGTCGGTGCAAGCCTTCCACATCATTCTAATACAAGTGGCAGATGCATTTGAAGAATCACTGTCAATCTAATCAGGAGACAAAAAAGGATGAACAAACATACAAAGAAAACTAAAACCATGCTATTGTCTATAATTTCATTGACAAATAAAATAACAAAATGCGAATACCGGAAACTAAGGAGAATATGACGAGTTAATGTTGCATTGCTCCCACACGCCTTCTTACACAGAGGGGTCTGCTACTATTCGGTGAGTCCGATTCGGTGAGAGCCTTTTCGGTGAGAGCCTTTTTCGGTGAGAGTCCTATTCGGTGATTTTTTTGAATTTTTTTTTTAAAAATTATCGGGTACCGTAGCCTATTTATCATTGCCGCTTTTACATCGTTTTAACGTCGCTAAACATTGAAATAAGACCTTAACTCTAACCCCTTAACCCCTACCCCCTAGCCCTATAACGGCAATGATAATTAGGCTACGGTACCCAATAATTAAAAAAAAAAAAATCACCGAATAGGGCTCTCACCGAATAGGGCTCTCACCGAATAGGGCTCTCACCGAAAAAGGCTCTCACCGAATATGGAACTCACCGAACCGGACTCACCGAAACGGGCCATTCCGTACACAGAGGCCTACCTAGTGCCTACCATCCTGCGCAATGCAAGATGTTATTAGTAACTTATCAGTGTATAAAAAATTGTTTTTATATGGCGTATCAGGTAGTCCTTGCCAGAAAAGTATTTGAAGAGAACATTCAAACCTGTAAAAGTCGTTAAATCAAACCTCACCTGTTTAAGTAAGGACTGAGCCACGATGAACAAAGTCGTGAGTTCAATGCTGGAAACTACGTCAAGTCGTTCATTCAGTTGGTCAAGTATAGTTTGGCAATCTCCCATGTTTGTTAGCACCGCTTCGTGGTGTAAACTATACGGAACGCATGCCCACTGGATGTCAGTATAGTCACAAAATATTTGAGTCCACTCTTTATCCAACTTTGCTTTCTGCTTTCCTAACAAACTCCCGTTTAAATCCAAACGACCGAGATGCTCTAAACAAATATTTAAGTAAGTTTCAATTCAATTAAAGATAGTAACCTGATGTTCGACTGAATGTATGGTATCGTGTATAGCCAGATCTCCAATAAAGTAGTGGTAGCAGTGACGTATCCAGAAGAGCCATGCAGAGACAGCCCTTCCAATTGTTTTAACATTGAATGCTTTGTCAATGAAATGTTAAAGTTTTGTGGCGTTGGGTCTTTGTATTAAAAACATTAAATTTTTATCAGGATTAAGTTTCAGAAGCTTTCAAGTTAAGGATCAAAATTATTTCAAGTACAAAACAAGACCAGCTCACCGGTGAGATTGAACATCAACGGCTTTTCCAATACGATGGAGTATTGCTGAGTCAGCTTACAAAACCAATGTATTGTGAATGAGCTCAATAAAATACGATGGGCGTCATCCTTCTGGAGCTAAACGATAAACATTTGAGGGTAAAAGATGTTAACTTTTTTTGTGCTAAGACAAAAATAATACACTCTTTGTACCAGGCTACTATAAATCTATTGGCGAAGTTCCAAACTAGCAATATGGTTGCACTTGCAAATTTACAAATACGTCTGAAAATGAAAACTTTAAATCGTTACCTTTCCACCTTTTACCAACTTGGCATGCAAGTTCAAGGAGGATTGAGCCATTGCAACGAGGGGGACAGATGCTCTGTTCAGCAATTTGTGCCTCTGTTGAACAGTTAGGTCGAGGAGAAATTCCATTAGTTTTTCAACGGTCGACAAATACAACTTTCCCGCATCAAGGTCTACACAGGACGAAGGCAACTTACGACTGACATATTCCAAAACCCCCTTAAACAACTTCATGTAAGGGGAGATGGAAGTTTCATGAAGTAAATCTGAATAGGCAAGAAAGGCAATCTATAAGCAAACGTAGTTACAACAAAATGACGTTCTTTTAAGCAGTAAGTTACATGCGCAATACAGCAGAGTAATAAGAATAATTTATTTCACACCTCTCTATCTCTCTGTAGGTCTCATAACTGATACAGCCCTCGATGTACAATGATGTTCCAGTTTGATCGATCTCGTGCTTCTTACCAAATTTTAGTAGGGTTTTTGATTTGTGGTTGAAAATTGTGTAAAAATGTGAATCTTTGTGCTCCTCCTAGTATTTTTCCACTTAAAGATAAATCTTCAAGTTCGGGTTTTGATGGAAAATTTGACTTTGATGGGAAATGTGGTAGTCTTCACTCTCCAACTTGAGTGCCGTCGAGTTTGTACTACGGTGTCCAGTATGCCGTTCTTAACCACTCGGCCACGTCTCCACAATGAACCACCAATGCGCCACTGATGATCCAAACAAGTGTAAAACTCGAGTATGGCGTTTTCCATTTAGTTTGATCTGGGTCTTAATAACTTTACATATCCCAACGTACCCTTAAGTCTTTAACATAGAAATATCGAAAAACGTTGGAAATCCGTGCTAATCACTGACATGATCTTTGCAAAACATTTCGTATCCCTAAACACAACGTATTGCCGGAGAGAAGCATGCATAAAATAACTCTAAAATTTATGCAGTGCAACCGCTGCAAGTCAAGTTATTATTGAGGACTGCCTTTTCCTTTTTGTTGAAATTGGCAAGGTCGCCTCTCTCAAAAGCTAAAGTATAAAAGTTGCATCGCTTCTTTTTGCATTTTGCAATTTGCAACACGGTTACATTTGACAAGCTCAACAAATTTTGAAGCCGCTATTATCGCAGTGCAGTCTACCTGGTGTTGCAATGGTGGAAGTACGCCCTGCAATTTCTAAGATGGAATGCATGAAAGCAAAAGCTGAAACCACTCTTTTTTGCGGCATGTAAACATGAGTAGCAGCCTTGTCAGTGACCGCTCCGACTATTGATAGAATGGCTTGCACTAACTCTTCCGCTTGTTTCGTGCCTGAAAGAGTTAAGAGTCACCATTGAATGTCGCAAACCACAAACTTTAAAAACGGTCATTTCGCATTTATCTCGTGTTATGGCAACACTGATTAATTTGTTTTGGTGAAGTTTTAACTGAAAACTTAGAGCACATAATACATTGATACTTTGTATGCAACTACAAAAGAAAGTGATAAATGTTATAATAAAACTTTAAAAACATGGATAAACTAAACGATATGGATGAACTAAGCCCAAACGAAGCAACTGAGGTACAAATTAACGTCAGGTAATAGTTTCATTATGAGGTCAGCGTTTTTCGAACTGCGTTTCGCGAGCTTGTTTAAAGTGTCTTCTAAGTCTTCCACAGCACAATAAATATGACGCCTTGTAACAAGTGCCAGTGGCGCATGGTACGCTATCCGGACGTCGGTTAGCCGGAATAACAACATACCACATTTGATATAACGCTTTAAAGGGTCAGTTTCATAAATTTTAAACCATTTAAATAATACAAAGTAATTGCATTGTTACAAAAAAAATGATTATTCTAGTAAATATAATTATACCCGCAGTAAGAGATAGCCCGTCCACGGTGAGGCAGTAGCATAATGCAATGTGTTGAGGCGTTGGAATCACTCTGCGGCTACTAACATCAATAGCGAAGACATCAGAAAGCACTGACTTGAGCCTGTAAACGTTCAGGTCCACTATGTTCATGGCAACATTAGTTTTTAACACATGCTTCATCCCCAGCAATTCCTTCACGAACCATTGCGATATCTAAAACAGTGTAAGAAGAGTAGGCTATCTTATAATTGTATTTACAAAACATATATATATTACTGTATTGGCACATTGAACACATTTCACAAGCAAAACGACAACTTTACCGTCTTTCACTGTAAAGCCTGGACCAGAACAAACTGTTCGTGACTGTTTTGAACGTGTAAGTTGGTTTTAGTTAAGTAACAACACAGGTTGAACTGTAAACGCCGTTTACAAAACGAAAAGAGCGTAAATACAAAATGAGACGATTGTAGCCTGAAAAGTAGTTTTCGGGGTAGGCAGGGGGAGGGTTGAATAAAAATTTCAAAAAAACTATACCAGAACAGGCCTCGAAATTCGTTTTTGTTGACGCGGACAAACGTGTCCGGTCTGAGCAGCTATCTCGGCGGACAAATTAAGTCTCACGGCGGACACAAGAGTTTTAACGTCGATCGTCATGCTTAATCACTTTATTTTGATAATTCTTCGCCATTTGAGAACTATACCTAGTAGCTACGGTTTAGAAGGCTTTTTAAAATTTCAGCGAAGTCACTCTGAAAGGCTTTCATCACAACAACGACGTGCGCTTGAAGAGTAAATGCGCCCTGTAGCCGCTTAATACGCCGCATAACTGCTTAACTTCCACCGAACGAGGTCGTGTGGCTTCTTGCGTCACAATGCTCTAGGCCAGTGATTCTCAAACTGTGTGCAGCGGCACACTAGTGTGCCGCGAATCTTTTTAAAATTTTGGAAAAGAACTGTATAAATATTTAAAATAAGCCATTCAGACAAGCATGCGACTTAAAAGCGCTTTAACTCCTTCAATAGCTTATAAATAAGCACACGTCACGATGAAACCAATTATGGCATTGCCGATACAGCAGGGTAATTGCCACGTCACTATTGGGCTGCTATGTTAGCTAATAGCTATTGCTATTACTAACATTACTTCCCACCATTTGGAAGCAATGAATCAAGCAATCTTTCTGCAGAAGAAGAACAGCTCATTGATTTACGAAACGACCCATTTTTTCAAACGCTGTTTCCACAAAAACTTGGATGCGTTTTGGCTGTCTGCTTCCAAATGCTATTTCATGATCCGTGCAAAAGCAATCAAAATTATATTGCCATTTGCATTTTCATAGCTATGTGAACGTGGCTTTTCTGTTTTGACTGAAATTAAAAGCTGTAAACGAGAGAGACTGCTTGAAATTGACGATGAAATTCGGGTATATGTTTGTCAACAGCGCAACCTCGTTTCAGTCGAAGCTTATATTGGTATAAACAAGCACATCCATCGCATTGACACGTGAAAATAATTTTTTTAAAGCAACTTTTCTTCTTTTGTAAGTGTGTCGCGTGCGTTTTATATTTTTTCTAATGTGCCACAAGCTGAAAAAGTTTGAGAACCACTGCTCTAGGCACAAGTCGGAAAACTTCCACACTAACGCTACTATGTTCTGCTGTGCAAAGTTTTGCTAAGCTTCTTTCTTTAAAGGTTTTTTTGCGTGTCATGCGAGCGAAAGTGTCGAAGAGCAAGTAGGTTCATCGCCTCATTCTCACTTTCATAATTTTTCCATGGGCCTTTTCTTTCTTACAGTAATACCAAAACGTAGCAAATTTTGCTGCATCTTGCTGTAATAGCCTCTGGTATCTTCTAGTTTTGTAACCAACTTTGCAATTTAACTAATTTAGTAATACTTGAACTACGTTGTACATGATTAGTGTACAAGTACCGATGCTTCCATCTTAGCGAAGAATTTACTTTTGTTACGCTGATTCAATGTCATCCATCGTTGAAGCAACGTGAAAATCGTAAGTTTTCCTGCTTGAATGGAAACTTAGGGAAACAGTATTCACATTTTGTACATGCGTGGGAAATTATATTCTCGCAACAATTGTTCATGCTATGCAATGACGATTTGTATCGCTAGTTCCTGTGTTATTTTTCGGCGGACAAATTTGACCGATCTAGATGGTACTTCCTGCGGACATCACATGCTGCGACGGCGGACATGTCCGCCGTGAATTTCGAGGCCTGCCAGAAATCTCAGAATATACTTTTGCACCAAAGTTTGAGAAAAGTCTTTGACCAAAATAGTTTGCACGACTATACGACAAGCAGTAACTGCACTACCAACCTGTTTCCATGATACCGAACCACGTGCAATCGCCTTGCCGTTCATACACTCCAACAAGAGCTGTAGAAACTCGTCCATGAAGATGAGAGTTGGATCACAATGTAACATGACGCATTTAATCAAAACTCGTTTTATCTCATTCTTCAATGTGACGTCATGAGTGCAAATCGTCTCCACGAAGAGTTTCCTTGAAAGGACAACAGTGTAAGGTAAAGGTGAGTCCCATACTTGAATCCAAGCATCGGGGGATGAGAACTGAAACACATTATACTAAGCCATCGGCACTAATGAGAGTAGAGTGGCCAGTTCCTTCCTCTCGGCCGCCTTTCCTTCAGTAACTACATTACACCCTGGGTAGAGGTGAGCGGTGTTTTTCAACAACCAGCATAAGCGGGGAGTTGAACCAGGATTGGATGATTAGAAAGCGAGCGCCTTACCCGCTGGGCCATCCCACCGCTTGTTGACAACAGTGTAGTAAGTCATAAAATCGCAGAAATCAAATTCCTTCTAGAAAACACATTCAACATTATAACACAGAACTTCAAGTCAGTTACTAGCTAATTAATTTAAGAAATCACAATTTTTGCTACAACAATCGTCTTTCACCATTGCGTTAGAATTCAACATTTCAACGCCTCAATATCTCCAAGTCAAATTTTCGTCAATTTTATCAACAATTACAACTATCACAAAAAATTTAAAAACTCGCACAGAACAGGTAAAGGAATATTCACTAGACTAGTGAAGAAAAGGGGCATTGCTACGGAACTCTTGCATGAATGCTTGTTTTCAAGCAACAGATTCACCCTGAAAACGTTGGTCTTTCATTTTGACACTTTGCATTCTTGCAATAGTTAACACAAAGATTTGAAACGAAGAATTTAAGAGATTAAGGGAACACTCCTGATGGAAATAATTTTTGTATTAAAAAATCTTTTTTTGTATCTAAACAGCAGTAAATTTCATCAGGATTCTGAATATGGTAAAATTGTGACTCTATTCAATGTCTTTTGTGTGTCAAAACTTACAGTGATAAATGTGAGTAATGTAGCTTGTGTTTTAACGAGTGGTTTTCAAATGCTGTTTTCTTCGAAAGTAAGTTGTTGATGTTTTCAACTACCGGTACTAATTTATTTCTAAAACAATCTGCTAAATAGAGAATCTGACAGATTCATAAAACCCCTAAATCGAGAAATTGATTTTTTATTTGCTTTCTTACTGGGATGTCCCACCTACATGTAAAGTTAAGCATTTGATGAACATACCAGACCTATTAAGTCACTGGTCAAATGACACGATTTTTGCTGCATAAACTTTGAAAACTGATATAGAGTCCTTTTGGGGTGTTGAATGCGAATCTGAGTCTGACTTCAAATTTATTCTATCACGCCAGGTTTTTGAGATATGATAACGACAATTTGCTACTTTTTCCAAAAGCGGAACATTTAACGTTGCGTTTGTCACACATAAGCATTGTGCTATATCCAGTAATCCATGCCATGAGATGCATACATAGCTGAAACACATCCACAAACTATATATGATACAATTTTGATGCCAATTTGTTTTGACGCAAAATTATTAACTCCAGTGTAATGACAAGTTAAAAATGAAGCTGAAAGTATAACTTAGCACACTCTGTTAATGTTTTGGATTATATAAATCACAAAAATTGAAGCAAACCTATGGCAATGTTTTTCCATTTAACCTTTATAAAGCTATTTTGGGCTGTCTAACATTAACCTTTCGCTATGGCACTGCATACATTGGTGGTGAACGTAACGTCAAATCTACCACTTTTGGCAAAAATACAGTATATTTGCTATCATATCGAAAAAATGTGATGTGATAGAAGAAATCTGATTTCAGATTCAGCACTCCAAAATTATTCTAATTTCTAAATCAGTTCTTAAATTCCAAACTGGAGATAATTTTTTTTTTTGTAGACCAGTGTTTATACCACTGTTAATAAATATATATATACAAAATACATCAAATAAATTTAACTTAGGTGATCTGTTATTTACTTCTCAACACTGTTGAATACTTCGAACATCCAATTTCTACAGTACACCCTTGGGGTACCCTGGCTGCCCGTGGCCTACGATATAACACGGCCGGATATCGTGCCGCAAAGAGAAAAAATTAGAGGGGTAACGCTTTGCGTCTGGCAACACTGTCAGTTCAATTTTCACCATTTAATTTCATTCTCTGAAGTTACTAAACTGTAGCCTAAATGTAAAGTGTTGATGTTGCAGCACAGCTCCTATAAAACCAAAGCTTTTAAAATGGTATCTGTTGCAAGAGTAGACAGCACCAGTAATCATACACCATTTTAACATCTTTGGTCTTGTTAAAAACTTTGCTGTAGCAAGCAGTATCAATTTTGCTGACAAAACAGCAAATGTAATTCGGAGTGGCTATTTTTACCCACATATTGCCATGGTCACAAGCAGGTTTTGCCAGAGTTAGGATTAAAGTTAGAATGGGTTAAGCTAAGGATCTTTTCCCAGGACTAAAAAAATTTCAAAAATACAAGTTTTGTTTTCAACAGCTTTGAACTTTTCTCAAGTTAGGGCAGAATTCCTTATCTGGCAATGCTATTGAGCCATATCTAATCTAGTTTGAATTGCTGATTGGAGCAGCTTGCTAATGCTTGAAGATAAACAATAACAATAATATAGTGATAACTTTTTGCACAGAAAATATTACTTAGCAATAGTGACTAACATGTTAAGATTTTAGTGCAGTAATGACACCACAGGGTAGACGTATATTGTGCTGCAGTACTAAGTTATATATGCTCTATGTTATAATCTGCAATAATGGGTAGGCATTACATTATTAGTCATTAGATTATTCAGTTTTGTGATGTGATCTAGGCCGTAGTCAGGATCGAGAGCAGCAATTAAATAGTTTGATTTTTTTCCAAAAATCCTTTTATTAACATTTAGTAATTTATTGTCGAATTTTTGTAAACTATCCTTGTACAAAGCCCAGAAGCAACCAAACTAGAGGAAATTTTGGCTGATATTCCAAAAACCACTTGGTTATAACCAGTATATATTTGTCAAATGTCACAAGGTTGAACAGACATAATCATGCACATTAAAAATTTTCTGTGGAAGTCAAGTGCCTCATTTTCGTCAATATAACTACAGCCTTGGTTTAGATAGTTTATGTACTTATACTGTAATTGTACATATTAATTATAAAATATGTTAGTAGCTTAAGCAATATTTGGAATACCGTTAATCGGGGTGACTTTGACATTGGTTATCAAAGTCACACTGAACGTCAAAATTGAACAATGGTGTCCAAAATTCTGTATAGTTGTGCTTTTATGATAGTAAATTTGTATTTTGTTTTGTAGATACTGATTAAGTTTGATAGTATACTGTAACAATTATGCCACGAGTCTACAAACGGAAAGCTGGGTCGAGGGGGTATCAAACTGCATATACTCAAGTAGACCTAGAAAATGCTGTGCGGCAGGTGCAGAATGGACGATTGACCATTCATGCTGCATCGAAGCAGTTCAAAATACCATATGGAACGGTTTGGAACAAGACACGTCCAACAGTGAAACATGCAGGAAAACCAGGAGGACAATCAGTGTTATTGGCTGCTGAAGAGACAGCACTCGTAAAAGTCATCAACCACCTAACTGATTGAAAATTTCCATTATCGTCTTCTGACATTCGTTACCTTGTACAAGATTATGTTAATCGACAAGGTAAAACCATAAAAATCTTCCGGGAAAACCTGCCTGGGTGGGACTGGCTAAAAATTTTAAGGAACGTCAACATCTTACACAACGACTTACTGACAATGTGAAGCCAAGCCGTGCTGAAATTAGTTCAATTATCGTGAAAGAATATTTCAAAAACATTTATGAGGAGCTAAATGAGGTAGAGCCCCAGAACATGTACAATTATGATGAAACCAATGTAACAGACAATCCAGGGGCTAAACAGTGCATTGTGAGAAGAGGACTTCGAAGAGTGGAAAGACATCATACTCCAAGCAAGCCGTGAGCATGATGTTTTGCGGAAATGCGGTGGGAGAGTATCTCCCTCCGATGGTCGTGTATAAATCAAGGAATCTCTATGCTGGTTGGACGGAAGGTGGCCCACCTGGTGCATTATACAATCACTCAGTTAGTGGTTGGTTTGATTCCACTACGTTTGAGGATTGGTTCAAGTTGTTTCCGGACCATGTAAAGGAGAAGCCTGGGAAGAAAGTGCTTATTGGGGATAATTTGGCATCACATTTCAGTACACAGGTGATAGCTGATTGTGAAGAAAATGATTTCAAGTTTATCAGTTTAGTACCCAATGCAACCCATCTACTTCAACCACTGGATGTTGCCGTATTTGGGCCAGTAAAAAAGATGTGGAGAAGGATACTGGAGGACTGGAGAAAGGAGAGCAGAGTGAAGGGTAGCATACCAAAGACCGTGTTTCCATCACTTTTGAAACGACTGTGTAACCAGATGGAGGAGAAAAAGAAAAACCTTGCAGCTGGATTCAAGGCTTGCGGTCTAGTACCTCAGGATGAGCAGCAGGTGCTTAAGCGTCTCCCTGATGCAAACAACAATCCAACTGAGACAGTCCAAGAGGCCCTGGGAGAAGTTGTGGCAAACATGTTGAAGGAGCACCTGTCTCCACCAGCAACAACACGTCAAAAACGTGGCCCCAAAGTAGCAGCAGGAAAGGCATATACGTCTGAAGACATAGCTGCACAGAAAGAAATATCGAAGACGCCATCTGGAACAGGATCTGGAAGTACCAGTAGTTAGAGAGGCAAGAAACGCAAGGTCATTGAAGTACCATCGAGTTATGAAGAAGAAGATGAAAGTGAAAGTGACAATGACGGTAGCTGTGATACTTTGCCACATCGAATTTTCAAGTTTTGGCTGACCAGATTAGCAATTGAACCAAGCTTATCAGCGTATGATTACAATTTTATGTTGAATGCTTTTTAACGCATCATTATGTCCATAAATTGTTCAGTAATGTAAAATATTTTGTCTGTTAACCATTGTAAAGCTGTTAGTATATAATATGCAACTTTGTGCAGAAAAGTTACCCCTCCAATTTTTTCTCTTCGCGGCACGATATCCGGCCGTGTTATATCGTAGGCCACGGGCTGCCCTAGACTGCAGACAATAGCCATGGATTTCTTGCATAAATGTTCTCTTTTTACCGCAATTACCTGATAACAAATTGGTCATCATCATCCCATGCAGAAGAAAATGGGAGGGATTGCAAGGCCTTGCAGAGGTAGAGCAATGACACAGGACTCCATGTGAGGGAGCTAATACCGTGAAGGATATTCTTCATAAACTTCCGAGAGGAAGCACCGTTCTGGAGGCAACGACTTAAAAATTGTTTCAAAAGAAAACCAATTGCGACATCGCTACCATCTTGTGCAGGCCTAAATAAAATATTGGTTAACTTATTAATGGATGCAATAATGTGTGTTAAGCACAAATCAGTAAATACGTAAACGAATACTGACATACAATAGTAACGTTTTTTTACATCAATGATTCAATAAAACCATGCCGAAAGGGAAGAACTACGTCACCTAATCTATTGATTAGTGATTACTGATTTATTACTGAATCTATTACTGATTTGACAAAATTTTTAGAGCAATAACGCCTGACAACACATAAACTCAACATACAACATTCAAGACAGCAGCCTCAAGTGCAATTGGCTATTACCACAGTGAACTCGCAGCATTAGGTTAAAACAGATCGTTAATATCTATATTGTGAAGTAAGCAACAATCATGCTGCTAAAAGCGAAACTCAATCTATTGCAATTCTGTAATGTCAGTGAGCAATGGTGCATCCATAGCCTAATCAAGGATCATCATAAGAAGCTTAAATATTTTGCATGTCTTGTTTTATTTCATCAAACTCTGTTCAGACTCGCGGCATGCGTGTCAATTGCGGTAGGCTAGGTCTTGCGTCAGGCGTGCTCGCGGCATACGGACCGCGGCATTAGGTAGTGTGCCGACATCATGGGCATAAGTAATATCAAAAATATTATCCCATCATGTTAGCTACCTGATATGCATTGCAGTTGATTATTATCCTCCCACATGCATATATATTATAATTATTATTGTAGAATACTCTGATCATTGTGCAGTTCTAGCAAGCAAACTCAAGCAACAAATGCTACATTGCTACAACCAAAAAAACAATAAACTTGATTACAAAAGTACAATTACAAACCATGTCGGAAACTACCAAATAATTCATAATAATTGTTTTTGTCTTTATAACGTAATTGCATAATCAGTAATTTAGTAGCAAAATACATAAACAATATTGCAGACTTTGTGTAAAACAGTTTCAAAAGTTAAAAACCTGGCTGCTGGTAAGTAGAGAAAATCTTCTCCCAACATTTCAAGCAGCCCATCGCAAAGAAACGAGAAGCAATTCGGTTGTTGCAGAAATAAGTCTTCGAGTTTGCAGTCAAGAAAAAATGCAAGACCTTCTTTTTGGATTTGTCTAAAAGTTTTCATAAAAAGCAATCTTTATTACTGTGTAAGAGAATTACAAAGCAGTGCACAACATAGTAATCAAATAAATATTGACATAAAGTCTCTGCAAGAATCTTCAAAGTATCAACAAAGCTTAAAACTTAAGCGGCGGTTTACAAGTATAATTTTCATTCTTATGTTCATACAAACACTTAACTCAAGGTAAACATTATGTCTAAAATAAACGTTTACCGCTATTGAAAAACTTACTTGCTTTCATGGGAAAACATTCTTTGCAGGATTGGAAAAATCCAAGAGAAAGAAACATGATGATTTAGTGGCTTTTGGTCAAATAAATGAACAATTTTTGTCAACACGGGCTTTACCAAATGAATTTGTCGTTCTTCAAGAATTTCACAAATTTGAACAAGAATCTTCAAATCAAAAACCACTTTTACAAAATTTTCACTTGTTAATGAGATCATCAAACACTCATCGGGCTCTTCCTCACAATGCAATGCATTTGATTCTTTCCATGACACTTGTAAATCTGGTAAAAATTGTTCAAAGTAACGAATAATCAATAAAAACAGTGATGAGGTCTTCTTTCTTGTAGATGATTGGTTGTGATAAATGCCAAGATGTATCATACACCAGATGGAATTTATAGAAAGAACATGATTGAGAAAAGTAATCAAAATGTTACCATTTGCACTTTGAACAAGATCGATGCTAAACAGTACATGCAAAATTGTAATTGCCAGTTCTACTTCCAATGTAATGTTCTTCCTTGAAACATCTTGAAAACCAGTGGATCGAGTCAAATATCGTAGAATTGGCAAGCTTAATTTGTATACAAAGTCTTCAATTTTTGATAAACACTTTTGAAGAGTATTTTTACAGTCGTCTTTAGTATTCAGCAAATATACCAAACAGTTGTGAAACAACTGAACATGGGACCTGTATTTATCATTATATGTATTCAGTGAGCAAATTGCATCACATAACAAACAAGATATTGAGGAAATTAATTGAGGATGTCCTTCACTGACACAATTTCCAATTAATTGTGTTAATCTTTCATTTGATGTTGTGATATTTTCATCAAATGAAATATCAGAAGATAACAGCCGCTCAAAAAATGATTCAACAAATTCAAGTATACTCTTTCTGCAAAATTTCAAAGTAGTATCCGACAACACAGATGTCTTTGTGCATAGTGATATCAACTGGCAAGCTGGTGTTAAGTCGAGACGACTTGACTGTAGGTAAAAATTCAACAAGTCAGTGAAAGTGTTTTTGATCAGCTCATTTAAATTGTCATTGAACTCTTCTTGTGAGTGTCTTGTTTTGAAAGATTGTATGAAACCATTTAATTGACACACCGTAGTTATTATCTGATCATGGTTTGCGTTCCAACTTTCTTCATTTTTACATGCTGCTAATACATTAAGACATAATTTTTCAACATAGTTCTCAAAAAGAAAATTGTCATCAATGCATAGAAATTCCAAAAAGTTACTTAACTCCATTATCTAAAGCTGCAAATACAAAGTACCGTACCAGTATATACTGCTTTAATTTAATAAAGAATTAAAAAATTTCAAACTTAAGTAGGATCAGGATCTTAGTGGTCATTAGTGTTATTGCGTTGCCTCTTGGAATTAAACAGCATTTAAAGATCAAGACCTCTTCATGGAACAACTTCTTATGTATAATATATGTATATATAGGATATTTTTTAAAGTGCAGGCCAAGTGTTGGAAAAAGGCTAGTAAGGGTAGCTTGCCCAATGCCCACTGCCATACCATGCATCCCATTTGGTGCCTCATGATGGAGCACACAAGAACAACTTGGTCAGCAGCTTGTTTCACTGCACTGCATTCCCAGCTTGCTGGTGGAGCCAAACCCCACTTATGAATACCATAATACAGGCCTGGATATACTTCATATACGTTCGAAAAGGGGTTTTCGGCTGTGACATTGATGCTTTTAAAGCAAAGAAATCGCTTGCTAGTTCATAAATGGGGTGATCTTCGACACTATCTTACAAAGATGTCACCAAACATTTCAAAACTTTGTAAAAGTTGCCAAACCCATCCATCCCGATAGCTCAATTGGTTAGCGCGTCACTTCTAGAACAAAGAAGCTTCAAGATCAAGCGGTGCTGGTTCGACTTTCGGGGTGTGCGTTTGAGCAACGCACGTTAAGGACCGCTCTCCACTCAGCAGCATCTAATGCAGTGGTTCGCTAGGCTGGCCCCTTTTTGGGTGATTTTTGAAATTGATTAGGCCTGGGTGTTAAATTTTTGTTTTGACCCAAAAAAATGAGATTCCCAAATTTTTTTTGGATTTGAACCATGTCTAGACCCTGCTCCGGTCCGTCTCGCCAGTTGACGAAATTTAAAACAGCTGTAACTTTTACAATATTCATGTTAATAATGTCATGTAAGTACTCATTTTCATTGGTTTTTCATGAAGAACAAGAATCTAAAGGTTTTTGATACATATGGCATGATTTACAAAATCTTGATTTTTTATAATTATTTGAAAAATTACTGTTATTACGCTTATTAGCCTAATTTTGCATAGCAATGTCTGAAGCAACTGTCTTTGTGTTTACTGTATTTATTCTCTTGATTTCAGCATAGTATTGTAAGGTTTGTCAAATTTTTAATATGGATGAGAGAAAAAGAAGACAAATTGCAAAAGATCCGCTTGATATTGGTACGTACCAGCCCATGAGTCAGTCAATGCTTCCGCTTAAGCTAGATGTCCTGAGGCATTATCTGTATCTGCGAAATATTAAGTACACAAATGATGTAGGACAAACTGTGCTCTACAATGAAGTTTATGACTGCATTTGTAAAATCTACACAGCTGCATCGTAAAATCTAAAATCTACATCAGCTCATTTTTTTCTTCAGCAGTGCCCCAGAAATATTTCCATCATTCATCATCATGCACATTTGATAAAGATATTTTGCATCTGTTGACAAACTATTTTCGACTTCTTTGCTTAGCAACGGAAATTCTGCAAGCTTGAGAGGATCAAACTTCTGGCAAGGCTGCTGCCATACATCTGTTGCTGCCAGCTGACCAATTGGTCCAGAAAAGCTACTTGGGCCTGTTGTTGAACCATCAAGTTTTTCAAACAGCTTGCGTAGTGGCAGTTCACAATGATGCAACATGCATACTACTCGTTGACATGGTCTTGCCAGCCTTTGTTCAATGCATGCCATTGAACCCCCTTTCCACCCAGTGTTGCAGCTTGTTCCGTCACAGCCTAACACACAGATATCCCCAGCATCAACTTCCAATGATTCCAAGTAGTCCAAGATGCTATCAGCTACACATTTACCTGTTGAGAAAAGTGTCATTGTTAGAAATATCCATCCAAGAACAGAAGCAGTCTTTCGTAGGTTACTTTAGTTCACTTTGTATCATGTGTACTAGTTATGCTTTATATGGTTATCCAGCTCCTTTAGTTCAACAGATAATATAAAATCATATGCATTACATACCAGTCCCATTTTCAGGGCTGCAAAATCCCAGATAAGTTTTGTCAGGCTGTGAAACAACAGAGTAGTGGGCTTCTTTTTGTGTTGATGATGATGAAGGCAATGTGCTCTCTTTCACAACCGTTTTAGCATCCAGGCGCCCATCGTAATAAAGACCTGTTTGATATATGGAGTGTTAAATAGCTGTTAATTTTGTTACTATAGCTCAAAATCTCATTCACAAAGTTAAAAACTAGCTTATCACCATACCAAACATACCATATACAGCATTTTGTCTCATTTCACTTATCTTTTGTCTCCGTGCTTTTTCCCTCTGACCACAAACTTTCTTTCTCGTTACCACTGCTTGGTAACCAATGTCTTGGTTATAAGCAGTTAAAATTTTGGCTACCTGCTCTTCACCAACATTGATCTGCGCTGCAACAACAGCTGTATTTTGCAGTGATTGTGTGAAGTATGAAGAGCTAGAAGCTGACTGGTGTTCCTGACAAGTTTCTTCTTCCCATAGTTCGGAGCTACTTGCACTGCTCTTTTCAGATTCGCTTCCTTGACAAAAGCTGCTCTCTTCGTGGCATTCCAACATTGATGGTTCCGGTTGAAGACTGGTCAGCTGGAGTTGATTTCTGAGTTTATGCTGATATTTAGCAATTTGTTGTTTGTCAACAGAGAAGGAATTCATCATTTTCCTGTCAGTGCAATGGTCATTGTAAAATTCTCTCTCTGGTATTGGTACATCAGTTGTACTTGTAAGAACAGAGAAAATCAAACTTAGATGATCTGTGAAGTCAAGAATTCGTTTGGGATTCTTTTATTAACTTCCTTCCTCATTTTTTCTAGTTCTTGCATTTCGGCTATTATTCTGGTCTTACTTTTTGTTACTGGAATGGATGCAGCTGCGTAGATTTTACAAATGCAGTCATAAACTTCATTGTAGAGCACAGTTTGTCCTACATCATTTGTGTACTTAATATTTCGCAGATACAGATAATGCCTCAGGACATCTAGCTTAAGCGGAAGCATTGACTGACTCATGGGTTGGTACGTACCAATATCAAGCGGATCTTTTGCAATTTGTCTTCTTTTTCTCTCATCCATATTAAAAATTTGACAAACCTTACAATACTATGCTGAAATCAAGAGAATAAATACAGTAAACACAAAGGCAGTTGCTTCAGACATTGCTATGCAAAATGAGGCTAATAAGCGTAATAACAGTAATTTTTCAAATAATTATAAAAAATCAAGATTTTGTAAATCATGCCATCATCATCATCCTAATCCATCGTCGGTTTGTTCCCCACTAGTGGGGGTGGCCGATTGTTTCCGCGCAGCAATTGTCTTAATCCCTTTTCTCCATTTCACCCTGTCCCTTGCATCTTCCTCCTTCAGTCCGACTTTTTTAAACTCATCCTTCACTTGTTGTTTCCACGTTCTTCTTGGACGACCGCGTTTCCTCTTCCCATCCACCTTTAGATCTAGTGCCTTTCTAAGAAAACCTCCTTCCTCCCTCCTTATCACATGTCCATACCATCTTACTCCATTTGCCCTTGCCAGTTGGTCTATGGTCTCTCTCATCTCTAGCATATCCAACAATTCTTCAGTCCTTTTTTCCCTTCTCGTTTTCACCCCACACATTGCTCTCATCATTGACCGTTCCGTTCTTCTCAGGATTGCCAGTTCACTCTCTCTCAATACCCATGTCTCGCTACCATATAGCATTGCAGGCCGCACACAGCTCCGATATACTTTTCCTTTCATCCTTAGTGAAAATTTTCTGCCATGCAACATTTCCCCACATTCCCTGAACTTTGCCCAGCCCAATCTTGCCCTTGTTGTCACCGCTGCTTCACATCCACCACTTCCATTTATCCGATCACCCAGATAACAGAAGTCTGTCACTGTTTCGATGCCATGGAAGAACTCATCATCATGGCCTTCCACTTCATTCCTTCCTTTACTGCATTTCCCACAAACAAAACACTTCGCCAATCTTGTTGCGGCTCTCTTGACATTAGCACATCTTGCATGTACCCACTTTCCACATTCCTTGCATTGCATTGAATTTCTCATCACTCTCTTGCCACATATTCCACAGGGATCTACTTTGCTCTCAACAACTGTTCCTTCTGCTCCACTCACCATCACGTTTGTTTTTTCAAGATTCACCTTCATACCCTTGGTTTCAAATGCTTCTTTCCATTTCTCAAACTTTCTCTCCATTCCCTCCATACTATTACTTGTCAAGACCAGGTCGCCTGCATACAAAATTTCACTCAATAAGCCCTCCCTCACTCCTTCAGTTACAACGTCAACCACAATAGCAAATATCAGAGGTGACAAAACTGATCCCTGGTGTACACCAACCTTCACAGAAAACTCGTTTGAATAATTTGATCCAACTCTCACTTTTGTTCTTGCATCCTCATACATAGACATCACAGCTCTCACTAATACCTCCGGTATACCTCTTTTCCTCATTGCCCATTCCATCACTTTCCATATGTATCAAAAACCTTTAGATTCTTGTTCTCCATGAAAAACCAATGAAAATGAGTACTTACATGACATTATTAACATGAATATTGTAAAAGTTACAGCTGTTTTAAATTTCGTCAACTGGCGAGACGGACCGGGGCCCGGGGCAGGGTCTAGACATGGTTCAAATCCAAAAAAATTTTGGGAATCTCATTTTTTTGGGTCAAAACAAAAATTTAACACCCAGGCCTAATCAATTTCCAAAATCACCCAAAAAGGGGCCAGCCTAGTGGTTCGCAACCTGTTTGACCCACGGACTATTCTCAAGCTCGCCTATATATCCGCGGACTCAAGCTATATATTAACAAAAAATAGGTTTTTTGATTTCTATCCAAAAGAGTTTAATCTGGTATCAACGAAAAAAGCAAGCACTGTTTTTCACTCAACACACACTCAATGAGAGCCTTGTCCTTGAACTTGCTTGTCAAGTTTATCGAATTCCGGAATTATGGTTGTCAGTGCACATCTGATGTCATCTTCCGGTTGAAGTCTATTGCGATACTTCGTTTTGATCATCGCCAGAATTGAAAAGCCAGATTCACACAGGTATGTGGTTGGAAATGGCAAAAGAGCTGTTGCAGCTTGCTTGCAAAGATCTGAAAGACTAGGCTCCATCGACTGCACATTTGCCCAAAATTGAGTCAAAGAAGCCTTTTTAAACTTGTCTTTCCACATCTGTCGGCTTTGCAATTCAAGCAACTGTTCAGCAATGCAGTCCATATCTGAATGAAGTTCTAGCGCTGACACCTGAAAAGGATTCCCAATCCAATTAAAGATCCTGCAATAATCGTTGGAAGGAATATAACGATCCAATTCAGAAAGAAATGTGTTGAGGTGCTCAAAAAAAATGGGAAAAACGACGCCCAAATTGATATCTTTCTCTTCCACAAATAAGTTCAATCCTGGAAAAGCAGCTAACCTCCCACTTTTCATTCGATGCATCCACAGCTTAATTTACGTTTGAATGCATCAATACTTTCCAAAACATCAAAAAATAGTTTCTCTTTTCCTTGCATAGAACTATTCAGTTGGTTTACATGGCTGAAAACATCGGCCAAAAATAGCAACTTCGCAATCCATTCATCATCACGAAAGCGATCAGCAAGTTCATGATTTTGCTCTTTTAAAAAAGATGGGTTTCCTCTTTAAGAGTAGCCACTCTCTCAAGCACCTTTCCTTGTGACAACCAATGAACAGTTGAATGGAACAGAAGCCCACTGAGTTCCGCTCCCATTTCGTCACACAAAGCACGAAATAAGCGAGTGTTCAAAGGACGAGATTTAATATAATTTACCACAGATACAACCTCTTTGAAAACTATGGCAAGATTTTCTTGTATTTCTTTTGTTGCCAAATTTTCTCTGTGGAGAAGACAATGAACAACCGAAATGTTATTGTTTTTCTTTTTGACAAAACTCATGAAGCCTTTCTTACTTCCCATCATGGCTGGAGCACCATCAGCACTGGCGCCGACTTACGGGGTTATGGGGTGGCCACGCCACCCCGTAACCGCTGTAGCGTGGTGGTAATGTAGCCACCCCGTTTAGGCTACATTACTTACTGCAAATAAAGGTAATTTGAACGGACGTTTAAATCTTTTTTTGATCATTTGTTTTCGCTTCAAGTCAACATGAAGCAAGAGGTGAACCAATACAGCATTGCGAAGAAAATGATTGTTTTGTCACAAGCATGATACTCGCGTAACACCAAGCAAGCTACGTGAAGATTACGCAACACGTGGCTACGAATTTTTCCTTGTTGTTGTTGCGATCGTTTTATTTGTTATTTGTCATAAGTCATTGTTACATTTGTTAGGTTTACAATGGGATTTATTAATCAATAAAATACGATCTTTCTATTGCCTCCCTCAAAAATCTTTTTTGAAAATTTTTAAACTGCTTATAATATCGCTATAAATTATGCCAGCTATAAAAAAATTGTAAATAAAATTATCTCGATGATTGATAGCTCCACCGCCTAAATGAATATCTATTTTCAAATTTCATTAAAAAAATGCAATTTTCAAAACTTTTGAAAATTTTCGAAAAGCAGCTCCCAGTGTAAATGCTTTTCTTGACCAGTATGAGGTCATACTAGATTGGCTTGACACGGCATCGAAAGAAGATGGCATGGATGCTGTCACTCGAAACAATGCCACTAGCCATGTTCCATGCACAATTGCACATGGACAGCATCCATGCCATCCATGGATAATTTGGACGTTTACTTTTTCTTGCGTGTCCTGCAAAAGCTTTTGCTTATTTTAAGCCCTGTACAATGTACATATCACTGTTCAGAAACGTGGGATCAATGTCGGAAAGGTACGTGAATTACTGGAAGCCGTATCATCAACGGTTTCTTGGAATGCAGCAACATAAAGTGAGGCATCTGCGTTGTTTGAAGCATGTAAAAAATCAGCTGATGATATGGGTTTGCAGTTGCCATCTTTGCCGCGTGGCCGTACTGCAATATCTTTCGATGACCAGCAACAGCAACCGTTTTTTTTTCTACCGTAGATGCTTACTACCAAAGCATTTATTTAGACGTATTTAAACAGTGTTCTTCTTCACTTTTGTCACGTTATTCACAGCAGGACATGAAAACGATAATGACATGGAAACAGTTCTGCTTTCCAAGGATCAAGCATCGGAAAAGAACAGAGCTGCTTTTGAAAATGTCGCTGCCACATATAAAGATGACATAAACCCAACGCTTCTGCGTCTGGAATTGCAACAGCTGGAAAGTTTTCAACAGCAAAAACAGATTTTTGTTTCAACTATGTCGCAACTGCTTGATCTATTTGCAAGCAATGAAACAATTTCATTAATGCTTCCAAACGTGGTCTGCATTGTGAAAATATACTTATCGTCAGGGTTGGAAAAAATCATGATTTTTTTAAAAAAATCAAAAAAATCGGATTTTTTTGATTTAAATCAGATTTTTTTGATTTTTTTTATATAAAAAAGCGTCGAGTCTACTTGGGGGAAGAGATCATTTTAGTAAGATAGCAGAATTATTTTTAACCCCTTGATTGATTGAAAGGCTTTGCTTTGCAAGTGTTTAATCATTTTTATTATCATATTGTAGGCTAGCCTGTCTATTGCACATATTTTTAAGTAGGTGTGATATGTTGCTTTATACTAAATCATAATGTGCATATCGAGATTGAGGTACGTCTCAGACTGTCATCTCACTACACTAAGATCTTTCCTTACGTTTGAGCACGCATCACTTTGCTTTTTTGCTCAACTGATGCATAGCCTACAGCCAGACTTTTTGCAAAGAAAGTTTAACTGTGTAATATAATTATGTTACCGACGTACCATACCAAAACAATAAAAGTTCAGATGACACAAAAATTGCAGTTTATTTTGCATTGAAAAGTTTGTACATAAATACAAGCTCGCCAGCTTTTGCAGTACCCAATGGATTTCGAACTTCTGATTGAACCAGACCAACAGTGGAAAAAACTCGCTTAAAAACTATGTTTAGTGAACAACACTGTTTGTGAACTGCCAAGTAAACTAAGTTGCCTTTCAAAACATGCATAGCCTATAGCCTTACGTATTAAAATATAACTTTTGTATTACAGAGAAGCAGTGAAACGTTTGTTGATGTTATTTATTTTTATTTTAGCAAATAAAAAATCATTTGATTTTTTTAATTGATTTTTTTGATTTTTATTGTTTGATTTAAATCATGATTTAAATCAATGATTTAAATCATTTGATTTAAATCAACCAACCCTGCTTATCGTTGCCTTCCACCACCTGCGAGGCGGAGCGATCGTTTAGTGCACTTAGGCACATAAAAACCTCCTTGCCATCTACCATGACGCAACAGAGATTGAACCACGTCCTAATTTTAAATGTTTATCAAGCTGAAGCTTCACGGTTACAAGTTGACGATTAACAATTGGATTGACAGAGCTGCTGTTCGCAAAAATACTTTTGCCAAATGTTAAGTGTCAGAGCAGCAACGTAACAATAAAATTCACGACATACCTCCTGTGCTTTGTTTTAAAGTTGCTTTGTAAATTATCGAGCTACAAGTCAGGTGTGAAAAGACAATAGGATCTACGAAACACGCTTAGTAAAAATCAAACAAAAACATGCAGTTTGAAAGTTTTTAGGTTGCCATATTGTGCTATCCGCCACCCCATGCAAAAATAAAAGTCGGCGCCTATGACCATCAGCACAAACAGACACGCAATTAGACCACTCAAGCTGATGTTCTTCAAAGAAGTAATCCACTTTCTTGAATATTTCTTCTCCTGTGGTATTTTTAGCAAGTGGACGGCAAAACAGAAACTGCTCAACGAAATCATTTGTGTCAAAATATCGCACAAACACCATGAGCTGTGCATCACTTCCGATATCGGTTGTCTCATCCAGTTGCAAACTAAATCTTTCACAGCATCTTATGGCAGCGATTGTTTGTTGCAGAACATTTCTTGAGAGTTCTTCGATACGCCGCTTCATGGTGTCGTTTGACAAAGGAACAATTTCCAGTTTGTTAGCAACAGCATCACCACACATTATCCTGGCCATTTCAACAGATGCTGGTTTAATCAAATTTTCTCCAGCTGTGTGAGGTGCTTTTGCACAAGCGATTTTCCATGCAACCGCAAAAGAAGCACGCACTGCATGACTGTGAGAATATACTATTCCTCCCCAAGGAGTTGGGCGATCAATGCGACTTCTTCACCTGATGCTCTTTTTCTTTAAATATAATACTTCAAGAGATTTGTTAATAAAATTTTCATGGTTTGATTTTAGGTGCAGACGAAGTTTCGTGTCCTTTAAAGAGCTGTGAGCTAAGACTGTTAAGCACAACACACACTGCGGCCATTCACCTCAATCGAAGTAAATCCAAGCTTCAAGTATTCATCATTATATCCAAAAACTTGTTTTCTTTTAGCCATTTTAAGTAATTCTGTTTGAGACTGTTCACCAGGCATCTAATCTAAAACTGACTGTGATCTCACCGGTAGAACACAGTCAGTTTTAGAATTTTAGCCAATTTATTATGACATCACAAAGATAAAGTTGGTGAAATAGGAGCATTTTACGTTTTATTTGTAATACAATATGAACTGACTACTAGCAAAAGCAACTGTGCTCGCAAACTCATCCAGGCCCTTCCGCGGACTCATTTGAGTCCGCAGACTCGGGGTTGAGAAACACTGATCTAATGGATGGAATAGTTCCCCGGCAACAAGACTTCAACGATCGGAAATTTCACTCTGTCAATCTCGGTGACCGGGCCTGCGTCAGTGATTCAAAGCCTCCCTACAAGTATGCGAAACTGCCAGGATTAAGCTCTGCAAGAAGCTTTCCCAGTCCGAGGATAAAGATTCAATCAATCAATCAATCCAATTGAACATTATCATGTTACCGGTACGGTCAATTTTGTTGACTAAATTCACACTTATTTTGCAGTGGCCCATAAAAATTCAATGATTAATTTAAGGGGAAAATTTTAAAATGTTTGCCGAAACTCCGATCAGCGACTTTGGCTTTCTTCTATTTATTCTCTCAATCTTTTCAGGGGACGAAATAGGTTGCATCTGCTGTTACTTGTTACATCTGCTGACAGGCAACACTTCGACTAGGAAACCGCAAGGTTATTCAGTGCTGTCAGTCCTTTCTGCATTAAATATGTGTTCTATTGTGTAATAACTCAATTTTTTCTTGTACCGGAAGGACCAAAAAACATATTTCTCTCTCTCTCAGTCTGTGTAGCGGAGATGTATGGATTTAAGAATTTAAGATCCAATAATCGATTTCAAGAGTTTAACTTAAAACCCAAACTATATGTATATGATAAAGTATATATATACAATAAAATTCAAATTATAAAATCCAAAACTCATTTGAACACACTTTATTGCATGATTTTAAAATAATTTCAACTAACCTTTGCAGAGTAATCTGAAAAAAAAAACGAATTGGTATAATCAAACAAGCAACAATTTAACCAATATTATTAAAGTAAAAAGGTTAATATGGTTAGACTTAGAGGTTTTGAATACAAAATGAAGAGCACTCATTTTTGATAGTTCATGTTCATCAGTTATCCCTGCACTGTAGACATGTGGCAGTGTTGAGCGGAGCATGATTTTTGAGATTCCGACTGCACTCCTAGTCCACCAAACTAGACTTTACTCCAAATCTGACTCAAAAAAATTTCATCATTTTAAACTGCGAATCTACTCCACTTCAAAATCTAATTCTGAGTTAACATGATACAAGCCAATACATACCGTAGTCTACAACATGATGATAGGGTCAGTGGAATACCGAGACGACTCAATGTAGGCCTAGAGATTTTTCTTGTGATGTGGACAGCTGGAGGGTCACTGCAAAATTCAAAAATAGACAGAACTGCAAAAGTTTTCTTTGCCCTAAAGTAAATTCATTCTCATCAAATGAAATGCTATATTTGGCTTGAAATTTCGGGTGCTAGAACATCGGTAAAACCTAACTGCAGCAGTGTGATAATACCGTACCTAGTAGGTACAGTATTATTAGTACAGTAGTATTAGTACGGTAGTATTAGTACGGTATATTAGTACGGTAGGTACTACCTACCGTAACTACTGTAGCATGATGATTGGTGTCTATGCTGCACTATCATGACTTGAATGATACGGTAATATTAAATAAAAATGATATCAAGTATTTCTATACATTTATTATGGCAATATACACTTTGACCACCCATGGACAGGTCACATGCACTGCACCTGAGTCTGGGACATATGGCGGATTGGCGGTAGACCTCAAGCTGTAGTGTAGTTGCACCAAATTTTGTCATAACACTATGAGATGACCCTCCAGTTGTCTACCTTACTTTTTAGTACGCAATCTCCTACTTCTACCATCCAACTTTTAGCATGAACTATCCATAGCTCAGGACTAGTCAGAAGTGCACAAATCTTTGTCAATCTTGGTAGCACGTGAATGTTTTCAGTGGAGCACATTTTATCGCCAGATCAAATATCGTAGAGACAGCTTTTTTTCTACAAACAAAGCTATAGAAAATAAATCAATAGCTTTAAATATATATATTTTCCCATTTTTCTGCAATATATATTTTATATTTTCTGTATATATATATTATATATATATTATATATATTATATATATATATATATATATATATATTTTCCCATTTTTCTGCAATATATATTTTATATTTTCCCATTTTTCTGCAATATATATTTTATATATTATATATTTTCTGCAATATTTTCCCATTTTTGAACAAAGCTATAGGCCATGAACTTAGTTGATTTAACTAAAATGCAAATTGCAGAACCAAACTCTCAAACTTTTGTGAAAATTGAAACTCCGAATCACTTCCATTTTCTGAAAATCGGGTAAACTCCAGCTCCATTTTACGATCATTCTGGTCTCTAGCATGTGGCTGTGGCGTGTGTTGTGACTAAGTTTTACTTTGGGGTATTTCCCACTTAGGCTTTTCGGTGTTTTCTCGAGTTTTATTCAATTCAGTTCAGTTTGTTTTTACTTGACTCTATTCTGACCATCACAACAAAACACAATATTTTGTTTTGTTTGTTTGTTTTATCTTTATCCTGCATTGCGGGAAAGCGGACTTGAGCGCTATGCATCGGTGTACGCCTTCCGACGTACACCTGACCCACGCTGCAGCCGACGGCAATGTCTGTTTTCGGTTGTCTACTTTACTCATGACTTAAATTTGGTACTACCCATTACTCGAAATCAGAGATGTACGTATGCGCCGCAAATTCTACGCCGCATACATGCGGCGTAGACTTTTTGTTTGCGCTAACGCTTGCGGCCACATTTTTTTGGATAGTTTGCGCTTGAGGATGCGCCGTAAAGTTTTCGCGGTTTTTTAGCGCATAGCGTCAACGCATACTTTTTAATGTCTTAGTTGTTGTTTGCAATTTTTTTTGTCAAACTGCAAAATGTTAACGTCTTGCAATTGCCCATTGTTCTAGTGTTGTGTCACAGTGTCATCTATTGTTCAGTCAGCTGGAGTTTGTTTGTATATCGCACTACTGCCTTTGACGCTAGAGTCCCACGTGGAGACTGAAGTCTTGCAGAAAAAAAGAAAGAATTAGGCTAGTTAAAACAACTTAGGCCTACTGAGAAATTACGGGTCAAAACAGGAATGTAATGTAAGCAAGCAAGTAGGTAGGTTGGTAATGCCGCTCCATGTAAAATGTAAACAATGACTTGGCTTCGTAGTGTGAAGTTTTTTTAGGCAAGCAGTGTTGAAGGCGTTTGTAAGCAATTGTGAGCACTTTAATTTATATTAGTTAAGTCTTGCATTTTGGGGCAAATCAGAAACTTCTCAGGCAATGAGCAGTGCAGCCTATGTATCTAAACAAACTCAAATATTTGGTCTCCGACCGTGATTGCTTGCATGATGTTGTACTCTGTATGTTATATGTAGTACATTACTTTGCCGATTATTCTTGTTGTAGGCTAGGCTATGTAGCGTAGACTGCGTAGTAATGTGTAGGCCTACATACAGTAGGCTATCAAGCTAAGGTAATTTTTACTTGACAATTTATACATTCTGTTGCGTAAGTATGTAATTATATATGTTTTGTAACTTGATGTGCAGTTTAGCAAAACATGCATCCAGGGGCCAATTGTGAGAGGCTTTTGAGTAGCCTACTGCTAATTAGTAATAACACTAGTAATGCTAACTATCCCTGAATGCTAATAACAAAGAGTTGTGCAGTTCAGAATCTAAACTTGCTTGTGTCTGGCAGTTTTGTCTTCCATTAACCCACTTTTTAAAAATCTTATCAGAAAAAAGCATAGAGCTTACTGAGAGAATTATGGCATTAAAAGCAATATTAGTCTTATTCAAACGGAATTATTTTAAAAAGAGTGTTTTTTATAATGGATTTTTAGGGAGCGACAGTTAGTATATTACTAGGAGCGACAGTTAGTATAATACTAGAATTTTCTTGATAGGCATATGCTACAGTTTCTTACACTACACTATTGTATTCAGGGAATAACTTACGGCAGTAGTTCTCAAACTGTGCGTCGCGACGCCCTGGTGCGTCGTTTCACTTTTCCAAGGGCGTCGCAAAATAGTTCCGTTTCTTGGCTGAACTCAGTTTATGATTATAAAAATGAGGTTAACCCTTTGAGGACCGCTGGGACACATGTGTCCAATGCACTTAGCCGATTAGCCTACACCGCAATTAACTAAAAAAATTGCCACTGCTGATACCCTAACGTAGTACTGGATGTCTATCCTTCCAAAAAAAATTGGAAACTCTGAATCATTTTCCTTGGTGTTATTTCAGTTTGAAAATAGTGAAGAGTTGAGGTTGCAAGTGCGTTTTTTTCCCTTCAAATTTGCGAAGCATATTTATCTACATTTGTCCAAGCTCGAGTCGAAATTTGCAAAATACTTCCCGGAAAATTTTCCAAACTACGAATGGACTCGTGATCCTTTCATAGTAGGAAATCCGGCAAATTTTTGGATTCAATGAATGACGATTATCCACTATCCAGGCTTGGTGAAAGAAAGCACTGCGAATTATTATCCCATTCGCCACGTCGTATTTATGTGAAGCAAAATTTTCTGCCTTGGCGGTGATAAAACCAAATATCGATCACGAATAAACAGTGAAAGAGAAATGCTGGTGGCAATTTCAAAAATTCTCTCAAGATTCAATGAACTTTGTGAAAACAAACAAGCCCACACGTCACATTAAATAATATGCTTTGCTTTTTGTTGTTGTATCAATAAACAAAACTTTAATCATAAGTTTCTTCATTCACTTTTATTTGCTGGTGCGTCGCAAGTCCAGAAAACTTTTTCAGAGGCGTCGCAACAAAAAAAAGTTTGAGAACCACTGACTTACGGTAATACTAATCTCCAAGTGAAATGGAGCATGATAATACAAATCCATGGCCCTACAAGCTCTTCTTCGAAAGGCAAAAACTTATATTTTCAATGCCAGATGTGCCTTCCGGCCAAAAAGATAATTTCTTGTAACGAGAAATCGCGAAGTGGCTTGAAAAGTGTGTTGTTTCGAGTGGTTTATACCGTGTGAATGTTTGGCACCTAGCAAACAAAATGAGTATGCGCTAGAGTATGCGCTAACGCTGACGCCGCCAACTTTTTTTACAAGTTGCGTTGACGCATGCGGCGTATAGTTTTTCGAACGTTTGCGTTTGCGCTGACGGCGTCAATATTTTTTGTATGCGCGTACATCACTGCTCGAAATCGATCACTGGGTAGAGGCAATTATCGTAAAGTTTCTTGCCCAGAGAAACAACAGCAAGTGCGAGTGGCTGGAGTCGAACATGCAGGCTTTCGACTGTGAGCCCAATGCGCTAACCACTCGCCATTGCTGCCGATATGCACTCGCTATTTGCTGCAATATAATATAATTATATGCCAAACATAGTAGGCTAAGTTTACTTTTTATTGCTGGCGGAAACACGTAGAGAACGATAAAGTAAACACACAAATTGGGCACCAACAAAAAAAGAAAGATGACAAAACCAAAAGATTTAAAATATGCATTGATAAAACCATAGTCTCTATCAATCAATCAATCATTTCAATCATTTTATTTTTCGTCATTAACGCGTCCGGGACGAAAAAGATACTAACTACAAAAATCGATATAGACCTACCAGCACGAAAATAATAATTTATCACGTCTATTTTAACTTGAAAATTACTGTATTCGTGACTAGAATTACTCGTAACGCTTGTGAGTAGTCTAAGTCCTCACCAAACCGCATGTCTTGCCTATAAATGCCAATTAACGCAAACGCTTCTGTCAGAAACAACCACTGAGGCTTCAGGGAAATCAACTTGCAAAGTTGCTTTCCCCAAGTCCAAAAACGTCAAAAAACGCCTTCGTTTTATCCAATCCTCACTCGTTTTGCAAAACGTCACCAGCTGCTTAGCCAATCAGATGTGTTATGGTTAGAGTATTTTTCCCAGTGACGTCAATGCTTACAAGCGCTAGACTAACTGGTCATACGCGTACGCACAGAATGGTCTCTCGTCACGGTACACAGCACAGTATCATAAAAGCAAAAAGATTGTTGCTGTTTTTTGATGTCTCCTCGCCATGTACTTTAGTCTACTAGCTTCCATAGTCATGCCTTTGCCCTTTTTACAGCGTTGATATAACGTTACTTTGCCAATGAACGTTCAGGTGCGGATGCAATATTTAAGTTCGTTAAGCTTCTATACGCAGGAGGCAAACTTATCCAGCTTTTTGTACAAATTGCTTGCGGACAGAGGTGGGCAGTAGCGCGCTACTTTTGTAGCGGCGCTCATAGCGGCGCTACTTTTTTAGTAAAAGTAGCGGTAGCGGCGCTACTTTTTAGTTGGAGTAGCTGCTGCAGTAGCGGCGCTATTTTTTTCCAAAGTAGCGGTAGCGGGAGAGGCGCTACTTTTGTTCAGTCGCACTCTCGCTACCCTCTACTTTTTAAATTAAATTGAAAAAAATGCTTGTTTTTTTGCAATACTGGCGTGGTCAAGCAGCTATATAATCGGCTTGGTTGCAAAGTTTCGGTCTTTTCTAGCTGACGGCAACTTCTTCGGCGAATATCTCCTTGTGATGAAGCCTATCTGCCAGGCTTTAGACATTCTCCAGGGCGAGTCCAAGGCATATTACGGAGTCTTGCTTCCAACCATCACAATTTGCGCGAAGAAGTTGACCGAGATCAGTGATCTTGTGACCTGTGAGGACTTGAAAGTGAAAGTCCTTGAAGGGATGAAGAAACGATTCAACAAGTGCTTCAACGACATGAAATGCGTTATGGCATCATGTCTTCATCCCTCCTTCAAGACGTCGTGGCTACAATTTCTGCACTACGCTTCCACGGATGATGCTGACGCACTGCGAGAAAAAGTCAAGACAGATGTAATTCGACTGTTGCGGGAGACATCAAGCCAGGTTGATATCGAGAAGAGTGACACCAACATCAGTCATGACTCCGAGGATGTATTTTTTGGAGTGTTTGCGCCATCCCATGAAACGTCGGTGCAGAAGGAAGCAGCAATTGTGGACGCCTTTTTTTCGGACAGGAGCAAGTCCTTGAGCTTTTCGAATACCGAGTTAAAACATCTGTTCATTAAATACAACACCCCCATTCCTTCCAGTGCTGTGATGGAGAGACTTTTCTCTGTTGGAAAAGATGTGCTGGACTTAGTGATGTGCTGGACTTAGGGTCCAAAAAAGCGGGCAGGACTTGGTAACTCTCATTTTGAAATGCTTGTGTTTTTGAAAGTTGCGTAACAATAAATTTCCCTTAGAATGTGTTTTCTATAACGACGTTAAAATGACAGCGTAAACGAATGATAACATTCGTTTTCAAGGTCATTTTTGTGTCACTAGGGACTTGAGTGTTTCCTAGTGTCATTTTAGACAAAAATAGCGGAAGAAGTAGCGGTAGCGCGCGCTACTTTGGCCGGAGTATCGGTAGCGGGTAGCGCGCTATTTTTGTAAATTGGTAGCGGGTAGCGGGTAGCGGTAGCGCACGCTACTTTGGCCCAAGTAGCGGTAGCGGGTAGCGCGCTACTTTAAAAGTAGCGGGTGCCCACCTCTGCTTGCGGATGTAATGTTTAGGCCTAAGTGTTAGTTTTTGTAGTGCAGGCCTAACTGAATATCTGAGAATGAACATTCATGACGAAATAAATATTTAGACAACTATTATTCCATGTCTAACACTGGACTTTGGTCCTGCAACGTTAAAATTAAGATTGTTCATGACTTCTAAACATTAAATGGATGTATGATCACGACATAGGCGAAGCACAATTTGACAGATTTTTATTTTTGATATGTTTTGGAAATGCTCTCAGAGCGCACCAAATTGGAAGTGTTTTTCAAAAATTTCTGGGAAGGCCCCCCAGACCCCCCGCTGGAAGTGTGGCCTTCGGCAACACGCCTTCGGGCTTCACCCGACGGTTACGCCCTTCGTGCCTACTACCTTGCTGCAGCATATTTCCAAGTTGCTTTCCCAACGGTAGCCACCGAACGTCACTGTAGTACAGGTTAGTAAAAAATGTATAGTACAGACAGTGAAAAGTACTATAAAATAGGTATAGCCTACCGTAGTACTTTTCACAGGTTTGCTATAAGCTTTTTTATTTGTTTGTTCAACATTTGGTATTCACTTTCATTGTGTTTCTTTTGTCGTCTTTCTTCCATCAACTCCAAGATTCTTTCTATCATCCAGTTGCTATGTCGTTGGTGGTTCATTTTAGGAATTGTTTCATTGGCTTTATTAATTTAATCTTTGATAATGCTAAAGTGTTCTGTGGTTGTCGTTTCTGTTTTGTTTTTGGTATCGGTAATATTGATTGACTTTATTTCCTACTTAGAAGTTGTTATGTGTAAATCATAAATATGTAAAGAAGTGGATACGAAGGCTTTTATTACGTCTGACAATCAATGCCTATGAGAGGGGGGTACGGCGTACCCTTGAGGGCCCAGGCCTGTGATTGTTGGGGGGCCCAAAATTGTGGTTTTATAATTAATGCGCAAAAATATTTGGTTAAAACCATCCTAAACGACTAAATTCAAGCATTAAAGTTGTTATTCTATTGCCCTGGGGGGCCCGTAATGTATCAAAAGAGCCCGGAAAGATAATTGAATGCATTGCGCGCGCAAATTAGGGGCCCAAAGTGATGTTTTAATGCTTTACATTAAAAATGTTCTGTTAAAGTGCCCCTGACAGGTTGGACCGAAGTCTAGTAACTTTTTTAAGCATTTCTTACAGGGATATCTAGAGAAGGGGATATGAAGGCTCGCAGCGATTGCCTTATTCTCATGACACTACCAGGGCGGTAGTTTGCAATGCTTTAAACATGTGTTTTTTTTTAAATCATAGAAAGTTTTGTAGTGCAGCTGGTATAATGAGCTACAGAAGACAGTTAGCAAATGTTACGTAGAGCATATTTAAAGAATACTTGTTTACAAAGACAGTTGAAAAGTTACCAGTAAGCTGTTTTTTTTAAACAAAGCCTTTGCAGTAGGCTGGATGTAAAGCAAGTATATGGGTAGTTGAATTAACAAGCAACCATGAGCATGCTGTGAATATCCAGGCCGGATGCTAATAGTGCAATGCAAGTTATCATAACAAGATTTATTAAATTACTATCGGTGCCAATTGTCATTTTACGATAAACACAGATTATTTACGATGAACAAAAGCCCTTCTATTGTCAGACGTAATAAAAGCCTTCGTATCCCCTTCTTTAAATATCCCTGATTTCTTAGCGCAGAATTATGCTTAGCGAACTTTTTAATCTTAACCTCGAAGCTCGACTGGTTAGGGCGAAATTTATACAAAACGACTGCTTCGCAGCGCCACCACTGGCATAACTCCATATTTTACTGCTCTGGGACGACTTTGGTGGTATTACGTCATCCTGGGTGGGCGTCGTTAGCGACGGATGAAACAAATGCTTTCTAGATGTAATTGGTGGATCACAGTTTGGTCGGAGTTGGTACAAGCGGTTGCTTTTTTCAAAGATTTATTGTTTTTTGCAGTTTAATAAAACTGTAGGCCTACTGGATACTTTCCTACGAAGCCTAAAATATACTTGAAGTGAAAAATGAAGAATTCTTACGAATCATCATTCATATTTAATTCATCATCATTCATCACTATTCATAAATAAATAAAAGTTCTCTCTCATAATGTGCCTTCAGTTGGCCATTGAAATCCGGTGTAATGGCCATCTGGACTTGGAAAATTGTTTCGGATTCGCCAAACAATGCATGACGGCAGCACAATCCGATTGTTGCTTCCGAGAGCGTCACCTTGTAGCCTAGTATCCACTCCAATACATGCCTGTAAGCAACTAATTACTGATTCTGCCTGCAAGAAAATAAAATCACTTCTTTTAGTGTGCATTATTTAGCGTTTAGGGTATTTTAACCTAATGTAACATCCTTACTCTTTTGATAGGTCTCCGTTTTCTCCTTTCGGTTTATTGTTTTTTCTCCAGTTCTTCCTGCTCCTCATTAAAAAAAGTACCCAGAAGTGCAGGATGTAAGTGTGCCTCAAAATCGGTCAAATTGGTAACACAGCTAGATGCGCCTTTCCTGTCTTTCTTCAAACGTTCTTTCGTCTGTGGCACTTCATGGCAACATACACATTCATTGGGCTGAGGCATAGACTCGCACTTGTGGCAAACTCACCACCTACAGTTCCTAGCATGCCACTCATTGCTGGGAAGATCCAAATCGGGTTGGTGGTGTTAACAAAATCAACTCCAGTGAAGTGAAGAGAACATAGACGACTAGTTTTCTATGGCCCATCCCACTTTCGAACACTTGAAGGAAACTTTGAGTATTTTCTCCTCAGCACCTTTTTTTGTTTGAAAGCGCGAAAAGAAAGCACACGTCTTTGTCACGACACTGTCACATAAACAGCAATTTGCCTTCAATACCTCAACCATAAATTAAGGGTAGATGTTTGTGAGATACTGTTGTTACACTGCAAATGGCTATAACCAGATTAGGACAAATAAAAAATTATCAAAGTTGTAACCCTACAAGAGGTTAAAAAAACTGCAATTTCAATTGAATTGAGATGTTGTTTGATAAAAATAAACTCAACCTATTTGATCTAAACCTGATAGTAATAATAAGTTGAATTTTTCATTTCGGTAGTTCTCATTTTGCACATTCTTTAGACCAACAGAGCCCCACACATTGACGTTTGGCAGTAGTCGTACCATACCTTACCAACTCACCACAGAGAAAGAAACTATTCTTCCTACCCATGGTGACGTCACAGCGGTGTTGCCGTTTTTATTTTCGCAATTGAATGAGTGCCAGATTCGCCGAAAGTGAACGAAAGTTTACAAGCGTGTAACTTAGCAGCCTGTTGATATTTTTTACGATTTGCTGATCAGGGAAGTTTGTTAGTGTCATCTTATTGGTATCTTAGGTAAATTTGGCGAATTTATTTTCCTGTCAGAGGCACTTTAAATGCACCCTAAATTAAATCATAAAAGTTGGTTATTTTCCTGTCCGGGAGGCATAGTGTAGCCAAAGCAGAGTTGAGAAAAACCGGGGATTTATTTAGAAAGCCCAATCCGTTAGGTTTTTTTTTTTAAGTTTCGTTGTTTTTAAGCTTTTTTGTGTTTTTGAAAACTATTTGAAAAAGGTAGTTTCACGCTTATTTCACTTCAAAATGAATTTGGGAGTTAGAGCAGGAGCCGTGGTCAATACTTTCCGAGCAGGAGCGGAGCCGGAGTAAAAAAAAGTGACTTCGTTTAGCCTACACCTGCTATAACAGGGCATTTGGTGAATGCAAAAGTTAATTAAGAAAGGTTATTGGTTATAGATAATTAATTTGGTTGTGTTTTAACAAGATGTTATGTTTGAGCCTTGGTAGAGAGCTTGACTTGTTGTGATGGCTATCACGTTAACTGATTTAACATTTTATATTAAACACACAAAAAAAACAAGAAAAAACTACTAAGTCCAACGTTTTCGACACCACATAGTGTCCTCATCAGGAATAGATATAAGCTACATCTAAGAGAAATAAATAAATGAATTTGAAAATTTTACATTACTGTAAAGCTGTAGGCCTACAAGTGACACCTCTTAACAGCACTATCAACGACTGACACACGAATTCAATGCAGGATACACAAACTGGTGAGGGACAGATCACATGATATGCACAACAAAAAACACTAAATAATAATTTTATTGCAACCTGATATTATCATTGCGCACAGATGTTCAATTCTGCAGTAAAATGTTGTATGGTGTGCGACACGCCTAAGCAAACATCACGCGTTTTCCATCAAGACAAAGGAGGCCCGAAGTGATAGGGGGGCCGGAATGACTCTTCGTACCCTTAGTGAAAATTTCTCACAGAGGCCCTGCTGACAATAGAAGGGTTTTTGTTCATCGTAAATAATCTGTGTTTATCGTAAAATGACAATTGGCATCGATAGTATTTTAATAAATCTTGTTATGATAACTTGCATTGCACTATTAGCATCAGGCCTGGATATTCATAGCATGCTCAATTGCTCATGCTTGCTCGTTAATTCAACTATTCATATACTTGCTTTACATTTAGCCTACTGCAAAGGCTTTGTTAAAAAAAAACAGCTTACTGGTAACTTTTCAACTGTCTTTGTAAACAAGTATTCTTTAAATATGCTCTACGTAACATTTGCTAACTGTATGTTTCTCGGCAGCCGATTTGTAGCAAGAATTGACAGCGATAGACACGTGTTTCGCCCATGAGGCTGGTTTTTTTTTTTTTTTTTTTTTTTATTATTGAAAAGTAAAAACAGTTGTACAGTAAACAATACAAAAGAAGCAATTGGTGAATGCAATCATATCACTGATACCAATCTGTTGCACAGTATAAGTTATACCTGTAATAAGAGATCAAAGGCATGCGATAGATTTGGAAATTCATTGTAGCTATGATATCACTTTTATGTTTGAGGCTAGTGTTTTATCTCCACAATAACGGTCATCTAACAAGTACGTTCATACAATAGTAGCCCAAAAGATATTCTTATCATGCATATGCCAAAAGGCGTTGTTGTGTTCGACATTAAATCAGATGCATTGCGCAGGCAGGTAGGTAACACATTACCAGTCACAATAAAAGTGTCTATGTTACTGTGCGTCCCACAACGCACATTTGTAGCCAAAAATAAACAAATCAATAAGTAGGAATATAATGTAATGCATGCAATTGCATAAACGAAGAAGGATCTGCATGTTGCCTCATTGCTCTCTTGTAGTGCAATGATGCTACATGCAGATGGTATGTGTGAATAAGTATCATTTACTATGGCGCATTTCATAAAATTCACAAGTCAGGTAGCCTACATACACTGCAAATGATAACAATTAATAGCAGAATTCTTTCGAGAACAGTGGGTTCTTGGTTGTCATGTTCGACTTATGCTACAGTGTGGGGAGTTTGTAAGGGGCGTCGGTATTACAGAGGTGTCACTTTGAAGATATTCTTTAATTTTTGTTTTAATAACCCAGAGGGTTGTTTTGGTAAATTTTTTGTTGTCCCACATATATTTATCTCCAATGTCTAGTGAAATTTTCTTTTTAATTATGGTACTCTTAACTGTATTTAGGATTAGCAGAATCAGTAGGTTGTCTGCCTGTCTGCTTGGAAAATGGTTGTATAGGATTATATCAGTTGTAAGCTTAATCTTTTGTTTTGTTATTGAATGATATAGCTTTTCTATTTTTTTCCAAATTGATTTCGTGAAGGTACATTCAGTTAACAGGTGTTTTATATTGTCGACAGCCATTTTGCAAAATTTGCACTGAGTAATTTTGTTCTGGCTGCAACGCCATGAGTTAGATTGTTTGTAAAAATCGCCCCATTTAAAAGCTGAATGTGCTATTCGATAGCAGATCGATATGTCAGAGTTTGAAAAGTATGGTTTGATATTTTTCTTCATAAGGAGCGTTTCTGACCAGCTTATTGGTTCATTGTTTTGGCTCTTAATTTCAGTTTTAGTTTCTTTTTGTGTTTTTAGGGTTGTGTATATTGTATTATATGATATATCAGTCCAGTCAAGATTGTGTTTTCGGAGTTGGAGAAAAGTGCGGAAAATATCAGAATAAAACGAATTTGGGCAATCAGAGTGTGGTTCACTTAAGTTATATAATTTTTGGTTGATGTGCCTTATTTTATAGTTTAGATTGTACTTTGCCCACTCATGCCATAGTTCTGTAGCTTTATCGAGTGTGGACAGGTGTCTAATTCTGTCAGCTCTACTGGTTTGAAATTTTGTTTCTATGTCAATCATTCTTAATCCTCCGTTTTTAACTTCTGCAATGATTTTTGTTCTGCTTAATTGCTCAATTGGAGATGGATACCATAGAAAATTGTATAAGATTTTGTTTAAGGATTGGATATGCTTTTTTTGTGGGTAAAGAACCCTTCCCATGTGAAGAGATATAGGCACGAGGAGAGTATTTATTATGGTGATTTTTCCTAGAAGGGAGAGTGGTCGAAATTTATGAATGTTGGCAGTCGCTTCAGTTTGTTTTATCACTTTTTCCCAGTTAAGAGTGTCTAGTTTTTTGTTGTTGTTTCCTAGCCAGATTCCAAGGATTTTTATTTCATTTTGAATTTGAATATGTGGGTAATGTTGCTGTGCTTCACTTTGTAACTCAGGTTGTGATACAAGCATTTGTGTTTTGTTTTCGTTAATTTTTTGTCCTGACATTTGTTGGTAAAGTTTTAATTCTTTAAGCATTTCAGTAATAGAATTAAGGTTATTTGTGATAAACGTTGTGTCGTCTGCGTATTGTTCGATTTTTACTGCTTTTTTATTTATGGAGAAGCCTTTTATTGATGCTTTGCTCTCTATGCGGCGTGTGAGTACATCGGCGCATATTATAAAAAAGAGCATGCTCAGAGGGCATCCTTGTCGGATGCCTCGCCTAATGTCGATTTTTTTTGTTAGTGCTCCATTCATTTCAACTCGACTAGAGATGTTTGAGTATATAAGAGTTAAGTATGAAATCATCACTGGCTTAAATCCAATTTTTTGCAGTATTTTGTACAGAAAAGAATGTTCCACTCTGTCAAACGCTTTTTCAAAGTCTGTTACCATTATATATAATTTTCTGTTTTTTAGTTTTGCTGCTTCGATGGCTGCTTGAATATTCATTGTAGCGTGTTCAATTCGTCTGTTCGGTAGACCACATTTTTGGTTGGGTTGAATCAGTGTTTTCATTAAGGGGGTGATTCTATTGGCTAGGATTTTGCTTAAAATTTTGTAATCCGTGTTCAATAATGAGATTGGTCTCCAATTTTTCAGCGATGATTTATCTCCTTTTTTGTGAAAAAGTTTAACTATGGCTTCTCTCATCGTTACTGTCATAGTGTTTTTTAGAAAACAGTTAGTATACATTTCAAGCAAATCATATTTCAAAATGTGCCAACATTTTTGATAAAAGATTGCGCTGAGGCCATCCGAGCCGGGGGCTGAATTTTTATTTAATGTATCAATTGCGATCTTAATTTCATCTTTTGTTATTAGTCTTTCATTTTCTTGTGCTTCATCTGCATGTATTGTGGTGTGGTTCAAAATGTTTAGATATTCATCTTGTTCAGTTGGATCAATTTTTCCATCAATTCCCCATAACTTATGGTAAAAATTGTGTGTTTCTGTTAAGATGTCATTTTTGTTGGTTACAACTTTATTGTCTTCTGTATGTAGTTCGGTGATAGTATTGTTTTTACCTCTTTTCGTTTCAAGATGAAAGAATCCTTTGCTTGTTTTCTCTGAATCGTTTTGAGGTATTTTACAGCGAATTTGTGCTCCTCTTTGCGTGTTATTGTGAAATTGTTCAATAACATCGGTAAATTTTGCTCGATCAGATACTAGGTTTGGATGAAATTCGTCTTCAATCTTAGAGTTTAAGATCTGGAGTTGTTGGTTTGCTGTGTCATATGCTTCTCGTTGCATCGTTGCAAGTTGTTGTGAGAGCTCTATCAGCTTATTTTTAAGTATTTCTTTTCCTTTATCCCACCATTCAAGAGTATTTTGAAAGTTTGGTTTTCTTATTGTCCAATTGGTCCATGTTGTTTCTATTTCGGATATTACATGTTGATGTTGAAAGATGGAGTTATTTACTTTATATGTGTGTTGATCCCATTTTATGTGTGTGTGATAGCTTAATGATAAGGTTGGTGCATTATTATGGTCTGAGTACAAATTTGTGTGATGTGTAATGTTTTCAAAGTGCTTCAAGGTATTGTTGTTTATATATATTCTATCTATTCTTGTTTTTGCTTTTGGGTGTGAATATGTATAGATTGCTTTGTGTGGATGTTTGTATCGAAATATGTCTATTAGTTGAAAATTATTTACTAGTGTTTTAAATGTCTTTTTGTCGTAGGTGTTTGAGAAGGATTGAGGGTTTGCAGTATCTAGAGGGTCTGTGATCAGGTTAAAGTCACCAAGTAGTATTATTTTGTCATCATTCCATTTTTGTAAGTTTGTGGATAGTATTTCTGATAGTGATGTTTTGTCTTTATGATTTTGTGGAAAGTATGCATTGATAATATGCATATTTTCACCATTAATATTGATATGTAGTTGGTGAAGGTGGTTGTTCTTTAAAATAGTATGTCTGGGTTGACCCTTTTGATATATTTCATTTTTTTAGTATTATCATAGTTCCTGCACGAAAGCTTGGAGAATCAGGGAATATGTTTGAGAAAAGTTTTATGTTATAAAATTTTTCCCAATTTTCTAATTGTTTAGGTAAAAGTCGATGAGTTTCCTGAATAGCTAAGGCAGAGAGTCTATGAAGCTTAAAGAATTTTATAATGTTGGTAAATTTTTTGGAGATTCCATTTATATTGATTGAGCAAATTTTAAGCTTTTTAACTTGCATGTGACAAGTTTGACTCTCTGCCTCAGAAAGCATTTCACTAGGTGTCAATAGTATGATGCACAATCACATTAGGCTATATTATAGGCTATTTAACACTATGATTATTATTACCTTTTGTTTTTTTCGGTTTTTAGGCGATAAAAGGATTCAATAAAAATTCGTTTTAAATATTATAGTTAGTAAGTATTTTCGTTGTCTCTTGGCAGCTCTTCTTCTTTGTTTGGTTCAAGGGTAGATTTTTCATCGTTTTCTGATGGCGTGAGAGGGTTTTCATCTGTCTGATTCTGGGATGATGTGTCAATCATCAGAGGCATTATGCTTTGTTCTGAATCGGAGGATGAGTTTTTTGAGTAGTTTGGATCTATTTTTTGGGTCTTGTTTTCTAAGGGCGGACTATCTTCAAGAGGTCGCTTATTAGGTCTGATGTAGGTGGATGTTGGTGAATGGTGACTTTCAGGTGCATTTCTTGTTTTAGATATCGGATGTCTTTGTTGATTGTGTGTTGTTTTCTTTTTCTTTTTCTTTTTCTTCCTTCGTGTGCTTTTCTTTTCCCATGGGTTTGATGCTATGTCAGTGGACTCTCTATCTGAGGATAGTCCTTCTGTGTTAGGGCTTGTAGTACCACTTTCTGTTTCGGCGTTTCTTTGTTGAGTTAGGAGGGCACGTTTTGGGCATTCCGTACCTTGATGTCCTCGGTGTTGGCAATACCCACACAATATTCTCATGGGACATGTTGCATCGAGGTGGCCCAGTCCTTTGCAGAAGCGACAAAGATGACGTTGGGGTGTATTGTTCATTTTTTGTGTCGTTCGGCATTGTTGGGTTGTGTGCCCCTTCTTTTTGCATATATCGCACTGGGCGCAATCTGCTGCCCAATGACCTCGCTTTTTACATATTCTACACAGGGGGAGATGCTCCTCTCCTGGCTTTGTTATATATATCCATATACCGTGTACTTTGATTTTGTCTGGGATGTTTTCCAGGTTTATATCCCTCAGGTGGATATGAACATATTCGTTTTTTATGTTTGGGAACTTTTTAAATCTCCCAAAGAAGATTTTTTCGGGTTTTCCCCACTTACAGTCGTTCGCAATGTCTCTTGAAAGTTCTACCGGCCACTCTACTGGAACTGGATACAGTGTGATAATGTCACAGGGTGGTTTTGGCTTCCACGCTGTGATTGTTATTGTAGTTCCTTAGAATTGGTAAGCAGTGGGAGTTTGGTGGTCTTTTGCTAGTTGTTCCAGGTTTTCTTTTTCCTCTTTAGTGTGTGTAATCACAAATTGGTGTTCTTTTAGGTTCAACGTGCGCACTCCTTCAAGTCCTTTAGAATATTTTCTTAGAAAGCCATCTTCCATGAAGAAGCTAATAAAATTGTCTATGCTCAGCCAACCTTGGCATTCAGCTTTCACTATCAGTCTTCTTTGGAAGTTGTATGGCTCGCTTGGTATCATTGTTTCGAGCTACTATAGCCTACTGCTTTAATTCTCAGATCACAATTGTGTGTACGAGTATTTGTTAAAATTTTTAAAGCAAAAGTTAAACAGTTTGTAGTATTATAAACTAGCACTTGCAGGTTTTGCCACGTTGGCAGTGAGAACGCTGCTGGCGCTCTAATTAGTTACAAAAAAACTGCCAACCTTTTCGAAAGAAACCGCTTAAGGCGTTTCTTTCCTTTTCACAACAACAAAATAAAAAGTTTTTCCTTTTTGAAGAAATCAGCAGAAAGCCTCAGGGAAAAGAAGCCAGCTGATTGCCTCAAAAAGGAAAAAAAAAGCAAAATATAAGTAAACACTCTAGATCAGTGGAGCCTAAGGCAGAGTCCACTGATCCAGCTGACGTAGGCTACTCTCTTCACTTCTATATATTTACTATCCTAGGCTAAACTAGACAAAACACAAAGATCATACATATATATCTCCTTTTACTATACTAATTCCCAGCAAACATCATAGCATTAGGCCAATACTGGCCCAATATCAGCTTGTATAGGCAACTTGTATTGGCACTGTACTGGCGTCAATACCGGCCCCGTATATTCTTGCACCCGGGCAACAACTTGGGCCGATACAGTCTTTGTACGGGGAAGCCGTATGCTGCCTGTACACAGCCAGCATTGGCCCAATATATTTAACTTGTATTGGCACTGTACTGGCGTCAATACCGGCCCCGTATATTCTTGCACCCTGGCAACAACTTGGGCCGATACAGTCTTTGTACGGGGAAGCCGTATGCTGCCTGTACACAGCCAGCATTGGCCCAATATATTTAACTTGTATTGGCACTGTACTGGTGCCAATACCGGCCCCGTATATTCTTGCACCCTGGCAACGTCTTGGGCCGATACAGTCTTTGTACGGTTAACCGTATGCTGCCTGTACACAGCCAGCATTGGTCCAATACATTTAACTTGTATTGGCACTGTACTGGTGCCAATACCGGCCCCGTATATTCTTGCACCCTGGCAACGTCTTGGGCCGATACAGTCTTTGTACGGTTAACCGTATGCTGCCTGTACACAGCCAGCATTGGTCCAATACATTTAACTTGTATTGGCACTGTACTGGTGCCAATACCGGCCCCGTATATTCTTGCACCCTGGCAACGTCTTGGGCCTATACAGTCTTTGTACGGGTAACCGTATGCTGCCTGTACACAGCCAGCATTGGCCCAATACATTTAACTTGTATTGGCACTGTACTGGCGCCAATACCGGCCCCGTATATTCTTGCACCCTGGCAACGTCTTGGGCCGATACAGTCTTTGTACGGGTAACCGTATGCTGCCTGTACACAGCCAGCATTGGCCCAATGTAGTTTTTCTACGGGTAGCCGTATGGTGCCTGTACATAGTCAGTATTGGCCCAATGCACTTAACTTTGTATTGGCACTATACCGGTGTCGATACGGGCCCCGTACATTCGTGCACCTGGTTAACGCGTTTGGCCAATACAATCTTTGTATCGGTGCCTGTAGACAGCCAAACACTGGCCCAATACAGTGTTTGTACGGGTGACCGCATGTTGCCTGTACTGGCTCAATGTCCTCAACCTGTATTTGCACTGTAGGCTACTAGCGTCAATACGGGCTCCGTACATTCGTGCACCTGGTTAGCGCGTTGGGCCAATACAGTTTTTGTACGGGTGACCTATGGTGTCTGTACACGGATAATCTGCCACTACCTTAACTGTATAGAAACTATCGCGCCGCTTTGATGTGATTCTATGGTACAACACCAATACTGATAAGTATTGGTCGATAATTGAAACTGTTCTTCTGACGTTCTGGAATAGCATAATGTCTTTAGAAATTCTTTTGACAGGTTTTGCAACACAACTTATTTACCACTTGCATCTTTTATTGTTATCAAAACAATTAACTGTTGACAACCTCAGCTCTAACTCGGTGTCTTCTTCCGCCTTGGCGATCACGCCAATTTCGCATCCAGGTGCTGGCTGCCTTCTCTATCTCTTTTTCGGTAGCTGTAGTCAGCACCGGGTTTTGTAGAACCGCTCCTAAAACAAGGATTAAAATGTTGTCAAGAAAAAATAACTGTAACATCAAAATATGGTACGAGCATATTACATAACCAATAATCATTCAAACAATATTGGCCAACAGCAAGTTTGAAATGGAGGTCCAATTAAGTGATTCTTGAAGGGTTTTTGACGCTGATTCCGCAAATGTGCTTATTTTTTCTACAGCACACCAGGTTTCAGAGATATTTGAGTTTTTGTTGTTTAAATATGACCTATATGGATGGAAATGCGACGCAATTTTACCTAATAGTGACAATTTTGATCTCAAGCTTGCACTACGCGGATTTCTCAATGAATTGCGATTACCAGCTGAATTTTAGAAACGTATTTTTATGACTAAAATACGTAAAACTACCTAAAATATCAAAGTGTAAAATTTTTCAAAACCAAATGTGGTGAAGAAAAAACGAGCGCAGATTCGGAATCAGCGCAGAAACTTTATTTAGAAAACTTTACTTGTACCTCTGATTACAAAACTTACTTAAAATTTGTTGACCAGTGAAATTAATCTAGCCTACGCCAAAGCAGTAAACAATTTGTTAAATAAGCTAGGCATCACTATGCTGTACCAATTACCTGTTGTGGAGACAACTATTTTATTATGCACAACATACGCGCTGACTTCCGGGGGGGCGGCGCCCCCCCGTAAACTCATGGTTGAGGGGCAACAAAAATGGTTATTACAAATGGTGTTTCAAAGATAAAACACTTCGCGAAAGAGATTTTGATCATTTAAACCAGGGGTCACCAAACTACGGCCAGCTGGCCGGAACTGTCCGCGAACTAATTTCATCCGGCCCGCCACGTGCTGCAGAAATAACAGTTACACTACAACTGTTAAGGAAAAAAAGTTACCATACTTTTTGTAAAGGACTGACGTTGCTGTTGAGCAACACGCAACCTGCTAATGATTCTGTTTTTATCATTAGGCCACCACAAATGGGGACAGCCTAGGCCAAATTTGGAAAGATGTAATGTTTTTTCAAGAACACGATGCCCTGTAGTGTATCACAGCAGGGAATAAATTTTCCAGCAACCTTTTGATTTTCATCACAACTTTGCTATTCCACCGCTGGCTTTGTTATTTATTGTGCTCAATTCAAGTCAATGGAGATTTAAATAGTTGTATATCTTTTCGCAATTTACAACCGGCCCGCAGCTGTTAATCTCGCAGCAATCCGGCCCTCAGAGAAAAAAGTTTGGTGACCCCTGATTTAAACGGACTTAAAGAATGCCGAAAGCGAAAAATAGCCTCCGTTGCTCTTGCCCGCAAAACAGCAGCTGATCGCATGACTTTCTCATATGGGGGCCGCTAAGGTTTGACGTCGACTTCAACGATCAGATGAACGTAGCAACTAGTGGTAGAAACGATCATGGAATGTTACGTAATAAGAACGATTATATCCTACACGCAAAAATAAAAAAATCGATCTCTTTAAACAGCTCTTTCCGCTGTTTTGTTTCGTGAGCTTTGCATATTGCTCAACAAGTGCATAAAATTTAGAATAGACAAGAAATCATTAAATTTGAGAATTAAGTTCGAATCACTGCAAATAAACGTATTCAAAACTTTTAATTCGGCCGACACCATTTCAAACTCCGTAATCTACGTCAGCAATGATTTTGCAGCAGTAAAAATGCGTTCATTTTGAAAACTGCAAGCTGGAGACAACAGCTTGTCCCGTGTATAAGTTAAAGCTGTGTTGAGGTGAAAATCACTAGCGAACATCTCGACCTATACTCGGGTATACGGTATTCGATTAAAAGACTTAAAACTTTCGATAAAAAACAGAAGAGAAAACACTTCGCCTTTGTTAGCGCTTTGAAGGTAAGTAATTAGCAAAACGAACAAAACGAGGTTAATAAAACTGATAGCGGGTTTCCACTCTGCTGGAAATCACGATTTTTGGCGTTTTATTTCAATGACTTCGCTGTCTTGATCGTTGTTATTCGGGCAACACTAAACGGCGGAAATGCGGAACGCGGAAATAAGCCGGGCGTGAAATGGCGTATTGTCCGCAGAAGTAGCGATTTAATGCCTTGAAAGATATTGTTTAGAAGCAATTGTGAGGTCATTAAATACTTTGACTGTTTTAATTCCACAGTTATTGGAGTAAATTTCGAAATTTAATGGAATTTATTGAAATAGGAAAAAGGCGGAAATGCGATTTTTAGCCACAACTCAATACCAAACATTTTCTTATGTTGAAATATCATTGAAAGCTATTATTTAGAAGCAATTGTGAGATCATTAAATACTATGACTGTTTTAATTCTAAGTAATTTCTGCTTATTTCCGCATTTCCGCCTTTTAGTGTTGTCCTTGTTATTCACTCGCACGAAAAGGAAATGAATCGGCTTGTTTTCCAACTGTTCCAATTATGAGCTAACAATATCAAAATTTTTACGACTAGGCGTACTGCATGCGTAAAACTAATCGTTTCAAGCAGTGGTTCTAATAAATTCGGTTTGCGATTTAGGTGTCAATATAAACAAGACAATAAGCTTAATCAAAGACTATTTTAATTGAGTAAAATAGCGTTATGGTTATGACGTTATCGCCTTTCTCGCCCTCCAAGGTTATTTGAAAAGTGGGCGCCTATGATTGCACAATTTGACGTTCTCACATACCATTACAGTTTTTTGTGTCTTCATACTTTATACCATGAGAGTAAAGTTCGAAAATTATTTCACTATTTCTTTATATTTTTGCGGTGTGTGTTTTTGGTGTTAGATTTCATCCTAAAGTTTAATATGGAAACTAAATCTTTGAGCGCTAGATTACTTACTTTTTATGACATCCACAATGTTTTTCAAAGAACATAGCGCCTTTTTTTGTGGCAAACTAGAATCTCCTCTCCATCCACTCTTTCCCGACCAATTATATCTCTCACACAGTGGATTGAAAATGATGCTCTCCATCACTCGCCAGCTACATTCCTTCACTGACGAGTCACCCACCACAGAAAGGCGAGAAATCTGAAACATAAAATACTCAGAAACAAAATATTACGCACCGATAATCTGCTTACTGAACTATATTTACTGACACTGGGTTGCGACAGTAATTATCTTGATATGTAGGCTACATTGTAGGCTACATTACCAATGATGATGGAACACCCTCCGACTCCGAAAGTGTATGTGGCTGTGGTTACGTTTGTGACCTTGAGTGAATCTAATTGTTTTTATCATTGTGGTATTGTAATAATGCTAGAATACACATACGGTTGAAAATGGGATTTAGGAAGTCAACTGAAAGTCTTCAATGCGACATTAATTAGAAAATAATTTGAGTGCAAGATAGATGGGCCAACGATTTGGCAAATACAAAAGATGAAATTCGCGAGACATATTTTGAGAGGATCGGCAGGACAACTACATCAATTGGTTATTGAAGGTATGGTGGAAGGAAATAGGTGCAGGGGAAGAAGGAGACGAACTTGGGGAGATAATGTAAAACACTGGGCTGACTTGTCAAGCATCGAAGAAGCAAAAAGAGTAGCGGAAAAATGTGACTTGTGGAAAGAATTGTCTGCCAACTTTCTACTCGGAAGACAGCACATGATAATGATAATGAATGCAACATCGGGTGAATAGAAAACATTGAAATCAATAAAACTTGAATCTACCAAAAGTTTATTCCTAAATGTATTCCTTTAAAAGACCCTAGCGGCCATCCTAAGCATTGCCATAAAGCACCTTCTTAAAAAGCTCTTGGTTACCGCTTCACTGCTTGGTGAGCGTAATGTACCAACAACCGTTTACCAACCAGTTGAAATATTAAGTATTCAGTAAGAAGTAGATATTACCAAGGCCGGAAGTTCCGGACGGAGTTGCAATTTTCAAGCCGGAACATCCGGCCTAAATGTTGCCTTCGTGCATCATTACTTACCAATGCATTTTTTATACCCGTATCAACGAGAAGACCTTCTAAATGCTCCAATTCCTCCACAGTTTTGGATGGAATTGGAATTCCATCTGGAAGCTCTGTTACCATGGAATTGGATGCGTTATTCGAACGCAATATTTTGCGCAGCAATTTCTTCATTTCCACCATCTCCTTGGACTGAGATGTTAACTGCACCTTTATTGCAGCTAGTTCTTGGATAACGTCATCTGAGTTTGTAAAAGGTTTTGTCAGTCCGAGGATACAGTTTCAAAACCAACCAACAAGTTAAATTTTTGCAATAAGCACAACGCTATGATAAAGTGAAAACAAGATCATTGCAAACTCCTTGGGCAAACAAATTAAAACAGCATTAATTCGGTGTTAGTTTTTACCTTGTGAAAGCTGGACCACAGAAGAGACATCTCTCTCTTGGCTGTTTAGGGACATGGAGCTATGTTGGGACGTAGTGGACACATCCATAAGTGACCCAGAATTACTAACATCTGAAAGCATAAACATTGCAACACAAAATTTAGCAATTCAATATAAATGCGCACTGTTTCATTCCAAGAAAGCGTTTAATCTTCACAACATTGCAACTTTTGGCATACTCCCACTTCTAAACAAGATATGCCTTGTACCAACACAGCTATTTAATGAAATAGTGGCTGTCAAAAATGCTATCCTGATTCATTTAGTTTGCCTTAGGAAAAATACCCCATGTTATACGATCTTACTTTGAACAGATGTTGACCGCTTGTGTTTTGGTGAGGACGTGTCACTATCAGGCAAAAAAATAGGTGGAGGATTAGGAAGGATAAATTCCATTCGCCTCTGCTTTGATTTTGAAGAACCAGGGTTTTCTGACAATGAAAATAAAATAATTCTAATGCTTCAAAGATCACCAGCTTATGAATGATCTGCAGCAATGCCGGCAAAAAATAAACTATTGCATTTTTGTGCCAATTAAATATGCAAATTAACGTAAAGACAATAGTTAATGCACTCAGTTCTCCGTTATGAAGCATTAAGCAACACAGTAGCCTAGAACTAAGCTACAGGTATGTCAGAACTCAGGCACACATTCAGATAATGAATAGTAGTAGGAAACACAAGGATATAAAAGTTGTAAACCATGAAATATTTAAAACATGAATACTTGGAGAACTACATTGACTACCTTCTGGATCAGTATCGTCAGACTCCTCAACCCTGGCATCAACATACCGTGAAGGCCTTCTCTTTTTTCTTCTACAAAAATACAAATTACGGTACCTTTATTCAAATAGTCTTTACAAAGAATAAGGTTACTAATAAAAGTATTAGCCTAGTATGTTATTTTTACAAAAATAAAGCATGATATGAATACTGAATTTACACTCACACAAGTGAGACAATACAATAATAATACGTTTCAAAATTTTATGCGCTTCATCAAGAAGACAGGCAAGCACACAGCCAAATGCAAGTAAATTACTGCCTTCTTTCCAAAATCACACAACATTACTCTTCATGTAGCCTACAAAGTTATTTAGTACAAAGTTAGTTAAATACAAAATACATTTACGTATAGGCCATTTGCGCATACGTATAGGCAAAATACATTTACGTATCTATTATTAATGCGTACTGTACAGTGCACATCTATCCAGTAACGCACTAGTCTGGCTTTCCACCACCTGCCCTGAAATTTGAACAATCCTGTCTTACAGGAAAGAAGAAGACCACCTGTTTGAATAACGGTCTATTTTTTTGCTGGTGGCTACGCTAGCCTATTTTTTAGTAAGCAACAGCTTCCACCGTTTGATGAGCATGAGCAACTTTAGTGTTACGTTGAAGCGTTTTTAAAACAAAACTGCGTTTTATTTTGACGGAAAATTGTTTCATCTTTGATTTCGAAATCATAGCGATTTGGTTTTAATATGTGCTTAAATAAATAAGAAATGCTAATGCATGAGAATCGTAGCTTACAAGGTTGAAAACGCCAAGGAAAAAATGTGTGGGATTACGTAAAACGTGTTTATATATTTTAAATATAGGCCTACTGACTGTTTTCATTTAGGGATGTTTCAAATAAGACGCAGCGTATTTCAAAATTTTATTTCGTTTGACAAATAAATAGCCTAACAATTAATCGCAGGGGTTCAGAAATTTTTATCATCTTCAACCTAACATCTTTCTTGTCGCAAAGGAGAAGCAAAGCACTGCAACGAGTACGAGTATTTAAAATGCTTTTTTACTACGAAACGCAATCTTAACGTAACTGAATTGAAAAACGTAATCGCTTCAAAGGAAAGACAGGTCAAAGTTTTGGATAAACAGTAGATTGCATCCACAATTTAGGCTACTTTGCATTGCCAACTATACCAACAAATACTTTCGGTGAAGGTAGTAAAGCTTGCTCGACCATCTTGTAGCCCTCATCATCAGCACAATATTACAGCATAGCCTACGTTTTGTGACCTGTCATGGGTTTACTTTTGTTTCTGCTATGAAGTAAATGTTGGTTACGTTTCAAATTGTAGAATCATACATTTTTTTTCAAAACCCTTTTCCCATGAAACTTTTCTGCTCACGCCACTGTATCTATTCCAACATAAAGAAAAGTTCTTTGAATATGCTTACTTTAACGTGCTCAGCTCATTTATTTCCTCATCAGTTTGCAGATCGGAAAGCTCTTCGGCTCGTTTAGCTTTTGCCAATCCTTCTTGATAAGTAGCTGAAAAAAAAAGCATTAGTACAGCAATCCGCGCTTATTGAGCTCATGGTTAATAGACCCACCCGCTCATCACCCTAACTTGGTCCTGTCCAGAATTACTCCCATTCATTCCGGTAATGTAGAAAACATCCCCTGCTTAGTAAGCTCACCAGTTTATTTAACCCGGTCCCAAAATTGTCCTGTCCGAATGTGGATTTAATAAGTGGACGACTGTACTATACACAATACAACGTCTCAACTAAAACTCGTGATAAAAAACTCATACTTACAACATTTTCCACCTGGCACCAACTGTACATCATATACATCCCACGATTCATCGGGCTCAGTTTGCTTCATTATAGCGTGAGCTATCGGTTTTGAAAAAGTGCAATTTGGCCAATACAGCTGCGTTTCGGTTTTGAACCATATGCATGGAACACATTCGACTTCATTGCTTGTTTTAAATATTACGACTTGATACATTTTGCAGTTAACATATGTCCCTAAAATAAAAATACGAAAAAAAGTGGTTATAAATCATAATATTAATACCGTAAGCCGTTTCATTATAAAAAGACGTGTACATAGTGCGAGCAGCTGTCTTGGAGCATGATTGTGATTAGCAAGATATTAAGCTAATGATATATGTAAAATATTGCATGCAAGATATTATATAAATGTAGCCACTTACGACATAAAACACATAAACATCTGCAGTGATATTAAATCTGGTCAGAAATAAAAAACTAGCGAAAGGCATGGATAACAGGAAAAGCTGCATACGCAGCAGCATTTAATGGTAGAAGCATTACCTTTTGCGTAATTTCCGTTACATTACAAACAAACAAATCATTTTTAAGTTTTGACACTTTGCAGATGTCTAAAACCAATGAATCACATGGGTAATCAAATAACGATTCTACTTTTGCAAACTTTTTATAAACAATATAAATACCATGTTCACACTCTAATATATTTGAAACCAAGCACAAATCAGTTTTAGTTTGTATGCAATTGTTTGGCGTTGATACAGTTAAAACCATATTCTTTAACTGTAGTTTTTGAAACTGCTTGCAAGAAACATGCTCAGTAGGAACTGGTCCAGAAAAATGGCTTTGTAATAAGGACGTTTTCACATTTACATTTTCTAGTGGTAATTTACCTATGTCAACGTTTGATTTTTCTTTAAGTCGAAGAATAACCTGTTGAATAATTTGACTGGGCTTCCTAACTAAGCGTTTTAGTTTGCCTAAATAGTTTTCAAATGGAAAAGATGAAAAATTGTCCAACGATCCAAAGTTTTTGACATCTTGAACTAAATGAACCAATCCATGCACATTGTAAACAAGATTGTTGCTACCATAAATTTGTGAAAAATGTTTGACGAATGCAATCAATAAACTTTGAGCAAAATCACACCTGGATGTGCATAAATCCGCATGCAATAAAATTCTAATTCCAACAGAAAGCAACAAGAAATTTTTATGCATTGAATCAGGTATGGTGCCCTGCAAGACGACTGGACCAGTATATAATAAAAATTGCCTAAATTCCGTGGCTTTCCAGCGAGGAACTTGGTCAAGTGAGCGTGGTTTTCGAGCAAATTCTTGTGGAATCGAAAATCTAAATGCTAACAGTTTTTCAGATATATTTTTACGGATGATTTTACCAAATCTAATTTTTAATGGACCTGAAAGCCACAGTGTAATCAATCTCTTTACAACTCCTAAACACACAAGATGCATATAGTCAATTGGAAATTGACTGACCATACCCAAGGATATTGAACGAAATGGACTGAGCCCTTTATGATGCTCTTCATGTAGCATTTTTTCAAAACTTAAATCAGTGCGCAGGGGTGCGTCAACTTCTGGAAAGAGCATCTTCTCTCCATTGTGTACACCACTCTGAGTACACTTATCACAACCATGATAACCAGCACAAGATTTAACATTTTTAACGAAAAAGCGAGCTTGTGCATCACATATGACATTTGTAATTTTTACCGTGTATGTTTTATTATTAAAAACAAAACCAACAGACTGCAATACTTTAACTTCATTTAAAAATGCCTGCAGATATTCTTCTAAATTATTTGGCTTATGGTCTCCAGCATAAACTCCAATTGTAAAAGGCTGCAGATGTTGCAGTGACTTTTCATTAACCATGCCAAGGATTGGCCACAATTGATGCATCGAACTTTTAAACAAGGGTAGTCCATCAATGTTTACATTAATAAAAATTTCATCCGATAATTGCAAGCTGGAATTACAAATAAGTTCTTTACGAATGTTCTTTTCAACACCAACATGATAATAAGATCCGCCAGCAATACTTTCAATTCCAGTCACTTTAGATGTGGACAAAATAGTTCTTGGGTCTTTCGGTATATTTGGGTGAAATTTTTGCTATATATCCAACAGTTTGCCTAATAGTCCGGTTGCCAAATCCACTTTTTTGGCTGAACCTGGAAATTTTATGCTAAGTTTTTTTTTTTATTGATTTTGGTAGCCTAGGGTCTACTCTTTCAGAATCTGCCGGGTGCACTCCGAGCATCCTTGAGCGTTTTGAGAAATTCAAGATGGCGTCCAAAATGGCCGCCGTTTCAGATAACTCCCTATAACTCAGTTAGTATTTGACCTAGGATGATAATTTTGGTGTCTAACCATATGTTTTGAGGGGCAAGGAATCCATTGAAACTATTTATTTGACTTGTTGGGGATTGCATCATGTAGAAATGCAGTAATGCCGCCAATAGGGCTGCCATATTACAAAATTCAAACAAAAACAAACAAATTCACTTGTATTTGGTCTAGAATGATAATTTTGGTGTCTATTCATATGTTTCGTGGACAAGGAATCCATTTCAAGGATTAAAACAGTTGCATATGAATTACATCACAGCAAAATCCAAAATGGCTGCTGATGTATTTGCCGAACACTTAACCTACTGTAAATTTCTTAACCTCGAACTCCCACTATGCTACGTAATCACTTTGCTTTCTGACTGACAAGCGCGAACTTGCGTCTCAGCAGGCTTGTAAGAAAGATCGATACAGTGTTCTCTCTTTCGAAGCAGCAGTGCTTGTTCTAATTTAATGTTCTAGTTATAAGCAGTCAGACTGTCAAAGAAGTAAAATGAAAACTTTGTGAATATTTAGTTAGGATGAATGATGATTATGCTTACTTCTGTTTGTTTTTCAATTTAAGAACGTTAGTTACTGTACAGTATAGTGAATTAAACTGATCTTTGAGTGCGCAAAAGAGAGAATTTCTCAAGCTTAGGCCACTAACGGTACGTACGAACCTTCTTTGTTGTGTATTTGTGGTGCTTCGATCATACATTTGTGACTATAACTCCGCGTATCGTTAATGCAGATTCAATTTCGAAACTATCGAGATCAATTCGGAGACTCTTGGGCTATGACGGACCATATTCGGTAAATACCCTGTATGCATTCCCACTTTCGTGTTAATTATTCGTGATGGAATCGTACCTGAGTGCCTTTATTTATCTATTTTAGAAAACCGTCCTCCAGCACGAGGTTAGAATTGGAGGAGAGAAAACCCTTCAATTGGAAATTCAGCTGTGACGACAAATCAGAAAGACTTACTGAGGCAGGCTCTGCCAGAATTCAGAACATTATTAGATGTAGCAGGATCTACGATGACGATGTACACATTTCGCTGCAGGAAAAACTTGAGAATAATGCTAACTTAACCATTGACTGCCATAAAAGTTGTGTTTCTAGTTACACATCCACTCATCATGTTAAAGGGTTTAATAAGCGAAAACATTCCCAAGAACCATCATCCTATATTCCCCCAAAGACAAGGCGACAATCGTCGGCTTGTGGAAAGTTTGATCTCCTTCAGGACTGTTTGTTTTGTGGAGAAAAATGTGAACTCCAGAAAGACAGTAAGAATCCATCACGTTGGAGAATTGCTTATAAATTCAGACAAATACTCAGTCCAGATAGAAAGACGACCCTGAAGAAATCGATCTTAGAGACATGTGTTGTTCGAAATGATTACTTGGCTGAACAAGTTAGACTCCGCATTCATGGGATTGTGGGTGATCTCCATGCTGCTGAAGCAAGATACCACACAGACTGTCGAATAAGCTTTCTGTCTCTCGATCACGTAACAATTGCAGCAGCTAAGTCAGATAAACTTGAACAAGATGATCCTGCCATGGAACACGTCATTGGTGTGATGAAGAAAGATCAGTCACAACTTTGGAATTCGATTGACCTGTACAAACTATACACGGAAAATGGGGGCAAAATTCAGTCACGGAAAACGCTGCTAGGGAAATTGTCAGATTTCTTCGGTGATGATCTTATTGTGTTGCATTCAGCAGGTTTAGCAAACATTGTTTGTTTCCGTTGTCGGGCGGCAAAATCCCTAAGACTAATAGATGAGGATGATGATGATACTGATGTGATCTGGAATAGAATTGCGAAAAAGGTTAGAAGTGAAGTCAAAGGCATTCACTTGGATAAAAACCATTACTCAACAATAATTAATAAGGACATTGCAATGAACGAAGTAAGTGAAACATTGATGACATTACTAGGACTTGTATCCGCAAAACTAGAAAGAACTTTCCCAGCCATAATGATGGGATCAATCTTGACTGGGGCTGTCAAGAACAACCCAACGGCTCTGCAGATAACACTAGGTTCAAAATTGGGCAGATCAAAAAATATCATCACAACCATGCAGTCATTCGGTGTGACATGTTCTTATGACGAGGTATTACGCTTCAAGCGTTCAGCTGCGAAAGCTGCAACAATGGAACGATCCTGTCTTGGCATATCTGATGCATCAGAAGGTTTAGTACAAGTAGTTGTCGATAATTTTGATGCTGAAATCTCGTCGCAAAATGGAAAACTTTCCACCCACTCGTTAGCTGTTCTGGTTACACAACCTGAATCACCATCTGATGCTGATCGATGCCATAGAGAGACAATCCCACGAATTTTAAAGGAGGAGATGTCGGAGCCAATACAATATGATGTCACCATACAGAGATACAATGGTCCCAGGAAACCAAAAATGCCCGAGAGTGCTGCTGTTAGAACAGTTCTCTCACTCAAGTTACTTGCGCAACAGGCTACTCTAAAACAAAGAGCGAACGAAACTGACTTTGCCTTCTTTCAGGATGTTCAGAAACAGAATTGTCCCGAGTACAATGGCTATAACACAGCTCTTACACGCAATCAAGGCCAAACAGAACAACCTAAGACTAAGACGGCATACCTGCCTTTGATTGATCTTGTGCCATCCCACCCAGATACAATAATAACAGCAATGGTGGAAGCTCAAAAGGTGACACATAATGCTGACCAAAAGTTTGTGGTATTTACCTGTGACTTACAACTATATAAAGTTGCATTACATGTGAAGTGGGCTTACCCAGAAAGGTTTTCAGATGTCATCCCGCGCTTGGGTGGTATGCACTTGTTGATGAGTTTCATAGGCTGCATCGGGACTCTGATGGAAAACAGTGGACTGGAGGAAGTTCTGAGTGATGTGTTTGGAGGAGTCGCAAAAATGTTGACTGGAAAGAAATTTCCGCAGAACGTTCGAGCATTGAGAATGCTGGCTGAGGAAGTTCTTCGAGGAGTACTTGATTGCAATACACTTGAGTCAAAGGAGGATTTCGTGGAGGTCTTGGAGAACATAGCCAAAAGGAGTAAGACTGCCAAATTGTGGGTGGACATGTTAATCAAACCAGTGTTCCTTATCATGAGGTTTGTCCGAGCTGAGCGGGAAGCTGATTGGCTGTTGCATCTTGAGGCATGCAAACAAATGCTTCCCTATTTCTTTGCCGCTGGTCATGTGCATTATGCAAGGTATGGGATGTGCTACCTAAGGGCAATGGAAGCTCTCCCAGAAGAGGTACTAGTCCGGTTCATGAAAGGGGAGCATGTGATGAGGCACCAGCGCGGACTATGGAATGGCCTGTGGAGTGATATGTTTATAGAAACTACTTTCATGAGATATGGCCATGCCCCAAATGGCATCATAGGAATAACCTTGAAGCCGGATACGCTCAAGATCTGGGCATTGAGTCTTCATACATGTAGTACTGTGGAGGCTGCTCTGGGCGAAATGCTTGGAGATTCTGGAGACCAGGGAAGTGGACATAAGGAAGAAAAGAAGGCACGGATAGAGAATGACGACAAGGACCGACAAGCCATAAAGACAAAGCTTCAAAAATGTATGGATCCACTTGATCCCGAGAAACATCCAGAGGATCTAGTGAACATTGCAACAGGTCAACATGGAACCCCGGCAGTGAATGTGTAGGAGGCTGTGCAGAAAGGATTCAAACAGATGTGCGAATTTGGAGAGAATTTACCTGATGGCTTACATGACACAATTCACAAGACCGTGACTACCATGGTGACTACAAAGAAACATGTAGATGTGGGAGGTAGTAAAGTGTACGACATGAATGTCATCTACTCCAGGGTCATAGGCCAACAGGCTAGTGGGCGTGATGTTAACATAAAAGATGTCCTATCCTACGAAGTGGCTCCAGTACCAACGTCTATGTTTGACCCCACAGGAGAAATGAGAGCTGCAACATCAAAATCTTCCTTAAAGCGACAACTTCAGGTTGAGGTATCTGCTCGGACAACAGCAAGTGACACTTCAGTAGTTGTGATTGATGGTTCAGCCCTACTCTGGGTGATTCCTTGGCCTGCAGAGGGCACCACTACAGACTACGTAAACAACTTGAAGCATGCCATTGCCAAGAGACTAAAAGTTGGGGACGTTCACCTAGTGTTCGATCGGTACTACGATTACAGTACTAAGAGTGTCACCAGAAGTGCTAGGGCCACTGGAGTTAGCCGAGTCCACGAGCTGCAGTTGAACACCAAGTTACCACCTCAAAAGACTGTATTGACGGTGACCGAAAACAAGAAGCAGATTGATAAACCTGATTGTTAAACTTCTGATTGAAGACAAGTCATTCCATGAATACACCCAAAGTCACAAGTTGATAGTGATTGGTGAGGACGTTGCCCCAATGGAGATCAACCATGGTGGTGTAGTGATCAGGAGGGCGGACCTTTCAACTAGTCATGAGGAAGCGGACAATATCATTGTCCAACAGGTGATGCTGTCTGCTCGAAATAATGAAGAGAGTGGTATAACTGTGATATCCGATGACACTGACGTTTTCATTCTCTTGCTTCATTATTATCACGCTGGAAGCATGAAAAATCGTATCACCATGGAATCACCAATTAAGGAACGCACAGTCATTGACATAGGAAAAACCGTAGAGAAGCATGTTTCTTTTGTGAATGAACTTCTGCCAGCCCATGCTCTTACTGGGTGTGATACGGTAGCATGCTGCTATGGGGTTGGCAAAGGTACTGCATTGAAAGTTCTGAAAGATGGTCACTCACTGTCACTTTTAGGGGTCATTGATTCTCCCATAGAATCAGTGATTGCGCAGGCAACTACATTCATGTCAGCCTGTTACGGCCAATACACTACGAGTAAATCAATGTCCGAAACACGCTGGAGGGTATGGGCATCCAAAACGGGTCGGGCCTCCGTGGTACCACCAAAACTTTGTTCCCTTCCTCCTACAAGTGAGGCCTTTAAAGAGAATGTAAGAAGGGCCCATCACCAAGCCATTGTGTGGCGTTCACTGGAAGACAGAAATCCGCCTGAACTTGATGTAGAAATGTACGGATGGGTGAAAAACTCGAAACTTAAAACGCTACAACCGGTTCTCCTTCCCGCAAATGTTGAACTCGCCCCAGAAACTGTCATGCGCATGATCAGATGTGGATGCAAAAGTGACAACCCCTGCAAAACGCTTTCTTGCAGCTGCACAAGGGATGGTTTGAAATGTACAATATTCTGTGCTTGTTATGCTGCAGGTTGCAGCCAGACTCTTACTTAGCATTTTAATCAATTGGACAACGTCACAGATTTGTGGACTAGGTGACTTAATGATGAGATGATAACAACAACTGACTGTCCTGTGACTGTGAGAGAGGCTTGTACATTACCAATAAATGGTAAAATTTGTGATAACTAATGGTGACATTTGTGAGTGATGTTAGATGGTATTTCACAAGCAAAGTCGCAGAAATAATGATTTTTTGTAAGTATTTCGCAAATATATCAGCAGCCATTTTGGATTTTACTGTGATGTAATTCATATGCAACTGTTTTAATCCTTGAAATGGATTCCTTGTCCACGAAACATATGGATAGACACCAAAATTATCATTCTAGACCAAATACAAGTGAATTTGTTTGTTTTTGTTTGAATTTTGTAATATGGCAGCCCTATTGGCGGCATTATTGCATTTCTACATGATGCAATCCCCAACAAGTCAAATAAATAGTTTCAATGGATTCCTTGCCCCTCAAAACATATGGTTAGACACCAAAATTATCATCCTAGGTCAAATACTAACTGAGTTATAGGGAGTTATCTAAAACGGCGGCCATTTTGGACGCCATCTTGAATTTCTCAAAACGCTCAAGGATGCTCGGAGTGCACCCGGCAGATTCTGAAAGAGTAGACCCTAGGCTACCAAAATCAATAAAAAAAAAAACTTAGCATAAAATTTCCAGGTTCAGTCATACTTCTGCCGGACTATAAAGCATTGCAAGTTATTGAGCATTCTACTGCCCATATTTCTAAAAGTAGAGGCAAATCGTATTCATTAAAATCGCCTTTTTTGTTTGGTTGGTTGGTTTGGTTTTGAATCTTTATCCTCGGACTGACAAAGCCTTGATAGGTTATTCCTGGTACTTGTTCGCATACTTGTAGAGGCACTTGACGCAGGGCCGGTTACCGAGATTGGCAGAGTGAAGTTTTCCGATTGTTGAAGTCTTGTTGCCGAGAAATTATTCCATTCACTAGGTGCCGCTGAATGGAGAGCAGTCCTGAAATGCGTTGCTCAAGCGCACACCCCGAGAGTCGAACCAGCGCCGTGTGATCTTGAGCCCGGCGCGTAACCACTGAGCTATCGGGGCGGACATTGCTGTTTGCGGAAGCATCAATATTAAGACTTTTAGAGGAGCTATTCGAAGAAATCAAATCGAACTCATTTTGCGATTGATCCGTGTCCACGTATTTATGTTGAAAATCATCATTAGAAACATTAGCAACTTCTTGAGGCATATCACTAACAGTGGAACTTAGAACTGTTTTTCCATTGTGCTGAGATTCAGTTTCAGGATAAGCATATTTATTTTTTGCACAAATTCTTTTTTCTATTTCTTTGCGAGCATAAATAATTTTTCGACGTTTTGACCAACGCGATGACATAGCAATTCAAATGTACTGTAGTTTCAACTCAACTTCCCACAATAAAAGGTGTACTTGGTGTAACGGCGTCTATTGGATGAATCTGGACGCCGACGGGTACACAAATTGGCAGTAGTTTAGCGCTGTCTTTGAACGCGTCACATAAGATACGATTTGCAGTAATGAGGTTTATAGTAGAGTTGACATTGATAGTTGACGGGTATCCAGTTGCGACGGTTTCTGAAGACAATATGAAAAATTGTAAATAGAAATGAAGAATTAACTGTTGTTTTTCGTGTATAAAGAAGACCACGTTGCGTAATCACAAAACAGTAGACGAGAACATTAATCTGACGTAAGCGGATACTCAGAATACAAACTCTTAACCAGTATATCGCCAAAATACGACATAATTGATCATATAAAGAACAATATCTTACCAAATAATTGTAGCATAGGCCTACAGATCTTCACAAGTTCATTTCTGCACTTCGACAGTTGGCATAATTACTAATACTATCTATATACTGTATATGCAGCAGCAGATGTCTTGACTCTATACACTAATCTAACTGTCTTAAACTGTGGAATACGTTGCAGCCACCACTCAATATCTGTTTTATTTTGATGGACATATTCAGATCGACAGAGAGCATGTACTGGTTTGACCCGTAAATTGGTCTGACCCGTAAACGTACGATAACTACAGTAGTAAAAATTACGTCAAGAGACGCACAAATGATTCCTTCAGCTTGGAGAAAAAAAAAGTTTTCGACGGTTTCAAGCTTGACTGAACAGCGACACAAAACGATAAAAACACACGGTTACACTTACAAGACGTAGTATAATATAAACGAATTGTAACATACCCCTACCAATGTATGAATTAAAATGAATTTATTTTAAATCTTCAACATAAGTTAGTCCACATCAGGGGTTCTTAACCTTATTTGTTTCGTTTACCCCTTGCCGAATAAAAAAAGTGAAATTTACCCCCACCGTATGCATCGTGTCCAAGTGGTTAACGCGTTGGGCTCGCAGTCGAGAGCCTGCATGTTCGACTCTAGCCACCCGCACTTGCTGTTGTTTCTCTGGGCAAGAAACTTGACGATAATTGCCTCTACCCAGTGATCGATTTCGAGTAATGGGTAGTACTAAATTTAAGTCATAAGTAGAGTAGACAACCGGAAAGAGACATTGCAGTCGGCTGCAGCGTGGGTCAGGTGTACGTCGGAAGGCGTACACCGATGCATAACGCTCAAGTCCGCTTTCCCGCAATGCAGGATAAAGATATGAAAAACAAACAAACAAAGTGTCCAGTCAACCATGCGAAGAAATGCAAAACATCCTTTTTGTCTGGATTTACCTTGGTAAATATCAAAAACAAACTGTTTATTTGGCGAAGACACGATTGTTCTTGACGGGGTCCTGTGAAAAATAATTACTCAAATGTCCTAAATACGGTAACTATGATAAAAGCACACAAAAATGTTTAAATTTTTTTCTTTTATTAATAACTGAACGCAATTTCAACAGTCAATCAGTGAGACTTTTGTGCTTGCTTTCCAAGAACAATTTTGGAGATTCTTGAAACAGTCGTTGAAAGAGCTACTCGCATGTCGTCTTTGGGAACTAAGCGAGATCGATGCTTTGTTTTAACAGTCAACAATGAAAAGAACCCTGCTTCACACAGGTAGCCTATCACACAGGTGGCGTTGGAAAAGGTATCATAACTTCAAATGCACGCTTAGTCAGCGTAGGAAACTCTTTGACTAATCACACCAAAACTTGGAAAAGTCACCATTGCACGATAACAATTTGGAACAAAGCGTTATTGAACATCGAAGATCAATCAATTGATCTTTGCAAAGATCGTCGTCAGCAATACTTTCTAACTCGGCTTCGAAGGGATGAGTTATCCAAAGAGCAGTACTGTTAAAACTTTCACCTTCGAAGTACCGTAACCATCAAAGTTGTTTTTTAAGGCGGCAAGGTGCTGGCATATTTCGACTTCGACGTCAGAAATCTCGTTGCGACTTCTACTGACTTTCCAAACATCAAATGTTGGAAAATATGCGTGAATTCCTCATTCAACTCTTCTACTCCACAGATCTAATTTTGTCTGAAAGCCCTGAATTGTATTATGTACATATATAATGGTAACACTTTTTCCTTGTATTTGCACAATGAGCTGGTTCAAACTTGAAAAAATGTCTGTCAAGTAAGCCAATGCACCAATAAATTTGTTGTCACCAAAGTGCTTAACGGGGATTTGCATTCTCGAAAAAAAATCTCGGTTTCAACATGTAGGCCTAGTTCGAAAACTCGAGACAAAACAAGACCCCGAAAGAGCCACCGAACTTCGGTGTGATAAAGGAGAACAGCAGAAATTTGAATCAAAATCGAGTGCAACACTACATGTTTTTTGATAACTTGGTCTACATCGAGTGCACAATTGTTTGACCTTTTGAAAGGTTTACTTAACCTTTTATTCACCAATACCATCTAGATCGTTTCTAGCACTAGTTGCAACGTTCATCTGATGAAATTGAAAGTAAAGGCAACAACAAACAGGATGGTTTATTGCTCATTCATCAGATGAACGTTGCAACTATAGTGCTAGAAACGATAATTGTCCTGATGAACACCCAAACTTTTCAGTATTCAATATCATCTAACTAGATGAAGCATTATTTGGATATTGGCCGTTTTACCACATTATGTTGGGTCTACAAGCACAGTTTGACCAGTTCCGCTCTTGTCAGGATAAATTTCTTCAACCTTACTCATAGATCGCTTAGAGCGCCGCTGAGAGTGGTCGATCAATGAACAAGAAGATTATTTTCTTCTGGTGCCATTTTTGTGGCTGGATAATTTGAGACAAATATTGCCTGTTCTAACTTTGCCAAAATTGATTTGCTATTTATTGGATTTGAACCCACCGACGTCGAAAGTAACATCAGTCCCTCTTTTCCAACAACCTAAGGGAAAATTTGGTAAAGGACATAGCCTACCATCAGTAGAAGATTAATTGGTGTTAAAGGCTCATTATCGCGAGGGTCAAAAGTTACCGGTACCGGAACGATAGGTTTGGAGTTTATTATATTACTGATTCCACTTCAACCATCATCGTGTGGAGACTCCTCCCAACCACTTGCTCCCTTAAAATGGTTGTCAAAATTTTCTTATTGGACGTTTTTTTTCATCTTCCATCCTGAAATTTTCTTCCATCCCATTTCCATTCTACCATAGAAATCTTCCATTCATCGTCGTCGAGTTTTATTTTTTAACGTTTAGGTTTTGAGGGACAGTTGTTTTGTAGTCCCCACTCCAGATAACTGGCTAGCTGCACACGTGGCAGATTGCACATCTCACTCTACTTCTCAGGGTCACAAAGAGTCAGATCTCAACAAATTCCACTCTCGACGATCTTTTATTATTATATCGCTCGCTCTCCAATTTGACTGGCCTACCAACCCCACGTCTTCCTGGAATTTGTAAATTGCGGCCAATTTCAATGCACTGTTAGATCTTTCTACATGTGCAATTGTGCATACCAGCGGAGCCTTTTATCAGCAAGAACCAGCAGTCGATCTAGCAACACGGATGATCGCAATGTGGTCAGATCATTGTTGTTGTTGCATTGTTGGACTTCACATAACATATTTGTTGAAATCGCACACAAGTATACTGTACACTCTTTTTGTAAGACCGGTGGCGTGATCTTAAGACCAGCAACAGTTCTCTGAAAGCTTTTTAAGCTGCTTTTACACGCGACTTTATTGTATAATCGCATTCTCCTGCTGCAGAAATTACGTCTCCAAGATCAACCAATTCCACCATTTTGCTTGAATCTTTCTCAGTGCCCACCAGATAACTTTACAAGGAACACGATCAAAAAGCTTTCGAGATCTACGAACGCCATTATGCAATACAATTGTTTATTTCATGACAGACATTTTTCTTGTAGTTGTCTATCAACAAAAATTGCATCAGTTTATCTCCTGCCAGGGACAAAACCAAACTGTGAGAGCCATCAAGAGTTATACTTTCTCCCCGATATGACTTATCTAAAGTTCTCTCTACAATTTTCATGACTAATTGCTCTGTCAATTTGAGTTCACAATAATTTTACCTCTCCAATGCACCTCCTTTATCTTTGTAGAGAGATACAATGAAGCTCCGCTCCCAGTTTAAAGGAATCTTACTATGACAGATAATTGAAGATGCAAGATCACGGATCAATGATGCAACTGCATTACGTACCGTTTGGTGTTTAGTAAAAACTAGAAGACCTATATGTCTGTGGTCTTGCGTTTTCGGTCTTTGCGTTTTCGGTCAATTTATGTGAAACATTAGGGGCATTTGACGTACATAAATGGTTGTTTTTTTTCGATGCATCCATTGCCTCCGCTGTATCATCAACAAGTTTTTGTGGGTTGGTGGAGCGTGGGAGCGGCTGCGTTTGAGTGTTTCGTTTTTGCGGTGATTTCTGTCTCCTGTCTTTGGAATTTGTAGCAGGACAAGCTTAAGCCTATATATTCTCTCTTCCATCACTTGGTGCTGCTATTTTGCAAGGAGCTTAAGCTTTATTGAAATTTAAAGGGGGACCTTGACTCAGGGCTGCAGTGCTGCTATAAAAGAGGTACATGGCTCTACAGCTCCTGAGGCTTTACTCCAGTGGCTCCATGCTCCGGAGGTGTCAGACTTTATACATCAGTCGCTCCGGCTCCGAAGGCGCAACACTTTACATCAGTCGCTCTGGTTCAGCGCTGGAGAGAAAATAAAGACGTGTGTCATCTTCTAAATAAGTACATTTTTTAGCAGTAAACACAATGGAGTTTTCTAAAACGCTGCCCTTTGAAACAAGGACAAATTTTGAAAAAAGACGGTACGGTATACAAAATTATACGAATGTTTCCAGATGCACACGTGTAAAATGAAACAAAATGGACAAAATATTAGCGATTTTTACATGAAAAAGAACACGTAATCACAGATCCCAGATAGCTCAAAATGAAATACAATTATAGATCCAGATAGCTATGCCAACATAACAAGTTTTTGCAATGAAGTGAAGCAGATGGTGCAGTTGACTTGACCCTAGTGAACAGGAACGGATCCAGGGGGGAACTTGGTCATGTGCCCAAAAAAAATCGGTATAAAATATGTAATCATTTTGAATCTGTTTAGTTAAATGACGAAGGCTTCTATGACACATTAGGAGATTGTCGGACCACTCGCCATGCGACAATTTGGCAAGTGCTTCAACTCAGCAAGAACATTTCAGCTACTACCAATTAAGTCAACAAATGAGATTTGCGTGCTCTCGTCGGACTTGCTTGGTCATCGCTTATCAAACTTATTTTGGTGACTTGTGGCATTCCAAGTTTCGGCTTGATCAGTTGTTGCTTGCTCAGTTTCATCATTTACCAACTTCAGGCACTTGCTGAAATGTTGCTATAGCTCAGTTGTCACTGATTGCTCATTTCACAACTACTGACTTATAGGCATTGTCTCCAAGATCAGGGAGTTTGGTGAATATACTGGCTTAAGAATTGCACTGCAACGAGCCATAGGTCTATGTAGCAGAATCCAGACCTGGATAGCCTAACAGTTGCTTTGCACGTGAATAAAAGTCTGCAACTGACCAAGTAGGCTCTTTGTGACGACTCTGGTTATAACATATGATGAGCAGCACAGATACAATATTCTGCGCTCTCATTTGATTAGCGATCAAGTTCTCAACTACTTTTTAGATAAGGGTGTAAGGAGTAATAGATGCCAGCTGTAACCGGTTAAGGACCTAAAATGGAATTCTGTCACATATCAATCTATCATTCTAGCATAATTAAGCAATTTTCTGATCAGTTACAAAAATATATGCAATGACAGATTGAAATTACACTTTCTTACTGGAAGATTGTGAAAGTAACATGATGATGTTATAACGTAAGCGCAAAAAAGCTTACAGAAAGATAAATTCCAAAATTGCAAGAACACCTGATGACCAGAGAAAAACTAATTTCATTTTTTGATTCAGCGCCCTCAAATTACCCCAAAACCGCATGTCTTATGTATATATAATGTAAATGGCATAATTTAAACCAGCAACAAGTAGTTTTGATAATTTTACGTTAATCTTTCGTTTACTTGTGTTCCTTTATTTCGTCATGCGTTCTTTATTGTTTTGCACTCGCCTGCACTGCTCGCTAAAAGAAAAAAGGATTCTTAACTGGTACCAAGTCGATTTGTATTCATTCCAAAATTGCTTATTTCAAAGACAGTCACAAATCGAAAGTTTAAGAGTTACTGTTACAGTGCAAGTGGAATTGTCTAAAACGCACATTAAAGTAGCCTACATTCATACACATCAAGCACATACAAAAACCAAAGCAAAAATCGTGTGTCGTCTTGTTGAAGCAATCCAACAGAAACTTATAGCCTACTCATCTCATTTTACAAATGTTGTAGACTATGTCTTAATCATCATCATCATCATCCGTTCAGTCGATTTGAATTGTCGGTCATTCAATATAGGCTATCTTCTCTCTCCACAGATGCAGGGACGTGCAGTCAGGGGAGGCAGGTGAGGCAGTGCCTCACCTGCCAACATCTGGCAAAGCAAAATTTATATCAAAGAAATGGTTATCACAGAATAAATATTATTTGTTAAAAAGTAGTAAATATTGCACGTTTTTAGGTGCTTTTATTTGTGTGAATTGCTGTAGTCGTGCCCCCTTTCCCTCAAATTTTATGTTTCTACACCCAAACTGTGCTTTAATTTTTCTGTTTCTGTGGCGATATTCTTATCGAGCGTTCACGTGGTCAAAATCGTTGAAATACGCGAGGAGAGGCAACGCCAAGCTGCGCTTCACTTCAGATCAGAAAACTTCCATACACTGCATTATGCGTGCCTTTTTCTTTCGCAAAGTTGCCCAGAAATCATCATGAACGATTTAGCTACGATTTGAGGCTTGCCTCAAATGTGACGTCACAGCTATGAAACCTTTTTCGTCAAGCTGGAATGCCCGCATAGTACGTGGTATGTGACTTCTTGCAGTGTAAAGGATTGTTTCTTATAACATTTAACTAAAAAATGGAAGAAGATTTTGTATCAAATCTGAAAGATTTAAAAAAAATAAACTTTTAATCCAAAGTTGAAGTCATAAATAAAGAATGACTGGTTCTAAATTTATAAGGTTTGCATCAGACGACTGAACAAAAAAAAATAACTTGCAACTTTCAAAGAGATTGCTGCTCAAAAAAGAAGTGGCTGGCTTTAAAAATTGCCTTTTCTGCTTTCCCTTTCAATATCTAGTGATAATGTTAGGACTAAAGAAGGGTCTATACAACAAAGTCACAAATGTTTTAGTCCAAAAGGATAGGCGCATGGATTTTATTTTTAATAAATGTGAAAGCATGCTGCTAATTTTTTTGATTAGTATGATACCACTTTTGTTGCTAAAAAATTTTATTGTAAAAGTTACTTGAAAAAATTAGTGCCTCACCATCTAGGAACCTCACCGTACGTCACTGCACAGATGTAGGCTACAGTTTTGCCTTTACCAAACGATATTGTATCAATATCGGATTGCCCTAACACAGACTGTAGGCTACAGTCTTGCCTTTACCAAACTGTATTGCACTTATACCAGATTGCTCTTACACAAACTGTACAATTTTGTCCTTACCAAACGATACTTTGTCAATATCGGATTTCCCTTACACAAACTGTAGGCTACAGTCTTGCCTTTACCAAATTGTATTGCACCAATATCGGATTTCTCTAACACAATATGTACAGTTTTATCTTTACCAAACGATACTGTATCAATATCAGACTGCCCTTACACAACCTGTACAGTTTTGCTTTTACAAAACTGTATTCCACCAATATCAGATTGCCCTTACACAAACTGTATCGTCTTTTCTTTATCTGACTGCACTGTGCCAATATCGGATTGCTGTTACACAAACTGTACAGTTATGCCTTTACCAAACTCTATTGCGCCAGTATCAGATTGCCCATACACAAACTGTACAGTCTTGTCTTTACCAGACTGTACTGTGCCAATATCGGATTGCTCTTACACAAACTGTACAGTTTTGCCTTTACAAAATTGTATTGTATCAATATCGGATTGCTCTTACACAAACTGTACAGTTTTGCCTTTACCAAACTATATTGCACCAATATCAGATCGCCTTTACACAAACTGTACAGTCTTTTCTTTACCAGACTGTAATGTGCTAACATCGGATTGCTCTTACTCAAACTGTACAGTTTTGCCTTTACGAAACTGTATTGCACCAATATCAGATTGCCCTTACACAAACTGTACAGATTTGCCTTTACACAAACCTTACTGTATCAATATCGGATTGCCTTTACACAAACTGTACAGTATTGCCTTTACAAAACTGCACTGTGCCAATATGGGATTACCCTTACACAAACTGTACAGTTTTGCCTTTACAAAACCGCACTGTGCCAATATCGGATTACCCTTACACAAACTGTACAAGTTTGCCTTTACAAAACTGTACTGTACCAATATCGGATTGCCTTTACACGAACTGTAAACTTCTGCTCTTACCAAACTGTATTGCACCAATATCGGATTGCCCTTACACAAACTGTATAGTGTTCCTTTACAAAACTGTATTGTGCCGATATCGGATTGCCCTTACACAAACTGTATAGTTCTGCTTTTGCAAAACTGTACTGTGCCGATATCAGATTGCCCTTACACAAACTGTATAGTTTTTCCTTTACAAACCTGTACTGTGCCGATATCGGATTGCCCTTATACAAACTGTATAGTGTTCCTTTACAAAACTATATTGTGCCGATATCGGATTGCCCTTACACAAACTGTATAGTTTTTCTTTTACAAAACTGTATTGTGCCGATATCGGATTGCCCTTACACAAACTGTATAGTTTTTCCTTTACAAAACTGTATTGTGCCGATATAGGATTGCCCTTATACAAACTGTATAGTTTTCCTTTACAAAACTGTACTGTGCCGATATCGGATTGCCCTTACACAAACTGTATAGTTTCTCCTTTACAAAACTGTATTGTGCCGATATCGGATTGCCCTTATACAAACTGTATAGTGTTCCTTTACAAAACTGTATTGTGCCGATATCGGATTGCCCTTACACAAACTGTATAGTTTTTCCTTTACAAAACTGTACTGTGCCAATATCGGATTACCCGTACACAAACTGTATAGTTTTTCCTTTACAAAACTGTACTGTGCCGATATCGGATTGCCCTTACACAAACTGTATAGTTTTTCATTCACAAAACTGTATTGTGCCGATATCGGATTGCCCTTACACAAACTGTATAGTGTTTCTTTACAAAACTATATTGTGCCGATATCGGATTGCCCTTACACAAACTGTATAGTTTTTCTTTTACAAAACTGTATTGTGCCGATATCGGATTGCCCTTATACAAACTGTATAGTTTTCCTTTACAAAACTGTACTGTGCCAATATCGGATTGCCCTTACACAAACTGTATAGTTTCTCCTTTACAAAACTGTATTGTGCCGATATCGGATTGCCCTTATACAAACTGTATAGTTTTTCCTTTACAAAACTGTATTGTGCCGATATCGGATTGCCCTTACGCAAACTGTATAGTTTTTCCTTTACAAAACTGTACTGTGCCGATATCGGATTGCCCTTACACAAACTGTATAGTTTTTCCTTTACAAAACTGTACTGTGCCGATATCGGATTGCCCTTACACAAACTGTATAGTTTTTCCTTTACAAAACTGTACTGTGCCGATATTGGGTTTGTATCGGACAAACTGTACCGTTTCTCGATACAATACGGTACGTAACCGGTATCGGCCCGATACGGTGCAAACGTTACCCATACACCCCATACGCGCCGATACAAAAACAGTATTGGCCCGATAATGTGATGTTTACTGGGTTTTACTTTAATCACGAGTTTCTCCCATGAGGCTGGGCTCATCAGTATCGCACCGTATTCTGCCACAAATTTATTCGACCACCGCTTTACCAGTCAGTTTAACTCTTATCTTTGTGGAAACAAAGAAAGAGCCAACAAAACCAGCAGGCGCCAGGGCAGAGGACATGTGAAGAGAGGGGCTTTCTTCCCGGCTATCAGCACAAGGCTGAGCACTCGCTAGTACAGCGAGCAGCTGCGATTCGCTAACCATAACGGTGTAGCTTCCACGCAAGCCATTCAGACTTTCCAATCAACGATATGTTTCTCGGCAGCCGATTTGTAGCAAGAATTGACAGCGATAGACACGTGTTTCGCCCATGAGGCTGGGCTCAACTGTCTTCTGTAGCTCATTGTACCAGCTGCACTACAAAACTTTGTACGATTTTAAAAAGAACCACATGTTTTAAGCAATACAAACTACCGCCCTGGTAGTGTCATGAAAATAAGGCAATCGCTGCGAGCCTTCATATCCCCTTATCTAGATATCCCTGGTGTAAATGAGTTGCATGTAATAATTTTATTTGCATTCTTTTCAGCAGAAGTCTTGTAAACTGAAGAAATTTACCTGTCAAAAATTTTCAATTATAAAGCGTTGAAAATTGATGCAAGTAATACAACAAAAATTTATTACCTGTGCACTAAATTTTGTGTAAAGTAAACGCTATGTTTGTGTTTCCTTTCTTTTTATGTGTCTTATCTCCTTTTGCTATGACATTTGTATTGTTTGCTGCTTTGAGTCTAATTGCTCATAGAAACGGTTGCTAGAAAAAAGCAAGCTTTGAATCGACTTGCCGGCGACTTTGAGTGTCACAACAGTGTGTTGGTTTTCAAGAAGCTTATCAAAAATCTGTATTCAATATGTCTGATCTTGGATCTGATGAATTTGAGGATGAAGCCGGACCTTATCTCGGCGTAAGTAGTTTTAAAAACATAATTTGGTTACGGTATATGTTGCGCCCAGTGGTGGATTTCCAGAAGATTATCTTCCGGAGCGTTAGTTTTTTACTTTCCTAATGCGCTATAGGTGCCGTAAAAGAGATGCAGAATTATACCCTTATAAAGTTTTGAAACAACACACTTGATGTTCGTGTGTAAAACGTTGCTGAAGTAAGTATCATAGTCTATATTATAGAATAGATGATATAAAGTTGTTCAATGCAAATATTCGTGTTTTAGTGAAACCATAACACAACACGTTCCACAATTTTTCAAGTACAGTGTGTAGAGAAACACGGTCAGATGTCAGTATGAGGTTCATTTGTGAAAATTTGCGCTCACACTCGCTCGATTAAATTGGAATGGATTTTAGTGACGTTATCAAGTTTTGAAGACTCTGGGATCTTTTTTTTTTGTAGTTACATATTCACGAAGTTCCCTCACAGCTTCGCGTTCATCTAAGCGCAATCTCTTTGCCACTTCAATGATTTCGTTTTCTCCGTGTGTCATTCACTGTGTCCTCTGGCCAAGTAGTTGGATCAAGTACTTAGCAGGCGTTAATAAATGACGAGTCTGCTGAATTCAACAAGCGATCTTGGATGGAATTTCCTAAGTGATGATAGAAGATGCGGGGATTGATTGGCGGGCTATTTCTGCAATTAATACCACGACTGTTCAGACATACAAGGCCACTCTGAATAGGACAAGGCATAGCCTACTAAGAGTGGTGCTAAGCAGCGAGAAACAGTCAGTAATAAAAGTGAAAAAATATAGGAAAAACTAGTTGTGACGTGATAAGTTGGCTCAATAAAATATCGAGTGTAAACGTCAGGGTGTGGCGCTAGGACAGTCAAGCTGCCTCAAGGTTGCACAATAACGAATCAAATGAATGATACAAATTACAAACACCATCTTAACGTTACTCTGAACAGGGCAAACCATAATAAGAGCTTAAAATAATAAGAGCATGAAATATTTGAGCTTCCGGAACGCCGTTCCGGACAAGTCAACTTTTTGTTCAAGCTTCCAGAGCGGCGCTCCGGACTGTTCCGGCTGAAATCCAGCCCTGGTTGCGCCATCATGTGCTTCTTCAAAATAAGGAAAAGTTAGCTGCAAAGAAGGAGATTTGGTACCAAGACACTTTTACGAAGATTTGCTACCAAGACAGATTTAGTACCTAAATGGACGATCTCTTTAATCCAAAAGTAATCACCAAGAATATCAAATCAAATTTTTTTGTTTGTAACGTTTAAATCATTTGGCTAGGCTATTACGGTACTAATAACAGCATTTCAAGAATTTCGTCCACCCTGTTACCTCAGTGGTTAACGCTCGACTCAAGATCATGCGGCTTCAGTTCAAATCTTGAGGTGTTTTCGGCTCTCGACTCTGGTTCGACTCTCAGGGTGTGCGCTTGAGCAATGCATTTCAGGACTGCTTTACATTCAGTAGCACCTAGTGAATGGAATAATTCCCTGGCAACAACACTTCAACAATCGGAAAACTTTACTCTGCCAATCTCTGCAACTGGCTGTGCATCAAAAGCTTCTACAAGTATGCAAAACTACCAGGAATAACCTATCAAAGGCAATGTCAGTCCGAAGATAAAGACTCAAAATCAAAGCAACCGAACCAATTTAATGTTACCGAAACGGTTATGTTTCCATTAGACCTCATCAGAAGGCCACAACTACAATAGGCCTACCAAAACAAATGAAAAATTAATTTTTGACCTATTGAAAATGAACACAAATGGATGAAGTGCTTTTTTTAGCAGTTACCGTAAATAAATAGTCCATTTTAACCCACTGTAAATTGTATAATATTTAAAGACAGAAATATTAACAAGATCATAAAAATGTTCTTAGCGAACAGTACTATGACTACTGTCTGCTACATGGGCAATAAGGAACGATTCAAGATTTATAAATCTCCAGTAGCTATGCAAAAATTCTTAGTAATCATGGAATCTTGGATCGAATTAGAGTTAGTACTAGTTTTGAATTGGTAGCTGCTTTGCAAGCTCTTTCCCTGAATGTAAAGCCTTTTTGGATGTTGATCCTATAAAGCTTGCAAAGTCGACTTTAGTGTAATCCAGGTGTCAAGTCGTTGAGAAATATGTTGAAACTATCACGAAAAAGAATGAACCCACCTTTTTGTGGCAATGCTGCTGAGTACAAAAAAAAAACATTTTGAAATACATGAAGCTATGACTTTAGTACTTTTTGCTTTCTGTTTGGCTCTCACTGCTAGTGCATCTAACACAATGTGCGAAAACTTGTTTCTTGTACAAAAGAACACTTTGTTTCCTAATCAAAAAATAAAGAGCTCAAAATGTAGACACTTAACTCATCTACAGCAAACGTTTCAAAAACTATACTGTCTTTATTTTCAATGCTATACATGTCATTCGTTATACTGTACATTGTCATTCGTTTATAGCACTGAAAACAAAGATCGTATAATTTTTGAAACGTTCGCTGAACTTGAGTTTACATTTTGAGCTCTTTTTTTTGATTAAATTGACTAGGCATTCCAACCATTTTACTCCTAATATTTGTCTCCTGTGAAACATGTTACACCTTCAAAAATGACAGCTTGTTCAATTTGGTTTTGAAGCATAAAAAGACTGACAGGTGATTTGTAAGACAAGATTTTGCAACCATTTATACTTCTTGTAGGCCATTAGTTTTCAACCATTTTTCTGATTGCGTAGCACTTGAGAGTTCTGTACAGGCGTACACGCCGTACAGTCATTGTGTACCACCACATTTCAGAAAAAAAAAATGATTTGAAGGTATATTTTAATTTTATTGTTTAGACAGGCCTATAATGCTTGCACAGCATAGACCTACGATGAAACCACAACAAAGAACAAAACTGGATTGAATGGGATGGCTACATTTACTTTTAATTTGTATTAATAATAATAATAATAACAATATTTATATAGCGCCACATCCACAGTCAAACTATGCTCCTGGGCGCTGTACATGACAATGGTGATAATTAATACGGTAATTTCAGTCATAATGTTCATTGAAGTAGAACGTTTTCAAGCGAGCTTTGAATTCATTTAAATTTTCTGCTTCTTTCACACAAATAGGCAAACAGTTCCAGCAACTGGCAGCAACAACTGGGAAGGTACGATTTCCATATTGTGTCTTATATGAAGGGTTGCACAAGAGCAATTGATGTTGAGAACGCAAAGTTCTGGCAGGTTTATAATGAACAAGCAAAGTGTCCAGATAGTTCGGAGCAAAACCATGGAAAACTTTATAAATTAATAGACATATTTTGAAGCAAATACGATACAATACTGGAAGCCAATGCAGGGATTTTAGTATAGGAGTGATATGCTCACGTTGACGTGTTAAAGTAATTAGCCGAGCAGCAGCATTCTGAACTCTTTGAAGATGCAAAATAGTACAATATGGAATGTTATTTAACAATGAATTTGAATAATCAAGCCTGGATGTTACAAGCGCATGAGTTAAAGTCTTACAAGCATCAACATTAATAAACTGTCTGATTGAACCAATATTTCTAAGATGAAAAAAGCAAGATTTAACAGTGGAACTGACAAAGTTTTCTAAACACAAATGTTGATTTAATGTTACACCAAGCAATTTAATTGAGTTAGAAGAAGAAAGATTGATATTACTCAGTGTAAGGGTCATGTCATTAAACTTTGAAATACATCGTTTCGGAGAAAATACAATAAACTCACATTTTTCTTGATTTAGTTTCAACATATTATGAGACATCCAATTTGAGATATCAACCATACATTTTTGGAATTTTGACTTAATACAACACAATGAATCTTCATCAGTAACACGCAAATACAATTGTATATCATCAGCATATGAGTGGTATGAAATCCCATGTCGCTTTATGATGTCAAACAGAGGTTTTATGTAGAGGCAAAACAGGACAGGGCCGAAAACAGAACCCTGAGCAACTCCAGAAGAAAGGAATGTTGCAGAAGACATTGAGTTTTCAATTGCTACAGATTGAGTTCGATCATAAAGATAAGAAGAGAACCAGTCAAGTGCCATTGCTGTAACGCCAAAATCTGATTTGAGACGATTTAGAAAAATTTTGTGATCAATTTACTGGGTAATGCTTGGAAAATGATGACATGGATGGTCATGCCAGGGTGGAACAAATTGGCTTTAACTCTTTGACACGATGGTCATTAAGGCTGAGAATTCCTGCACTTGTACTTGTAAAAGTAAACATCAGTACTTGGGGAATGAAGTGTTAAATTAGCTCCGAGTGGAAGACAGCAATGAATTAACTTAGCTGTTTATTGAACAACACTTGTGTATTGTTTTTGTTGTCTGTTCAGCTTGGGTACATATACTTTTATATATCCCAGTCCCAATGACAACGCTGAATGAATCAATTAATTATTGGTGTTTACTTTTTTAGGAAGTATCAAACATATGCTTGGTTTTCACAGTCACTCTTTATACCAGGGGTTCGCAAATACTTGTTGGCGCGACCCAAAAAACAATAGTTGTAAATCTTAGCGACCCAAACGTTTTGGATAACTTAATAACTTGAATTTATAATAATAATCTACTCAATGATAACTTAGCATACAACTTTGTGCAAAATACCTTGCAATTTAATATCAGTTTCAATACAGTTGTCCCCGCTTATTAAGCCCACATCAGGACTGGACAATTTTGGGCTTATTGAGCGGGGGACGACTCCCTGCCACTCCTATACCTTCAATAGTTCTGGAATGGACCAAATTGGGCTTAATAGGCTAAGCGGGGACTACTGTACTACCATTGAAAGTATAAATTTTCTTGTACAAAATTGTATGAAACTTATCACATCGAAGAGTATATGATTGTATTTATTAAAACAATGAAAACTATTAATACTACAAAAAGTGCTCAATGCCAAGCAAAAAAGCAAAGCAGTGGGAATTAAATCAAATATAGTTATTACTATCTTAATCCTTAACAGCCTGTTTCACCTTTAACAGATCATCAGAAGTACTTAATTGAATAAGATTATTCTTTTGCATCACTCAGTCATCAATCGTTTTGCATCACAGTGCAGCCTTTGTAGGGAATTTAACATTGATTATGTTGGTTTACAATTTGCATTAGTGGAGCAGGAAAGGAGTCCTTATGTTTTTCTCGTCCCCATATTCTATCGATTGCTCCAGCACCTCATCCAATTACTTTTCTAAACTACTTTGCAGAAGTGCAAAACATTCAATAGCACTGAAGATGAAAACAGTCTAGTTTTCAAGACGTTTACTGAGCATGAGTTTGCTTAACATGAATTTAGTATCTACATTAAGAGGTGTGTATTTTTTGATTAAATCAATTTGAATTTCAGGAATATGAAGGAGACAGAAACGATGAAGGTGAAAGGCACGGCCATGGGAAAGCCACGCTTCCTAATGGCGACACATATGAAGGTCAATATGATAAAGGAAAAAGGCATGGACAGGTAGCTCTTGTTATGAATGCATTGTGTGATACTAGTGCATGTTTCACTTGCGATGTTTCTTAGGTTGTTAGACCACTCAGTATGCGACAGCTCAGCAAGTGCTTCAACTCAGCAAATACATTTTAGCTGCTGCCAACAAGTCAGCAAATGAGATTCCACCTAGCATCAGACTTGCTTGGTCATCGCTTGCTAAACTGAATTTGCTGGCTTGTGACATGCCAAGTTTCGGCTTGCTCAGTTTCATCATTTTCCAACTTCCGCCACTTGCTGAAATGTTGCTATGTCACTTGTCATTTGCTCAGTTAACAACTGCCGACTTGTAGGGGACTCTGTTTCTTGCTGTAAGATTTGATAAAACTTGATATTAATTCTATCAAATATAGTTATTACTATCTGAATCCTTAACAGCCTGTTTCACCTTTAACAGATCATCAGAAGGTCTTATTCAAATAGAATCTGATATTAATTCTATGTTCTTGTAAAGACGTAGGCTACAAAAATATAATTTGCCTTATAATATCATTGAAAGGAAATGCTCATCTACAAATAGTTTGTACAATATTTCGTGGCATTCACTGAACACCACTGTTCATTGTTTCAAGTAGGCCTACAATCCTGAGCTGACAGTTTAACTATTTGTCCCCCTGCCATGTATATGATTTCTATCTTCACTGTAAAATATGTCATTTTAGACAAGTTACAAAGTCAGAAATATATGATTTACTTTAACAGGGAACGTATCGATTTAAAAGCAACGCCAGATATATTGGTGAGTATTTAAGAAACAAGAAGCACGGACAAGGAATGTTTATATATCCTGACGGTTCAAAATACGAAGGTACATATTAAATTAACTGTTTTGAGCATTGCAGTGAATTAATGGTTTGAGGTGTTTAGTGCTGTTGCGAAATCTTTCTGAAACATCCCAAGAAATACGAGCATTCATCGTTTAACAACACAGGCCTTGTAGCAGCTAAACAATTCATTTCAACGACTGCTCTACTTCTACATTGAGTGCTACCTAGTGAATGAAATAGTTCACAAGCAATGTCACTAAGTGTAAGGTAAATTTTAAGCGGAAGATACGGAGGTTGTTGGTTGATTTGTAGACTTCAGCCAAAAGTTGCTATGCTGTTTGTAACTATTACCGTGATTGCCGATAGATCAAGTGTGTCAGTAGGCTATACCGTTACACTCATATTCCAGCATGCTCTTGACCTCGCTCAAATGTGTGTGACAAAGAGGGAGGAATCTAAGAGGGCATTTCGTAGATTGAAGATCTAACATTTTTACTTTGCAATCTTGACCTGTTTGCATGCAGGTTCGTGGGTAGACGACCAGCGTCATGGCAACGGAAAATATTTCTACGTCAATGGCGACACATACGAGGGAGAATGGTTGAAGCACGAGCGGCACGGGCAGGGGACTTACGTTTACGCCGATACAGGTGAGTTTACAATTTATGTCGTAAAATGGCTGGCAATGAACTCAATGCTAGTAAACGCACACTAGACTATAGTACCATAGCATGGAATAAGTAGGGCTAGTATTACCGTGACAGAAAGAGTGCTTAACGCAAATCAATGCAATTTTAAGCAAATAAAATCACAATTTTAACAGTCAGCTCAACCTTACTGTATATATAATAAATTTCTAAGGAAAAAAAGTATATACATCAGCAGAGTTGATTACACGCCTATAAGTGTGATAAAAGTTACTGATACTACAAGTACTGTTGCATTTTTACGATTCTCTTTTACCTCGTATAGTTTCAAGTTGTTTTGATATGACTGAGCCTATCGTTTGCATGAATGGAAATATAAACCAGTTATGGTACTTTAGGTAGATTGTAGCGCACAATATCAGCGCATAATGGCCTAAAATCTGCTACCTACAAGATGTTCTGAGCATAGATAGGCCTAGCAGAGTGCAAGATTCAATAATATCAAGAATAATAACTTGTTGGTAAAATTCAAGGAAGTGTCTGAAATTCTGTGAGGAAGAGTGCTTTCCCAGAAAATGAAAGGTATTGTTTATTAGACATAGGGGTGAGATACGGACAGGATGGAAACAACAGAAATGCAAATGCCCCGATTGATGTGCAAAAAAATCTTATAGGATAAACTTAGAATTAAAAGTATTCGAGAAATGAAACAAATAGAAAGCATCTGTGAGTTCCTTAAAAGATGCGGTCTGCGATGGTATCCATGAACAACTTGCGCATGTGTAACGAATGTCTGATGTCAAAGCTGCAAAAAACTGGTGGACCTTTGCTAGCTTGGCTAACGCCAGGTCTCATCTACTAAAGAAGAAAATGGATGATGATGAATGGGGTTACAATGTTGGTCATTAATCCTTTCTCGTTTTTGCAAGGTTCGAAATATGTCGGAACGTGGATTAACGGGAAGTGTGAAGGTGCTGGTGAGTTTGTTCACACAAACCATCGCTTCCAAGGGAACTGGACGGATGGTAACGTAAGTTTGTCCTTCATTCTGATCACCACCCGATTATGAAGTTCCATGATGAGGAAATTAGCTTTTTCATAAAAGTAAAAGATGTGTTGATCAATTTCCACGTTGCATTCCATCATAGCCTAATTCAAGTAAAAGTGATTGGTGGGATTTTATTTTGTGCATCACTTTTCAAGATTGACTTAATTTATTTAAATAGAACCAATATTTTCTGTAAAACAAAGAGTTTTACCTTTTCGTATTACGTTTTAAATCATCGTATTGAAAATCAAACATTTCAATCAACAGCACAACCTGCTTTGAAAAAACTTTTTGAGTTGCTGCTCAATTAACACAGTGTTGCACTTTGAAAAACACCAATGTCATAAAAGCATGTTCTAGAATCTAGAGCCTCGGCTTGAGAAACAATGCATTTTGTCAAGTGATGTCGCTTTTGTCACTATTCAGCGTTGATGCTTGTTCTGTGTGATAAAGGTTCTGCACAGGTTAATTTATAGGCCCACTTTGTGTGAAAATGAGCTTAGTTGCGTTGAAGTCTTAACGTTGATATCACTGAGCATTCAAAATCCTCCTCTCAGATGCAAGGACCGGGGAAATACATATTCGACATTGGATGCGAACAACATGGAGAATATATCCCAGTTGAGCAGGTTAGTCAACCTTGTCAGTAAGCTGATTATGTTTTCATGGCGTCACTACTACCAGTGGGCCTAGGTCTTAAAGGCTCTTGCGTAGTAGTAGTCCAGTTTTAATCCGGTGATGTCCCCGTTACCGAGGGTGGCCGGATTAACCTCCAAGTGCCGCAATCGCCTTCACACCCTGCCTCCACATCGATCTGTCTAACGCGTCCTCTCTTGTCAAGCCCACCTTGCTGCTTTCCTCGTCAACTTGCCGTTTCCACGTTTCTTGGGTCTTCCTTGTTTTCTACGACACTCCACTCGCAACTCCAGCGCTCTTCTCAAAACATCATCTTCATCCCTTCTCAAAACATGCCCATACCACCTCTAATCATTCACCTTTGCCAACTTATCAAGCCACGTATGATAAAGCAGGCTCGATCTAAGGAGTTGGCTATATCAATGACTTCTCACCCATCGTTGCCGATTAACAACGTAACTGTCTTTTGTGTTACGACAGAGCTATTATTTTAGTACCAGTAGCTGTATTATATTATTATTAGTTGTTCTAGTACATGTTATTTCAGTCCCGGATACACTTTCAACGTTTTGTTACCTCCACCTTTTTGTTGATCTCTTATGTTATTACCTGTGATGTTTTCTCTGTAATGGCAAAAAGTATAAATGTGAATGAGATGAACAATAAATAACACTTGGGACCCACATTTATGTTTCCTATACAACAAATTATTATATGAACGTGAATAAACTATCACTGTAGTGCCCCAAAAAGATGTTTCGACAAAGATAATCACATCTTGTTATGATAACACTTCATAGGATTATTGGAGCACAATCGATGCTTTTTAATTCTGTTTGTATTCAACTATTGATATTCTGCTTGTGCAGACTCAAGGAGATGGTGAAGAGGAAGAAGCGATGACGATCACTGTCCCGAAGTGGAAAGCAGGAAGGATAACAGCCATCACACTCTACACTCCGGACGACAAGCCTCTTGCAGGTGGGAGCCGAGCACAATTTGTTGTTGCTGATGATATGTATGCGATTAATGTTGTTTGTTCTTGTTTTTGTCATACTATCTTTATTTTTATTGAAAACCTATAGACGAGTCAATATACGGAAAAAAGGCACCTAACCCCAAAAAAATTGATACAAAAGGTTTTTCAACGGATTCTGTTACCAATGGGCATACTAAATAACATACTAAAAGTTTACCAAAATCGGACCCCCAGAAAGAGGTCATTTTCAAGGAAATATACGACATATTTCTAAATAATTTTGCGTATTGGGTAGATGGTGGTATTCAAGTTGTTATTGTTCTTGTGTTTGTGACATCATAATCACATGAATGCATGCATAGTCGCATCACAATGCAAACGAAGTTATCGTTGTAGAAACGATTTATGCGATCCCTTTCTTTTTTTGAATGTTCTTGTTTTGCGTTCATGCTTCAGTGAACTCCAGCCGCATGAGTTTTGAATCTTCGTGTTTCATTTATCGAAAAGTTTTCTTTTGCGTTTCGACTAGAGCGGTGGACGGGCATATTTTTTCAATAATTTCTTTCTGATGATGCTTGTGTGCGTGGATTCCAAGTAAGTGTTTTTGTGTACTTGAATAAGCATTGGTCAGCTTGAGTCAGATGTGATGAATTGAGGCCTAAATGGTAGCCGTTCCTGTCGAGCAAAATAAGGCACAGCTGTTGGATGCAGGGTCCGTTATCGACCTTACAAAAATCAGTTGTTACAATCGTTGTTAAAGTCAAAAAGATTTATTCAGGCAAAGTCACTCAGGGCTGCCAGAGCTTGTTTTTTTAATGCACTTCTGTGGTTTTATTTTTGAGTCCGGGGTTTTTGGACCTTAATTTATGGGCTTTCATTTTGCTATTTTTAGGATAGTTTAAGTGCTAAAACGCTAATAGTGTTAAGAAAGTTAGTTATGAAAAAAAGCAACATTTTTTCGCGCCATCGACGCGATATTTGCTGCATAGTTTTATTTTGACCCTCCTGGAGCAACATGCTAGTTGCAAGAGTTCTGCCAGGCGTGCTATTTTCCCGCCGACTTTGGCCAGTTTGGCGTTTTTTGTACAGAAGCAAGCGTTATTTTCGGTTGTCGTTCCGTAGTGGGCGTTGTCACTGGTGTTGTAGCCGATGATAGTGTGAACGTGCACGAATATGAGACAGTTGGACAAAAAATGACAGGACAACCTGCATTCGCATACTCATTCAGTAGAAAGGATAAAGCCAGGACCTTTGGGCAAAAATCTGCTATCAAGGTCGCTCCTGATCGAACCATTGATACTGCACTTCTTTTTCAACGCTTCATGGTGGTCTCCCAAGCTGTACATCTATCACTGGAGGAAGTTATGTGTTACGAGCTTAGTCCTTTCCCTCCTGCTCTCTTTGAATCGAGACATGCATTCCGAAAAGCTGATAAGCCACAGTTAGCACACGCTATCTGTGATCACGCAAGTAATGCAATTCTACATTCTGTGCCAAAAACGGAGTGCCACGTACTTGATGGCGGTTCACTCCTTCACCGCATGCCATGGCAGCGTGGACAAAGCTATGGTGAAATAGCACGGTCATATGTTGATTTCACCATCCGGCAATATGGATCCGGTACGACCATTGTGTTTGACGGTTATGAAGAAGGGCCGACCATTAAAGACAACATGCATCAAAGAAGAGGACGTAATCTTCATCCCGTTGTCAACTTTACAGCTGAGACTATGTTCACAGGCAAGAAGGAGGAGTTCCTTTCACAAGATGCCAATAAACAAAATTTGATTTGGATGATAAGTGGTAAACTTCGGGAAAAAATTGCACCGTGGTGAATGCATCTGGGGATGCTGATGTAGAAATTGTGAAGGCCGCAGTGGAGACATCTCTGCTCCAGACAACAACGCTGATTGGAGAAGATACCGATCTCCTTGTTTTAATTGTTTACTATGCACAAGAAGATAGTAAGGGCCTTTATTTCAGGTCAGACAAGTCCAAAGCTGATGGCAGTTCCAAAGTATACAACATCAACCGTTTGAAAAAAATCTTTGGACATGACATGTGTTCTGAGTTGATATTTATCCATGCCATGACTGGTTGTGACCCTACGTCTCGGATATTCGGTGTTGGGAAGAAGACTACTTTTCGGAAACTTATGAAACTTATTCATCATTTGTAACGCCCGAGAGTCAACCACCAACTGAATCTGCTACCCAATTTCACTGTCGTCGAGTTTACTACCAGATAATGGTCTGGATGGGAAAAGCAGAGAGTATGGATGTCATGAATTGGGAGTAAAACCTGCAAAAGAATCGGCTCATCCTACTTATGTCAAAAATGAAGGCTGCTCCAGACAGTCTCTTGAAGGTCATTCATTGCAACTGCTCCACTGCCTGGAAGACACTCCGCTGCTCCTGTAGAGGATACGGACTACCATGTACCGCTGCATGTGGACCATGCCAACTGCAAGAATGTGACAATCCACATAACAAGTTTCTTCTAAACGAGTCGGAAGATGATGAATAGAGACAGCCGTAGGCAATAAGACAACAAACGGGCTGATCACCCTGGTTTACGATTTACCTTTGTAGCCTACTGTTGTAATTCCAATGATTTTCTGAATGTGTCTGTGTCCAGACTTTAATGGCACGCCATTCTTTAGAACAGATTAATCCCCTGTATTCATCTACTGTAGGAGGCCAAGTATGAGCCTCCTGTTGGTTGCAGTTTTTCTTAGATGCCTGTATTGATAGTACCTGTTATGCCGCATGTAATATGCTGTTATGATAATTCCATCTTATTAGGGGATATTCGAGATTGGAGATACTACGGACGGATTTTCGAGTGTTTTGTTGTCGAAAAAATGTTTTATTTTAAAGTGTACTGGAAACCGTTTGGCACCAATACATATGGAATTTATTCCGATGAAAAGTGAGGAGTTGTCTCTGAAAATTTTACCACTATTCGGCTTATCAAGCTGCCAAAAGTATAGAAATGTTGGAAAACCACTTTTCTCAAGCTCGTGTTACATAATGGAAGTCAAGATGATTTTGTTTGCGGTTTATCGCAAGCCTCAAGTGAATTTACTAATATCGTGCTCTGCTCTGTGTGATGTTGGCCTATCGCTGCGTCCGAAATGTCCCCGGGCTCCCCCAGGTCGTATATTATATACAAATCATACGTATCTCAGTAGATAATCAGCCTATCGTAATTTAACCTATTTAATTCGATTCATTGACCCCGAAAACCTAGGGATAGACACCTAAACCGCCTTTCTAGCTTGAATAACAATTGAGATATAGGCAATGTAACATCCCGGCGGCCATCTTGGACGCCATCTTGAAAATGACCCCTTTCTGGAGGTCCGATTTTGGTAGACTTTTAGTATGTTATTTAGTAGGCCCATAGGTAACAGAATCCGTTAAAAAACCTTTTGTATCAATTTTTTTGAGGTTCAACCTTATATTGACTCGTCTACTATTAGTGCAGGCCCTTAGGGGCGAAAATGAGCATCTTTAGGCTAAACGTGTTACACGTTGGTTTTTTGCATTTTTTTGTAGTTGATGAATCTAACTTCAATTTTAGTGGGTGCCGCAACTTTTTGAGCCACGTGATCACCCCCAAATCGGGGATTCCCCCTAAATCAATTTTGAGCTCTTTTCACGGCATTTCTATGCAATTAGATACGTTATTTTTTTTTATTTGGACTGACTGCCACTACAAAATACACGTAATAAAAATCACCCAAAATTATGTTATTAATGACGTCATTGTGACGTCATAACATATTTTTTTTCCTTATTGTAGTCGCTTGTTTGTTGTTGGTGTTACTTTTTTGGTTACAATAAGTTTCCAATGCTAAAATAATTCCCTCTTCAAATATGACGTCAGCATTGCATAATGAATGACGTCATAATTTTGTTTTGTGATTTTTTTTTCAGATATTTTTTGTACAGGTTAGTATAGCAGGTAGGCAATAACCAGTATTTTATACAGGTTGATTAGTGATAGGCAGTGTTTTACGTTGACGCCGTCAATTTGACGGCGTCATTTGACGGCGTCAACTTTTTGTTGACGCTGAGGCTAGCGCCGTCAATTTATTTTTCAGTTGACGGAAGTGATAGCGCCGTCAACTATTTTGCCGATTTTAAGCGTCAAGCGCTAAGCGTCATTTTTTTGTTTTCATGAAAAATCTCGTTTCACAATAAGAGTTTCACAATGTATTCTGGCCAGCGCGACTCATCCGAATTACCAGCTTTTGCGTTGGTTGGAATGGCTCCCTGGAATACATGCGGAAGAAGTTCGCCAAATGGTGATCACCCATGTATTGAGAACGAGGGATCAGAGACAGAAAGCGAAAAATCCATGAATGGCATCGCGGACGTTGAATATACTTTATTTCAAGAGCTCTATGCCCCTAAAAAGAGCGATGTTGGTGCAGTGGACCTCGTTAAAAGATTTATACATGCTAAACTATCACAGCACGCTTGGAACAGTAACACATTTCCGACTAAACGTTTTCAACTTGTTTTTGAAATACAACACACCAATACCAACCAGTGCTGCTGTGGAACGCATGTTTTCACTTGGAAAGGACAATATGCGCAGGGGCGCCGGAA